>NC_092515.1:51096335-52296335 GCF_047511675.1 Marmota flaviventris | reverse complement strand
AGGCATACTAAAGTACTCAGCCATATTCCTTTTTATTTTTTATTTTGAGACAGGATCTTGCTAAGTTACTTAGGACCTCACCACGTTGCCCAAGCTGACCTCAAACTTTTAATCCTCCTGCCTCAATCTCCAGTCACTGGGATTACAGGAGCGCACCACCGTACCTGGTGAGGAGCAGTTTTGTTTTTTTTTTTAAAGGCTCCCATGTGTGAGAAAACCTGATGATGGATGGAAAAGAAAGCAAGGGACTTTTTCCAGGAGAATAACTTCCAAGTCTATATTTCCTTCTAGATGTTAACAGTTAGAAGCAATGACTTTGCATTATTTTTGATTGCATGGATGTTGGTTCTGACCTCCATCTGGGGTCATGACTTTATATGCTATTTACATTCATTCATTAGACAAATATTCATGGAGCAGATTGTATATGCAGTCATCATGCAGGACCCAACAAAACGGACCTGGTTCTTGCTCTCCTGAAGCTTGAAAATAATAAATAAAAAATATTGGGGGCTGGGGATGTGGCTCAAGTGGTTGCGTGCTCGCCTGGCATGCTCGCGGCTCTGGGTTCAATCCTCAGCACCACATACAAATAAAATAAAGATGTTGTGTCCGCCTAAAACTAAAAAATAAATATTAAAAAATTCTATCTCTCTCTCTCTTTAAAAAAAATGAATTGTGGTTTGTGTTTTGAAGCAGCGCAGTGCCATGAGAGAGTTAATTGGGGAAACAGTGTTATGTTTTGGGGAACACATCTTGCACCTCACACTTCAAGGTCTTTGTTCTCACTCTTAATGCTGAAGTATTTTTTTTAACTGTACCCTGTCAAAATCTTAGTACTATACTAAAAAGCTCAAATGTCACCTTCAAGATGTCATTTTAGTCCCCCATTTAGGTTATTCCCTCCTGACACATTGCTTGCAAGTCTATTATAATGTACAATTCATTCTGCCAATATGTACCTATTGTAGAGGGACTAACTGTTCCAGTTTTCATGCTATTGAAGGGTTTTGTGGAATGCAGAATTCTTGCCTGGACACAGTGCTAACACCTAGAAAGTCCCAGGTAAACAGGAGAGAGATAATAGTCACCCTAAGCCATGGACAAGCCCTTTATATCCAATGCTCAAAGGAGGAAGGAGGACACATCTTCTCTCTATTCATGCTATGACTTGAATTTAGAAATAATGGTACTATTGGCAGATACAGTGGTATATACCTGTAATCCCAGTGACTTGAGAGGCTGAAGCAGAGGATCACAAGTTTGAGGACAGCTGGAGAACTTAGAGAGGTCCTGAGCAATTTAGTGAGATTCTGCCTCAAAATAAAAAGTAAAATAAAAAAGGGCTGGGGAGCCAGGTGCAGTGGTGGTGGTGCATGCCTATAATCCCAGTGGCTCAGGAGGATGAGACAGGAGGATTGTGAGTTCAAAGCCAGCCTCAGCAAAAGTGAGGGGCTAAACAACTCAATGAGACCCTGTCTCTAAATTAAAAAAAAAATACAAAATAGGACTGGGGATGGGGCTCAGTGGTCGGGTGCCCCTGAGTTCAATCCCCAGTACCACAAAACAAACAAACAACAACAACAAAATGGGGCTGGAGATATAGCTCAATGGTAAAGAACTCCTTGGTTCAATTCCTAATACCAAAAACAACAACAACAACAAAAACGCCACACACAAAAATCCCAATTGTAATACTAACAACAACAATAATAAAAATTTAAACTTGAGTGCCAAGCAACTTACAAAAAACAAATGAGGTTAAGTAATTTTCCTTTAGTAGGGAAATTAAGGGTAAACCAGTTAAGCCAGGATGAGAAGGTGGGACCAAAGAGAAGGATTTAATTTCCATTTATGTTAGCACAATGCTTCTCAAACTTTTTTGATCTCATGATCCTTTTATAGTCTCAAAAATTATGAGGGCCCCCCCAAAACGTTTATGTGGGCTCATTTATTGACAGTAATCATTAGGAATTAATTCTGAAAACGAAAAAATTTATTTATTTGTTTATTTATTTTTTGGTACTGGGGATTGAACTCAAGGTCACTGTACTACTGAGGTACATCCCCAGCCCTTTTTGTTTTTTTGAGACAGGCTCTTCTTAAATTGTTTAGGGCCTCAGTAAATCACTGAGGCTGTACTTGAACATGAAATCCTCCTGCCTTACCCTGCCCAGTGGCTGGGATTACAGGCATGAGCCACCACTTCTGCCAATTAATGTTGAAACATAATGCCAATCATTATGTTTCAACATTAATTCACATTAATAATACATTTTTTTTGGGGGGGGCACTTAAACACTGAGATACATCCCAGGCCTTTTTTACTTTTAGTTGTCAATGGACCTTTATTTTATTTATTTATATGTGGTGCTGGGAATCGAACCCAGTGTCTCACACATGCGAGGCAAGCACTCTGCCACTGAGCCACCACCCCAGCCCCCATTTTGTATTTTTTGTTTTGAGACAGGGGCTCGCTAAGTTGCTGAGGCTGGCTTTGAACTTGCGATCCTCCTGTCTTAGCCTCCTGAGGCTAACAATACATTTTATTTTCTAATTTGTTCTAAGAAAGTAGATATACTGTACACATATGGAGCACAACTCCTCATTCCTCTGGCTGTACATGGTGCATGGTCACTCCAGTAGTGTAATCATACACGTACACAGGGTCATAAGGTCTTTCTCATTCTACAGTCCTTCCTATCCCCACAGCTCCGCCCCTCCCCTCTACACAACCCGAAGTTCCTTCATTCTTCCCCATAATAATATATTTTAAATGAATAATAACTTTATTTTCCAATACTAAATATGTTAGCTAAAAGTATGGCAAACCTTTTGTTTTGTTGCATGAAGCCTCCAAAAAACTCCACTGTGCATTGGTGCGGTAAGACTATGAAAATTGTTTTTCCTTCAGAGACCCCCAGAAAAGGTCTTGAAGACCCTGCTGTAGTTTTTGAAACAATAAATCACGCAGTCTTTTCAAAACCTTAATGACAGGCATCAGAAAAAAACCGGTATCTTCGGTTTGTACCAATGTTGGGTATTGGTTTGTAGACTGGATCTGGGAGAATGCCCCAAGCACCAGCGAGAAAAGTAGTAAAACCAAGGGGCTCCTCTGCCTGGGTTACCCGCTCTGCGCCCGACCTTGGACTACAATTCCCGGCAGGGCTCGCGGCAGGGGCGTGTCCTAAGCCTCGGCCGGGGGGGCGTGGGTGACGCAAGCTGATGACGGAAACGAGTGGGGTGTGCTTATTTTGGGCAGTTTAGTGCCACAATTGGAGGAGACGGAAGAAGGGGCGGAGCCTGTGTTTGGGTCAGCCAATGGTTTGCCATCAGGCGGAAGAGGGGAACGGGGCGTGGCCAGGCCGACTAGTAGGCAGCGTGGGATTTGGGGGAAGAGGGATTAGAGTGTGGGGGTGTCTGTTTTGCGTCCACCGTGGCTGGGAGAGGGAGATGGCAGCTCGGTGGAGCAGCGAGAATGTGGTGGTGGAGTTCCGCGATTCCCAGGTGAGCTGGCGGGTGGCTAATGGAGCCGTCTGGGCATGCGCCCTCCTGGGTTCCCTTCCCCCACACTGCTGCACCTGCGGAGACCCCTGGCCCTGTCGGGGGAGATGGGCTGCGGGGTGCTCTGGAGCTGTCAGACTCGAGCGGGCGAGGGGAGACTTGATGACCGTTGCGGGCGGTTGGGATGGGCACTGACGGGATTCCCCACGGGCTTCTGGCGAGTGGGGACTGCCTTGGGACACTGAGGCTGAGATTGCGCGCGAGTGAGTGGGAGGCTTCCCACGCGCAGGGTGGTTTGCTAGGAGGTGTCCGCTTCCCTGGTCCAGGGCCTCTCTCGGTGACTTCGGCCAAGTTGCAGAACTTCTCTGAGCCTCAGCTGCGCAGACTTAGCCCTGCCTCACAGTATTTTTGGGTGGATTTGATGAAATACTGCTTGTAAAGTGCATGCTCTAGTAATGGAAAATAGCGTGTAGTGGACAGAAGTGTACACATACACGTATTGCTCGGGTTCACGAATCTTTACACAGTCTTTACGTGGTCATTACCCGTTGCACCGACAGTTTTCTTACCTGTAGAAGGGATCATCATATTTACCTCACAGGGTGGGCGTGAGGATTTTATGGGTTGCACCTTTAGAAAGTGTGGCAGAGTGACAGGCACATGGCAAGCCTCAAGAGACGTCAGCACTTACTGAGGAGTTTTACTACTATTCTATAACGTGCCTTCTATATGCCAAGTCTTGTGCTAAGTGCTTTATGTATATATGTGTCATCCCTTTATTCCAAAAGGAGAGCTGATGCCTGTTTGGCTAAGGCTTCGCAAAATATGGCAGATGTCATTGAAATTTGGACCCAGGCTCTAACCACAGGGCTCCTGTTCAGCTTATTATACCATTTTTTCCTCATAGTAAGTAGCTCAGAACCTGAACTACCTCCATAAGTATCATGACCCCCTTCCCTAGCACTAAGAGCCACTCTTGGTGATTCTTTCTGCTTATTCAGTATTTATTAGATACCTTCTGTCTGCCAGAATTTTTTTCACTCATTTATTCAACAAGGATTGGTTTATGGAGTGCCTATTAGTTGCCCGCTGTGCCAGACTCTATGTTAGTTTACATTGAGATATATCTGGATTACAGTAAGTGGGTGGTGTGTTTTCTTTCTAAAATTTTATCTGTCTTTTGCCATAAAGATTAATGCATGGAGGAGCCACCCACCATTCTGTTCTGCACTGCCGTCTGATAAGCAGCCCCCATGGAGAATTTAACCATTATTGGGTTTTGGATTAAGGGATCTTGAAGCACTTTGCAGTGTCAGCAAAATGTCTTTGTGAGGCCTGCTCTCCCAAGTGACGTTCCAAATTCCTAGAGAAAAAGAGCCATATTGCTGTTACCCTTCTTGTTAATTGCTTCCACTGGGGACTAGGACAGAGCAGAATCATATGGAGAGTGTCTGAGCCTGCTAATTTGGAAGATACTAATCTGCAAACCCTTTAATTCTCACAGAAACCCAGGTAGTCTCACCCTCCTTAATAGAGATGTAATTCAGGAGACCTGCAGAGAGGGTGCTGACATATATATTAGAATGCTATGAAGTAGAAGCAAATATTAAACCTAAACAGCAGTTGTCATAGGAAGAGAACAAAGTAAATTGGGTAATTTTAATTGCCTTATGGGAGTTTCTATTTTTCTGATTTTTCTGTTTAGTTGAAAGGGTACATCTGTACTGTGAATTAGCATGGTGTTGTGGTTGGATTGGGAGGGACAGGGACCCATTTTATAAATTATTTCAACAACTTAGGGCTGCGGCTGTGACTCAGTGGTAGAGTGCTTGCCTAGCATGTGTGAGGCACTGGGTTGGATCCTCAACACCACATATAAATAAATGAATAAAATAAAGCTCCATTCATATAAAAATATTTTAAAAAGTAATTAAAAAAAAAAAAAGACTGTGTCTTGTTAAGTTGCCCAGACTGGCTTTGGACTTGTGATCCTCTGGCCTCAGCCTCCCAAATTGCCGGGATTACAGGTGTGGGCCACCAGGTGTGCACCAGAAGCCTGGTAGTTTTCACCATTTTTCAGCAACTATTTTCATTTCTCTATATTGTAGTCTAGTCTTTCTGAGGCATTCTTATAATGAATTTTTTTCCCCAGTACTGGGAATTGAACCCAGGAGCATTCTGCCTTTGAGCTACATCTTCAGCCCTGTCTTTTCTCTTGTTTTGTTTGAGACAGGGTATCATTAAGTTGCCCAGACTGGCCTGGTGTTTTGATCCCTCCTGCCTTAGCCTCTAGGGTTGCTGGGATTACAGGTAGGCATCCTTGTGCCTGGCTTAAAAATAATTTTTGAAAATTATAATTTTACATTTTTCAGAGGACAATCCCAGACCTAAAGATGGCACTGCACCCAGCAATGCCCAGTAATGATTTGTTTTTTTATTAGAGCAAAAAACAGTTTTTATCTTCCTGGATGAGTTGTACAGAAACTAACAAGTCACTAATCATCAGGGAATATTTTCTGCTGAGATGACTCATTTTCAATTTTGAGGAAGCAGGAAAAATTAAGAAAAAATATTAGAGGGTATGTTTATGAACATTGGGTATGGATATTCTTCTAAGGAGGATGCAGAAACACAATCCATAAGTTAAATTGCATAAAGACAATGAAAAGCTTTGTTTTTTACATAAAACATATGTAACCAATATAGGATTAAAATCAAGAAAAAATTTCATACTTTTCTTAATCTTTAAGAAAGCGATAGCTCAACTTAAGAAGTACACAAGACATAAGCAGTATTTCATAGAAGAAACATGCATTTCCAATTAAACATGAAAATGTATTCACTTTCATCAGTCATCAGAAAAATACAAATTAACCTCCCAAATTACAGTTCATAGGTAAAAAATTAATGGACAACAAGACTGATATGGGCAAAAAGTTTTGTTTTGTTCACTGCTGGATCCATAGTGCCCGGCATATGGTAGATTTATCAATAAATATTTGTTGAAAGGATGAAAAATTTAAATGTCTGATAATATTGAGTGCTGATGAAGGTATGGACCAACTCATTAATCACTCCTTCTAGAAGTATACAATTTAACCACTTTGAGAAACAGCTTGACATTTTCTGGTGAGGTTGAAGAATATGCTCATCTGAGAACCCAACAATTCTACTCATATGCAAATACCATCTTCACAGTATTATCATCTATAATTTAAAAAACTGGAAACAACCCAGATGTTTAATGACAGTGAGATAGATCAGTTGTGGCACGGTCGTACAATGGAATATTACCTCAGAGCAAAACAAGTAAACTACAACCTATCCACCTGGATGAACTTCAGAATCAATGTGTGTGTGTTGGGGGCGGGGTGGGGGGGGAAGCAAGTCACAAAAGAATTCACAGCACAGAATTCCATTTGTATAATGATCAAAAACAGTCACAGTAAAACAAAATATTATGTATGTGTATAGTAAATCTATAGAGAAAAGCAAGAAAATTATCCAAAATTTAATGCAGTCATGAATTCTAAAGGATCTTAGGGAGAAATATATTCTGGGAAACACAGCATTCAGGCATTAAAAGTAACCAGAAGGGTCTATTCTGTAAGCCAAATGGAGAGTACATCTTTTTTTTTTTTTTTTGGTGTGTGCTTGGGATCAAAGCCAGGACCTTATGTGTGCTAAGCATGCACTTTTCACTGAGCTATATCCCCAGCCCATATTATTCTGTACATGGTATCAGAATACTATATATATATATATATATATATATATATATATATATATATATATATGAGATATATTCCATAAAAAAGTTTTTTTAAGGAGAAAGATTTTAAAATGTCATTAGGACAGGTGCAGTGACACATGCCTGTAATCCCAACCTCCTGGGAATCTGACACAGGAGTAGGACAGTTCAAGGCCAGCCTGGGCAACTTAAGGAGAACTTGTCTCAAAATAAAAAAATTAAGGAATGGGTATGTAGCTCAGAGATGAGTGTTTGCCCAGCATGTAAGAGTCCCTGGGTTCAATTGCTAATATCACAAAAAAAACAAATCAATCATTAAATTATCACATGACACTACATAAATTTGTGTAACTTTTATGATTTTATTTATCAGTTAAAAATTTTTTTTAAATATTTAGTTTTTTAGTTGTAGATGGACATAATACCTTTGTTTTATTTATTCATTCATTTTTATGTGGTGCTGAGGATCGAATCCAGGGCCTCACACATGCTAGGTGAGTGCTCTACTGCTGAACCACAGTCCCCGCCCCTATCATTTAAATTTATAATTTTTTTTTGTACTGGGGATTGAACTCAAGGGTAGTTGAGGCAGGTCTTGCTAAGTTACTAAGTATGAGTATGATCCTCCTGCCTCAGCTTCCCAATTGCTGGAATTATAGGTGTGCACCAACACACCTGGCAAATCAGGAAAATAAAAGGAAAAACCTAAAACAGTTCATGACACAACAACAAAAACAACAATTAAAAAAAACCCACTTTGATCCTTGGTTTCCTGGTTTTACTTAAAATTTGATTTGAAAACTATATATCGATGGAGGAGCATAGTAGGTATATTCTTGGTTGAAGTGACTATTAAGATGCAAATGCTGGGCTGGGGTTGTAGCTCAGTGGTAGAGTGCTTGCCTAGCATGCATGGCCTCATGTTTTTATTTTTATGTGGTGTTGAGTTTGATTCTCAGCACCACATAAAAATAAAGATATTGTGTCCATCTACGATGAAAAAAAATATTAAAAAAAATGTGAATGCTGTGAATTTCTTGTTTTCTAGAAAGCACCATGACGATGCAGTCATGATGGGAGGGAGGAGCATAGCATAGTGTAGAGTTTAAGGATTTGGAGCTAGAGTGCTGGGTTAGGGCTCAGGTAGTGTCACCTGTCTGCCATGGGATTGTGGCTAACTTATTTCCTAAGCTTCAGTTTCTTCATCCACAAAACAAGGGTAATATAGTACCTGCCTGTGACAGGGGTTCCCCAGACCACCTCCAGGAGGATTCACAGTTGGATTTGCAGTTATGACTTATTATAGAGAAAGGATACAAAGTAAAAATTAAAGGAAAAATCTCATGGGGTGAGGACTGGAGAAGACCAGGCATGAACTTCCCAGAGTCCTCACAGTGGAGTCACACAGGACTTGCTTGATTCCTCCAGCATCCGGCTGTAGCAACACACACGAAATGATGCCTACTGGGGAGGTTCATTAGGGACTCAGTATCCAAGGTGTTTTGGGGAGGCCTGGTAATACAGGCACCGCTGTTTAGCATATACCAAGATTCCAGACTCCCAGAAGGAAAGCAGGTGCTCCGTGGGCTTGTACCTACAGTTTAGGCATAGAGAGCCACTTTTATCAGTTAGGGATTGGTGTGAACACTTCCGTAATTCAGGATCAGGTTCTCAGACTTTAGCCAGCAGCTGCCCTGCAAGCAGGCCTTTGCAAGGACAGCATCCTCAGGCCTGCTGTGCCTACTCCTTCTCCACATTGCTGTACAGAGTTGCTATGAGAAACATCAATGCCAAGCAGTTAGCACAGTGCTCAGCATATATTAAGTGCTTGATTGATACATGTTATTATTATTATATTAAAAAACAGATCTAAGGAGGCAACAGATGTAGCCTGATAAAATAGACTTAAGGAGATGAGACTTTAGAAGATATCTCATCTCCTCTCTTATTTACAGAAGAGGAACCTGAGCCTCACAAAGATGAAGCGTTTCATCTCCTGATACCCAGTGTGTGCCATTTTGGTTTGTGAGGAGATGAGGATGTTCCCGTTTTAAAGGGGGAGGTTTCCCAAGCATCTCTTGTGGAATGTGTGAACCAGATCTTTGGTTAGGCAGTTTGTAGTAAGCATTAGACAAGGATGGCTCAAAAGCAGTTTGGCAGCAGTGTCTGTCTAATTTACATAGAGATTGGATCTTGTCATTTGAAATGGTCTGATCCTTTTTATATCAGTGAGTGTCAGCTGTGATTTTGGTGTAGGAGAACTGATAAATGCCTACATTAGAGTCTTTGCTGAGGCCTGTGACAAACTGATACTAGGGGAACTGACCCAGCTGTGATTTGCATTGATTGGATGTATAACCAGTTGCATAGTTTGGAAGGATGAACTGGCTAAGTGCTTTCTTTTCCTTTATATATATGTGTGTGTGTGTGTGTGTGTGTGTGTGTGTGTGTGTCTACAACCAATATATATATATATATATATATATATATATATATATATTGGTTGTAGGTAGACACAATATCTTTATTTATTTATATGTGGTGCTAAGGTTCGAACCCAGGGCCTCCCACATGCTAGGCGTGTGCTCTATCCCTTAGCCACAACCCCAGCCCCTCAGTTGGGTTTAAAAGAGGAAGAGTTGATTTGTTTCCTAGTCCCTTCAAATAAACAAACCCTAGATTTTATTCTAGAGATAACAAGTTCTCTATGGTGAGGCGTTCTTTTGCATTGGATCAGGGTAGAAAGATACTCCTAGGAAACTGTGTGATGAATTCTTCCCAGAGAGATCGACTTTCCAACAGAACCATTTGTGTTTGTGCCAAAATTTAGCTGTAAGTGCAAAAATGGATTTTGTAATGCAATCTATCTCTAAGTTCATGTCACTTGACTATTATAAAGTAAGTATCTGTGGGCTGGGGTGTAGCTCAGTGGTAGTGCACTTGCCTAGCACATGTGAGGCACTGGGTTTGATAATCAGCACAACATTAAAAAAATAAATAATTTTTTAAAAATTAAAAAAATAAAGTAAGTATCTGTTATTTTTTTTAAAAGATGAAAATGTTAAAGTGTGAGTTTTTTTGGTAACAGCTGTTTTGAGCTATCATTCACATACAGTTTATCTGTTTCAAATGTACAATTCTATGGGTTTTAGTTTATTCACTGAGTTTGCAACCATCATCACAGTCATTTTTAGAACATATTCATCACCCCAATGTGAAACCCTGTACCTTTTAGCCATTACTTTCTAGTCCGCTGGCACCCCAGCCCTAGGCAACAACCATTAATCTACTTTATGTCTTTGTAGATTTTCCTGAGTTTCATTTTAATGGACTCATATAATACATATCATTGTGATGGACTTCTTTTACTTAGTTGTTTCCAAGGTCTATCTATGTTGTAGTATGGATCACAACGTTCTTCCTTTTCATAAGTCAGATCCATTGTTTGGATATACCACACTTCATATGCCCTATTGTCAATTCTTGGACATTTACGTTATTTCTACTTTTGGGGTATCAGGAGTAATGCTTCTATGAATATTCACGTTCAGGTTTTTGTGTCCCATAAACTTCATTGCCTTGTACTAGCAGACACTGCTGCACACCATGTGCTAAGCATTGAACTAATAAATTCACACTCAAGGAAATTGCAACCTAATGGAGGAGACGTATCAGGAAATAGACAATATTGTAGATCGTAAGTGCTACGTAAAGAAAAGTCCTGGATATTGTGGAAGCACAGAAGAAACTGCTAACTCATGTTGGGTGTCAGCAGAGATGGTCCATGAAAACCTTAGAAGAGTCTGAACTAAATATCAAAAGATAAGGAATTGATCAGGTAAAGAATGGAGGGGGAGAACTGAATGGTTCTCAAAGTGTCTGGAAGGGTTTGAGATGAGGAGCTTCCATTTGATTTCAGTCAAAGTAAAAAGCCAACAGAGTTTTTTTTTTGTTGTTGTTGTTTGTTTATTTTGGGGGGCAATGAATTGATATAATTAGAACTCTGTGTTTAGAAGGTTTAGCATTAGAAATTGTAGCTGTAGACCAAGCCCTAGGCAGTGGCCAATGGGAGTAGAGAGAGAAGAGACCTAGAATGCCTTTGAAAAATATTTTTAGATTACAAAATAATATGTATATGTAAATAGTATAAAAATATAGACTCGTGTAGAAAAATAAAATAAAAAAAATTAAAAACCTGTAGTAACAACTACCTTTAAAAATTAAAAAAAATAAATTGTATTATAAATTGACAATTGATAATTCTGTATATTAATGGGGTGTAAAATGATATTATGATTTATGGATACAGTGTGGAATAATTAAATTAATTAATGTTTCTGGGAACAAGTACCTTTTAAACACTTTGATATACTTTTCGTGTTTTTCTTAAGAATATATTTACAAGTAGGCAATTTAAATTTTAGTCTGTAGTCAGGTATAAAATGCTACTTTTATTTATTTCTATAACCTAATGTAAACTGCAGCAAACTAGTCTTCTATAGGCTGGTAGGAAAGTTACTGCACAGGATCTCTTTCTTTCTTTGGTACCAGGGGCATGCTTAACCACTGAGCAACACTCCCAGCCCCTTTTTATTTTTTAATTTAATTTTTTAATTTTGAGACAGGGTCTCACTAGGTTGCTTAGAGTCTTGCTAAATTGCTGAGGCTGGCCTCAAACTTACGATCCTCCTTCCTCAGTCTCCCAAGTCACTGGGATTATAGGTGTACACTACTAGACCCAGCCAGGTTCCCTTTCATGCAGTGGGATCAAAGAAGCATTTCTCAGCCCTTCCCCATCTGGTGCTCTGAGTGTGGTGAGGATGGGGGTGGAGGTGGGGGGCATAGAGGGAGTGGGTGGTAGTGGTGGTGGTGAGAACCTGGGAGCGATGGGGAGTGGGGGGGTAGACTCTGTCCCCACAAAGCACTTTTTCTCTGGTCAGGTTTCCATTTCCTCTGCTCAAACACTTACCTCTGTCCATTCCCCTTTGAGACAGCCTAGCAACAAATTGTATTTGCTCCAACAAATACAGTGGTAACTCGTTTTTTTCCTAGGGTAGGAATGGGGAAAATCAGTTAGGTGGTTCTGGGGTGGTAGTGGTTTTTTCTTTTTTAAAATAATTTCCCCTAATATGGTGAGTTATGATACTCTGCAGTTTTGGCTGATGCATTTTTTTGTGTGTGTCATTAAAGCATTAAAAATGCTTCTGGAATATTCCATCGTATAAGATATATGTGATGTACTTGTAGATAACATGAAATAAGCTGCTTTGTGCATAAAATGCTGTATTTCTGATAGATTTTGGAGGTGAATCTACTGGGTTAAAGGACATAAATTTTTTGAATGATTGTCAGATCATGCGTTGTTAGTGTTCTGTCACTGCATATCACAAGTTTAGCACCTTCAAACTACACTACTTACTAGCTCACAGTTCTGTAGGTCAGAAGTCCAGGCACTGCATGACTCACTCTCTTTGTTCAATGTCTCTCAGACCAAATCAAGGCATCAACCAGCTGTGTTCTCACCTGGAGGCTACACTTAGGAAGAATCCACTTCCAGGCTCCTTCAGTTTGCTGGAAAATCCTGATTTGAGGGGTGGTAGGATTGAGACTTCTGTTTTCCTCTGGTTGTTATGTAGAGGCTGGTTGCTGTCAGCTCCTAGAGGCCTTTCAGGCCTTGCTGTGTGACCACTCCCACTTATGCAGCCAGCAGTGAGCGGCCCCTTCCCGTCCCATTTCTGACTTCCAGACCTGATGAGATTAGGTCTCTCAGTCTTCCCTTCCTTCTTAGAGCTTTGCATTAGCCCAAATAGAAAGTCTGTACTTATTAAACAATAGCTCCCTATTCTGGGTTTCCTCATCTTGCCCCTGGTGACTGCCAGTCTGTTTTCTGTTTCTATGAATTTGTCTGTTTTAGTTGGATTCATACAATATTTGTCTTTAAAATTTTTTTTTGCAGTGCGGGAATTGAACCCAGGGCCTTATGCATGCTAGGCAAGTCCTCTACCACTGAGCTGCATCCTCAGCCCTTTTTAAAATTTATTTTGAAATGGAGTCTTGCTGAGTTGCAAGTGCTGGCCTTGAATAACATTTAAAACTGTCCTGCCTCAGCCTTCTGAATAGCTGTTGTTATAGGCATGTGCCATAATGCCCAACATGTTTGTCTTTTTTGGTTTTGCCTGTTTCATTTTGCATGTTTTAAGATTCATCCATTGTGTAGTATGCATCAGACTTTCCTTCCTTTTTAAGACTGAATAATATTCCATTGTATATTATACCACACTTTATTTTTACCCACATTCATCCATCTTGAACGTTTGGGTTGTTACAGGTCTATTTTGAGGTCAGCTGATTTGTGACCTTAATTTATGCTTCTACAATCCCTTCACAGTAGTACCTAGATTGTGTTTTATTAGCACTGAAGAGCAGAGAGGAGATGTGTGTACACCAAGGGCCCAGCATCCTGGGGGCCATGTTAGGATTCTGCCTATCATATTCCCTCTGGAAAGATCACACTGGACCTTTGTTCACTGCACAGCACTGAGGTAGTGATCTCCTCCCAGGTAGAGACTGCTGCACACATCTTGTAGACCACATTGTGCTCTGTGAAACTGGTCTGTTCCTGGCAGAGGCATGCAAGAGGATAAGAGTTTTTTAAGGATTTTAGATTTCTGGAGCCTAGCCGGTGTGCAAGAACAAAAATTACTCTTCAAAAGTGAAAACAATACGATCTGGACAATATAGACACCCTGTCAACTGTACAGTCAAAAATGTCTAGATTTGCAAAGGAACAGGAACAATCCACCTGTGTCAAAAGAAAGCAGATAATAGGAACTAATGAGGAGATACCTTGGATGTTAGATTTCAACTACAAAGATTATATATCTACAACTATTGTGGAGAAATTTAAGGTCTTGTTGCAAATGCAGGACGTGATGTTTTTCAAGATGAGGGAAACCCTGAAAAATGACCTAAAGGAAATGCTAGTAAAAAGTGAGATATCTGAAACAAAAGATACAAAGCACTGTGGTAGCAGGGAAGAGTGACAGGAAGCGAAAGATTTAGCTTCACCAAAAACACAGTTGAGAGAACAAGAAGAAAAAAATTCTAAATTTGCTGAGTGTACTGAAAACTTATCTTTTAGAAACAAGGAAATAGACAAGCCGATTTGCAAGTGGGACAAAGCCAAGATGTCCACTAGCAATCAAGGGAAGGAATTATCCCAGAATGAACCCCAAAGTTACCAAGCCATTGGAGGGATGGCAGAAGCCTCAGATATGAACGATGACACATGTAGAAATGACAGTCACCACATACAACTGCCCGACAAAGAGAAGCCAAAGCATAGGGAGGGTGGAGCAGTAAAAACAATGGAAGAAGAAAACCTCCAGATCCTCAGTAACAAAGAGAAGACCGTCAAAGCATCAAGAGAAGAAGAAACTCTGATGGATGAAGGAGCCGTGCTCACCCTGGCTGCAGACCCTCTGGCATCAGCCACCTTGGAAGTCAGTAAGCGGTGGGGCGACATCTTCAACATTTTGAGAGAAAATGGCTTTGAACCTGAGTTTCAGTGTGAGGTCCATTTAGCATCTAAATGTGATGATGAAATGAAGACATTTTCAGACCTGCAAAGTTTACAACAATTTACCAGCCAAAAACTTGTCATAGGAGAATTACTGAACCCTGTACTTCGACAGAAGGAAGAACCAAATCTAGAAGGAGGATATGGGATCCCCGTAAAAGGGGGTAACGCTCTAGTAAATTCAAAACATGAAGCTGGAGGAACAGCAAGTGATGGCTTGCATTTCTTAATCACCAAAGAGGCAAAAGTCATTACACCAGAAGTGAAGAACTTAGAGATTCGGGAGGAAGAGTTTTCGGAGTGGAAGGATAAAGGAATCCCTACCTTTGAAGTGACAGGAGAAGACTCAGAGACCCACAAGGAAGACATCTTTTATGTGAGGGAAGAAGAGGAAGAAGGGGCCTGTGATGTGGAAGAGGAGGGACAAGAGGAGATGGAAGAAGAGGAGACCTCTGGGGAAGAGGAGGAGTGGTGGGAGGATGAGGAGGAGGAGTGGTGGGAGGAGGAGGAGGAGGAGTGGTGGGGGAGGAGGAGGAGTGGTGGGAGGAGGAGGAGGAGGCGTGGTGGGAGGAGGAGGAGGAGTGGTGGGAGGAGGAGGAGGAGTGGTGGGAGGAGGAGGAGGAGGAGTGGTGGGAGGAGGAGGAGGAGTGGTGGGGGGAGGAGGAGGAGTGGTGGGGGAGGAGGAGGAGTGGTGGGAGGAGGAGGAGGAGGGCGAAGATGACTCAATGTTATGTGAGAAACGGGACTCTACCTGTCGCCTTGTTCCTGCGACAAGTGTGTTGGGAGAGATGGGAGCTGATGAAGAGATTATGGTGTTCAGTAAGGTATGGAATTCTGAGAATGAGGAGGAAGAGGAAGTAGGAGGGTTTTTTATGCAGAAGATTTTTCAAACACAAACATCCAAAGGGGCAGACCTAATCCAGGAAACGGAAACAAACTATAGAACAACTGTGATCGGTTTCCTCAGAGAGATGGGAGAAGAGATTGGAAAAATTAAAAAATGCCTTCCAGATATCTTGGAAACTAAGAATTCAATAGATGATGTGAGGAGTAGAATAGACATCCTTGAAGAAAGACTTTGCAATCTAGATGATGAAATGGCACAATTCTCTAGGGATATCATACACATTGTGGCCAATCAGATAATAAGTTAATGCTAAGGGAGAGGGAGGATAGATTCAAAAGTGCCAACATCCATTTGATAGGAATCTCAGCAAAAGAGAGTGAAAGAATGAAGCAGAGGACATTCTGCAGGAAATAATTGAAGAAAATTTTCCAGAGCTTCGGGATTCTAGTCTTGGGATAGTGAGTGCTCACCAGATCCCCAGCATGATTGACAAAAACAGACTCACTCCGAGACACATCTTGGTAAAGTTTTTGAATTGTAGTGATAGAGAAAATCCTAAAGGCTTCTAGAAAGAAAAAAGAAAACACCTACAGAAAGGCTTTCGCCCAGAATCCTGTATCCAGCCAAGTTGGCATTTGATTTCCAGGGTAAAACAAAGATATTTTTTGATATGGAAGAATTTAGGAAGTTTATTTCTTGTGTACCCACTTTGAAAGAATTATTGGAGAAAACAACATAGGTGGCTGCAACTTACACTCTCCTCACCCCAACATAGATCTAGAAAATTGACGAATACAACATCATGACTGTCCAGAAGAGTGGGAGCTAACTGGGGATGAGGGGAAAGGAGTGGTCTTACCCAGATATTAGGAAGGTTAAAGGGCATATTTTAAAAATTTAATGATAGTCATTGTAGTTTCCCTAGGGTAAAGATTCTGTATTACTGAGGGGGGAGGAAGGAATCTGTCCAAGGAACAGATGGGGAAAGTAACAGAAATGTACAGGGGAAAGGTGGCAAGGTAAAGTAGAGAAGAAAAAGTGCAGCTGCTGAATGTATGGGGAAGGATATTTCATAATTTTATTATGTATCAGTGAATCTGCTTTTTCCATTTGAATATACTCATCTTGCTATTAAAAGTTTTACATTTTTCAAAAAAAAAAAAAAAAAAGATCACACTGCCCTCGCGGGAGAAACCATCCTGTCTTTTTTTCAAAACATTCATCTAGAAGCTGCACAGAAGAGTTCTGGAAGTGGCACCTTGTTTCATGGCCTGCCTTTCCAGCTGGGCCTTTCTCTGCTCATGACTCTAGTATAATATGAAGGTCGCACTTTTGAGCCTCCAGTAGAGCACTCTGGTTTTTGTCCCCAGTGTTACCTTTGACATTTCTCAAGGGTGGACAAGTGTGTGAAACCCAGTAGTAAGGCCAGTGAGGGGAAGGGAGAGAATTTCTGTTTGCCATTTGTGTTTGTGACAGCATGTACAAAATGGATTCTCTTGATATTCTCTCAGAAATATCAAGACTTAGAACGTTTAATAACCAAACAACGGCACAAATAATTCGCGTTAATGACATGCAAATGCAGCAGCAGTTGAACTTGTTCCAATAAGAGAATTTAGGACCGTAACTGCCAGGATTCAAATCAGCCTCCTGTTTCAGCTTAGATGCAGATTCACTGGACTCAGCACCATCTTTTGGGAATTAGGCTTTGGATCCTGCAGTGTTGGTGCTCAGAAGGAATTTGGAGACCTAGTTAATGGAAACCAGAAAAATGCACTCGAAATTTCATCTTGAATGTGAACTAGGCATCTTAGTAACAAGAATATGATCGCAGATTCAGCCTGGTGTTATTTGAATAATACCAGCCGCCCTGTGGCTTGAGGCCTTGGGAAAGGCCTGGGTGCGTTGTGTGTGCAGAGGGGCCAGTGTCCCAGGATAGGTTCCCCTTGGGAAAGGGTCTTGGTGCATTGTAGCTGTTGACTATCATGCTGCTCAGACTCCCTGAAGGCTAGTAACTGATAGAAACTGCCATGTTGTCAACATGAAACTTTGGTGGGAACTAGAAGAGAGTCAAAGTATCCACTGTAGAGAACTAATGATACTTGCTAGCTGGGGACTGCCTGGGAGATGGGAAGAGGAAGATCCACATTCAAAAGGAACACCAGCCTTCTCCACCTGAGCGGGGTCTGCTGGCGGGACTTAATTTCTGTTCTCTCTCACAGGCAACTGCAATGTCTGTGGACTGTCTTGGGCAGCATGCAGTGCTTTCTGGGTAAGTGAGCTTTGGGAGTGTGTCTACCACAATTTCTGGGGAACAAATTGCAAGTTAGGTTTCTGGGAAATTGGAAAATATACTGGTATTTAAGGATTATGATCACAGGGTTTAGTTCTTCCAACCTAGTGAAAACAGGACACTTGTAGAGTTTACTCACCGTTTATTTTTGTTTCTGACCTAACAGGTAAGCAGCAGAATTCCATCAAAATTTTAGTGACTGGTAGTGGTCTTGAAATTGCAATTTTGTGTTTATTGCATAGACTTTTTAAGAAAGCTATCTGGTATGGTCAGATAGGTAGTGACTAGGATTGAGGGAATCTGGGTTCTATTTTGGCAGTGCCACTAATCACAAGCCTGTGGACTTTTTTTTTTTTTGATACCAGGAATTAAACCCAGGGACACTCAACCCTTAAGCCACATCTCAAGCCCCTCCATGCCTTTTTTTTTTTGTAGTTGTAGATGGACAGAATGCCTTTACTTTATTTGTTTATTTTTATGTGGTACTAAGGATTGAACTCAGTGCCTCACACATGCTAGGCAAGTGTTCTGCCACTGAGCTACAGCCCCAGCCCCCCAGCCCTTTTTAACTTTTTTTATTTTAGAGTCTTGCTGAGTTGCTGAGGCTGGCTTTGAACTTGGTAATCTTCCTGCTTCAGCCTCCTGAGTTGCTGGGATTATAGGTGTGTGCCACCACTCCCAGCAACCCCAACCCCTGCACTTTTATTCAGTTGACCTAACTGCATTTTGGTTTTCTAATGAAGGAATTCAATTCCATCAAGAAGAAATTAAACTACATAGTATTCTGTAATGTTATTAGATTTTGTTGTTCTTATTGATGTTGTTTTTGCAGTTCTGGGGATTAAGCCTGGGACAATTTATCACTGAGCTACATCCCCAGTTCTTTTTATTTTTTAGTTTTTAATTTTGGTATAGAGTCTTGCTAAGTTTCAGAGGCTAACCATGAACTTCTGATCCTCCAGTTTTAGCCTCCTATATTGCTGGCATTGTAGGCATGTGCTATCACACAGGCTTCTGTAGTGTTTTCAAGCTCAAAAAAGAAGATTCTGGCAATTAAGTTTCATCTCTGCCTTCGTAATAACCCTGGTATTGTATCAGAATAAAATTTAATGGGCAGGGTCCTCCCTTCCCTTTCACATTGCTCTGGGTTACTATCCCTACCTCTCAAATTCAGTTGTTTTTTAAATTAACTTAGTTGTTTATGAACCTATTTACAAATCAGTGAAAATATTTTCTTTTACCTTCATTATTTTATTTTGAAATTGTTTTAATTTACCTTTTTAAAAAAGCACATGCACATAGCAAACATTTAAATAGTTCAAAAGGATATATCATGGAAAATTTTCCTCCTACATTCTGACTAAAGACATTATTGACATTGTTTTCTTTTGTGATACTAGGCACATGGATAAGGAAATATTGGTATTTCTCTCTTTTAGTTCTAGTTTCCTGGTCAGTTTTTGAAAAACAGCTTTGTTAAGATATAATTAATATATACATGTAATATGAATTACATGTAATTCACTTATTTAAAGAGTATAGTTTAGCTGAGCATATGGCTCATATCTATAATCCCAGTGGCTCAGGGGGCTGAGGCAGAAGGACCACAAGTTCAAGACCAGCTTCAGCAACTTAGCCATGCCCTAAGCAACTTAGTCAGACCCTGTCTCAAAATAAAAGACAATAACAACAACAAAAGGGCTGGGGATATTAGTTCAATGGTAAAGTGCCTCTGGGTTATATCTTCAGAACCCCCCACCCCTAAAAGAGTGTAATTTAGTGTTTTTTTGTATATTACATTTTTAATTTCATACTCACTTTTTTTTTTTTTTTTTTTGCAGGGCTGAGATTGAACTCAGGGGCACTCAGCCACTGAGCCACACCCCCAGCCCTGTTTTATATTTTTTATTTTAGAGACAGGGTCTTACTGAGTTACTTAGTGCCTTGCTTTTGCTGCAGCTGGCTTTGAACTTGAGATCCTCCTGCCTCAGCCTCCCAAGTTGTTGGGATTACAGGCGTGTGCCACCTGGCTTTATACTCACTCTTTGTACCAGTTTTTTTTTTTTCTTTTTGAATCAAGGAAATACCTGTAAATGTTTTAATAGTAGTGTAGCACTAGAAAGCTTATGTTAGAGAACAGTGGTCTCCACCTCACTTTTCCCCTGGTTCCGCTGGAAGCTCATCTCAGAATCTAGCTCTGCCTTTCAATTGCCTCTGTTTTCCTGGTTAGTGCACATGAATGACTCCAGCTGGCTTTATCCATCTTGAACATTATAAATTGACTCCTTACACCAGAAGATGAGGATTGGTTCTTTTTCTACACTCTTGCACACCTACCTAGCCTTCCCCCTTTTTCCAATACAGCTCTATTACAGTCATTGGATTGATTCAGTATTTGAGAGGTTTTTTCTCAGAATTATTGTGAGAGGTCCTGTGCCATTCTGATTCTAGGCTCTTTGTCACTTATATTTCTTTTTGGAAGCTTAAAAATCCTATCTTTATCTCTGGAGTTTGTGAAATTTTCATCATGACTGCTTTGTCTACGTCTGGCTACTCAGGACTCCTTTCCCCCCATTTTTTACACTATTGGTTATCTAAGCCAATAGAGGCATAACATGCTTGGTATTATATTGCTCTATTAATGACCCATAAAACACTCTCAAGTGCCTTGGAGTAACTGAGCTAAATGTTAGATTTTCCAGTGTCAACTAATGTGGAAAGTGGTATCCTTAGCTCTCTAGGAGAGGATGGAGTTATGTGACTGGAACTTACACAGGTGTCCCTGTTCTAGTGTGATCCTAGATATGTATGGATCCATATTGGTTTTCAACATGAACTTGAAGTGCTCCATTTCATTTTCTTATGCTGAATTTGAAAATTATACATTGTATGTAAGATTTTATACATAGAATCTGTATAAATTTTAAAAATAAGTATGGAGTATACTAATCTGAAATAAACAGCTCAAATAAATTTCCAATATACACACTCATGTAATACCATTCAGACTGAGATACAGAATATTTTTTAGCACCTTGGAAAACCCTTCTGATCTGGAAGTCTTTCTGTTTCCATTTGAAGAAATTTTCCTGCATTATGTCTTTGATCATTTTCTCCCCTCCATTTTCTCATTCTTACTTTTGAAGTTCCTATTAGTCAGTGTTAGCTTTTCTGTGGATTCTCTTCTGACCTTTTTGTCCTTTTGCTTTGCATTCTGGGAGTTTCTAACTTTAACATTCATTCCTTCTATCAGATTTTCTTAAATTTCAACTATTTTAATTTTCAGAAATTTTCAAGATTCTTAAAAACTTCAACTATGATTTTAATGTACTCTACACTCTACAATATTCTCTTAACTCAGAGAATGTTGATTCCAGGCTTTTTCTTTCCTCTATGTTACCCCTGTTCTCATTGAGTTCCTTTCCCCACTACTGTTCGTCTCTTTCAGGTTTCCTCCAGTGACTAAGCTGATTGGCTCTCTGTTCACACTGAAGAGTGATCAGTGTGGCTGTCCAGGTGGGTGGCTGTGGGCACATTTTAGGGAGATCAGGCAGGAACTGGGACTTCTTGTTAGTGGGTGCCCAGGTAACCCTATGTCCAAGGTGTTGTTTGTTTTGCTTATGTTTTGAGGGGACTGGTCATTTTTACCTGACAAGTGTTGTCAAAAAAGGGGCTGGGGTTGTGACTAGTTTAGCATGTGCGAGGTACTGGGTTTGATCCTTAGCACCATATAAAAATAAATAAAATAAAGGCATTGTGTCCAATTATAACTAAAAAAATATTTTTTTTATAAAAGTGTTGTCTAAAGGATAAAAGGTGGCATTGTGAGGGCCCCATACCAGTAACGGAAGGGACTGGAGGCCTCGTACTCACATTGCCAAGTTTTGAGTACAGCACCTTAATTTAGCAGCTGTGCTGTGCTGCTAATCCCAGGCTAGGGAATAGCAGCACCCACCTTCCACCTGGGGTAAAGGAGAGGTGGCTCACCTGGCTTTTTGAGGGCCATATAAACCTATCTCTTTAGTGTGCTTTCAAACAATTCTTGTATTTTGTTCTTTTTTTTTTTTTTTTGTCTCCCAGTGCTCCCCTGTCCTTACCTTGAGGAGTCCTGCAGGTCCTGCAGTGTGAGCCAGATGGCTTCTCGGGCTCTTCCCCTCGCCAGCACTTGAACTTTATTTAGCTTTCTTTACTCTAGATCAGTTAACCATCTGTCCATCTGCTTTCCATTTTGTGTACCTTTGTGAGTTTCTTTTCTTTCTTTCTTTTTAGCTCTTACTTGAGTGGGGGCTTCAGGGGAGTGAAGGTAAACCCAGGTTTCACCAGCCATGCTCATCTGAAGTGCACGCTGTCTGCTTTTCTCCGTTTGCTCCTTAGTGTCTCTGAACTCCCTGGTGATACACCTGTGTGCCGAGCTCTTGTCCTTGTACTGTTTTTCTTTCTAATGGAAGAAGCCAGCCTGTCTACTGCAGGCGCAGGTGATTGCTTTGGGGGAGCCAGAGGTTCAAGATCTTTGTTCTGCATTAACTTTCTTAGAAATTCTGGAAGTTTTGTGAAATTGTATCTTCTCCATTATCCTTCTTCTGCCTTAAGCTCTTTAGAATTTCTCTTGCCATCTAGAATTTTACCACCCATTTGTCTGAACAGGGGCTACTGATCATTTTATTTTTGAGCTTACCTGTTCTTACTGATAGCCAGGGGCTCAGAGCTCTCTCTAATGAGGATGACTGCGGGGATGTTGATTCATGTACCAAGATTTTTTTTTTTTTTAACTTGAAAAGTAGAGGAACACAGTGCATCCTTGTTTTCAGATTCTTTATATTGATTGATATCTTTAACATTATTGGTACTTACTGTGTTATTTTTTTTCCTTGGGTTTTTATTTCCCTTTAATTTCCCTTTAATTTAGTTTCCATGTAGTAGTCTTGCAGAGGAGTTTGAGATTTTTCTGCAGGGTTTAGCTAGGTGATAAATGAAGTGTGTAATTTAACACACACTTATTGAGTGTAGAGCACTGTGCTTACTGATGTGGAGCATACCAAGATGTTCAAGACATGGTCCATCCATACTTCAGACACATTAGTAGTCCCGCTATAGAAGTAAATGCTGTCCATGTCCCAGGATACAATGAGAAGCAGTAATTGACCCTAATTGGGGCCTTGGGGAGGGCTTGGAGAGGGCAGGTTGGAGCTCAAGTCAGGGCAAGCAGATAGACTCTCAGGGGTGGATATGGTCGGGAAGGCCACCTTTGGAGGTAGACACTCACCGAGATACTGCTCCCTTTGCTTAACTGCCAGTTTGAGTTGCTCTTTTCCCTTGTATACCTCTCAGAGTAGATAAATGTCATGTGCATCTGGGGTTTTTAGGAGCACTGTTTGCAGATCTTATGTGATTCTAAGTGTGCTCTTCTGTCTCAGTGCTAGTGTGGCTCTGTTGCTATATTGCTGTAATGCTGATGTTGTTCTCCTAGTCGCAGATTCCTGTACATCGTCAATCTAGATGCTCCTTTTGAAGGTCACCGGAAAATCTCTCGTCAGAGCAAATGGGACATCGGAGCTGTGCAGTGGAATCCTCATGACAGCTTCGCACATTATTTTGCAGCTTCGGTAAGTTCACTTTGAGAATGTCATCTTTTACATGTGTCATCTTGGGCTAGCAGGTTTGTGTCCTGTGTAGAAAAGAAAGTATAATTCTCATTGCTCAGTCAGAAAAGAGATTTGAATGGCTCTGCAAGAAAGAGGCAAGTGGCAAGTTAAAATAAATAAATATACATATATATTACAAATGTGTGTACATGTATATCAATGTGTATGCATTACACATGTGTGTTCATGTATATTATATGTTTGTTTGATGGTTTCATTGGTGTCAGGCCTTGTATTTCTAGAGCCTGAATCTAGATTTTGAAAGGGAAGCAAGTGGTTGCCTTCATTTCTGTGTGTGGTGAGAACGAATTTTCATTAGCAGCAGGGTAACATCCAGTGGCCAGATGGCAGATGACTGGAAGATGTTTAAAGAGGGTACCTGGGGAGCGGGCCTGGGCTCTGCTCCCATCACTCTCAGAGGGAGCAGGAGACTCCCTACACCCTTCCCCTCAGAGGAGGGGCTTCTTGATTGAGATTCATTAGATTGATTGACCTCGTTGAATCTGCATGCTTCCTTATGTGTGAATTTTCCCAGGGAAAACATACGTAAGTCTTAATAGGTTTTCTGAGAAATTTATGATCCTAAAAGATCCTGGGATCCAACAGCTCTGGCATCTTTCTCCAGATTCTACACCATTGTTCTTTGCTGGCTCTTCTGAATAGTGCCCATCTGAACATGTGTGTGGATGTACTTGTTTTCAGTTCTGAACCTGTGCTCGGGAGTAGAATTACAGGGTCATATGGTTATAACTTTTTTTTAAAAAGTTTATTTTTTAGTTGTAGTTGGACATGATACCTTTATTTTATTTATTTATTTTTATGTGGTGCTGAGGATTGAACCCAGGGCCTTGCACGTGCTAGGTGAGTGCTCTACTGCTGAGCCACAACCCCAGCCCTGATTATAACTTTTTGAGGGAACTACCAAACTGTGTCTCACAGTGGCTCATCTGTTTTGTATTCCCATTGGCAATGCATAGGGTTTCCAGCTTTTCTATATTCTCACCAACATTTGTTGTTTAATTTAAATTGTTGTCATTCCTAGTGGGTATGAAGTGGTCCCTTATTTTGTTTTTTTGATTTACATTTCTCTAATGACTGATGATGTTAAGCATCTTTGCATGTGCCTATTGGCCATTTATGTACCTTTTATTTTTGAAGAAGTGTCTTTTCTTGTCCTTTGCCCTTTTTGGTTTGGTTGGGTTTTGGGTTTCTTGTTTGTTTTTGCTGTGTTAGAGATTGAACCCAGGGCTCTGAGCAACACCCCAGCCCCATTTTTTTTTTTTTAAACACAACTGGGGATTAAACCTAGGGCCTTCGGTATGCTAGGCAGGTGCTGTACGGTGGAGTAACAACTTTAGTCCCTATACCCAATTTTTTTTTCCTTTGCCCATTTCTGAATCGGGTTGTTTGTACTTTTGCTGTTGAGTTGTAAGAGTTCTTTGTATATTCAGGATGCTAGACCTTTATCATCTATGTGATGCAAATAGTTTCTCCAAAATATTTGTCAAAGAAATATTGTTTTTTTCACTTTCTCTTTTTTTTGTGTGTGTGTGGGGGGTGGTACTGGGGATTGAACTCAGGGGCACTCAACTACTGAGCCACATCCCCAGCCCTATTTTGTATTTTATTTAGAGACAGGGTCTCACTGAGTTGCTTAGTGCCTCACCGTTGTTGAGGCTGGTTTTGAACTTGTGATCCTCCTGTCTCAGCCTCCCAAGCTGCTGGAATTACAGGCATGTGCCACCATGCCTGGCTGTTTTTTCACTCTCTTGATAATGTCCTTTGATGCACAAAAGTTTTAATTTTGATGAAGTTCAGTTTATTTATTTATTTTTTCTGTCATTGTTCTTGGTTGGAAGGCAGCTTCTTGCAGAGAAAGAGCTTTAGAATTGGGCAGATCTGGAGTCGAGGCCTAGTTTGAACTCTTTTTTCTTGAGCAAGCCACTCAACTTTCTAAGCCTTGGTTGCATCATGTGTACTTGGATGATGATACTCACCATGCAGGGAGGTGAGAAAGGTCAGATTGGATAAGGTGCCTTGTACCTGGATGAGAACTGACAGACCCTCTGGAAATAGCAGGAATGTTATAGGATGAGGGAACTTTTCATTCTGTTCCCATGGAAAGCTATTTTGATTCCTAACTTTTTCATAAGAACCTTACCTGTTTAGATTTGGAAACTGGCATTTCAGAATAAAAATCTCAGAACTTAATTTAACTGTCTGCCTCTGAGCTAAAATGAAAATTAGTCTATTATATTTATCAGTTCAGAAAGTATTCCATGGCCTGCCATTGTTCTCAGTCTGTTGGTGTCTTTATCCTCTTTGAGTTTAAGTGCACAGTATTTAGGGAACTGTTCTGCTGTTTCTTTTAAATGAAATGTACTTTGATAGAGCCTTTAATTTTCTTCCCCGTTTTTAGTTGAGTTTCTTCTGGTCCATTTTCCTTGTCTCTTTCTCTTTAACCCTCAATGAAATTTGTGTTAGGCATGTTTCAGGGAGTCTTGTGTATAATTTTGCCTTCTTGCATGTCCTTTTGATGGTGTTTCTTTTTTTCTTTCTTGTATCTCTGTGTGTTTGTGTGTGTTTTCGGTAGTAGAAATTGAACCCAGGGGCATTTTATTCTGGGCTGCATTCCCAGCCCTTTTTATTTTTGATTTTGAGACAGGGTCTTGCTAAGTTGCTTAGGGCCTTGCTTAGTTACTGCAGCTGGCCTCAAACTTACAGTCCTCCTGCCTCCTGCTGCTGGGATTACAGGCACGTGCCACCATGCCTGGCATGTATCTGTGTTTTTAAAGTGAGGTAGGTGGACTCTCGGCATTTGGTGTGGGAAGGGTAAGCTGAAAATATCCGCTGTGACAGTAGTTGGGGAGTCAAGTGTGTGACCTTCTGAGGGGGGGAGGAGGTTCCTTTAGTGGTCTGGGCTGTCTCTGTGGCCCATGAGGCACATGCTCAGGAGCCCATCTCCATCTTCAGGTCCACTGTGACTGTTCAGGATGGGTGCCCTTCCTGTTTGCGCTTGGCAGTGCCCAGGGTGCATGGAGACATCAGTATGATGCAATTCCATTTTGAAATTCATAGCTCCATGTACTAGCTGAGGCTTGTTCAAGCTAATGTTTATTATACTGATTTCTTTTGGCTTTTTAGGAAGTTCAACCTATAGATCTCTGCCAGTTGGCCACCTCTTCTTGCCTTAAGCATTGGGGTGAGAACCTATATTCCAGTGGTATGTTGTGCTACCCACAGCCTTCTCTTCCTTATTTCTTTTCAGAGTAACCAACGGGTGGACCTTTATAAGTGGAAAGATGGCACTGGGGAAGTTGGCACAACCTTACAGGGCCATACGCGCGTCATCAGGTAGGCACCAGCCCTCCACAGTGCCTTGGCCTGTCTTACTTCGGTTAGTAAAATGAAGATGCTGTCCCCCTTGCATGGCTTGACCCTGTGTGTTGCACTGGCCCTGGGGCCAAGTATTCACCAAGGTGCTCGAGAAGAAACCAAGGACAATCAATATTTAGGAAGCGTCACCTATGTAGCTGTTGACCCAAATCCTGGAAGACTTAATTCAGCCCCATCCAGATTAAGGATTAGGGCTGCTGTTTGCCAGAGGAGGCAGGGGAGGTACGCAGTAGAATCCCCAGGGCAGGATCTACCGTGCCCTGAATGTGTGGAGACACCAGCAAGCAACGTTGGCCCTTGCCTTTTCCAGCAACTGTGGTCATTACAGTCGGCTCCTGTACCCCGGTCTGCTATCCACATGCACAGTTGCCTCCCACTTAGGACCTTCCAGAGTGTTCTTGAGCCTCTCTTTCCCTGGGCAGCTGTTTCTGGGTAGGAGAAACTTTTTCTAGGGAGTAGCGTCAGGGAGTTCAGGGGGAGCGAAACTGATCTGGAAGTGAGGGCACTAGTGTGAGGCGTTCTGTGGAGTAACCACCTTCCTGGGGCTGAGGGTTCAAGTAGGGAGCCCTAGGGCTGCCAGCCCTCCTGGAAGGCGGTGTGGGAACATGGCTGTTCACCCCACTTAGGAGAGGTGGGTTACCCAAGGTACCCGTGGTTGAGTCTCACTTAGAAAATGGTAATCAAGGGACTGGGGTTGGGGCTCAGCAGTAGAGTGCTTGCCTGGCATGTGTGAGGCACTGGGTTTGATCCTCAGCACAACATAAAAATAAAGAAAATAAAGATTTTATGTCCATCTACAACTAAAAAAAAAAGAAAAAGAAAATGGTAATCAGAGATTACTTCATGTGATTTCCCTGTGTTTTGTCTGTGTCTACTTATTCAGAGAGTCTGTTTTAAGTTGCCATGCTCCATTTATTTTCTGGGAGCAGGTGGTAGAGTAGTTGGCAACCACAGGGAGAAGGACCCGAATGTTTCCTTCGGAGCTCATTTAACTCTTGCTCATTCATAGACAACTTTGGAGATCTCCAGCCTGAGCTGCAGTGAGAAGCCCATTAATGGTGACATTCAAAACCACTGAAAACTAGATTTACTAGTGCTTTGGAACTGAAGCTTTTTTCTTTCTTTTTTTGTTCTGTTTATTTCTTCTCTCCTAGCGACTTGGACTGGGCAGTGTTTGAACCAGATCTCCTGGTCACCAGCTCGGTGGACACCTACATCTACATTTGGGATATCAAGTAAGAACAATGAGGAGGTTTAATCACTTGTTTGTGGGATTATTGGGAACCTTCATTTCAGAGATTATGTCTTAGTTTGGTTTCCTCTAGATGCAGATCCTGAAACAAGGATTTGGGTTCAAGTATATGACATTGGAGATGACAGAGGGGTAGGCAGGGGATGGAGAAGAGAGAGGCAGGTGGGGAAGACTGGTAAGCCAGGGAGCACCCTCCTCTGGATGCCAGCATGAACAGGTAGGGTATAATCACTGGGGGTGCTTGGTGCTGCTGCAGAATACCTCCTCAGAAGTTTCCCACCAAGGGCCTAGGAAGCATGTTTGATTCTGCAGTCATCGGGAAGGCTGCCCCCGGGGGTCTGAGTTCCCTGGCACTCAGGCCTGTCAGAGTTCTTCAGAGCAAGCTGCAGCAGCCAGGGCAGTCCCCTTGGCAAAGCAACACAGGTGCTGCATTTGGAAGTCGAGCTGGGGTTCACTGAAGTGGACAGGTGATGGAGGGGATGATGACGGGCACTGCCACACATCTGCTCAGCTCCTCACTAGTTGTTTGTGAGGCTTCAGCTCCACGTCTGTCAAATGGGGCCTAAGGGACACCTCCCAGGGTTCTACCTCATGGCATAAGGAGTAAAGGAGCTCCCACCCCTGGCTTGGCACATCAAAAGAACGATGTTCCTGCCAGGCTTGGTGGCACACACCTGTAATCCAAGGTACTCAGGAGCCTGAGGTGAGACTCAGGAGGATAGTGAGACTGAGTCCAGCCTGGGTCACATAGCAAGTCCCTGTCTCAAAAATAGAGGCGCTGGGGTGGTGGCTCAGAGATAGAGCACTCGTCTAGCATGCGTGAGGCACTGGGTTTGATCCTCAGCACCACATAAAATAAAATAAAGGTATTGTGTCTACCTATAACTAAAAAACAAATATTTAAAACAGTGTTTCAACAACAACAACAAAAAACCCAACAAGTAGAACAGTGCCCCTTTGTCATGTGGTTAGAGCTGGTTGCTCTGAGGAAGCAATCTGTAGGGTCCCTCTCCCCTAGCCAGGGTGCTCTGCTTCCCACCTGGTGGTAACTTTGGACTACTACCAAGCTACAGAGGCTTGGACTGTAGGCAGAAGATAAGCCAGGTATTGGGGTGGAACTGACCGGCTAGACCAGCAAAGTGGCTCTGCGGGAGTGAGGTGCGTGCGTCTGACTTGACTGTGCAGATACATGAGCCCCGTGGCGCCCTTTGGTCTAAGGGCAGTGCCAGAGGAGACACGCTGAGTCCAGGGCAAGTGGAAGGTGGAAGCTCTAAATGGGTCCTCAGGGAGCTGTGGGCGGGAGTGGAGTGCACCTCCTTCACACAAAATGGGTCTTTTCATGATGTAAGTAAAGGTACTGAGCTCACATTCTTCCTCAGGTTTTCTAAACAGTAAACCAGAGCTGCAGATTTGCCTTCACTGGCCTCCTTGGCCCCAGGGTGCCACTGCTGGAGAAGATGCCCCTTGGATTTCTTCTTCTTTTTTTTTTTTTTGTAGTACTGGGGATTGAACCCAGGGGTACCCTACTACCAAGCTACATCCCCGGTTGTTTTTAATTTTTCTTTGAGGCAGGGTCTTGCTAAGTTGCCCGGGCTGGCCTGGAACTTGTGGTCCTCCTGCCTCAGCCTCCCCAGTTGCTAGGGTTACAGGCATGTGCCACCATGCCCAGCACCCCTCTGACTTCATAGTCAACTGTGCAGTTTCTCTCTGAGAATTCTCCTCTTGCAATCAGAGTAGTTCTTTTTTATGCAGTAAAAAACTCACAATGCAAAATTTATCATCTTGACTATTTTTGAATACACAGGTAATAGTGCTATGTGTATTCACACTGTTGGTGCAGCAGGTCTCCAGAACTTCTTCCTCTTGCAAAACTGACAGTCTGTCTACATTAAACAATTCCCCATTCTGTTCTTCACCCAGCCCCTGGCAACAACTCTACTTTTGTGGGGTGGTTACCAGGGATTGAACTGCTTCCTGCCTCAGCTTCCCGAGCTGTGGGGATTACAGGCATGTGCCTCTGCACCTGGCACAACTCTACCTTTTGTTAAGCAAACTTTGACTGCTGTAATTACTTCATGTGAGCAGAATCATCCAGATTCATCTTTTTGTCGATGGCTTGTTTTACTTACATAATGTCTTTGAGGTTCATCTATTTTATGACATATGCCAGAATTTCCTTCATTTTTAAAGGTGAATAATATTCCATTGTATGGACATACCACATTTTGTCTATTCCTTTTGCCCCATGGCTATTAGGAACAACCAAAGAAGGTTGTTTCTTTGTTTTGTTTTTTTTTAAGATTCTATTTTTTAAAAATTTTAATTTGTTATATGTGTCAGCAGAATGCATCACAATTTATATTACACATGTAGAGCACACTTTTTCATATCTCTGGTTGTAGACAAAGTAGAGGCACGCCATTTGTTTTTTCATTCGTGTACTTAGGGTAATGATGTCCATCTCATTCCACCAGGTTTTTTGTGCTTAAACACTGAGCAAAATCCCCAGGCCTTTTTATTTTTAGTTTTAAGCACTAAGTTGCTTAAGGCCTTGCTAAGTTGCTGAGCCTGGCTTTGAACTTGTGATCCTCCTGCTTCAGCCTCCCCAGCCACTGGGATTAAAGGTGTGCACCACCGTGCCGGGCACTCAGAGAAGTTTTATAATCCACCTTTGAAATGCTGTTGGGAAGGTCCTTGGATTACACTGCCCTGTCACACGTTGCCATGGCAGTAATGACCCCAGGAGGGGATTTTTTGGCTTCCTCTCCTGCCACATTGGGGCTACCTAGGCCATCCTGAGTCATGTGATCTTTTCTGTGGATTTAACTGTATGATTTGAAATTCAAACTCAGCCTCCATTATAGTGGCTGAGAAAGTTCACCTACCTTCTACCTTGAGGGAAAACAGGTTTCTCTTTACATGTCTTTTTAAGGCCCTCTCAGCAGATCTAACTCCAGGTTCCTGGGAGAGTAAAGTGAAGAAAGTATGTGCAGAGAGTGAAAAGTACCAGGTCGCTGGGGGCATATGAATTGGGCATTTGACTTCCGATTTTTGTGTTTCAGAGACACAAGGAAACCCACTGTTGCACTCTCTGCTGTAGGTGAGTGTGTCGTCCCTGGTGTGCCTTCATCCCAGTGCTTCCCACTCCTGGCCATTTCATTGCTCCTCGTGGTCTGACCACTCATGTCCTACGCCCTGCTGGGTAAAATCGCAAGTCCCACGTTGCAAGGTGCTTGCTTTGCTCATGTTGCTCCGAACCCTAACCCTAACCCTAACCCTACCCTACCTTAGCCCTCCCCTCCCCCTCCCGCTCCCCCTCCCCTTCCCCTCCCCCCACCCTTGGGGCTTCAGTGATTGTCATCAAACATTCAGTCTCCTTTCATCTTTACCTCTATCCACTGCCTCCCCCACTGCCCTCATTCCTTTGTGATTATTTTGAGCAAGGCTTAGGTGTTGTGTCATTTCTTCAACACATATTATGTATTATAAAAGAAAATCCCTAAAAAAGAAAGTAATCACTGTACCATTAACATACCTAAAATATTAATAATGGCTTCTTAGTATCTTCAGATATCTAAGAAGTATTCAGATTTCCCCAGTGGTCTCTTTCTGAATTTCCCAGTAGTATCTGTGTCTCTCTTTCTCTTTTTTTAAAAACTGGTGCTGGGGATCAAACCCAGGGCTCTGTGCATGCTAAGCACACTGTGCTACTGACCTACACCCCTGGTCCCCCCCACCCCTGCTCTTGCTCTCACTCTTTGTTTTTTTTTTATACTTTGGATTGAACTCAATGGCACTCTACCACTGAGTCACATCCCCAATCCTTCTTATTTTGTATTTTGAGACAGAGTCTCGCTAATTTGCTTAGGGCTTTGCTAAATTGCTGAGGCTGGCCTTGAACTTTCAGTCCTCCTGTCTCAGCCTCCCAAGTTGCTGGATTACAGGTGTGTGCCCCTGTGCCCTGCCCATTTCTCTTTCTTAAAAAACAAACAAACAAAAACTGAGTCAGAATTAAAATAAAGTCTGGACTTCCAAGTAGTTGATACTTTTCTCATCTTTTTTAGTCTCCCTCTCCTGTTTGGGTTTGTTTGTTCTTTTCCTGCACAGTGTACTTATTTGAAGAAACCAGGTTGTCTTGTGCTTTCTCTACAATCTAGATTTACGCTGATTATGTCCCCACGGTATCATTTGACATGGATGAATTGAGTCTTTGAAATCACTTTCTGATCTACCTGTTTTCTTTGCTTAGTTGGAGCTATTTTTGGAACTCTCAGCTGTGCTGGGGGGAATATTCCCCCCACTTCCCAGAGTAGAATGTGGGTTTGAAACTGGCATAACTTACAGTGGTGAAGTCCAGTCACCAGTATTTTGGAACCCTTGATAAAATCATATATTTTCTATCTGTTAAATCCTGTTCCTTTGCATCTTCTTGATACACCTGAATACACATTTGGTGTTTGTTCTAAAATGGTTACATGATTCTTCAGTCCTCTGTGCCCTCACATCCTAGTATTTACACTTTTACCACCCTGATTGTGCTTAAGCTGCTATCCAGCTGACCTGTGTTATGTACCATCTCTGGTATATACACATGCTATCACAGACATGGTCCCTAACCTCTTGGCACCTATATTTGCATTACAGGCCTGGCCAAGGAGATGCTTAATAAATGGCGTTAGCCAGGAGTGGTGGTGCACGCCTGTAATCCCAACTACTGGGAAGGCTGAGGCAGAAGGATCTCAAGTTTGAGGCCAGCCTGGGCAACTTAAACCCTGTCCCAAAAATAAAGTAAAAAGGGCTGGGTGTAAATCAGTGGTAGAGCATCCCTGGGTTCAATCCCTAGTACTGCAAAAAAAGAAGAAAAAAAAACTTTGCACAGATGGACACAGGAATCAAGCACCTGAGCTGTGTTAGGTGCTTAAGGCTCTGCGAATCTGATCACCGACTCTGGGCTCTTATCTGAGACAAAGGTTGGCTGCCAAAGACATACAACTGAATAAAAATACGAATGGTCTGTAAATGCTTAAGTCACATTCCCCTCACTTTGTTACTTACACCTACAGATTTCTAGATCGGTTTTAGAGAAACCCTAAGAAATGAGTCGTTTATTTCAGCCCCCTTGTTCTGATTGTTTTCTTTTTGTTCTAGGTTCCAAAAAATAGAGGTAGGAGATTCCTCTCCTTTTTTGTACCTCAATGAGGTTTCTCAGTGGTGCCAGAACTATGCTGGGAGAAAAAGCAAATGATAGGCTTGTGAATCCTTACAAGCTGCTCCATTTAACATTCCCCAAGAGATGCAGGCTTGGCTAGCACTTGCTCCCCAGGGTCTGTGGTTCCTGTCTGTCAGTGTTGATGCCCTTTGGGGGGTCAGTAAGAGCATGTCTCTGTGTGCTCCAGTTAAACAGGAGGAATAGGTTCTACTGTTTTGGATCATGGTAGGGTGACTGTAGTTTACAACAGTTCCCTGCTCTGTGTGATCCTAATAAAGCAGGTTGGATTGGGGGTTCCCAGAACCCTTTGGAAGCCTTTGTGCTCTGACAGGACCCCACTGGGAAAGGCATATTCATTATGGTGTAAGTAATTGTCTAGAGGAAATGGAGCAAACTCTTCTTGCTGTTCTTCCTCTAGCTGTGCCCTTTCTTGCAAAGAAACTGAATCTCCTACATAATGTACCACATCTTCAGTGTTCTCCAGCTTTTATTCTTACCAACTTAGGGTGCCCTCTGTCTTGAGAGAAAACAAGACAAATTGGGGAGCAGGAGGACAAAAGGGGGTTGTGTAACAGAACCTAGTTAAAAAGGAGGAATGAGTTCTACTGTTTTGTATCATGGTAGGGAGACTGTAGTTTACAACCGTTTATTTATGTTTTATAAAGAACTAGAACCAGAGGCATTTGAAAATCTCCATCACAAAGAAAAGAGAAATGATCAAGGAGAGGGAAATTTGATTGGCCTGATTTGATCATTATACATTGCATGGATATATCAAATTACCACATGTACCCCATAAATATGTATAGTTAAAAATAAATTAAGCTGGGTGAGGTGTTGCACACCTGTAATCCTATCGACTGGGGAGGCTGAGGCAGGAGGATCACAAGTTCAAGATCAGTCTGGGGTGGGGGAGCGGGGGTTGTGGCTCAGTGGTAGAGTGCTCACCTAGCATGCTTGAGCCACTGAGTTCGATCCTAAGCACCACATAAATGTAAAATAAAGATATTGTGTCCACGTAAAACTAAAAAATAAATATCTTTTTTTAAAAAGTCTTTAAAAAAATACTGAAAGAAAGATCAGTCTCAGCAACTGAGACTCTGTCTCAAAAAAATAATACTGGTTAAAAAGGACTAGGGATAAAGCTTAGTGGTAAAGTTCCCCTGGGTTCAATCCCAGTACCCAAAAAATAAAGATTAAGAATTCCTTAGTGAAGCAAAAATAACAACAAAACAATGGGGGAGTGGGTGGTGCAGGGGAAGAAAAGAACAAACAAGACAAACAAACACTTTCCAGACCCACCACAAGGTATCAGTGGGCAAGGACAGGCTCTGGCCTTCACTCTGTCCTGTTAGGTTCTGGTGCTCGCTGCCTGGGCTTCTTGGATCAAGTCGTGCTCAAAGCCCTGCACCTATGGGGTCTCCTCAGGGAAAGGTGGCACCCGTGTCCTGTCAGCTGTGGTGTGGGCATGGATGAGAAGAGGCAGGAAGGAGGGCCAGCAGCATGGGGCTGGTTTGACTTGAAGAACTCGATTCATTTTATAGGACTTAGCTAGAAGTGTCACTGCCCTGTCTCAGCCCTGCCTGGCATCTCTTAGGACCTGTCTTAGGTTCTCTTTTGACACTGTTCTTGCCTCTCTGGATTGGCTCAGAGGGAAAGGGACTGAGTTTTCACACCATCCTGACCCCACAAGCCCAGTGCCAAATAGCCTCTCTAACTGCCGATGGAGAGATGAGAGTCCAGGGGAGCACCGGACCTCTGAGGGCAGAGTCGGACCGCTCTGGGGCTGACTCTTCAGCTGAGCTTTGGCTTGAGACTGTTTTTTAAGACTGTCCCTCAAAAACAACAACTATGACTATGGGTGGGACAGAGCCAACACAGAGCTGAGGCTGTCTGGTGTGCTGGGGACAAGGAGGGGTCAGGTACCAACCAATGCTAGGCTTAGCCAGTACTCAACTGCTGGTCCCCTAAGAAGCTAGATTTTCCTCCTTGCTTAGAGTAACCTGCGGATTTTTTCTGGAATTATTTCCTTGATTAAGTGACTCCGATCCTGTTTTTAGTATGCTAATTCACTCCCTTTTGGCTCCTTTTTATCTGTAACGGTGGAGCTGGTGTAGTCTAGGAATTGGAAGGATTTTTGTGTTCATTGACCAGAGCTCATTGTCCCCCTCCCCTGGATCGGCTTCATTCTGCTTCAGAAAGCAGTGAGGGCAGCAGCTTTCTTCTCCTGGTTTTCTTTGCAGCTGGTGCTTCCCAGGTCAAATGGAATAAAAAAAATGCAAACTGCCTTGCCACCAGCCATGATGGTGATGTACGCATATGGGATAAGCGGGTGAGTAACCTTTTACCCTGTCGTTGGTCTTTAGTCTCTCCCAGAGAGTGTGGAGAGGATGTTATGTGTCCAGGGCTTGTCTTAGCAGTCTGGGGGTCTCTGTGGCATGACACATTGTCATTTTAAACTCACAGTACCAGATAGCATTTGCTTCTCAATTAAACTGATGTTGAAAGAAGGTTGGGGAGTGGGGATTATGACCGGAGGTTAAGACAATGAACTTGGCTGACCTATGTTAGAGCCTATTGTGCGGCTCCTCATTAGGACATTAGGCAAGTCACCACAACCTCACTAAGTGTCTTTATCTTCCAAGTAAAGATAATAGTTGGTGTATCATTGAGGTCAAGCCCTGGGGACCCAACATTGTTCTTACTTCGGCAATCAGTAGGCTTCGGATCCATGCCCGTTTGCCAAGTGGAAACCATTAACTCTAGGGTGTAGACCATCTGAATACTTCAGTATAGGTCACTGAGGCAGGGAACTTTATACTCAAATACCATGCCCCTAGGAGCCTAGATAGCTCACCAGTCTCAAAATAACCTTCAGGTTGATCACATATTCCCACTGCCATGAACTCTGCACATGCACCAATAGGGCCCTGGGTGTAATTGGAAGTCAGTGGAAAGTTTCCTATGTTGGCATTGTTGAGAATATGATATGGGAAAGGGCTCCCCCACATCTTACTGCCAGATAGATCATAGAGGGGTCAGCTTTTTAAGACCTGGGATGTAAGCACCATCTCCTGCTTTGTGAATCTTGAGGCTAGGGATCCTCAGGAATTTGTGTGGAGGGCTTTTCATTGATGTCCCAAACCAGGTGCTGACCGTAAAGTCTCAGCATCACTTCTGGCCGCACAGGGTACATTTGGAAGAGAAGAGGAAGTGAAGCTGAGACTGTGTATGGCAGATCCTTCCTGTCTATTGGATTAGGACCTGCTGCCTGAAGCCCCTGCCTTAGCCAGCTCTTAGGAAAGAAGGTGATTATATAGGGCTTGCACAGGGCATCTTCAGTGTGGTAGTTTCTTTCTTCTGTTTGTGTAGGTTGGTAAGGTCCACTTTCCCCTTTGTTTCTTTCCTTTCCTTTCCTTTTTTTGTTTTTTAAAATTTTTTTAGTTGTAGTCAGACATAATACCTTTGTTTTATTTTTTATCTTTTTTTAATGTGGTGCTGAGGATCGAACCCAGCACCTCACAGGTGCTAGGCGAGTGCTCTACCGCTGAGCCACAACCCCAGCCCCCACTTTGTTTCTTAAATTGGTGATTGGTTTTATTCAGTTTGTCATTTGTCAGAAATGATCTATATAGAATACATCTGGTTAACCCGCAGTGCTTTATATTTGCCTTAGGTTGGTTCCAGAGCCATAGACAATGTAAGCAATTTTGCATTTCACCCTGAACTCTGGCAGTATGTTTTCCTTATCTTAAAATAATAGCCTGTTAGTATTTCTTTTTTTTTTTTTTTTTAAATATTTATTTATTTATTTATTCATTAGTTTTTGGCAGACACAACATCTTTGTTTGTATGTGGTGCTGAGGACCGAACCGCGGCCGCACGCATGCCAGGCGAGCACGCTACCGCTTGAGCCACATCCCAGCCCAAGTATTTCTTTCTAGTTTCCTAATTGGTCCACTAATGTCACCAACTTCTCTCTGCCTTTTTATCTATTTTGTTGAAAGGATTTTAGTTTGCTTTTATTTTCCTGTTGATACTAAGAACTTCTTGCTCAGGTGAGTTTTAAACTTGTGATTGTATTTTCACTTCTCTGGCACTTTCTAGTGTCAAAGCAGCACTGATGACAGCCACCATCAGAGGCCTAAAAAGTGACATTGGATTTCCACCCAGGCTCACATGTGACTAATAGCACTAATGTTTAGTAAGCATTTCTTGGGCATCAGCATTGTTCTAAGAGAGTCACGTGTGTGGATTAATTTCTCTTTGTAATTAGATTTTCCAATAGGGACTGTTTTGATCCTTGTTCATAGAAGGATAAACTGAGGCACCGTTTGTTGCTAGGACTTGAACTTAATTTGCACCTGGACTCTGTACTCTTAACTTACAGACTGATGCCTGTTATAGAAGTGATATATGTTCCTTGTAGGGGAAATAAAAAGAAAAAATAAAAATCATTCATACTCTTACTGTCCCAATACAAATGCTAATAGTTTGGTTTTTTTTCCTATATGTTTTTAAAAACATAGTTTATCATATTGTGTATATAGTTGTGTGTACTTTTTTCACTTAACATTATAACTGATGCATTTTCTCCATATTATAAGCTCTAAGTATCTTTAGCAGCTATATCGTAGCCTATCACAAAGCTATAGCATAATTGATTTAATTAATTATTTCTCACTTACGATGTTTAGGTGGTTTCTGGTGTTCTAGTGTTCTAAATAATACCAATATTATTATTATTTTATTAAGATGAACATCTTTAGATGTAAAGGTTTTTTGTGAATTGGGATTATTCACCTAAGAAAGGAAAAATTTAAGTCTCAGGATAAATTTGCTGAATTTTTTTCCAAAAAATATTATACTATTTTATACATTCATCAGTGGTGATAGATGCAGCCTCAATGGCATTGAATATTATTTAAAAACATCTTCTAATTTGATAGTTTAAAAAATCTTGCTTTAATGTACATTTCTGAGTTGGTTCATTTATTATGCTGATCAATGTTTTTTCTGTGTGTATTCATTCTGTTTGAGATCTTAGTACCTGATGATTTCACCCTCATGGTTGAAGTTGGGTCTCTTTCATGCCACAGCCCCTCTTGGTTGGTGATTGTGAGGAAGGGGGGAGTAGGAGTAGGCAGATTCCACTGTCCTGGGTAAAGAACACCTACTACCTGTATTTTTCTTAAAAATCATGTCTCAGGCTGGATCATAGAATTAGGCTGGCAGCATGTGAAGGACAGCCAGATAAGTCCTTTGTTTTCTTTGATTTGTTTTGCTTGAATGAAAGAAAATGGAGTTTCCAAGGGGCAGAGACAGTATCTGGCAGTATTATTTTACCCCACTCAGCACCCAAAACACTGTCACATGGTAGACACTCAATGAGTTCTTCCTAAACTGACAAACTCAGTGCCAATCTGTTGCAGAAACCCAGTACAGCAGTAGAATATCTAGCAGCCCACCTCTCCAAAATCCACGGCCTGGACTGGCATCCAGACAGTGAGCACATTCTCGCTACCTCCAGTCAAGACAACTCTGTCAAGGTGAGTGCGTTACTGGGGGGTGGTTGGAGGAGCTGTGTTTGGGAGGTGTCACAGATGTGTGACAGCATTCCGGAGGAAAAGCTCTAGTATGCTAGAGCATTCTCTGTGTGCTTCATGGTGCAAGTACCTCTTGAAGAGCCACTCAAGTAAACCGGATTGTAACAACCTGCAGGAGTGATGCTGTGGCATCTGCCTGAGATGCCTCTGAGAATTTGTTCAGAAGATTTTCTTTTCCTCTGTGAAAGTAAGTTAGAGATCAGAGCATTTAGAAAGTGAAAGAAGTTTACTTGCGAGGAAGTCAGATATACACAGATCTAAGTAAAGGAGAAAAGCCCGCAAAATTGTTAAGGTTGCCAAGTTTACGATCAGTCTGTTCAGCGTGGAAACATAGCAGTTTTCTCCTCTGATTATCAAATCTGCAAAAGTGATGACATTTCAGACATCAGCATTGCAAAAGTCAGAGATGGAGTTGTTTCGCTAGGTATTCTCTAACTTACAGGAAATGCTCAAGGTTTTACACATTTCAATGACCCAGTTATGATTTATGTCAGAGCACAGTGTTTCTTATTTTCCTTTCCCTGCTATGGCATGTGCTGTGTACCCTTAATCAGAAAGTGGCAGGCCAGGGATTTAACCAACCAAGTTAGTTTAGCAATTGCTTGATTCAGCATCTTTAATTTAATGCTCTGTTCACACAGCTATGTACAGTGTCTTTCAGTATGGTTAGCAAAACTGGAGTAATGCATAAGGCTTAAAAGTTAATTTCTGGGGCTGGGGTTGTGGCCCAGAGGTGGAGCTCTTGCCTAGCATGCATGAGGCACCAGTTCAATCCTCAGCACCACATAAAAATAAAATAAACATATTGTGTCCATCTATAACTAAAAAAAAGTTCTGTATTAAAGTTTATAATTCCCCTGGAGTTCTAATAGTTTTTTTTTTGTTTGTTTGTTTTCTTGCTACTGGGGATTGAGCCCAGGGATTTGTGTCTGCTAGGCAGGCACTCTCTACCACTGAGCTACAGCCCTAGGCTTTTTATATTTTTTATTTTTGTGACAAGGTCTCTCCAAGTTGCCCAGGCTTGTCTTATACTTGTGAGCCTCCTGCCTCAGCCTCCCCAGTAGCTGAAATTGCAGGTGTTGTGTCCCTGCATCTGGCTGTAATTTATTCTCATATGCCAGAAGTTGCTTGTTTGGTTTTGTTTGTTTGTTGTATTGGGGGTTTTGTCCCTCATCCCCATCAGCTTATCTCCCAAGTTCAGGAACCAGAAACCATCCAATTCTAAATTTGAAAAAGGGATTAAGAACATCTGTTCTACAGTTGTTATAAAGATTAAATGGGATCAAAAACTTAAAAGTTTTAAATATATATCTGAAATGCTGTAAGTAGGGCATTTCAGCTATTATTATTAAATTACTTACATTGTATAAAAGCAATATAGGATCAAAATCTGTCACTCTAACCTTTCAGCTACAAAGGTCATTTAATAGGCAGATTGCCTGACAATGATCTGCCCCGACTGGTGGTCCTGGTGAAGTCCAGAAATTCTTCTGTAATGTTTATAAATGTAAAAGGGAGATTCTTCATGTCTCTCACAGCAGCATATTTATGGGGGAGGAACTAAAAATACACTATTGAGATGTTTCTTTGGAGGATAAAAAGCAATGAGTTTGGAGTTTTTAAAATGGCATTTATTTCATAAATTATCTTTTTTTCTTCTAGTTCTGGGATTACCGCCAACCTCGGAAATACCTCAATATTCTCCCTTGCCAGGTGCCTGTCTGGAAAGCCAGATACACAGTGAGTGAGATACCCTTCCTCTGGCTGGGGAACTTCCTGTTGGAGTTCTATACACAAGGGGCCAAGGGACATTTTCTCTTTATTTTCTTCATGAGGCACTTTTCTCTTCTGTCTTGGTTTAGGGCACAGTAAATATAGTAATGATGGCATAAATGCTGTTAACTTCTTAAAATTTACTCTTGGAATGTTGGATAGGTTCTGTGTTAGAATTGCTGACCACCTAGCTCAACGGAGAAGTTGGGTGGTGTGAATGTGTTCACTAGGGAGGGCCATGGGGAAGACGGAGGAGAGGGTTGAGGAGCTGGAAGCCAGTGAACTATGAAGGAAGGAGCTCTGACTTTAGATTCAGAAGACCTAGGTTGAGGCCCAGCTCTGCCATTTAATGTTTGTGTGAGCCTTGGACCAGCCAGTTGATTTTGAGTGGAAATTTTGTACTCTGTAGAATATGGAGAATGATTTTTACTATGTCTTCCTTTTTTATTATACTGAAATTCACCATTTTAAGATTCCTTAGAAAGGTGGGTATGGAACCACCATTTAACCCAGCTATCCTACTCCTACATGGGTTGGAGCCTTCCATCACATAATGTATTTTATTTAGGAAGAATCCCACCTTTAGAAGCTGAGACATACTATAGAGACAAAGCCACATCAATATTTATAGCAGCACAATTCACAATAACTAAACTGTGGAACCAACTTAGATGCCCTTCAGTAGATGAATGGATAAAGAAAATGTGATATATATACACACACACACACACACACACACACACAATGGAATACTATTCAGCATTAAAAGAGAATAAAATCATGGCATTTGCAGGCAAATGGATAGAGTTGGAGAATATAATACTAAGTGAAGTTTGCCAATCCCAAAAAACCAAATGCTGAATGTTTTCTCTGATATAAGGAGGCTGATTCATAATGGGGTTTGGAGGGGGAGCATGGGAGGATTAGATGAACTCTAGATAAGGCAAAGAGGTAGGAGGGAAGGGACGGGGACATGGGGGTAAAAAAGATGGTGGAATGAGATGGACATCATTACTCTAAGTACATGTATGAAGACACGAATGGTGTGAATATACTTTGTATACAACCAGAGATATGAAAAATTATGTGCTATATGTGTAATATGAATTGTAATGCATACTGGAGTCATATATAACAGATTAGAATTTTAAAAAATAAGTCATAAGCAGTAAAATAAAGTCAGTGAGGGGCAAAATGAAAAGGTCCTGTGTCTGACCATGTCAGGAGTTGTAAGGCATAGTGTGTGGGTCTGTTTTTGAGCTTGTCAGTACCTGTCATAAAAATTTTCAGTTTGTAACCTTTTCCCCATCAAATATTTTAGCATTATCCTTACTTTGCAATATCATGTTTAATTAAGGTTGACTGGATTTCCCACAATCATTATAATTAAATTCTTTCTGCAATGTGAACGCAGGCTAGATTCTGAAATGACTTCATAAATGTAGCCACTGTATTAAGTCAATGGTATTTCAGGGAAAGTATAATTTAGAACTAATGTTGTTCAAATTATAACAATAAATTTTGTTCTCTGGGACCTATTAGCTGTCAAAATGTCATTTCTAATGTTCAGGGTACTTGTTGTGTCTAGTAGCACCCCTGTGCTGTATCTTGTTGATTTATTTTCTGACATTTTTCTTACAAGAAAACTCTTCCTAAGTTTTCACCTTAAAAGAAAAATTTACCATTTTAAAGTGGATAATTTGGTGACATTTAGTATGTTCACAATCTACCTTCCTTTTGAGATAATGTATGTGAATATGCTTAATAATCATGAAATACTGTATGTAAAGATGGTAGGCTATTACCAACTCACCAACCATTTTTCAGTGGCCACATTGATAGCCACTGATGGGAGTTAATATATTTCCTTTAATGTCATAGGGGTGAGTAAAGCTGTCTTTATTCATTAGGCTGTCACTGTGGGGCATTGGGGAGTAGTGAAGATAATTGGGTCTTAAGTTGTTTTTGCATCTGGGAACATTTGTTAAGAAATCAGACACTGTTCTTATGAGCTGATACACTGCTCTGGATTAATGTTTGCTTTTAAAAATAAACAGAATAAGTCCAGGTGTGTTACCAGGAGAGGAAATGAAGATAAATGAATGTGCCCTTATTATTCCTTGACTAACACAATCTAGTTACCAACCAGATGGGCCTCTTAGGTCCCTAGCAGATTGAGTGTTGCTAGGTAAAGCACATCAGTCTTGAGGTTACTGAGTTTAATTTTCAGTAGTTGTAGTACTGGGGCAGTGGAAGGTGATGCTTCTTGTGAATGGTGTGCTTCTGGCCTTTCCACACAGCCGGAATGATTGCTACTCCACGGCTTTTCCCAGGCAGACTCATGTGCTTATTTTTGAGAGGGAACTCATGGAGGGTAACTTGGCTTTGACACAGTACTTAGAGCATTGCTTGTTGTAGAATTTTGAAAGTTCTCCAAAAGTTTCCAAAGTTCTCTCTTATTTTTCACTTGCTGTGGTCTCTTCCATAAGCAGAGCGAAGGCTAAGTGTGACGGTCATTCCCCTACATGGGTTGGAGCCTTCCATCATGTAATGTATTTTATTTAGGAAGAATCCCACCTTTAGAAGCTGAGACTTGGCTGATTGTCCCTGGAATAATTACCACTTTTCCCTTTCTTGCCGTAGCCTTTCAGCAATGGATTAGTGACTGTGATGGTTCCCCAGTTGCGGAGGGAAAATAGTCTGCTCCTGTGGAATGTCTTTGATTTGAACACTCCCGTCCACACCTTTGTGGGACACGATGACGTGGTGCTGGAGTTCCAGTGGAGGAGACAGAAGGAAGGTGGGTGGGAAAGAAGACTGTTGTTTGGCCTTCCAGAATATTTATTTATTTATTTATTTATAGTTGTTGATTGACCTTTATTTATTTACTTATATGTGGTGCTGAGAATTGAACCCAGTGTCTCACATGCTAGGCAAGCACTCTACCAACTGAGCCATGACCCCAGCCCCCCAGAATATTTTTTTAGAGAGACTCTTCATCATCCTCTTAACTTTCTTATTCTTTTCTCCAAAATCTCTGTTGCTTCCAGAAACAACATGCTTCCTGATCTTTACCCCACCAATTGTGTGCATGGCTTTTGGCTTTTGACTTAAATCTCTTGCATTTTGCCATAGGAAATAGATGATGTAATCACCCTATAATCTGTCAGGAAAGGTTGACTATAGTTTTGGATTCAAATAAATAGTTTTTAACAACCCATTTTTAGTTATCTATGTCATCTTTAAGTGGTGGGAACTTTCTAACTATTACTGAAATTTTCGTTTTAAATTATAGGGTTTTTTTAAAGTTCGTTTTTATTGTGAAATCTAGAAAATTACATTGAACATGAACAATTTAATAGTTATGAAGTGAAAACCCGTGTAAATTCCATCACAGTCAAGAAAGAACATTGCCAGGATCCCAGAGTCTTCCTGATCACGTTCCTCTCATCTTGACATTTAGGATAGCAATTTCTATTTTTTCCTTTATGGTTTTACCACCTATTTATGAATTCCTAAGAATAGTTTAGGTTTGCCTCTTTTTGAACCTTTTCTAAATTTATTATCCTTTAATGTGTTTTTATATTTACTTCCTTCCCAATCTAATATTGCTCTGATTTATTTCTACTGCTCTGTCTTCTTAGTCAGTTTTTATTGAATCACCTCATGCTTTGATTTTGATTTTCTCCGAGAGGAAGGATCTCTCAAAGAGGTAGGAAGGGCTGGGGTTGTGGCTTAGCGGGCTTGCCTAGCACGTGCAAGGCCCTGGGTTTGATCCTCAGCACCACATAAAAATGAATAAATAAAACAAAGGTATAAAAAAAATTATCTCCTCCCTTCAAAAAAAAAGAGGTAGGAAGAGAATCAGATGTTGTGGCCAAGGGCAAAGGATGCATCCTGGAGGAAGTGGTAGGCATTGACTGTGGGTATTGCTGAAGGGTCAAAATGCAGAGTAGGAGAAAAGCATTTTATAGTTCAATAAAAAGGAAATCACGTGATCATTAAGAGGGGAATGCCAAAGCAGTTTGAGTCCGGGAGCCAGATCTTGAGGTGCCATAAACAGGCAGCAGGAACCAGTTTTGCTACCTTCAAAGGCAAAGAGTGAAATGAGCCTGCTGGTGGAGCCTCCTGCCTCTCTCTTTGAAGTCAGGGAGAAGATGAGAGAAAGGAAGTCAGTGAGCTAGCAGGGCTTTTTGGCAACGGGATGGGAATGGGGTAGAAGGTACAGATAGAAGAGCTGGGTTTACAGAGCACTTCCGCTTATCTTTTCCTTAGTCAGGAACATGCAGAGAGGCCAGTTGTAGGGTCAGAAAATTGATGACCATCAGCATGAGACTAGATGGTGGAACTCCACAGAAGTTCAGAATAGTTGCTGTCTTGTTAGATGTGCCTAGGGGAATGAGTTTTGGTTGAAGGGAGTGGCACAGAAAAGGAACTTACAAGGAAGAGAACTGAGCCATGTTTTTTGCTCACCCACCCTATTACCTTGGACATACCGTGCTTCAGTTTCTCCATCCATAAAGTGAGAGAACTAGATGAAATTATTTCTGGATTCTTTGCTGTCTTTAGTTAGCCATGGAGGAGATTCTAAATGCTGCATAATTACCCTGAGTGTTCTGATCTTTCAAAAAGGACCCTGAACCTTTTTGGAATAATTTCTTTTGGACCAGACTTGATATGTGAAAATCTGATTCAGTCAATTAAGAAAATTAAAAATTGATTATTCATTTTTTAAAGAGATGTGTCACTTTACCAAAAAAATTCTTTTGAATAGTAAGATGTTATCATGCATTTAAAACAATCAATTTTTACAAAAACTTTATTCACCCCCAGCTCCCAAGGGGCCTATAATATAAAAGGAAGAATACTTGCAGAGGTGAAAGTTTAGTGTGACATTAAATCTCAGCATCATCTCCAACTGCTAATTTGCCAGTTATTATTTCACTTCATTTAAGTGTCTGCTGAAATGGGACTTCCTTAGGGAGGCCTCTCTAAAAATAACTCTCTCTCTGTCCTCTTATCCTGTGTTTTTTTTTTTTTTTATGCAGTTAGCACTACCATTTTATTACATATTTATTTACTTTTTCCACGGTTGGAATGTGAGATCTCTAATGATAGAGTTTATTTTACTCATGCTATTGTTCTGCTGCCTAAACAGTGCCTGGTGTAGAGGAAATGTGTAGTAAATATTTATTTGTATTATATACCTATGAATGAATTTCATTCTGTTGTGACCTATAAGAAAACAGATGTCAAATTCAGAAGTATTTTTAGGATTCTTTTTTTTGGGGGGGGGGTATCAGGGATTGAACCCAGAGGTGCTTAACCACTGAGCCACATCCCCAGCCCTTTTTATTTTTTAATTTTGATACAGGGTCTCACTAAGTTACTTAGGGCCTTGCTAAGTTGCTAAGGCTAGTTTTAAACTTGTGATCCTATTGCCTCAGCCTCCCAAGTCACTGGGATTATAAACATGTGTCACCATGCCTAGTTTATGATTTTTATTTGGTGATTTCTAGGTTCCAAGGACTACCAACTGGTTACATGGTCCCGGGATCAGACTTTGAGAATGTGGCGAGTGGATTACCAGATGCAAAGGGTATGTATTCAGTGCTTTTGTGGAGGTGTATAGCTGGATAAACTAGAAAGTTAACAACAGCAGAAACTTCCAGTATTTGTGAAGGTAGAGGATACATGATATACACCTCACACACATGACTGGTTGGCTGAATGGTTTATACATGCCATACTGGCTTTGAGATCTTTTTTTTTTAATAGCGAGAGAGAGAGAGAATTTTAATATTTATTTTTTAGTTTTTCGGCAGACACAACATTTGTTTGTATGTGGTGCTGAGGATCAAACCCGAGCCGCACGCATGCCAGGCGAGCGCGCTACCGCTTGAGCCACATCCCCAGCCCCGGCTTTGAGATCTTTAAGAACTAAAGTGTTTAGCACTTTGAGGCTGAAGAGCCTGTCAATATTTTTTTCCTCTTGTCCTAGTACAAGATAGGATGGGTACACACTGAGTAAGTGGCCATTGGCTTCATTTCGTTGTCTTTAATGGGCTAAGAAGCCTACCCTTGTTCTCTGTGGACATTCAGAGTCCTTTCTTCCATCAACACAACCTTTTCTATGAAGCTATTTCCAAATGTGATATTTGTTTGTTGCATAAACCACAGTGGTAACTGGCATGAATTGCTCTTGTGACTCATTCAACTCTGCCTTGTCATGGGGCTCTCTTTTCCTCCTTCAGTGGCTTAATCTCTTGGTGGGGAGAAATGTGCCTGACTGGTATTGCATCCTCCATGCACCTGGAACACCACTTTGCATAGAACTAATGGAAATTTTGTAATTTTGCTTAGAATAAAATCACTATTGAGCATTTTGGCCTGGTCCCATCACATTATTGCCTTTTCAACCTATTTTCTCCAAAAGGTGTCATTTGCTCAGATGCTTTGAGGTTATCATTATGGATTAGTTGAATAACTCCATTATTGGAATTTAATTTTCTCTGAGCCTTTCATAAACTCTGAATGTCTGGAGTAGAATAATAGGGTGTTATCCTGTGTATTTAACCAGGGGGAGTTGGTGATGGTCACAAACTATTTTGATTCTACCAGTTCTTGGCTGACACATCTATCCTGTATGAGTCCCATTTTTTAAATCAAAGCTCTTAGCCAGGCAGACTGATCATTTCCACTGATCCTTTGGTCCCTCATCTTCTACCCTTTGTTGCAGCTCTGTGCCAATGACATATTAGATGGTGTTGATGAGTTCATTGAGAGCATTTCTCTTCTGCCAGAACCAGAGAAGACCCTGCACACTCAAGATTCAGATCACCAGCATAACTCAAGCCATGGAGAGGAAGAAGGTAATGTGTCAGACTGATGTCTTAGGGGAGGGGCCACAAATTGTACAGTAAATACTCCAGAACCTACTCATCAAAAACATTTTCCAACATTGATCATCTTTTCTGCCAGTGGTAAAGGAAGATCCCCCTAACAGTCTCCTGGAAGACAGGAAGTCAGATCAGCTGGGTCTGCCTCAGACTCTGCAACAGGAGTTCTCCTTGATCAACGTGCAAATCCGGAATGTCAATGTAGAGGTAAGTTGTAGCTTACTGAACAGTGCCTCATGCTTGCTGATGGATGTTTGTGGGGGTGGGGACTATTTCAACTATGATTTTAGCTGGCAAATAGCTTTTCTGTTCTTACAGTTAAAACTCTCTACTCCTTGCTTAATTTCTGGATTTTCTAAAGATGTAGGTGTTTCACAAATGCAAACTCTTTTTCTGATCCTGTTCTTTTCTCCTAAAATGAGCAGAAGTCATGTACCTTAGCACCTCCTCTGTTGGTCCAGTACCTCCTTTTACTATACATGGGTGCTTGCTCCAGGAGTTACTGGGGAAGTTAAGGGCACAGCTGACCTTGGAAGCCAAACCTCCTGACTCTCCCAGCCCTTTGTGCTGTGCTGTGCTGTATTCCCTTCTCTTACAAGCTGGTCCTTTCCTTGGTGATTTAGATTCAGAGTAAAAGGGCCACTCAAACCTCTTCACTACTTAGCACTTGGACCAATTTACCCTTTTCCTTTTAGACAGATATTGAAACTCTTTGCTTCAGAGAACTGAGTATACAGGAAGCGATTTTAAAGCTTGATTGGTTTTTCTTTTGCCCAGATTTAGTTAACTGTAGGCAGAAAGATGTGTTGTTACATAATTATCTCACTTGACCTTTAAAACCATTCTGTAATGAGTGGTTTTACCTCACTTTACAAATGAGGAAATCAAGACACCAGAGATGAATGATTTGTCCAAGGTCAGCAGCTATTTGGTGGAAGAGATAATGTTGGAATCCAACTCCAGATTTCCCATGTATTTGGCTCTTTTCACTGCTTTCCGGCTGCCTTCTTTAGTTGGCAGCACAAGAAATCAACAGATCTAAAGTATGTTTTGATTAATTGGCCATCTCCATCAACTCCACCCATATATGTCCTTTGGCCCAGTGGGGAACAGTGTGGCTAACCTAGTGATCTGGTTTAAGAAGGAGGTCTTGGTTCTTTTCCTCAGGAGTACGTCTTAAAAATTATTGAGATATAATTCACATATCACACAATTTTCCTTTTTAAAGTATGCGATTAGTGATTTTTAGTGTAATCACAAAGTTGTGCAACCTTTCACCACTGTCTATTTCCAGAATATTTTCATCATCCTGAAAAAAACTTCCTGTAACCATTAGCGGTCACCTCCATTGGCTCTCTTTCCAGCCCTGGTAGCCATTCATCTGCTCTATGTCTATGGATTTTCTAAGAAATACTGTTTTTGTTTGTTTGTTTGTTTGTGATACTGGGGATTGAACCCTACCACTGAGGCACTCTGCCTCTGAGCAACATCCCCAGCCCTTTTTATTTTTTATTTTGAGACAAGGTCTCACTAAGTTGCCCAGGCTGGTCATGAACTTGCAATTCTCCTGCCTTAGCCTCCTGAGTAGCAGGGATTACAGGTGTGGCCATCATGCCCAGGTCAGAGTGCTTTCTATGTTGAATCAGGTTATTCATTTTAACTTCTTCCTGCTTTATTTTCTCATCTCAAAGTAAATCCAACAAGTTTTAGTTAACCTCAGAGCTTTGGGTTGAAGCTTTTTAAGTAAAAATACTTTGAATTCATTAAGGCAGTACTAAGATTTTAAAATCTATTTTGAAAACAGGTTGTTTCCAAACTCATTTGTCTTTGTGGACTTTATCAGGAACGTGGAACATTCAGGTAGCTTATTTACATCTAATTGCATCTTGCTGGGGGTATAGCTCAGTAGTAGGAAGAGAGCCTGATTAGCTTGTGTAGGGCCCTGGGTTTGATCCCCACACCGCAGAAAAAAAAAGAAAAAAAGAAATAAAAATAAAAAGTTCATTTACATCTGAAAACCTTGCAGTTTGCCTGCTAAGAAGTTGTGGGTCTGTGTCTTGCAGATGGACGCTGCAGATAGGAGCTGCACGGTGTCCGCGCACTGCAGCAGCCACCGTGTCAAGATGCTGGTGAAGTTCCCAGCTCAGTACCCCAACAATGCCGCCCCTTCCTTCCAGTTTATTAACCCCACAACCATCACATCGACCATGAAAGCTAAGCTGCTGAAGGTGGGGATCTGGGTTCCCAAATTTTCTTTGCTTTTGTAAGACAAGAGCTCTGCTGTGTGCATCAGTGTCTGTGCTAAGTAGTGAAGTTAAGTGGAACTCAAAGATTTGGAAGCCGTCTGTCCCCTGCATGCTGTGGTATTAGCAACACACTGGCCTATCCCTTTGTGTAGACAATGTTATAGCAGTGATTTTTTAAAAAATATTTTTAGTTGTAGATGAACACAGTATTTTTATTTTATTTATTTATTTTATGTGGTGCTGAGGCTCAGATCCATTGCCTCACATGTGCTGAGCAAATGTTCTACCACTGGGCTACAACCCCAGTCCCTGGAGCAGTGATTTTTAATCTTTTCTGAATCATGGATGTCCTTTGGATGTCTAATGAAGACTATAGATCCTTCTTCAGAATAATTTGCACAGATTTTGCATATAACTTCAGAAATATTGAATACTAGGATATGAATTGCATGTAATCTCACAGAGATCACTAAAGCTATGCACTAATCTTAGGTTAAGAACCCTGGAGTTCTGTTTATCTAGAAATAGGCAAGACATTCTGAAGCTAAAAGATATTTGATAATCAGAAAAAAATGTATATAGTCATTAAAAATATTCTCCATCCCGTAGAAGGAACCAGGGTTAGCTTAGAGATAAACTGTCTAGCTGCACAGGCAAGGTGTGTGAAGGACAGCGGTATGTGGTTGCAGGTGGCACAGCCTGGCAGTTGGTCTTCAACTCGATGTGTCAGTGAGATCTAATCAGGCAGAACCTCTATCAGAAAGTGCTAGGAGTCAAACTGAGGCAAACATTCCTCAGTTTGAGCAGTGTGACAAGTGAAGGAACTGAAGTGTCCTCATAAGCCCACGCTGACCTGAACATAGCTTATCTTTACCCATTTTGGATCATATTCATTTGATAGTTCCATCCTATTGTGGTATCATATGTAATCAGACATTTTTTAAGTGGCTTAAAGATCTCTGAAATGCTAATTATTCAGATTTTGTGGTATTTGTCATTTTAAACTTGGATTCTGAATATTTCATTGCCTAGTTTGGACAAAAAAAAGTACATATATACACATATACATATATCATTTTATACTGACACACATATATATACATATATATGTATATATATGTGTGTCAGTATAAAATGATAGGCTTAAAATGAGAAGTGTCAAATTTAAAGGTCTAATTCAATGCTAATAGCAGTGTTAATGCAAGCCACATGTAATTTCAAAATTTTCCAATAGCCACACAAGAAAAACTAAAAGAAGCAGTGGATTAATTTTAATAATATTTTAATCTAATCTAGCACATCCAAAATATTATCATATCAACATATAATCAACGTAAACTTATTGGGATATTTTACACTTTTTTCTGTACCAACATTCACTGTGAGTTTTACAGTGCCTCTGAGTTTGGACGAGGCACATTTCAGGTGGTAGGGACAATGGGTCTAGTTCATAGGCCTGTCTTCATTGTGGGTGTCAGTTCACATCTGTGGCATGCATCTTAAAATAGTAGGATTTATCACTTTAAAGAACAAAAAAATAAAAACACATTATAATTTCTGCTGAGGAGAAATCTGTTCCCCCCTGGCTCTTTTTCTCAGAGCTGTTTTTAGTCCAGCCCAGTGGGTATCACTTCCAAGGTGCTGAGATTTTTCATGAAGGAGGTGGGGTCAGGAGAGATGAAAGAGCCTGAATTCACTAGAAAGAAAGAATACTATTCTCATGCTAGAACCAGTATGTGTGTGGCCGGCCGCTTGGGCCAAGGAAAGGCTTCCCTAGGAGGTTCAGGACTCAGGCCTTCTCCTTAAGGGCTGTGGAAGATAGAGTGCATTGCCCTGGAAACCTTAGACCTAACCATGCCTCAGTCCCTGCACCATTATGCTTCTCCCCACTTTGCAGAGTAAAGCCAAGCGGGAGAAATGGGATGCTCTTCTTGACTGTGTTCTGGGCCTTTTCTAGATCCTGAAGGACACTTCCCTGCAAAAAGTGAAACGTAACCAGAGCTGTTTGGAGCCCTGCCTGCGCCAGCTCGTCTCCTGCCTTGAGTCTTTTGTGGTGGGAAACATGAAATTGTGTATCGACCTAGGCTTTGGTGTCTTGTTTCATATCTTCTCCTAAAATCCTGGGCTCCCTGACTTTCTAATGTCATACCCCTGTTTTGTAACTCAGCTCTAAGACAGGCTGTGGTTTTTAGTTTGTTGATTTTTAAATTTCAGAACCAAGAAGACAGTGCTTCTAGCAACCCGTTTGCGCTCCCAAACTCTGTCACACCACCTTTACCAACTTTTGCGCGGGTGACCACGGCCTATGGGTCATACCAGGATGCCAATATTCCCTTTCCTAGGACTTCTGGGGCCAGGTTCTGTGGAGCAGGTTGGTCTCTGTGACTTGCTGATTCTGGATTTCAAGGGAATACAGCCAAGAGTGTCATGTATTCTGTATGAACATCTGCCCTAGAAAAGCCTTCTTTGTTTTCATTTCCTAAGAACTCAGAACTTCTTTGTAGTAGTATTTTATACTATGAGGCCACATTAGTTTCTGTGAGTATATCCCACCAGAATTGGAGTCTTCATTTGTTTCATTCTGATGAACTTGGATTTGAGTCTAGTTTAGAGCCCTGATTCTTAACAGAGGATAAGTCCCCTATAGGGAACGTAAAGCATCTGTGGAGACTTGATCCAGTCCATATATATCCCATCCGTCCTAGATCCTGGAGATTCTCACCTTTGGGCCTGTGCAGAGTCACTGCAGCATTAGCCTTTGCAATTTTTAAAAATCGAGTCTTATCCCTCAGGTATATTGAGACAGAAAAACAGATTGCCCAGTCCTGTCTTGGCACTTCCCACTGACATGCACATGTGCTGTCTCCTTTGTCAGGTTACCTGGTATATTTCACAAGGCCCATGACAATGCATCGAGCAGTGTCTCCAACAGAACCCACTCCCAGGTGAGTCTAGAAGATGCTTTTGCGTCTATATCCAGGGGGCCAGAAGTGGGCAGAAATATGGGAAGGACCACTGACTCTGGCTTTGGACAGTTTGTTTTAGTTTTTCAGTAAACTCCCTTTGTAAGATTCATTCAAGAAAGATGGTGGTTCATTAAATTCAGAAAAGCTAAGATTTCTGCTATAAGGTTACTGCCAAACTACATGAAGGGGCAGCTTTATGAAAACTATTGCCGAAACAAGGCAAATCCTTTGTTAATATATGTTTTCCCTATTGTTATTACTTTATTATTATTTTAAAATTTTTGGTATTTGATTTACTGTTAAACTGAAAAAAAAAAAAAAAAAAAAAACAACGTAAAGATCATCTGTAGTCCCACAACACTGATATACCATGTCTAACATTATCAAAATACATGTAATTTTAATAAGTTATATAAGGAGTATGTTGGGAAAACTCAAAACAATGCAGAAGCTTTAGGTTCAAGTTTGAAAGCCCTTCCTTTCTTTTTCCATGAACTAGGGGGATCCCTGTGTGGTTCACTGAGCTCAGGCAGCTTATCTAGACTGTTTTAGTTTCTTCAGAGGTCCTGTGGAGAAGCTGATAGCACTTTCCTCTGGAGCCTAAACTAGCAAGTCCCTTTAAGGCCTTTGAAAACACTGCCAGTACATGGGGAGTGCTCAGACTATGTTTCCTGTTGTGACCACTGTTTTTTTAAACTTTAAGATCATACAGTAGACTTCTGGTTCTGCAGAGCAGTGACCAGGGTAACGCAGAACACACAGTATCGTTAGCTCAGCATAGTTAGGAAGAATCATGAAGCAGTGTGTGAACAGATGCCTCTGCTGGACTGGGAAATTGCCAGGCTCCACACTAATCCAGGCAGATGAGATCTTCTTGACCCATAAGAACTGGAGGTTAAGTAACCAGGGAACTTGCCTTACATTAGATTCCATATTGGAAAGGTTAGACCAGAAAAGTGACCTCCTTTCAGAGGGACACAGTGAAGATCTGTACCTGGACTTTGGATCACATGTTCTATAGGAACATTTTCAGCCAGCAGTACTTTATTGAAATATAATTATCAGTACACACATTAAGATGTGAAGCATTGTCCTTGCCCCTCAAATTCCCAATTCCTTTTCCCAGTTTCTCGTTGCCCAGTTGAGTTTTGTCTGTTCCTAAAGGTCATTGAGGTAGATATACACTGTGAACTGCTGAACTGTTTTATGGCCAGCTTAGGTTGCTTGACTTAGTGATACTAAAATTGACCCACGTGGTTGCCTCTATGAGTAATTGGGTTTTATGAACATGATATAGGTTGTTCCCCTATTCTTGAACATTTGGAGTATTTCCAGTTTGGGGCCATTATGTACTGTCCTTTTAATGAACACAAGTATTAGTTTCTTTGCCCAAGGAGTGGAATTGCTGTGTCATAAAATAGGTGTATGTTTAATTTTATTAGAAATTACCAGAAAGTTGGTACACAGTGGTTGTGTCGTTTTGCCCTCACATCAGTGATGTTCAGAGCACTTATTGCTCTACGATCTCTCTAAAACTTTGCATTGCTAATCTCTTCAACTTCAGTGGTTGTGGTGGGCATGAAATGTTACCTCCTGGTTTTAATTTACATTTCCGTGATGACGACTAATGATGCCGAGCAGCGTTTATGTACTTACTTACCATCTTCTCTTGCCAGGTGTCTCTTCAGGTATCATGCACTTTTTTCCTTGACTGTATTTCTTATTTATTTGTGGTGCTTGTCTATTTTGGTTGCAGGTCCTTTGCTGGAAGTGTTTATTGATTTTTTTCCTCCTCTGTGGCTTGTCTTTCTCCTTCCTTAATGGTTTTCAAAGAATAGCAGTGTTCTATTTCGATGATGCCCAGGTTATTACTTTTTTACTTTGTTAGTGATTTTTGTGTTTCATCAAAAAAATCTTTCCCTACCCCAAGGTCACAAAAATATCCTTCTCTTGTTTTCTTTTGAAAAGTTTACAGTTTTAAATTCCTTATTTAATATCTGTGATCCATCTCTCATTTTTTTTGTGTGGATGATGGGTAAGGGTCAAAGTTTATTTTGTTCAGTAGAGAGAAGTGGTTGTTCTGGCACTATCTGTGTAAAGCTTTCTTTGTTGAATTGGTATTGATACAAAACAGAACCTTGCTTATATTTTGATTGAGGTTGTATTAACTCTGTAGATGAGTTTAGAGAAAACTGACATCTTTTTAAAAAATTATTATTTTTTATTTGTTCTACTTAGGTGCATATCACAACAGAGTGCATTTCAATTGATCATACACAAATGGAACACACCATTTCAATTCTCTGATTGTTCACGGTGTAGAGATGTACCATTCGTGTAGTCATACATGTACCTAGGATAATGATGTCCATCTCATTCCACCATCTTTCCTACCCTCATAATCCATCCTCACCCTCCCCTTTACCCAATCCAAAGTTCCTCCATTCTTCCCAAGCCCCCCTCCCTCAATTATAGATCAGCATCCATTAATCAGAGAAAACATTCGACCTTTAGTTTTCTGGGATTGGCTTACTTCGTTTAGCATGATATTCTCCAACTCCATCCATTTACCTGCACATGCCATGATTTTATTCTCTTTTAATGATGAATAATATTCCATTGTGTATATATACCTCAGTTTCTTTATCCATTCATCTATTGATGGGCATCTAGGTTGGTTCCACAGTTTAGCTATTGTGAATTCAGCTGCTATAAACATTGGTGTGGCTGTGTCCCTGTAGTATGCTGATTTTAAGTCCTTTGGGTATAGACCAAGGAGTGGGATAGCTGGGTCAAATGGAAGTTGGATTCAAAGTTTTCTGAGGAATCTCCCCACACTGCTTTCTGAAATGGTTGCACCATTTTGCAGTCCCACCAGCAATGTATGAGTGTCCCTTTTTCCCCACATTCTCACCAACACTTATTATTGCTTGTATTCTTGATAACTGACATTTTCACTGGGGTGAGATGAAATCTTAGAGTAGTTTTTATTTGCATTTCTCTAATTACTAAAGATATTGAACGCTTTTTCATATATTTGTTGATCACTTGTGTATTTTCTTCTGAGAGTGTCTGTTCAGTTCCTTAGCCTACTTATTGATTGGATTGTTTGATTTTTGGTATTAAGTCTTCTGAGTTCTTTATATATCCTGGAGATTAGTGCTCTGTCTGATGTGTGTGTGGTAAAGGTGTTCTCCCACTCTGTAGGCTGTCTTTTCACATCACTGATTTTCACATCATTGATTGTTTCTTTTGCTGGAAATAAGCTTTTTAGTTTGAATCCATCCCATTTATTGATTCTTAATTTTACTTCTTGTGCTTTAGGAGTCTTGTTAAGGAAGTCGGGGCCTAATCTGACATGATGAAGATTTGGGCCTATTTTTTCTTCTGTTAGGTGCAGGGTTTCTAGTCTAATTCCTAGGTCCTTGATCCACTTTGAGTTGAGTTTTGTGCAAGGTGAGACATAGAAGTTTAATTTCATTTTGCTGCATATGGATTTTCAGTTTGTTGAAGAGGCTATCTTTTCTTTAATGTATGTTTTCGACACCTTTGTCTAGTATGAGATAACCATATTTATGTGGGTTTGTCTCTGTGTTCTGTATTCTGTACCATTGGTCTTCATGTCTGTTTTGGTGCCAGTACCATGCCATTTTTGTTACTATTGCTCTGTAGTTTAAGGTCTGGTATTGTGTTGCCTGATGCTTCACATTTCTAATGCACATTTTTTAAAAACTAGGTTTGTTCCTAGGTATTTGTTGTATTTTGATGCTATTGTAAGTAAAATTTTAAAAATTGTTTATTTTTTAGATGTTTCTAATATATGGAAATACAGTATATTTTTAATAAATTGATCTTGAATCTAAATTTACCAATTAGTTCTAGTTATTTAAAGCTTTTTTTGTGTATACAAACATTGGAGTATCCTGTGCTTGTGCAGATAAAGCATTTTCAGCTCTAAAAGTTTTGCTTGGTTCTTTTTTTTTTTTGGAATTTTCCTTTTTCTTCCCATGTCTTTTCCTCTTGGTTTCAGCAAGTGCTGTGCATAGCACTACTTACAGATATGGGGGGGAAAAAAACAGCCAATGTAGATAATTCTCATTGTCAACTGCAGATCTCTCTCCGCCTTGTCTGCTTATCATACTGGTTTGATCGCACCAATGAAGATTCGCACAGAGGCCCCTGGGAACCTTCGCTTATATAGCGGGAGCCCCACACGCAGCGAGAAAGAGCAGGTTTCCATCAGCTCCTTCTACTACAAGGAGCGGGTAAGTGCCAGAGCCATGGCCTTTGTTTCTTCCCCTTCTCCTGGATTGTACTGTTTGCCTGCCCACCGCAGCCAAGTTAATAGTCCCTTTATAGCTCTCACTCTCATAGTTTGTTCAAAGGCCATTGCTTTGCTCCTTTTCGTTGACTGTAAGTTGGAGGGAGGGGTCAGTGTACTTACAGTCCGTGTTCTTCACTCCCTATTTAACCCAGTCCTTGGATTCCCCATTCATTGAGTTGATCCCCATTATTTCAGTTAGAATAATTAAGCCTTCGGTCTTTGTTGGTATTCTGATGTTTGTCAACAGATTAAGGGATGTTCTGAAGGCTTGGAATCTGACATAGTGGGAATTTCACAGTTGTGAGAGTTTTAAAGTTCATCTCTAAAAGCTTCTTCTGCTAAAAATACATTTAAGTTCCCAATGGAATACATTGGTTTATACAAAATCCACCTGATCTTATCCTTATGTTCTGGAGTTCTTAAGGAACTCACTGTCCTGAAAGCAGTTCTTCTTGTGCTGGCAAGAATCTTGGGTCACAACAGTGGAGAGAATGGTGGCAGAGCTTTGGAATAATTGATTAAAAGAACTCTTTTGGGTTGTCAGATTGAGAATCTGGCATGACAGGCTTTAGCTGATGACATGATGTGGTAAAGAGTTATCACTGAGCTACTGCATAAACTCAGCGCTTAGGAATTCTTTGTTGTTTTCCCCCACTAAATGAGAAATAGTGAATCGTCTCTAACTAAAATTTGCTTTTTTAAAAAATTTAATGATTTTAAATATTAAAAAAAATGAATTTCTATCAGGTATTAGAAGTGCCTTCACTCCAGTTGCAGGATACTGTCCACCGTTGTCTTGTACTGCTAGCCTGGCCAGCTCTGCCTTTAATTAGTCTCAGGGTTACTTGTGACTGAAACAAATGGCAGCAACTGATCTGACCAGTCCTAGGTAAACCACTCAGTTAAATAGGGAAAATGACTTTCTATTGCCTCCTGTCCAGCTTTCTACAGTCCCCTTCCACACAGCTCCTGGCTGGCACAGACTTCCCTGGAACATCTTCCAAACTATGTCTTCCCCCAGCTCTTTACATTAAAAATTCTTAGCTCTTTTTCTACAAGTTAGCATGTAATTGGATAGATGATTTGATAAATTGCTTAGAACTAGACATTTTATTGCCATACAAGCCATATAAACTCATGGTTAAATATATGTGACTCCTATTTATTTTTGTAGTGCTAGGGATCAAACCAGCCTCCTACATGCAAAGCAAGCACTCTCCCACTGAGCTATACCTGCCAGTCCTTAGGTGAGAATTTTTTTGACATCAGGGCCAGGGCGATTCTGAATTCCTCTCAGTTTATGCCATGTGTTACCATGCTTGGGTTGGGATTGGGCAGAGTAGAGTGACTAGTGCTTTTGACTTTGTGATAGTGTGGAAAGCCTGTGTGTAGTCAAGGTAACTCTGTTCCCAGATGGGACCTCTCCTCCTGCAGAAGTAGTGGTAAAGCCTACATTACTGTTTACAATGCTCTGGCCCTTTTTACTCCACCACTATCATAAAGAGGGACCAAAGCATCTGCAAACTAGCAGATAGTATCTGCTGGGGATAGAGGATGGAACGTGATATTTCAGTTTGGTGTGCAGCTTCTCCACAGAAGATGGGCCATTATAGTACCTTTGTCTGACATAGTTAGTGGTATTTAAGTTTTATTTTAAGTAGTGACCATTTAAAATGGGAGGTTGCTATGATTATAATCTCACAGGAAATTTTTATTCTGATGTATAAAATATTATATAGAAAAGTTCACAGATCTTAAGCATGTAATAGAACATCTTAAGACCCTCAGAGGCCCTGGGGAGGGGAAACACATTTTAATGGATGATGTGTAATCATTACTAGGGTAAATTATTTGAAATTGCTGATATTTGATCATTTTGGATCTAAAGAATAGTTTTGTGTGGTTCAACGTATTAGCTTAAGAAGGCAAGAATGAGTAAGTCATTATTTTGTGATGAATTTGAAATAAACTTACCTTCCTTGAAGCTTGTTTATGTCCGTCCTATTTAAATAGGGCAGAGGGGGAATTAAAGCAGTGGAATACTCCACAATGTCCTACACAGGCGGCTTTGTCTTCCTACCAGAGGCCCATGCATCTTGAGGGTCATTTTCTAGTCCGCAGGAGTCTAGTTTCACCTGTCAAATAGTATCACTTTATTGTTTTGTCCTGGAAACTTTTCAGTTTACCACATATTTTGGTGCCCCATTTTTTTCTCCTTCATACCTTTATTCCCTTTTAGATCTCTACCACAAGAGTTTTAAATGAAGGAGAATGGCCGGGTGTGGTGGCACACACCTGTAATCCCAGCTGCTCAGGAGGCTGAGGCAGGATTGCGAGTTCAAAGCCACTTCCAGCAAAAGTGAGGTGCTAAACAACTCAGTGAGACCCTGTCATCTCTAAATAAAATACAAAATAGGGCTGGGAATGTGGCTCAGTGGGTGAGTGCCCCTAAGTTCAATCCCTGATACTAAAAAAATAAAATAAAATAAATGAAGGAGAATGAAGGAGTAGAATATGCCTGTTCCAGGCATGGTGGCATATGCCTATTATCCCAGCTACTTAGGAGGCTGAGACAGGAGGACCAAAAGTTTAAGACTAGCCTCAGCAACAAGGCGAGACCCCCATCTCAAAAAAAAAAAAAAAAAGAATATGCCAATTTTATGACCTAGAAATGAAGGAATTACAGGGTTTTTTTGGTGGAGAGAGTAGTTTTTTGGTCAGAGTTGTGTTGACATTAGCCTCTGTATGCCTGGGGAGCAAATCCAGGGGCACTTAACCACTGAGCCACATCCCTAGCCCTTTTTTGTATTTTATTTAGACACAGAGTCTCAATGAGTTACTTAAGGCCTTACTAAGTTGCTGAGGCTGGCTTTGAACTTTCAATCCTCCTGCCTCAGCCTCCTGAGCTGCTGGGATACAGACATGCGCCACCACACCTGGCTACAGGGTGTTTTTGAGATTGCAAAAGATATTTATAGAGCCATTTAGAAACGACTGTTTGCTTCTCTTGTGTTTTCAACCTGACCTACTTAGGTTGGATTGTATTCTCCAGATGGAATTCCAAGGATTGCTCCTAAAAACTTAAAAATGTTAAGAGACCTAAATACCTCTCAAATTTCATAGGAATTCAGAAAGCACAGAGATGCTAACATGAATGAAGTTGGCAAGTAGACCAGTTATTAATCACTGATAAAATATCATGCATGCTTAGAATAAATCAGAAGGCCCAGAACTTAAGGTAAATATTAGGTTGCCCTACAGACATTAAAAAAAAAAAATTCTCAGCCTCTCATCTTTGTTTCGGTTTATGTTACCAAAATAGCTCTGATGTAAATAACTGGGGAGGTCTTTCAGTTAGCAGAGTAACTACAGATCTCCATAATCAGTGTCGTTTTCTCCCAGTTCCATGCTCAGATGCTCTTGTTAGCAAGAATGTTCCTCCTCAGCTTAGTTCCCCACCTTCCCCTTAGTTCTCCAGGGCTCTCCCTTCTCCCCGACCTTGCTCTGAAAATAGTCCTGCAGTCCCCGTGTCATGACACCCGTTTCCCTTCTTCCCCCCAACCACACCCTCCCCCAAATTGGTTTTCAAGAATGTCTTCCATTTGGGGAATGAGAATATACTCTGAACACGTTCTCATTCTCACCTGTCAGAGGGGAAGAATCTTCTCCTGTTCCTCCCTGGCACTATGACCTTAGTCCTTCCTACCTCGGACCTTCTCGTAGTTTCTTTGTCAGTTGACACTAGCCTCGGTATGCCTGAAATGTGACTGAAGATGGATGAAACTGAAGGTGGGCTTAGAAGGTGAAGGCGTGGGGGGAGGCAAGGAAATCCAGAAACTGCTGTGCTGAGGTTCACAAGTGTTCGTCATTCCAATTCCGGTTTTGCAGTATATATACCTTTTAATCCATCAGATGTGTGGGAAGCTTTCATTTTATTCTATATTTTTCCCTTTTAATTTTCTTGGTGTTTTTCTTCCCTCCTCCTGGGTGTAACGTTTTCACGCACAGATGTCTCCTCGCTCTGCCCGGCGACGTTGGTCCATACAAGCAATTAACGACTTCCCGGTACTGTGCGCTGTGCAAATGCTCTCCTTAACTAATCCTGTCTCTACCCAAAGGCCCAAGAATAAAATGCCACCTGCCTGGCTTTGAGGAACCTGAAATGACAGGCTGGCTGGTTTTCGGGACCAGCAGAAGTGAGCCCTTCACTCTGGGGAGTCAGGCACCGAGGACTGCCTCCTTGTTCAGTTCAGAGTTTCAAATGGCTGAACACCATTACAGGTCACGACTGGAGTCCTTTGCAAATGAAGCAATACTGGGTTCTTGGGAGGAACCCTGATTAAATGACTTTAGCTCCCCTGATTTCACTTGGAGCTTTTGTCTAATTCAATGGAGCTTTCAAAAGCCTACCTTTGGCATGCGGGGAGCAGAGGAAGATATAAGAGGCTTCTGCCATTTAGTCTCTATTTTCATAGTCTCAGTCTGGTTCTGAGAGGGAAAGTTTCCCACCTGCTTCATTGGCAGGATACATAAGCTAGTTTTATCCTTCAGGAATTATCTGGAACAAATTTTCCCCTTAGCCTCAGTATTTTACATTAACATTAAAACCTCTGCTGCAGATGTGCCCTCCCCTTCTTCCTTTCTGACTCATCCTATTGGCCATCTCCCCTCTTCTGTCTTCCTCACCCATTCCCTTCATGTTTCAGTAGTGCCAAGGTGACCTCAAGGCAACCTTGAGGCTCTGTGTAAATTTTGTTTGGTGAAAAGAATGTTTAGAGGACAGTCCTTTAGCCTTTTCATAAACACCTATTGAAATCAGGAGCTGGATTAGCAGGTACCAACCTCTGCTGCCAACAACTTGCAGGTGGAGCCACCAATATGGCCACCTTTCCTCAAAAAGCTGATTCCAGCCAACCCAACTGCTGAATTTCCACTGATTTTCCAGAAGTCCTCGTTTCTGCTGCTCTTTAAATAGGAACTCATTTTGACTCACTGCCCACTCTGCTGATTATTTATTGTTGATGGGGTTGCTGCGAAGCAGTTGGTGGCTTATTCTTGGGCTGTTTTTACATTTAACCCATTTTCTGGCATTGATGTTGCCTCCAATTGTAGCAGTAACACTGGTGGTACAGTCGCGAGCTGGCTATTGGTTGTCATTCAGTGCTATTTGCACCAGTGCCTCCTTCCCCCCCACCCTTCTTTTCTGTCCTCTTTGCTGTAATCCATGAACACCTTCCTGGGATGTTCAGAGGGACATCCTGGAGCTCATCACGTAATATTTTGTCTGTCTTGCTTTGTCTCTCTTCCCTCAGTCCCTTCTCATGAAATCTGTGGGGAAGGGCATTTTGTAATGGTGGATCATTGAAAAGACCTAAGAGAAATGCACAATCCTTTTCTCCCAGAGGTACCAATTCTACCTCAAAGAGAAGTCTCCACACTAAAGCCCATCAGAGTGAGATTGGAGCAATGCAGGAGGGGCAGGAGCTTTTACACCACAGTGCCCTTCCTTACCCCAGACAGAGTAACCACATCTTAGCCTTTGTTATCTGAAACCAAAGAATCCTGGGAGAAATCCATGTGTTGTTACCTGACAGTTGCTAAGTCAAGAGCCTCTTAAAATGTCCCGTAAGATGTTAAGGAGTAAAGCATTCTTAGGGAAAATGTGAGTGGAGCAGGAATGCTTTTTATTGCTTAGGCCCTGGAAGAAACACCCTGAAAAATTGTCCATCTTCTTGTTAGGGAGCAACCAGGACCCAAGGCCCCAATTAACATCTCATTTGAGATATAGCATATCGTCATTTAGGCAATCTTGAATTTAAATCTCCAGAATAACTGGCCATTAGACATGGTTGCTGAGTGACCCTTGTAGGCTGAAAGGAAAATATGTCATATTTAAAACTCTTAGTCAACAAATTTAAAAATACACAATACCAACACTATTTTGTAGCCTTTTAAGGATTTTTGACAATGTTTTGTAGTCATTCCTTGCTGGATTAAGAAAACTACTAGCACTGTTCCATAATTGCTTTGACAGCTTGATTCCTGGTAGCAGGAATTAGGAGGATCTCATTTTGGGGAACTCCTCCTGTTGAAGGCTGAGAGGCAGCTGAGTGAAGTTCTGTGAAGACCTCCTCTTCATCCAGTACAGATCAAAGTTGAACTCCTCGAAGGCTGGTGTCTCCAGATGTCCCAGGAAACACAGACCATGATTTCCATAATTCAATAAGAATAGTTACAAAAAATTGTCAAAGACCGCTGCCTATATTTTCATCAAGTATTTATTGATGACTCACATTAGTGTATTTCTACTGATCTTGTAATACAAGACTGCAAATTGGGGAACAGTCCTAAGACATTTCTTTGAACTCCCAAGTTTTCTTCAGTCTTAACAAATCCACGAAAGGAGATGTGAAGGTACAGACACTGAAATCCAGCCTGAAGTAACAGTGTCATGTTCTGAGTCTGGCTTGCCCCATTGAAAGCTGTGTGGCTGCAGGAGCTGCAGCAGGCTGACTACTCTGACTTAGCTGGATGCAGTCATGATGCTCAGGAGAAGTGACTGAAGAAGGATCGATGTGGAAGGATGATGTGGATGCAGGCGTCACGAGGCTCAAATGTGAATCTTCTTACACGCAGAAATGGATTCATTTAAAAGTGGACCAAACTGTTTACATATTAACAGGTAGCTTAGCCAGGTCTTAAATTTTTTTTCCTGGTTAATTTAAAATCATCTACAGTGAAGAGGGAAAAAGTTAACAAGAATGACAGGCCTGTTGAAATCTCGGCTAGATGATCATGACCTTGAATAAGCCCCACATCCTCACTATATCATGGAGTTGCAGTGAGGTGCCCAGCCCAGAGCGAGCAGGCCACCAGTGGGGATTAACATGATGGTAATAACAACAGACAAGACTTTAAATCCTAAGCCAAACATTTGTACTCTTGGACTTGTTTCATTGTCAGTTTCTAAATGAACTAATCTACTTGCAAATGAACCACTTTTGGCACATGAGCCCTCATATGATTAATAATGTGCTTTTGTTGTTGTTGTTTGCTTTAAAAACCAGGAAATTGTGGTTATTTTCAGTGTGTTCTAAAAGCTAGTAGGCCCGATCCTTCTCGAGGCCTCCATTTATTTAAGCTTTGTCGTTAAATGAACTATCCTGAGTTGCTCGATTGCTCAAGTGCTTCTCATTTTCTCTTTATAATAAGGAGCCAGAGTGACTTCCTGCAACAGTATTTTAGAAGCCTTCCAACAACTCGGAAGACCAAATTAGATGGATCATATTCCATTCCAGGTGGAATCTTTTTAGCATAAGGTTTTTTCTTAATCCAGTACCCTAAGTCTTATTTGAGATGGTCAGTTGTGTGGGACCTGTGGGTATGTTGTTCCCAGCTAGTGAAGCACCTTGTACTGTTCACTGTCACTGCAGGGTACATGTACATGAAATTACCGTCCCTACAGCAAGTTGTGCATAGTATTGAGTGCACATAACTATGTCCATCTTACGTCAGTTAACACTGCCTGCTCCCATGACAGATTGTTTACTCTTCAACATGTCCGTCCTTCACTTGCTTCCAAGTCAGGATGTTTGTAGCTAAAAGGATAGTATGTTTGTGAGTATGCCCATAATCCTTCTTTTGGAAAGAACCAGGGCATGAAGAGATGAAGGGCTACCCAACAGAATAGATTGGGCATCCCCTTGTGTTGAAGAATAATGACTTGTTAAGTAGTAAATAGTAACAGAGTTTCTTAAACTCAGATGGGTTAAGGTTCCAATCTGATAGTGAAGCATATGCACTACATTATGGTGTGCCCACCTGAAACTAAGTCCAGGTGTCCTGCATTTAATATGTTCCAAGACATGTATTAATCCTTTAGGAAGTTATATGCACTTGGCACCTTTGGATTAGATGGGACATCAGTGGTCAGAATTCCTGGATTTAATCCAAGACTAATTCATGAATAAGTGATTGTATAAAAATCACTTGCAGCCAGGCATGGTGGCGCATGCCTATAATCCCAGCGGCTTGGGAGGCTTGGGACAGGAGGATCGCCAGTTCACAGCCAGCCTCAGCAACAGTGAGGCACTAACTTAGTGAGACCCTGTCTCTAAATAAAATACAAAATAGGGCTGGGGATGTGGCTCAGTGGGTAAGCACCCCTTAGTTTAATCCCCAGTACCACCCCCCCCCCCACCCTGGCCCCGGCCAAAAAATCACTTGCAAAGAATGAATTTGTGAGTAATCAAATAATGATCTAATTTAGATTCCTGAGTTTATATATTCATATTAATTATATATTTTTAGGTTGCATTTTTTGGTTTGCACCCATATCTTTACATTGTATCCTTATTGACCTCATGAGATTGACAGCAGAGTCCATCACTGGCCTCAAGTTATCAGAGAGCAAAGAGTAAATGCATGAGACTAAATCCACAGTAGATAATTCACTTGCCCAGGGTCATATTGAACCAGTACATGTGGTAATAAGACCAGTTAATTGTGGTTTTCTAAATCCAAATGTCAGGCCCTATTCTTTGTTCCTTTCCCCTTCTTTGTTAATAAGTATGTCTCTCCATTCCTTAGTTTTGAACCACTTTGGTGATCTCTTTTGAACTTCTGGAAATAAAATAGATTACTGCTCCTGTGGCTGGTTGTCATTTTGAAGATACCAGATGGAGCTGCACTCTAATAATTCTGGATTTCCAGGACATTTCCCATTTCACACACACAGGAATGGCTCTGGGGAATTGGGACCCTTGCTCATGATTTCTCATGTCCATTATATAATCCCCTGACTCATTTTTGGCTTCCTAAAATGATCACTTTTAGAAATTATTTAAGTTGCTAGAAAAATTCCTGAGCTGCCAAATTTCTGTCTTCCTTCATAGATTAAGGTTTGCAGAATCTGCACTGATATGTCTAAATTAAAATTTCTTTTTAAAAAAATTTCTTAAATTAAAATTTCAACAAACCCTGTTGAACCTGAGAAGAAGAAACACACACACACACACACACACACCCCTACACCTTTGATTAGTTTCAGGCAAGAACTTTGAACCTAGTACTTTAACAATCTTAAAATTTGTTCTTCTCCCACATTTTGGGGGCCTTTACTAACTTATTTACCTGCTGTCTTAATTAATTAATTAATTCTGGCTTCCTGGTATCTGGTTTTGAGCACCTGCAGAATGTAAATAGTCCTGCATTTGGTGCCTATTTTCCTGTTAGGATTTTGGATCACGAGGTCAGTCCCTTTGTCATCCTTTTATTTCCTACAGATGCTGATTCATGTAATTGTGGGCATGATATAATTTAAAGTTTCTGCAAATTACCAATGACCCAAATATGATATGCTCTGCAACTCTAGGTTTCCACTGTTCAAAGTCCTCATTAGTTCTATCTTGTCGTCTCCCCCAGAAATCAAGGAGGTGGAAAAGTAAGCGTGAGGGATCAGACTCTGGCAATCGACCCATCAAGGCTGCCGGGAAAGTCATCATCCAGGATGTTTCATGCCTCCTTCCTGTTCATAAATCACTGGGAGAACTGTACATGTAAGTTCAAGAGTTCAGGTGAGCTGCCCTTATTGCTTAGTCAGGATCCAAAAACCTTTTTTGTAAGTGTTGCAAGCTTTTCTTCAAAAGCAGTTTTAGTAGAAGTTCAGTGTGTTAGCTTTCTCTTGTTTTGTAACAAATTACTACAGACTTAGCAGCTTCAGACAGCATACCTTGCAGTATCCGTCTGTACATAGCTTCACTGGACCCTCGCCCAGGGTCTCACATGGCTGAAATCATTACACTGGCTAGGTGGTGTTCTCTTCCTAAGCCTTGGGTCCTATTCTAAGCTTATTCAGTTGTTAACAGAATTCAGATCCTTGCAGCTATAGAATGCTTATATGAATTTCATCTTCTTCAGACCAATAACAGTGGCTCATAGACCCTTCTAAGGGCCCAGATGATTAAGTAAGGCCTACCCAGGATAGTCTGCCTTTTGACAAACTCAAAGTCCAGTGCTTAATAATGTAATCACAGGAGCAACATCCCATCAATATTCACTGGTGCCATTCACTTTCATAGGGAGGATATGTATGGCAGTGGACAGGAATCTTAGAATTGGCTCTCATATCCAATATATAAAACAAATCAAAGGCACCGCCTTGGTTGAAGGGGAGTGGGAGGTGAGTGACCAGCATGTTTGCTAGCCTGTGGTTCTCCTGCTTCTTCCTGAACTTGAACACATAACAAGAAGTGTTTATTTTGTATTATTTTAACAGCCCAAGGCTCTTTGTTGGTTCACAGTGTTGCATATATTTAAATCCTTTAAATCTTGGAAACTTCACATAAAAACTGGTTGGCAAATTAGCATTTGACTTTGGCTTCCTGTCCTGACTCAAAACAGTGAGGAATTCACCTTCCCTGGAACCCATAGCCCTCTTAACATCAGCTCTCATTAATCCTCGTGTCAGATAGCAGGCAGCTTGAGGCCAACACAGTGAAAAACATTTTGAGTGAACAGCAAAGAGGCAGTTGCTAGGCTGTTAAACCAGAAGGAATTGACTTAGGAACTTAGACTGAAGGACACTTTTTTATTCTTTTTTAAAAATTTCAGATTGAATGTGAATGATATTCAGGAAACATGTCAGAAGAACGCTGCTTCAGCCATGCTTGTTGGAAGAAAGGATCTTGTCCAGGTACATGCCTCCCTGTTGGTGCAGCTTGGGATTTCCCTTTATGACCAAGTTGTTGTCACTTGATAGTCATGGGTTAGCAACATTTTTGCCTCCTGTTTTGCAATTTTTTTGTTTTGTTTTGTTGTCCTTGCTAATCTATAGCAAAATCCCCAGATCATTGACTAGGGGCTGGGGACAAGAAGGGATTGAGAGGTGACAGCTGAGGGCATGGGGTTTCCTTTTAGGGTAATGAAAATTTTCTCAAACTGCTTGTGGTGATGGTTGCACAACTTTGAATACACTGAAAACCACCGAATGGTAGGTTTTAACTGGGTAAATTGCATGTTATGTGGACCACATTATAATACAGCTGTTTAAAAAACAATATAGACACTGTGCTTGGTGGTGCACACCTGTAATCCTAGTAACTCAGGAGGCTGAGGCAAGAGGATTGCAAGTTTGAGTCCAGTCTCAGATCAGAAAACCCCAGATCATTGACTATAGTCATCATTCTTACCAATGAGTAGTTGAAAAAATCCTAAAGAATTTACTGATTTTTTTTTTTTTTTTTGGATACTGGGATTGAATCCAGAGGTACTCTACCACTGAGCTACATCCCCAGCCCTTTTTATTTTTTGAGAGAGGATCTTGCCAAGTTGCCTGTTGAGTTGCCCATTTTGGTCTTGAATTTAGGATCCTCCTGCCTTGGCCAGTCTGATTTTCTTTCTTTAAACTACATCTCTTTTCTCTTCCAGTACCACAGTAATCATTGCATACTTAGTTTGAGTATGTAATTTTTGCCATTTGCACTTTCAATTCTTATTTCTTTTCCCTCTTTGTTTTTCTTTTTCTCTTTTGGTTTTGGCGATTGAACCCTTGCATACTGAACTGCATCTCCAGCCCTTTTTAATATTATTTTGGGAGAGGGTCTTGCTCAGTTGCACAAGCTAGCCTCAAACTTGTGATCCTCCTGCCTTAGTTTCCCAAGTAGCTGAGTGGTAGAGCACTGGCCTAGCATGCATGAGGGCTTGGAGTCAAACCCCAGCACTAGGGGGAAAAAGCTTCATTCATAAAAGTTTACCAAAGCATTCCTTTAGGTATAGATGTTGAGTTTTAAAAAATGATTTAATCTTTAAAAAAATTTAAATTTCCTTCATCTTTCTGGAACACATCAGTATACTAAAGCAAGCTGCTCCATACACACACACACACACACACACACACACAAAGCATATATGTGTATGTGTATATATGTGTGTGTGTGTGTGTATGTGTATATATGTGTGTGTGTGTGTGTGTGTGTATATATATATATATATATATATATATATATATATATATATACATGTTGTTATTGTTGTTTGTTTTTGCCTGGGGGTAGGTGGATGTTGGAGATTGAACCCAGGGGCTCTTTAACACTGAACTACATCCCCAGTACTTTTTACTTTTTATTTTAACACAGGGTCTCACTAAGTTGCTGAGACTGGTCTCAAACTTGCAATCCTCTTGCCTCAGCCTCCTGAGTTACTGGGATACAGGCGTGCACCACCATGCACAGTGTCTATATTGTTTTTTAAACAGCTGTATTATAATATAGTCCACATAACATGCAATTTACCCAGTTAAAACCTACCATTCGGTGGTTTTCAGTGTATTCAAAGTTGTGCAACCATCACCGCAAGCAGTTTTAGAAAATTTTCATTATCCCAAAAGGAAACCCCATGCCCTGAGCTGTCACCTCTCAATCCTGTCTTGTCCCCAGCCCTAGTCAAACACTAATCTACTTTCTGTCTCTCTTGCATCCTTATTCTTTAGTCTGAGGATTAGATTGAACAATGGAAATTATTAGAGACTGTCCTATTAGCTTGGTATTTTTCTTGTAATCCTCCTAACAAATCAACACCAGACTTTTCCTTGGCTTTTATCTGATTTAAAAAAAAAAATCCCTAAGATTTCCATTTATTTTCTAATAAATACTGTCAAGTTTTTGCCTGAAACCCTTATAAGAGAAATGTAGTCATGAATTCTTTTTTTGTTTGTTTGTTTGTTTTGTACTGGGGATTGAACCCAGGGGTGCTCTTCTACTACTGAGCCATATCCCCAGACCTTTTTATTTTTATTTTGAGACAGGGTCTCAAAGTTACCAAGGTTGGCCTCGAACTTGGAATCCTCCTACCTCAGCCTCCTGAGCTGCTGGGATTACAGGTGTGCACCATCACACCCTATTTCTCTAAGGCCCCAGACACCTAGATTTTGTATACAGCAAGAAGTCAGCATGAGAAATTTTTTTATAGAAGAATTTTTTTTATTTATAGAAGTCTATTTATTTTTAGAAGAAGCAGTGTGGGATTTATCACGGGAGGCCTGGTTCACCTCCTTCTAGCAGAGGAACTCTAGGCAAGTTACCTCACACTAAGGCCTTTCAGATGTTTGTAAAATGAGAAGCCTGAGAATAATTTCCTTAAGTGGTTGGTGAGAAGATTAGATTGGTGAATGCAGTATTAAGGCAGACCAAGTTCATGTTCTGAAAAAAACATCCTCTAAGGAAAAATTACTTCTTAAAGAGGTGTGGGTTTTTTTTTTTGTTTTTGTTTTTAAGTGTTTAATAATTTATAGGCAGAATTGACCTGATAGAGCAGGCAGTCCAAATGTTTGGGGAGGACCGTGTCTTCAGGCAAACCTGGGGCTGCAGCATTCTTGTGTGCTCCTGGGCCAGGCACCGAATTTCTCCAAACCTCAAGTTCCCCAACTGTAAAATGGAGCAGTGCTCCAGAAGCCACTGTGAGAACTAAATGATGTAATAACTGTAAAGTCTCATAACTGTATGGGCAGATAGAAAAGGTCCACTGTGTGGTACAGTCACTGCTGCTATTCTTATAATTATCATTGTCATCATTTGTGACTTGGTATGATTCAAAGGGACAGAGGAATGACATCAGTGAGAAAGCCTGAAGAATTTTCATTGTTCCTTATGCCCATGTTAAAAATGATGTGTTTACTGTTTTAACAAAAACTGCAGAAATGAATGCAAGTGTCACTCTTTCTATTGAAGAAATGATAATTTAAAGTGAGGAAGCAAAGTGGCTAAATTGTCAGCCAGGGTAGAAAAGCTTTCCCACCCTAACAAGTCAGCCATTCAAGGGGGTCCTTAATTTCAGACATGAATGTAAACTTCAAGTTTTCTCTCTTCCACAACACTTGTATGTCATTTTCAAGTGTGTTGGTGCCACATAATTTTGATTTTGTACGTCTGATGTTTCTGTTTTTCAGCATTTTTATTTGCCTATTCTTTCTTCTTAGATTATAAACTCCTTGATTCAAAGTTAATATCTTCTCCTTTTTTAGCTTCTTTCAGTCTAGAATAATGCTTTCCAATTAGTGGGCTGCAGTCATGTATCACTACTGAAAAAAATTCTCTAAAAGTAGTATTTGATACAAGTATCAGGGGATGGGGGCTTGTTTGTAACATAGTGTGTTTAGCACATTTCTTGGATTTAATAAACACTGAGTGGACACTAGTTTCTGCTGATGATTCCGAGCCCCATGAGATATCAGGATTGGAGGTCTTCCTCAGATTTAGTGTCAACAAAAAGAAAGCCAGGTCTATTTAGCCTCAACCTGTTCTTCTTTAGCTTCAGAGGGTATACTAAAACTTTCATAATGAAAGCAAAAAAAGTCACATTATTTGGGTAAAAGACTGATCTTCAACATGATCCAGAATACTCTCAAAAAGCAGAAATTCATGAGTTAGTGTTAAATAGATAACACCTTAAAATTATTACAGTCATTTCTCTGAAATTCATTTAATGAACTCTTCCCCACCGCTGCCGCCCCAGGGTTGGGATCAAACCCAGTGCCAGGGATCAAACCCAGGGGCTTGCACGTTCTAGGCAAGCACTCTCCCACTGAGCTACATTCCCAGCCCTTTAATGATGTTTTAAGGCTAGTGTTTCTCAAACTTTATAGTGCATACAGGTCCTCTGAGGATCTTATAAAATGCAGATTCTTATTTGGTCAGTATGAGCGGGACCTGCTGCATTTGAGCAAGCTCCCAGCTTTCGATGCGCTCCATAGCAGGGTTTTAGGTTGTAGATGGAGGGGAGGTGGGGTTTCTTCATGGTTCTGTTCCTGTCCTCATCAGTCTGAGTGTCTCTCTTTCATCTCTCCAGGTGTGGTCGCTGGCTACAGTAGCTACAGATCTTTGCCTTGGTCCGAAGTCTGACCCAGATTTGGAAACACCCTGGGCTCGGCATCCATTTGGGCGACAGCTACTGGAGTCCCTGTAGGTTTTGAGAGCTAAAAGTGAGAAAAATGAATGATGTCGACTTTTGGTCTGTAAACACATTAAATGTTATTGCCTCAGGGAAAGTTGCAGGGCTGGGGATATAGCTCAGTTGGTAGGGTACTTGTCTCTCAAGCCCAAGGCCCTGGGTTCAACCAAAAAACAAAACAAACAAATAAAAAAAGAAAGTTTCAGAGGCCTAAGAAATGAGAGGAAGAAGTAGGATCTTTCCTTTTAGTGCTGAAATTACCTCTGTACAGAATTAATTTCTTACAGCAAAAGGTACTATATAGTATTTGTCACTTATAACAAGGATTAGAGACACCTGAAGACACGTGCTTTAGTCTATGAATCACATCTGTGTGAACCCAAATCTGGAGATGAATTTCTTCTTAGATGCTGTGGGGTCTGGCCCCAGGGAAGAGATAAGAGAATGGTGTGTCTGTATTTATTTTCCCAACACTGGGTGCTTTCACACTGTTGGGCAACACATAGAAACATTGAATTTGTGTTTAATTTATTACACTGTATACATGGCAAGCTAGCATTATAAGATATAAAATAATTTACCACGGCGTAAAATGACTTGAATGTCCATAATGTTGAGGCCCAGGCCCAGGCAAGGAAACTCCACTTCTGCAGGTTGAGGTTTGCTTTATTTACCTGTTGAGGCCAGACCTGGGACACCTACTCGTGTGCTCCCACTGCCTTATCATCCATACAGGGATGGTAACATTTGTTCTACTTACTTGAGGTAAGCCTTCTGAAAGATACTAAAAAACAATTAAAAATGTTCAAAACTGAGTGCTAGGAAGGTGTATTATTTCATCCCAGGGGCAAAGTCCCTCTGATCAGTAGCTCACATTCTAGGGTAGGGTAGTCCCAAAAGACAAAGGGAACAGGAATACCTAAAAGGTAAAAATATTTATTCCTTGTCATTCTTATTTAATAGCTCCTGGTCACAATTCCATCTCCAGAGTCAGTGGCCTTTCCACCATACTATGGCAGTAGGGTGTTTCTGGGCACCTTCTGTAGCTTCACACTATATGAATGAGGAATATGGGAAGTGCCCCCAAAGCAGTGTGATTCCTCCTCAGAGTTGGGGAGCCTGAGGAGGCGCAGACTCCTCCTCACTCAGGTGTGAGGTGAGCCCACTTGGTTCTTGGGGAGAAGCTGCACTGTGTTGGGGCTCTAGCCTCACTGCCAGTCAGGAACTCTCAGGGTGGGGATCTAGGCCCTTTGTAAGACTTTGATACCTTTTATTCCAACTCAAGTGTAGCCAGATTCAAAGCAGGTCAGAGCCTGCAGAAGGCCCCAGTTCCTGACAGGGTTTGAGGCACCTACCCATGGCAGAGACTGCGAGATGTCCTTCCTCGTCCCCTGCTTGACTTGTTTTCCTTCCTGGCACCTACTTTTCCAGGCTGGCTCATTATTGCCGACTCCGGGACGTGCAGACCTTGGCAATGCTCTGCAGTGTGTTCGAAGCCCAATCTCGGCCTCAGGGCATCCCGAACCCCTTCGGGCCTTTTCCTAACCGGTCTTCTAATCTCATGGTGTCCCACAGTCGATATGTAAGTTGTGGTTCTCTGGCTCGTGTCTGATTTTTTCTTGATGTGAACTGTGGTGTGGACCAGTGTTCTGATGCCAGTGTGTTCCTCCTCCCATCTGTAGCCCAGCTTCACCTCCTCGGGTTCCTGCTCCAGTATGTCGGACCCAGGGCTCAGCACCGGAGGCTGGAACATAGGTTGGTGTGGAAGGACCCAGGCCGTGCTGGGTTCTCAGTACTCTAGAAGCTGTCGTCCACGTGAATCTTCAGTTAGTGCATGTTGCTCCCCATGTTTTTGGTTCTCAGTTCTCTCACTTTGGTGTGGGAGGGATGCTGTTCCAGCAAGGCCTGGCCTTGTATCTTGAAAGGTCTTGTGTTCCATCTCACAGCCTTGATAAACTGGCTTTGGTACTTCTGCTCTTCCCCACAAACCCAGCTTTTCTCCTTTCTCCTTCACATGGCCCTTTCCAGGATCATCTGCCACTTCCTATCACCCACCTCTTCCCAAGACTGCTTTCAGTGTAGAGAAATAAAGCTGGGCCTGACTCCAGCTGGTCGGGGGGGTCTGTTTCATGAGTGGGTGTCTCTGTGTTTTCCAGGATTTTTAAAATTTCTTTTTAAAGATAATCTTAATTTTCTTGATTATAAAAGTAGTGCAGGATCCAGGCAGGATGGCATGTTCCTGTAGTCCCAGCTACTCGGGAGGCTTAAGGCTAGAGGATTGCTCGATCTCAGGAATTCTAGGTCAGCCTGGGCGAGGTAGCAAGACCCAATCTTTAAAAAAATAAAATAAAGCCAAAACAAATAAATAAAAGTATGCCCAGGGAAGAAACACAGACAAAAAATATTAGAGAAAAAAATTGTAATTATTGATTTCCCTTACCTAGGAAATAACATCCATTAACATTGCAGAACATTTTCTTCCAGTATGTGTACGTGGGTGGGTGGTTATTCTATATATGCTAGATTGCGTTCGGCTTTTAATTTTATCAAGAGTATTTTCTCATATGTCATTTAACAAATCTTTATAAATAATCACTGCATTACATTCTGTGTCAGTATACTATAATTTCCTTAATTATTGAGTGCACTTAATGATCAGGTTCTCTTAGTAGTAAAAACCTGGACAAAGAGTTAGAAATATTTCTCAGAATCTTCAGCTTAGCTTATTTTTCTACCAGGGACTCAGTTGAGGACACTGTGGCTTGAGAGTTTTCAGGTGTCTGCAGGTCTTCACTGATTGTGTCTTCCCTTCCTCTTTCCTTTTCTTCAGCGGGAAGAGACGCAGAGCATTTATCTTCGCCTTGGGGAGAGTCCTCACCAGAAGAAATCCGCTTCGGGAGTCTGACCTACAGTGATCCTCGAGAGCGGGAACGGGACCAACATGATAAAAATAAAAGGTAACAGCCTTCCCAGGCAGGAACGCAGATCCAGAACTCAGCTCTCCCAGATCAGGACTCTTGCTTGAAGAAAGATATATTAAATGCCATTTGGTATCAAGCTTATGTTTTCTGGAACTGACAGGGAATCTTGAATTTTATCCAGGCTTTTGGACCCTGCTAACACCCAGCAGTTTGACGACTTTAAGAAATGCTATGGAGAAATCCTCTACCGTTGGGGGCTAAGAGAGAAGCGAGCAGAAGTACTCAAGTTTGTGTCCTGTCCCCCTGACCCCCACAAAGGGATTGGTGAGTGTGAATTTCTTTTCTTTCCAATCACCTTTCGAAGATCCTATCATTTAATTTGTCCACAACCTCAGACTTGGGGTGAAGTCTTCCCTTCTCATTTATAGGCCGAATTTCAGAAGCATGTTGAGTCTTAACTAAGCTCCTGAAAACCCTTGCATTTGATAACAAGATTCATTTTCAATTGTAAAGAGGTAGTCTCAGATCCAGTACTCAGAATGGATTGGAAGTGGGGTGCTCGCTCACTTGTTTAACTAACGCATGTGGAGCCCCTTCAAGCCCCCGGAAGGCCCAGCACTTGGTGCTCACGCAGTCTTTTTCTCCCTTATGGAACTCACAGCTGGTAGGAGAAAAATTAAATAATCACAAATTATGACAAATAGTAATGAGCAAACAAAAATGATGTTGGGGCAGGGAGAGCCGGAAGGTGAATCCTAAGAGATGAGTCAAGGCGAGTAGGAAGGGCTTCTCCAAGGAGCCAAGGCCTGAAGCTGAGAAGGGGCTGTCTGGGAAGGTCAGTGGGAAGAGCGGCGCCCCATACAGAGGAGCAGCCCATAAGGACATGACTTGTCATTTTTGAACAAGTGAAGGGAGGCCGGTGTGGCCAGAACCCATAAGTGAGAAGAGTGATACAAAATTAGGGTGCAGGGGTATGGTTGGATAGGCGGAATAACTTTTCCTATTCTGTAGCTCAGTAAGGTAACTGTTGAATATTTCAAAATAGCTAAGAGAGGATCCTATAGGTTTCTGACACAGAAATGATGTGAGTCTGAAGCGATGGAGATGGCTCTCCCCTGAAGGGATCATAGCCCACTGTGTACATGTATTGAAATGCCACATTACACAGTTTCTTTGTGTCAATTAAAAACATATTGATAAAAAAATTAAATAACATAGAAAGAATTTTAAAAATTAAGATTGTGGGATTATTAGGGCCATAGCCAGCATGGACTTGTATGATGTGGTAAAGGATTTAGGTTGTATTCTGAGTCCAGTGGTGAGCTTCGGAGGGCATTAAGAAGGAAGTGACATGCTCTGGTTTACGTTTTAAGAGGATCACCTTGACTGTTAGAGGAGGACTAGAGGAGTGCCGAGTAGGAATAGGAAGACCATTTGGGCGTTGTTGTGATCCAAGAGCTCTGTGGCCTAGTCTGAGGGTGGTGTCACAACAGAGAGAAAGAGGGATTAAAAATATATTTTAGGGCTGGGGATATAGCTCAGTTGGTAGAGTGCTTGCTTTGCATGCACTCAGCACCACACACACACACAAATACATATATATATTTCAGAGTTAGGCTCAACATGACTGGCTAATAATTTGGTTATGGGATTAAGGAAGAGAGACAAAGTTTGGGTGATTCCTGGATTTCCAGCTTGAGCAACTAAGTAGGTGACAGTGTTGTTTTCCTCAGGTGGAAAATACAGGAAAAAAAATTGTGAACTTAGTTTGAGATAGTTAGAGATGTGTGTGAAATTTGGGATGGGAGGAGTCTGGTGGGAGGTTAGATGTGAGTCTGGTGCTCAGGAGATTTGCGGGCTAGAGCTAGGAATTTGGGGATCTCCAGCATGTGGACAGTATTTGAGCTGTGAAAATGGGCGTGTTTACCTAGGAGCTGGGTGGGCATGGGAAGGGAGGGTGTGGGGAGCACAGATAAGAGCCTGCCCACCCTGGGAGCTGGGCCCTGGAGGAAGAACCAGAGGTGGAGACAAAGTGAGACATCAGTGAGTTTTGAGGAAAAGATGGGCAATGATGTGAAAGAACCTAAGCAAAGAGGTTTTTTCTAAGAGGAAGAAATGGAAGACTCCTGAAGAGAGTGACTGGACACAACATTGATTTCCTCTCTCTCCAGACCCTACCATTACTGTCTGTATACAGTTTTTCTGAAAAGGTATACCTTTGCAAGGAGAAGTAATGTTAGCAATAAAATTTGGGATCTGGGAATCAGGTGAGTTAGTAGTAGCTCCATGTCAGGTACCTAGCATAATGGCCAAAGAAAGATGGGGGATACAGAAGATGCCCTGGAAACTTCTAGAAAGAAAAACAACGAGGTCACATACAAAGGGTAAGGAATATAAATGGCATCATACCTCATCACATCTCTGGATACAAGATAACAATGCAGGAATGCCTCCAGAATTCTCAAGGGAATGATTTCTAATCAGTTGTCAATCATGTATAAAAGTCAGCCTGAGCCTGTCTAGGGAGGACTAGATTCATTCCCATAAATAAGGAAGCTGGAGTGCTGATGGAGGGTGCTTACCATACAGACAGGGGCATAAACCAGTCAGGAGTCCTGGCTCCAGCAAGAGAGAATTGAAGAAATTATCTAGTATAGCTCAGTGTTCAGTGTATTTATAGAAGATCAGTTATTTGAAGGAGAGTTCAGAGATGAATTATTAATAAGTACATAGCAAACTAAACAAATGAAAAAGTGAGACAGTCACCAACTCTGGGAAAAACAAAATGTTCAAGAAAGGGAAAGTGTCATAGTACATGACTTGAATGATATTTGCATGGGTAAATGATGCACAAGCAGAACGTGATCCAGCCAGGGGAGAACTGCGCGGGGAAGTGCGAGCAAGTGGTGTGCCTGTCGTTGGGAGACTGGGGGAGTGTTTCCACTGTGGACAGCCAGTGGGCAGTGCCTACATGTGACACTTAAGAAATAGCCTTATAAACATGTTGTTTAGAGATAAGGAGGGAAAAAGAAATGAAGCAGTCAGATGAATTCAAAAGGGGTGCGGGTAACAGGAAATGCTGGGTTTTGGACCAAGATGCATAGAACTATTTGACTCTTTAAATTGTGCCAATAGTTTTAATAAAAAAAAAAAAAAAAAAAAAAAAACAGGCAATACATAGATTTAAACAGTAAATAATAAGAATTATTTTAGTATGATTTATTTCAGTATACATACTTGAAGAAATACAGGCATGAAATGCTATTTGAGCAATACATTTTTTCATAGTGTCTAATAGCAGGAAAGTATACTAGAAAGAGATTAATGATAGCTCAAAGCAATTTGTCTTTTAAAATTAGTTTTTAGGAAAACATGAATCACAGAGATATGGAACTGATGTGTCAGTGCATCAATCAGCTAAACCCTTATTGACTAATACAATTCTGTGGGATGTACGAAGGAATAGATGTTTGGTGAGTGGGGGCAAGAAGTCTATAATCCAATCAGAGTCTGAAACATAAACCCAGGAACCACCTAAGCAAGGTTCATAATATATCCTAGTACCAATACAAACAGTGTCACAAGATTTTTTAAAGGAGGTGGAAGAATTGTAGAAGATCGCAGACAAAACCAATCGAGAAGTGCTTTGATCTGCAAAATTTTACAACTTTAGGGGAATTGGCTGCCCAGGTATAGGACGCAGAAGGTTTTGAAAGAAAAACCAGCAGGCCCCCAAAGCACAGGCATTGTCTTTATAGGGATACCAGCAGGCTCCTCTCAGCTTCTCTCATCTGCAAGATCCCAGATCTATGGGCATCAGCATAGCAAATTCGAGGGATGATAAAGTCGTTTCCATTTAGGAGGTTAGATATTTATGACAGGTCTCTAGGCCTCCTGTACTGGGGATCTAATGCTAGCCAGGGTATTTCTTTATGATTTTTGTTTTTTTGCTTTTTTCCCATGTGATATGCAGTGCTTGGTCGTAACAGTGGCAGAGCAAAGCAAGTGCTTTGTCCTCACGGCCTCTCCTGGGGATGATTCCTTCCTGCTTCAATTTATTAATTCAACGGCTTGTTTATTTGGCTGGTTCTACTTACATTTGTGTGTAGGCGATTTGGTTAATATACAAAACTCTCCTTGTTGTGAGGTTAACACACTAGAGCCTTCTTCCACTTAGGCCTTGGAATTAGCTTCTGCCTGGAGGTTTCATAAAGCCCTGGGATCATAATATAATTGTTCTGTGCACCACAAGTATTTTTATTGTCCTTAATAGTTTGTCTCTCAGGAATCAAGAACGATCCGTTTCACCTCTCCCAGGTTTCAGCTGCAGAACTTACTCTACAGTAGTAATAGCCTCAACCTGTGGTGCCCACGTGTGTCAGTGGCCTGTCAGGACACGACATCTCTACTTACATCAGGCCAAAAAGTAGTTTTCTGGGAAGATTTGTAGACTTTATGTCCATATATGAAGCATGTTTCTCCTCTAAATAATGACTTATTCATAGCCAATTAAATAAGATTTGAATTTAAATGTGACATTTGAAGTATGACCTGGTCTATAAATGTGATTTATCCATGTATAGTCTGATAAGAAAGTCAAGTTATTATTGAATTTATGTATTTTTTCATGAAAAGGAAGTTTGTGTGACAGCCATTGTTTTGAAGTTTTATTTACTCCTTAATAAGTAATTCTGTCATAAAAACTGTGCCCATTGTCAGAGGTTAGGAAAGGATGTGTAGCCCTGGGAGACTTGCAGAGGTGGTGGTGTGAAGAGGAAGGGTCTCCATTCAGAGGCTTCTGTTTTCTTAGGGAGGTGACAGAGCTGTTTCTTTTTTCAAAACCAAACTCACTGTGCCTCTTGTTTTGTCACCTTCGCCCATTTCCAGAGTTTGGCGTGTACTGCAGCCACTGCCGGAGCGAGGTCCGGGGCACACAGTGTGCCATCTGTAAAGGCTTCACGTTCCAGTGTGCCATCTGCCACGTGGCCGTGCGGGGATCATCCAATTTCTGCCTGACCTGCGGTCACGGTGGCCACACTAGCCACATGATGGAGTGGTTTCGGACTCAGGAGGTGTGTCCCACCGGGTGTGGGTGTCACTGCCTGCTTGAAAGCACTTTCTGAACCTACAGATGGTGGGTGTTGTAATCCCAGAGGACCCCGTCAATGCTGGTAAAACGCTGTCTGCCAGGAGGGAAGCTCCAGAACCCAGGAGGTGGGAGTGTGTTGCCCTCACAGACGGCCGCAGTAGCAGCTGCTCATGAGCCTTTCCTACTCTTTGGCTGCCCTGGCCTGGACATCACTGGAGAGGGGGAGGGCAGGTGCACAGAGCTGAGCTACTACGGTGGAAGTTCCCATGGGGAAGAGCACTGGCCCCAGGGTCTTAGCCCTGAACCACAAGTGGGGCTCTCCTGACCAAGTCAGCTGTGACAGTCTCTGAGTCAAAGGATGGTGGACATTAATTTAATTGACAAGTGGGCCTATGAGAACTGTAACTTTAGAAATTGATACATTTAAATGAACAGATGGATAGTGGCCTTCTGTATAATACTGAAATTGTAAATATATGCTGTACTTAAGGATTGTTAAGATGTATTTGTTTTCATTTCTCCTTCAACTGCTTTCCCTTGACGAATACAGTCCTAGTAATTTTTTGAAGGGGAAAAAAAAGAAAGTTATACATCACTGAGTCATTTGTACCCTACTTTAAAAATTTTTATATTTGTGCTAACAACTATACAGCAGAATGGGTTTCATTGTGGCAGGTTTGTACCTGCTCACCACAGGTTCCCTCAGTTCCAATCCCCAGCACTTCCCTTGCCTCCCCTCCTCCCTCCCCATTGGTCCCCTTCCTCTCTCTTGCTAATCTTTCTTCCATTTTCATGAGATCCTTTTTTCCTTTTTTCTTTCCTGCTTCCACATGTGAAAGAATACATAGAACACTTGACTTTCTGCATCTGGCTTCTTCAACACAATATCCTCCAGTTCCTTTCTCCTGCAAATGACATAATTTCATTCTTCTTTATGGCTGGATTAAACTCTATTGTGTATGTGTATAGATACTTATCCATTCATCTGTTGATGGACACCTAGGCTGGTTCCATGACTTAGCTGTTGTATTTGTGCTGCTATAAACATGGTTTTAACCTTCTTCTAACTAGAGTTATCTGCTTTGAATGTGACTAAAGTCAGTTCTCCAGTTTTTATTTTTATTTTTTGTTTTGGGGATTGAACCCAGAGGTGCTTTGCCACTGTACCACACCCCCATCCCTTTTTATTTTTCATTTTGAGACAGAGTCTCACTAATTTGTTAGGAGTCTCACTAAGTTACTAAGGCTGGCCTTGAACTTGTGATCCTTCTGCCTCAGCCTCCCAAGTTGCTGGGATTGATTAATAGGCACATGTCACCATGCTTGACAATCCTCCAGTTTTTAAAGTAAATGCTGATTTACTTTGTTCATCTGATAGGAGAAAATGGAATTTGAAATTTAATTGAGAGTATTAAAATTATTTCGTTTAGCCAAAGGAAGATGAAATTGTATCCCCAGCATTGATACTGAAGCTTCCTCTGCCTCTGTACATGCTGGAAGGCACCTAGTGAATGCCTCATTCTTATTTGAACTCTCTTCAAACTTTGCCTCAATTTGTCTGTGTTCCAAGTGGTTACAACTCATATATCCATTATTTCTTCTGAATGATTTTCAGCTCTTTGCATTTTATATGTGCCAGGGTAGAAAAAAAAATTTTTGTTCTTTTGTTTTTCTGTTGAAGTTCCTATTTCTTGGAATTTTGTGGTTCCAAGTTGATTAACTTAAGGAACATAAATAACTACATGTCCCATAACAAGAGAATGCTGCACATTGCTGTGTTTCAAAGTACAAGTCAGGCCTCTGTAATGGATTACGAAATCAGTTTAGTGGATAAAAACCAGCATTTAAACAAATTGAAATGGTTTAAATATTAAATAATAGAAGATGAATGATCAGAATATATGAGCATAGTTATGGTAAATATTGATTTGTGTAACTTGTTTATGAGTACACACACATTTTTGCACACATGTATGCTGAATCACAGTATTAATTCATTTCTTGCTGAACGTTGGGGTCCAAAACATTTTCAAAATACCGTTTTGGATGATGTCTATACCTTGTTCTCTGTACAACTGGTTAAGAATGTCCATGACATAAGGAAAGGACTTAGAGCCTCTGGTCTCGTGTTAGACCAGAGGCTCAACACTGACCTCTGACCCAGGCTTAGGTGCCATTGTCTCCAGAATGCACAGCAGGTGCTCTGGGATGAGGAGGGAGACCCAGGATGGCTGAGTTTCCTCTGCTCTGCTCTTTTGCCTGCAGCTGTTATAAGCAATCCCAGGACAGGCTGACTTCCACAGAGATCAAGGATCTGGTGTTCCTCAGTGAATTCACACCATTTGCAAAGGACAGTTTTTTTCTGTTCCCCACTGCTCAAGCTAATGTAAAAATCTGTCCCCGTGGAGATTGAGATGTTTTCTTGTCCTAGTTTATTATTATAGGAATATTATCTTCCAAAACTAAAGATCCTTCATAGTAGGTATGAAGCATTTTCAAGTTTAAAATATTACATACTGTCCTCTTTTAATATGTGAATTCTTTTCAAATTTTCAAGTTACCAGAACAAAAGTCTATAATTTTTTGAAAATATTTTATTAGTTGTTTATGGACCTTTATTTATTTATATACAGTGCTGAGAATTGAGCCCAGGGCCTCACACATCCTAGGCAGGCACTCTACCACTGAGCCACAGCCTCAGCCCCAAAGTCTAATATTTTTAAAATATTCACATTGGAAATATGTAGGTCTGGATGCTGGCCATGGATGATATTCTCTGTGCCTCAGAATGGGTTTTTAAAAGCACCTCAGTCCTTTTTCCTGTTTGTCTTTAAAAACAGTATAAGTTGTGTTCCAAAGTACTTTTGAACTTGGCAAGGAAAACAGGTCTGTTTCTTTGTGCATCAGAAACAAAAGGTTGCTTAGTGGGCCTGCTGGGAAGAAAGAGCTAAGCCTTCTAGGCCACTTGATTTTGTGCTTCTGTCCCCCAAAACACAAATGGTATAATGCTGTCCTTATAGATGCCACATAGAAACAATGATGCTTTAAAAAAGTTTTTAAATTATCATTTATTATAGAAATGCATTCAATCTGAATGAACATGGCTGAATTCACACACGGGGAGCTCCTTCCCTGATTCAGTGGTTGGCAGAACTGCGGAGAGACCCAGTGTCATTTCAATGGCTTCATGGAGCAGAAGCAAAGGAAAAAACAGGAGTCATTCATTCTGTCAGCAGGAGGCTGCTGTGGACACCCCTGGGCTGAAGGCTCAGGCAGCCATCAGTGGTCTCTACGCAACTGGACAGTCTCTTAGAAGGTCGATTGTGTTTGCTATGGAAAGATGGTTCTGTGATTATCAATCACACTCCTCCTTTATGACTTCCCTTTTCATACCCTCCTGAAGGCTGGGGGCAGCAATTGGGTATCAAACACACACTCCAAAGATAAGACCCTTGGTATACTCATTCTCTTTAGAATCTAACGTCCTTGTCAGAGGCAGGGATAAATCTGCCATATTGGTTTTCTGTGATGTTGGAAAGTTTCTTGTTCCGACAGTATCACTCATTTGGTATTTTTTTCTTAAATCTCGGAAGGCCTGCTTTTATTCATCAAGTATTTAATGTGAGATGGGTGCGGGGCAAGGATAAACCATACAAGTCTATCCTACTGGAGACGAGTCTAGTAGCAAACAATGTGTGCATATAAGTGCCTGGGTCACCATGTGCAGTTGGCCTCCAGGAAAGGAAAGAGACACTTGTGAGCCCGAGGTCCTCTAGAGAAGGATGCCGCTGAGCTCCTTTGAAGGGTGTTTTCAGGTGGGGAAGATCAGGAGGGCACAGGGCGGGCTGTACCAAGGATGGACACGAGCACACAGCATTGGGGGGCACTGAGAATAGTTTCTTAAGGACAGAGCAGAGGCAGGAGGCAGAGCATGGTGAGCCTTCTGCTGCTCTCTGGAGCCTGGGCTTTTATCTGTGAACCTGGGATCTCCTCCTCACTTTAAAATTCCCACTGGGTTTCCCTATCCTCCCTTCCTACTGTCCCCCCCCCCAGGCCTGCTTGCTGGGGGGGTGTCAGGGTGCAGTCCTCATTGCTTCATTGCACAGGACAAGCAGCTAAGCCAGTCGTGCTCCAACCAGCACATGTCTTTGTCCAAACTGCGCGGGGACTTCTCCCACATGCCGAGCAGGTCTCCAGCGGACGCCTGCCAAGTGTCCTCCAATTCAACTCCATTCTGACATCACCTCTGTGGTTAAGGGCCCAGTCTCACAAAACTTGAGATGCCAGTCTCAAGCCTCAGGTTGTGACCTGTGCTGCTGATGAGCTATAAATCAGAAGTACCCATGACTACCTCCCACCAGCTTTAGTTAGGAGGTTTCCAGAACTCAAGACACAGTTGACTTACATTTTCCCATTTATTATAAAGGATGTTAAAAAGGATACAGATGACCAGCTGGATGAAGAGGTATAAGGCAAGGTAAGTGGGCAGGGGCAAGGAGCTTCCATGGCCTCCAGGCACCTTTAGCATCCTGGAAGTTCTGTGAACCTGTCCTTTTGGATTTGTGTGGAGGCTTCATTAATTAGGCTTGATTGATTATATCACTGGCCATTGGTGATCAGCTCAACATTAAACACCTTTTTCCTCCCAGTAGATCAGGAGGTGGGGCTGGAATTTCCAGCCCTCTAATCACACCCAGGCAACAAGCCCCCATCCGAGGTTACCCAGAAGCCCAGCAAGAGTCCCTTCATGCTGGATGTGGTGGTGCACATCTGTAATCCCAGGACTTGTGAGGCCAAGGCAGGAGGATCACAAGTTTGAGGCCAGCCTCAGCAACTTAAGGAGACCCTGTCTTTAAAAAAGTAAAACATTAGGGTTCCTTCATTAGAACAAAAGATATTCCTCTCATTATGAACTCCTGAGAGATTTAGGAGCTCTATGTCAGGAAAAGACAAAATGTTAGAACAAAAGATTCTCCTAGCAGTCCTGTTGCTCAGGAAATTTCAAGGGTTTTAGGAGCTCTGTGTCTGGAATCAGGGCAGAGATCACATATGTATTTTTTATTATATCAGTATCACCCAGGGAGGAAAAGTGTCTCTGTTCATGCTCACATCTGTATGTAACCTACAGGTCTTTTTGGGGGGTGCTAGGAATTAAACTCAGGGGCTCTCAACCACTGAGCCACATCCCCAGCCTTATTTAGTACTTTAAAAAATTTGTTTTTGTAGTTATAGATGGACAGCATGCCTTTATTTTATTTGTTTATTTTTATGTGGTCCTGAGGATCGAACCCAGTGCCTCACACGTGCAAGGAAAGTGCTCTGCCACTGAGCTACAACCCTAGCCCCTCTTTTGTATTTTATTTAGAGACAGGGTCTCACTGAGTTGCTTAGCGCCTCACTGTTGCTGAAGCTGGCTTTGAACTTGCACTCCTCCTGTCTCAGCCTCCTGAGCCTCAGCCTCCCAAGCCACTGGGATTATAGGTGTGCACCACTCACCCAGCTAACCTACAGGTCTTTTAAAGAAAAGACTTTTATATTTGTATTTTTTTGTAATTATAGGAACATTTTTAATTCCATTACTATTTTGTCCTCTCCAGTCCCCTTGTGATTTCCATAAGTGGGATTTATTGAATTTTCACAAACTAGAAAATACTGATGCAAGGCAAAAAGATAACCACCATCTGCTTATGGAGGTCTCATCAGCCCCAGCCCTGGTCCCAGGGGACAGTGGCTGTCTTTAAGGAAAAGCACAGGGAGCTTCTATTTCACAGCAGGCTCTCCCTGTACCATAATTATGGCTCCAGAATTGGTTCTTTTAACTTTAAATCCGTAGAGCATTGCAAGTTTCATATTGTTGTAAGAAGTAATACAGAGTGGGGGCTGGGGATGTGGCTCAAGCGGTAGCGTGCTCGCCTGGCATGCGTGAGGCCTGGGTTTGATCCTCAGCACCACATACAATCAAATGTTGTGTCCGCCAAAAAACTAAAAAATAAATATTAAAAAAAAAAAGTAATACAGAGTGACCTATATACTCTTTACCCAGGTTCTCCCCATAGTAACATCTTTCATGATTGTAGTACAATATCACAGCCAGAAAATTGACATTGGTACTTTCCATCACCCTGATTCAGATTTCAGTGTGACATGCACTTATTTGTGCATGTATGTATGTGTATGTAGTTTGTTCTCTGAAATTTTATCGTATAGATTTGTGTTGCCTTCACAGATACACAGCAAGGATCCCTCAAGCTAAGCATGGTGGTGCACTTGTAATCCTAACTACTCAGGAGGCTATGACGAGGATCACAAGTTCAAAGCCAGCCTGGGCAATTTAGTGAAACCCCATCTCAAAATAAAAATGTTATAAAGGGCTGGGGATGTCGCTCAGTGATAGAGTGCTTGCCTAGCATGTGTAAGGCCCTGGAGGAAATCCCCAGTGCTGGGTGCAAAAAAAGCCAACCATATTCTAAAATTGAATAGTACAGCGTGTGACCTTTTGAGATTGGCTTTTTCACTCAGTGTAATTCCTTTGAAATCCATCCAAGTTGTTGCATATATCAGTAGCTTGTTCCTTTTTATTGCTGAGTATATGTCCATCATTTGGATGTACCACAGTACACTTAACCAATAAACTGCTGAAGAACATTAGGATTTTTTCCAGTTTTAAGAATTAACTTTTGAAAATTATTTTGTTAATTTCTTCTTCAAAACTGAAAAAGTGGGTGGCACATGCCTGTAATCCCAGCAGCTTAAGATGCTGAGACAGGAGGATCGTGAGTTCAAAGCCAGTCTCAGCAAAAACGAGGCGCTAAGCAAGTCAGTGAGACCCTGTCTCTAAATAAAATACAAATAGGGCTGGGGATGTGGTTCAGTGGATGCTATTTCACTGGTTTTGCAAAATGTTTTGCAAGTGTCCCTGAGTTCAATCCCTGGTATCCAAAACAAACAAGCAAACAAAACAAAAAGATTTTCACTGCCATCAGTGAAGTAATACATGGAGATAAATTAATAATCTTTTCTCCTGACTCCTCAGCAACCAGTGTGACCAGGCTAGTGCTCATCCTTCCATGCTTTTCCTTTCATAGATAATGTGCCAACAAATACTAACAGGGCATTTTTGCTAGTAGAAAGTATGGTTATATGCTTTACTGCAGTTTGCCTTTCTCACTTGAAAACACATTTCCCATCTCTCCCGTAATAGAAGTCATGTAAAAAGAGTCATTTTCCATTTTCGGGTTTGCAGGAAATATGAAAAATGGATGCTGAGATGTGGCAGGCCTTCTGGTCTGGACAAGACGGGGTGGACTTGATTTTCTGTGTTCTTTCCTGCTAGGTACAACTGTCAACCTCAAAAATAATGCAAGAAGCAACCAAAGAAGGTGGGGAAAAAAAGGTGACCTGAGACCTAGAGGTCCCAAGGCTGGAGAAACAACAAAGGCTGCAGTGGCGGATTTGTAGAAGCTAAAACGAATTCCTGCAGATGTCCTCGGGGCTGCCTGTATCTGCCCAGCAGTCAAAAGGAGGGGACTGCTGAGACACTGACAACCTGGATGACCAAAGAAACGGGGTTCAGCAAGGAAAGCCAATCCCCAAAGGTGGCATCCCATAGGCGTCTTCCTGCAGAACATTCCTGAAAGGCCAAACTCAAGGGCTGGAGAAGAGGTCCCAGTTTGTCTGGGATGGGAAGGGGAAGGAGGCAGGGAGACTTGAGCATAAAAGGGCAACACACAGGATTCTCCTGGGGATGAAACCGTTTCGTGTCTTGAGTGTGGAGGATACATATGTACGCGTGTGGCAAAATCCCACAGAATTGAGCACACACCCACACGCGCGCACAGGGAAAACTGGAGAATCTGAGCCGGGTGGGCGGTGGTGTGAGTGTCAACATCCTGACTGTGCTGTTTCACTGGTTTTGCAAAATGTTCTCAATGGAGGAAACTGCACAAAGGGTACACAGGGTGTCTTTGCATTCTTTCTTAAAACTGTGGGTGAATCTATAATTCTATCAAAATAAAAAAATTAATTATTGAAAAAGCTGGATACTATCATTCTGGTAATTATAAACTTTGAGTATCAACTTGGCTATACTAGATCCTCTCTGATCTAACTGGAGACTTTTTTGACTACTCATCAGTGAGACTTGATTTAACCAATTGCACAGAAGGCTCATGGACTCACATTCTATCTTACCTGTGGAGCAAGATTCTACTCCTCCTTTTTCTCCTTCCTCCTCCTCCTTCCTCTTCATTCCTACTTCCTCTTGTCCTCCTCCTCTTCTACTGGGGTTTAAACCCAGGGGTGTTTTATTGCTAAGCTGCATCCCCTGTTCTTTCTATTTTTTAAATTTTGAGGTCTCGCTTAATTTAAGGTCTCGCCAAGTTGCAGAGGCTGGACTCAAATTTATGATCCTCTTGCCTCAGCCTCCTGAGTAGCTGGGATTACAGGCATGTGCTACCAGCAAGATTTCAATTCTTAATCAGCACACTCAACCCCTAACATGTACCCAAACCACGGAGAGCTCCCTCCTCGAGCAGAGCCATGCGCTGGTGTGTGCCCCTTGCCTGGCAAGTGAAGAAAGTAGGGGCTTGTGTGGATTACTATTGGCTTTTGTATTTCCTATAACAATGCCAAGCAAAGTGAATGGGTAGTGAAAGTGAGTGAGGTTTCCTTTAACAATCGTTTGGGAATGGGGAGGAGAATGGAAGAGTCTGATACTTGATTATGGACTTGGAGGGACTGAGTCCAGCTCTGGACTTTCTACCACTAGAGGGAATGGCAGATACTAAATAATAAGCAAAACTCAACTTCTCATTCCAATTTTGGTCTTTTGACTGTTCTCTTGTGATGGTGGTGATTATTTTCTGATACCACAAGTGATTGAAAAGCAACAAAGATTTCCACGAATAGATGGCAACTATCTTGTTGGAGATACACAGCTATTCTCAGGAGACTGGTGATTTCCTCCCAATTTAGATAAAAAATTCTCAATGTCTGTTAACAGGGATAATGCAGTTAATACCCAGGAGGACCCCAGATAACTTCTCTGTGGATCTGGGGAAGGAAGAAAGGAAGGCAGGCAGGCAGGCACAGCCAGGAATACCCAGTTTTTCTTCTATCCTAAAAATTTTACTGTACAGTAACAAATCACAAAACAATCTCTAGTTACTATCTTTGTTTTGCTACATTAACCTGGCAATATAAAGAATGAGAGAACCATTAAATAAACACTACAGGTCTTCTCTCAGCTGCTTGCTGTCTTGGCTCTGAACTGTCACTCAGGAGAGCGTCTTTCTTACTTAGTGCTTTTGGAAGGCTGAAAGTTTGTCGCCCTGACCGGGACCAAGCTACAAGTTACCCCGATGCCTCTGAACCCAAACCAGGAGTAGGGTAGGTATAAAGATCTCAAAGTAGGCCAGATGTTACTTTCTTCTGCTACTTTCATAATTTACAGAGAAGTATTGAAGGATAGAACCCACTCTCCCACCAATCCTTTCCTAGTGGAGATCAGAAATGAAAGAAGGAGAGAAAGGATCGTATTGATATCCAAAGTAAGTGGATCTTTTATTTTTTCCTAACAGGAAAATGTCCCCGCATCTAATGTTCTTACTGGTTTTTACAGGTGTGGGCCAATCTGTATCTTATGGTACTATAGATATACTCTTTACTGTTTTGCCCACAAAAGGCAAGACAGTTGGACTTCCCGAAACCCAAGGCCCAAGGAGCGCAAGGTGGTGTTATTCTTGAAGCTAGGGCTCTCCACTTACACCTTCCCAGCCAAGAAATTATTGACACTAGGTGGCGGCAGAGACCTGGCCAATTTGAGCACTTCATTGCAAATGAGGTTGAGGACCAGCGTTAATTCAGACAAGTCAATCTATACTTGTTTCTGTAGTTGTGAAATGAAACTGCTGACCTGTAATTTATTCTAGATTCACTCATACAATGGTTGAAAAAAATATAATACCGAAAAGAAAAGCCGATCAAAGTCCTACCCTTCACCTTCTTGAGCATGAATGAGACTCAGGCATTATTGCTCCAATTGGAACTATTTTATTCTGTTATTTTATTGTGGTGCTGGGAATGGAATCTAGAGACTCCACCTATGCTAGGCAAATGTTCTACCACTGAGCTGTATCTCCAGCCATTAAAGTTTATTTTAAAAAGAAACAGTTAAAGTATAATTATAAATAAGGAATATGGGTATGATTGAGTCTAATCAAACAAATCTCGTCATGAAGTGGTTCAGGGGAGTCTACCAATCCTGAGTCCAAAAACAAATGAAAAAGGCAGAAACAAAAGTAAAAAAATAAAATATAAAGTCATTAAGCTGAAGTAAAATGTATGACCTTTTATGTACTTTTACATTGACCTTCACACCAGGCCTAATCAGGGACACTGCTTATTTGGTAGTTGGCAAGAATAAGGCCCAGTGTGGTGGCACAGGCCTGTATGCCAAGCTACTTGGGAGGTTAAGACAGGAGGATCACAAGTTCAAGTTCAGTTTGGGCAACTTAGCAAGACCCTGTCTCAAAAAAAATAAATACATAAATAAAAAGGGATGGGGCTGTAGCTCAATGGTAGAGTGCCCCTTGTTTCAATCCAAATACTACAGGAAAAGAAGAAAAAAAGAATGAAGGCTAGAGACTTTACGCCCAAGGTCACAGAACAACAGAGCGTGGATTGGAATCTGCTTTGCTATAGCTTAGCCTGATTCACTGCACTGTAGCACATTGCTTTAACTCTGATAGAGGGCTCTCTGGAAAATGTATTCTTCTTAGATTGGTCAATGAAACAGCTGAGATGGGTAATTCGTAGGTTAGTTGATTGTATCAAATCAGGATAAAGCTCTCAACAGATTATGTACATGGATCCAGACCGAAAAGCTAAGTTTTATGAAGTCTGCAAGAGTTATAAAAAATAGAAGGAAGACCAGTAGAGTAGAGGAAGTGGGGTGGGGTGGGGAAAGGAAGTACTGGGGATTGAAATGGAGCAAATTATATTTCATGAAATATAACTGTCAAAACGAATTCCACTGTTACGCATAACTATGAAACAACTTAGGGATTTTAGCTAATTGCATGCTATAGCCAATAACGTGCATTTATGGTTAAAAAAAAAACACCTCAGTGACATCTCAGAGTTCACTGTTTGGATGGAGAAAGGAAATAGTCCTATTCATGGTACTTTATTGGCCCACTGATGAATCCTTCTGTTCAATTCTGGAACATTGTTAGAGGAACAGTGTTCAAAGGATAAGCCAGATGGTGAGGAGTTTGTAAAGCATATACTCCAAAGAGCTATAGTAGAAATTGGAAACTTTCGTGTCTGGTAAAGAGAAGAAATAAATAAGAGATGAAAAACTGACTTTTAATGGCTAAAAGGAAAATACATTTATTCTGTCGTTCCAGAAATCAAAAGTGGGATTAATAGAAACATGTTACAAAGATAGTGATTTCAGTTTAGTGGGAGTGGAAGGAAAAAAATGAACATGGATTATAATGACTTTCACATATAATAGGAATAACATAACTCCTCTTCTTAGAGCTTTTCTCTTTAGGAAAATAACCTTAATGAGCCTCCTTGGATATGTGAGGTGAGCTGCCTCTCATTGCAGTTAGAAGGAAGAAGATACAAAAAATAAAGCTCGATTTCACGTCTAATAAAGGGAATTTTCTGGTTCCCCAAGGAACCAGAAAAGAAGGGAGAAAGGTGAGGAGGGCTGAGAAAGGCCTAGTCCCCAGGGGACGCGTTGAGTGAGAAATGTGTTGAGGTGGAAAACAGCTGATACATTTCCTGGAGTGGTAATACTTAATTAGAAATTATTTCCTATTCCATGCCATCACTACCTTCAACTACTACCAGTCCTTCAGAAAAGCCTGCTACACACAGTGACCTTGTCTCTGCGGTTTTGTGGGGAACAAAGAGACCTGGAGATCCAGATGGGGCGAAGCAGCCAATGAGATGAAAGGTAATGAATGTGGGAGCTGCCAGGGGGCAAGGGTGGATAGCCAGCAAGTGGCCTGGACTGACTAGCTCAGAACTGAGGTACGACAGCAAAACTAGAATGAATTTCTTTTTCCTTCTTTACAACTTCACAGGAAAATCTTACTGTAGATCTTAGCAATCTCAGCATATAATTTTGTTCTTTCCTTACTAAGTCAAGAATTTTTGCCTTTGCCAACATAACTACTCTTGTGCTTTGGGGATATTAAGTAAAAGAAGGGTTAGTTGAATACAAGCACTATACCTTGATAACTGATCTGATATCTGAGACATCTATGGAGTGACTAAAAGGTGGGTAGCATATATAGTGTGGATACGCTGGACAGAGGGATGATTCTCATTCCAAGCTGGATGGAGGATGACATGTGGCTTCATCACATCTTTTTAAAACGGCATGCAATTTAAAACATATGAGTTGCTTAGTTATGGAATTTTCCATTTAGCATTTTTTGACTGAGGTTGGCCATGGATAATTAAAACATCAGAAGCAAAACCTCAGATAAGGGAGGGCTGCTTTATACCCTGAGATGATTCTAGCTGTCGATGCCAGCAATGCTGCCCAGCCCCCTCTCTAAGCACAGGTTTCATCCCACTAGGTCTCTGCCAGCTCTGACTTTGGAAACCTAGGGTCTCACTCTGAATCTGTTCCTCATGGCTCCTGCATTATATCAACTATCCAAATCAAGGTCTTGAAAAAAAAAAGTCCAAGAGCTGATAAATCTAAGGAAAGATTTCTTGTCTCACTAGCAATGGATAGCACAGAGCGAGGCTACAGCTGAAGTCGGTCATCCTGCTGTGCAATGGATCTCAAAATTTAATCCTTCCATCTGCCTGAAACTGTGTACCCTTTGATGCCCCTTGCAATATTTTGGCATCTAAGATTTAAAAAAATACAATTTTTAAAATTTGCTTATACTGTACCCTAGAGACTTGAATACATTCAGTGTCGGTGTTTTGGCAAGGCTGTATTCTAGGTGGTTTGAAGTATTTCCACCAGGAGACACACACTGACTGATTGGGTCTCGTTTTGTGATGTGAAGAAAGGTCAATGGGCTCAAGTTTTGTCAGCTGGGTGCATTCATTGTTAATGTAGCCCCTCAGCTTCTTGCCTGATGGTTTTGGCAACCAATGGTTATTGCCCATAATCATTACTCTATTAGGTTTTGCAGAATAATGGCATTCCAAGCCCATCATCCTTCTGCATTCATTTGCTGGTATTCTTCTAGAATAAAGAATTTACCCAGTTATACAGTTCATATAGGAAAGTGAAGCCTTTTCATTGAGTCCAAACTTTGCAAGCAACTAAGAGAGAGACAAATGGAACCATAAAATTTTACTAGGTATTTAGATGCTCTTATACATCAAATAAATACAAACCAAGATACCTTTGCAAACATGCATCACTTGAAGATGTGGGTGCATTCTGAGAAACTCATCATTCGGAGATTTTATCATTGTGCAAACATCATAGAAAGTACTTACACAAACCTAGATGGTAAAGTCTATCCAACACCTAGGCTACCTGACAGAACCTCTTTCTTCTAGGCCAAAACCTGTCATAGCATGTTACCTGCTGAATTTTGTGGGCAGCTGTGGCATGCGAAGTGCTTGAATGTCTGCATGTAGAAAGGTACAGTAAAAATAAATCAAAAAGGTTACACCTGTCTTGAGTACTGACCATGAAAGGAACTTGCAGGACTGGAAATGGCTCTGGGTGCATCAATGAGTAAGTGGTGAGTGACTGTGAAGGCCTAGGACATTACTGTACCTGACTGTAGACTTTAAAAACACGGTGCACTTGGCCTACACTAAATTAGCAACAATAACAACAACAACAACAAATCTTTATTTCTTTAATAATAGATTAATCTATTAATATAACTTTTTGATTTTATAAGGTTCTAAAATTTCTTGCCTTTTGACTCTTCTAATTACAATTAACTTAAAATATATTGTATAGCCACACACAAAAAATATTTTCTTTCATTATACCCTTATTTTATAAGCTTTTCTTTTGTGTGTGGAAGGGAGGGGAACTGAGGATTGAATCCAGGTGTGCTCTACCACTGAGCCACATCCCCAGCCCTTTTTAAAATTTTATTTTGAGAGTAGCTGAGGCTGGCCTTAAACTGGGATCCTCCTGCCTCAGTCTCCCTAGTCGCTGGGATTACAAGTGTGCACCACCATGTGGGGCTCTATGAGATTTTCTCTGTTTAGTTTCTTTTTCACTTTTTAAGCTTTTTAGTTAAAAACCAAGACACAAACATGCTTTAGCCTAGGTTTGTTTACTACAGCATCACCATAAACACGAGTAATGTGTTACTGCACTACTCTGCTCTGATGGCTGTGTTGTCACTATCCATAGGAATTTTCATTCTAATGATTGCTTCATTCTAATGGCAGGACCACCATTATATGTATGGTGTACTGTTGACCAGGAACATTATTATGTAGCATGTGACTCTAATAGGATCACTACTGTAAAACATTTCTGTATGTTAAGACTCAAACATTTAGAAAATCAGAACTCTTAAGCATGGATGTATTGATTGCACACTTAAATAGTTAATTCTTTTCTTTAGAATGTCGGATTGTGTGAAATGTTTCAAACCACTGAAACCTCAATAAAACATTAAAAGAAGTACACACCTTTCACACCAGGAGTGACAGTTTATTTCAGAACTTTCTTTCTTGCTTCATCTATGGTTACTTCACATGCCTTTCGAGAATTGCAAATTCACTTTTCTACTTCGGGAAGCCAAGTGAGCGTCTCCAGGTTACTCCTGGGCCTGGGGATGATTCAGGGTAACTGGCCGAAGGCAGCCAGAGCAAAGGAACTTGGGTTCATCAAACAGAACAAGTCATTCTCAGTATCTGGCTCTCAGTGAATATAGAATAATATATGAGTGAACATAGAATAATATTTTACATCTTCGGTTGAGTTATTTTTTCAACCCAGGGTGTCAGACATTCTGGTTACCTTTTGAATTTCATCCGTGTCAGACTTGACTGTCTGATTTTAATAGACAGAAGTCAACAGCTCTCTCCTACCTCGACCTGGGTCACAGCCAGTCTTCTGCTGTCTGTTAGGAGCTCGTTGAAATCTATATTCTTTATGTTTAGTGTATCCACCTATACCACCCCTCCGTGATTGTGTGTTAACAAATCAAACTAGAGAATTCCTAACAAAGTGTGAGAAGTGCCCCTTGGGAGTTTCTTACGCTTCTTGATTTTTTTCAGGTAAAAAAATAGCCAGTGAGAAATAAAAGCCAAGTCTCCCATTCGGGGCTTGCAGCCGGAAGCCTGGCTCTACTCTTCAGTGGGTAGCAGCAGCAAGTGAGTCACACATTACCAGCTTTTGTGTGTGTCCTGTGTGACTGCCTTATGTACCTTTCAACTTTCTTCCTTCTCCTCTGCCGTGTCCTCACATCTACAGATGAGAGATTATCAGGGGGAAAATGAGCTCATCCACAAGAATACCATGAAGCAACAAATTGATTGTGATATCTGAGGGCTTGGAATATAAAAATATTTTTTCAGTCATTGTTCGCTATGTTATCAATGCTGACATCACTGATGTGTTAGAATGGGTCTTGGGCTTTCAGGCAAAGATAGTTCAGTAACCTATATTATCCACTTTACGATTGAGCAATACGTTTTCAATATATAGAGATATAGATTACCATTATCTCTTAGCTTACTCAGGCCATTTCTTTTATTTTTTTTTAAATTTTTATGTGTTCTTTTTAGTTTTACATCACAGTAGAATATATTTTGATAATCAGCCCATTTCTATTCTTGGCTTGTTCTTGTCTTTTAGAAACATGTGAAAGGGCTGGAGTTGTAGTTCGGTGGTAGAGCACTTGCCTACCATTGAGCCCTAGCCCCAGCCCCAGCTTGGTCTCTTGCCTTTTAAAGCAATATTTGTGAAGCTCTATCTTAAGGGGATTTGGCAAAATTGCAGAGGTTCCCATGACTGAGGCTTTGGCTACAATATGCTAGATTGGAAAACAAGAGACAGGCTAATAAAAATCAAAACCAGAACTAAAATATTATTCTATATTCACTCGTAAAAGCATTGAAATAAGTAGTTTATAGGTCAAATCTTAGCGCGGTAGGCTCAGTAATGTCCCCTGTGAAGCAGATTCACTGTGCACCGGTGGCCATGGCAGCCCATTGCATCTTGGGCTGCAATTTCTACTACTTGCCCAACATCCACAAAAGATAAGTGAGACAGCTTCATTACTCACAGAAAGGGACAGCAGAAGCCCAGGATTCAGGTGAGCCAATCCCCCAGGCTCAGCAAACCTGCCTGCGGCAGATGGAATCTCAGCTATGTGCCCAGTTGTGCCACTGAGGGACCATGGAAAACAGCCCATGTTCATTTTATATTCTGGTGGTCACTAGATTTGCTGGGCTAAAGCAGTGCAGGATATCCTGTTCCAAGAGCTACAGGAACAGAGACCAGGCTATTCCAACCAGTTGCTTCTTATTGCAAGGATGTTGTATTCCCAGCACATTCTCCAATTATTCCTGAGAACTGTAGCAAGAAATAGGGAGGAACTGGGTCTGTCCAGAGCTACCTGGAGAACTGCCTTGCATTCTCTACTCCCAAAGACTTACATATCCTAATTCTAGGGAGCTGTGACTCTGACATCTTATCTGGTAAAAGAGACTTTGCAGATGGGAATAAATTAAGGATCTTAGCTGGAGCTGTCGTCCTGGAGTAAGTAATGGTCTCAGTGTGATCACAGGTGGCATTTCAAGAGGCAGGCAGGAGGGTCAGAAGCAGCGAGGAGATATAAAGATGGAATCAGATGTGGAGTGATAAGACAAGAAATGTGGGAAGTTTCTAGAAGCTGGAAAAGACCAGGAAACAAATTCTCCTCTAGAGTCTCCAGAAGAGAGAGAGCTCTTCCAGCTTCTTGACTTTAGCTCAAAATATCCATTTTGTACGTTTTTTAAAATTTTCTCTCTCTCTCTCTCTCTCTCTCAAATCTAGAAGCATTCTGCCCCTGAGCCATTTTCCTAGCCCTTTCATTTTATTTTATTTTGAGACAGGGTCTCACTAAGTTGCCCAGGCCGACCTCAAACTTGAGATCTTCCTGCTTCAGCCTCTTGTGTGGCTGGGATTGCAGGCATGTGCCATCCATCATGCCGTGCCCCCATTTTGGACTTTGACCTTCAGAATAGTGAGATAATAAATTTGTGCTGTGTTAAGAGGAAAAAAACCTCTTGTTTTATGCTTTTTCCCCAGCCCCCCAAAATCTAGAAAGTTGATGAGGCCAAGAACAAGAGAGCAGAAGAGTTCAAAATTCCCCCAGAGGCGAATGGCTGTTGGATCAGGTAGCCTGACCCGCTCTTGCAAGGACAAAGTACTGACCAAGAACAAGTGAAACAAGTGTAGATTTTCAAAAGATAAAGCCATAGTAGCCAGAATCAGGGGTCATGCAGATAAACATGGTGGTGATAAGGTAGAAGTGACTTTGTCTGCCCAAGGAGAATGGTGACAGTTTTACTCAAGATCTACTTTCTCCTGGCTAAAATAAGCCCTTAAGTGATTCTTTCTTGGCTCCAGTTGTCTTTAAGGTGCGCCCAGAACTTGTTGAAGTGGCAGTTGATCTACAGGCCAGAAAGTTTAGACATTTCTATTTTTAGGAAACCACAAAATAAGTGAAATAGTAATAGCACAACATAATTAAGGACAAGTCCTACAACGGCTTCTTCTCCCTATGGAAGCAAAAAACTACTCTGGGGAAAATGCAGGTCAACCAATTTGTTAGGCTTTTCAAAAAGAATAATTGTGAAGAGTTTTGCTCTGTAGGAAATCACTCTATTCATTAAAACCATATGAGTTCTAAGCCAGGTCTGGTGGTGCATGCCTGTAATCCCAGCAATTTGGGAGGCTAAGGCAGGAAGAGCCCAAGTTTGAGGCCAGCCTCAGCAACTTAGTGAGACCCTGTCTCAAAATAAAATAAAAAGGAAAGGCCTGGAGATGTAACTCAGAGGTAGAGTGTTCCTGAGTACAATCCTCAATATCACACACTCACTAAAAAGCATGTGACTGCTAAAGATTTCATGAGGTTAGGCTTCGTTGATCAATGTTTTGAGTAGCTAATGAAAACCCAGGTTCTAAATGGGTGCATTTATTGCTGATTATTTACAACATTGTTGTTTTTAATAAGGAAATTGTTTCATAATAGGTCGTTAATAAGGTAATAAAGTAAGATAAATATTATTATTGAAGGAAGCTGGTCCTTCTGTCTTTCTTTTTCCCTAATTCCTTCTAAGGGGTAAATATTTGGTTGTTGTATAATCAGTGCGATTCCACTACCAAATTTGCAATCACTTTCCAATCTTATTTCATGGAAGAGAATATGATGTAATTTTCAAGAGTAATCTAGTGAAGACATTATGTAGCCAAGCACGATGGCATACATCTGTAATCCCAGCAACTCAGGAGGCTGAAGCAGAAGGATTACAAATTTGAGGCCAGTCTCAGCAACTTGGCAGCAACTTGGCGAGGCCCTAAGCAACTTAGTGAGAACCTACCTCAAAATAAAAAAAAAATTAAAAGGGATGGGGATGTGACTTAGTGGTTAAGTGTCCCTGACTCTATGTAGTATTTCCATTTTTATTCTAATAGAATGTGTAGTGAACACAAGACTGAAGCAGTGAATATGGCCTTTGGGTGGGTTTTCTGACCTCTTAAATGAAGTTTCTATGACAGGGTCAGGAGTGGCTTTCCAAAGCCAAAAGAGGGGAGACCCATCTGTTCTTTCCCTTTGCCCCCAGGTAGGATGCCTCCCACGGACATGCCCTCAACTTTCCAAACCCAGAGCATGTTTCTGCCCACACTGCAGGTTTGCACATCTACCCTCCCCCTCGGCCACACAGTCTCCCAAGGCTAGAACCTTTCTTATACGTGCATGTCCTCAGGCCTGGCACAATCCCAGGCATAACTTATACAAACTTGAACAAACACACACTGGCTCAACAAGCTTTGTGGAATGAAATTTCCAGGGGAAGAAGGAAATGAAGTAGAAAAGCTACGCAGAGTGAGTATTGTGCTTCTCAAAATCCAATCAGACATCAGCTGCTGAAAGTTTCAAGGGGGTCCCTTAAGCAGGACAAATGAAAATTTCTTGTCCTTAAGCATTTCTGGGGGATTCTGGGGGGGGCATGTCATATGTGCAGGCACATGTAATCCAGTGGACCCCCACAAGGTGTCCACTTGGAGGACGCTAGAGATGGGTACAGTCAAACTCATTGTCATTCTTCAGTGTCCTGGCCCCCCACTTCAGAGCTGTGCTTGGGAAAACCAGTCACTTACCACGTTCTGCTGCCACCAGGATCCTAGGAGGAGACCAGGACCCCAGGTACCAGTGCTACCTGATGGTTGAGGCTAAGGAGAGGCCAGTGTGCACACATTCCCTCCTGCTGTCACTGGAGGAAGCGGAAGCAGGGCTACTTATACTTTATAGATGGAAAAACTAAATGCAGGAAGGAGGATAAGAAGGAGTATGGCCCATGAACTGTGAAAAGTGATGGGGAGAAGTTTCCCACTTAAACTCTTCTCCTTTCCATTTGCTGTTGCTGTGCTTGCCAACTTGGACAAGGACAGGGCCTGGGAAGGGAAGTTTCATTCTTAAAATTGCCACAACTAGAAAAATCCCTCTGCTTCAGTCAGAGGCCCAGGGTTTCCACTTCTTGAAGCTTCCTATAAATTCCACTCTGAGTCCCTCTTCACAGCTGCTTTCCAAACACCATGACCCTGTCCTCCAGGTCCCCAGTTATTTAGCTCACAAGGTGACATGCTTGCAGCCACTTGTCCTGTGTTCTACTTCCTGCAACTTTGATGAAGGACAAGGATTCATGCGGCTCCATCTTTCATGAGATTAGGAAATAATTGAAACTGGTTTGGGCCATCAGCAAGAAAAGTATTTTATAAAGTTAATTAGGCACTATGAGAATCCAGAAGGCATCCAAGGAGATATTTGACTTCACACAAAATGAGGGCAAATAAAAGCACTGTGAGCAAGAATGCAGGAAAATCATTGAAACTTATACAGAAACAAAATGTTTCCCTCTCTCAGAATATAATGAAACTGTACATTAAAGGGCGGGAATGAAACTCAGTGGCAGAGCACTTGCCTAGCATGAATGAGGCTCTGAGTTCAATCCCGAGTATTGCAAAAAAAAAAAAAAAATGAATAAAATAAAATAAAAATTATACTATTCATTTGGAAAAGTTGTTCTTTCCTTGAATAGTTATTTGATGGTCTAAACCAAACTCGACTTTCACATTGTTTACATTTGTATTCATCAAGCAGTCCCCATTGGAGAGAAGAGAGAAAGAGAGAGAGAGAGAGACAGCAGAATCATCTGCACTTTTGCCTTTTGGGTAGATTCCAAACTTCCAGTAATAGCTTACAAGGTTTTGCATGATTATTAGGATCATGCCCACATCTCCAACTTTATCTTCTCCCAACACCCCCATCTCTTCCCTTGATCAGTTTACTCTTCCTCAAGCACACTTCCATTATCGCCTGCATGTGTGTTAAGTGAATGCTGTCTAATGAGCCATTTTAATCCCTTTGTTCTTTCTTTTCTCAGATTTTTTAAAGTTATTTTTAAAAAATATTTATTTTTTTTTAGTTGTAGGTGGACACAATACCTTTATTTTATTTTTATGTGGTGCTAAGGATGGAACCCAGTGCCTCACGTATGCTAGGCAAGCACTCTACCTCTGAGCCACAACCCCAGTCCTAAAGTTATTTTTTAATGACTGCCTGGGAATTACAATGAACTAATCTTATAAGAATCTAAGTCTGATTAATACAACTTAATCTCAGGATTATAGAGACACTTTGCTCCTAAATAGCTCCATCTCTAATAGTCTCTATTATTCCCCTTTCATAGAAATTATATCTTTTCAGGTGGTGGCACATTAGCACTGATTTATAATTATTATTTTATGCAATTGTGTTTTAAATCAGGTAGGAGGTAAGAGAGAGTTAGCAAAGACTATAGTAATCCTGTCTTTTATGTTTACCTTTATAGTCATCTTTACCAGTGCCCTTTATTTCTTCATATGGTTTCAAATTACTCTCAAGTGTCTTTTCATTTTAGCCTGAAGGACTTTCTGTAATATGTGGCATAGGTTTGGTTTACTAGCAACAAAATTTTACTTTTATGTTTATCTGGAAATATCTAATTTCTCTTCATTTTTTTAATATTTATTTTTTCAGTTGTAGTTGGACACAATACCTTTATTTTAATAATTTATTTTTATGTAGTGCTGAGGATGAACCCAGGGCCTCACACTTGTTAGGTGAGCGCTCTACCGCTGAGCCACAACCCCAGCCCCTCATTCATTTTTAAAGGATGATTTTGCCTGATATAGAATTCTCAGGGGGCTGGGGTTGTGGCTCCGCGGTAGAGTGCTTACCTATCGTGTGTGATGCCCTGGGTTTGATCCTCAGCACCACATAAAAATAAATAAATAAAACAAAGGTATTGTGTCCAACTACAACTCAAAAATAAATTTTTTTTTATAATTGGTTGTTCAAAACATTACAAAGCTCTTGACATATCGTATTTCTTTTTTTTTGACATATCGTATTTCATACATTAGATTCAAGTGGGTTATGAACTCCCATTTTTACCCCAAATACAGATTGCAGAATCACATCGGTTACACATCCACATTTCAAAAATAAATATTAAAAAAAAAGAATTCTCAGTTGACAGTATTTTTTTTCATTCAGCACTTTGAATGTGTTCTTCCACTGTCTTCTGGACTCCATGGTTTCTGATGAGAAATCAGCTGTCACTCATACTGAGGTGCCCATGAATGTGAGCAATCACTTCTTTTTTGCTGCTTTGAGATTCTCTCATTATCTTTGTCTTTCAACAATTTGAGTTTAAAAAGTGTCTCAGCGTGGGTCTAGGTCTGTTTATTCTACTTGGAATTTGTTGGGCTTCTCGGGTGTGTACATTGACCTATTAAAATAAAGTGTAGGGAGTTTTCAGCTATTATTTCTTCAAATATTCTTTCTGCTTTCTGTTTCTTTCTTCTGGAATTCCCATTTTGGAATATTCTACAGATCTCTGAGGCTCTATTTATTTTTCTCTATTCATTTTTTTCTTTCCCTTCTTTAGATTGGAACTTCTCAATTGGTTTCTGATTCTTCCTGCTGTCTGTTCAAATCTACTGTTGAACCCTTATGGTGAATTTTAAAATTTTATTTATTATGCTTTGAATTCCAGAATTTATACTTGGTTCTTTTATTTTTATTTTTTAGTTGTAGGTAGACACAATACCTTTATTTTACTTTTATGTGGTGCTGAGGATTGAACCCAGTGCCTCACATATGGTAGGCGAGCACTCTATACCTGAGCCACAAACCCAGCCCCTTGATTCTTTTTTATAATTCTGTTTCTTCATATTATCTATTTGGTGAGACAATATTTTCAAGCATTCTCTTATTTTCTTCTATGTCTCATAATTTTTTTTTCCTTAATAATGGGGATTGAATCCAGTAGTGCTCTACCATTGAGCTACATTCCCAGTCCTTTTTATTTTACTTTAAGATAGGATCTCACCAAGTTGCTGAAACTGGCCTCAAACTTGTGATCCTCCAGCCATAGCCTCCTGAGTCATTGGGATTGCAGTCGCTGGGTTTACCACGCCCAGGGATGTCTCATGATTTTTAAGTGAAATTTAGAAATTAAATTTTGCTTCTTTTTCCTTTTGGTGGTTGTGAGGTCAGGCAAGGTGGTGACCAAAAGAGGCAGATTTAAAAAGACCACTGAACGAGGCTTTATTGAGATATCATTCCTGGGCAGAACTCGATCAGACCGACAGAGTGGACAGGAGGAGGGTCTGAGGAGAAACTGTGTGGGAGCTTGACCTGACTGGAATTTTAGGGGGCTTACGGCAGGAAGGGAAGGGCTTGAGACAAGAAAAGGAATTTTTAGAGTTCCTTGTCCTGCTAGAGATGGTCAGGGGAGCTGGCTGAACTCCAGGATTAGCCAGGAGATCCCGCTGATTGACAGGCGGTTCCGTCATTGCCTGATTCCTGTTTCTTTCAGATGCAAGCTGCTTGGTAGTTTGTTCCTAAGTCACCACCACTGACTGACCTGACAGTGGTATTGGGGATCAAACCAAGGGCCTTGCTAGGCAAGTGCTCTACCACCAAGATATATAACCCCAGCTCTGGAAATTGAGCATTATAAGTAATAATAATACAGCAGTTCTAGAAATAAGATTCTTGTCCACCCTCCCACAAGGTTTTATTGTTGCTGCTGTTTGTTATTATTGTTTGTTTTGTGACCTTCATGAAGTAATTCTGTAAGGTCTGTATTCCTTGGTTGTAATGGCCACTGAAGTCTCTGTTTAGTAGTCAACTGGTAATGAGCAATGTTTATGGCTGGAAGAAAAAAGTCTTTGTCGAGGGGCTGCATGTGCAGGTTGGGATGTGCCTTCAATGATCCACAAGGCAGTTGACAACTCCACCTTAGCCCTCACTTCCTGCTTTCTCAGAGCCTCAAGTTTAGCTGGAGATCAACAAATGGGCCAAGGACCTGAACAGACACTTCTCAGAGGAGGACATACAATCAATCAACAAGTACATGAAAAAATGCTCACCATCTCTAGCAGTCAGAGAAATGCAAATCAAAACCACCCTAAGATACCATCTCACTCCAGTAAGATTGGCAGCCATTATGAAGTCAAACAACAACAAGTGCTGGCGAGGATGTGGGGAAAAGGGTACTCTTGTACATTGCTGGTGGGACTGCAAATTGGTGCGGCCAATTTGGAAAGCAGTGTGGAGATTCCTGGGAAAGCTGGGAATGGAACCACCATTTGACCCAACTATTGCCCTTCTCGGACTATTCCCTGAAGACCTTAAAAGAGCATACTACAGGGATACTGCTACATCGATGTTCATAGCAGCACAATTCACAATAGCTAGACTGTGGAACCAACCCAGATGCCCTTCAATAGATGAATGGATAAAAAAAAATGTGGCATTTATACACAATAGAGTATTACTCTGCACTAAAAAATGACAAAATCATGGAATTTGCAGGGAAATGGATGGCATTAGAGCAGATTATGCTAAGTGAAGCTAGCCAATCCCTAAAAAACAAATGCCAAATGTCTTCTTTGATATAATGAGAGCAACTAAGAACAGAGCAGGGAGGAAGAGCAGGAGGAAAAGATTAACATTAAACAGAGACATGAGGTGGGAGGGAAAGGGAGAGAAAAGGGAAATTGCATGGAAATGGAAGGAGACCCTCATTGTTACACAAAATTACATATAAGAGGTTGTGAGGGGAATGGGAAAAAAACAAGGAGAGAAATGAATTACAGTAGATGGGGTAGAGAGAGAAGATGGGAGGGGAGGGGAGGGGGGATAGTAGAGGACAGGAAAGGTAGCAGAAAACAACAGTTACTAATATGGCATTATGTAAAAATGTGGATGTGTAACCGATGTGATTCTGCAATCTGTATTTGGGGTAAAAATGGGAGTTCATAACCCACTTGAATCTCATGTATGAAATATGATATGTCAAGAGCTTTGTAATGTTTTGAACAACCAATAAAAAATTAAAAAAAAAAAAGTTTAGCTGGAGGTGAGACCGCAGGTCTTGATCATGTCATTAGCAAGCATCTACCCAACTCTACACACCTATGATCTTCTAGATTCCCAGGAATATATCAGAATTTGTCAAAGCTCTATGGAAACCTCATTTCCCAGATTTTCCTTTTAAGTTTTTTTTTTTTCCTTAAGCTTTTTGTTTTTTCCAACTGTTATCCACTATCTCAGGCAGCAATGAATTTAAATAATCACCTCTAAATGGTTTTGATGAATACCCCTAGGGAAAAGGCTTTCACTGAGTGATATAAATTAGGAAATGTCTGTTTCCTTTATGTCACTCAGTGAAATAGGTGATATAAAGACAGCCTTGCAAGTGATTTTCCAGGGAAACATCAGACAAATGATGAGAATTCTCTGGCAAGTATGCTTTGAAGGAGCTCCAGCCCCAGTCCCTTCTGGTGGCCGCCAGATCACTGGATTTCCCCAGGAGTGAAGGCCATTGTTTTACAAGGCTACCAGGAGCTGGAGAGAGGGGTATGGACTGGAGCAAGTTTAAACCAGGACAATGCTAGCATTTCTTACCAAGAATCAGGCACTCTTCTTGGATAAATACTCCCTAGATTGCAGTAAGACTTGGTTGATTTCTAAAATTGGGACTAAGTTGATTCTTATGATTTTGGCCAGTTTTCTCATTGCTTAATGGAAGAGAGAATTTTTGGAGGCTCTGTATAGTTTGGGGACTCATTCCAAATATATAAAATCTTAGAGAACTGGGAGGAAAAAAATCCTGCATATTTACAAGCATCCAAGGTGATTCTTACCAAAATCAGAGGAACTTCTACTTCAAGGTCATTGTATGGTTACCCCATTTAAAAATCAACCTTTCTAAGCAGGCAAGTCAATGGAATTTTTATAATACCAGAAATTTTAAGGACTTCAGAACTTGCAATCAAAGACTATAGCTCTTCTTGCTTTCTCCATCCCTTACCCAAAGCAAATTGAAAACATCCTTAATTTTAGCAATGCCATGTCCAAATAGTATAGAAATTGCCACAAGATCTTGGGGTACTTGCTTTCCCTACAAAGTTCCTGAATGATACCTGTTATTTATAGCCACTTTTTGTGTAATGTCCTGCAGGCTGCTGGAGGCAATGAGGTTTGGCAGATTTTAGCCTCTGTAAGAACAATTTAAATCACATTGCAAAATAGATAGGAGTCAAAACAAACATTTCCTGTTCTGAACTCTGCCTGCAAATTAACAACCTGCATAACTGTAAATCATAAATTAAACTCAATAGGGAAGTAAGTTATGGCCTTTTTATTCCTAACAAAAGGTAAGTGAAACTGAGCTCACAACCTATTTCTTCATATTATTTCAAGCAGTCAGTGATGGTGGTGAGGATTCTGTTGGTCAAAATGAATGTACATATAGCACTAAATCTTTACTAATGCAGTCTGAAAGAGTGGACAAGTAGGCTTATTTTTCAAAAAGATAAAATAAGAAGCTACTTTACCAGTGGGCGTGGGGATTCAGGGAGATTGTGAGGGCAGCTTTGCCTAATTCTCCCTAGCTTAGCTCCTTTGCACCATAGTTGTGTGATGTTGGGCTGGTTGCCTAACATTTCTAATCCTTAGTTGCCTCATGTGGAAAGTGAGCTTCGTAATACTGTGTGTTCACAGGGCTACTGAAATGACTGAATGCAATCATCTAAGTGAATGACTCAGTCAGCCAATGAACGCATCCATCACCTCACATAATTTTTTTAAAAAATATTTTTTTAGTTGTGGTTGGACACAATATCTTTATTTTATTTATTTATTTTTATGTGGTGCTGAGGATTAAACCTAGTGCCTCACATGTGCTAGGAGAGCGCCCTAACACTGAGCCCCAGCCCCAGCCCCAGCCCCTCACATAATTTTTTTAATAGCACTGGTACCAACATACAGTTAGGAAGGAGGAATTAGTTGTTGGAATCTCTTTCTTTCTTTAAAGGCATAGACAGAGATTTATTTAGGAAAGTAGATACATAGTCAAGGAACCACGTAGGCCATCTCCAGAGGTGGAGACAACCCAGGCATGGTAGGTAACAACAATTTGTAGTCTATGATAATTTATGATATATTTCAAAATAAATAGATAAGGGTCTGAAGTTTCCCAGCATCAGCCAGGCCCCACCCCACAACTACATACACATGACAAATGTTTGAGGAAATGAAAATTTCCTAATTGCCCTGATTTGACCATCACACATTACACATGTACTGAATTATTATACTTTATAACGGCCTTCTATGTCCACGCCATATGTCTTAGGTACAAATGGCCTTCTATCTCCGTTCCACAAGTTGTCTTGGGTCTACACACTTTGGTGTGCTCATCACAGTCCCTCTCAAATCTCCATTATCTGTCACAAATGTCCTCATACACATCCATAAGCTCTGATATTCACGTTGGAAATCCACCCATGCTCACACAACTTTACTTCTTCAAATTCCAAGTCCTGGTACCCTCAGGATTATGCAGTCTTCTATGTCCTCGGTCTACACCACAAGTCCCCTAGGGAGAGCACAATTTGCCGTGTCCACACCACAATTCAAACCACACATATACACAGCCTTCTACTTTAACACCACAGTCCATTTAGGGACACACAGCCTTTTACCTCTACACCCGGGAGTCCCCTCAGGGATACACAGGCATCTCTGCCTACACCACAAGTCCTTTCCGAATGCACACCATCTTCTATGTCCACAGGCCAAGTCCCCTCAGGCACACCCACCATAAATGTCCATACCAAGGACCCCCTAAGTGCCCACAGCCTTCCATGTCCACACCTGCAGGGTTCCACACAAACTTCCATATCCACACCCCAAGTTGTCTTGTGTATATACAGCCTGCAGGGAGCAAGACACATGTTTCCTGAGGGGCACCAAGCCTGCTCTGCCCACACTCCTGATCCCCTGGGGTACTCATGTCCATACCACAAGTCTTCTCAAGTGTACAAAGCCCTGGTGTCCACATGAGAAGCCCTCTCAGGTTGATCCAGCCTTCCTGTCTCACCATAAATTCCTCTCCTATTTCCTCTTCTGGGTTAGGCGTCTGCCAAGATGGCCTCGGGCAATCAGTCACCTAATTCTTACAAAAACCAGGATGATTCAAGTTCCTTGTGTGAATGCATCTGTCAACAGATTGGTATTCTGATCCAGTATCTTTTAATCCTATTTCTTCCTAGAACCTACATTCAAGTCACATCTGGAGACCATTCAAGTATTGGTTACATAAAAGCTGGTTTGTTGAAATAGGTTTCCTATGTGATTGTATGACCTTAAGTTGATTTTGTCCAGCTTTGCTGAGGTATAATTGACAAGTAAGAACTATCTGGATGTCCATACACACTGAAGCCATCACTCAACGTATCCACCATGCTTGTGTTGCCCCCATCACTATGAACCTGCCAAGCCACTGTGTTACTTCAGGGTCATCTCCCCGACACTTTCTTACAGCAGAGAAGCGAAAAGTTGGGTTATGACAAATTGGTCTCCTAGACTGAATTTGGCTTTGGAACTTCTTTAATTAAGGAAAAGACAGCATGAGTCCTCTGAGCACTTGAAATAGGGCTGGTATGAGTTGAGATGGTACAAGACACACCAGATCTCAAAAGACTCAATATCACCAAAACTATAAGCTGGGAGTGTTGGCACAAACCGATGATTCCAGCAACCGGGGAAGCTGAAGCAGGGGAACCACAAGTTCAAGGCCAGCCTAAGCAACTTAGCCAGACTCTGTCTCAAAATAGAAAAAAAGGGCCAGGGTATACCTTAGTGATAGAGCACACCTGGGTTCAATCCCCAGTACAAAAAAAAAAAAAACCTAAAAACTATAATTTGGCCCCCACTCCCCCACTCAGCCCCTATACCAAGTGTGCGATCAGTGTCAGCCAGGCCCCACCCCACAACCATCCAGGGCCTGTCTGAGACCATGGGAACATTCCCACAGTGCCCAGCAGCCACCAGGTCCCCAGAGCCCCTCCTGGAGTGGTTAAAAAAAACTGCAAGCACCAGATCATAGGGAGAAGGCCCTTCCTTATGGCCCTTAATAAAAATGTGAAAAACAGGAAGAAAAAAGAGAGCTAGAAGATTTTTCTAGTCAAACCATATTCTTCCCACATGACAGAGAAAGGAGGAGAGGCGACCAGTTGGTAATCCTTGAGCAGACCTAGATCCAGGGGACTCGTGACTATGGGTCATCAAATTCAGCAAGGCCAGAGAAACAGTGTGCCTCTGTGCCCATACCTGGTTCTAGCCTCTGCACTTGAGTTCAGGATTGGAACCTGTAACCCCAGGGTACAGGTCAGTCACAGAACAAACTGTTTCTCTAGTCCCCAAACAAACTGAACCCAAACACCTCAAGCTGGCCTCGGAATAGATTTAGTCTTAGAATATTCTAGATCAATGATTCTGCCCAACTGCCATTTTCCCATCCCATCACCCACTGCTTTTGAGCCTGTCTGGCTCCTTGGGAGCACATTGCTTAGATGGGTCCTCTTTTGGGCAGGGGCAGGTACTGGGGGTTGAACTTAGGGGCACTTGGCCACTGAGCCACATCCCCAGCCCTATTTTTTGTATTTTATTTAGAGACAGGGTCTCATTGAGTTGCTTTGCACCTTGCCACAACTCACAATCCTCCTGAGCCGCTGGGATTACAGGTGTGCGCCACCGCTCCTGGCATTAGATGAGTCTTTTTGAGTTTCTGAGATTGATAGTCTAGACCAAACTTAAACAGGTTTCTTTATTAGGGGATTGCTCTGCACTTTCAACATGCATTTTTAAAATTTGTTCTAATTAATTATACATGACAGTAGAATGTACTTTGACACATTATACATAAATGGAGTACAATTTCTCATTCATCTGGTTGTACATGATGTAGAATCTCACTGGTCTTGTAGTCATGTATGAACATAAGGTAACAATGTGCGATTCATTCTACTTTCTACTTTCCTATCCCGTTACCCCTCCCTTCCCTTCACTCCCCTCTACCTAATCTAAAGTAACTCCATTCTTCCCTGGTCCCCTCCCTGACTTATTGTGAATTAGCAGCAGCATATCAGGGAAAACATTTGACTTTTGGTTTGGGGGGATTGGCTTATTTCAACTTAGCATGATATTCTCCAGGTCTATCTATTTACTGGCAAATGCCATCATTTCATTCTTCTTTAAGGCTGAGTAATATTCCATTATGTATCTATACCACAATTTCTCTATCCATTCAACTACTGAAGGACACCTAGTTTGGTTCCATAGTTTAGCTATTGTGAGTTGAGCTGCTATAAACATTGATGTGGCTGTGTCATTGAAGTATGCTGATTTTAAGTCCTTTGGGAATAAACCTAGGAGTGGTATAACTGGGTCAAAAAATGGTTCCATTCCAAGTTTTCTGAGGAATCTCCATAGTGCTTTTCTTAATGGTTGCACCAATCTATAGTCCCACCAGCAATGTAAGAGTGTGCTTTCCGCCCCCCACATCCTCACCAACCTTATTGTTGCTTGTGTTCTCAATAATTGCCATTCTGACTGGAGTGAGATGAATAGTTTTGATTTGCGTTTCTCTAATTGTAGAAATGTTGAACATTTTTTCATATATTTTCAACATGCATTTTGAAGGAGAAGAATGAACTCGGCAACACTGCTCAAACATTCTTGGCCCCGAACCTTGTTTCTCATGGAACAGTTTAGGGAACTGGTATTGGGTGGGATGCTGTTTTAGGTTGGGTTTTCCAGAACCACCAGAAGCGATGGTTCTTGCTGATGTGATTTGTTGAGGGAGAAACTTGTTAGACAATGAGAGAGGGAGACTAGGGCAGGGAAATTCCAAGCAGAGATAAGGCTCAGGACATGTCTGACCCCAGCCAACCCTGGGGAGCTCTGGAGTAGCAGCTGAACACTGAGGATGTCCCTGTCCTGCCTGACCCAAGGCCTCAAGCGAAGGGCTGGGCTCTTACACTCCTACCTCCATTAGTCATTGGCCACAGGCTGCCCCCAAAGGCAACAGAGCCCAGGCAAAGCAGGCTTCCGAGGACCGAGGTTGTGGGTGTGACCCACATTCCCTCCATTCTGAAAGACTGAGAAATGTGAAAGGACACATTTCCATACTTCTCAGACGTGAGTTCCAGCTGGGAGGTGGGTGGCAGGCATCGCAGGTGCTGGAGGACAAGGCCTGCTGGCGCCACATGGGGAAGCCGGGCAGGTCACCAACAGGTTTGCTCCTTCACACGTCAGGAAAACCCGTGAGCTCCTGTCCTGTCGGTGTCTTCTCCCCAAGGCTGCACAGGGACGGCCTCATCATCGAAGCCCTGGGCAGTACTGGTACCGTCCCACCCGTCCCCTCCTGGCCATCGCCACTCCACACGCTCCCTGGTCTCCAAGGTGGAGAGAGATTACGTTAGAGCTAAGGCATCAAGAAGAAGCGAGACTCCATCTTGAGGCTGGAAGTCAACGACATAAGGGCAGACGGTTCTCCTCTACGTGAACCCACACAGTAGAGGAGGCTTCTTAGGGAAATCGGCTTGGGATGAAAGGAACAGGTGGAGAGCATGGAAATCTCTCAGGGCTTCTGCGGTGGGGACATTGCAGGGTCTGGTGAGATGGAGCACTCAGCTTGACTTCCTGGGGCGTGTGCCCCTGCGGATGCCCAGCAGGCAGTGATGCCTGGGGTTTTGGGGTGGTGAGACAGGGAGCTGCTGGCCGGGGGATGCCCGCTATTGGTGAGGGCACGAGGATGAGCAGTCGGCTGGTGGGGGCGGATGAGGGAATTAGTTTAAAGATTTAATATTCAGCCCTTGTCCATGCTGTCACCAGGGCACAGCAGGCAACGGGCACTGGCCCCTTTCTCCGCTTCCTGTCACCAAGTTCACAAGGACCTCCTGACATCACACGGTCAGCCTCCCGTGAGTGACTGAGGCAGCCTCACAGTGGGGTCAGGCATGGTCTTGACTGAGTCCCAGCCTACTTGGCCTGTACAGGTGACAGCGAGTGACCAGGAAGCTCCTTGTGGGTCCCTTTGTGCCATCAGCTCATGTTGGGGTCTCAGGCTCAGGCTCAGGTTCCTCCAAGGAGTCCTGTATCCAGAGCTGCTTTTGGAGGATGAGAAAGTGGGGGGCTCCAGGGCTGAACAGGGGAGAAGCTGGCCGGGAGGACAGTGCAGGTGGCCTGTCTGGCTTGGTGGTTCCTGGAGTAGATAGGTGCTTCAGGGCAGAGGTCCTGTGCCAGGGAGGACAGAGTGCACAGCCAGTGAACCTGCCACACAACTTCCCCAAAGAACGCTGGACACTGAACGGCGGAGATCAGATGCCCTATAAAATGCCCCAAATGTTGATTAATTCACTCTCAAGGTTCCCTCCGTTCTCCAGAGACTGAGAAATGTGGAAGGACACAGTCTCTCCCTATACGTCTCAGATGTGAGCTCCACGCACCTGGGGGAGTCGGGGGGGGGGGGGGACTCCTGGAGCTCAGCCCCCTCCCACCAGAGAACTTCTAGAAGATTGGCTGCTCCTCATTTCTGCAGACCTCGCTGGAGAGGAGTCCCTGGAAGTGAACCCAGACTTGGACCCCAGGCCAGAATGTTTTGTCCTGTACCATTTCTGGAAGGTCCACGGTGGCAGCCAGGAAGGGCTTAGAAGCCAAGTGTGAGTCTCCCAGGTGCAAAGACGTGGGGCTGCCCTCATCCGTCAGGAGTTAGTCTTCTCTCCTCCCTCATCCTTTCTCCTTCTCCATCACAGCTCTTCTCCCTTCCTCCACTTCCTTCCTGACCTCTTCTAGATTGGCCTGTTCATAGGATAATCAGTTGACTTTCTTCTCCCTAAAAGAGGAAAAACCATGGGGAAAATCAAAACCCAAATCCAGGGTCCACGTCTGGCGAGGGCCTTCTTGCTGGTGGGAACTCTGGAGAGTCCTGAGGCGGCCCAGGGCATCACACGGAGAGAGAGCAAGCGTGCCAGAGAGAGCTTGCTTATAGTAAAGTCACCCACAATAATCCACTAATCCACGAGTAGATTAATCTGTCCTCCAGGGCAAAGCCCTCATGACCCAGTCATCTCTTAAAGGTCCTAACTCTTCCACCTTTGGACACCTCACAAGGGAGATTCAATTTCAACGTGTGTTTTGGTGGGGAAACATGTGTCCGTGTGTACATATACACACATACAGATATGTGTACATAGAGTCACATATAATTATCTACATTGCACAACATGACATACAATTTTATGGACATATACAACTACAGAGGGAATAATAAAACAAACAATAATTGGTGGATCTGGGTGAAGGAGATACAAACGTTCTTCGTAATGTCGGGTATCAGAAGTGGCTTCCAGCCCCGTAGCCAGAGAAGATAATGAAGGCTGCTTGGGTCCCTCTGTTTCTTGACTTTTCTTTTTTGCTTCCTCTTGCTGTGATGTACCTTCAGGCCAAGTGAGAAGGCCCAGCGATGTCCCTGGGTGAGCTGGTCTAGACAGGAATGTGACCCAGGACTTGTTCTCTTGAAGTTGTTCCTTGGAGGCCTTTCCCTGGGGCTCTGATTACGTCCTTCTTTTAATTCTCAGACAGCCTTGATGATTTAGGGTCAGAGCTCTTGCTGCCTGACAGCATGTATAACTTTGTGGGCTCTTTCTTTTTGTTGTTGTTGTTGCTGTTTATTTTTTTTTAAATATTTTTATTAGTTGTTGATAGACTTTTATTTATTCATTTATATGCAGTGCTGAGAATCAAACCCAGGGCCTCACACATGCTAGGCAAGTGCTCTACCGCTGAGCCACGACCCCAGCCCTTGCTGTTTATTTTTGAGACTAGGTCTCACCACTTAGCCCAGGTCGGTCTTGAGCTCATGGGCTCAAGTGCACAGTTCTATCGTGAGTAATTTTGAAGGATTTATGTAAATTGTCCCAAATGACACATATCTTCCCTGGGGAGAAAGCTGATTTCTGCTGAGGATTCATTCTTCCTGTATCCCTGCCTTCTGTACTGGGCATGGAATTCAAATTCCCAGTTGACTTGTTTGGATGGCAGGTAAGAGAAGGAGAGACGGAGGAAAATAAATAATACCACTCTCTCAATTGGGCCAAGCAGTACCAGCAGTACTAGCTGCTGCAGATGCCCAGCCATGGCAACTGGACCTTGCCACGTTCACACAAGGGCCTGGCCTGACGACATAGGAGAACTGGACAGAGGAAGGTGCCACCATCAGAAAGATGGACAGAGAAGAGCAAAGTGGCTCAGGGACCTTGTTTGCCATGCCGTGCCCACTGGAGTTGACCAGCACTGACCAAGAAAAGGTCTAGATGGGAAGAACACCAGACAAGAATGTCAACTGTGCAGGTTGCCAGTGAATTTTTAAATTAAGCTGCAGCACAGTGGTACATGCCTATGATCCTAACAGCTCTGGAGGCTGAGGCAGGAGGGTTACAAGTTTGAGGCCAGCCTCAGCAACTTAGTGAGGCCTTAAGCAACTTAGTGAAACTCTGTTTCAAAAAGGGCTAGGGATGTTGTTTGGTAGTTAAGCACCCCTGGGTTCAATCTCTGGTACCAAAAACAGAATCAATTAATTAATTAAGCTCCAGAGGAGTTCTGAGGATGGGCGCCATGATGAGAGGCAGAAAGGGATTCCCGCAGCCCTCTGCCCGGCTGCAGCACCACTTTGCTAGAGAAGGCAAATAGATCATCCGAGCTTGGGGAGGAATCAGGTATCTTCTGCTCCTCACTTCTCCTCCCTGGACAAACATGGTTCTGTATGGATATGCAGGGAGGGGGACACACCTCGGCTTTGCCACAGTTTAGATTGCACTGCTTGTTACCCCATCTGCTTCCACTAGTCAGGTCTGGTGTATTATTGGACCCCTGGGAAGCCTCTGCCCTTCACCCCTCATGACTCCCCCTGCGGGTCCTGGACTCAGCTCCCTGTTGGCTTCCAGAATGTTCCAGGATTCATCACACTCACTAGAGCCACAGGAAAAGCTACAGAACGAGCCACACCATGCTTCCTCCCTACTCTTCTCCATGCTCCCCAAGATGACAGCCATGAGACCTCTCGGGGGAGAGAAAGAGGGGTCCTGTGGGCTAAAGTTTCTGACTCAGGGCATCTTAGCAGGGCACAGAGATGGCAAGAGACTCCAGATCATTCTGCTGGGCTTCCTCCTCCATCCTGTGTTGGGGTACGCAATGCATTGCTTGTCAGTAGAAAAGCAGCCGTCCCTCACTGGAGCTGGGGACGGGACCAGGGTGGTGGCCTCTCAGGGGTGAGGCCAAGCCTCATGCTCACATTCTCTTCAGTCCAGCACTCCCCCACAAGTGGCAGCCCACCCTCCATTGGCCGATTACATCCACTCATTCCTGTCCACTCCTCAACAAGCCCCCAGTGCCGTGACTATATATATACGTTGGGTTTCGTGGAGCTGGGATGGCGGGATCACAGAAGCCTCCGGTAACTGAGAACCTCCATACGGATGTCCATTATGGAGGCCCCACTGTGGCCAAGGAATATCCAGAGATGCAAATGGAAGCATGAGACGCCAGGCAGTGAAGGAGAGAGCCATCCTCCTGCCACCGGCCTCCAGCAGGACCAGAGAGAGATTGGCTGTGACAGTCATCTTTTCTGCACCTTCATGAAAGATGGTCTGTGGCCTCTTAAGTCATGGAGGCACCTTTGGGCCTGACAAAGGATGTCAAGTCAAATTGCGTCCCTGACAGGTAAATATGGTCATTTTACATCCTTGGGTCACAGAGCAGCCAATGAAAAAAATTCTGGTTGGAGGATTCGGATCTCCCTCCCTTGCACTTTAAGGGCCTTTTGCCGATTGGCTGTGAAGTTTCATACAGAATCTGGGGCAGCTTCTATTAGGCTTCGACCTATTTGCTCCTGGAAGGAATCTGGGAAATGGAAGTGTGAGATTCTTTCTGCATAAGGGCATTATGGCAGGTGCTGACTACTCTGTGAATTTGTGCCAATAATGCGGAGACACTCAAATGCTCCCAGAGGCATTTTTAGTGCTTATTCATAAATTCAGGCACCTGACCAAAGAAAATAAGAGGAAAGACCTATGTAAGGTGATATAGGGAGCTAGAATAATCTGGGAGAATTATTAGACCATGATAGAAATCTGAAGCTCAAGGGAGAGGAGAGAAAGAAGAATGAATACCTTTTTCCTTCACATGTGCTCCTTCTGTTGTAAGGCCATTGACCATGAGGTCCTCACCAGAGCTGAGCTGATGCTGGCATCTTGCCTTAACTCTCCTAAACTATGAGTGAAATAAACCTCTTTTCTTTTCTTTCTTTTTTTTTTAAAAAAAAACAATAAAGTTCTTTTTTAATACTTATTTTTTAGTTTTAGTTGGACACATCATCTTTATTTCACTTATTTATTTTTATGTGGTGCTGAGGATCGAACCCAGGGTCCCGCACATGCGAGGCGAGCGCTCTACCACTGAGCCACAACCCCAGCCTCAAACCTCTTTTCTTTATATAGTTAGCCTGCTTCAAGTATTTTGTTATAGCAAATAAAATGGATGGATACATGGGCCCTGGCTCTGGAGGACCCATCTATCTTCCTTCCAAGACACCAGCATCAACTAGCAGTGTACTCTTCTCAGGAGTCTGAGCTATAGCTCCCAGAACCCTTCCCATAAGCTCTGATGTTCTTATAAATCCATGCCTTTCTTTGATCTCCAGCCCTTGGGGTGGAAGTTACTTCCTGAGTTACACTGTCAATGTTATGTTTGTTTTCCTTGTATGTCTTCTTTCCTCCAGTACCTAGTTAGTTCCCTGCATTAACTTCTTCTGTTTAAATGTATGGTTGCTTCCTCCCCTACACCCAATGGACCCTGATCAATTCTCTCTCTCTCTCTCTCTCTCTCTCTCTCTCTCTCTCTCTCTCTCTCTCTCTCTTTGGTGGTGCTAGGGATTGAACCCAGGGCCTTTTGCATGCTAGAAAGTGCTCCACCACTGAGCTACATCCTAGCCCTTTTAAAATTTTATTTTGAAACAGGATCTCACCGAGTTTCCCGGGGTAGCCTGGAATTTGTGATCCTCCTAATTCAGCCTAAGTCGCTGGGATTACAGGTGTGTGTCACCAGGCCCAGCCCTGACTAATACTAAAGACTTCAAAACTTCTTAGGGCTCTGTGGGTCCATTTAGGGTTTCTGGAGGACCTTGGATCACCTGGGGTAGACTGAGGCAAAGATCCTAAGCAAAAAATATGGAGAGGATCAGGCCAGACTCAATTGGCTGGGAGAGAGAATCCCACATGAATTACAGGGAGCATCTTGAAGAATTACTATCTGTGACTAGTTACTGTCGTGATTGAAGGTCCCAACCCATCTTGTGTCCCCAGCCCTTCCCAGGCAGCATGACCTCCACCTGTGGCAGGACACTCATATCCTCATTTGTGCACACCTGTGTCCCTGTGCATTGCCTCCCACACGTGGGCCTCATGGGCGAGCGACTTCTGGTCACCATACCACACTGGGTTTCTTCATTGTTGCAATGCCACGTTACCTGACCTCTCACACAGTGACTTCTCTGGGTTTGTCCCTGGGCTCCTACCAAGAATGATTTCCTTCCAGCAGTTTCTTTCCACATCCATTGTCCCAGGCCTCCCGTCAGAGAAGATTGCTTGACCCAAATTTCTAGGTCACCCAGTAGGGTCTAGCATGCCTTTTATTAGAGTGTTTCCAACAGAACGTCCGGCAAACAAATACATATTTCCAGTTGGGATGGAGGGAGTGGAAATTGTAATTAAAGATTCTGTTGACCTAGGCTTACCCCCTCTTCTTTCTCATTGATCACACAAGCAATTATGAAACATTTCTTAGTGTCAGGCAGGGCCAACTTCATGAGCATGTGACCTGTGTGATCTCACAGGGCTCTGTGCCTGACTTAATGCTCTGCTGTCCCCATCTTGAAATTCTTAATTGTTTTTAACAAAAAACCCTGCGTTTTCATTTTGCATCAGGCCCTGCAGATTAGATAGTTGATCCTGAATATGGTGTGTGTGTGGGGGGGTGAAGTCCCAGTAAAAAGCAGGGAGTAGCCGGGTATGGGGACGCATGCCTGTAATCCCAGAGACTCGGGAGGCTGAGGCAAGAGGATCACAAGTTTGAGGCCAGCTGGGGCAAGTTAGCAAGACCCTGTCTCAAAATAAGATTTTAAAAAAGGCTGGGGATGTGGCTCAGTGGTAGAGCACTTGTCTAGCATGTGCATGGATTTAACCTGCAACACTGCAAAAAAACAAAACAAACAAACAAACAAAAACACCAGTGAGAACATTCAAGTACTGAACCATGCATGAACTGGCCCCACATACTCTCCCCTCTAAATCCTGACCCCCACCCCAATAAAATAAAATAATAAGACAATCCCTGAGCTTCTGCTTGGGATGGGATATTTTTTGGAAAAAAGAAAAACAGCCCTCAGGAAATGGATCTCTGCTGGAAATAAGAGAGAGTCTCTGGTCTAGGGTGTCCCCCACATTGTAGCATAATTTCTCTGTAGCCAACTGCCTCCTCAACAAGTCTGCATGGGCCAGGAAGGAATGGGCAGAAGGGACAGGGCACGGGAAGCAGGGACTCATCGTAGGTAATTGGCATCCACCTCTTGGCCAGTGGTTGCTCCGCAGTCTAATAGACATCTCAAACGAACGCATCAAGGGTTAGATTCCAGCTGTATTCCTCCATTTCTCACCAATTCCACGTTGCCACCTGTGGGAGACCAACCTTGCACGTGACTGGGTCACACTCCCCGGCTGGGTGCTGAGGCGCTCAGTCGCAGAAATGTGGCAGAGCTTTCCCCACCCTTCTTGGGTGCATGGGTGTGTCTTGCTACAGCCCCATGGGTGAAGCTACGCTCACCTGTTCCTTTGTAATATAACCCCTTGCCCTGTTTAGATAGAATCTTCCATGGAAGTGCCTTGTGTGTGTCCCCTTCTCTTACTGGGCCCTTGGGTGTGGCCTACCCAGGTGTCCGTCAACCTGCTAACAGTGGACATCATGAAGATAGACTCAGCCCCCTGAAACCTGACCCCCTGCCTGATTTGAATAGCTTCTCAATAAAAGGGGTCAGCGCATATTCTCACTCTCTCTCTTCCTGCAGACCCTAAAGGTCAGAGGAGCCATCACAGCGACCCCAAAGAAAAAGGTATTTGTGTCTCTTGTGTGGTTATTTCATGCAGCCTAGTACAACTGAAGTGACCCCTGAGCCTTTTACTCACGCGAACAGAAACCCGGAAGCCACCCTGGTGGAAGCTGCCATGAGCTCCTGCCTGAACTATAGCAGTGGTCTCCTGGCCACCTTTGCCCCCCTCAGTCTCAACCCAGCAGCTAGGTGATCCTATTACCGGCTACATCCTCTTGGAGCACAAGAAGGAAATACTAATGATAATTACAATGGACATCAGGGGTAAGCCAGCCTCAGCCCCTACAAACCAGAACATGCAACCACCTTGGATAAAACATTAAGAGTGAGATTGTATTGTGTTCCTTCTCTGCACAGAACATCTCACACCAGAGAAGAGCCAAGCTCTTGTGGGAGGTGGGTGCTTTTCCAGCTCTGGTCTCTGGCCATCTCTCCTATGTTTCCTTTCTTACCCTCCTGCTTCCCTGCTCAGCTTCCTTCTGGAAACAGGGCAGTTGTACGACTCTTGCTTTCCCACTGCTGACCCTCTTCCTGAAACGCTCTTCCCCCAGCCACATGGCTCAGACCCTCCCCCTTTAAGTCTTGGTGAGGCCCTGGAGATTCCCCTGGTCAGCTCTGGGAGGACTCCCTTACCCCATCCCCACTTCCCTACTTGAGCCTAGCAGACAACTGGGAGGGATGGGATGGACCTTTGACTCTGGCCTGAGTTGGAGATGTGCTTACCCTCTGTTGTGTCTCTGTGTCTGAAAACACAATAATAGATCCTGGGTGATACCTTAGGCCCTCCCAATCTCTACCTATCAGTGCTGCCCAGTCAACTTCCTAAGGTCAAGGCAGAGAGAGGAGGCAGAGGAGGCCCTGAGAGCCAAGGCTGGGTTAGAACAGGAGATTGACAGGAGTCCAGGCCCCAGGGACCCCCGCAGCCCCCAGGGCTCCGCGTTTCTCACGCAGGGGGCGCGAGTCCGCCACCTGGTGGTGAAAGGTGGCGCTGCGCTTGGGGTCCCCAGAGCCTGGGGCAGTGTCACACTCATTCAGCCCCGCTGCTGTCCCAGAACCTCCACTTCGCTGCCAACTCCCAGGATCTCTAATGGTGACACCCCCCACCCCCACCCCGCGGCTCCGCCGCCCAACCCCGCTCCTCCAGGGCCCGGGATTTAAATGTTCTCCTCTGCACCTGTCTGTGGGCTCCAGTGGCGTTCATGGTCTGGACAACGTGACACTATCGCAAGGGCATATTTGGAGGTCTTGCTTTTTGGTCACTAAGTACAGTCAATAGTACCCTCCGAAATTTTGCCATCCCATTATTATTTAAATATCGAAAAAAATTTTCCTTAAATGACTCGCTCCTTACTGAAATAAATGCATAGGAAAAGAAAACTTTCCAACCACAAGTGAAAAACCTAGTATCCCTTGCCACAAATATAAGGAAACTTAACATTCAACAAAGACAAAACTAATCATCTAGGCTTTGGCTGACTGTCAAAGGGTCTCATCTTCAACAAGGTGTGAGAGATTTAGTGGGCTGTCTTTTGGACACAATCAACAGGACTGGGGGAAATGAAAAGGAAATTACTTTCTAAATGTGTGGCATTCAATATTATTACAGTAAAATATCCGAGCCTTTGGGAACACAGAGAAAGTCTAGGCCCAGCCTCTGGTGGCTTCTCAGCACTCAGCACCCTTAGGGATGAGCCGGTGTACATCAGGTCCTGAGGTAAGGCTTCTGGGTGCTGGGCAGGTGGGTCGTTCTAGGCTGTAGTATTGATGGGCATCTTGGAGGACTTGGTGCTTTCTTCCATGTGGATCTGCAGAGTCCTTTTCTGGGCTAAAGCTGAAAATTACTTGGTATGTTCCCTGCACATGTGGTGGGTTCTGTGTGTGATTAAGCTCAGGGAAGCTAGAGATGTCTGTGTAAGCAGACAGCAGGGGCCCAGCTGTGGTCCAGGCTGCCCACAGTTTCCCTACGTGGCAAATATCCTCCCTTAGAATGCTCTTGTGCATTTGTGCCAGGATTTGTTGCTCCATTCGGGATTTACCCACAGGGTTTCCAAAGGAGAGGAAGAATTGGAGTATGGATCAGGGGAGCTGAGGTTGAGCCAAGGTATAAAGAGAAGGAGGTTTGGAGGGAGGCTGTGTATGTTGACAGCTACAGAACTCATGGCAGAGTTTGCATTAAATCTATAAATCAATCTAGGGAGAACCAACCGCACCGTTAAGGGCTCCCGTTCTGGAACATTAGCATGTCTTCTCCATTTATGATTCATCCTTAATTTCTCTCACCAAAAGTTCTTAGTGTTCAGTCCTTGCATGTCTTTGGTTAGTTACGTCTCTAACTATTTCAGGCTTTTAATGCTGTGGTAAATTATATCATTTTTGAATTGTAATTCTGACCATTTGTTATTAATATGTGGAACTATCATTGATTTCTGTAACTTGATCTTGTCCATTGCAACCTTTCCAAACTCATTTGTTACTTCTGGTTGCTTTTTCTTTTTTTTCATAATAGATTTTAATTGGATTTTCTCCATAGACTGTCATATCATCTCCCAATAAAGACAATTGACTCTTTCCTCTGTAATCTGAATACCGTTGCTCTTTTCATTTCCTGTTGTATTATTGACTTTAACCTTTAGTATCATGTTAAATAAAGGCAGTATTCAATCTTTTTTTAGTATTTATTTTTTAGTTGTAGTTGGACACAATACCTTTATTTCACTTGTTTATTTTTGTATGTGGTGCTGAGGACCAAACTCAGGGACTCGCACATGGGAGGTGAGCGCTCTACCACTAAGCCACAACCCCAGCCCCAACAATCTTTTACCATTAAATTTGATGTTAGCTGTAAATTTTTGTAGATACTCTTTATCAAGTTGAAGATGTTGGCCTTCTATTCTTTTAAATCCATTGAAACTTGCTTTATGGACCAGAATATGGTTTATCTTGGCAAACATCTTGTAAAAACTTTAAAAATATGTGTAATTTGCTGTTGTTTCAGGAGTATCCTATGAATATCAATTATAGCAAGTTGTTTTGTAATATTGTTAAAGTTTTTTATACCCTTACAGATTTTTTAATCTACTTATCGTACCAGTTACTGAGAGGGGGTGCTGAAGTCTCTCACTGAAATTAGATTTGTATGTTTCTCCTTGAAGTTCTATCAACTTTTTCTTCCTGTGTTTTGAAGCTCTATTATTGTGGATATAAAAGTTAAGTATGGTTTATAGCCAAGTTAATAGCAGTATTATTCACAACAGTCAAAAGGAAGGACTAACTCAAGTGTCCATCAACAGAGATGAATTAATAGACATAATTTGGTATATCCATCCAATGCAATATTTTTCAGCCTTAAAAAGAGTGAAATTTTAACATATGTTACAACATGATATACTTTAGAAACATTAGAAACATGCTTGGTGGAATAATCTAGATAAAGAGGGACAAAAGTGGTTCCACATATATGAAGTATCTAGAGTAAATTTATAGAAACAAAAAAATAAAATGGTATTTTCCATAGACCAGGGGAAGAGGACATGGGGAATTGGTTAATGAACATAGAGTTTCCATTTTGCAAGATGAAATAGGTACTGAAGGTTGTGAATTTATTTAACACTGCTGAGCTGTACTTAAAAATATTTAAGATGGTAAACTTTGTTATGTGTATCTTACCACATTTTTTTTTTAAGTTTAGGATTATTAGAACCGATCTCTCTCTCTCTCTCTCTTTCTTTTTGGCAGGATCTTGCTACATTGCCCACTCTGTCCTCAAACCCATGATCTTCCCACCTGAGCCTCCAAACTAGCTGGGATTATAGGCATGCACCGCCTCTTGATGAATTAAATATTTAATTAGTCTATTATATATCTAATAAGTATTATTATACCTTAGGTATTCTTGGTTAGTCTCTTTGCTCTGAAAAATATTTTGCTTTATAGAGATACTGGAACCCCAGTTTACTTGTCTTTACTGTTTGTATAATATATCTTCTTTCATCTTTTTACTTTGAACTTATTCGTTATCACATTTAAAGTGGATTTCTTGTAGGTAAAGCGTATAGTTGGGTCTTTTTTAAAACCTCATCTGGAAACCAGACTTACATTTAATGTGATTATTGATAGGTTTAATGTTTCCTGTCTTGTTCTTCGTTTTCTATTTGCCCCATTTAGTTGTTGTGCCCCTTTTTGTTATATTTCTGACTTGTTGGGGTTGAGTGTTTTCTAAGCTTTCATTTATCTCATTTGTTACCTTGTTAGCTGTTAACTCTTTGTTTTGTTATTTAGTGGTTGCCTTAAGGTTTATAGAATATGTATTTAACTCTCTGCCGTCAAGTGGTATTAGAAACTTCACACAACATGTCTATTTTTCCTCTTCCTGCCTTTATAACATTCATTTTGTCATAGATGTTACCTATAAATGTGCTATAATCCTCAAAATACATTTTTATGGTTTTTATTTAAATGAGCAATTTTCTTTAAAAGATACTTAAATAATGATAAAAAATTATTTTCTATTTTCCCACATAGTTGTCATCTCTGATGTTCTTCATTTCTTTAAATAGACTGTTATTGCCATCTGGCATTATTTTTCTTCTGTCTGAAGAACTTCATTTAACGTTTCTTCTGGTGTAGGTCTGCTTTAAATGTATTCTTTCAATTTTTATGTCTGGAAAAAATCTTTATTTCCCTCATTTTGTTCTTAAAGATATCTCACTGAGTGTAGAATTCAGGTTAACAAGCTTTATGTTTTAGTATGCTAAAGATGTTGTTCCATGCTGAGCATGGTGCCCATGCCTGTAATCCCAGTGATTCAGGAAGCTGAGGCGGAGGATGGCAAGTTCAAGGCCAGCCTTGGAAAACTAGCAGGACCCTGCCTCAAAATAAAAAATAAAAAGGGTTTGGGGATTTAGCTTTGTGATAAAACGAAAAACAAGCAAACAAACAAAAAAGATGTTGCTTCACTTTTTTCTAGCTCACATTGTTTTTTAAGAGAAATCTGTTGTCATTCTTCTTTGTTCTTCAGTATATAATGTGTCCCCACCTATCTTTAAAATATTTCTCTTTAGAATAAAATTATGGCATTTGTAGGTAAATTGATGGAATTGGAGAATATCATGCTAAGCAAAGTAAGCCAATCCCCAAAAACCAAAGGCCAAATGTTTCACCTGATAAGTGGATGCTCGGGTTGTAGCTCAGTGGTGGAGTGCCTGCCTCGCATGTGGAGGGCACTGGGTTCAATCCTCAGCACCACATAAGAATAAAATAAAGGTATTGTGTCCATCTACAACTAAAAAATAATAATTTAAAAATAGTGAATGAACTAGGTCAGTAACACCAGAATTCACTAAATAATCTTGAGATCACTAAGAGACAACCAGACATTGTGTACCTTCTAAATAAGTACACAACACCACCTACCCAGTATTCTTGTAAAAAAATATTTTCATTCATAAATTTAATGAAATATTCATCATAAAGTTAGAAGTGATAAGTTAATATACATATTGTAATAATAACTAAAACATTAAAATAGAATATGTATAACTTTTCACACTAGGTGAAGAAAAAAATCAAGTGAGAAAATAATCCATTTTGGAGAAGATAAGAAAAAAGAGAGGAAAAAATTTTAAAGCAAGAGGAACAAATGAAATGTCCCAAATAAAATGTTAGATAAAAAGATATTAGGACTGGGTTGTGGCTCAGTGGTAGAGCGCTCACCTAGCATGTGTGGGGCCCTGGGTTTGATCCTCAGCACCATATAAAATTAAAGAAATAAAATAAAGGTATTGTGTCCAACTACAACTAAAAAAAATATATTTTTAAAAAGATATTAGTAATTACATAAAATGTAAATATACTAAATATCAACATTAAAAGAAAAGACTGTCAGTGAAAACTTTTAACAAATCCAATGATTCACTGATTACAGAGGATGTTTCTAAACATATGTTTATAAAAAGATTAAAAGCAAAAGCATAAAAAACATGGGCACAGTGATATACACCTGTAATCCTGACTACTCAGGAGGCTGAGGCAGGAGGATGGCAAATTGAGGCCAGCCTGGACAACATAGCAAGATCCCCATCTCAAAAAACAAAATGAAAGGTTAAAACATGGACAAAAATATACTAGGTTCATATTAACCAAAATAAAGCTGGTAAAGAAATATAACACACAAAATCAACATAAAGCAGGAAAAAAATCATTATAAGACATAAAGGGAAAAAGAAAAATCCAGGCATAAACCAAGACACTCTTAAAGGAGAATAGGGTGAGGGTTGTAGACTTACCAGATTCAAGACTTATTATAGGGGGTAGGGATCTAGTGTAATGGTAGAAGCTGCCCAGCATGTGCAAGGCCCTGGATTCTAGCCCCAGGACTGAAAAAAACAAAACAAAACAAACAAACAAACAAACAAAAAAAAAAACGATAAAGCTACAATAACAAAGACAACATGGTATTACAAAAGGAGAAACCTGACCCTTAGAAGGGTATAGAAGATATTCAAACCTCATATAAAATTATACTAAAAAGGCCAACATTTATTAAATATAAATTATAATTTGATAAAAGAACAAAATGAACCTAAACTTTGAGTATATTTGTGCTCTATTTTGTTCCATCAATCTCTTGGTTTTTATGTGGGTACCACATTGTCTTGAATATGTAACTTGTGAGTCATGAAGTATAAATTTTAAAATTTTGTTCTTTCTCAAGCTTGCTTTGGCTATTCTAGAACCCTCACATTGCAATATAAACTTCAGAATCAAGTTATCAATTTCTTTTAAAAAATACAGTGGAGGTACCATTTGACCCAGCTATCCCACTCCTTGGTTTATACCCAAAGGATTTAAAATCAGCATACTATAGTGACGCAGCCACATCAATGTTTATAGCAGCTCAATTCAGGATAGCTAGACTATGGGATCAACCTAAGTGTCCCTCAATAAATGAATGGATAAAGAAAATGTGGTATATATACTCAAATGGAATATTACTCAGCTTTAAAGAAGAGTGAAATTATGGCATTTGCCAATAAATGGTTGGAGTTGGAGAATGTCATGTTGAGCAAAATAAGCCAATCCCAGAAAATCAAAGGCCGAATGTTTTCTCTAATACGCAGATGCTAATTCACAATAAGGCAGGAGGCACTAGGGAAGGATAGCATTACCTTAGATTAGGTAGAGGGAAGTGATGGGAGGGAAGGGGAGGGGATGTGGGGATAGGAAAGATAGTAGAATGAACCAGACATTATTACTGTATGTATATATGTGACTGCATGACCAATATGATTCTGCAACATGTACACTCAGAAAAATGAGAAATTATATCCCATCTACGTATGATAATCAAAGTCATAAATGCATTCTACTGTCATGGATAACTGATTAAAATAAATTTAAAAAATTTTAAAAAAGAAATGCAGTGGAGGGCTGGGATTATGGCTCAGTGGCAGAGTGCTTGCCTCACAAGTATGAGGCACTGGGTTTGATCCCCAGCACCACATACAATAAATAAATAAAGGTATTGTGTCTATCTACAACTACAAAAGCATATTTTTAAAATACAGTGGAATTATGATTGGGATGGTGTTGAACCTTCAGATCATTTGGAGGAGAATTGGGATCAAATATTGAGGTAGTAATCCATGAACTTTGTAACTTGTTATATCCATGTATTTAATTTTTCGTCTTTTGGTACTGGGAATTGAACCCAGGGGCACTTAACCACTGAGCCACATCCTTTTTTTTTTTTTAATTTTATTTAGAGACAGGATCTCACAGAGTTGTTTAATGTCTGAGCAACTTAGCCTCTCTAAGTTGCTGAGGCTGGCTTTGAATTCTTGATCCTTCTGTCTCAGTCTCTGGAGCAGCTGAGATTACAGGTGAGCGGCACTGGGCTTGGCTACATATTTAATTTATTTATAGATTCTTTCATTTTTCTTGGTAGCACTTTTGTAGCTTTTAGTTAAAAGTTTTAGGTTTTTTGTCAAATTTATTCTCATACATTTTATTTTTGGGCACTATTATAAATAAAATTTTAAAATATTTTCTAATTATTTGCAGCTATATAATTTAAATACTATTGAGTTTTATATTTTGACCTTGGATTCTGTGGAATTTCTAAATTCATTGTCAGGTCTAGTTTCTTTGCTGAGATTTTCTTTTTTTTTCCCTTAATATTTATTTTTTAGTTGTATTCGGACACAATACCTTTATTTTGTTTATTTGTTTTTATGTGGTACTGAGGATCAGACCCAGGGCCTCTCATGTACTAGGTGAGCACTCTACCACAGAGCCACAACCCCAGCCCCCCTCTTTGCTGAGATTTTCAATGTAAGCAATTCTGTTATCTACAAGTAGAGTTTTACTCCTTTATTACTGCTCTTTAGGCCTTTTCTTTTGCTTTTCTTATACAACTGGCTAGAACCTCTAATACAATGTTAAATATCAGTGATAGAGTAGACATATTAGTCTTGTTGTCAATTTTTTAGGGCCAGGGATTTTCATACATCTTTCACAGGGATTTAAAATTAGCATAACCATTTAGAAGTTAATTTATGTTATCTTGTAAATTTGAACACTCATAGCAATTGCACTCCTAGATATACGCACAAGAATGTTCGTAATAGAAATGAAGAGGGCCAGGGTTGTAGCTCAGGGGAAGAACACTTGTCTAGCATGTGTGAGGCACTAGTTTCGATTCTCAGCACCACATATAAATAAATAAATAAATATCCATCAACAATTAAAAACTATTTTTAAAAAACAGAAGTAAAGAAACAAGCAACTCAAATTTCTGTTAAGAGGAAAAGGAAAGTGAACAAATAAATTCACATAGTGGAATATCACATGAATATCCATTAATTTTGATGGATTGCGGTGACCCTCAACAACATGCATGAATTTTAAATAATATTGAGTGAAACATTCAAGGCCACATAAAGTTAAAACATTCAATAAAAATGATTTTCATAAAACTTAAAACCAAGCTGATCTAAGCAATATTCTCCATAGGCATATACATAGATGTGTTAAAAATATTAAAAATTAAAAATAAAGGAAAGATAAGTACAGAAGTCAGGACAGTCATCACCTTTTGGTAAACAGGAGGCAGAGAGGGAAAGTTTGGAGTATGGAAGTAGATACAAGTTTTTGGTAACAGCTCTTGGGTGGAGAGGCAGATTCAAAGGAGTTAATTATGCTATTTGTGCTTTAAAACTTACATATACTCTTTTGTTTAAGTACAAAATATTTTAAGAGAATAATTAAAACACCAAACTAATCCTTAGCATGTTATACACAGTATTCTTGTTGTATTCTATTACAATGTCCTGGAGATGGTTCCAAATCAGAACAGATAGATCTATCTCATTCTTTCTAATTGGCAATTCATGGTCTAAATATATCATAATGAATTAATAAGTTCTCATAACAATGGATATTTGGTCTATTTCTAGTCAACAAATAATAGTATTATTAATACTATTTTGATACAGTATATCTACAATACATCTTGATACAGTATATCTACAAGATCAAATTTCTAGAAGTGGAATTATTAGGGCAAAAAATGTGAGAGTTAAAATTCTGAATAGATGAATAGCTTGTTTATTCAATTTCAGACAATGACAGTTTAAGGCAATAGTAAGAAACCTAAAGGGGGTGTCCCGCAGATACTGTTGGCCAGAAGTACCCGAGTTCACCTATGAGTGTTGCTCTGGCACATGCAGAGTATTTGGAATAGAGTAGGTGTGGAAATGGAGTGAGGGTGACTATGTATTTACTATTTGAGAAAGCAAAGTGATGAAATGCCTCTAGCCCTGATGGGTGGCTGTTTCACAGTAAATTCATAGACTCAGTAGGACTCTTGCCTACTCCCTGAGGCTGAGTCAGGAGAGGTCTGGAAGGGAGACAGGGAAAGAACAGCTACTCCAACTTTGGGCCACTTCTATTGTTGGGGTGGCCCCTGAGGCATGGGAGCCAGCTTCCCACACACCACTGGCCCCAATAGGGCATAAACAGAAACAATCTTGAGATACCTTTTCCTGAGAAGGGCAAAGGACAGCAGGATGGGGCAGTCCTCAGAAACAGAAATCTTTGATTACTAATCATGAGTTCAAGGGGGTTCTCCATTGCTAGGCAAGTAAAGTTGTGTGCTATTGCGTCCTATCCTAAACAAATTGTGATGAACACACTCAGCCCTGTCCCTCAACACAACCCGCAGCCTTTACCCCACAAACTTTTTAATAACAAAGACAGTATTATTTATTCTTCAGAGTTCTCTTCCAGGGACCACAACTAGAGTGAGAGAATGAGGCACTGACCTTTGGTGCAAAATTTAAGAGCATGCCAAAAAATTCAGTTTCAAGACAAGTAATATTTTAATGTAGCATTTGAAGAATTCAAAAGTAATACAAAGAAAAATTCACAATGAACAAAATAGGCAAACTTCAAAATAAAAATGTGATCCAGCCTTGCACTTTCACAACCCTGCTTCATTATATACTGCCCTTGGTTCCACAAAAAGTGTCCAGTTCACCCTCATTTCAGTCATTTTAAGTGTACAATTCAGTATCATTAAGTAAGTAATTCAGACTGTGCAACGATATAATTCTTTTAACTATCACATTAAAATATTAACTGGGCGTGGTGGCGCACACCTGTAATCCCAGCTGCCAGGGAGGCTGAGGCAGGAGAATTGCAAGTTCAAAGCCAGCTTCAGCAACTTAGCCAGGCCCTAAGCAACTCAGCGAGACTCTGACTCTAATAAAATATTTAAAGAGGGCTGGGGGGCTGGGGATATGGCTCAAGCGATAGCGCGCTGGCCTGGTATGCGTGCAGCCCTGGTATGCGTGCAGCCCGGGTTCGATCCTCAGCACCACATACAAACAAAGATGTTGTGTCCGCCGAGAACTAAAAAATAAAAAAATAATAACAATAATAAATAAAAGATTTATATATTGTGATTACGGAGTTTCGGGGTGATGCCTTCGATTTTACACCTAAGGCAAGTGTCCCACCCGCCTTACCCTAGACGCCCGCCCTGCTTCTCCCTCTTTGGCAACTCAAAGAGCCAGAGGATCCAATAGTGTCAATTTCTCCCTTGCAGCTGCAGCAGAAGAGTTACTTATTCCAGTGGCGATTAAGCCACAGAGGGTGTTCGACTGTCCGTCGGGACAGCCACCCGCTCCGCTCGCTTCGCCCGCCCTCCTCCTGTGACCGGACACACCTGGCCGGCACGCCCTCTACCTGCTCAGGGCCACCTGGCGGGCAGCGCTCAGCGCTTGGCCCGCCCCACTCGGGTCGCGCCGGGTCTTCCTGAGGGCCAATGGGGAGGGGGCCCGTCCGAGCTCCAGCTTCGTCCCGCGAAGCGGCCAATGGGAGCGCGGCATGCAAATGAGCAGGTGCGGTGGCGGCGGGCCCGTTGCGGCCGCTGGGCTCCCGGGATGTTAGAGGCGCGCTGGGCGGCCGCCGAGCAGACGCCCGGACTTCAAGCGGCGAGCTCCGGTCTCCAGCCATGGTCCCCGCTCCGCCCCCCGCCGCCTCCTTCTCACCCGCCGAGGTCCAGCGGCGCCTGGCGGCCGGTGCCTGCTGGGTCCGCCGCGGGGCCCGCCTCTACGACCTCACCGGCTTCGTGCGGCACCATCCTGGGGGCGAGCAGCTGCTGCGATTGCGGGCGGGTCAGGACATCAGCGCCGACTTGGACGGACCACCGCACAGACACTCGGACAACGCACGCCGCTGGCTGGAGCAGTTCTACGTGGGCGAGCTGCGAGGGGACCTGCAGGTACTGCCAGACTGGAGTCACACCCTTCTCTCCTCTCCCACCCCTCCCCCAGCTCTCCATTTGAGGGCGAGTCCAGAGCACCTGCCCTCTAGGAGGACGCAAGGTGACAGCCCCCGCCCTCCCCTCCCTCTGCTTTCCCTCTCTTCTCTCCAGGTAACAGGTCACTGCCCTCCTTCCTTTCACCAGGAGCTTGGTGTTCCTTCCCAGCCTTACCTACTTAACCCGCCTCCATCCTCAAATTCGTCCACCCCCCGAGTTACCTGATCCTTCCAACTTGTTCCAACTCTGACAACTTGGATCCCTGTTTCTGTCTCCAGCCCCAACAACTCCAGTCTTTCCTTCCTTTTCCCTTATCAGCCTCTCTGTCTTTGCAACTCCTCTCGTTTTTGTTTGAATTATAGGTTTCAAGGCTCATCTGTTCTCCCCTCCCATACCACCCCATTCCTGCTTCAAAGAGACACATCCCAAGCTCTGCAAACTAACTTGCATTTCCTAGGGTGGAGGAAGGCTAGTCTTGCACCAGAGCTTCCCTGGGTGGGTGGAGAGGTCCCCACAGTATTTTGTGTGGACCGTGTCTTCCAACTCCTCAGAAGTCCCTTTATTTCTTATCCTGCATGATGGTGTGGGTGTGGAAGAGTGAAATGAAAGGCATCTGCCAGTTTTGCTGAGGAAAAGGGATTAGCACTTTGGATCCAGGCTGTGTTCTAAGCTGCACACTGCTGTATAATGAATGCGGGCTCATTGTGATATTTAAACCTTTAGTGGATCCAGGTAGGTTTGGTTATCCCCATTTTAGGATGTGGAAGCAGGCTCAGAGAGACTACTACATGTGTAAGGTCAAACATTTAGTTAGTGGAAAAGCCAAGTGCACCTGATTGCAAAACCAACCTTGTCTCCATCCTAAGGATTGGCAGGCAAGGCACACAATCCCTATCCACAGGGCTCCAGGTGGACTCAAGTCAGAAGTGAGCCGATTCCTTGTTCTCCAAGCCGGGTGGTAGGACTGGTGACACTGGGGCTATCATGCTTGTATATAAAACAACAGTTGTTCCCCACTGCTAGCTCTTGCTTTCATATCTTTGCCACTCACTATTCTGGGTAGCTCCTTTTGGGCCATCTTGCCTAATTCTTCAGCATTTATTCAGTAACTTACTTGGTTTCTTAATGGGTTAACAGCACTGTGCTAGGTACAGGTGGGTACCAATTAACAAAAAGAATATGGTTCCTGCCTTCATAGGATAAATCAGCTGGTGTGGGGGGGCATACTAATCACATGATAATTATTTAATTACATGGTGTTATCAAGTATAGATCTTGAGGGGAGGGATTCAGAGAAAGCTGTCTTGAGAAAGCAACATTTACGTGGAGAGCTAACTGATGGGTGAGGCTTAGCCAGGCAGGTGCTGGGAAGAACATTCCAGACAGAGGGAACAGCATGTGCAAAGGCTCTGAAGAGAAAGGGACAGAAATAAAACCTGCGTGACCAGAGACTGGTGGGCAAGGAGAAGGTTGTGGAAGGAGGCCAGGGATCAGCAGAGACCAGATCACATAGAGCCAATAAGTTGTGCTCAGAATTTGGGGTTTGACGATAGAAGTATTGGAAGTCAGGGAAGGGATTCAAGCAGGGGTGTGGGATGGTCAGATTTGCATCTCTGGATGAGTAACCTTACTGCAGTGCCAAGAATGAATGGAGGGAGCGCAAGGGTCTGTGAGGAGACCAGACAGAAAGCTACTGTATGACTTGTACTGCAGGGGCTGTGATGGGGGGGGGGGATGGGTACAAATTTGGGAGACTACCAAAGATAAAATGCCTGGATTTGGCATTCTGAAGTGGGAGCCCAATTTAATCTTGGAAGTTGATGCTTGGTGTCAGGTCCTGATGAAGGGGCAGAAGGTTTAGCCATAGATAGAAGAAAAACTGAGATCAGAATAGAATACTAGAGACTGCCAGGCTTGTGATGGCTCATGGGTCCTGACCTGCATTTGTAATGTGTCCTACAGACAGGAACCTTGAAGTGTAGCCTTTCCTCTTAGTACCTTTCTGAATGTCACTCCTGGCCGGCTGCTCTGAATGACCCCCACCTGCCAACTGTGTCAACCACCCAGCACTGGGGTTTGGTTTTGTCTTGCTTTGCCTGACCCTCAGGAAGGACTCAGAGGGAATACTGAGTCCACATTTGCTTCCTACCCCTGTACTCACCCTGTGGCCATGTCTCAGGCATCCTTATTTCTGGGCCCCAACCTGAGAACGTGGAGAAAACTAAAAAGGTAACAGTGCACCAAAAACTCATGGCCCAAACTTGACCCACATGGCCACAGTCCTCCCATTCTCCAGAGCCTGTCAGTTTCTGTTGACAGAGTTCTGATCTAGAAACTAGCACAAAGAATAAGGTTCTCCTTAAATTTGGGGAGAGAAGTGGTCAGAGGAAAAATCTGGGATGGGGTATCCTTTTGGAGAAAAATCTAGATGGAGAGGAGACATTCATGTTCTTCTCTCTAGCTAAGTTCTCCTAGCAACCCCCAGGCTGCCTTCACCATGTCCCTCATCTCCTTCTGGACCAGGGGTGCTGATACCCGTTGAGGTGAAAGTCCCACCTGCTCCTCTAGTGTGAGGAGCAAGAGGTAAGTGCCATGGACTAGCTCTGTTGTTTGGGGCTCATTTCTAAATGGTGCCCCTGTAGGGGTCCTTCTTCCTCAGCTTGGTCCTAGGACGGAAACATACTGGCTCCTCCAAGGAGAAGGCCCCTGCCTTGCTCATTTCCCCTGTTCCCCACTTTGCCCCACCCCCCTCTATGTACGCACTTACACACACATTCACACTCACATGAAGCCACATACATAAAACAAGTCAAACTTGTTTGAGCTAACATGCTGTGAGGAGAATGAGACAAGTTCTGCTGTGGCCATGGCCTTGAACTTGGGGAAGCTGAGCTGCCCACTTTGAGCGAGTAAAGGGCCATGGCTGAGCTGGGAAATCTGGCCCTCTTGTCATCATCCCTGTCCTCTCAGGGGTCAGCAGGATCAAACTCCTCACACCAAGCAGTAAGAGCAGTGTTCTTCCAACTGTGGACATGAAGTCTATTTCTTGAGCTGCAACCAGCACTTTTTGAAAAAGAAATAGAACAACAAGATAGATACCATGTTTTCTAGATTTCAGTCATCCATGAATGGCTGTCACAGTTCTGTCCAAATTGGCATTTCACTTGAACTAATATATTTAATATTTATATTAACTCACTTTTAATTTTACCATTTACTCACCATAGGTGATAAGACTAGTGAAGTTATAGACTTTATATACCTCTTAAAATAAATGTAAAACTATTAAAATAGAAATGCTTATCCTTGTGTTCCCTAAATTAGCTTGGGCTCCACCAGTGGAGTATATGTCACACTTTGGAAAACATGCAGAGCAGGACATCTTAATCCTTATGTTCTGTGGATCGTTTCTGGAATTGATGAGAGATATGAAATTATATGTGAGAAACCTGTGAATGTGCATTTTTATAGTAAACTTTCATTACAATCTCACCAGAGTTCTTTTCCAAGCCCAAACCTGCCACCACAAAGATAACTGTCAGAGAATGGCTCATACTTTCTATTTCTATTTTTAAAATAAATATAAAACTATTAAAATAGACCTCGAAAGGTCTTATCCAGAGGCCATCTGGATAAAAGTCCTCTCTTTGAGAATACAGTGGAGAAAGATTTCCCAGATACAACACTCCAGCCACAGGTATTGGGGTAACCTGATGTCTGAAGGTCTCTGGTCACCATGACCTAATCCCACAGTGTGTCTGTCTCTGAGTATCTGGGAACTCGGCAGATTCTACCATGTGTGGTTCTGCCAGGTTTGGGGATACCATTCAGAGCTTCAGGGCTTGAGTAATTAAATGGGGATGGACAATAGGGAGGAGATCTAAGTGCAGGAAAACCTGAGGTTCCCACCCTACCCCAGGTCCCAGAGCATCTCCAGCACAGCCCAACTTGGAAAGCTGGTCTGAGCTGAGAACTCAGATTAAAGCGGATGCTTGGGGGAACTTGCTAAACTGCCCCCACCTGTAGCATGGATGGTGATGAGATGTTGCCTAGTCCAAAGGGACTGAGATCCACTTGGCCTGCAAGAGGGCCTTCAATTGGACCCTGCCTGGTCAATCAGCAGTCACTGCCCTTCACTACCTGCCTGGGACCTCCGGGCTGTGGCCAGCTGCAGTGTCAGCCAAGTCTTACCTAGAAGATAAAGCCAGGGTCCACTGACAGAGCATCAGGGGCCAAGTCACTGGCATTCCATGCCCACCCTGGAGTAAGCACGGATCCCAGGAGAGCTTCCTACTATCACCCCCAGAATTCAGCCAATAGCTTCAAGACCTAGAGTTGAAAGAGAAGGTGAGAAACTAGGTTTCTCTGGGGGAAAACAGAAAAAAAAAAAAAAAAGCAGAAATCCCAGAAACACAAGAGTAACCATCTTTGGAAAGACTCCCAGGAAGTAACCCAAACTGATGCCTGAGTAGCACCCATCATCCTCCCTTTCCTTCTTCTTTTTTCTTGTGTCACACACACTCGTCATTGGTCTATATGTAGTCTTCATTTATGTAGAAAGGTAAGAAGATCCCCAATCTCTCTAAACCCACCATGACACTGAAGCAGCCCTCACTAGGACCGCCAACACTTTCACTTCCCCAAACCTGGTAGTCAGTTCTCACCTCACTTTACCTGGCCTGGCAGTGATTCCTGACAAGCTGACCGTTGCCTCTGCTTGCTACTCCTTCCTTGCTTGGATTCTGGATGCCTTACTCTTTTGGTTTTCTGCATGAATCCATTTTCTATTGGTCCTATAATTATATACCACAAACCTAGTGACTTAAAGCAACACAGATTTATTCTCTTATAGTTCTGGAGGAGAGAAGTCAGAAATGAGCAGCAGAGCCATGTTCCTTCTAGAAGCTCTATTCTAGCCTCATCCACCATCTCAACTGCCAGTACTTCTTGACTCATGGCCCCCCGGGCTGCCTCTTCCATCATCACATCTCCTACTCTGACTCTTCTGTTTCCATCTTCCATTTATAAGTACCTTGTGATTACAATGGGCACACCCAGATACTCTAGGATAATCCTCCATCGCAAGATCTTTAAATTAATCACATCTGTAAAGTGTTTTTTGACAAGTAAAGTAACATACAGGTTCCAGACAATGTCTCATTGGGACAGACAAGAGGGAGGGAATCTGCCTACCATACCACCTGTATTGCTCATCCTTTCCTCTGAGTCTCCATTCCTGGTCTCTCTTGCTTCTCATTTCCCAGAAAAGTGAACAAAGCTTAAATGTACAGCCTGGTGACTTTTTAAACCCAGGTAGCCCTTCTGTCACCACCACCCAGATTCAGATGTAAGGCCGTCTCAGCACCTATGGTGGGCTCCTGCCTCCTCCCAGCCAACGGCGCCTCCCAGAGGCGGCCACTGTGCTCACCATTTGCACCTGTCTATGAACTGCACAGAGATGGAATCATGCACTCGGCTGCCCAGCCTCCTTCACTCAGTATCATGCCTCAAAGGTCATCAGTGTTTTCCTCTTAACAGTAACTACCTCCATTGCCTGCCCTGACCTAAGGAATTCATAGGCCGGTGAAGAGAAAAGACAGGTAGTAGCTGGAGAAAGAAGGGTCAAGAGCCAGTAACTTATCAGCCATAATGAAGAATGAAATTATGGCATTTGCCGGTAAATGGATGGAACTGGAGACTAGCATGCTAAGTGAAATAAGCCAATCCCCCCAAATCAAAAGCCAAATGTTCTCTCTGATCTGTGGATGCTAACTCACAATAAGCGGTGGGGGGTGGGTAAACTGGATTAGACAAAGGGGAATGAAGGGAAGGGAGAGGGAATGGGAATAGGAAAGACAGTAGAATGAGTCGGACATTACTCTTCTATGTTCTTATATGAATACACGACCAGTGTAATTCCACATCATGTGCAACCACAAAAATGGGAACTTATACTCCATGTATGTATAATATGTCAATACATTCTACTGTCATGTATAATGAAAAAGAACAAATAATTAAAAAAAAAAAAAAGAGCCAATAACTGAGATGACAGGCCAGTCCTCAGGATCCTTGTTCTCCCTTCTGGAGCATTTCCCCTTATTACCCTGCTTTGGCAAGTGCCCCATTATGCCCAGTGCGGCAGTGTCTTGGGCATGTCTCTTCTGCACCCTGTTGCCTGTGAAGCTTTTTAAAGAGCACTCGATTGAATGATGGCCATGCCTCTAAGTCTTCAAGGGCTCCCCATTGCTATAACTTTTAAGTCCAGTTCAGATGCTTTGTCTTCCACACAGAATCTCCTTTACCTCCTCATCTAGAACCGTTTCTCCTTCTCCCAAATTCTCATAGGACTTTACCTATTTTTATATCATTCGTAACATTCTTCCTCATTTAATGTACTTTCACTATGTGTCTGATCTTCTCTGCTCTCTTTTCTACTAAACCATAAACTCTGTGAGGACTGGAATTGTCTGATTCATCTGGGTTTCTCTAGGACACACCAGCACACTGGTGAGTACCAATAGGAACTAAAAAAGATATTTGAATAAATGAATGAATGAGCTGCGTGGAAAACTCAGCTATGTGCATAATTGAAAAAAGAAAGCGATAATATTGGTATACACAAGATGCTCCAGGAATTAAAATGTAAAAAAATAATTAAAAATCTCTTTTCTGTTTATTAGCTGGAAGAGTAGAGAGCTGCTGGGAAGGAGGGAGGGCTAGCAAGGGACTCACTCATTTCCACCTTTGCCCTTAGTCAAGGTCAGAGTAAGCAGAGTATCTTCCATGCCAGGCAGTCTCTACAAGAGATAGAGTCAAGTTGACCTTGGAAAACACCAACCAAGGGCCCATATTGCTCATAGGGCTGTGGCTGTCAGTGTCCAATGGTATGCATAGCCGTGACCCAGGTTGCCTGGGTTTCCAGTCCTGTTTAATTTTTCTGGTGTCTTTTCATGTAAATTTCTCTAAAGCTTGTATTATCTCAGGGCAGTGGTTCAAAGTCTTCTCTAATCTACTCATCTGAAGTGGGCAGATGACTTTAACAACCACTCTCCCCACCAGCTCTTCTCTCTGATGGAAAAAGAGGTCTGTTGTAATAATAATAAAAAAAAATCGGGGGGCTGAGGTTGTGGCTTATCGGTAGAGAACTCACCTAGCACGTGTGATGCCCTGGGTTCGATCCTCAGCACCACATAAAATAAATAAATAAAATAAAGGTATTGTGTCCAAGTACAACTAAAAAATAAATAAATATTTTTAAAAATCGGGAAACGAGAAGCTCTGTACTAGCAGTACTCATAAAGCTTATAACTGAGAAATATAAACCTTAGACTCGGGATTTTATATTATGAGGCATTGCGCAAAGCAGAATTATCCAAATACTTTGTTTTCTTACCTTGAATAGTAGATTGCAGTGTATTTAAATAGCAGTACCAGGCAACCAAATTTGGGAGAACTTGCTTTAACATATTTGAACTACATTGCATCCAAGACGTTTTAACGTCCTGTTGTAAGAAAACTAGCAGCCAGGCCCAGTGGCAGTGGCACATACTTATAATCCCAGCTACCCAGGAAGCTGAGGCAGGAGAATCAGAAGTTCAAGGCCAGCCTGGGCAACTTTGCAAGACCCCATCTCAAAATTAAAAAGAGAGGGGCTGGAGTTGTGACTCAGCAGTAGAGCACTCGCCTAGCACAAGTGAGGCCCTGGGTTCAATCCTCAGCACCATGTAAAAATTTAAAAAATAAAGGTATTGATTGATTGATTGATTGTTTCATCCAACTACAACTAAAAAATAAATATTAAAAATGAGAAAGCATCTCCTTCAATTGAAAGTATAAAAAAATTAAAAAGTTTTTTTTAGTTCCTATTGGGGATATAGCTCAGTGGTATAAATGTCCCTGGGTTAAATCCCCAGTCCTAATCAAAAAGAAGAAGGAGGAAAAGAAGAAGGAGAAGGAGGAGGAGGGGGAGGGAGAAGAAGAAAAAAAAGAAAAAAAGATTAGAAGCCAAAAATTCCATTGTTGCAAGTACACAGGATTACACAGAGCCAGCCATACAATCTCCAAAACACTTGGTTGATAATTATCTAAGAGAATTAGTCATACTTTCTCCTTGAAGATGAAGAGTAGATAGAATTCTCGTTCTCTACATTTTCCTATGCCCAATAGGACTTTTTTTTTTTTTTTTTTTTTTTTTTTTTGCATTGCTAAGGCTTCCTAATGAAAAATGGAATCCAAGTTTTTAGGAGGTTTCTAGGAATGGCTGGTTTTCATTTATGAATTCCAAATGCTAGTAACTTGTAACAACCTCCTTAGTTACTCCAGAATAGGGATTTCCTTATGTAATAATGGAAGTTCATGGAACAGGGTGTCATTTATTCACAAAGATCAAAGACCAACCTCAGATGTTTAAGTCAGTTCAGTTTAAGTCAGTTAAGGCCATTGCTGGGGTAGAATGAGAAGCCCCTACACTGGACAGAATAAAGGTAGCTTCTGTGATCCTATATTATCCTAAATCAGAGGAAAGGCCAGACCAGCCTGGCTTCCCGGGTGCTTGCTTTCTCATCCCAGACAAGTCCTCTGGAGTGCCGAGGGTATACGGCTTAAGTTGATTGGACACAGGGCACTATGAAAACATTCAGCTGTTCCTCGGACTTAAGTAGAAGAGACCTGTAAGACTGGGATTAAAGGTCTCTTAAAGTGACTCTACCTTAAATGAAAACCAAAAATCTCATGGAAAATGGGACTAGAGATTGGGGGATGGCAATGGATTATCTCTGAAAAATACATGGAAAAGTAAATGTGTCACTGAACCATGGGGAAAAGTCCTGAGAGGTGTGCCGGTAGGGGGTTTTGTCGTGGGAGAATCTTAGAACATACCTACACAGTGAAGACTAGGTGGTGATGCCATCTTGGGGACCACCCTCATATATGCAAAAGGTTGCTATGGAGGGTGGGACTGTCTTCAGGATGAAGATGGCAGTTGTGCACCCATTCTTGAAAGATAATAAGTCAAGTAGTATTGTTTTTATACAGATGTTGCCTTTTTTCTGACAAATTTGTACCAAAGTACAATATGATGTTCAAAACTCCACTTTGGACATTCACAGCACGATTGTAAAGCCAGTCAAGCAAAGGTAACTAAGGGTGGAGAGTCTCTTGATCCGTTGATAAGCAGGTCAGTCTCTTTTAAAGGGCCTCATCCTTTGTTGAATACCCACCTATCTTCTGGTGTTAACTGGCCTAACTTTGCCAGATCCTTATTTGGCAATGGAGTTGTGAGTCAAATAGTTCTCTGTGGCTTTCATTGAATTCATGAAATTTTGATATTTTGATGTTGATTTTCAGTTTTGCTTTGCATTCTGTTACATTGCATTTTTTAAAAATACCTTTATTTATTTATTTTTATGTGGTGTTGAGGATTGAACCCAGTGCCTTGCACGTGCTAGGCGAGTGTGCTACTGCTGAGCCACAACCCCAGCCCCCTGTTACACTGCATTTTGTCCGACGATAGCAACTCCGACCATTAAAGAGAGAACACTTGGCCTAGATGGGCTGGGCAGAGTTGGGAAAGGAGGTGGTCAGTGTGTGACCAGGAACTGAATTTATGTCATCAAATGACTCATGATCTTTGCTGCCCTTTGCAACTTGAATCTTTAAGGACTTACAGAGCACTTGGATGACAATGACCCTTGTAGAACTAACAGTAACGAACCTTAAGTTTATATAGTGATTTACATTTTTAAAAATATTTCCCTGAGATTTCCATTTGAACTCTTCACATGGGTAGGGCAAATGAAGAAACCTGTAACTCAAAGAGATCCTGGAATGTCGGGTTCCTGGGTGACTGGTATTTCCATTCTGTACCCATTAGGGAGAGTTCTTCTGCCTGAGATTAAATCAAGGAAGTGCAAAGGCTTTTCTTTTGAAGCTCAGAGGGACAAGGAACAATTTAGGTTCTCTGATGGGACTGAGGTCAGGCCTCTGAAGACAGAAGAATCTTTAGGCTAGACCTGGTTGTTTTCTGGACCTCATCAACTACCTCTGTCTCTGGGATGACACGTGGTGATGTGTGCACTTGTGTGAGGGAGATTTTCCGAGTGGAGCAGGCACTCCTTCCCCCAACTCATGACTCATTCCCTGCATGTTCAGTTACTGATTAATCTGAGGGTCAAACACCCCAATCTCCTGGCAGCTGCCCTTCCATAGCATGAGGGGCTGGAGGTCAAATTGCAAAAAGGGGTGATGTGTTGGCTTGAAAAGACACCTCTGGACTCATAGGCACTGTAAGGATCCTTATTTACTGCAGCTGCACCCTGGAGTCTTGAATTTAGGCCATTTTAGTTGAACCAGGCTGGAGAATTACTTCCTTTATGAGCGATAGGGCCTGTGAGACATCCCACATCTGTGGGGCGCCTGAAATGACAATGATTTGTGGCCCCCAGAATGCTCCCCAAGGGGCCTGATGTTCCAGAGGTTAGTCTGATTTGCTTGGCCGTCACTAGTGTCTGGCCTAAGCTGAGGTGGAGGAGCAGGGGTGTGCAGGGAGGTGAACAAGTCTCTCTCCTGTTAAATGTGGAAAGGGGTTGCCAGATCAGGAAGACAGCTGCTGAGCTAAGGTTCCTGTCCACTTTGTGTGTCACGGGGGGCTATTCAGGGCAAGGTGACTTTGTTGGCCCTCAGACCCTCAGCTCCTTCCAAAAACTTGACATAGGTTGCCTGGTATCCTGTCTTCACCAGAGCTCTCCCAGACCCACAGAGAGCAAGAGGGGACACCTGGGAGGTGACAATTGCCCTCAAGATGTGAGTCCATCTGCATGAGGTAGAACATGCTTCATTTAGGGGCCCTGCTACTCTACCAGGTGCAAGGTGTCAAGCCACTGTGGTGGTGACTCTGAGCAGCACTACCCAAGACTGCCATTACTTCTGGAATGTCAGGCTGGCAGAGGTGACCCTCCAATGGGAAGGGAGGGAATTTCTAAAGTCATTTCTATTTGGGTTTCCCTTGTTTGTGTTCTTTACAAAACATCATTGAAGTACATGCTGGTGACACACTGGAGTGCATCAAACAGGCTTAAGAGCAGAGCCGTTAGCGGAAGGGAATAAAGGAGTGGACACTTCTTGCTGCTGCTTCCCCCGTGCTTGAACTCCCTCCAAAGGAGAGTTCCTTCTCCACCTTGACCCCATGGAGTCAAGCTGATCCCAGCCAATGGGCCTGTCAGCCCATCTCAACAGTCAATATCAGGCTGTTTCCAAGATGGCGGTTGCTCTGATCTGGGGAAGAGGTCCTGCAGGAAGATTTACATGTCATGACTGTAACACATGCTGTACTATGTACATATGAATTTAAAGTAAAGACTGACAGAAGTTCCCTTATGGAAAGAAATTACTCCTGGAGTTCTGACTCCTAGTTGCAACCTTTTCTAAATACCGTCTCTGTTCTAGGCTAAGGGCATCAAAGATGTTCCAGAGTAGATATCAAGGTCCTGGAAGCTGGGTCAAGGGAGAACCTGCCAGGCACAGAGGAAGGAACAGGACCTGCTAGGCAGAGGACCAAGGGAAGGCATGAACTTTGGTGCAGAGCCAGGCAGCCAGTGATGACAGCAGAGTTTGCAGGGAGCCACTTGGCTTTGAGCCTCACACGTAGCCAGGATCTGTGGCCTTCAGAGGGTTCCCCTGGACTGTTCCAGATATAGGATACAGTACCTGCTAAAAGTGCCAAGAAGGAACGTGGTCCTGGACTGTTTCCAGTCCACTGTGTCCCATAACTGTTTATTTTTTTATTGGTGTATTTTAATTATACACAGTAGTGGAATTTATTATGGCATATTCATATGCACATACAATGTAATCTGATCAGTCTCATTCCCCAGCATCCCCTCCCTCTCTGGTTTTTGCTTGTTTGTTTTGTTTTGTTTTTTAAAATTTTTTTAGTTATAGGTGGACACAATGCCTTTATTTTTATTTATTTATTTTTTTAATGTGTGGCTGAGAATTGAACCCAGTGCCTCACCTGTACAACCCCAGCCCCTGTTTTCTGTCTTTTTTTTTTCCCGCTGGTACAGGGAATTGAACCTAGGGATACTACCACTGAGATACATCCCAAGCCCTTTGTGTTTTTTATTATATTTTGACAGGATCTCACTAAATTGCCCAGACTAGCCTTGAACTTTCCATTCTCCAGCCTTAGCCTCCCAAATTGCTGGGATTACAGGTGTGGACCACCATGCCCAGCCAGAAATTCTGGTTTTAATTAACATTAATCGATACTCGCTAAGGACATCTCATTAGAGTTGTTAAAGGCTTATCATATTCAGCAGTCTTCCATTTACCAGGGTGAGGATAGGATAGTTGATGAAAATTATACTGTAGAATCCCACCTTTTTCTCTCTCATAGTTATATATAGTTTACAAAATTTAAATAAAGGAATATATCTCCCACCCTAAGCCCTCTATAAATAAGGTCAATAACGTCTTGTGCAGCCTCCCAGAAATATTCCATATGTGCACACACAGTCTTCTTCCTTTCTTTCTTTCTTTCTTTTTTTTTTTTTTTTTTTGTGGTGCTGGGTATTGAACTCAGGGCCTTGTGCATGTGAGGCAAACACTTTATCGACTGAGCTATGTCCCCAGCCCTTCTTCCTTTATTTATAGCATAAAGAAATCATATGAGGGGCTGGGGATGTGGCTCAAGTGGTAGTGTACTTGCCTGGCATGCACAGGGCGCTGGGTTCGATCCTCAACAATACATAAAAATAAAAAATATAGATATTGTGTCTACCTAAAACTAAAAAATAAAAAAATTTAAAAAAATAAAAAAAAAAAAAGAAATCATATGATACATTCTGGTCCACAAACTGCTGCTTTTTTGCCTAAAGTCATATTTTGTACTTTTTAACAACATCAGCAGGAGAGGAAAAAGAATCCATTTACTTCATTCTTTTTAAATAGCTATTCCTGTCGATTTTCTACTTATTGCAGCCTTACACAGTGGTTTTGCATAGAAGTGCAAATAAGTTTGTAAAATATAGTCCTAGGTTTGAAATTTCTAGATTAAAATAATATGCACTTTACATTTTGATGGATATTACCAAATTGCCCTCTAATTTAAACCAATTTAAACTCCCTTCAAAATGTCTAAGAATGTCTGTTTCTCCACACTCTTGCCAATGATGTATGTTATCAGTATTTTTTACCTTTGCCAATAGGTGAAAAAAGTTGTTCATTGGTTAAATTTGTATTTATAGAATGTATAAGAGAGGTGTGATGTCTTTTCATGTTTCTGAATTATTTGCACGTATCTATAGCCTTCATCCAGCTTCTGATTGCCTGGTTGCCTTTTCTTATTGATTTATGATCACTCCTTAGGTATAAAGGATATTAACCCCTTCTCCATCATCTAATTTACTCTTTTCCCTTCACTTTTCATTTATGTTTTGATTTGGTTAATATTTTTTCTCCATACAAGCTTTGAAATTTTCCATGTAGTTAAAACATCCCAGTTTGATCATTCTTAGAAAGACCTCCCTGTTTTACGATTTTATACTTAAAGAAACTCTCAGCATCCTTCTAACAAGTTTCTGCTTAATGTTTTTTCCTTGTTCTAAATGTTTTACTTCCCTGAAGTTCCCCCCCACACACAAATGACTAACTGGTTGTCCTAGTAGATTTATGAAATAATCTTTTTCCTATTTTTTAAAAGACAACTTTATCACATATCAATCATTTACATATATTTTAAAAACTATTTTTTGTAGTATTCTGGGCCAATGGGATCACTAATTTTTTATTAGGTTTTTAACATTCACTTGTTTTTTCCTACTTTCAATTTAGCCAAGATTATGCTTCACTGGAAAAGGCAAAGGGCAGGGTAAGAGCCAAGATTCATCCTCGGTCACATTGCTGGCTTTGGGGACACAGTTGAATCTGACTTTCAGAGGCTGGGGCTGCCCAGCTTGCTTGGGACCCTGAGGTCGGAGAGCCAGAGCAAGGGAGGAACCCCATGCAGATGTAGGCCCCAGTCAGGGAACCCATGGGTGAGGGGTGGAGGAGGGTCCAAAGTGGGGGCTGTCCAGGCAGTCATGGAATGAGAGCAATTCCAGCTGGGGAATGCACAGATAGGGAGGGGTGTGAAAGGAGAATGTGGAAGCAGCCTTGCCCTTGAGCTCAGCATGGGAGGGGGGAGGTTCTGTGCACCCTTCCTGCTCAATGTTTATAGTCTGTGTTTGGAGGAGAGGCCCATAGGTCAGGTTGGATGTGTGTGGGGATGGCCAGAGGCCAGGAGAACCAGAAAGCAGTCATGTTTGCTAGCAGGGAGCCTGGTACCTCTCTTGGAGATTAAAGAGTTATTTAGCATATGGTGATATTAAAAAAACAGCCCCGTAAATCTCAAACTTCTTGACCCTCTGGCCAAGAGAAATATATTCCCCCACTTACTTTCTGTTTCCCTCATTAGAATTGCATGAAAGCTTATTGATTTCTGGGACTTTCTGGGGTGGTGGAAATATTCTATATCTTGATTTGAACACTGGTTACAAGAAGATAAAGTTGTTAAAACTTCTATAGCCTTAGTTAAGGTCAGTACATTTTTTTTTTTTTTTTTTACTATATCAATAGATACTCCATGAGGGTAAAAGGAGAGATAAATAAACTTGGCACAGATTTCATTTTCACATCTAAGGATGTGACCTCACAATTTCAGGAGTTACGTGTTGGTATACACATGCCTTTTAAGGATTATTTTTAAAAAGAAATAATAGAATGTGAATGGGGAAATTCAGTACAGGGGATGCAAGTAAGTATTCATAGTGAAATGTTTGCAGCTTTGCTGCATATTTGAGATTTTTCATAGTAAAAGGTTGAAAGAAATATTAAGTAGTTATCTTGCAGAAATCAAGATATCACAGATTTGTGTGTGTGTGCACGTGCATGTGTGTGCTAGGGCTGAACCCAGGCCCTTACGCCTGCTAAGCAAGCAAGCACTGTACCACTGAGCTGCACCCCTGACCCACTCACAAATATGTTCTTAAAGGAAATGTGGGAAAATAAAATAATAGCACACAAATGGTTATTTGCAGCAAAGGATCGCATTTCCAATGATGCTGTGTTAGTTTTCTAGGGCTGCACAAAGCACCACACACTGAATGGCTCAGAACAACAGAAATTTATTTTCTTGCAGTTCTAGAGGCTGGGCAGCTGACAAAAGATATCAACAACATTGGTTCTTTCTGGAACCCCTGACCTGTACCAGGTCTTTCCCAGCTTCCGGCAGGGCTCTGCTATCCCTGGCTTACAGACCTGTCCCATCAGTCCCTGCGTACATCTTCATAAGGTGTTCTTTCTTGTGGCTCCACATCCGTGTATCCACATTATACTCTTCTTACGAAGACACCAGTCATCCTGAAGTGAGATTTCACCCTGGTCCAGTCTGACCTCATTTAACTGGATGACATCACAGGTCTTATTTCTAAATAAAGCCACATTCACTGGCTCTCAGAGGACATGCTTTGGGAGGAAATGCTATTCCACCCAGTCTAGATATTACTACATGGATTCTGCCACTTGAACAGCTTAGATGGATGTGAATATGAACTATGTTATATTTCAGAAAGATGACCCAGTGGTGACAGAGGTTACAATTTTGAAGGTTCATGGGAAGAGTTTGATACTTCACTTGAGTGAAAAAGAAAACATAATTAAAGAGTTACTTAGCATATGGTGATATTAAAAAAGATTCTTGGGCCACTTTCCAAACCTATAAAATCAGAATCTCTCAAAGCAAGATCCCAGAAATCTGTGTTTCAATAAGTATTCCATGTGACTCAGGAGGAGCACCATAGTGTTTGTGACCTACTGTATTAGAAGGCTAAGGGCCAAGGGCAAGAGGAAGACTAGAGATGGGAAAACTACAGGTGGCCAGGTGGGCAGGTTCCATGGGGTCATCAAAGAATCGGCATCCTAGTTGGGCATGGTAACTCATTCCTATAATCCCAATGACTCAGGAAGTAAAGGCAGAAGAATTGCAAGTTCAAAGCCAGCCTCAGCAAATTAGCAAGGCCCTAAGCAACTTAGTGAGACCCTGTATCAAAAATAAAAAATAAAGTAAAAATTAAAAGGGTCCACATCCTCAATTCGCAGTGTGGAGCTTGGTGCAGGGCAATTGCAAGATGAACATGGCCCAGGCAGCCCACATTGCTGCCCTGTAGGACAGAGGAGGGGGCCCGGGATCTGGAGCCCAGAGTCTGTGCCATACTCCTGCCTTAGCATCTTCTTAACTGTGTGACTTTGAGTATGTTGTTTCACCTTGTGATTTTCCCCTGTCATTTCACCCTGGCTCCCCCACAGGATTGCGTGTGGTTGTAGTGAGACCACATGGGATCTGTAAAACAGAACATGTTGATCAAATGGAATCCGTTCCAGCTTCTGCTAAGAAAGGGGTAGATTTCTGCTAGGTGTTGAGGGTAGGATGTTTTCAAAGCCGGACTTGCTATGTGTTTAGACCCTATGGGGGTCCTGTCCATATCCTCAGAGGGGCATGAGGGCATTCTCTTCTCTCAGAGTTGCCCCTTCCCTGTGACCAGGGCCTGTGGGCCCTCATCCTGACTGCACATGCACAGGTGCAACTCTAGACCTGAGACACTCACCCTGGTTGGGGAAGAACAGACTCCAAAGACAAGGCTGGCCAACACCCCAGATGGTCCCAAGGGCTCACAAGGATGCCTTCCTCTCACCATTCCTTCTGCTGTGCAACCACAAACACAGTGGACTTCCCTTCTGTGCTTGGCACTGTGCTTGCTGCTATGAATAAAAAGATTTCTACCTTCAAGAGGCTAACCTATCAGTGGAAGGAGGTAGACACAATAATTCAGAGTGGTAGCAAGTGCTATAACAGAATATAAATATTCTGCATGTGTATTACACAGTGAAATAATGGACTAGATGATATGTTTTAGACCAGGGAGAGGGGCTGTGGCAAAGTGGCAGCCATGGCTCAGATGGGGGTTATCAGGGAAGGCGTCTCTAAGGAGTCAATGGTTGGTGGATAAAAAGGAGCTGTCACAAAGGTGCAAAGGTCCTGAGGTATGACCAAGACGGGGCTCTGGTGTTGCCAGACAGTGTGAGTAAGGAAGTGTGGAGAGAGGTGAAATGAGAGGTGAGCCAGCGCCCTATCTTGGTGAGGTTCATGAGTCACAGGGATTTAGGTTTTATTCAGAGGGCAATAGGCAGCCCCTGGAAAGTTTTATGCAGAAGGCTAAAGGAGTAATAAAGAAAAATAATAAAGAAAAACTATTTTCTTAGATAGTTCTAGTTGCTATATGGAGGATAGATTGCAGGTGGTCAAGAGTAGAATCAGAAAGAGTTAAAGGCCATCAGTGTTGCCAAGGTGACTGGAGGGTATGCTGGCCTAAACTGGGTGACCATGAGGATGGGGGAGATTAGCAATTGCCTTAGACATAGAACTACTAGAATTTGCTAATGGATTGGATGTCGACATTGAGGAAAGGGAGGACTTGAGGGTGATGCCAAGATTTTGCCCTGAGCAACTGGGTGGTTTGATTTATGGAAATGATAAATACTGGGATGGGGGCTCAGGTTTGGGATGGGACTTTCAAGTTCCCTGGGGACATGTCAGGTTGGAGATGCCAAGAAATCATCATCCAAGATAAGATTTCAAATAGTACAGTGAACTGATGGATCCAGAGCTTACAATCCACATGTGGCTATTTGAATTTAAATTAATGGGCTGGGGATATAGCTCAGTTGGTAGAGTGTTTGCCTCGAATGCACAAGGCCCTGGGTTCAATCTCTAGCACCACAAAAAAAAAAAAAAAGAAAAATAGAATTAAATCAAGAAGTCATCTCTTTGGTTACACCAGCCACATTTCCAAGGTTCAGTAGGGGCTATTGGCTACTATAATAGCACAAAGATAGAACGTTTTCATCATTATAAGAAAGTCTGTTGGGCAGCACTGATCTAGCGCTGTGGCCCAGGACTCCTGGCTTTTTCTCTCTGGCATAATGGTCCCTAGATTAGGGGTGGTTCTGTTCCAGGATGGTGTCCGTGCATCATTCAGAAATAGCTCACTCTTGCCTTCTTTGCTTGACACATACTAATGATGATGTCTGTCACTTGTGGCCATGTCAGACAGGTGAAGGACACCTTGTCCTGGGGTTGTTCAGAGAAGTCATCCCCTGGGCCTGAGGTACTAACATGGTGATATGTCTAAAACATGGTGCTTAACCCATAGGAAATTTTTTTCTTTATTATTTTTTTTTATTGGTTGTTCAAAACCTTACAAAGCTCTTGACATATCATATTTCATACTAACCCATAGGAAATTAGGAGGAGACACTATAGCTCATCAGGAATCACCAGGTGTCCCCGTTGTAGGGCTCACTGTCACCAGCTGTCCCTCGTTCTAGGATGCACTGTGCAGATCCGGCAAGGTTTAGATTTGTGCAATGGGTCTCAAGCAGTCCAAGAGTCTTGTGTTCTAGATCCACCCATGTCACCGAGACAGGTCATCTGACCTCTATCAGTATAAACATCCTCCATTATAAAAGGGAAGGATTGCAGGGCTGAACACGAGGTAGACATTGTTTAAATCCATAAAAAGGAGTAGTTGGCTGGGCGTGGTGGTGCACACCTGTAATCCCAGGGACTCCAGAGGCTGAAGCTGGAGGATCACAAGTTTGAGGACAGCCTGGCCAACTGAGTGAGCCCCTGTTTAAAAATAAAAATTAAAAAGGGCTGGGGAGGTAGCTCAGTGGTAGAGCACCCCTGAGTTCTATCCTTAATACCCACCTCCCAAAAAGTAGTAGTGAGGTGTGAGGCAAGTTGCTTTGTTGTTGTGATTTGTTTTTGTTTTTGTTTTTTTAACAAAACGGTTCAGTGACTATTATAGTTTCTTGTAAATCATTTGCCATTTTGTAAACAAATGGCAAAAACAACAATTATTTTTCTTTCTTAAATGGAGTATGAAAGGCATACTTGGGATTATTGCTTCTGAAACCATGATGTAAAGTTATTTGAAGATCGATGGCTTCCTTTCTCCTTTAAAATTAGTGAAATAAAAACACGGAGGGCATCACCCTTAGAACTCAGAGCCTTACATGATAGATCTGAAATATATTGTTTTATTATAAAAGCTGGGCCAGTGAGGAGATGATGTGTTTAGATGGCATCAGTGTGTTTTCCTTGTGGGTAGCATGTCCTGTGAGCCTCTCAGAGGGGCTTTGTCGTCCAGGTCCTGAGCGATTGCAGTCAGCCAGACTTGGTCTCATCAAGTCTGCAAAAGGATGCATTCTGAAGAGATTGTGCCCTGCAAGCTCTGATGTTCCCATCACAGTTGCAGCCCAGTTCCTTCCTACCCTGCCATTGCAGGGAGAGGCAGGATTTTATTCAGAAGAATCCAGAAGGTAAGCCTCGGAGAGCTCCTTGCGTTCGCCATCACCAAGCCCACGTGAATCAGAATAATAGCACAGAAACTTGTAGGGGTACTTTGGCAGTTTCAAGCAGTAATTTAGTATTTTCAGGCTGTTGACCCCCTTTTTCTCTTCTTTCTTTCTATCTTTTTTTGGTTCCAGGGATTAAACTCAGGCGCACTCTACCACTGAGCCACATCCCCAGCCCTATTTTGTATTTTATTTAGAGACAGGGTCTCACTGAGTTGCTAAGTGCCTTGCTTTTACTGAGGCTGGCTTTGAACTCGCGATCCTCCTGCCTCAGCCTCCTGAGCCACTGGGATTACAGGCATCTGCCACCATGCTTGGCTGTCCCTTTTTTCTGATGTCCTGGATTGCCCACCTACACTGGCTTCTGTTTCGGAGGGTGAGGTTGCAGGCATTGGCATTCAAAACAGTTCATTTTATGAGCAGAAGCAATACCAGGTCCCAGGGGACTGGCACTGTCTTCCTGTCCTCCTCTCCACATTCCTGAGCAAGAGCAGTTGGTCACATCTTAGGCACAAGCTTCCTACTTATTTCCTTTTTGTCCTTCTTCCTCCCATGAATACGGGATGGTGGCCTTGCAGAGCTATGGACTTGCAGTGATGTGGGGAGGGTCAGGTACAGGCCTGCTTTGGGGGGTTCTGTGGCTTGTCACTTCCTACACCACAAAAGGGTAGCCAGAGCTCTGCCCTGCTTGAGACCCATTGCACATTTGGACCCAGTGAGGCAGAGAGCAGTCTGTTAGAAGTGGAAGCAAGTGGATTCTGCTGCCTTGGTTGTGGCTGTGTCCAGCTCCCCAGAACCACCAGCCCCGGGAGCCTGCTCCTGGGGGCCGGGGAGGTGGGCTGTCAGCACAAGGACGGGGCTCTCCAGGCAGATGAGGCTCAGGACAGCCCTGCTCATGGTCTTCCTCTGAGCTGTCCATCTGTGTGCTACCAGGTGTGCGGCAGGGGGTCGGGGCAGCTGGACACGGGGCCCAGGGTGCCATCTCATCTCAGAGAAAGGGTTTTCAGGCACAACCGGGCTGAGGGATAAAAGGCCATCTGTCCATCTCTCGGTGCCCAGCCCCGGCCTTCTCGAACAACATTCCTTTATGCGGCCGCCCCGCCCCCCGCAGCCCCCGCCGCCGCACACTGCCTCCTTTCAGGCCTCCTCTATGCTGGACTTGTTTGTTTGCGGTGCAGAGCGCAGACTCTCTGTTGTTCTTCTCTGTTCTCCCCCCATGTACCCTCCAAGCACACCCTCTCTAGGGAAGACAGGGCCTGGGCACTGGAGGAGGGCTAGGGGCTGAGACAGAGGCCCTTGGGGACCTCCCAGTGAGTCCTCCATCCATCATCTGGGAGATCTTGTATGAGTGACTCAGTTTCCCCCGTCTATGGAAAGCCTCCTGCCAGTTTCTCAGGGAGAATTATGTCAATATCAACGGGATGCCCACCACATGTGCTCACCATGAAGGTGGCCTGGCTGGCCCAGGACCATGTGTGTGTGGGGGGGGGTGGGGGGGGGTGGGAAGAGTGCAGAACAAGGTTTGCATCTAAGAGAGCATCAGTTTGTGTGGCCCCGGCTCTGCCGCCTGCCCTGCACCACATTCCAAGTGGGAAAGACAGGGGAGTGGCTTCTCAGGCCCCAAAGGAAGGGGAAGAGTGCTGCCTCTGAGTTAGGAAGGGATGTGCTCGAATGTCCCCCCACGGTGGGCCAGGTAGGAAGGTTATGTTGACAGGCAGACCCTGATTTCTGCCACCTGCAGCAGAGGACAAGATGCAGACCCTGACTTCATATCTCCTTGCATAGATTTCTCAGTGTGGCTCTCTCTCCTGGTTGAATTCCCTCTCCTTCCTTGGCCCCGCCTGGATCCCAGGGAAAACTGATTCAGTTCTTGGATTAGTTTTCTAGTACCGCCATTACTACCACAAATTAGGTAATTTAAACAACATGAATTTGTCATCTATGTTAGGCATGGGAGCACATGCCTGTAATTACAGCCACCCCAGAGGCTAAAGCAGGAGGATGTCAAGTTCAAGGCCAGCCTAAGCAACTTAGTGAAACTCTAAGCAATTTAATGAGACATTGTCTCAAAATAAAAAAATGTAAAGAGCTAGGGAAGTGGCTCAGTGGTAAAGCACATCTGGGTCCAACTCCCAGTATAAAAAAAAAAAAACAAAAATCAAAAAAAAAAGAATTATACTCTCATAGCGTATAGTTCTGGAGGTCAGAATTTTAAGACCAAGGGTCTGCAGGATAGGTTCCTTCTGAGAGATGTGAGAAAGAGTCTCTCCTGGCTTCTGGTTGTGTGCTGGGGTCTCTGATATCCCTTGGCTTGTAGATGAATCAGCCCTTCATCCTCACATGGTGCTCTCTTGGTGGACATGTCTATGTTCACATTTTCCCATTTCATAAGGATTCCAGTTATGCTGGGTTGGGCACACCTTAATGACCTCATTAATTACATCTTCATGGTCCCAAACAAAGTCACCTCCTAAGATACTGCATAGGTTTCTCAGTGTGGAATTGTTCATATGAATTTACAGCATGGGGCAGACACAGTTCAACCAGGACAGGCCTTTGTACTGGAAAGTGTGACAATGGAGGTGACATCTTTGGTGCATGGCCTGGGTCTCCACTGTAATTACCTCATCCTCACAGGTTTTATCTCCTTCCCAGACACAAAGGAGGGAATACCAGTAAATATCATCCCCTCCCCACACCTCTGCTCCCCATCCCCTGCTTCCTCTAAAGCTGATTGTTGCCAGTGGAGGGAGGAGGAGGCCCAGGCTCACCCTTCACTAGGCCTTGCTAGGCCTCTGGTTCCTTTGGTGCCTGTCACCCAACTCATCCAGGGCCTTGGCACTGCAGGCCTGTGCCCTGTGGGTACAGCCTGGGCTCCCCATCTAGATTCCCTATTCTGTAAATAAGGTGGTGGAGTGGAGAACAAAATCTTTGCTCTTGCCTATCCCTTCCCCTTCCCCTCAAAGGGGCACCCACATAGAACAGGAGGCTGCAGCTCACCCCGAGTTTTCAGACCAGCACACCAGAGCTGTGTTTATGTTCAGACCTGTTGGTTTGGCCCCCAGCACTCATTTGCTTTAAATGCAAGGTGAATTTAAAAATCTGGAGATTTCACACACACACACACACACACACACACAAAAAAAAAAAAAAAAAAAAAACCTACAAATTAGCTTTCCCATTTTTCTTAAAAATCACAGGGTCTGGGGCTGGGGTTATAGCTCAGTGGTAGAGCACTCGCCTAGCACAGGCGAGGTCCTGGGTTCAATCCTCAGTACCACATAAAAATAAGTAAATAAAATAAAGGCATTGTGTCCATCTACACCTAAAAAATAAATATTTAAAAAAATCATAGGGTCTGACGGTCTCCCATGACCTGTACCTAAGGCAGGGCTGCCTCTCATCGCAGGGCATGGCCCCTGTACTTCTCTATAATCTGCTCCATTCCCTTCAACCTCTGTGACCTCAAGACCAAATGATGATGGCTGTTGCTACTGCCCTTATACATTTCTTTTTTTCTCCATGCCAGTGCCCCTGGCAAAAGGTGCCTCATGGTTTTGCCTGAGTCTTGCTTCTTGGTGCCTCATGTTTTAAGGAAAATCAGAATAAGCATCTGTGGAAGGGATGAGGATTCCTGCATGTTTCACATGCAAACAAAATAGGTCTGTGTCGTGAACCACGCCCTGCCTGCTCCACTCTGCACTGTCGCCTGCCCAGCCGTTGAAGACAGCTGGAAGTTGGGGTGCCCTTGCCAGAGAGAAGCAACGTCTTGTTCCAGGAGGAAGATATGGAGGCCACACAGCATGTTGGCAGTGGAACCTGGTCTAGAACTGTACCCCTTGGTCTAGAGCTGAGTGTAAAGTAAGAACTAAATGGCTGCCTTGGATTCTTCCAGGCCTAGACGGCCTCTGAGGGCTGCCTTCCCGAGAGATGGCCTGTTGTGGGGCTGGCCGGGAACCTCAGGGAGCTGCCAGGGAGCCAGTGCTGGGTGCTCTTGCATTTGGGTCTGACGGTGCTGAACTGGTATGAAAGTGCTGGCAGAGGAGGGATCCCAGGAGGGCCACGGGTGTGATCAGGGCGCTTGCCAGCCAGGAATCGGCAGAGTGCTAGGAGAAGCTGTGGCTGGCGCTCTTGTCTGCAGGCTTCTCTCCTGTGTGGTCTTGAACTGTGTCTGCAAGTATCTGATGAGGTCAAAATACCCTCTTTACCCCACCACTACATTGCCTAGCATGCCCAGCGGCTCTTGGCTGAAATGTGCTGTGCCTGCCTACGCCATCTCCTTGGCAGGTGACATTGGTGGCTCCTTGTGCCTGTCCTCTTTCTAAGTAAACACAAACTGTGAAAGCCATTGGGAAGTTCTCCTCCATGCTACGGTGGCCTTTCCGCCTAAGCAGGTCACTCATCTACTCATTATGTATCTTTTGGCAGACATTTGAGTGCCAACCCTGTGCCAGGCCCTCACAATGAACAAGATAAGCACAGAGCTCACACTCTAGCTTGGGAGGCAACAGGTAACTAAGGTGGGAGGGGAGAAAGATGCTTTCAGCCCTGAGCAACTGAGCACAAAGTGCTTCTTCCCAGAGGTGGGGAGAAGGGGGATGGGGAGGGCTTGGATGAGAGACTGGGTCTACGGTACCCTTCTTGTTGCCCCAGGACTGTCTTCTGTCCCTCAAGTGGATCCTATGAGAAAGCTGTCATTTGACATCCTCTTCCAAGTGTCACTCGTTACACTTGTGTTAATCATTCTTGTGAAAGCCAATAAAAGTCTGACCACAGAGTTACTCACCTTCTAAATTGGGTGCTGAAAGGCACCCAACCCAAAGGCACCATGCAGAACAGTCTCCTAATGCACAGATTTTCTTCACTATGAGATTCTTTTAGGTTTTTAAAGTTCCCTTTGTCTTCCTTCCGGGATCAGGAGAGTTTTTTAAAAAGTTTCCAGGAAACTTTTTTTAAAAGCCTTTTAGAGTACCCTAGTTGCTGGAATGACCTTTACACACTTGTGATTCATGGACGGTGTTTGCCTGGGGAATGCAGGGTGAGCCCAGCTCAACTGTAAAATAAATACCGGGGCTCAGGCACCTGGAAACGAGGTCCAGATCAGCATGTGTGCCGGGTGGTACAGCTGCTGTTGGAAGGACAAGGTTCCTGGAGTCCCCAGAGTGAGAGTGGATGACTCTCTTCAGACCCTTTGTAGAAAAGGTTCTCAGACTTTCTGGAATCTCACAGCCCGACTCAAGGAAGTTAGTCAATGAAATAAGAGCTGGGGGGCCCTTTCCTGTCCCTAAGAGTATTCCTGCTCTTGCTGATGCTGATGGGTGGCTGGCTCTGCCTCTCCTTGGAGTCTCCTCCGGTATTGGAGGTGTGTTCAATCTTGTGATAATAACCTGGGCTTCTGCCAGGAAGGGGTGTGGTCCTAGAAGGCCACCCAGAAAGCACCTTTGTTTATATGGTCACTCCAGGGTTTATTTGTCAAGAGCCTATCACTCGTGACATTACTCCCTGTTGGCCACAGGCCCCTCAAGGTGTCATTAGGCTAGGGCAGCAGAAAGGGGGAGAAGGACAGGAAGTGCTCCCAACTACTGTCTTCCCCTTTGTCCCTCTTTTTCTCATCCTTCATGGGTAGGGTGTTCCCTGCCTTCAGACTGGCTCTGGTCTGTGATTCAGGGTGACTCTCCAGAGAAAAACTCTCACTGCTCTGTGCAAGGATGTGAGCTGGTGAGCCATGCTCAGCCTGTGCCACTCCCAGCCTCCTGGCCTCCTGGCTCAGGAGGGAGTGGTGGGCCACAGATCAGGGGCTCCTCCACTTCCCTTGTTTTACTCAGAATATTTCCAATTGAACGAGAAAGTTTAAAAATTTAGCTTCCATATTGAGCCAACGTCTTTCTATAAAACTGGATTTTTAGTAATTTTTCAAGTAAAGGCGTGGAACTGGTACAACGTGAAAATTTGATCTATGTCCTGTCGTAGAGTCCCACATCAACCAGCTTAAACCAAGGAAACCATCATGTACAATGAATGCTAATAAACAAAAGTTTACAATGTTATTTTCTTGCATAATAAACATTTTTAAATAGGACCTTTTTAAAAAAATTTTTATTGTTGTTGTTCAAAACTACATAGTTCTTGACATATCATATTTCACACATTTGATTCAGTATCTAGTTGCCAACTGCCCTTCCTTGGGAAGACTCTCTTTTGCTCTGAAAACATATTTCCTATGTTTTTTTTTTTTTTTTTTAGAGAGAGAGAGAATTTTTTAATATTTATTTTTTAGTTTTCGGTGGACACAACATCTTTATTTTATTTTTATATGGTGCTGAGGATCAAACCCAGCACCCCGTGCATGCCAGGCGAGCGCGCTACCACTTGAGCCACATCCCCAGCCCTTTCCTATGTATTTGATATGAAATTTCCTAATATTTATGAAATGCTGACAGTAATTTTTTCAATTTTTCTTTTTTTTTTTTTTTTTTTTTTTTTTGTGGTGCTGGAGATTGAGCCCAGGGCCTTGTGCATTCTAGGCAAGTGTTCTACTGTTGGGCTACACCTCCAGCCCTAAAATATATTTATTTAGAAAAAAAATGCTGGCAATCTCAAATCAATTTTATGTACTATTAGATGTGCTCATGCCTTTTCTATGTACTCAAAGGACACTGAAAATCTACAGTCTAGAGTGTTGGAATGGTTTTTTGTTTGTTGTACTGGGGATTGAACCAAGGGGTGCTTAACCACTGACCCACATCCCCAGCCCTTTTTTATATTTTATTTAGAGACAGGGTCTCATTGAGTTGCTTAGGGCCTGGCTAAGTTGCTGAGGTTGGCTTTGAACTCGGGATCCTCCTGCCTCAGCCCCCCCAGCCCTGGGATTACAGGTGTGCACCACCATGCCTAGGCAGTGTTGGAGTGTTGATCCTATATGTGGACACCGCCTTTCCAGCCCAGAGTGGTATTCCAGGATGGCATGTTCAGGGTCCTGAGCTACCCCTCTCAGGCAGAGAGCCTTATTTCCCCTCTGTGAGGCCATTCTAAGAGGATGTTCATAAGCCCCTCTCCACCCCAACAGCCATTCCTTCCACATGGCAGGAATCAGGCTGCTTTGCAAAGACCCAGTATTGAAACATGGCCCACTGAGGACATGTGGGTAGGACATCTAGTGTTTGTACACGCCCATTAGAAAGCTGGTCTCAGATGTGCTGGAATCTATAATGCCATTGGTTAAACAAGATAACTACACAAATATTCAAAAACAACCAGAAGCAAGATATTAAAAATACCAACTGAGGCAGTGTTTAAATACATGGAAAACATGATTTTTTTTTAAGTTGGGAAATGAAAAGATCATCTCTGGCAAGGATGGTAGGGAAGAAGAGCATATGGGAAAGAGAATATTCCAGAGTCCCACTGTTGGCCTGACCCCCTCAGTCACTATGGTACAGCCCCATGCTTAGGTTTCCTCCTCTGTCATGGGAATAATATTGTGCCTACTTCATGCAGTTGTTAGGGAAATTAAAGGGACAGACTATAGTAAGCATTCATGAAATGTTAACTTCTGTCCCCATCCTAGACAGGGTGATGCTTGGAAAGGAAAATGAAGAGCATGTTTTAAAAATGGCAAGTCATCTCATCTGGCTAGAAGGGGAGACAGGGGTTAATCCCAGGATGCACCAGAAGAGAAGTTTGGAAATATAAGGGAAAGATTTCAAATACAGGGAAGTCACATAAGCCGATTTGCAGAGGACATCCTTGTGTTTACTTTAGGAATGTTGAGTTGGAGATGACAACAGGGCTTTCAGGTCAGATTCTGCTGTGGGAAATCAAACATTTTCTTCAGGGGCAAGGAGTAAGGCAAGAGGGGTTTTCGAGAGTCTTCGAGTTGATGCTTCTGGCAGGTTGGGGTTACTCGGACGTGTCTGTCAGTGAATCAATGAATGTGGTGAGATCGTTGTGCAAGGGAAGAATTGGGGAAAAGAGGAGGGGGCCATCATGGTACTTCACTGAGACCACCACCCCCTGAAAGGAAGGCTGATATGGAAACCCTGCAGACCTTCCTCTGTGATCTCCCTCCTCAGGCTTTCTGTTTTCCTCTGTCCCCCGTGCCACTCTCCCATGCTTCACCATGCCAGGCTCCCCAACCTCACCATGTGGCTTCTGTGTCTCTCCACTAAGCAGGCCTCTGGGTCCAGGTCACTGCCTAGACCACACGTGTGTCTACAACATCATGCCAACAGCAGTAGCCCGTAGAAAAAGCTGCAGGCATCCGTCAGCTGATAGTCTGGTGACCAAAAGGGCCAATGTCTGCTCAGTTCCCAGAGTATGATGTTGCATTAAAAGGAGGTACAACCCTGCTGGGTTCTTCAAGGTCCCATCTCACCTGCTTGGAAGGGGAACACGGACCAAACAGCATGCTTAGAGTCCCAGTTACGTCCCAGGAGGAAAACAGTGGTGGGGAAAGCAGATGGCAAAGTGTGGGAATATTGGCTGTCTTCAAGTATTTATAGGCCCGTCAGGGGAAAGAAAAGGGACCTGTGCAGCCAGAGAGTGGAAGACCCAGGAGTGATTCCAGGAAACCTGGCGGTGAGCAGCTGAGCACAAGGGAGACTGTGCCAAGGACTAGAAACACACATCAGAAGAGTCCTTTGCACCCAACGCTAAGAGGAGGCCAGACAGATGCCCTCTTTTCTGCTTTCAGAGGTTGTCAGGTGGATGGGCCCAAGTCAGACCAGGGTCTGCTGCTCTGGATATCCAAAGAGTGTTGCAGACAAAAACCTTGAATGATATTATACATGATAACCCCTTCCCAGGGAAGACTTGTTGAGAGGGGAAGATGGGGTTGCACCAAGTGGGGTTGGAGTTCAGAGAACAGGGAGATTGCTCTAAGAAAGGACTTAAAGGTAACCAAGAGAAAATGTCCAGGAGGGAGGAGGATCATAGCACTGGGGCTAGGTGCATTCTGGAGTATTCTAAGAGTAAAACAACTGGAAGGAAAAAGATAATTGACTACTGATGGGGAGTGGGAAGGCACCTTTGTGGGCTATTTCAGGAGTTTCTATGTATGCTGTGCTGTAAAATCCACTCTTCCAGGTCCTCAAAAGAGCATGAAATGCTTTTTAAAAAATATTCCAATATTAGTTTTTTATATATTTACTTTTTAATTATAGGTGGACACAATATCTTTATTTCATTTTATGTGGTGCTGAGGATCAAACCCGGTGTCTCTTGTGTGCTAGGCAAGCACTCTACTGCTGAGCCACAACCCCAACCCTTCCAGTATTAGTTTTTTGACACAGACTGAATATATGGAGATTTACAGACTAAAGCAGGGCACTTTCGTTTGCACCGTTCATGGGTTTTCCCAGAAAACACCAATGTGGCCACTGTCACCATTAGGTTCTCCTGGCTTCCTCTGGAAAAGAGTCGTAAGAATCATGACAAGAGAGACCCCAAATGGCTACTCAGACCTCCTCAGCCTCTTGCCAATACCCCGCTTCCAAGAGCCTCCAGCACCATGGATTCCTTTAGTCCCAGGATCTGGAGGAAGGTCCTGTGGGCGATGTCCTCCTGTCCTTCCTACAGGGAAGCAGGAGTTTCACTTACCTGGCGGCCTGCTCTCTCTGGCCTCGCCCCACGTGACGTCAGAGCTAGCTAGAGCTGTGTGATTTTCCCAGCACATTCCATTTCCTTCTGACTTTGCCTCTTTGCTTTTTCTGTTTAACCTTGAGCCCACTGGGCACTCCTCTGCCAATTCTGCCCCACGTGTGGCAGGTGACAGACCATGGGGTTGCTGGAGGAACAGCCTCCCTGGCTCCCTGACACCTTTCTTTCATGTGTGCACATGGACCTGGAAGTCCTAGCCCGTGACCCATGGGATCTACTGAATGTTCAGGGAGGAAGAGAAGCAGGGAGGGAGGGAGGGCTGGCAGTCATTGGGCGTGGCACCGTGAGCCCCACCAGGTGCCCTCTGTGCCACACTGTGACTCACTCTGCCTGACACCTGCCTGGGACTTGGAGGAAGACTGGCAGGATCCCCTTTCCCAGAACATTCCTACTGACCACTCTCACTTCCCCACAGTCTCGGCCAGCTTGCTTTCTCTCTTCTGTTTCTTTTACTTTCGCAGAAATCTTTTCAAAGGAGAAGGAGAGTACAAAGAATAATGACTCCCACATCAGCGTCTGTTTTCAAAAGTACTCAGTGTCCTTGACTTCCACCCACCCAGCCTCACCCATGGGACTTCCATTCCTGGCTGCCTCATTGCAGGGCAGCCCAGGGCTCTGTCCTCTCCCTGAGTCCACTGTAAGTAATCCTCTCATGCCTTCTCTTTCCAGGGTTCCTTGGAGAATGTGACTCTGGCCTCTGTGGAAACTCAGAAGACAGACCCTGCTATTGAACCAAGATTCAAAGAGGTGGATTGGGACAAGGTAGCTGGCACAGGATGGCAAGGGGTGATGATCCGGGAGTACTGGGGCCACGAGGGAATATGTGAAGCCAGAGGCTGTGGTATTCGTGATGTGTTCCCAGGGAAGATGAGGAAGGGACACAGCTCACAAGCGTGACTAGGGGTAGCAAACCCAGGTGCAGGTTGTGGGGGTGCCTCTCTGATGGAAAACTGGGATGAACAGCACATAAGGTCTCTGTATGGAACCAGCCCCCAAACACCACTGGGGACAGTGACAAGGTCAGCAGACCCAGGCATGCCCAATTTTACCCATGCACACAGCAGAGCTGCCCCAGGCACCTGCAACCCCTCAGAAGAGTCACTGGTGGATACAGGTCTCGAAGCCTGTGGAAGCTGAGTAGGAAATGGGACTGGAGCCAACCTCAATGTCTAGGAGAAGCCAAGGGTGTCCAGGAGTCTTACGATAAACTCCTCTTGGAGTGTAGAGGCCAAGCAGACCCCATGTGTTGTGAGGTAAGCCCTGGAAGAGCTGGGAGGTCCCAAGTGGACATGGAGGCTCTCAATAGCGAGCTGGGAAAAGTCATGTTGCCTGTTGGCTCAGGAGGAAACTGGGCTTGGATGTCATTTCTCTCCATCTTGGGTCATAGGACTATCCCAAAGTCATGTTACCATTTCCTCTTGGAATAAACACTAGTATGCATGTTTATTTGGACAGGCAGTTTTAGATGCATGTCTAAAACTGCTGGACCTGTGTGTCCCACTCTGAAAGGGAGCACCCACCCTGCTGGTGTCGGTGTGGTGCCTCCCCAGCGCCCCCCAAGGAAAGTCGGGAAATCTGCCCAGAGTGGCAGGGAGAAGAAACTCTGCTACTATTTATGACCAGCCAGGGAGCCAGGTGGGGGGGAATCCCTTGGGCCCAGACCTTGAGGAGCTATAGTGAGGCTAAGAAGGAAGTGGCTTTGTCTCTGCCCAGCGTGCCCAGGCCTAGGGTGGTTCTGCACGTGGCTCTTGGGGCAGAGAGATTTTCCAGAGTTAACCTTCTGCCTCAAATTCAAGGTGAGCCCTCTAGATGCTGCCTAGCCTCCCTGGGTCCAGAAGCTGGGGAACCAAGTGGGCGGTGATGGAAAGAGTGAGGGCAAACTCGGGCAGGCGTGCTGGGCCCAGGGTAGAACGGCCGCAAAAAGGAGTGAAAAGCAGGAAGAAAGGCTGAGAGCAGGAAGAAACCCCGCCCTGCTTCAAGGTGGGGTTTGGTCTCACCTGCAGGCTCTGTAAGGAACTTTACGGGAGCGATTTCTAAATCATTCCTTCTACTGCCCCACTGGGCAGGACCCAATCTTCTCTACATGAGATAAGAAACCAGACGGCAGCTCCTCACTCTGCACATCTCTCTCCGTTTTCAGGAGCCCAGCTGGCCTGAGGCTGGACCTGTTCCAGTGGCCAGAGCTGCCTGCTGCCCTTGGCTTCTGGGCACACCTCTCTCCTTTGTCCTTGTGTCTCCTGTGTCCTTTTCAGAACCTTTCCTTGGGAGCCCTCCCCACCCTTCTCACTCTGATGGAACAGGTGGGATTTGAAAGGTTTGGGGAAGTTCTCTGCACAGATTACACACACACACACACACACACACACAGCATAATTAGCACCAAATTAAAGCTTCTTTTATTAAGTTCTTACCTCCAAGCCAGTCTTTTAAATGTATTATCTTTTATCTGATTTGCTTCTGCTAATAACATGAGGAGATAAGGATTATAATTATCCTGATGTAACTAATGAGGTGGAGCTTAAGTCTCCTGCCAAAGTCACTTGGCTGCAGGTCAGCAGCCCAGCTGGCTGGCAGTACTGGCTGAGCCCTCTCCTCCCGGCTCCCCCCATGTGTCCTGCAGTCTTTTACCCTGACAGCTGGGCCTGTGACTGGGACAAGGGGTGGCAGACAGGGGGAGGCATTTCCAAAACCCCAGCACATCCTCTTCCTCATCCAGCCTTTGGCTGAGCCAGATTCCCGCAGAACCTGCTTCCCGCCACCCAAGAGAAGCTGTCAGTGGGTGTGGGCCACACTTTTCCCTCAAGGGACAGAATCATCCAGACAGGTGTGTCACCAAACCCAATGCAGTGGTCCTTGTCCCTGCCCATTGCCCAATACTACACACACAACCCTTGACAACAGGAGCTCCTCCAAGTGTCCCCAGAGACTGGCAAAGGTGTAGATGTTGACCATATGAATTCCACCCTTTTGGGCCTCTCAGATAAGTGACTGAGAACTCAGGAATATAACCCCTGGATCAGTACAAGGGCTTTTGTGGCAAACCTGCCTCTGGGGAAGGACAAAACTCAAAGCTGTGGGTAACAACTTGGATCACCTCTGGGCGCTCTGCCACCTCCCCAGCCACCGTGTCCTCTGGTGAAGGGAGGGTCACTAGGAGGCTGCCTCTGTGGACTATGAGCTTGTCCCAGTTAGAATGTGCAGGACAGGCCTGTAGCAACCCCACGAAACCATCAAGAATCTTACCTCCCTGCCCCTGCTGACCGCTGCACCAGACACCATAGCCTCTGGGCTGAGGAGGCCACAGCTACAGGGGCCTGATTCAGCTGACCAGAGGCCTCCCAGAGTGCGTTCTGAGCTGGACGCCCAGGTTCCAGGCCCTGCCCCACCACCAAGAGCTGAACATCTGACCCTCACCTTCCCATCTATACAATTAGATGGTCCCAGTCTCCATCTCAAAAATTAAGTCTCAAAGGATAATAATGGACATGAGGCCCCGGCTCAGTGAGGCCATGAAAAGTGTGCAGAAAATGTAGCCAGGATTCTTGGGGAGTTTCTCGTCCTTCCTCCCCTCCCCTCAGCCTGCTGCCTGGAAGCCCATCCTCCGCCTGTCTGGCTCAGAAAGCTGCCCTGGAGCCATGTGCTCTGGGGTTTGGGTGGACATTTCTTTAAACAATTGCCTCAGCTCATGGCCGTGGAGGTGGTGGTGGGAGGAGCTGCTGGCCCTGAGCAGCTGCCCCCTCGGGCCCCATTTCTCCTCTGGGGGGAGAAGCAGATTTTCAGCACTGGCTCCTTGGCTGCCTCTGAGAAGTGTTGCCTAGGAAGAGAGGGATCTGGGGAGTGGGAGGGAGAGCAGAGGTGACCCCCTCCCCACCCTGGCAGCAGGCCCCCTGCCCACACTCTGCTCCAGGCCTCAGAGCAGGCTACCCTTTCCCCTGCTGCAGGCCACATTCCTGGCATAGTCCAGACAGGCCCTCCTCTTCCTGTTGGAGTAGGGGCAGAGCTGGGAGGGGGAGGGCCCTGTGGTGCACAAGGTGTTTGGGCCAAGTACATCTGCTTCCTGGGGCCCAGCCTGGTGCTCAGGTCTGGGAATCACCACAGGACCCCTCTAACGGCAGCAAACTGCCCACTCTGGAGTAGTTTCTGGGCATATCCTCACCCTCATCCACACAGTCCTGCTGGGGGAACCTGAGTGCTGGACTTGACCTCTCTGAGTGTCAAGTTCCACAGCTGTAGGAGGAGGATTTGGTGTTTTATTGTGAGTGAGGTGCTGGAAGCCCCCAGGTGCATGGAAACTAGAAGCCTGATCCATGGCATATTCTCCCCTTCTTTCTCCCACCCAACCTCCTACAGAAGCCACAGACCTTTGCCATATCTTCCCAGTATCTCCCAAGCCTTAAGCAATTTCAAGGTCAGAGGGACCAGGACAAAGTGCCAGCTGGGAGGGAGAGAGGGCAAGGGGCCAAGGGGTCCCCAGCCCAGTAGAGTAGAAGTGAAATTTATTTTGAGTCACTTTCTGAACCTCATTGAATATTGCCAGAGAGCAGGCAGCTTCTGCCATTCTCCAGTCTCAAAACCAGTTCCAGCCAGCTGCCATATTGGAAATGACCAGCATGTGACAGGCATTGAACCCATTAGCACCCAGCTGAGACTGTTTCTGTCAGTGGTCAGGACTAGGACTGGAAGAGAGCTGAGAAAGGACACCCTGTCAGTACACGCACAAGTTAAACCAAGCTTTAGCACCCAGGTGACGTCCCCAGCTCTTGCGAAGTTGTATGGAGGGTGCTACAAGCTAGAGTAAAAGGGTAAGGTATTTCCCAGTGCAGGACTAATGAACCCCATCTTGAGAGTCACTTAACCTCTTGGACTTCAGTATTCTCATCCCCAAAACAGGAAGCAGGTCAGCTACTTGGGAGGGTGAAGCAGGAGAATCACAAGTTCAAGGCCAGCCTAGGCAAATTAGTGAGACCCTGTCTCAAAAAAATAGAAAGGGCTGGGGATGTATCTCCATGGTATAATGCCACAGGGTTCAATCCCTAGTAGTAGTAGTAGTAGTAGTAGTAGTAGTAACAACATCAACAATAAATTAAGTAAAATGAGGAGGAGGCCAATGGGCCTGGATTTCTGTACCCATATGGATGGAAGAGTGGGGCTGAGACCCTTGCAATAGGATTTTAAGTGTTGGCCTTTGATGACCAAGGGAGTTTTCTGCAGAGGAAGGGGAAGCATCCTCCAGAGTGCTTATTCAGACACTAGAGTGAAGTGACTCTCCCTGAGCATTGAGGATGTCTATCTCAGAGACATGTAATATGAGCTGGAGGTATGCCACAGGCAGCCTAGAGGAACTGACTAACAGCAAGCCGGCCATGTGGACAGATAGCCAGGGCCTGCTGGACTATCCAGGGAGTAACTGAAATCATGTCCAAAGGTCAAACGGGTAACAGGACATCAAATGACAAACCCATGTGTTGGGGGCGGGGGTGACTCTGTTCCTGCTAACCCAGTAAACACCTCTTTAGCAATCTAGTTCCCACCTCCATACCTGCTCTATTCCTGTTTCCATCACAGGAGGGTACGAGATTTAGGCTGGAGTCCCTACTTGATCAGATCACTGAGACATTTCTTCCAGGGTCTCAGCAGAATTATCCTTCTGAACCCTATGCCGCTTTCCACTTGCTTTACAAAGTAAGGGGGAGCCAGCTGCAGTGGCACCCACCTATAACCATAGAGACTCAAGAGAATGACGTGGGAGGATCACAAGTTTGAGGCCAGCCTGCGCTCAGCAAAACCCTGACTCAAAATAAAAAGGGATGGGGATATAGCTCAGTGGTAGAGCACCCCTGAGTTCAATAGGTCAAATGGGTCAATCGGTCAAAATCCACCCAAACCACTGCTAGGTAGAGAGAGATTCCTGCCTGGTCACATCCCTATGCTATAGCTAGAACTGTTTGTTTTTAAAGATAGCTAAGTCCAAATTAAGTGTACAAATGAAACACAGGCAAGGGGGGTGTCCTGTGTGACATGCAAAAGTGGGACAGATAAAAACCAGGGGTTTCACTTGGGACAAATGGTGATAAGTTAAGGATGTCTCTCATCTTACAGCAACTCTGGGGGAGACACAAAATGACACAGCTCAAAACTAATAGAGAAGATAGTACAGAATATTTTATTTAAAATAATTAAGGCAAACAAGAAGAACAGAAGCTCTCTAATCCCCGTGACAGGGCAAGACAATCCCATGTTTGAGGCCAGCCTCAGCAACTTAGTGAGACCCTGGGGATGTAGCTCAGTGGTAGATGGGCCATAGGTTCAATCCCCAGTACTGCCAAAAAAAAAAAAAAAAAAAAAAGAAAGAAGAAGAAGGAGGAGGAGGAGGAGAATAAGATGAAAACCAGAAGAAACGGAAACAGCCAGAAAGTAATATTTTAATACTAATCTAACACTCCAATATTAAATGTAGATAAACTGAACACTACAATTAAAAAGCAGAGATTGGACTGGGGTCTGGGGGTGTGGCTCACCCAACTGTATGCTGCCCACAAAAGATACACTTTAAATCTAAGACATATACATAGGTTAAAGGGAAGAGTGTTAAAGGTAGATCCTGTAAACGCCAAGCTTCAGGGAGCAGCAAGGTTCTATTAATATCAAAGGGGGCTTCAGGACAAGAGCTATTATAGGAACCAAGATGACTATTTCCCAATGGTAAAGGCACCAACTCACCAAGAAAATATAACTGGGCAACCTCCACAGGTGCCAGTCTCGGTTTCCCCATCTGCAAAGTGGTGATAATTTTAGTGGCTGCCTAGTTGGGGTGTGTCAAGGAGCAAATGACTTAATCCACATCTAGAATTTCATGCCGTGCTTGGCACATTGCAACGGTTCTGCCACTCTCAGGGTATTGCCCTTGGGACAGAGTTTTAAGCTCTCACCGTGACCCTGGCCCAGCTTATTTGGAGGTGAGGCTCCATAGGTGGCTCAAGATAAGATGCAAACACAGGCCACTAGCTGGTTCCTCCAGTTCTTTTTTCCTGGCTCTGGAGCAAGGTATGCAGGGATGCATGTTTAGAGAGCTAGGGTGGAGGAGTGGAAGGAAGGGGACAGCATGCAGCCAGTGGATCTATCTGCTGCTAGACCCAAGGGATGAGGTTAAGGAGACTGGGTTAGGGAAGGAGCCCAACTAGGTGAGGTTTGAATGGCTGCCTCTTTAGCTGGTGCTGGGGTGAGATGGCTTGGGTGACCTGGTTATCTCCCAGCCACAAGAAGGCAGCCAGCACCTGGGGCGTGGCAGGAGCCACAGCCTACTTTGGGCCTCTCCCCCGGACACAGGCACAGGGATAATGTCCAGTGGCATTACCTGCCTGCTCCTAAGCTGTGATGGCAACACGAGCTGTGACTTCAGAGGAGCTGGGAGCGCGTGAAGGCTGTTCCCTCGGAGGCCTGCTGGGGCTGAGCCAGCTTTGGTCAGGAGGCCTGAGAAGGGACGAGAAGGCTGGCTTTGGGATTGTGGTTGGCTCTCATTCCCAGGCTTGCAAGGTCTTCCTCCCTCCAACTGTCACTCCTGTCCTCTCCTCCCTCACCTGTCGCTTTTGTCCTTCCACCTGCTGTGGCTACAAACCTCCTTTGTATTGGAGATTGATTGAGCACCCACCATGTGCTGTACCTCACCCTTATTCTGACTATAGGTGGTGGGACAGTGCCCACAAGATTCACAGATGAGAAAACAGAGGGACTCTGAGAGGTAAAGACACTTGCCCAGGATCTCACAAAACTGGTAAATGGCAGAGCCAGGCTTTGAAGGTCATCCCCTGACCTTCATTATTTCTTCATCCCATATTCATGTTCTTTACTGTTTGGGGCTCCAGATTAATCCTCTTCAATGCAATGAGTCATCCTAAATCTTCAAGGATTTCCCAAAGGTGTGGACTCCAGTTTTTTTTTTAATTAAATTTTACTTTTAGTTGTTGATAGAACTTTATTTTTATTTATTTACAGTGGTGCTGAGAATAAAACCCAGTGCCTCACATATGCTACCACTGAGCCACCACCCCAGCCCCCTGACTCCAGTTTTTAAAATCTGCCTCCCTATGAGTAAAACCTTGTGAGCATGTTCTCCATTACATGCTCATTCTAATCATCTATAAATTATTTGCTTATGCCAATGTATGCATTCTGTGCATTAGAACACATTCACATGTGGGTTTAAGGTGGGATGAATATATCTCTAATATTTTCCCCCTGCCTCTGGGATTGAGCCGGTGAATACTGCTGGGGTATGCATGCATCATGCGTAATGAACACTTAATGCAAGTGCCATTATTACTTCCATTTTATAGCTGGGAACACCAAGGCTAGAGGAGTCAAAATAAATTATTTGGAGAAATTATTCTCAATTATTCTCTAAATAATTTCTGATTAAGTACTAAGCTTTATGAAGCAAAAATGGTGTCTTACATTCCTGTTGATTCTTTCCAGCACTTAGTACATACACACATGTGCTCGCTTGCGTGCTCTCTCTCTCCTTCTCTCTCTCTCTAACACACACACACACACACACACACACACACACACACCAAATGTTAAGCAAATTGTTAAATGAATGATTATTTGAAAGGGTGAATGAAGAAATTACCCAGGCCAACACAAAGAAGAAAGCCCATGTTGGAGGGGAAAGGCCCTATTTTGTTCTTGATATAGAATATACTGACTCCTATGTTGCAGGAGTTCAGAGCAAAACTACAGGTTTCCACTGTGGCTGAATCCAGGTGCTCAGGAATTCTGCTTCCAGCTGTGGCCTGGCCATCCTCTGTGTAAACTGAGTCCTTAGGCAGGCTCTGCTAGCAACCTCATCAGGAAGCTCACTGAACCAGCTTAACCAGCTTAGGTCATGGGATTGTTCTGGATCCCATTGCTATAGCCAGGAGTTGTGGTGTGCGATCAGTTCTGGATCCTGAATCAGGAGGGTGGGTAGTCCTAACACAATGCATGAGCCGAGAAGTGTGAGGAATGGGTTGCTATAAACAGAAGATGGGGGAATACATGGGGGAGTGGGAAGGCATGAATATACAGGGTCCACCTTGTCTCTTGCAGGACCTGGTAGACTGGCAGAAGCCTCTCCTGTGGCAGGTGGGCCACTTGGGAGAAAAGTATGATGAGTGGGTCCACCAGCCTGTGACCAGGCCCATTCGCCTCTTTCACTCAGACCTTGTCGAGGCCCTCTCCAAGACTGCCTGGTGAGCCTTGCAAGAAATCTGTGGTTGGCTGTCCTTCTTTCCTGATAGTGCCAGTCAGTTACAGTAGAATAGGCAATCAGGTTCCTCCCTGGAATATAGGGATGTACTCTAAGCTCTTGGGGGGGGTGGGACATGCCATAGACATAATCTATTCCTGTGCATGATTTTGTCCACTCACTCAGTGTAACCAGAAACCACTTTGAATGCCACCCCTAGTCTATTCACATTCCTCTTCTGGGTTAGCAGTCCCTAATGCCCATAGGAAAAATTTTACCTGCAATTAGCTCTTCTGCCACAAGAGGTCAGTGTCTATCCAGCTGCACAAAGTCAGCAGCAATGGGATGAGGTTCTTTTCTCCAAATGACACATCTCAGACAGGGGTAGATGGACTCACAACCTGTTTTATCCCCCTATAACTCCCACTAGTGTCCTTTAACTCCAGGTCTCCGATACTTTCTACATGTGCTTTCTACATATGCTACATCACATTGTCCCCTCCCCAGTTGAACTAGGGAAACTGAACCCGATGGAACCCCCATGCATGTATCTCTCTCACCCCGATGGCTCTCCTGCAGGTATTGTGTGCCCATCATCTGGGTGCCCCTGATGCTGTACCTCAGCTGGTCCTACTACCGAACTCTTGCCCAAGGCAACGTCCGCCTCTTCACATCGTTCACAACAGGTAATACCAGGTTCCTTTCAGACTTGTTCCCATGGGTCCTGGAGGCAGGAGATCTGTGTGTTCCTTCTCTTATGCCTATATTTCTAAGAGCATAAGACCCCAAACAACATACCAAGATTCTAAGTGAGGCTTATGTATAGAAAACTTTGAAACATTTTGGCAGACTTCTATCCGACCCCAAAATGGATACAAAACTCAGCAACACATCAGCAGAAACTAAACAAAGTCATTTCCCCAGATGGCATAGCAATAAACAGGTTGGGACACGGGCGGCAGGGGTGTTCTCAATGAGTCTAATACCAAGAAATATAAAACCTGAGATTCTTTGTCAAGAAACTAAACAAGGGAGCTGGGATTGTAGCTCAGTGGTAGAGCACTTGCCTAGCATGTGTGAGGCACCACATTCAATTCTCAGCACCTCACATAAATAAATAAAATAAAGGTCATTGAAAACTAAATATATGTATATATTTAAAATATATAAATACATGTAAATATAAATATATATAAATATATTTAGCATATTAATATATTAAAATAAATATATTTAAATATTTTTAAAATATATATGTTTATATAAAGAAACTAAACAAAGCCAGTCACAGTGGAGCTCACCAGTAATTCCAGAAACTTGGGAGGCTGAGGCAGGAGGACTGCAAGGTTGAGGCCAGTCTGGGCAACTTAGCAAAACCTTATCTCAAAATAAAAAATAAAAAGGGCTGGGGATGTAGGAACGTGGTGGAGCACTTGCATAATGTAGCACAAGGCCCTGGGTTCCATCCCCCGCACAGCAAAAGTAAAAAGAAGAAGAAAAATAAAATGAAATCATTTTACCAGGTGGCACAGCTGAGAGCTAGACTCAGACTGGTCTGCAATCAGAGCACAGATCAGCAGAGAACCTGGGAGAGAGAGATCTGGGAGGGTCCTAGCACATGTCCAAGGCAAAGGACTGGGCAGCAGATCCCTACCCTAGGAGTAACACCACTCCCTCTGCTGAGCACTCAGCCCGGTGCTTTCCGGGGACTGGCTCATGGAGCCCCCTTAGCCCAGCAGCCCTATGGGAAGGCACTGTTATCATCCCTTCTTGAGTCTGAGGAAATGTAGTCATTGCTCAGTGTGTCTGTGCTTCAAAACATCATGCCAAACACAGTAAGCACACAATTTTATCTACCAATTTCAAAAAATTACAAGTAAGTTTGAGGAAATAAAGCCTCTCAGATGTCAAGCAAGGTATCCAGGTTCCTGTGGCCCAGGATGTAGAGACAAGGTGTCCAACAGCTTCTAATCAGGGGACAGAGGACAGAGAGAGGGGTTGACATGGGCCCTGTAGGACCAGGTGTCTCAGGGTGGCCATTCTGCCAACCTGCCCCACAAACTCACTGCATAGCCTTCTGGTATCCTGAGCCTCCACCTGCCCAGGTGGTCTGTCTGGCACCTCCGGGAGGTATCAGGAGTACCATGCCTCTCAGGGGGGCTTCCTCTGCTGATCACAGTCACATTCCTGACTCTGAGCCCTGCTCAGTCTACCAGGTGCAGGTGCTGACTCCTTCCCCCTTATCCCAAGGCTTTGCTCCTGCTCACCTCCCCCAGGGGCAGCAAGTCAAGGGCTTAAAGGTTTAAAGAGGGGCCATGACCACAGCGATGGGAGCCTCCGTTTATCCGCCTCACCCAGGATGAGGCGTAGATGAGCAAGTTGGAGGCAGCCCCCCTCCAAGCCAACCCAGAACTGCTGCTCCCAGTCACCAGGGGTCACCGTGTGTGCCCTGCGAGCCAAAGTCAGCCTTTTCTGCCCACACTGAATAGCTCAGGCACAGCACAGGGCCTGTTGCTCAGAAGGCCCCTGGCTGAATCGCCCACTGTCCACCCAGAGCTCCCCTAACAATCACTGACAGTGGCAGGGCCGCCAGGGCTGGCTGCCGGAGGGGGAAGGGGACACTGAAGCTTTGGCCCAGATCCCTCTGCCGGATTCCTCCCGAGATGCCACTCAGTACCAGCTCCAGCCGGCTGGGCAGACAGGGTGATGCTGGGGTGAGGGGGCGGGCAGAGGCTTGACCTATAGGAGGGGACTGTTCTGCATGGCAGGGAGGGCAATTTGAGGACTCCTCAGCAGCACAGGCCTCTGCAAGCAGCTAAGATGTGCCTGTGTGGTCCAGTGTGGAGGGCCAGTAAGCCTGTGACCACGAGACCAGCAAGGTGGCATGATCCCCCAGCTCGTCATGCAAGACACGAGACATGGAGCACATAAGAGCCCACAAAGCAAGGCAAGGGGATACTCAGAGGAGTCCCAGTGCCACCGCTGGACAAAGGGATGATCTAGAATCAGTTCAGAAGAGTCAGGGTGCCAGTAAGCAGTGCAAGCTGAAGGGAGACACTAGTTCAAGGCTGAATTCCTAAATGTATATATGCAGATACTTTGAAAAGCCAGCTATATTCTGCAAATTCAGAATGACCCCCAGGGCACATTAGGACTGTCAGGATTCCTGAGACAATGTTAAAGGAAGGCCCAGCCAGAACTATTGCTGAACAGCATCCTGGGGGAGGATGTTGGCCTCCAATGGGATTGTGCCAGGGGAGCCCTGGCAAAGGTCAAGGCCAAACTCTGCAACCAGGGACTATTCCTGTGTGTCTAGTCCTATGTGTCCAGAACTATGTGACAAGGAAGAGTACCTTCAAGGTCAAGGGAGAGCCAGAGAGGAAACTCCTTTTCCCTCAACAAGAGACCCTGTAGAACTCTGCTGGGAGAATCGAAAGAGAAAGGGTAAAAGTAGGACTCTCGGAATTATTAATATACAATGAGGTATTATTTGGTTTTTGTTTTCTTTTGTTTGCAGTATTGAGGATTGATCCAGGGACACTTTATCACTGAGTTACATCCCCAGCCCTTTTTAAGATTTTTAAATTTTAAGACAGGGTCTCACTAAGTTGCCCAGACTGGCCTCAACCTTGCAATCCTCCTACCTCAGCCCCCTGAGTCACTGGGATAACAAGCTTGCACCACTGCTCATGGCTATATATAATATTCTTCTTATAGAACCAAACACATATGCTTATCGTATAATCAGGTATTATATTACCTCCACCCTAAAAACAGCCCTTCAAGGTGGATAAGTATTTAACTGTAGGTAAGGCAGATCCGGATTTGAAAGCAGGTCTGCAAATCCAGAGTCCGTGTTCTCTGCGCTTCACCAGAGTGCTCTGAAGGACCCCAGAGGAGTCAGGACTTCCCTGGAAGCTGGGCCTCTTGCTACCCAGAGCTGACCAGCCAAGGCCAAATGGCTACTTGCAGTCAAAGCCAGTGAAGCTGTTAGGCAAGCCCCTTGGACCAAAGGTGGGCATGGCAGGCCCGGCTGACAAGAGGTGTTAGAAACCTGATGAGAGAGATGCAGCCTTGGGGTTGAATCTTGGCTGCATCACATGTCAGTTCCATGGAGATTCATTCAGACATCAGGGTGGGGCTTGGCCTGAGTCTGGCCAAAGAACCTCCTACCTTTCCAGCCTTTCCTCCTTCCTCAGCAGCCACCATGGTCATTGGTTCAGGGCCTGCCAGAGCCTACAGACAGCCCCAGCCCCTCAGAAGAAGCTCCTTAACCAAGCCCAAAGCTGCCTCCCTCTGGGCCTGCCTCTGCCCTGGGAGTGGCAAAGGTCTAATCTCATCCCCACAATGAGGTTTTCCTCTGTTATTCTCTGTGCCCTGGAGATACAGACCCCACCCCTAAGATTCTTAACACCTAGTGGGTGGAGGTGGAAGAGAAAAATGGCCCACAGTACAGTGCAGTTCCAGGTGATGTAGGCAGGTGGAGTAAGAGGCAGGAACAGCCGGGTGGGTGAAGGCATCTGTATAGGCCTCACTGGTGGGCTGGATCTCCAGGGCTAAGGCAGGCAGGGGGATTCCAGGGAAGGAAACAGGAGCAAAAGTACAGAGCTAGGGGGAAAGAATGCAGTATATCTAAGGAGCCACAAGTGATTTAGTTTGGCCCCAGTAAGGTGACAGAGGCCAAACCTCAGTCAGGGCTGTGGTCAGCAAGGTCAGATCTTGAGACCTGAGTGCTCTGCTGTGGAGACTGTACTTTGCCTAAAGGCCATGAGACACCATGGAAGGTTTTAACAGTATGTGGAGGTGGGGGGTGGGGTGGGGGTGGGGGTGCTGGGGTTGCCATGGGGCAAGAGGTGATAAGATAAGGTAATGGGATTAAGAGCACCAAAATGACCCTAGACAGATTGATTTAAGTTGAGGTGAGATCCATATACCATCAAATTAGCCATTTTAAAGTCTGCGGTTGCTGGGCACAGTGGCGCACGCCTGTAATCCCAGCTGCTCAGTAAGCTGAGGCAGAAGGATCACAAGTTCAAAGCCAGCTTCAGCAACTTAGCAAGGCCCTAAGTCTGTTGGACATGGGAGAGGAGGCAGGTTGAGTCTGGCTCCTTTGGAAATGTGAGAACCCCTCACTGAGGAGGGAGCCCAGGAGGAACAGCCTAAGGGCAGAGGTGGGTGGCAGAAGAAAGAGGAGGTTGACTGGCTTCTTTGGGGGGATGTTAGCTATGGGGCCTGTGCACACATGGAGATGCCCAATAGCAAGCAGCCATCCAGGGGAGGGTTGGAAGTATAGACAAGGGGGTCGTCAGCATGTGGGGAGTGGCTGAAGTGAGATTGAGCAGAGAGGGTGGAGAGGCAAGGCTCAACCCTGGGAACAGAGGCAGAGTTTTCATGAGACAGCCTGAGAAGGGACAGATAGGCGCATCAGAACTGCACACTCTATGCAGGTGGTGTATATGGCACAAGAACTGTATTTTGATACAGCTGTTATGTAGGAAGAGAAAGTAGGGCCGAAGCGAAGGCATGTGGGAGAGAGAGGGAAAGCTCAGAGAGTGAGGACAGACACAGAGGAAACTGGACCAGAGCCGAAGGGACAAGGATTGAAGTCCTCGTGAGGTCAAAGGCAGAGTGGAGTGGAGAGAAGTAACAAGAGTTGCAAGGGCTGCAGGGTGTCCCCCCCCACCACCTTTGAAAATCATTAGGTCTGTCCAGCCTTCCCGCCCCCATCCAGGCCCATCTTGAGTTTTCTCAGGTCTTCCTCGGATGCTGTGATTTCAAGTCTTGTCTGCTGAGATTTCTACTTGGGTTTTCTTGCCCTTCCTGCCCATGGTCCCCAATCTTCCATCAGTAACCCCTGTCTCTACTGGCTTTGTTGGGATTGTCTCTTCTCACCCATGCCACTGTGGCAAGGTCACCCATCCAGGCAGCAGCCCGGCATCTGGCCGTAGCTCTGCTTCCTACGTCAGCCCTCTGGCCCTAGCACCTTTGCTCTGCTAAAGAGCCTCTCCCAAGCCTAGTACAGGTCCTCACAGCCTCTTCCCAGTTTCACCCAAGGCCTCCAACAGTGTTTCCTGGCAACAGCTCCCCAGCTGCCCAGGGGTGATGAGGTGGGGACATCCAGAGCCACCAGGCCTTGGTGTACCCTGGAACCCATCAGCTCTGATTCAAGCCTCTCTGCCTCTCCCGCAGAGTACTCAGTGGCTGTGCCTGAGTCTGTGTTCCCCGGCCTGTTTGTGCTGGGGATGTTCCTCTGGAGCCTCATCGAGTACCTCATCCACCGCTTCCTGTTCCACATGAAGCCTCCCAGCAACAGCTATTACCTCATCACGCTGCATTTCGTCATGCACGGCCAGCACCACAAGGTTAGTAACAGGGCCCACCACCTGCAGCTATAACCAGCCCCCCAGCGGTGGATCTTTCTTGGAGTCTGATGTTGGGCTGGAGTGACAGGAAACCAAGGGTGTTTGATATCGCTGAGTTGGATAACTGGATTGGGCAGCCTAATCTGAGCCAGGTGGACAGAGGGAGCATGTGTCTGCACAAACTCCATTGTTATTTATTTAATTGTTGGTTCCGGGGATTGAACCCAGAAGCACTTTACCAGGGAGCTACATCCCCAGCCCTGTTTATTTTTTATTTTGAGACAGGGTCTCACTAAGTTGCTTAGGTCCTTGCTAAGTTGCTAAGGCTGGCCTGGAACTTGTGATCCTCCTGTCTCAGCCTCCCAAGTTTCTGGGATTAAGGCGTGTGCCACGTGTGCCACTAGGCCCTGCCCCATTGTTATTGACCCAGGTACTCTGCATGCATCATCTTCTTCAATCCTCACAATAACTCACCCATTCACTCACCCAACATGTTCACTGAGTGCTTTCTATGGGCCAGGCCCTGTGCTAGAGGAAACAGTCAAAATCCTTGCCCTGAGGTGTGTGTGGGGGGGTACCTCCTCCTCCTCCTCCTCCTCTTGAATCTAGAGGCCCTTTACCACTGAGCCACATCCCCAGCCCTTTTCATTTTGAGACAGGGTCTCCATAAGTTGCTGAGGCTGACCTTGGACTTGTGATCCTCTGTCTCAGCATCCCAAGTCACTGGGCTTACGGGTGTCATGGCACCCGGCTGCCCTTGTGGCTCCGTTCCACAGACCAGGAAACTGAGCTTTGGGGAATCTAGGGAACTCCACAACCCACCCAAGGTCACACCTGGCACTGCCAGGATGTTGTGCCTCATTCTGTGGCCTCTGGCATCTGTGCTCTCAAGCACTCACCCCCTTGGGGCACTTCAAGGACTATGTGACTTTAACAGAAGTGGGGACTAGAAGCCAGATCTGCCCTGTACTGTGCTGTCTTTGTCCTTTCCCAGAGTGAACCCCAGGGAGTCCCCACCATATAGACTTCCCTGAACATTTACATCTTCCCAAAAGCGAGTCCTTAAACTGGGGATGTAGCTCACTGGTAGAGCACTTACCTAGCACGCAGAGGGCCATGGATTCAATCCCAGATACCAAAAGAAGGAGGAGGAAAAAAAAAAATAAAAGTGAGTTCTTTTCCTTCACATTCTATTTCTTGCTGGGCATGAATCAGAAGATATGGCACGGAAAATACTTTTAGGACACAGTTCAGATGTAGAAAAAAGAAGCAAAACTTTAAGACCCTTATATTGCTGATAATGCACTTGGGTTTCGTGGCAGCAACTCAGCTTCACTTGTCTGAAGGAGTTCAGTCAAACTCAGGATTTTACTGACCTACTGAGAGAGTTGTCAGGTGGGTGGATGTGATACTCATCCTGTTCTCCCAGAGTGGATCTGTATTCCAGGGGTCCTATGTAATAGCCAGACTTGGTTGTGTGGCCAATCCTGGGCTGACCTGTCACTCAGGTATGCTCTAAGAGTTGCCAGGCCCCACCTGGCCAGTGCCCTTACTCCAGGTTGACATTCAGCCCATCTGACCCCTTCTCTCCCAGGTGTGCTGCATCTACAGCCATGTCCGTGCCCCCACCCCACCCACCACCCTGTGGCTTTTGCAATGCCTGTCAGATCTGCTGCCTGCTGTGTTAACTTCACCATCCTCAGAGGATGAAACAACTTCCTGAGGATCTGCTGAGGTCACCCTGGGGACCCAGGGGCTGTCTCAGTCTCCCTTTCATAGACACTTCCACACCAATATGTCTAGGCCCCCCGCTGCCTCACCACACCATGAAGACACGAAGAGCCTGTGTAGCCTGTAGCCACCTGGGCTCCAACAGGAACCTCTTCTCAGATGTCCAGGGCTATCTGAGGGTCCTAACACAACTGTGACTTGCAGCTGGCTTAGACCCTCACAAGAGAAATAACCCACACCCTTCCAGCTCCACTTTCAGTGACGGTAGCTTGAAATCAGCTCTGGTAGAGGCATTTTCACCATGAGAATTATCAAATGCTCCAAATCAGGGCTCACTCCTTCCCTCTCCCTTTCTCCCTCATCCTCCCTCTGTCCTTTTTCTGAGAGCTGGTTCTCTAGCCCTGCACGGGTCCCGTTGCTGCTGGTCTGAGTGTAGGAAGACCCACATTGTCTTCTCTCTCTCTCTCTCTCTCTCTCTCTCTCTCTCTCTCTCTCTTTCCAGCCCACAGAGGGTCTCTCATTTTTCAGAATGCTAACCAAGCAGTCTAAAGGCTTACCAGAGCCTCTGAGATTTAACCAAGGGCCTAGCCCTTTTGTTCTCTGGTTCACTGTGATACCTCTTGGAAGAAGAGGAGATGGTGGTGGGGACGTCTCCAGGGTCAACTCTGTCTCTCTGGTCCCTCTGTCCACCACCAACTGCACCAACCCCAGCTCACTGAGGTCCCAGAAGACTTCAGGCCTCAGTCTCCTCCAGAAAGACCTTCCGGCCAGGGGTGCAGAGCTCCTGTATAGCACCAAATAAGTTCTAGAATCTGGTAGCTTCTGGAGAATGCAGTGGCTCTGAGCTGTTGGCACATCCTTACCCATCCTGCCCACGTCACACCCAGTCCTGCTTTCTTGGGAAACTTGCCTGATCTCATCCTGGTTTGAAACCGGGGAGCAGCACCCTCTCTCTAGGTCTTTCAGGCATGGTGGCCCTGCCCTCTATAAAGCTGCCAAAGATGCCAAGCCTAACCATGACAGATGGCTGTCCTCTCACCGGAATGTCTGGCTGCTCCACCTGATCCTCCATGGGGAGTATCTCTGGTTCACCATTCCATGACCACAGAGAGGCCCTGGGGCCCAGGGCTGCCTCTGACACCCAGGCCTCTATCCACAGGCACCCTTCGATGGCTCCCGCCTGGTCTTCCCCCCAGTGCCAGCTTCTCTGGTGGTCGCCTTCTTCTACATGGTCCTGCGGCTCATCCTGCCTGAGGCGGTGGGAGGCACTCTGTTTGTTGGTGGTCTCCTGGGCTACATCGTGTATGACATGACCCATTACTACCTGCACTTCGGCTCTCCACACAAGGGCTCCTACCTGTACAGAATGAAGGCCCACCATGTGAAGCATCACTTTGCACACCAGAAGTCAGGTGAGGACAGGTCCCGCTTCCCTTGTTCATTTGTTGATTTATTTGACAGCTGCCATTGAGTAGCTACCAATATCCTGGCTCCATTTAAAGTACTGGGCACACACAACGGGCTCCCTCTTTACCACTTTCTGGTGGAAGTGGCTGTGCAGAGACAGGCAAACAAGGAAGTCAATAAATGGCAAAGATGATTTCAGACAGTGTAAGCGCCATAAAGAAAATAAAGCAAGGTGGTATTTGAGGAACCACAGGGGTGGGAGGAGGGGCCAAACACAATCCAGTAAAACATTATGTGGACCTTGTGTGTGCTTTTAAACTTTCTGACAGCCACATTAAAAAGGAAGAATAAACATGAATGGTTGGAACTTTAATGCTATATTTACTAAACCCAGTAAAAATAACATGTGATTAATATAAAAAAAATCATTAGTGAGCTATCTTGCATTCTTTCTCTTATACTAAGTCTTCAAAATCCAAGGTGTTTTTTGCACCAAAAACACATGTTGATGGATGTCAAATCTTCACTGGGAACACTTGATCTTTATCTAGATCTTATAAAATCTAGATCCGCAGGCGTAAGCTGCTCCAGACGTGCTTACATGCTTTCTAGTAACCGAATTGAGTATCCCTTTTTCACATTGAAACTGAATTCGAATGGGATAAAGTCCGAAATTCAGCTCCTCTGGAGCTGTTGCCACATTTCCAGTACCTAGTGACCACATGTAGCAGCTAGAGGACAGCAAAGCTCAAAACAGAATGGCCCAGGAAGGGATTACTGCAAATACCATTAGAACTGAGGCCCAAATAAAGAGAAGCCAGGGCTGGGGTTGTAACTCAGTGGTCGAGCACTTGCCTAGCAGGTGTGAGGCCCTGGGTTCAATTCTCAGCACTGCATGTAAATAAATTAAAGATATACCAACAACTAAAAAAAATATTTAAAAAAAATAAAAATAAAGAAAAGCCAGCATCTGGGAAGGAGTGTGCCAAGAGCAAGGTTGGTTTGGCCAGCCCTGGGGCAGAAGCTGGCCCCATAAGAGGTGAGAAGGGCAGGGGAGAAGCAGGCAGAGCCAGGCAATCCCAGGGACTCGGGCTAGACCAGGAGCTTGGGCTTATTCCCACTGTACCCTGGGGAACAGAAACTAGAAACAAGGTTGCCTTGTACTCCTGTCCTACCAGGGCGGCCCTGGCAGACAGGGCAGATGTTGAAATCTTCCCTGCACACCCTCCCTGCCCTGGCTCCCTTCCCGGGTAGGTTTATCTCTGCCTCTTCGTCAGTACTTTACCTTCTTCCCCACTTGTCTCCCTTTCTAGGATTTGGCATCAGCACTAAATTGTGGGATTACTTTTTCCGCACACTCATCCCAGAGGAAGCCCACCCAAAGACGCAGTGACAGCTCCTCCCAGCTCCTCCATTCTGCCCTCAGCCTGGCTGTGGCCCCGCCCCCACCCTCCATCCAGACCCTGCTAAGAAGGTTGGTTTGGCCAGGCAGGATGGGCTTTGCTGGGCCCTGGGTAGAGGGTACCAAGGAGACTCTGAGGCAGGACTGCCCTCCCGGCTCACCATGGGAGGATCATGGCCTCTTGATGGCCAGGTGGCCCTCAGGGACTGGCTCCTTCCCAGAGCATCCTGGCCTTTCCACTGGCATCCTGGCTCAGCCTCAGCCCATAAGACTGCTTCAGAGCCTAACCAACAGCCCCAAGGGGCATGAAGAAAACTGACCCCTGGGGCCAGATCTGGGCCCCCTCTGTGCCTTAGCACCTTGGGCTCCCTGGGAGCCGCCTCGAGCGGTGGAGGGACCAGTGTCACAGCAGGGGCAGGGTGGTGGGGCCTGCCGCTCTGCCTGCCCCTCCTGCACTTCCTGAAGAGGGTTGGATGGCTCTGAGGTGAATGAAGGGCTCTCACAAGAAGAGACAGCATGATGCCTCCCACAGGCCTCCTTGGGCCCCAGGGCAGCCCATCTAGCCCCTACCACCACAAATGGCTGCTCACACAGCCGGCCCTCCCCTGTCTGTGCAGAAGCCTAGGGTGTCTGGCCTCTGCCTCGAGCCGGGCAGGTGCCCTGGCCCCTGTCTTTGGGAATCACCAGCTGCTCTAGCCATCTCTCCTCTGGCCCCAGAGCCACAAAACTTCTTCCCCAGGGAGGCTGAAGAGGCCCTTCCACTGGTGGCCCACCCCAGCCCCAGCCATTCTTGGCCTCCAACCTGGCACAAGTGGGCCCCTGTGACCCCACTCAGGACCCGCCCAGCCAGTGCCTCCTGAAGCCAAGGAGGAGCCTTCGTGTGGTGCCTTATCTCCCGCCCCACATCCCACACCCTGCAGATGAGGCTCCATCCAGACTTCCTTGTAACCAAAATCCTCACTGCTCCTGAGAGGGTCTTATTTATAAATGATAGAACTGTCCTCAGTCTGGCCACAGACCAAGCAGCTAGTCAGACAGCCCTGTCTAATCCTACATGTCAAACTCATGTAAAAATCGCTTTGCCCTGTTTTTGGCCCCTTCTCACCCACAGACCATTACTACTTGAAACTTGTTAAAAACTCGATGCGTGTAAAGGCTAAAGAGAAGCAGTTCGACCGATCCTGTGATTTGTACTGTTTACTGCGAGGCTATTTAAAGATTTTGGAATAAATATACAAAATTACAGTTGTGAAAAAAAAAGATGTAAATAAATTGTATATTTTGAAAAATAAAACATTGAAAAGAAGCCTGCAAGGATTCTTTGTTGTTTGTTGATGCCAACTCCATCAGACTCCGTGGTGACTGGGAAGTGGCAGGGGGACTAACAGGGAAAGGATTTTATTTTATACTGACCAGGTTGTGTAGAACTGCTGGGGCCAATAAAAAGCTGACCGGCTCTTATGCTGTTACTTGGATTTATTACTGTGTTTAAATCCTCCTTAGGTGGCATCTCCCCTTATTGCCTGCATCCCAGGGGATGGCTCCCGCAAACTCCCTGGATATGGCCACTGGGGAGGGGTCTCTTCTGGAATTTATGCAACCCTAGCTAAGATTCATCAAGAATGTTTAATGTTTGCTGGGCGTGATGGCACACAACTGTAATCCCAGTGACTCAGGAGGTTTAGGCAGGAGGATCGAGAGTTCAGAGCTTCAGCAACTTAGCCAGGCTCTAAGCAATTCAGCGAGACCCTGTCTCTAATAAAATATAAAAAAGGGCTGGGGATGTGGTTTTGTGGTTAAGCATCTCTGGGTTCAATTCCTGGTACCAAAAAAAAAAAAAAACACATTTTTTTTTTAATGTTTGTTCAGGAGAAATGTTGTTTACATTATGATCTGTGTGAAGTAAATATGAGCAGGGTGCAGGGGCACATACCTGTAATCTCAAGTTCTCAGCAGGCTGAGGTGGGAGGATTTCAAGTTCAATATCATCCTGGGCAACTTAGCAAGACCCTGTCTCAAAATTAAAAATTTTTTAAAGGCCTGGGAATGTTGCTCAGTAGTAGAGCACCCCCCACCCCAGGTACTACCACACACACACACAAAAAAAAATTTTAAATAAAAAATTGACATGACCCTCAGTGATCCTATCAATCTGCCTCACCTGATTCTCCATCAAAGACCCAGCTGGCCAAGGACAGGCCAGAGCTGTTGTGTGTCTAGAGGGTACATCACTTTGGCTTCACAGACCTGGGGCTTTGGAGCATTTCCTGGTGGACCTGAAGAACTACCCTCTTAATTCTGCTCCGTTCCATTCCTCTGTTGCCTCTGGTCTCTGATCTCTATTTTTGAACTTCGTACAATTTCTTACTGTGCCCAGCACAATGACCAATTTGTAACAAGGCGGATAAATGCTAGTCTTCTCTCCACCAGATCTCCAGCCAGTATGTCTAATGGTTGCCTCTCAGCCTGTTTCCTGGCCTCTGCTGCCCTCTGGTGGCATCAAGGAGCCCTTCCCCTTTATGACTGCCTTCACATGACTGTTTCTTGAAGCAGGTACCTGATTTTTAAATTCCAGTACTTTCCCACTTTACCTGTTCTCTTGATTTACTTTCTTGTCTCATTACAATTTGTGAGAGGAAATGTGTATAAACTTACAGCTCTAAGTTTCCAAAAAGCTACAGTGGTTGCAAAGTTTCAACTGGAACTTTCTTTACATACAGTTAGGTGTTTTGCATGAATGAATTTTAGTTACAAAGGATGTCACAGGATGAATGTAAAATTAGAAGATGCCAGGACTCTCATCTGCAGAAAGAGTCCATCCCAGACAGCTATAACAGAAAAGAACTCAGAATAAAATCTCTAGTTCTAGAAAAAACATAAAGGTAGAATCCCAGCTTCATTTAGGTCCTTGAAACGCAAGAACATAGGTGCAGGTAGTGTGTTGGGGAGGTTTGGGAAGGGAATGGTGGGGAATATTTCTTTTTTAAATATTTTTAAGAGGGTACCGAGGTCTCACTGAGTTACTTAGTACCTTGCTTTTGCTGAGGCTGGCTTTGAACTCATGATCCTCCTGCCTCAGCCTCTTGAGCCACTGGGATTACTTACATGCATGCACACCATGCCCAGCAGTGGGGAATATTATGTGAAGATGAGTATAAGTTCTTTATAAGCTCTGCAAGGCCATCCTGAGAAGCATAGAGGATATCTGCCAAAATTGTTCACTTAAAAGACAAGAAACTAGAACATTTGCTCACCAGCGTCCACCCTTATTGGTTGAGGATTGTGTTCAGGAGCATCAATTCCTCCCTCTCTTACGGGCTACCCCAAGACATACAAACTCTCTTAGTCCATTTTGTGTTACGATAACAGATGCCTGAAACTGGATAGCTTATAAAGAAAAGAGGGTGGTTTTTTTTTGTTTTTTTTTTTTTTGGCAGGGTGGGGGGGGTTGTTTGGATTTTAGGGATTTGTTTGGGTTTTGTACTGGGGATTGAACCCAGAGCACTCTACACTGAGCTGCATCCACAGTCTTATTTTTTAGTTTGAAACAGAGTTTCACTAAGTTGCCCAGGCTGGACTTGAACTTGTGAACTTGCAATTCTCCTGCCTCGGCCTCTCTAGTCGTTGGAGTTACAGGTGTGCAACCACCACACCTGGCTGAAGAGAGGTTTATTTAGTTCATAATTTGAGGGACTGAAATTTCAAGATCAGGTGGTCCCATCTGCTTGGCATCTAATGAGGGCTTCTGGCTATGCCATAGTATGACAAGTGGCAGGAGCATGTAGGAAAGAGGGATTCAGGGTTGGTGCCAGGTTATATAACAACCTGCTGTTGTGAGTTTTTTTTTTTTTTTTTTTAATATTAGTTGTAGGGGCTGGGGATGTGGCTCAAGCGGTAGCGCGCTCGCCTGGCATGCATGCGGCCCAGGTTCGATCTTCAGCACCACATACAAACAAAGATGTTGTGTCCGCCGAAAACTAAAAAATATATATATATATATTAAAATTCTCTCTCTCTCTCTCTAAAAAAATATAAATAAATATTAGTTGTAAATGGACACAACACAATGCCTTTATTTTTATGTGGTGCTGAGAATCGAACCTGGGTCCCGCCACTGCTAGGTGAGCGCTCTACTGCTGAGCCATAATCCCAGCCCCTGTTGTGAGTTTTGATCTAATCCTACAAGAACTAGAATTCCCACAAGACAGCAGTACCCATCTTAAGACCTAATCACCTCTCTTACAGTCATCACCATCTTAATACCTTCCTGGGGAATTAGGCTCAACATTGAGTGCTGGTGGGAACAAATCACAGTGCAAGCCAAGAAGATTCCTTGGCTTTAGTAAGGTTCTCAGGCTAAAGCAGGAAGATGAAGACATGCACTGGAAGTAGGATGTTGTCAGTACAAGTTGGTGTGGGAGCCCAGCATTGTGGCATGCACCTATAATCCCAGCCTCAAGAGGCTGAAGCAGGAGGATCACAAATTCTAGGCCAGCCCTGGTGATTTAGCAAGACCCTGTCTCTCTTCCTAAATGGCAGTCCCAGTAAGAGCCTTACCTGCATATCCACGTGTCCAACACAGTTTTGTTTCCATCATCAGGTCAAAAGCCGTCAGTATCTGACATCATTATAACTGAATTACACCCCCAGCCTGGTAGGTTTTGTTGTTGTTGTTGTTTCAGTTTGATAAGGTTGGTAGTAAGGTCCCCACTTTCACTTGTGATTTTTGTTATTTTCACCTTTTCTATTTTACTCGGTCTAGCTAAAGTTTTGTCAGTTTTGTTAATTTTTTTTCAAAGAACCAACTATTAGCGTGGAACAGTAGTGCATGCCTGTAATCCCAGTGACTTGGGAAGGCTGAGGCAGGAGAATCTCAAGTTAAAGGCCAGCCTCAGCAATTTAACAAAGCCCTAAGCAATTTAGTGAGACCCTGCCTCAAAATGTAAAATGGATGTGGGATGTACTCAGTTGTAAAGCATCTCTGCGTTCAATCCCCAAGACCAAAACAAAAACGAAGAGCCAACTTTTGGTTCTGTAGATTATTTTGACTTTAGTCTTTACTATCTCCTTTCTGCTGGCTTTGAGTTTGGTTTGCTCTTCTTCCTGTCCCTTAAAGTGTAGAGTTGGGTATTGAGATTCTTTCTTCTTTTTTTCACTCTAGGCATTTACAGCTGGAAACTTACCTATGAACCTTGCTTTTGCTTCATCCCATAAGTACTGGAAATTCTAAAAATATTTTCTAATTTCCCTTGTGACTTCTTTGACCCACTGGCTGTTTAAGAGTGTTTCTTAAGTTCCATATGCTTATGAATGTTCCTGCTTCCCTTCTGTTATTGATATCAAACTTCATTCCATTATTGTTGAGGGACATAATTTATACGATATCAATCTCTAAATTTATTGAGCAAGAGCTGGGGATATAGCAGAGTGGTAAGAGCACTTGCCAAGGATGGGTGAGGCCCTGGGTTCAATCCTTGGTACCACAAATAAATAACTAAATTTATTGAGCAAGATGTATTTTCACTTCCTTGAGAAAATTTTCTCCTTAACTCATGGATTATTTAGAAATATATTATTTGATATGTGGTTTGCAAACATTTTCTCCAGTCTATAACTTGTGTTTTCATCCTCCTAACAGGATCTTTGCAGAGCAAGTTTTAAATTTTGATCAAGTCTGACATATCATTTTTTTAATTTTATGGATAAAGTTTTGTGTGTGGGGAGGAGGTACTGGGGATTGAACCCAGGGTCTTGCACATGCTAGGTAATTGTTCTACCACTCTGCTAAATCCCCAGTCCTGGGTAATGCTTTTAGTATCATGTCTAAGAATTCTTCACTTAGTTTTAGATCCTGAAGATTTTCTCCTATGTTTTCTTCTAAAACTTTTTTAATTTTTAAATTTTTAAAATAACAATTCTAAGATAAATCCAAAGAAAGTGGGAATTAATTCGGAATAGTGTGTACGTTTTTTAGTATGAATAACCACTTTTATTAAATAGACTCATTTAAAACTTTTTCAAAAATTTACATTTTCTTGCTGGGCGAGGTGGGGCACCCCTGTAATCCCAGTGGCTCGAGAAGCTGAGGCAGGAGGATCTCAAGTTCAAAGCCAGCCTCAGCAAAAGTGAAGTGCTAAGCAACTCAGTGAGACCCTGTCTCTAAATAAAATGCAAAATAGGGTGGGGGATGTTGATCATTGGTGGAGTGCCCCTGAGTTCAATCCTCAGTACCGCCCCCTCCAAATTACATGTTCTCTATAGGAAAAGAATCTTTCACCCCATTTGCTCATTTCTCTGCACTTTCTAAAAGTTTTAAATTTTACATTTAAATATATGATCTAGGGCTGGGGATGTGGCTCAAGGCTTGCGGCCCGGGTTTGATCCTCAGCACCACATACAAACAAAGATGTTGTGTCCGCCGAAAAACTGAAAAATAAATATTAAAAAATAAAAAAAAAATAAATCTATGATCTATTTGGGTTTTTGAATAAAGTATGCAGGTTAGGTCAAGTTTATCTTTTGTCCAGTTATTCCACAGCCATTTGGACACCATATATCTAACAAAGGATTAATATCTAGGTTATAAAAACTTTCAAAACTCAACAGTAAAAAAAAAAAAATGTTTAATGGGTAAAAGACATATAACTCCACATTCACCAAACAGGCTACACAGATGGCAAACGGCACATGAAAAGATGTTCAACATCATTAGGCACTAAGGCAGTGCCAATTAGAACCACTTCCAGATATCACTACACATCTAATTAAAATTACTAAAACGAAAAATAGTACTAAAACCTCAGTTACCCAGGAGGCTAAGGCAGGAGGATGGTAAGTTTAAGGCCAGCCTGGAGAACTAGGTGAGGTCCTGTCTCCAATAAAAAACAGAAAGTGTATAGCTCAGGGTAGAACATCCAGTTCAAACCCTAGTACCAAAACAAACAAATAAATACTTTAAAACAGTGACCAAACAAAATACTGATGAGGATGCAGAGAAAGTGGTATCTGCAAATCACATGTGAAAAAACAAGCTCAAATGTTATGCACGGAATGATTCCATTTCTATCAGGCAAGTGCACCCACTGGGCAGTGACTGTTAGTGTTGATCTCTAAGGGCTAATATTCTCTGGACCATTGCCCTGGGCAGAATGGTAGCTGCCTCTTACCCTTGAACTTCATGCTCCAAAACTCACTGTGGAATCTGGCTGACCTTCCCATAAATCTATCTAGTCTCCACTGAGACCACATCCTTGTTTCACTTTTTTCCCCTCTGCCCTTCCTATCCGGAAAGCCTTCCTTCCATAAGTAACATGTCCCTGAGTTTCTTGACCTAAGAGAAGAACAAAATTAATGAGACAGTAGATGGAGAACAAATTGGAAGGGCAAATAAATGAATAAGTGAAGACCCTAGACAAGTCTTTTCATACAATTCATTTCTGTTCCTTGAGTGGAACACAGCTTGATGAGTGAATGACATTTCTTAGACTATCTAGCTAGGGACACAAATGACTTTAATAAAAACATAACTCACACCATAACAAAGCTTTGCAGTGACTTTAGAGGAAGAAGTGATTCCCCCCCACACACACACACATACTTGGGTGTGTCTCTTCCTTCACTCCCTTGTCTCCACACACACAGAAACACCTGCCAATATTCTCCAGCACAAAGACGCAGGCCTCAGAACCTCCTCTCAGGCTTACACAGCTTTTTTTGCTCCAGGCCTCCCCATACTCTGTCCAGGTTATCAGCGTTTCCTGGCCTCAACTAAGCAAAGGACCTGGCACTGGTGAGTACTCTGACTTGTTCCTGAGTGCATTTGGGGAAGGTGGGGAAGAGTGGGGGAGGGGGCATATCAGGAGGAAGGCCTTGGCTCGGAGCCACCTAGAAAGGGGCTCCACGGAGCCAGGACACCATGAGTATGGAGCTTGGCAGGAAGAGCCTCCAAAAAGGGAGCTTCCAGGCGTGTCACTGCGCAACGTATAGGCATCCCGGACGCGGGGGCAGTGACCTCCCGAGGACCCAGAACGGAAACAGCCGTCCCACAGGCTGATTGGAGGGAGGCTGCCCAGGCGCAGCGGTGTAGCCGCGGTTTCACTTGAGGAGGGAACTAGACAACAGGTCGCCACCAACCACTTGTGGAGTCCCACACCACCAGCTGGAGCGCAGAGCACGGGACACGCGAGGGAAGGAGGCGCAGAGGACTCGAGACCCCCAGGGCTGGGCACACTCCCCTGTCCCCGGGACAGAAGGCAATCGTCGGAAAAGCGGGAGGGAGGAGCGGTCTATCTGAAATAGTAGCTGGACAGACTGGATGTACGTCCCTCGGAAGGACGAGGGTGAGCTCAGGTTGGTCTCGGGGCGCGCGGATTCCTGGGCGGTGATGGGGGAGAGCCGGGGCCGGAGGCTGGGGCTGAGCTACTAGTCGGGTTCCTGGAACTCGGAACCGCGTTGGTTTCGTTTCCTCTGCTCCGACGGGTGGAGCTGTCAGTCTATCTCCGCTGGGACGGGTGGAGCTGTCAGTCTGTCTCCTGCCAAAGCAGGGACGCAGAATAGGGAGTGTGATCGCTGAGCTGTAGCGGCGCGGACCGGCTCGGAACTGTCCAAGCAGCCCTAGACTGACAGCTTCAGGCGGTCACTGGGGCGATTTCCAGGATAGCGGGTTTCGGTTCTAGAGGGTGCATGCCCTCTTCCTATACGGGGATCCATTTTAAGGGAGGAAGCGGGGAAGAAGGAAGAGAGAGTCAGACAGACACCCGCCTGGCTGCTGCCTGGGGCGAAGCCGGCTTGCCGCGTGCCCTTTGCTCACCCCAGAACCCAGGAGAAGCCTGAGGACGCTGGCCAGCACCGGCTCCTCGGAGATAACAAGAGGACCCAAGAACCATAAGGCAGGGCAAATACTGCGGCGGGGGTGGAAGCGTCCTCCAGGCCTCAGAAGTAGAGTGACTTGTGTGACAGACTGAGGACCAACCGATGTGCCCCGTATCACTCGCGGGCTGAGATAGCATAAAACACCCAGCGCCGCTGTTCGATGCAGAGCAAACGAACCAACGAACCAATCGAGGCAATGCGCGCAGGAAGAATCACTGAATTTTTGGTGTTTGACAACATGCACCTGCATGCTTTGGGGTAATTTTCGCGTTCGTGGTGGCCAAGAAAGTTTATTACATTGGCCTTTACAGACCCGGATGGGTGACAGCCCAAATCGGAGTTTCTGTAGCTGAAGTTTCCGGGAGACTTTCTTGAGGAACTGAAGCCACCAGGGAAGGTGTTTGCAGCAGCCAGCTTGTTCAACCTCTGCGCTCTATGGAGTTCCTGGAACCCATCAGAAGCGTCTGCGGGGAGGAGGCACTGAAGAATCTCTTGCACAAAGGGTCTCCAAGTTTGTCCCAAACCAAATGTTTGTCTGCAGCAAGCACAGGATTCTTTTCTCTCAGAGTGGCCAACATCCAATGGAAGAAAGTGTGGATGGTCCAAAATGGAGCATCTCCTTCCATCCAAGAGATTCTGAATTCACCATGGTGAGAAGGGCCTCCTTCATCTCTCTTCCTTTAACAGAACAGAAATTCAGATGAGATCCCTTTGAAAGACTTACTTCTGCATTTAAACCCCTGCAAGAGCACCCAGGAAGCCAGCTTCTTACTATCCATCTCTCTGGCTCTCTTCTAAACATGAATGAAACAACCACAGAACCTGATCCTGAGGCTTGGGATGAAGTTTTCCTAAGGATAGTAGAACAGAAAGAAGGGAAGAATCTGAACTGATGACAATATTGAGCCATTGATTTAAAGTGATCCTGAATTCTACATCACTCTTTAACTATAGGTTGAACCAATAACCTTCTGTATTATTTAAGTCACTTTGAATCATGTTTGCTCTATTGCAACTAAAGACAACTACATTTAGTAATGAATGATGATAACAATGATGCCAAACCTCTTTATTCACCTTCAACATGCTGAGTGCTTTGGAACCACCAACTCACCATGGTTATCTCCATTTAACTGATGAAGATACTGAAGTTCAGGGAGATTGCATTCAGATGAGTTCCCAAAGTACTTTATAAAGTTAATCTCAATAGCTCAATGGAATAGATAAGTAAGATTATCACCATTTTAAAGATCAGATAACAGCTTGGAGAAGATAATTGGCCTAAAACCTGAATCTGACTTTAAAGCATGAATAAGGCACTGTCAAAAGTGAAACCAAATAAACAAGCAGCCAGGCGGTAGCACATACCTGTAATCTTAGCAACCCTAGGTTCAATCCCTGGTACCAAAAACAAAAAAAGCAATTTAAACCTGGGCACGGTGGTGCATGCCTGTAATCCCAGCAGCTCAAGAGGCTACCTAAGGATGGTAGAACAGAAAACAGGAGGATGATGAGTTCAAAGTCAGCCTCAGCAACAGCAAATTGGCTAAGCAACTCAGTGAGACCCTGTCTCTAAATAAAATACAAAATAGGTCTGAGGATGTGGCTCAGTGGTTGAGTGCCCCTGAGTTCAATTTCCGGTAGCCCCCTGCCCACCCCCCAAAAAAAGTGAAACCAAATAAACAAGCAGTAGACACACTTTTGTTCTTATTGCCTTAGTTATGACTTCTTGGTCTAGGGACAGAGGTAACAGGAATTAAGACACTCCTGAAAAGACTCATGTATCTCAGATTATCCAACTGTTCCCAGTTGCTAAGCAGATGTCCTCAGGGCCATTTCTTGGGACTTGTGAAGGCAAAGGGCTTTATACCTTCTCAATTCCACCAGAAACAGAAGCAGGTGTGAAAATATTGCTCAGACAATTGGATTTCCACTTCCGAGCTCCAAATTCCAGTGGCTTTCTTGCTAAGCCTCATCATAAAACAACATCTCAGCAGTAACCAATCAGAAAGGATAATGGGGGAAATATTCCACTCATGGAAGTGATCATTTATTTTTTTTCAAGTTGAGCACAGAATTTTATTTCAATACAACACGAGAGAAAGACAATGATAATTTTAACAGTATAGAACATGCAATGTTATGATCATAACATAATGGGAATGTTCTCCAAGTTGAAAAGAAACAGGTAATCCATTATAATTCATCAGAGGCTCCCAAGCTCAGCATTCTGAATTATGTTTATATATTAAATTGATAGTAGAAGGCTGTCGGCAGAAAGAACAAATGTTTGTTCTTCCAGATAAATTCTATGCCCAGAATTTCATTAAAAACCCCATAAACTTCAAACTCCAAACACTTTCCAGAATATAAGATTCACAAGAAGACAAATACCCCATATGTAAGAGATTCTGTATATCACAATTAGCTGAGTTCAAATATTTGGTTGAATGATACTAAATTTTGTAGGATTTTCATAAGCTGCTCAGTCTTCTTGAGCATCAGCATCAGACTGTACCTTAGGATGAGTGAAGTCTGTTTGTTTCCCTTTTTTTTTTATAAATTTATTTTTAAAATTTTTTTAAAGAGAGAGAGAGAGAATGAATTTTTAATATTTATTTTTTAGTTTTCAGCGGACACAACATCTTTGTTTGTATGTGGTGCTAAGGATCGAACCCGGGACACACGCATGCCAGGCGAGCGCGCTACCACTTGAGCCACATCCCCAGCCCCTGTTTGTTTCCCTTTATGTTTAAAAATGACATAAATCCCGGGCCTGGGGTTATAGCTCAGTGGTAGAGCACTTGCCTAGCATGTGAGTGGCCCTGGGTTCGATCCTCTGCACCACACAAATAAATAAAAATAAAGGTATTATATCCATCTACAACTATAAAAAATATTTTTTAAAAAATGACATAAGTCCCAAGAGAGGCTTACTAAATGTCCATGCAACAAAAATATTTTAGTACAACATTTAGCAATATAAACTATGCCTTTTTATAAATGAAAAGAGAACCTCCCTCCTAACTGGAGCTGACCAATCCTGGGATATATGGACAGGACAACCTCATCCACCCTGAGTCTTGGCAGTCTGAGGCTGCTGCAGGCACAGAGATCAAGGAAGCATACAAGTTATGACAACCCTAGCACAGTGAAGTAAATAAAAAGTGTTAGGGCAAGTGGCATTTTGAAATATTTTCACCAGCAAAAATCACAGAGATGTAGAGCTGATGCAACCAATCTGGGCTAAAGCTGTATCTCCTTTCCAGGTTCCAGAACCATCTTTGAAGGTCTCCCTGGCTTCCTGCTTTTGTGATGCCTTCCTTCCCTGTGCTGCACTAGTCTTCTGTTGTATTCTTGCATTTACATCAGCCAACTGCTGAGTGAGTAAGTAAATGTATGGTGCACAAGTTCATATAAATATCTATACACACAAAGGCCTGAATAGTCCATACGATGGTTCCTTTTATAGCCATGTGTCCCATTTTAACTTCTACTTGTCTGCCTTTATCTGGCTCCTTCATTTCACAATCACACATACACACTTAATAAATGTTGATGGACCAGAGTCAGAATTTTGAGTCATTCAAATCCAGAAAAAAAAAAAAAAACATTCTTGACCCCAGCTAATTCCCTTACCTCCTTCAAGTTTCTGATCATTATCAGAGCGAAGCCTACTTTGACCATTATATCTATCACAACTTGACCACCCCATGCCCCATTCCTCTTCACCCGCTTCATCCTATTTCACTTTCTTTATATCGCTTATCACCTTTGAACAGACTAGAACTTAACTCACTATGTTCCCGGTTTAGGATCTGGCTCAAACTAGAATGATAACTCTACAAAGGCAAGAACCTTCATAGTGGTGTCAATAGCTCAAGAAATATTGTTGGGTAACTGAACAATAAATATCTTCTTAATAATTTAGCCACAAAAATATCTAAAATCTCATTTTAGATTATCTGATCTATAAAACATCAAACAGTGACCAAAAAAATGACTCTGCAAGAAAAGATTCCTTTGGGCTTATTCTATTTTTTACATGCACCTGTTTAGGGCACTCAGAACACATGGCATGAATTAGGATAATCTTCTTAAAAAGCAAGAACTTAATTTGGCCACAGACTAAATGAAACCCTTGGTTCAATGTTTTTAAATATACCTAAAAAATCTAATTCAATTAAATCTGAATTAGAGTATTCCAGTAACTCTCTGTCCCTGGCTAGTCCAATATCATTCACAAATTCAACATAGACAAGGTGTGGTTTGCTGGCTTATATTTTTAACTATCAAAATAAGTGCAAATGATAAGAAGCAATGATTTAGTACATGAATCAGGACCTGCAGATATATGGATGAGATGTGCTTCTCTGCTTTGGTCAAACATCTTAACATTACAGATATATGTGTACATATGTGTATTGCATGAATATAGCATTAATTTTATTGTTAGTACTTCATTTAATTCATTTTCCACAAGCAACCATTACTCACAAGTTCAACGTGAGAGATCAAAAGGGTCAAAAGAAAAAGAAAGAATGTTATCTGCATAGCTTTTCTTCCAGTTTGGTGCCAGTACCTGCATTCCAGAGCACACTGTAATTTGGCAGGTGGATAGCAAGCAACAAATCTCGGGAAGCATCTTGATTTCACAACCACTGAATGTCCTGCATAGGTCTGGCATGCTCCTGCATCTCCCACTGAGCTACTCCTGCTGCCACATATCAAACAAAATGATCTTCCCATTGACCTCAGCAGAAGCTTAACGCCAGCAATATGGTGAGCCAAGGTTATAGTGGTAGTTTTCCCTGGCCCATTTAACCTCAACAACATCAGCTTTATGTTTTACTAAAACTTGAAGCGTTTGGGCAGTCCTGGAATCCATTCCTACCATCAGCAAATGACATCCATAAGCAATTAAACCTTGCCAGCCCCAGTCCCACCGTCACCTTGTTGAGGGGGTTGAAGGTCCCTGTGAAGGTGCCAGCCGACACCTTGAAGTTCACGGTGTAATGCAATGTCAAAGGATCTAGCCCAGGTTTCCCAGCCGGCCGAAGCTCTGAAGTGACCATTTAAATAATAAATTTTACAAGAATGTGCTGTCATGGTATGAAAAACAAAACTGCACAAACAAAGCTTAAAGAAACAGGGACAAGTGTTTTATTTCTGGTTGGGATGATTAAAATTGACAAACCTGGCAGCCCTTCCCACATGTAAACCAAATTTAAGGTACTACCAAGAAAACTCCCAGTAATATGCTCTGATAATTAAACCAAATGACCCTAAAGTTCATTTGAAACAGGAAATTAGTGGGCATAACCAAGATTTAAAAATAATCTAAAAATAAATAATAGTCTTGAAACTCTAAAAAAAATTATAAAGGGACTCACCTGTAAGATATTTAAATATACTTAAAACTGGCTGGGGGTATAGCTCAGTGAGTGAGCACATGTTAGCATGTGTGAGGCCCTGAGTTCATCCCCAGCATCAATTAATTAATTAGCTAAATTAAAATTAAAAACTGCAGCAAGTAATATCATTTAGGGTCTGTTAAGAATACGACAAGGATGTCAAAGGAATGAAAGGGAATATAAATGTGTGTGTTGGGGGCTGGGGTTGTAGTTCGGTGGTAGAGCACTGGCTAGTCCAATATTATTCACAAATTCAACATAGTGAAGGTGTGGTTTGCTGGCTTATTTAACTATCAAAATAGGTGCAAATGATAAGAAGTAAGGATTTTAGTACATGAATCAAGTTTCATTCCTAGTCCTTTCTGTTTATTTATTTTTTGTTTTGTTTTGAGGCAGAGTCTCACTAAGTTACTTAGAGCCTCACTTAATTTATGAGGCTGGTCTCAAACTTGTCATCCTCCTGCCTCAGCCTCCCAAGTTGCTGGAATTACAGATGTGCACTACCACACTTGGCAATAATTGCTAATTTTAAAGTCAAAAACTCTTAAACTGGTAATTTTGAAATAAGCTTACTTCATTCGCAGGAAGGAAAAAAAAAAAAAAGCTGACCAGCCTCAGTTGCCATTATCACTGTGTGTTTGTAGCCTTTCAACTCCAGGGCTTCAGCGAATTATTATACTCTTGACTCTCAAAAATGGAGAAGTGAAAGATAAACTAGAAAGTCCACATTTCAAGGAAAGTGGAAAGAAGCATATATCTTTGTGACAGTGAAGACTGTTCCTAGCTTAGCTTACTCCACATGTTTGAGTTGCCTGCCTGGCCCCTAAATACTTCTGTATTAGTTAGAATAGGCTCATCTGATAAAATAAATAGACCCCAAAATATAATGGCTCACATGCAATAGAAACTTGGTCCTCACTCACTTCACAGACCACAGTAGATGCTCCAGGCCTGTAGGCAACTCTCTTCCAAGCCATTATTCAGGAACCCAAGATCCTTCCTTCTTGGGGATCCCTCCCCAGTTCCTTGGGCTGCATCCAACAGGCAGAGGGAGAGAGGTGAACCTGCCTCAGCCAAAGGAGCACAGGTGTCATCCAGGCACACACCATTGGTGAGAACGGGTTACATGGCCACATGGAGACCCAAGGAAGGCTTGGAGCTGTGGTCTTAGCTGGACCGACACTCCCCAGCCTCAACTGCTGTGACGGAAGAGCAGAACAGATTTTGGTGGGCAGCAAGCTGTCTCTACTTTACATGAAAATAGTGAGAGACGGCTGAAGCACTGAAATCACAGACACTCTCCCTTAGCAAAGTAGTAAATACACGGGTGGCACTGGGACTTCAGTCCTTTCCTTCTGTTTCTTCTAGGTATGGATAAACTGGCGCAGATCATCTCCTTAGGCCAGTTCATCTACAAACAGTGTGAAGAGATGAAATACTGCCAGAAACAGTGTCTGCGTCTGGGGAGCCGTGTGCACAGCCTGCTGCAGCCTCTGAAGATGCTCCAGGACCAAGGAGAGAGGAAACTGTCCGCTGAGATAATGGCCGCCCTGAACCATTTCCAAGCTGCCCTGGAGGAAGCTAAGAGGCAGATAGAAAAGTTCAGCAGTAAATCTAATATCTGGAAGTTTCTAAAGGCAGGCGGTAACAAGATACTCTTCAGGGAAGTGAATGAACAGCTGAGAGACGTCTTCGAGGAGCTCTCACTGCTACTTCAGGCTGATCAGCTTATTTTCAGGGTCAGCCAAGGAGCATCCTGGGCACAGGAAGATCAGCAGGATGCAGAGGAAGACAAACAAGTCTTCCAAAGCTTACCCCAAAAAATGGGTAAGCTGGTTTGGTTTGGTTTGGTTTGGTTTGGGGTGGGGGGTGAAATTGGAAGCATTTTAGTCACACTTTGATTTATCAAAAGGAGCAGAAAGGATGAGCCAAGTTTGAGCAGTTGTGTGTTCTTGTGGCTCAGAAATCCTAACATCCCTGGGCCCGGATATGGTGGGGGCCGGTGAGATCTGGGCAAGCCAGTGGGGGTAGGGGAGATGATGCTAATGGGTCTCCTGTGCCTCCTCGTTTTTTCTTTGATGTGATTCCTGAAATTCCAGAGGCTCCCTCCTTCCAGACTCTCTTCCAGGACTCTCAGTTAAGATATAAGTGGTCCAAAAGAAGAATTAAGTAAGAATTAACTAAGCAAACACAAATATGATACAGCATGCCCAGCCCTGTTCTAAGAATCAGGGATAGAGCACAGAGCAAAATTGACAAAATCTCTGCCCTCATGGAATGTAAAGCCTGCCAATAGAGAGCTAAGTTATTTTATCAGAATGTGATTTAAAAAAAAAAAAAACATGAAATAAGCCTGGCGGGTTGGCTCATGCCTGTAATTCCAATAACTTGGGCAACTGAGACAGAAAGATGGCCAGCAAGTTCCAGGCCAGCCTGGGCAATTTAATGAGAACTTTCCTCAAAAGAAAAGATAAAAAGGGCCAGAGATAAGCAGGCAGGATGGTGCATGCCTGTAATCCAGCCACTTGGGAGGCTGAAGCAGGAGGATCATGGGCTTGAGGCTAGCTTCAGCAAAGTAGAGAGGTCCTAAGCAACTTAGTGAGACATTGTCTCAAAATAAGTGAAATAAAATTTAAAAGGTTGGGGATGTAGCTTAATGGTAAAGTGCAACCTGAGTTTAATCCCCAGTACCAAAAAACAAAAAAGAAGGGGGACCAGGTATGTAGCCCAGTGGTAAAGCACCCCTGGGTTCCATCTCCATATTGAGAGGAAAACAAAAATCCATGAATCATAAAGTGGGATAATGAGATGTAAAGTGAATATGGATGAAGAAAGAGTGGTCAGGATGATGGGATAATATTTAAATGGGCACCTTGAGTAAGGAGAAAGAACTAGTCATCAGAGATGTGGAGAAAGAGCAATTTGGGCAGAGGAAACAGCACACATAAAGATCCTGGGGTAGGAATAGATATGGCATGAGTAGCCAAATAGCTGTATGGCAAGGAAGAGCCGCAAGGCCAGATGCCTTTGATGTAGTAGGTAAGGGAGAGAAAAATAGTACCACATAAAGGTAGGGAAATAAAACAGAAAATACAGGAGCAAGGACAGGAAAGGCCATGGGGCCATGAGAAGAAATTAAATTTTATTGCAAGAGTCATAGGAAACCAGTGAATGGAAGTCCTTCAACATGGCCTGTCATGATTTGATTTGTAGTGAAAGAAAATCACTCAGGTCACCATATGGCAAATGGACAGGAAATGCCTTGAGGGTTGTATTACCCAATTATTGCAATTAATAATGCTGTACAACAAACCCCATAAAACTCAGGGGCTTCAAGAAATAGTTATGGCTGGATGCGGTGGTGCATGCCTGTAATCCCAGCAGCTCAGGAGGCTGAGGCAGGAGGATCATGAGTTCAAAGCCAGCCTCAGCAATTTATTGAGGACCCAGGCAACTCGGTGAGACCCTGTCTCAAAAGAGAATACAAAAAAAAAAAAAAAAAGGCCGGGGATGTGGCCCAGCGGTTAAGTACCCCTGAGTTCAATTCCTGGTACAAAGAAAGAAAGAGAGAAATAGTTATGAATTCCCCCGTTTATGGGTCTGCAGATCTGTTGCATGTTTCCTGATCTCAGGTGGGCTTGGCTCTGTTTGGCCCCAGGCACCAAATCCAGTTTGGGTCTGCTTTGTGCATCTCTTTCTGGAGCCCAGGCTGAAGGAGCAGTGAGTACCTGGGAAATGTTCTTCTCATGGCAGAATTGCAAGAAGGAAACCTTAACTGGGTTAGCACATTTTAAGTTTCTACTTACATCACATCTAAAGCAATCCACATGGTCAAACCCAGCGTGGAGCTGGGGAAGTTTTCCCGCTCTGATGCTATGGCAAGGGTGTGGTATATACTACCTCACCTGGGACTGAAGAATTAGGACCTTCTCTTCTGGTCAGAACGGAAGTGTGAGCCCAGTTAGAAGCCCACATCTGAGACTTGGCAAGAGATGCCAGCAGCCTGAACTAGGGTGGCCCTAGTTGGACTTAGTGGAGGACAAGGCCCTAAGGGGATGAGACATGGACTAGGTGAGCTGTGGAGGCAGGCAGTGGAACCTGGGCCACCAGAAGAAGGAAGAGAGAGGAGGCGTGGAAATGAATGAGGCCTCGTCAGGGATCTTGCAGGATCCTGGTGACATGAATCCCTTCCCTCTGGTAAGGATTGTGTGCCGAGAAAGAGAATGAGGGAAAAAAATACGTATGGCTGAACCTTCTAGGTGCTCCATCCCAGAGGAGTAACAGTTCCACCACCTTGATATGGAGAGCGACCTGTCCCCTGTGGAGTCAGCAAGAGACACCAACCAGGACAATCCCAGAGACCTGCCACCAAAAGGCATCCTTTTCTGAAATGAGGGAAACTGGTCCCCCAGCTGAATGCCTGCAATTAGCATTAGAAGGGCAATTAGCAGCTGGGGTGGGTGCGGATGCAAGGATGGTACAGGGAGGCCGCCCTGGCTGGAGGGCGGGCGTGGCTCTAGTCTTCCTAGTCATCAATGAGTGTTGATCTGCCTCCTTGTGGGATCAGGAGACAAACAGGAGTTGAGGACAGGACTTACTTCCAGCTCTTGCCTTTAAATATTTATAGTGTTATAGCTCTTGCCTTTAAATATTTTTTGTACATCCACATAGTACAAAATTCAAAAGGTACAAAAAGGACCCAACATGAGAAGTAAATCTGCCTCTCTCCATGACCTTAAGGAGCCCTGTTGGCTTCCCCCGTACACAATCTCATTATCTACCAGTTTCTTGATTAGCCTTCCAGAGATGTCGGTACACAGCATACTAAATACCCTTTCTTGATTCTTTTTTTCAATGAGTAATCTTGAATATTATTCCAGAGAGATATCCACAGAGTTCTCTAGTATACATGGACCAGGTATATTTAAGCAGCTCCCTGATTTGTTTGTGTGTGGAGATTGAACCCAGGAGTGCTTTACCACTAAGCTACATCCCCAGGCCTTTTTTTATTTTTTATTTTGAGACATGTTTTCACTAAATTGCTTAGAGCTTTGCTAAGTTGCCCAGGCTGGCTTTAAACTGGCAATCCTCCTGCCTCAGCCTCCCAAATTGCTGGAAGTACAGGTGTGCCCCATGGTACCTGGCAGCAGCTTCCTTGATAGACATGTAAATTGTGTTCAATTCTTCACTATTATAAATAGTCTTGCAATGATCATCTTTGTATATATTTTAGAAGAACTTTAGGAGATACTCCCTTTAGTGAAATTACTAGATCTCTTTGCTAGGTCAAAAGCTATAGGCATTTTTAATATTTTTATTTATTTATTTGTGTGTATGTGTGTGTGTATGTGGTGCTGGGGATTGAACCCAAGGCCTTGGGCATGCAAAGCTAGCATTCTACCAACTGAGCTATGTCCCCAGCTTGGCACTCCCTGATTTGTGTGTTTGTGTGTGTGTTTTGATAGAGGTTGCTAGATTATCCTCTGCAGAGGTTAGACAAATGTCACTCCTACCAACAATGGATGAGATTGTCTCTTTTTTCATAGTTTATATGAGTATATACTTTAGGATAGATTAGGTTATGCAACTCAGTATCTTACAGAAACAAGTCTATTCCTCTTTCTCAGGCAGAGTCCTTAAGACCTTCCAAGGTGACTTTCTTCTTTGGGCCTGCTTTTAGCAACAGGCACTGACTTGCCACTCCCAGAGCAGCCAGGGAGGAACCTCCTCAGACTCCACGACATCCTTCCCCTGGGAGGTGACACAGGTCTCTCTCACTTCCTTTTTTGGCCACAGCCAGACCTCAGGGCACTTCCTGAGTTCCTTGAAGTAGAAAGCTGAATATTGGTGAGCAGTAGTATTTCCTACCACAATGACTATGATACGTAACTATCTTGATGGTTTTATGGCATATTGGTTTTGAGTAGCATGTTTTTCTTTTTATAATTAGAACTTGGTATTGTTGAATGTTTGTTGCAGAAAATGAAAACATTAAAGCTTCACTGAGGAGGTTGGAAATCAACATGAAGGAAATCAAGGAAACCTTACGGCAGTGTAAGTTGTCAGGAGCCCTGTTACAACCAGCTGTTCCCAAACTAGAAGCCACCTGTCTACTAGAAACTCCAGCCTCCTCCTGCCCCTGCCCTGCTCCGTTTTCTGTGCTGCGTGGCTGGAAGCAGCCCACAGGTTTGGGGGTATGGCCACAGGGAGCATAGCTTTCTGTCCATTTGGGTTCTTCCTGACCAGCAAGAAACCTCCCAGTTCCTGTCCAAATGCTCAAAATTCCCTCTGTGAATAGTTATGTATCTTAATCAACTACTTATTACTGAAACACGTACCTGAGGTGATCAACTTGTAGAGAGAAGGTTCATTTTGGCTCACAGTTTCATGGTCAATTTGGCCCCGTTGTTTTTGAGCAAGGCAGTACATCCTGGTGGGAACATGTGGCAGAGAAAAATCTTTCACCTCATGGATAAGAAGAAAAAGAAAGAGGAAGAAACCAAGGTCCCACAATAACCTCCTAAAGTTTCTACCTCCCAAAAGCACCACCCTGGGGACCACACCTTTAACACATGGGTCTTTGGGGGACATTCCAGGTCCAAACTATAGCAGCCTCAAAGCTTCAATTCATTTGCTGAATGTCCAACAAGAAATTAAAGTCAAATTTGAAATTCTCATTCATTCATTCAATAAAACAGTGAGAATCTGCTTCATGCCAGAGGCTGTGCACAGCTCAGATGTGGTGAAAGAAATTGCCTTCAGGAAGCTCATTGCTTAGGAGAAGGGTAGAGGAAAGAGACTGTGAACACATGACAGCAGTGTAGTTACTGAGCTTGAACTGTGTCTCTAGTTATTAGGTCAGAAATGATTAGTCAATGATGCCAGGTACCCCAGTGTCAAGCTGTACGTCAATAGGAGGAGGGAAAACTCTGAGACGGGAGAGACAGGAGTTAAGGCTGGAAAGACAGGCAGGATGGAAGGGGAGGGCAAGAAAGTACTGGAAGGGGCCCTCCTCCTTCCCCTCCACCAGCTCAGAGGCAGATACCCCTGTGTGAAATCAATCCACGGTGCCAGCCAGAGCTGGCTCTGGTGTAGAGCTTCCCACTCATGTCCCCACTGTGCCACTTCCCTTAGGATACCTTCCTTAACTTACTGGCTCCGTATCTCCTGTCTCGGTGCTGGGCTCAGACTCATCAAAACCCATGCAGAAGATCCCACAGGACCAAGTCAAGGAGATTAAGAAGGAACAGCTTTTAGGATCCCCATGGATCCTGCTGAGGGAAGACGAATTCAGCACACTCTATAAAGGAGAGTATCATAGGTCTCCAGTGGCCATAAAAGTATTCAACAAACCCCAGGCCAGAAGCATTGGGTAAGTCATTTTTTATGATTCTCTTCTATGTATCAGTACTTATTCTCATTAATTCACCAAGAGGTGTATTGGTCCCATCTCTAGATGGGAAAATGGGACCCAAAAAGGTAAAATGACTGCCCTCTACTATTAAAGAACAGAGTCTAGACATAGCTCCATGGCCACCACAATTTTACCTATAAATCAATTTTATTTGTGGATTTATGTATTTTTTAAACTTTGTTTCCTCTCAGTCCTTTTTTTTCATTTCTCCATCCCCTCCACAGACAATAATTCCAGTGTTTTATTTGTATGTGTTCTTGCAAATGTATGCTTTTATTATTACGTGTATGCATTTATAACTTTTATAAATTGTAGTGTAATAGGTCTGTTGCCTACTTTTCTGAATTTGTTCACTCAGTGTCATGGTACATGGAGTCCTGTCATACTGACTGCTCTTCATGGTATCAATTCACATTTTGACTATTTTTATTCTTAGGTGGGCACAATATCTTTATTTTATTTTTATGTGATGCTGAGGATCGAACCCAGTGCCTCACGTGTGCTAGGTCAGCACTCTACCACGTGAGCCACAATCCCAGTCCTTAAGTATTTTATTTCATAAATTAAAATTTTAACTAGAAAAAAGCTTTATTTTCATTTGGTCCAAGTCCTGGGAGCCCTCCTCCTTCCCCTCATCCTCCTCCTCCTCCTCCTGTATTAGATATTGAATCCAGGGGTGCTCTACCACAAAGCTACATCCCCCAGCCCTTTTTATTTTTTTCTTTTGAGACAAGGTCTCACTAAGTTGCCCAGGCTGGCCTCAAACTTGCAATCCTCCTGCCTCAGTCTCCTAAGTTGCCAGGTTTACAGGTTTGTGCCATCATTTCCAGCAAAAATATTTAATTTTGATGACATCCACTATATCAATATTGTCTTGTATAGTTTATATTTTCCATGTCACTCCTAAGAAATTATTGAGTGACTTAAGATCACAAAGATTTACTCTGTTTTCTTCTAAGAATTGTATAGTTTGAGATCTTACCTTTAAGTCCAGGATATATTTCAAGTTAATTTTGATGAATTGTGTGGGGGTAGTCATTCAACTTAATTCTTCTGTATGTGAATATCCTTTGTCCCAGGACCATTTTGTGAAAAGACTGTTCTCTATTGAATGGTCTTGGCACCCTTGTCAAAAATCAGTTGACGGGGCTGGGGTTGTGGCTCAGTGGTAGAGCACCTGCCTAGCATGTATGAGGCAGGGTTCAATCCTCAGCTCATAAAAATGTATAAATAAAGAAATAAAGATACAGTGTCCATCTACAACTAAAAACACATTTAAAAAAAAAAGCAATTGATCACTGGGGTGGGTGTAGCTCAGTGGTAGAGCTTGCCTAGCACACTGGATGCTCTGGGTTCAATTCCCAGTACCACGAAACAAAGCAGTTAGCCATAAACTTATGAGTTTATATTTGGATTCTCCATTCCATTCCATTGATTTAAATGTGTGTCCTTATGCTAAAATGGCACTGTCTTGATTACCATAGATTTATAGTAAGTTTTGAAATTGAGAAGTATGAATCCTCCAACTTTGTTCTTTTCAAGATTGTCTTGACTCTTACGGGTTCTTTGCATTTCCATCTGAATTTTAGGATCAGCTTGTCAGTCTGACAAGGCATGGTGGTGCACACCTGATCCCAGCAACTTGGGAGGCTAAGGCAGGAGGATCACAAGTTCAAGAACAGCCTGAGCAACTTAGCAAGTTGCTCAAAATAAAGAAAAAAAATGGTCTGGAAATGTAGCTCAACTGCAAAGCACCCCTGAGTTAAAAAAAAAATTAACTGGGATTTTTTATAGGCATTATATTAAATCTATAGATCAATTTGATATTATTAAATTTTCTGAACCATGAACATGAAAAAAAAGATTATCTTACCAACTTATTTTATCAAAAGAAAAAGAAAAAAAATGAGGAATTTCATTTTACCTGGAGGTCAATTTGCAGACTGTCACCATCTTAGTCATACTAAATCTTCCCATCCAAGAACATGGTATGTCTTTCCATTTATTTAGATCTTTTTAAATTTCTTTGAACATTGTTTTAAATATAAAGATTTCAGGCTACAAGACTTGGACTTCTTTTATTAATTATTCTTAAGTATTTTATTCTCTTTATACTATTTTAAATAAAATTGTTTTTTTAAATTTCATTTTCAGATTGTTTATTGCTAGCACATGGAAATACAACTGATTTTTGTAGGCTTTGGACCTTCCCTACACCTCTGGGTTCAATCCTCAGTAAAAGAAAAAAACAAAAACAAAAATAAAACCCTTATCATCTTAGTTTGCCCAGTAAAACCTTATTGGTCATAAAAATACAATTGTGCCAGACTGTTTGAAGTGCCAGTTAGCAAGTCCCCTTATTCTGTTCACAGGCACTGTAGGGACTAATTCTGCTGCCAAGTTCCTCCAAGTACTACATGCTGCCATCAGAACTGAGCTGATTACAACACACTTTTTTCCTGTAATGCGGGGTGTTATAACCCCAAAGGGATGCTGATGATACCTCACCCCCACCCCACATGCACACTATATTTATGCTCTTCAAGTGGGCCTCCAGTTCTGAAACCCTCATTTCCCTTTTCACTCTCATAGATCGGTGAGGCATACCTTCAATAATGAGATCAGAACAATGAAGAAATTTGATTCCCCCAACATCCTGCGTATATTTGGGATTTGCATTGATGAAACAGGTAAGCAGGTTTCTGGTCAGGAGGTTTGAGGGCCTGGATTGTACCTCCTGTGTTATAATGTGTTGCATTTTTTAAGAATAGCTGAGAGGGTGGGATCTACACCATGTGGTTATTTTCAATGCCAATTGTGGGGGATCTCAAGATGCATGCTCCCATCTTCTTTCAGGAGAGCAGGGCTTTAGCCGGAGTATTGGTTTGTGTTATGTGCCCTCGTCTCCTCTTGCCAGTCCACTAGGAACACAAAGGGTGCTTGTTCAGCTGCTGGCCTTGGTGATGGGTATATTTTGTTGCTATAAAACATTACAAATTTGGGGCTGGGGTTGTGGCTCAGTGGTAGAGAGTTCACCTAGCATGTGTGAGGTCCTGGGTTTAATTCTTAGCACCACATAAAAATAAGTAAATAAAATAAAGGTATTGTGTCCATCTACAACTAAAAATATTTTTTTAAAAAGAACTATTTTTAAAAAAATAAATAAATATATTTTATGTTTAGATTAACAGGCACCATCTTGAGAACAGGAAAGGTTTTTTTAAAAAACCAATAAATAAATTACATTCAAGAAGAAAAGGTGGGGCTGGGTTTGTGGCTCAGTGGTAGAGTGCTAACCTAGCATATATAAGGCACAGGGTTGGATACTCAGCACCACATAAAAATAAATTAAAGAAAAAAAAAGGTATTGTGTCCAACTACAACTAAAAATATATATTTTAAAAAAGAGGTGTTTATATCTGAAGTATGATATATCCTTAAATGTTTTTCCTCATATAGCACTTAAACTTCCAAACTGCCTGGAAAATATCTTCTAAAATATAACTCATACTTTAAGTCATAAAAATAATGGCCAAGAAAAAAAATCAATTTAAGACAAAATTTATAGTTTATGTTCTTAATACCCTTCAGTAAAAGAAAGAAACATAAATTAAAAATACCTTGTTATCTTAGTCTGCCCAGTCATAATCATCAATAATGAGATCAGAAAATAAAAATAATATAAATAAAACATAAATATAAATTAAAGTATCAATTGCCAATTTATTAAAAGTAAATGAACTATATATATGCACTCTGTAGGTGCTGAAAATCTGAAATATATATATTTAAAAGTCACTCTTGGGAGACAAAGATCTGGAGGAGGAGGACTCCTGATCAGGGTCGGCACTCGCCCTGGCTTGCCTTGCCTCTGGCCAAGCCCTGGCGCGAGGGAGAAGACCCACCTGATCCAGAAGGCCAAGCTGGCCAGGCGCCACCTGCATAAAGGCTGTGACCCGGCAGGGCGCCAAGCTGTCCAAGCAGGAGCACAACCTGCTCGGTGGCCTACAAGAACGTGGTGGGGGCTGCAGGTACGCCTGGGGGGTTATCTGGAGCATTGAGCAGAAAACCTACATTTTCAACAAGAAGTTGCTGCTGATTAAGGACTATTTGGAGAAAGTAGAGTCAGAGCTGAGTTCTGTAGGCACCATGGTCCTGGAATTGTTGGATAAGAATTTAATAGCAATGCCACCAATGCAGAGAGTAAGGTCTAAAATCTGAAAATGAAGGGCGATTACTTTCAGGTACCTTGCTGAACTTGGTGACAATCGGAAACAAACTATGGGTAATTCCCAAGGAGCTTACCAAGAGGCATTTGATATAAACGAGAAAAAAGAGATGCAACCCACACCCCCATCCATCTGGGGATGGCTCTTAACTTTTCTGTAATTTACTATGAGATCCTTAATAACCCAGAGCTTGCCAGCACCCTGGCTAAAACGGCTTTTGATGAGTCCACTGCAGAACTGGATATACTGAATGAAGACTCCTGCAAGGACAGCACCCTTCATGCAGTTGCTTAGAGACAACTTAAGCATTGTGGACACGAGACAGTGCAAGAGAAGAATGTGATGCAGCAGAAGGGGCTGAAAACTAAATGCAAATAGGGTGTCAACCTTCTTTCCTCAAGAAACCTTTTTACACATCTCCATTCCTTATTCCAGTTGGATTTCCTATAGCAAAGTAACCCATTCATGTTTATAGTCTTTTTACACTGCAGCTTTGGGAAGACCTCATTCCTTGATTTGCATTTGTCTTGGCCTTCCTGGTATGCAGTTACTGCTATAGAAAAGTATTAATAGCTTCATTTCATATAAACATAAGTAAATTTGTAGTTCTGGTATTCCCTTTACTATGTAATAGAAGTAGTCTATTGCTACCAGAATACAAGCATTGCTTTTTAAAAAAAATACTTTTAGTTGTATATGGACACAAAACCTTTATTTTATTTATTTACTTTTATGTGGTGCTGAAGTTCAAACCCAATGCCTCACATGTGCTAGGTAAATGCTCTAGTACTGAGCCACAACCCCACAAGGATTGCTTTTGGCAAATGAAAGTGCATGTCATTTCTTATACACTAGAAAGGGGAAATAAAACTACACAAGTCCAAGTCTAAAACTTTAGTCCTTTCCCATCCAGATTTGTGCACATGTGAGAGGGTACCCAGTTTGTCTGGTTATTGTTCTTTAGAGAGTTGAACCACTGTTGTGTGTTGCTAATAATTGACTATAGTCCCAAAAAAGCCCTGTGAAAATGTTATGCCCTCTGTAATCACAGGGTAACATAAGATAAAATTACATTTTATAAAACAAAATAAATAAACTCACTCTTTCTAACAGTATCTAAAATAATTGCATCTTTGGTGACACACCTGAAAACTATCAAGCATTTTATTTCCCTGGTTTTCATATTCCAGCAGTTAGTTCTACCCCTTTTTATCCATTTAACATTCATCCAGTACTTGTTTGATTTTGATTTGTAAATATACTTAGTTATATGCCAACACAAAACACTGACAATACTCCTTGGTAAACAAGGAAATCCCCAAATAGTCCAAGCCTTTGTTCCCAAAGCGGGGCACAGGTAAATGATAGATAGAAAGAAAGAAAAAAAAATCAATGGCCCTTATTGATGCAGTCAGAATGCTCCTGAGAGTCCACAACTGTTTAAGAATTTGCTAATGAAATCCTGAAGAAAGTTGCAACAGATTGCTCAGATAAGTATCAGAGAATAAGTCTTTGATAATCTATTTATTGCCAAGATAACTGAAAACACAAAAGCCTTTTCATTAGATGTCAATTTCCTTTTCCTATTTCTCTGTTTCTTCCTCATGTTTTTTGGAAATGCACTTTTTAGGTCTTTCTCTTCCTCATCTGATATGATCTGAATGACTATTACTTTGAGACCCCTTTCTGTTTTCTAAATCTTTATTTACTGTAGAATTTATCTTCTCTTAATTCTGTTTGCCTCTTCTTGGCTTCCTGCTTGTTTTCTGTAGAAGGTGGTGATTTCTCTTGAGTGCTCTGTATTTAAAAGTTTGCTACTAATAAATATGTAACCACATTATTATAATAGGAAGCTGTGGGTTGCACTTGGGGCATGGTTTCATGGCCATCTTCACTTTCTTGGCTCTTAACTGCAGACATGTCCCTCACTTTGGCAGTGGTGGCTTGGGCTCCTCCCCTAGTACCTCAACAGCCAGGCCTCCGCCCACCCCATCCCCACTCTCCACGTTCTTTATTTTTTAACGTGGCTGCAATTCCCATTTCATCCCTTCTGGAAGTTTCTCCACATCCTCAGGCCAACCTGATTTCAAAACTGAATCCCAATGTGAAGAGTTTCAGTGATGCTTATTCCCCTGGGTGATGGCTGAGGTGACAGATTCACCCATTGTGTGGGGACTCTGGCATCTCCAGCCTAGGACCAGAGACCTAGACTTCTTGTCTTGGTGCCCCTCTCCAGCCCCTTGCACCTGTGCATTATTTCTTCTACACATTCATACTAAGTGCCATGTGAACAAAACATATATTTCCAGCCTCCTTGTGGCTTCCAGTTGGCTGGGGAAGACATATCTCAAATGACTACTCAAATGTAAAATTATGACTTCCCAGACACTATGAAGAAGAGCGAATTCTGGAGGTATCTGACTCATAGGTCAGAGAGCAAAGTATGCAAAGTTGGGAGAGAAATGGGGCTCACAGCAGATTTGTGTCTTGATGCAGAGAAGCAGGAGCTCTGGACCTTCACAGTGTCTGGTTCCTCTCCTTTAGTGAGTCCACCTCAATTCTCCATCGTCACGGAGTACTGTGAACTAGGGACCCTGAGGGAGCTGTTGGATAAAGAGAAGGACCTCACCTTTGGTGTACGCATCTTCCTAGTCCTGGGGGCAGCCAAAGGCTTGTACAGGTACTCAGGGTGAGAGGGGGTGAGAGGGTGTAAATACACTTACTTTTTGAAAAATCTAAATAAACTGAGTGTGGCATTGCTCACCTGTAATCCCAGCAATTTAGGAGGCTGAGGCAGGAGAATCAAGTTCGAGGCCAGCCTGGGCAACCTAGTGAAACCGTGTCTCAAAAAGGGTTGGGGATGTAGCTTAGCAGTAGAGCACACCTGGGTTCAATCCCCAGTACAACAAAACAAAACAAAGTAAAGACATCAAAATTTTAAAAACAACACTTTCTATCACTACCATAAATCAAAAGCCAGGATCACTTGCCACAAGTTAGTGACCACAAATGAAACCGAAGGCTGTAATTAAATTCTGGATGGATGAGGCTGGCTGCTACAAGCTCTATGATACAGACCCACATCCTCTGTCCAAAGGAGATTGCAGCTGACTTAGAGAGGGGTTAAGGACACCCAGAACCAAACTGAAACCGTTTCCTTGGTGTAATTAGAGTGTAAATAATTGAAAGAAAGAAAATTTTCTCCCCATGTAATCTTGCATGCCCCTATATCCCATACTTTGGAAATACTGTCTTAGCTATTTATTTTAAATCAGTTTTTTTCCCTCAACTCCCAAAACCTAGTGGGTTTTATGCAAGGGAATTTGTGACACTGTTAGTGTCACATCCAAATGCTTTCTGATCTTCTTTGCCAGCTCTGTAGTTCTGTTCTGTATTTATCATGCTTTGCTGCTAAAAGCCCAAGGCTGCTACAGTTATCTGTAGGCACTGGAGTCCATTCACCCTTGTATGTGTGTAGTGCTGAGGATTGAACCCAAGGTCTTACACATGTTAGGCAAATGCTCTACCACTAAGCTACTCCCCAGACTTTTTTTCTTGTGACAGGATCTTGCTAAGATGCTGAGACTGACCTCAAACCTACAATTCTCCTCCCTCAGCCTCCTAAATCACTGGGATTGTAGGTGTGTACCACTGCACCCAGCTCCCTTCACTCTTGTGGATGACTGAAAGTGCCCAGAAGTTTGATAGCCAGCCATCCCAATCCATAGCTATTGACTGACTGGCGTGACTACGAAGTTCCAGCTCCTTTGCCTCCTGTGGGACAAATCCTGAGGCATAATTATGATCAGATTGAGCTGTGGATGCACCTGAAATCATACAATTTTGCTTGATTTCTTCTTCCCTGTCCTGCTTCCTCCACCCACTCACCAGTTTCTCCTGGGAGCCACTTGTCCTCAAATCCTTGGCTCCTAACGTACTTCTTCAAGAACCTGATCTAAGACAGACACTATGACATCTGCCCAGCTGGAACACAGGGGTTCTGTGAATCCAAAGCATTTGTCTATAAGTTGGTGGGAACCCTAGCTTCATAATCTGTCATAACCACAAGGGTCCCTGGCCTGGTGCAGCCATCTAGTCCTACCTCTGAGTGCTTTGATCTTCCCAGTACCCCCAGCAAAGTATCACAGAGCCTCCTTCATCCTTCTCTACCTAAAGTGACCCTGGTGCCAGAGTGCACACACTCCACAGAGCTGTTTACACCTGCCTGTCCAATGCATTCCAGCTCTGCTGTGTACTCACAGCATACATTGTCAAATCTCACCTCTGCATCCGAGTTCTCTGGGCTATCCACTGATTTTTACCAGTGAGGAAGGCATGGTACTGGACAGCCTTGTTATCTCAGTAATGACTGTCTCTGCAACGGCCATTAATGCTCCCTGCCTTTGGTTGTCTCAGGCTACACCATTCGGAAGCACCTGAACTCCATAGCAATATCAGCAGCTCGAGTTTCCTGGTAACTGAGGGCTATCAAGTGAAGGTGAGCACACCCTTCATGGGCTCTTTGAATGAGTCAAACCTGCATGTCTGATATTAGGAGAGGATTGCAAATGTTTCAGGAAGGTTGTACTGCTTGTTTCTCTCCTCAATTTTGTTTATGTATGTATCTGTTTGTTTATTTACTTATTTATTGCAGTGCTGGGGATTGAATCCAGGGCCTCATGTATGTTAGGCTGCCTCCTTAATTTATTTAATTTAATTAATTAATCTATTTATTTTGGCACTAGGGATTGAACCCAGGGGTGCTTAACCACTGAATCACATCCACAGCTCTTTTTGTTTTTTTTATTTTGAAACAGGGTCTTGCTAAGTTGCTCAGGGCCTTGCTAAGTTACTGAGGCAGGCTTCAAAGTTGCAATCCTCCTGCCTCATCCTCCTGAGTCACTGAAATTAAGGAATGTGCCACCACACTGGACTTATTTTATTTTTTAACAATGTAGATCATGGATTTTATTTTATTTTTCCTGTGTGTGTGTGTGTGTGTGTGTGTGTGGTGCTGGGGATTGAACCCAGAGCCTTATGAATGTGAGGCAAGCACTCCACCAACTGAGCTATAGCCCCAGCACTCTCATATTTTTATTGGTGCTTTATAATTAAATGTAATAGCAAGATTCATTGTAACATATTCATATATGTACATTCTCCCTTTAATTTTAGAAAGAGAGCTCAAATCCCCCTGGCAGCACAGCTTTCTGTGTGGCCACTGCAGAACAGATGCAACTATTACTTCCTGTTCTGATGCTTGCTTTACCTCACCACCCACTTAGCAGGGATAGACCAAGGGTCATTTCTCCTTAGATGCCTAGATACCACCACTTCTTTGTCCCTACAACACCCACAAGGGAACCTTCTTGGGTTCAACTAGTCTAGACTCACAGGACTCTCATGGGTCACACTTGGCATTCAGTTTGGCATTTGCCATTTGGCATTCAGTTTGCCAGCAATTCTTTCTTGTGGAAGTCCCCACCCCAGGGGTCCGGGAGATATTGACTTTGTCTTGTTGATTATGTGGCTATCTGGGCCTAGAATTCCATAATGTTAAGGAGTCAATATCTCTTAAAATAATTCTGCAGACAAACCTTCCAAGGTCCCCTCAGTGGACAAGCCAGTTCCCAGTTATAAGAATTGCTACAAAGCACAACATACCTATCAACTATTTATAGTTCTCTTACCCACTAACAAATATCCAGAATTGTCACTCAGCAATCTTTTTTATCATCACAATGTTTTTTATCATCAGGAGCATAAGTGACAATCTACCTTTATCAGGTTTTCAGGGGAACAGAGCTAAAAAGTTAACTGAAAATCCACCATGGTAGATTTTACTCAGAGAAGGAAAGGATTTTGTTGACTCATTGTCTACAATTCCCAAATGTTAAAAGAATATTTTATTTGTCATCCATGGGTGGTCATCTTTCTTTGAGTCTTATGAGTGCAAGGGACAGCCCTGAATTAATAGAAGACAAGTCCCTTCTGCCTTTCACATACCTTTCTTCTTCCCAAAGCACTGTGTCCCACACTCTCATGGTCCTCATCCTGCCTGACTGTAACACATGCTATTCAGCCTTTCACCTCTGGTATCCAGCATGGGGCTGGATGTCAGATGACATCATGCTTAGCAAACATGTGAGCAAGTCTGTGTGTCTTATCCTTTTCCTGGCCTTGCCTGTAGATTTGAATACATGGCTGACTTTGGAACTGGCAGCCTTCCGCACACCGATGGTGCTAATGGCAGGTGTGCATAGAACAAAAACATACACTCCCATTAATTGTGCTGTGGCTTCTTTAAGAATACCACATGACCATACAGGGTCAAAGAAGATAAATCACTCTTGTCATATAAAAATCCAATGGGACAGGCTGACCACCCTATGTGGGCAGATAGAACAGAGGGGGTTTCCCCCGTCATTTTTTTTATCTGTTTCTGGGAGAAAGCAAACCATGTGGTAGTTCCATGCACCCCCCACCCCCATATCCTCATTGAAACTGAGTCCTTAGCTGAGAAGGTCCTGTATCTAACATTGTTTTATTAGCAACAGCTTTAACTTACCAAGTCTTACAGGTGCTTTATAACCATCACCTCAAGTAATCTTCACTGCCATCATGCTCATATTATAGAAAAGAAATCTCTACATGCTTTTCTTGGTTCCTGCATTATGATAAACTCAACTTTGATGCTAGCCAATATAGTAGCCATACAGTCAGAAGATACCATTGGAAATAAATCCCTCAAGGAGAAACCATTCCCCAATAATCAAGTGTCACACCAACCCCCTACCCTGTACCCTCCGTCCAAGATCTTGCTGTTTCTCTCTGTCTTTAATACATCTCTCTAGCTTGCAGGATTTGAATTGAGTAAAACACAGACTTCCATCAGTCGGGAAACTAAAGGGAATAAAGCAGAGAGAGTCAATTCTACAGCTTATGTCTCACCTCAGGGACTGGAAAATGTGTTCCATAAATATGACATCAAAGCTGAAATATACAGGTATGTGCACATTCTCCTGCAGATTCTAACTCAGATTAACAGAACAAGCAAAGTCCAAGTTGAACTCCTCTGAGGACTACCTTATTGATAGTCCTCAGAGGAGTTGGGTGGTAATCAGAAAATTCACTTAGTTTCCTGAAAATGGCTAAAGGGGCATGGGAAAAGGAACTTAGGGTGTTTCTTGGTTTTCTTTTAGCTTTGGAATCGTCCTCTGGGAAATTGCCACGGGGAAGATCCCATTTGAAGGTGAGGAACATGAAGGCTGACTCTGCTGGTGTTGGAATTGGGTCCCCTTACAGTGAACTAGAAATTCCCCCTCAGGCGCTCCCAAGAATTATTTTCTCCACTGGGGAACTGCCCGGGCTGGTCAGTGGAAGCTCTTGTTTTTTACATACTTGAAGTTCCTGCTTCTGATGCCAGCTACCTGCATCCAGAGAGATATGGGTATGAGTGCCAAAACAATTTTTTAAGCCTCTATAATTTCCATTCCAGGCCACAACTCTAAGATGATTCACCAGCAGGTGGTTGTGGACCGGCAGCAGGAGCCACTGGGTGAAGACTGCCCTTTAGAGCTGCAGGAGATCATTGATGAGTGCAGGGCCTATGAGCCTTCCAAGAGGCCCTCTGTTAATGGTAGGGTTCTTTCTGGTGTAAAGAGCATAAGCCACATGCTTCACATTTGTGAAAGATTTCATTTTCACAAACTCCACCAGGGGACATTTGACAATGTCTGAGGCATTTTTAGTAGTCGCAACTCAGGGGAGGTAGAGTGGAGTGTGCTGTGGCATCTAGATAGAAGTTAATCCAGAAAGAGAACTTGCTATCACAAAGGCTTGGGTGCAGATGAGAGTTCCTGCTCCAGCCAGACCAGGGGTATGCAGTTTCTACACTACTGTGCAGTGTAGACATAATATCTGTGTTTCTAGCTTGGCTCTGAGTTCTCTGCTTTGGTCTGACTTTCTGTTCATTCATTTACAGGAATCTTAGAGAAACTGTCTACCTTTACTTAGTTGTATCAGAAACCTAAACCAAGGAGTCTCTGGACAAGAAGCACAAACAGGACATGTCTCTCTCTCATATCCTTTGGCATCAAGCTACTATGGGTGCAAGGAGGCAGTACTTCTCTATTACAAATAGAAACTATTTGTAATTCCAGTCATACAGAGCACATCCTGCTCCCAGTGGTTTTTCCAAAAATATGCTTCTGACTGTACCTGTAGATGATCTGCAAAACTTGATAGATGATTTTCTGCCTATGCCTCTTGACAATGGGACTTTGCAGCTCCTTTCATTGAGAACTGGAAATCTGTTCTGTCTGAATCCGGGATGTCACTGTGACTTGATTCACTCAATAGAATGTGGAAGAGGTGACAGTATGCAAGTTCCAAAATTAGGCTTCAAGAGGCCTTACAAGTGCTCACTCCCTTTCTTGGAACCCTACTCAGCCATGAAATTGGGTTAGCAAGCTGGATAATGGGCAACCACATGGAGCACAGACAAGCTGTCCCTGCTAAGATCATATTAAACCAGCCTGGCAACTGACCCAGTTATATGAGTGAGCCCAGGCAAGACCAAAACCACCCAGCTGAGCCCAACCCAGATTTACCATTGACAAAATCATGAGCTAAATAAATTTTTTATTTCTTAAACCACTAAATTTGGGGTGCTTTGTTACATAACAGTAGTAACTGAAAAAATACCATTCAGCCCTTCCTCTTGCCCACTGATCTAAATACCTACTCCTCCTTTAGAAACTTATGGCCTTGTATCTCTGACCCCAACCTGACTTCCTACATCAGGTCCCAGAACTCTCCTGCTAGAGATTACAAACCCTAATGGCTAGAGGACCTGTGAGGGAAACTGGAGGGGCCTTAGTGCCCAGATGAACTTGAACAATAGACTCTGCTCAGCTCCAGGCTATTTTTTTTATCATATAAGAATTGGATCTCTCTATTTCCAGAACTTTCTATTTTCTCAAAAGAAGCTGGATATTTGCATTTTTCTCCGAATTGTCACTTTTTCCTCCTCTGTACTAGAGATTGAACCCAGGGGCACTTAACCACTGAACTCCATCCCAACCCCCCTTTTTTCTTCTGCACTCCCGCCAAGCCCTTTTTCTTTTATATTTTGAAACAGGATTTTGCTAAATTGATTAAGGCCTCGCTAAAGTGCTGAGTCTGGCTTCGAACGTTTGATCCTTCTGCCTTGGCCTCCTGAGTTGCTGGGATTACAGGCATGCACCACTATGCCCAGCTTGTTTTTATTTTGAGACAGGATATCACTGATTGACCAGGCTGATCTCAAACTTGTGATTCTCCTGCCTCAACCTCCCAAATACCTGGGATTACAGATGATAGTAACCATACCAAGCTGATTTTATTATCTTTTATTTTATTTTGTGTGTGGTACTGGGGATTCAACCCAGGGGCATTTAACCACTGAGCCATATTCCCAGCCCTTTTTTATATTCTATTTAGAGACGGGGTCTCACTGTGTTGCTTAGGTCTTGTTAATTTGCTGACTTTGAACTCGAGATCCCCAACTTTAGCCTCCCAAACCCCTGGGATTATAGGAGTAGCCTAAGCTGATTTTAATAGTGTTTTAGGGCTAGAAATGTGGCCCAGTGGTAGAGCGCTTGCCTGGCTGTTGGAGGCCCTGGGTACTATCCCCAGCACCACATGCACACATACAAATTATGGCACAGTTGTTATTTTTTTAAAGGGGTGGGGTTGTGGCTCAGTGGTAGAGCACTTGCCCAGCACATGTGAGGCCCTGGGTTCAATCCTCAGCACCACACAAAAATAAATAAATAAAATAAAGGTATTGTGTCCATCTATAACTAAAAAATATTTTTTTTAAAAAAGATACTAAAAACACCAACCACAGTATGGAAACACCTAAAATTACCTTGTAATTGACACATGGTAAATTATGAGTATTTAAAAACAGTTTGATAACTCTACCATATTTTATATCCATGAAACTACTACTTCATCAGGATAATGAACATGAGATAATGGGGATTGAAATAAGATTCCTTCCATGTATGATTTTGTCAAACTGAACCCAACTACTATGTATAACTATAATACTCCAATTTTTAAAAAAGATAATGAATATATCCTTCAACTTCTAAAGTTTTATCGTGCCTCTTTACAATCACTCTCTCCTCTCCCCTTACCTTAAAATATGGGCAAAATAGGAAACCATTGATTTGCTTCCTGTCACTATAGATTAGTTTGCATTTTAAGTTTGGTATAAATGGAATCATATGGTATATAAAACATTTGCATTCTTTCAATCAAAACAATTACTTTCAATTTATCCATGTCTGTCGCATGTTTTGATAATTCATTTATTTTCAGTATTGAAAACTATTCCAAAGTGTGGATATAACACAATTTATCCATTCACCTATTGATGAACATTTGAGTTGTTCATAATTTTTGACTGTTGCAAATAGGGCTACTATGAACTTTCATGTATAAATTTTTGTATAAATCTGTGCTTTCATTTCTTTTGGGTAAGTACCTAGAGACCCAGTGGCTGAATCATATGGTAGGTGTACATTTAACTTTTTAAGAAACTAAGCCCAGCTTGATGGAGCACGACCTGTAATCTCAGCAATTTAAGAGACTGAGACGGGAGGATCACAAGTTCCGAGCCAACCTCAAAAACTTAGTGAGACCCTGTCTTTAAATAAAAAATAAAAAGGACTGGGTTTGTAGCTCACTGGTAGAGCAGCCTGGGTTCAATCCCCAGTACTGTGGAAAAAACAAACTATAAAATTGTTTTCCAAAGAAGTTCTGCTATTTCCCCTTTCCATTACTAGTATATAAGAGTTCCCGTTTCTCTATACCCTTGCCAATATTTGGTACGGTCAGCCTTTAAAATTTTGGCTGTTGGCCAGATGTGGTGGCACATGTTTGTTATCCCAGAAACTCAAGAGGCTGAGGCAGGGGCTGGGGTTGTGGTTCAGTGGCAGAGAGCTAGTCTCACCCGTGCGAGACCCTGGGTTCGATCCTTGGCACCACATACAAAAATAAACAAGTGAAATAAAGGTGTTAAAAAAAAAAAATATATATATATATATATATATATATATATAGAGAGAGAGAGAGAGAGAGAGAGAGAGAGAGACAGAGAGAGAGAGGGAGACAGAGAGGCTGAGGCAGAAGGATCACAAGTCAAAGGCCAGCCTCAACAACTTATCAAGACCCTGTCTCAAATTTTTTAAAAATGAAAAGAGGCTGGGGGTGGAGCTCAGTGGTAGAGCACCGTTGGGTTCAATCTTTAGTATTAAAATGAAACAAAACAAAATAAAATAAAATTTGGTCACTGTAATAGTTCTGTAGTGACTGGTATCTTACTGTGACTTTAGCTTTTTTCCTAGTGACTAAAGGTCATGAGCATCTTTTCATTTAACTTACCATCTATACTTTTTCTTTGTTGAAGTGTCTGTTCACATATTTTGCCCATATTTTAAGTTAGATTGTTTTATTTTACTAGTCATGGAGTTTTAAGAGTTCTCTATATAAGTTCTTTATAAGGTAAATGATTTGCAAATATTCTCTACTAGAGTGTAGCTTGACTTCTAATTTTCTGTGTGTGGGGGGATCCCTGGGATTGAACCCAGGAATTCTCTACCACTGACCTACATTCCTAGCCCTTTTTATACTTTGTTTTGAGACAGGGTCTCACTAAGTTGCTGAGGCTGCCTTCAAACTTGTGATCCTCCCACCTCAGCCTCTTAAGGCATCATCATGGGGTCCAGCTTGATTTTAATTTTTTTTTTAACAGTGTCTTTCAAACAGCAAAAGTTTAGGGGCCTGGTAAGGAGGTTCATGCCTGTAATCCCAACAGATCAGGAGGCTAAGGCAGGAGGATCTCAAATTTGAAGCCAGCTTCAGCAACTTAGCTAGGCCTTAAGCAAGTTAAACACCACCACATCTGTATTTATCTCTGACTAGAGACAATTTTGGGGTTTTGCTTCTTTGCATTGTCTATATGCATTGTCTATAACATTTACATGAGAATCACAATATTTTTTCTTTTTGGTCCATAATACATCTATTAGTTTATAAAATTCCCTTCTCCTCATAGTATTCTAAAACCCATCATCAGCTCCTTTATATAGCAGGAAAAGGAAAAGAACAAATGTTAATACTGGCGTTGGTGACAGGTATGGAGGAAAATATATTGTAAAGTCCATATTTGTTTATGTATGACTTTTAATTATTTTTAAATTTATGTTTGTGGTACTGGGGATCGAACCTAGAGTACCTTACCACTGAGCTACATCCCCAGCCCTGTTTTATTTTGTATTTTAAAAATATATTTCTTAAAATATATTGTTTTAGTTTTAGACGCACACAATACCTTTACTGTATTTATTTATGTGGTGTTGAGGATCGAACCCAGTGCCTCACACGTGCTAGGTGAGTGCTCTACCACTGAGCCACAGCCCCAACCCAAGATTTTTTTTTTTTTTTTTTAAGATGGACACAATACCTTTACTTTATTTTTATGTGGTGTGGAGGATCAAATCCAGTGCCTCACATGTGCGAGGCAAGCGCTCTGCCACTGAGCTACAACCCCAGCCCTTATTTTGTATTTTAAGACAGGTGTACTAAATTACCAGGGTTGCCCTTGAACTTGCGATCCTCCGGTCTCAGCCTCCTGAGTTGCCGAGGTTACAGGTATGTTACCACCTCTCAACCGACTTTCATTTACATTTCCCTCTGCTATCACTTCCACTGAAAAGTGGAAGCTGAGTTAATGAAATTTTGGCAATGTGCAGTCTGTGACTGAGGATTAGATTTTCAAAAGTCTTCATCCTAAAAATGGGATTTCGTTTTTCTGGGAGACGCTTGAAAAGTCTTTGCTGTTAAGTGATGTGACAATTTAGAGCAGCTCGCATTTTATTAGAGTGGCTTCAGATTGAAGAGATCGTGTAGGCAAAAATATTTGATTGTGTAGGCAAACTCTTCAACCCCACGAGAATGTGTCTGATGGGGATTTTGTCACTTTACAGGCTCCAGACCGGGGGGCAATAGTTTGAAATTCCTCGATTACCTACTATCCCTTAGGTAAAGATAGCTCCTTCACTAAAGTGTTAGGGACAAGCCACAGGAACTACAGATTTAATATTTTCATCTGCATTCCAAAATGGACCGAGGAATCTTTGCCTCATAACTTTCTCCCGCCAGAAAGTTCAAATAAAGAGCGGTAAAAACCACACTTCCACTCCATTCTTTGGAGGCTACGCGCGAGATGATGGACAAAGATTTCTACCAATTGTATGAGGCGTCTTCACGCGTGGTCCCGCCTAGTAAATATGCAAAGTATCAGCCAATGAGAGCACCGCTGTTTCAACTAGCGGCGACCAATGGAAGAAGAAGGGAGAGTATTGGTTGCTGCCTAGGGCTGCTGTCCAATAGGAGCACGCCGGGCCCGCGGCTCAGGCGGGGCGCTTGAGCTGCTCGGGAAGCGGTGGTTCGTGCGGGAGCGTAGGTAGTTCTGCTGAGGTAACGACTGGGAAAGTCGCGGTCTCTGGAGCCGGACCGCGTCGTTCCGGCATCAGGTGAGGATGGTATTTGTTTTTCACCATGCCTTGGGCCTCTAACTTCGGGATAATTCTCCCCGGTGTGGTCGCGGGACCCAGAGACGCCCCATAAGGCGGGTTTGGAACTCGGCTGGAGGTTCGCGACCTCCGGCGGCCCCACGCGCGGGCTGAGGGGTCGCTTGCAGCCGTGGGGGTGGGGAAAGCGGGAAGCCGAGCGGTCACGCGAGGAGCTGAGTTCCGCGCGGCAGGGCTCGCCGCCGACGGGAGGCGGAGGTCTTGCTCGCAGCTCCCCCACGGGCTGAGTCGCGGACTTTGTTTTTTTTGTTTTTTCCCCTTTCCAGTCCTGGCGCTCGAACCGAGGGACCCTCTAGCCCAGAGGTATTTTCTTAACCTTCCCCCTTTTTTCTTTGAATTTTGAGTCAAGGCCTCACTAGATTGCCGCGGCTGGCCTCGAACTCGCGATCCTCCCTCCTGCTTCAGTCTCCCGAGTCTCTCGTATCGCAGGCGCAGGCCGCCGCACCCGGCCGCTGAGTCTTGGTCTGCTAATAATGGAGCGCCAGTTGTATGCATCGCTAAGTGAACAGAGGAGCTTAATTTTTATTTTCTCAGCCACGCTGTGACGTAAATACCTTTATTATCTCGCTCTCGCGGGTGAACAGGTGGAACAGAGAGGTTAGGAACCCACAGGTCTCCCAGCTAGTGAGTGAGAGCAAGGATTTGAACCCAGGACTGGCTTCCAGGTTGGGGACCTGGAAACCTGAGTTCCAAAGTTTAATAAGGTGGCAGACGTTTTCCTGGCACAAAAAATAGCTATTGAGAGCTGGGGAGAGCGTTTGCAGAACTTGCGCAAAAACGCCCTGCGGGGGGTCCATACCTTGCTGCGGGAGTGGGGCTTGGGGGAAGGAAAATAGCTTGGGTGTGGCCTTGCTAAGATCAAAGACTTAGCCGCTAGCACAGGGTATGCGACACGGCCCCCCCCCCATTGCTGCTTTGCTTCAGAACTGTGCTGTTCCGTGGAACTTTCTGCAGAAGAAAGCGTTCTATCTCTGTAGTCCATGAAGATAGACACCTGCCACGTGCTGCTTTTGAATAATTGAAATATGACCAGTGTGAAGAACTTAAGTTTTTAATTGTTATTATTTTTATTGGGGTACTAGAGATTTAAGCCGAGGCGATTTACCACTGGGCTATAACGTATCAACCCTTTTCATTTTTTGAGACAGAATCTAAGTTGCTGAGGCTGTCCCGGAACTGGAGATCCTCCTACTTTACTGTCTCTGGAGTCTCTGAGATTACAGGCGCACACTATGGCACCCGGCCTTTTTTTTCTTCTTCTTCTTCTTCTTTCTTTTGCAGTCACAGGGAGGGCATCCAGGGGTGCTATACCACTAAGCGACATCCCTGTTTTTACTTTGAGATAGGGACTCAATTGCCCAGCTGACTTTGAACTTTCGCTCCTCCTGCCTCAGCCTCCCTGGTCGCTGATTACCCCCCCCCCAATATCCCCACATCCCCCAGGTTAATTCTTTATTTTATCTTAGTAGCCACCTTTGAGTAGTGACTTTTAGGCGTGTAACTCCCTAGATTCTGGCCCTTTAGCCCCATTTCTGCCCTTTGTCTTCAGGAAGCCCATATGTTTAAATGCCTCTGGGGTATTCTTAGAAGTAGTTTGGACCTTCTGCTCTGAGACCTTTGAGACCTAACTCTTGAGAGGATATCATATCCTAGAAACACATAGAAGGTTGTAGTTTGGTATTGTTTCCAAGGAGTAGTGAAGAGCATGCTGGAGGCCCTGTGTTTGCAGGGGGTGGTTAAAGTTTATTTAGCATTCTTTGGTGGGTTCTCCTGTAGAGCTATAGCTTTACAGAGGTTTTACTGATGGCATATAGTAAGTTTATCAATAAAGTATATTTAGCACCTGATGTGTGCTTAGTTGTATGTTTTTTCTTTTTTTTAAGAGAGAATTTTTTTTTAAATATTTATTTTTTAGTTTTCGGTGGACACAACATCTGTATTGTATTTTTATGTGGTGCTGAGGATTGAACATCAGCACCCTGCACATGCCAGCCGAGCATGCTACCGCTTGAGCCACATCCCCAGCCCCGCGTAGTTGTGTTTTAAATTTGGTCTTCTTTCAAATTTGTTTTTAGGTGTAGAGGATACATTCAGTAGGTATTTAGTACCTGCTATGAACTTGATGCTTTGGAGAATACACTGATCAATCAGACATGGATTCTGCTCGGTACCTTGTGATAATCAGAACTGATTGCTCTCTAGGTGTATGCTGGGAGGACATTTCATTTTTTTGTATATATGCTGAAAAGTTTAAAGAACAATAAGACCTGCGCATGTGTTATTCAGATCTAAAGAATCTTCACCTTCTGATATAATGGCTTTCAACTTTTTGGGGGTAGGTGTGTACCTGGGGTTGAATTCGGGGCCACTTGACCACTGAGCCACATCCCAGCCCTATTTTGTATTTTATTTTATTTAGAGACAGGCCTCACTGAGTTGCTTAGCACCTCACCATTGCTGAGACTGGCTTTGAACTCATAATCCTCCTGTCTGAGCCTCCCGAGCAGCTGGGATTGCAGGTGTGCACCACTGGACCCAGTTTACTTTCGACTTTTTAAGAGAAATATCATTCCATAGTTGAAGCCCTGCACCCTTTCCCGGAATCTAGTGTTTTTATATTTTATACAACTATCATATATTTATAAATCCAGATAATACCATGATTTTGCATGTTTTTTAAATTTTTTTTTTTTTAGTTGTAGATGAACAGAATGCCTGTATTTTATTTGTTTATTTATTTTTATGTAGTTCTGAGGATCGAACCCAGGGCGTCACATGTACGTGAGTGCTCTACCGCTGAGCCACAACCCCAGCCCCATGATTTTATTCTTATTTGACTGTCTTTATTCTACTTTGTGGAAGAGTTCCTTGGTCCTATTTTCAAATCTTTCTATTATATCTTTTGTTTGGTTTTTTTGGGGAGGGCAGGGGGGTTAATGATGATTGCACACAGGCACGCTTTACCACTAAATAGTATCTCCAATCATTTTTTTATTTTGGAACAGGGTCTTACTAGGTTGCTGAGGTTCTCACTGAATTGCTAGACTGTTCCCCAACTTGTGATTCTCTTGCCTAGACCTCCCAAGTTGCTGGGATTTCAGGCATGTGCCTCTATCCATCTTTTTTTTTTTTTTTTTTTTTTGTAAGTTGTAGATGAAACAATACCTTTTTTTAAATTTTTATGTGGTGCTGAGGATTGAACCCAGTCTTCACACATGCTAGGCAAGCACTCTACCACTGAGCTACAACCCCAGCTCATCTTATAACGGTAGAATTTTAAGGATTTTGACTAGTTTGGTTCGCATCTTGTTTGGTTTTGGTTTGTTTTAACTGTTGCATTGTCTTCTTTCTTCAGTTTTTCCTGTTTGCCTGGTTTGGTCTTTTCTGTCATGTTGGGGATTTTCTCAAATGCCAGCTGATCCTTGGCTATTTTTCATTTTTGAGGAAAGACCCCTGGAAAGCTGAAAACTATGTATGAGTAGCTGGACCTTATCAACTGAAGGGCTTTTAATGCTAGTATTTACCTAACATCCACTTAATGGATGGTATAGATCCAACCATTTTCTTGGGAGATTCACAACTGTTAATCTATAGTCTTTTTTATTCTCCCTTGGGCTTGTTTTCTCCAGAGAATAATTCCCTAATCTTCTGCCTTAGAGCACAAATTCTGTATAAGACAGAATACTGTGTAGGAGAAAGAAGCTAGGGAAGCCAGGAGCAATGGCACATGTCTGTAATCCCAGCAGTTCGGGAGGCTAAGGCAGCAGGATCGTTTAGGGAAGCCCTAAGCAACTCATGAAGACACTGTCTCTAATAAAATATTTTAAAAGGTCGGGGATGTGGCTCAGTGAACCCCTGGGTTCAATCCCAGGTACCAAAAAAAGAAGAAAGCTGGGGAGAAAGCCGGGCTTGGTGGTGCATGCCTGTAATCCCAGCGACTCTGGAGGCAGAGGCTGGAGGATCGTGAGTTCAAAGCCAGCCTCAGCAATTTAACGAGGCATAAGCAACTCAGTAATGTTGCATAAGCAACTCAGCCACTATACCTGGCTCACTTGACACTTTTTCCTTGGTACTGGGGATTGAACTTAGGCGTTTTAACCACTGAGCTACATTCCAGTCCTTTCTAGTTTTTGTTTTGAGAGAATCTCTGTTAAGTTGCTGCAGGTCTCAGGCTGGCTTTGAACTTGTGATCTTCCTGCCTCGGCCTCCTGGGTCCCTGGAATTACAGGTGTGCACCACAGCGCTGGCTTCACTTGACATCTTGACTTTTCCTTCCTTGAAATATTCTTGCAGAACACCATATGTGCCCATAAAGTCTTTGTTATTTTCCTTTCCTAAGTATTGCCCTGTGGTTTTAGTGTTGACCCTCTTCTGTGTTTCTTTTCCTTCTGAGATGGTTTTATCTACTTCTGCTAAGCCCTGACTGGGCTGGCTCTGTAGCTAAGTGGTAAAGTGCTTGCCTGGAACACATGTGGCCCTGGGTTCTAGCCCCAGCACCAAAAATGAACAGAAACCAGAAACCCCACAAGACTATGAAGGTTGCTTTTTTTTTTTTTTTTTGTGGGACTGAAGTTTAAAACCAGGGGTGATTTACCACTAAGCTACATCCTCATCCTTTTTTTTTTTTTTTTTTATCTTGAGCACCTGAGCATCTGGTCTTTGTGAATTGCCAGGTTGACTTTGAACTTTCTACCCTTCTTTCTCAGCCTCAAAAGTTTCTGGGATTACTGACATGTACCTACTATGCATGGTTTGTTAAGATTCTTAAAGCTAAAGTGGGTAACTTTTCACCTCCACTGCTTCCACTCTTGCCCATATCTCCATGTCTAATGTCCGCTTCATGGTTGCTTCAAACTGGTCACCTGGCTTGCACTCTTGCTTTCCTGTTGTCCATTCCTAACGGAAGAAACTCCTTTCCAAGATCATGAGACCTCCATGATGGTATCTTGCCCATCCACTAAATCCCTGTTTTATTTTCCTCATTGAGTTCATTACACTGTTCCCCCCCCCCTTTTTTTTTTCAGTTGTAGATGGACACAGTACCTTTATTTATTTTTATGTGGTGCTGAGGATTGAACCCAATGCTGTGAGTCAAACCCACACTTGCCAAGAACCTGTGCACTCATTTCCTTGTGAAAATTCTTTTGATTGTTCATATGGTCAGATTGTTGTTTTGTATTTTGGTGAGGGTTTTTTTGTTTGTTTTGTTTTGTGCCAGGGATGCTTAACTGCTGAGCCATATCCCCAGCCCTTTGTTTGTTTTTTGTTTTGTTTTGTTTTGTTTTTTTGAGACAGGTCTTGCTTAGTTGCTGAGGCTAGCTTTGAACTTGGCATGCTCATGCCTTAGCCTCCTGAGCCCCTGGGATTACAGGTGTGTGCCACCACCTTTTCATCCTTTATGCCTTGGTTCAATTTTCACTGTTTTAGACACTTTTCCTCACATTCATATTTAAAGTGATACTCCCTTCTCCCCCTCCACTCCTCAGATCAAATGTTAGTCTGTAATTTCTTGTTTCTTTCTTTCTTTCTTTTTTTTTTTTTTTTGATTTATTTTTTGGTTGTAGTTGGACACAGTACCTTTATTTTTATTTATTTTATTTATTTATATGAGGCTCGAACCCAGGCCTCACATGTGCTAGGCGAGTACTCTCAGCCCCCTTATTTCTTTTTTTAAAGAGAAGACAGTATGGATGCAACTCACTAGAATGTAAATTCTGTAATACATGGTCTTACTTGTCTTTGCCTGTGGGGTAGCTGACTGTATAACAGGTGCTTAATAAATACCTGCTGAATGGGAAAATGTAATAGAATTAGAGACTGGAAGCATAAATAAAAAATAAAGATTGTGTGACCTTTTTGGAGAAATTGGGTTAATTTCTATATTAAGGTAATAACTGAGTTAATTTTGCAAGTATAGAAATGTTCTCAGGGCTGGGGATGTAGCTCAGTCGTACAGCACATGCTTTAGCGTATATGAGGTCCTGAGGTCAATCCCTAGCACCACACACAGACACAAAAAATATCCTGTGTGCCCTTTATAACTTGATGCTACAGAAGGTGAATATTGCCTGCTAAAATTATATATAGTATCATGTGCATTTGTGTTTTGTAAATGTCCACATTACGGGTAAGACAAAGAACTGCAGGGTTTCTGGAAGATAGTGTGGTCCCCTTATTTTGTAGATCTATTTTGGCATGTATTACTATAGTCACAGGATTTTTATGTTTTATTTTTTAAAAATTTACTTTTTAGTTGTAGGTGGACAAAATACCTTTATTTTATTTTTATGTGGTGCTGAGGATCAAATCCAGTGCCTCATGCATGCTAGGCAAGTGCTCTACTTCTGAGCCACAACCCCAGCCCAGGATTTTATGTTTTAAAGGGCAACCTAGAAAGCTGGTTATAAGTGCTGCCCCCCACCCCACCCACACACAAACTTTCAGTACTGAGGTTTGAACCCAACAGTGCCCTACCACCATTGAGCTACATCCCCAACCCTTTTTATTTTGAGATAGGGTCTTGGCTTAGTTTCCCAGGCTGACCTTGAACTTGTGATCTTCTGCCTAAGCTTCTTGAGTAGCTGGGATTATAAGTGTGCACCACCACAACTGGCTGTGTGTATATGTGTTCCTTATGGGGAAAATGTTGATTACCAAAACCCTTTTGATTTCTTAGATCTTAAAAGTGTCCTTTTTTTGTTGTTGTTGTTGTTTTAATTTAGTTGTTGATGGACCTTTATTTTATGTGGTGCTGAGAATCAAACCCAGTGCCTCACACTTGCTAGGCAAGCACTCTACCACTGAGCCACAACCCCAGTCCCATTTAAGTGTCAGTTTTGCTACAAATTATCTTAAACAAAAATTCTGAAAGATTATTTAATGATTATATCAGCTGTATAACATGTTTTATCTATTTTACTAATACATTTCCCCAGTGATGGCTCAAGAAGCAATGGACTGTGATCTTCAGGTGCAGTTAGATCATGCTACAGAACAGCTTGCTCCCACTGAAGTGGTCAGCAGCCAAGGGAGACCACCCCTCCTTCAACCTGTTCCTGTTGAAGGAGTCAGCAGTCAAGAAAGACCACCCCTGCTCCATCCTGTTCCTGCTGAAGGAGTCAGCAGCCAAGAAAGACCATCCCTTCTCCAGCCTGTTCCTGTTGAAGGAGTCAACAGCCATGGGGGACCACCCCTCCCCCAGCCTGCTCCTGCTGAAGGAGTCAGCAGCCAGGGGGTACTACCCCTGCTCCACCCTGCTCCACACATATCCATTGACCTGACTGAGGAAGTGGAGCTCTCAGAAGATAATGTGCAGAACATTAATCCTGGTGCTTCAGAAGAGCATAGACAGGGATCTGGTGCTAACCATACTCTCCAAGCAGCTTCCTTGGATTCAATGAACAGCTTCATCAGTGGGCTGCAGAGACTTCATGGAATGCTGGAATTTCTGAGACCTCCACCTTCAGACCAAAGTGTGGGGCCAGTGAGAGCAAGGAGGAGGAGGGGGTCCACTTCTCGGAGGGCAAGAGCTTCAGGGACTCAGAGGACCGACAATGCCAGGTAAATTTATGTATAAGTCCTATGGTCAGTGCCATACTAGAACTATGAAACTCGGGCTCTGGCCATACCCCAAATGCTGCTAAGGATAACTGTTTTGAACCCTTACTTCCTTATAAGTCAGGTAGAAATAAAAATGTCTCGTTTTGCTTCACTAAGTAGTTGAAGGAATAAGTCACACAGGTATGCTTTGAAAACTAGGGGCCAGTTTGTTTTAGTAATAGTTTCTATGGAAGTGTGCTTTTTGTTGTTGGTGGTGGTTTTTTGATGGTGATGGTGGTGGTGGTTTTAATTTTTTAGTTTTTGGCACTATAGATTGAACAGAGGCATTTAACCACTGAGCTACATCCCCATTCTCATCACCCCCCTTTTTTAATATTTGTTTTTTAGTTGTAGTTGGACACAATACCTTTGTTTTATTTATTTTTATGTGGTGCTGAGGATTGAACCTAGGACCGTGCATGTGCTAGGAGAGCGCTCTACCTCTGAGCCACAACCCCGGTCCCTGTTTTTTTAATTTTTATTTTTTTCCTAATTTTTATTTATTTTTAGTTGTAGATGGACAAACAAAATAAAGCTTGGCTTTATTTTGTTTATTTTTATGTGGTGCTGACAATCAAACCCAGTGCCTCACATGCGCGAGGCAAGCACTGTGCCACTGAGCTATAGCTCCAGTCCCTTTATTTTTTATTTTGAGACAGGGTCTTGCTAAGTTGCTGCAGCTATCCATGAACTTTCAATCCTCTTGCCTCAGCCTCTGAGTCACTGAGAAAACAGGCATGTGCCACTATGCCTGATTTTTTTTTTTTTTTTTAATATGATATTGGGGATCGAACTCAGGGCTTTGTACATGCTGAGCACACACTTTACCTCTGAGCTACAAGAGCCCAAAGTTAGCTCTTAGATCTTTTGTGTCTTGTATGCAAAAAAAAAAAAAAAAAATTCCTGATTTGCAAGTCTACTCCACTCAACCAAGATCCATTGTTCACTGGTTACTCTACTTACAGGTATTTAAAAAAAGGCTTGTAAAGAGTGGATTTGAGGGGCTGGGGATGTGGCTCAAGCCGTAACGTGCTTGCCTGGCATGCGTGGGGCGCCGGGTTCGATCCTCAGCACCACATAAAATAAAATAAAGATGTTGTGTCTGCCAAAAACTGAAAAATAAATATTTAAAAAATTCTCTCTCTCTCTTAAAAAAAAAAAGAGTGGATTTGAATTAATTCACAGCCTATCTAAGTAATTGGGAGACATTTCAGGTTGCCTCACTTGAAAATGTGTTGCAGAGTTGAAAATAATTTGTTGGGGTGTCTGTGTGCTGGGGATTCACCCCAGAGCCTTGTGTATTCTAATCATGTGCTCTACTTCTGAGCTATAGTCCCAGTCCCCAAATAATTTTTGTCCATAGTCTTTGGTTTGGTCTTGCCTCTTTAATAAGGGCTTAGCTGTCAAACCTTAAAAGACTTGATAAGATGAAGAATAACATTTTCTATGCCTCGTGGTTTTATTTAAAATGCCCTTTTTCACATCTGACCTCTGAATATTTTCATAATGTTTAGAGATTGAATTTAACTTCTTCATTTTGTATGTGAAACAAATTTGGACCCTGAGAGAGTACAGTATTCAGGTTCTCGTAGTTATAGCACAAAAGGGTTAACGTAGTGGACCTTTGATTTGACTTGTTTTCAAACGCTATGGAAATATTGAGATAATATTAAAATGCAGAAGCTAGGTCATCTGTTACCTGTTTTACAAATGAGAGAGCCAGTGGAATAACTTGTGATTTGCCTGGGGTGACTCTAAAATTTGACTATTGCCATCTGGTTCTTGATTCAGAATCTTTTTGGGTGGGAGGAGGTACTGGGATTGAACTCAGGGCACTTAACCACTGCACCATGTCCCAGCCTCCTCCCACCCTTTTAATACGTGTTTGGAAGTACTAACCCAGAACTCAACATAGGCTAGGTAAGCACTCTACCACTGAGTACATCCCCAGTTCTTGCATCTTTTTACCATGGATCCTGCTAATTGTTGTCTCGGAGTTTGCTATTGCTGTGGCTCTGATCTTGAGTTGCAAATGTGCATTAATATCATTATTAACCTGTCATTTCTCAGACTATAAAGGCAGAGTAAGATTTCGTGGGCTAGGGATATAGCTCAGTTGGTAGAGTACTTGCTTTGCATATACAAGGCTCTGGGTTCAATCCCCAGCACCATAAGTTAGAATTTCTTTCTTTTCTTTTTTTTTTTTTTGGTACCAGAGATTGAACTCAGGGGCACTTGACCACTGAGCCACATTCCCAGCTCTATTTTGTATTTTATTTAGAGAGAGGGTCTCACTGAGTTGATTAGCACCTCTCTCTTTTTTTTTTTTTGCTGAAGCTGATTTTGAACTCATAATCCTCTTATCAGCCTTCTGAGCCACTGGGATTACAAGCATGCATCATTGTACCCGGCCCCAGCGCCATTAAAAAAAAAAAAAAAAATCATACATTTGTGTCATAGGTAATGGAACCTTGTAGTGTGCAGTTTGAGGACGTGGGCTACCCTTTCACAGTTAAGAATTAGGAATAGTGTTACCAGAAACTGACTGACTGCAAAGTGGCCTCTTGCAATAGTTCTCAGCTTTGCTTGTTTATACACTCAGTCTGGTTGGAGGGACTCTAGAATTGATTGTTTTTGGTCAGGCAACTGACTTGTGATATTGAGCTCATAAGAGGGTGACATTATAAACCAGATACCATTTTACAGAGAGAAATAAAACCACTATAGAGGCTGGGCTCAGTAGCACATGCCTGTAATCCCAGCAGTTTGGGAGGCTAAGGCAGAAGGATCACCAGCCTCACAACAGTGATGCACTGAGAACCCAGTGAGACCCTGTCTCTAAATAAATTACAAAATAGGTCTGGGGATGTGGCTCAGTGGTCAAGTGCCCCTGAGTTCAATCCCTAGTAGCGCCCCCCCCCCCCCCCGACAATGTACCATACAAACAGTAACCAAAAGGGAGCTGGGGTTGGCGTACTAATACAAAATAAAATAGGCTTTTTTTTTTTTTTAAGATGCTGATAGATCTTTATTTTATTCATTTATTTATATGCGGTGTTGAGAATCGAACCCAGTGTGTCACATGCTAGGCAAGCTCTTTACCACTGAGTCACAAACCCAACCCAGTAAAATAAGCTTTAAGACAAAAAATGGTTATGAGTTTAAGAAAGCATTTTTATAATGATGAAAGTACCAATACATCTAGAAGGTATAAGAATTATAAACCTGCCTACATCTAACAAAAGAGCCCTAAAGTACATGAAGGAAAAGTTGACAATTAAAGGGAGAATTAGGCCGTATACTAGACATGAATACTTCACTTTTTGCACCTGCTGCTGTTTTTGTTTTGTTTTGTTTTGATATTGGGAATTGAACCCAGGGATTCTCTACCATTTAGCTACATCCTTAGTCCTTTTACTTTTGTTGTTGTTGTTGTAGATCGACAATGTATTAGGGTTCTCTAGAGGAACAGAATTAACGGAAATATAATTATAAAAAGGGGACTTATTAGATTGGCTTATGTGATCAGAAACTGGATAGTCCACAATGGCTGTCTGTAGGCTGGAGAGCTGGGAGAACCAGTAGCTGCACAATTTAAGAGGCTGAAGCCCCAGAACAAGAGGAATCCATGGTGCTACCCTCGTCTGAGACCTAAGCCTTCTGGAGAATCATTGTCAGAGTCCTCTTTGGAAGAGTGAGGAAGGGAAAATTATATCTTCAGACAATTGCAGCAGTAACCAAGAACCCATTCAAGAAGAATTGAGCTTACATCTACTGCTGCTTCTTTCTTCTTCCAACTTTTATTCCATCCAAGCCATTATCCTTTTGGTTGGTGCTACCCACGCTTATGGAGGGTCTCCATCTCAGTTGGCTATCCCTCATGCCAGTCATTCCTGGACACACCCATAATCTTAATCCTTGGCATTTCTTAATCTAATCAAGTTGAGAGTTCAAATTAGCCATTACAGACAGGATACCTTTGTTTTTGTTTTGTTTTGTTTTTCATTTTTATGTGGTGCTGAGGATTGAACCTAGTGCCTTACATGTGCTAGGCAAGTGCTCTAACATTGAGCTCTCAGTCCTTTTACTTTTTTAATTTATTTTTAAAAAATATTTTTTAGTTGTAGATGGACACATTACCTTTATTTTACTTATTAATTTTTATGTGGTGCTGAGGATTGAACCCAGTACCCTCACAACCTCAGTCCCTACTTCTTTATTTTAAGAAAGGGTCTTGCTAAGTTGTTCAGAGACTCTAAGTTGCTAAGGCTGGCCTTAAACCTGCAATATTACAGGCATATGTCACCATACCCAGCTGATACTTTAAAATATGGGTCAAACAATTAGAAAATTAACAAGGAAGGTAGAAGACTTGAACAACATAATAAAAACCTATCTATACATGGTGGTATGTTCCTATAATCCTGTGGTTTGGAAGGCTGAGGCAGGAGGATCATAAATTCCATGCCAGACTCAACAACGTAGTGAGACCTTGTCTCAAAAAATAAAAAGAGCTGGGGATATAGCTCAGGGGTAGAACGCTCCAGTACCACCACTGCCCCCACAAAAGGCAATATATGAAATAGAGAAAAAAGAGAGAAAGTGAACCAATCCAAAAGTTTGAGAATTGAACCCAGGGCCTTGTATTTGCTAATAATAGCACACACTCTGCCACTGACATATATCCCTAGCCCTTGTAAGACATTGGCAAAATGGACATGTTTCTAGCTAGATTGAACAAAAACTAAATAGAGGGGGCTAAGGTTGTAGCTCAGTGGTAGAACGCTTGCCTAGTCCATGTGAGACACTGTTAAATCCTCAGCACCACAATAAAATAAATAAAAGTTTTTTTAAAAAAAGAATGGGCGGGGTGGGATTGTGGCTCAGTGGTAGAGTGCTCACCTAGCATGCATGAGGCACTGGGTTTGATCTTCAGCACCACATAAATGTAAAATAAAGATATTGTGTCCACTTAAAACTAAATAAATATTTAAAAAGAATAGTAACAAACTAAATAGAGAAGACTCAGGGTCCAGCAAAGCGGCGCATGCCTGTAATCCTGGCTACTCAGGAGGCTAAAGCAAAAGAATTGCAAGTTTGAGACCAGCCTCAGCAACTTAATGAGATCCTATCTCAAAAAATGGAAAGAGTTGGGGCTGTAGTTCAGTGGTGGAGTTCCCCTGGGTTCAATCTATACCACAAAAGAAAATATTAAAATTGGTATTGGACTAGAGGATATTACCAGTTTTATGAAAGAGAACAGTATTATGAAGGAATACTGTGAACATTTTTATGTCAAGAAATTAAATGACTTAGGTGAAAATGTCAAATAATTAGAAAGATATAAGCTACCAATGCTCTTGGTGGGACGGGGATCTGAGTAGAACAAAACAAAGTATAGAGATTTAATTAGTAATAATTAAAAGCATGCCAGGGATAGTTGCACATACTGTGATCCCACCTACTTGAGAGTCTGGCAAGTTAGAGACCACCTCGGGCAATTAACAAGATCCTGTCTTTTTTTTTTTTTTAGTTGTAGGTGGACATAATACCTTTATTTTATTTTTATGTGGTGCTGAGGATCGAACCCAGTGCCCCATGCATGCTAGGTGAGTGCTCTACCACTGAGTCACAACCCCAGCCCACAATAGCCTTTTATTTATTTATTTATTTATTTTTAGTTTTCGGCGGACACAACATCTTTGTTTGTATGTGGTGCTGAGGATCGAACCTGGGCCGCGCGCATGGCAGGCGAGCGCGCTACCGCTTGAGCCACATCCCCAGCCCCCCACAATAGCCTTTTATAAAGTAAATTTAGAAAAGGTTTAGGTGCCTAGCTCAGTGTTAAAGTGCTGACCTAGCATTTATGAAGCCTTTAGTTCAATTCCTAGCACCACAAAAAAAAAGAAAGAAATAAGAACACTTCACAAAGAAGATTCCAGAATCAGATGGTATCCCTCATGAATTCTACCGAGTAATTTAAAAGGAAATAAGCATACATTACTTTATAAACTCTTTTTCTAAAAATGGAAGGAGAGAATATTTCCTGATTCTATGAGGTCAGTACTGCTTTGGTACCAAAATCATATAGTGAAATGCTAGCAAACCAAATCCAGCAACGTGTAGGAAGGATTATATATCATAACTAAATAGCATTTGTTCCAGGAAAGCAAAGTTGATTCAACAGTCAAAAAGCAATTAATGACATACACCATGGTATCTCCGTATAGGGGTTGGGTGTAGTGGTGCATGCATGTAACCCCAGTGAATTGGGAAAGTTGAGGCAGGAGAATCACAAGTTTAAGGCCAGCTTGGCAATTGAGACTCCCCACCCCACCCCTGTTTTTTTTTTTTTTTTTTTTTTAAATCAGTACTGTAAATTGAACCCAGGATCCTCTATCACTGATCTGTATCCCCAGTCCTTTTTATTTTTTGAGACAGGATCTCGCCTCAGACTTTGGTTCCTCCTGCTTAGCCTTTAAAGTCTTTGAGATTATAGGCGAGCACTGCCATACCTGGCTCTTTCCCTCTCAAAAATTTTAAAAGGGGCTGGGGATGTAGCTCAGAGGTAGAATACTCCTAGTTAAATCCTAGTACCAAAAATGAAAATAAAAACAATATGGGTAAAAGAATGAATATCTCAATAGATGCTATCCAAGACCACGTCATGATAAACATACACAGTAAACTAGGAATGACGGGAATTTCCTCAACAGGATAAAAGTCATTAATGAAAAATTTCTAAATAACATCTCAATAAATGGTCAAAGACTGGAAACTTTACTCCTAAAATGAGAAACGTGACAAAGATTTCTGTTTTTACCACTTTTGTTCAACTTTGTACCAGGAAGCTTGATAAGAAAGGAAAAAAAAATGAAGCTATAATTTTTATAGATGATCTTTTATTTATTTATCAAGTTGTAAAGAGTCCAGACACAAAAGGCCATATATTGTAAGATTCAGTTCATATGAAATGTCCAGAATAGGCAAATATATAGATGGAAAGTAGAATAGTGATTCCTGGGAGGAGGAGAGAAAGGGAATGACTGCTTATGAGTAGAAGGTTCCTGTTAGATAACATGAAAATGTTTTGGAATCAAATGTGGCTACAATTACATAATTTCTGGGCATGCTAAAACCACTGACATTATTCTTACATCCCTAGCCCTTTTATTTTTTACCTCAGCCTCCTGAGTCACTGGAAATACAGGTATGAGCCACCATGCTCAGCAAGTTGTTCACTTTGGGCGGGGCATGAGGAGAGTACCAGGGATTGAATTCAGGCACTCGACTACTGAGCCCTAGCCCCAGCCCTATGTTGTATTTTTATTTAGAGACAGGGTCTTACTGAGTTGCTTAGCACCTCGCTTTTGCTGAGGCTGGCTTTGAACTCACCATCCTCCTGAGCCTCAGCCTCCCGAGCCTCTGGAATTATAGGTATGCACCACCGCACCTGGCAAGTTGTTCGCTTTTAAATCAGCAGTTTTACAATGTGAGAAACTGTAAAATCACACAGAATTAACTTTAAGCAGAAGGGTCGTGCTCCATTGTGGACCAAAGTAGCAGTGATTTTAAAAATATCCAGCAGGTTGTGCTGGCACATGCTTATAATCCCAGCAGCTCTGGAGGCTGAAGTAGGAGTATTGCAAGTTTGAGGCCAGCCTTGGCAACTTAGCAAGACCCTGTCTCAAAAACTAAAAAGATGGCTGGTGATATGGCTCAGTGGTAGAGTGCCTCTGTGTTCAATTCTCACTACCGAAAAGAATACCCAGGCCAGTGAGCACCTGTCTATATCTGCTCTTCCTTCTACAACTTTCAAAGGTAGCATATTGAAATAATTGATTGGAATAACTAAGATTTACCTTCACATTACTATAGGTTATTAGTTTGATGATGGTGTATTATACTATGATTCTGTTGTCTTTTGCATATATAGGTTGAGAGCACCACTGGATGCTTACTTTCAGGTGAGCAGGACCCAGCCTCACTTTCCAGCTGCATCTTATGATTCAGAGACTAGGGATCCTGTACCTGAAGACTTGCCAGTGTCAAGCAGTTCTGATTCTGACAGTGAGAGCTCTGCAGAGTATGAAGAGGTTGTTGTCCCTGCAGAAGAGACTGAAGCTGTCATTTCAGAAGGTCAGTGTTTTATCCATGTTTGAATTCAAAAGTTTAACATCCACAAAGCTCAAGCTTCAGAAGGCAAGAAAATGTAGATTTGTGCTTTTATACCTTCCCTTTCTCCTTCAAATATCATGGATTCCTCTGCTTACACTACAGAGCTTTCTCTGGTCATGGTTATAATGAGGATTTGATCTGACTCATGGTTTTATTCAATTTGTGTCCCTGTGAGTCAGTCCCTTTGTAATAAAATGTAAAATTCCCTTTCATTTTCTTACACATCTGAGAAGGAAATGGATTCCGTATTTGAAAGAAAAATTTTGTAAATTCAGTCCCTTGTCTATGTATGCTTAAGAATATACAAAATAAGTAAATAGTAATGACAGTAATAAATTCATTGATGGTATTTGGGGAAATGTCATCCCTCTTGCAGCTCAGTACCAGTTAGAAATGGAAAGCTTCAGTGAGTTAGACTTTCTCCTGCTACTTTCTTGTACCTAATGTCTTTTTTCCCCCCGTTTTTATCTATTCTGTCATTTTTGGATACAATTTGGCAGAGCAACTGGGAGATGTCTCAGCAGACCAAGAAGTTACATTTATCAGTGGAGACAAGACCCTTCCCAAACAGGTAATATGAACATGCTTTTAAATGAAAAGTTTATATTTCATCTTAAAGGTGGTTGCTGTTTAAAATAGAAAGCTTTCAGGCTCTGAAGACAGTAAGCCCTGTGACCAAAGACCTAATAACAAATAGAGGAGGACAAGTTTATTTTGGCTCACAGTTTTAGAGGTTCAGTCCATGGTTCACCTCTGTAGTTCTGGGTCCAGTATAAGGCAGAACATCATGATGGAAGTAAGTGGCAAAGGAAGGCAGCTCAAGACATGGCAAAAAGGAAGCAGAGAGAGCTCCACTCACCAGGGACAAAGTATATACCCCAAAGGCATGCCCCCAATGACCTTCCTCCTCCTACCTGCCTAAGGTTACTACCTGGTTAATACATCAGTGGATTAAGCCACTGATTGTTACAGCTCTTGTAATTGCATTGTTTCACACATGAACTTTTGGGGGATGCCTCATACCCGAACCGTAACAAGCCTAGATGTGGATCCTTTTTCTGTTTCTCATTATTTCCATGATTGCTTCCTCTTAAGTTTAAAAAGGTTGGGGGTGTTTGAGAATAACCGTCTGTCTATCTAACATGGTTAAATATCAGTTGAGAAATTAGGTATATCTCAGCAGGGTAGTCCACACACGTAATCCCAGAGTCTTGGGATGCTGAGACAGGAGGATCACAAGTATAAGGCCAGCCTCAGCAACTTAATGAGACTCCTCCCCAGTCCCACAACCTGTGCTCATTCTATCTCAAAAAGCAAAACGGGCTGTGGATGTAGCAGAGTTCCCCCTAGATACAGTTCCCAATACTGGAAAATATTTAAAAATAGGTATAAATGTGCCTTAAAAATTTCAAGCAGAATGTGATAAACAGCTTTTCATTTTTTAAGATGACATATGTGCTTATTTTCCTATATATGAATCATTTACACCTGCTTTGAATTCTGTCGATCTCAGAACATTATTTGTCTACTTTCTTGCATGTTTCTATATTGTCTCCATGTTTCTATTTCTGAAAATCTTTTACATACATATAAACACATATTTATATGTGTTTCTTGTTAAAAATTTACACAGAATGAATTAGATTTTGTCCTTAATCTGGCTTTTTCCCCACTCCCCAGCTTATTACATCTTGGAGAGCTTTCCATTGTCAGTATATAGATTTGACTCTTGTTTTTAATAGCTGTACAGTATTCCATTGTAGGAATAAATTTTTAGTTAACTCTTGTGTACACCATGGTTGTTTGCTCTTTTTATGTTTTTATTATATGAATCATATTGCACTGAACATCTTTATTCAGTTGTCTTCACAAATATTTGTGATTATACCCATTGGGGATATATTTCTTAGCAGAGACATTGCTGTATCAAAGACACGTTGTAATTTTGATAGATATCCAAATTACCCTCCAGGAATTAGTGCAACTTTATACTTATATAACACCAGTATGTAAGCATGTCCATTTCTCTCTCACCTTCAACAGTGCCTGGTGTCATCAGACATCCATGTGTACTTTTTTTTTTTTTAATATTTTTTAGTTTTAGATGGACACAGTATCTTAATTATTTAATGTGGTGCTGAGGATCAAACCCAGTGCCTCACGCATGCCAGGCGAGCGCGCCAGCACTTGAGCCACATCCCAAGCCCCCCCCCTTTTTTAAATCTTTGTACAGATAGCTGCTTTTTTGTAATGTGTGTATTTATAATTTTAGTTGTCAATGGACCTTTATTTATTCATTTATATGCAATGCTGAGAATCTAACTCAGTGCCTCACACATGCTAGGCAAGTGTTCTACTGAGCCACATCAGCTCTAGTTGTTTTTCTTTTCTTTTTTGTTTTTGTTTTGTTTTTGTTACCAGGGTTAAGGACCGAACTCATGGCCTTGCACATGCTAGGCAAGTGCTCTGCCACTGAGCTAAACCCCAACCGCTGCTTTTCTTCAATGAAGGGAAAATCCAAGAATTTAATAAGATCAAAAGGTAGTATGGGCTTTTAATCCCAGTGGCTTGGGAGGCTGAGGCAGGAGGATCACACGTTTGATGCCAGCCTTAGCAGCTAGCAAGACCCTAAGCAATTCAACAAGACCCTGTGGCTGGGATTGTGGCTCAGAGGTAGACCATATGCGAGGCCCTGGGTTTCATCTTTAGCACCACATGAAAATAAATAAGTAAAGATATTGTGTCCAACTGCAACTAAAAAAATTTTAAATATTAAAAAAAAAAAAAAGACCTTGTGATGTGGCTCAGTGGTAAAGCACCCCCGATACAAAAAAAAATAGTAGTATGGAGCCAGGAGTGGTGGTATACACCCATAAGCCCAGTGATACAGGAGACAGACAGGAGGACTACAATACAAGTTCAAAGGCATCGTTGTCAATTTAGCGAGATGTGTTTCAAAAAGACTGGGAGTTAGAATATATGTATAGTATGCATGAACCCCTGGGTTCAATCCCCAGCACCACAAAAAGTAACAGTATTTTCATGATTTATATTTTGCCAGATTGCATTCTAGAAAAAAATAAAAAGTAATTTATAGGTATTGCAGTTTTTCTGCATCCATTTCAGCGAGGTTTGTGTCATTTTTGTGTACTTTTGTTAATTGGATAGAGTTGTTTACCCTTTTCGAGCCTGATTTTGCATTTTCTCATTTGAGTGTATCCCAATTTCCATCCAGCAGTCTCCCCAGAAATCCAATCCTACTCTACCTTCTGCTTCTACGGATGAAGAAGAAGGGGATACTTGCACAATATGTTTGGAACAGTGGACCAATGCTGGCGACCACCGGCTCTCAGCATTACGCTGTGGGCACCTCTTTGGGTATAGATGCATTTCTAAGTGGCTTAAAGGACAAGCACGAAAATGTCCCCAGGTAAGGACCATAATTAAGTAAGGACCTAATATGTTAAGTCAGAATTCCTAGAACCACACTAATTGTTTTCCGTTGGACTCTTTAGTGCAACAAGAAAGCCAAGCACAATGACATCATTGTCCTTTATGCCCGAACCCTCAGAGCTTTGGACACCAGTGAACAAGAGCGGGTGAAAAGGTAAGTGGTGAGAGTGTGCCTACCTGGACTATTCCCTTTGTGTTCTCGTAGGCACATCTTTAAAAGGGAGTATGAAACCACTTTTAGTGTGGTTCTGAGACTTTCTGATTTGGGAATTTCTGGAGAGATTTCAGTCTGTCCTACATTATTATTTAAAATGCACACCTGATGATCTTCTGAAGGGAATCTGCACTGTTTGCTCTCTATACAGCATTAAAAATGAACATCTGAAGCTGGGTGCTGTGTTGCACTCTAGTCCCAGAAACCTAGGAGATTGAGGCAGGATGATTGAGCCCATAAGTTTGGGGCCAGCCTGGGCAACATATCAAGACCCTGTCACAAAGAGCAGGGGCAGCAGTCTAGCACATTACTTAACTGATGCCATTTTTGCTTTTCATGTTCCTAAGGCCCTGTACAACAGCTCTCCTAATAGAAAGCTCATAAAAAATTTGCACGTGCAATGCAAAAAACTACCAACATTTTGTAAGCCTTAAACAGTTGCTTAAAGTACTACTTAAAGCTGGGTATGGTGGGGTATACCTGTAATCGCAGTGACTTGGGAGTCTGAAGCAGGGAGATCCCAGGTTCAAGGCCAGCCTGGGCAACTTAGAAAGACCCTGTCTCAAAAGGGTTGGGAGACTGGGGTTGTGGCTTAGTACAAGAGCACTTGCCTAGCATGTGTCAGGCACTAGGTTCGATTCTCAGCACCACATATAAATAAATAAAATAAAGGTTCGTCGTCAACTAAATATTTAAAGGGAGGGGGTTGGGATGTAACTTAGTGGTAATGCACCGCTGAATTCAATCCACAGTACCAAACAAAGGCTACTATGTAAAATATGCTTTAAGAATATTAAAGAGGGGGCTGGGGTTGTGGGTTAGAGGTAGAGCACTCACCTAGCATGGGTGAGGCCCTGGGTTCAATCCTCAGCATCACATAAAAATAAATAAAGATATTGTATCCAACTACAACTAAAAAGAAGAACATTAAAGAGCCTGGCACGGTGGCACACAACTGTCATCCCAGTGGTTGAGGTGTCTGAAGTAGGAGGATTGCAACTTTAAAACCGGCCTCAGCAATTTAGCCTGTCACTGTCTAAATATTAAAATACCAAAAAAGGGCTGGGGATGTGACTGAGTGGTTAAGTGCACCTGGGTTCAATTCCTGATACAGAAAATGTTAAAAAGAACCTTAAACAGGCCACCTCAGCTATTTAGCAAGGTCCTAAGCAATTTAGTAAGACACTGTCTCAAAATTTAAAATAAAAAGGGGCTTAGGATATGGCTCAGTGGTAAAGTACCCCTGGGTTAAATTCCCAGTACCAAAGGTGGGGAATAAAGCACATAAAAAAAGGCATAGAATGTAGCTCAGTTTAGAGTGCTTGCCTTGTATGTATGAGGACTCAGGTTCCATCCCCAATGCTATTAAAATAAATAAAAAGGCAAAATCTATAGGTTTGGCTAAAGGAATAAATCCTAGCCGAGTGTGGTAGCATATCTATAGTCCTAACTATTGGGGAGACTGAGATGAGAGGATCACTTGAGCCCATATGTTAGAGATCAGTCTGGGCATTTAAAAAATGAGAGGGAGGAAAAGAGAAACACTTTTTTTTTTGGTACCAGGGATTGAATCAGATACACTCAACCACTGAGCCATATCCCCAGCCCTATTTTGAATTTTATTTAGAGACAGATTCTTGCTAAGTTGCTTAGCACCTTGCTTTTGCTGAGGCTGGCTTTGAACTCATGATCCTCCTGTCTTAGCCTCCCGAGCTGCTGGGATTATAGGTGTGCGCCACAGTGCCCAGCAGAGATAAAACCACTTTTATAAATTGTTTATCATTCCCAAGAATGATTAAATATTGTGTGGCTTAGAAAGTTTTTATACTTTGTGTAAACATTATATTGTTACAATTTAAGACATTGAGCCTTAGGCTGACCTCGAACTTTTCATCCTCCTGCTGCAGATACCTGAGCAGCTGGGATTACATGCTTGGGCCATCATACCAGCTAAAATCAATTTTTAAGTTCCATATAAAACTGAGTGGCACACACATGTGAACTCAAGTGGGATATTGAGGTGAGAGGGAGATTTGAGGCGAGAGGATCACAAGTTGGAGGGCAGCCTAGGCAATTTAGTGAGACCCTGTATCAAAATAAAGGGGTCAAAGCCAGACATGGTGGCACATACCTGTAATCGGGAGGCTGAGAGAGGAGGATTGAGAGTTCAAAGTCAGCCTCAGCAGCAACGAGGCACTAAGCAACTCAATGAGACCCTGTCTAAATAAAAGTACAAAATAGGGCTAGGGATGAGGCTCAGTGGTTGAGAGCCTCAGAGTTCAATCCATGTACAATCAATCAGTAATAAATAAATAAATAAAACAAAGGGCTTGGGATATGGCTCAATTGTTAAGTGCCCCTGCATTCAATCTCTGGTACCAAAGCGGGGCGGCTGGGATGTAGCTCAGTGTTAGAATATCCGGGGGGTTCAATTCCCAGTACCACAAAAATAAAAATAAGTAAATCCTTTGGGCTCTTGATTAAAATAGCATTAAATTTTTAGAGTTAACTTGAGGAGTTATAATCTTCATGATGTCTTTTCTAGCTATGAACATTGTATAATATCCTTCCTTTTTTTTTTTTTCTGGTTTTCTGTGTTTTGAATATACTTTGCTTCATAAAGATCTTCTGAATCCTTTAACTTTATTCCTAGATTGTCATTGTTAAAATTGTTGTTGGTAATGATTTTTTTTTTAATTCCCTTCACTAATCAGTTGTCTGGTAAGTAGGGAATCTTATTGATTTTTTTCTAACGAGTCTATCATTTTTTAAGAATTATTTTTAGTTGTAGATGGACATAATAGCTCTATTTTTATATATTTGGGTTTTTTTTATGTGGTACTGAGGATTGAACCCAGTGCCTCACACATGCTAGGCAAGTGCTCTGTCACTGAGCCCCAGGCCCAGTCCATTGATATCATTTAAAAAAAAAATTGTAGGTTGATAGCATACCTTTATTTTAATTGTTTATTTTTATGTGGTACTAAGGATCGAACCCAGTGCCTCACACATGCTAGGCAAGTGTTCTGCCACTGAACCACAACTCCAGTCCCGATTTTTTTGGTTTTGGTTTTTTATTGTTGTTGTTTTGGTTTATGGTTCTGGAGATTGAACACAGGGCCTTCACACATGCTAGGCAAGTGCTTTACCACTGAGCCCTTTCTAGGTTTTGTTTTGAGAAAGGTCTTTCTCTATAGAAGTGCCTACACTGACCTAGAACTTGATTTTGAGACAAGGTCTCACTAAGTTGCTGAGGCTGTCCTCAAACTTGTGATCCTCTTGCCTTAGCCTTCCTGATGTGCACCACTGCACTCAGCAGGTCTGCTTTTCTTGGTCTTAATTCAAGCAACCTCGATGAACCATAATAGTTTTGAGTTCACTAGAATTTTTCTTGAAAATAAATAAGTATAGGCAGCTTTATCTCTTCCCTTCCAATTTTCATCATTTTTTTCTTTTTGATTTTATTGGAATGTAATTCAGTCCTTGTTTTTGCATTTAATATTTTGAAACTTTTTAGGTATGTGCAAATTTAAGATTGTTACTTTTGGTGAATATGTATTATATATTGTTGTTTATATCTTCATGCTTTATTATGTATGTGTGTAGTACTGAGGATGTAACGGGTTCACTTGATGCTTTGACTGTATCTCTTGTGGCTTTGAAACTTACATGTTTTTTTCTTTTTCCCAATCTTTTCCCTAAACCTCTCACTTCTCCCTGATCTTCTTTTCCCTAAATCTTCTCTGAATTGCCTTGATAACCCACCCACCCCCCGTCCTGTTCTATCACAGCCTTTGGGACAGGAGTCCCCTCTGTTTCTCCTTTGGTAGCAAAGCAATAAACCTTTTTTCTTAAACTCCTTTCCTCGTTAATGGTTTGGCATTGGCAACAGTGATTGAAACTATATCCCTTGTGTCCTTTTAGGTGGACACAATACCTTTATTTATTTATTTTTATATGAAGCTGAGAATCAAATCCAGTGCCACACATGGGCTAGGCAAGCGCTCTACCTCTGAACTACAACCCCAACCCCCTTTTTATTTTAGAGTCATGGTGTAAGTTGCCCAGGCTGAACTCAAACTGGTGATCCTCCTGCCTCAGCATCACAAGTCACTGGGATGGATTACTGGCTATTGCCTGATCATGCTTTTTGCCTTAATTATGACTGATTTTTATTTTATTAGCATTTGCTAGGTATATACTTTTATCTCTTTAATTCAGCCCCTTTTTTGGTGATTTTATTTGAGTATTTCATTAACAACTAATAGCTTATTGTTTTAATTCAACACATTCTTTTAATCACATTTGCTCTAGCTGGAAGCAGAGAGTTGGCTTTGTTCTTTTTTCCCTCCTTTTGACATAAAACCTTTTTTAGTTCCCATTTCCCAGTAAGAGGCAAATTCCTGACATCATTGCTTGCCTTAAAAACAAAATCCAGCTGGACATGGTGGTGCACACCTGTAATCCCAGTGGCTTGAGGGGCTGAAGCAGATTGTAAGTTCAAAGCAACTGAGTGAGATCCTGTCTCTAAATAAAATATTTTAAAAACATGCTGGGGATGTGTCTGTACAAAAAAAAAAAAAAAGAAAGAAAGAAAATACAGTAGGCTCATGAGTTGGTTTTAAACCCTGCGTGCTATACTCTCTTGTAGTTCCTGTTTCTTGTAGTTCCTTGAATTGGAGAGGTTTTTCTCTTTTGTTTATGACTCAGTGTATATTATCCACTAGCCTGATAGATTTATAGCAAAGTATATGACAGTGTGAACATACTATGCCATCTTGATAAGACATCTTTCTGTACTGTAACCTTTCTGATCCACGTTTATTGCTGTCTTTCCATTTCTAGTGCTTTACTGAAGGAGCAAATGCTCAGAAAGCAGGCTGAGTTAGAGTCTGCACAGTGCCGACTTCAACTTCAAGTTCTCACTGATGAATGCACTAAACTTCACAGTCGCGTCCAGGTGAGTTTGCTCTTGTGACTTAAATTTTGAATTCAGAATTGAAGAACAGAGCTGTGTCTACAACTCAGTGGTAGTGTATATGCTTAGCATATACAAGGCCCAGGTTCAATCCTCCAAATAATAGGAATCTAAATATTTACTTAGGTTCATCACAAACATAAATAGGATTTATCAATTTGTTAAAGAAGGAAACATGACCAGTTCATTCTCTGTCTGATTAGGCTATTTGTCTGAAACACACTTCATGATGGATTCTGCTACAATCAGAACTTTAGAAAAATTGAACACCAACTGAGAATGCTCAGCTTACTAAAGTCATTTTTACCTCCCCAAATCTACCAATAAAATGAAGTTGTCCTTCTGTGCTCTCCCTATTTCATTGATTGTTAAAATACTCTAAAAACTCAGTTCTCTAGAATTCATGGTAATATTTAGTACAAGAACTCTTTCTTCCAAGTTTTTTTGGGAGTGGGGAGCTGGGTACTAGGGATTGAACTCAGGGGCATTTGACCCCTGAGCCATATCCCCAACCCTGTTTTGTGATTTATTTAGAGACAGGGTCTTTCACTGAGTTGCCTAGGGCCTAACTTTTGCTGAGGCTGGCTTTGAACTTGCGATCCTTCTATCTCAGCCTCCCTAGCCACTGGGATTACAGACATGTGCCACCTTGCCCAGCAGATCAAGGTGTTTTGTGTTTGTGGTTTTTTTGTTTGTTTGTTTTTGTTTTAATATATTTTAGTTGTAAATGAACATAATAATACCTTTATTTGTGTTTATGTTCTGAGGATCGAACCCAGTGCCTCACATGTGCAAAGCAAGCACTCTCGTTACTGAGCTACAATCATCCCAGCCCTTGTTTTTGAAGGCAAGGTTTCACTAAGCTGCTTAGGGCCTCAGTAAGTTGCTGAGCCTGGCCTCAGACTTGGGATCCTCAGCCTCCTGAGTCACTGGGCACTGGCATACATCATCTTCCCTGGCAAGAAATTGTTCTTGGAGGAAATGTCAAATAAAACAGCTTTGCGTTTACAAAACCTTTTTTATTTTAGGATTTGCAAAAACTTGTTATACAGCATCGAGATCAGATTGCACAGCAACCCGGGAGCTCCCAGGCAAGTTTCCTAAACTGCCTGCCCTCCAGCCAGGGCCAGCACAAGTACCACTTCCAAAAGACCTTCACAGTATCTCAGACAGGAAACTGCCGAATCATGGCATACTGTGATGCTATGAGCTGCCTGGTGATATCACAGCCTTCTCCTCAGGCTTCCTTCCTTCCAGGTAAACAATTCAGAACCACAGCTATCGTGTTTGTTATTCTACTCTGTTTATATCTTCTTCTCTCCTTTTTTGGAGAATTCAGGTTTCAATAGGAGGTACATAGAAGTGTGAGTCAGTGTTATAGTCTAAAGAGAACAAATCACTCCCCATATGTCCCATTCAGCTTAGTTTCATTTTAGACCTGAAATGTGTGACAAAAGTATTCTGAGGGCTAATTCAAGTTAAGACAAAATTTAATACTTATATTCAATAGTGTTCAAATTCCAAATAAAAGAACTTGGAGAATGCATTAATTATATAATACATGTGCTAATTATTTTCTTATTTTGTGCATGTAAAGTTTAATTTAGATTTTCTTACTATTGCAAACCAAATGTCCTCACATGCCCAATGAAATTGTTCGTAGATGTTACAGATGTTTCTTTCTTTTTTTTTTTGGATACAACACCCTTATTTTATTTATTTTTATGTGTTGCTGAGGATTGAATCCAAACCCAGTGCTAGGCAAGCACTCTACCACTGAGCCACACCCCAGCCCCCAGATGTTTCTTTCTACTGGCTTTATCATGTGATTTTTTTTTTTTTTTAACAAGTTCAAGGCCAGTCTCTGCAATGTAACAAGGCTCTAAGCAACTTAATGAGATTCTTTTTCAAAATAAAAAGTATTCCAGGGCTGGGGTTGTGGCTCAGCAGTAGAGCGCCTAACACATGCTAGGCTATCATGAATTTCCAATTAGGCCCAGTGGTGTACTCCTGTAATCCTAGAGGCTCGGAGGTGGGAAGGTTAAAAATTCAAAGCCAGCTTTAGCAAATTTAGCAAGGCCTTAAGCAACTCAGAGATCCTGTCTCTAAATACAAAACAAAAAGGCCTGGGGATGTGGCTCAATGGTTAAGTGTCCCTGAGTTCAATCCCCAGTACAAAAAAAAAAAAAAAATTTCCACTTAAGCATAAAGTAAAAGGATTTTTTATAATATTCTTAGATCCCATCTAAGATTTAAATTTTTTTTTTTTTAGTACTAGGGATTAAACCCACCATCTCACACATGCTAGGCAAGTGCTCTGCCACTGAGCTACATCCTTTACCTTATATTTGTGGGGCGGTGCCAGGGATTGACATAGGGGCGCTTAACCACTGATTCTCCTCCGTAGCCCCTTTTATTTTTTGAGACAGTCTTGCTAAGTTCCTGAGGCTGGCCTCCAACTTGGATTAGCCTCCTGAATCACTGAGATTACTGATATGGACCACCATGCCTGGCCCTTTATTAATTTTGAGTCAGGATCTTGCTAAGTTGTCCAGGTTATCCTGAAACTTGGAATTCTCCTGTCTTGGCCTTCCTAGTAGCTGGGATTTACAGGTACGTGTCACTGTGCCTGACCCCATCCAATACATTAATAAAATGATTTATGATCAAATAAAACCTCTGGTTTTCCTCAAATTGGTTATTATTGTATCCCTTTTTGTTTTTTCACCCCCAGTACTAGGGATCAAACCTCTGGGTCTTTTATCACTGAACTACATCCCCAGTCCTTTATTTTATTATTATTATTAATATTTTTAGGACTGGGGCTGTGGCTCAGCTTCACACTTGCCTGGCACGTGTGAAGCACTGGGTTCAATTCTCGCACCACATATAAATAATAAAATAAAGATCTATCAACAATTTAAAAAAATAATAATATTTTTAGTTGAGGACACAATACCTTTATTTTATTTATTTTTATGCGGTGCTGAGGATCGAACACAGTGCCTCACATCTGCGAAGCAAGTACTCTGAACACGGAGTACAAGCACTGAGCAGACCCCTCCAGTTCTTTATTCTGAGACAGGATCTTGCTAAGTTGCAGAGGTTTTCTCAGTCGGGCCTCCAACTTGCAATATATCTGCCCTGGCCTCCAAAGTCTGGGATTATAGGTGTGCCTTACCACACCCAGCCTTATCTCCATTCTTTACTGTTGTGTGCTTTCTGCATTTTGAGTATCTGTGCTTCAGATGCAATACTCTGTCTCTCAACAGCTTCATTGATATAAACTAAACTGTATGTTTAAAGTATGTGATTTGATATGTGTACACCCCTGAAACCATCACTGCATCAAGATATAATGAACATATTTATCATGCCAAAAGTTTTCTTGTCACTTTTGTAATCCCTTCCACATGGTATTTCCTCTTCTCCCCATCTCCAAATAAATGCTTCTTTTTTTTTTTTGAGGTGTTAGGGATTTAACCCAGGGCCTTGGGCATGTGAGGCAAGCACTCTACCAACTGAGCTATATCCTCAGCCCTGACCTGCTTTTTATGTAGATTAGTTTGCATTTTCTAGAGTTTTATAGTGCATTGTTATTCTTTGTTTTGACTTTCAGCATATTTTTTAAAAAAGATTTGTCCATATTTTTGTGTAATTCAATAGTTCTTTTAATTGCTGGGTAATATTACATTGTCTGTATATATAATTGTTTATTCATTCATCTATTAATAGACATTAGGGATGTATTGTACATGCTTTAAGTAAATTATTGCACTGGGGAATTTTTGTTTTCTTTGTTTGACCTTCTGTTTCTGGAGGATTTATGTGCCAAGAAAGATAAACAAAGGAGCTACTTGAAAAGATAGTTTTCATTGGTCCTGAATTAACTTTAACTGAACTGTTTTTTTACTCTCTTCTTTGGTAGGCTTTGGTGTTAAGATGTTGAGTACTGCCAACATGAAAAGCAGTCAGTATATTCCAATGCATGGCAAACAGATCCGAGGACTGGCTTTTAGTAGTCGTTCCAAAGGCTTGCTGCTCTCTGCTTCTCTAGACAATACTATTAAACTGACTAGGTAAATAAGTCAGGGGTCTGGGTTGCATCAAATTAATATTGATGTTATGGTGCCCTTAACTCTCTTTTATTGGTCTAAAGCCTTATCTTTTGAGATCTACATAAAATTGATTCTGTTTAAAAGTGAACATACTAAACTGCAATATGCTGTTTCTTTAAAATTACATGTGTTACAAAATATATTTTAAACTGTGCAGATGAGAGTAATATTCTAGAGATGGTGAAATGGCGTATTGATTATGTGTGTAATGTAAGTAACAGGTGGTGAAGGTAATGAGAAGTGGGGAATGTACTGTTAATATATTCTTTTAATTTATTCTTTAACTCAAGAGGAAAGGCTATAGCCCCAAAGTTTTGAAATTTAAAGGGGTTATCTGTGTAATTCCTAAAGGAAATTGAGAATCCAGACAGTTTGGGTTTGTGTTCTCTAAAACCAAAATATAACTGAAATGGGAACAGACTTTGACGGATCAATGATGCTTTTATTAAGCAGCAAAGGAGCACATTTTTGGGGTAGAAAACAAGGGTCTGAGTGTTATAAGGTTCAGCTGAGCGAGGTTATAGGATGTTTGGTTTGGTGGGTTTATTTAGGGGTGGGACAGGAGCCTAGGGAAGTTGTTGGGGCCTGTTGTACTGGGGTGGTCAGCTAATTGAGTCAAGAACGGGTCAGGTGCCAGTCAGTCTGAGTTCCTTTTGTGTCCTCCCTGTTTCCCTTTCTGCCTTCCCTCCGAGGCCTGAGCTTCTAAATGACAGAAGCTCTAATTTACTACAGACAATATGGGTGGGGGAACAACTGCAAATAAGGGAAATGCCCTGGGGCCTATTCTCCACCCCTTCATCCTCAGTAGAGATTATCATCATTTGATAATTTTTGCCTCTTCATCATGTATTTGATTTAGTAGTAAAAAAAAAATCTCTCATAACTCCATAGCCTGGAGACCAATACTGTTGTCCAGACTTACAATACCGGACGTCCTGTCTGGAGCTGTTGCTGGTGCCATGATGAAAACAATTACATCTATGCCGGACTAGCCAATGGTTCGATTCTAGTCTATGACCTGAGAAACACAAGTTGTCATATGCAGGAGTTAGTACCTCAGAAGGCCAGGTAAGAAACCACTCACTTTTTTTCTATAGATAGTAGCTTGCTTTTAGATTGTAAGTGTATTCGCCCTCTCTTCAGAGGGTATTCCACAGTTGATCAACAGTCTCTATTTCAGAATTATTAAGGTCCTTAAAATTTGTGTCCTTGATATTTCACATGGTAGAAAACTCTGGTTTCACGTATAACCAGGTTCATAAGAGTCAGTAATCATCCAGCATGGCAAAATATAATTCTATCTGTGTTTAGAACCAGGTCTACAACTTATAAATGTAACCTTGGTGGTGTTTCTTGGCCCATTAAATGTGATTAACATAGACTTGCTGAAACAACTACTTAATTGGCACTCAAAAGAGATTTTAAGGGCTGGGGATGTGGCTCAAGTGGTAGCGCGCTTGCCTGGCATGCGTTTGGCCCGGGTTCGATCCTCAGCACCACATATAAACAAAGATGTTGTGTCTGCTGAGAACTAAACAAAATAAATAAATATTAAAATTCTCTCTCTCTCTCTCTCTCTTTAAAAAAAAAAAGAGAGATTTTAAGGGCTGGGGATGTGGCTCAAGTGGTAACGCGCTCGCCTGGCACGCATGGGGCGCTGGGTTTGATCCTCAACACCACATTAAAAAAATAAAAATAAAGATATTGTGTCCACCTAAAATTAAAAAATAAAAGATTTTAAAAGAATAGCCTAATAGCCAGCCACAGTGGCACATGCTTTTGATCCCAGTGGCTTGGGACACTGAAGCAGGAGAATTGTGAGTTCAAAGCCAGCCTCAGCAAAAGCGAGGCACTAAGCAACTTAGTGAGACCCTGTCTCTGAATAAAATAGGGCTGAGGATGTGGCTCAGTGGTGGAGTGTCCCTGAGTTTAATCTCCAGTACCCCCCCAAAAAAAAAGCCTAATTATGGTTTAATCTGCTGGGCTTGGTGGTAGCAGTGATGGCCCATTCCCGGATCCCAGAAACTTTGGAGGCTATGAGAGGAGATTTGCATGTTCAAGGCCAGCCTCAGCAGCACAGCTAGATCAGATCTTAAAATTTTAAAAGGCTAGGAGTGGGAATATGGCAAGGTGGGTAAAGTGTCCTTGGGTTTTGTTAGCAAAAATAGTCAAAATGGTTTCAGCACCATAATGAAAGTACAAATAACCAGATGAGAGCAGACTTCATGGGTCAGCACTGTCTTTTATTTAGCAGTGGAGTCAGGCATCGGTTGTGTTCACTTTCTGGGTAGAAAACGGCCCCCGGTTACAGAGGGAGCTTGGGGTTTTATAGGTTACACACTGAGAGGTTGCTTATCAGTTTGGGCATTCAGGAAAGAGATTGTGAAAATGTGAGACTTGTTTTTACTAGGCAGTGTTTTTGCAGGGCAAGGATGGAGGGTTCAGAGCTTAGAGCTTATCTTGTCCTCCAGAGGACAGCATATTGTCACAGGGACAGGTTTAATGTGTAGTTTCACTGTCATTGGGTGAGAATTTACTTGGGAAAGGATCAATACTTGTCCTCTTCCCAGTGACTGCCATTTTAGGATTTATGTGTGTCTCCTTCCCAGGGATTGTTTTGTCACTGGGGAAGGATTAGTGTTTTGGCTTCTCCCTCTCTCTCTCCTCCTGGGTTACACACTATCTTGGGGGGTGTCATTTTAGGCTGTCATTTCCATATCCTTCAGGTTCAACCCCCTCCCCCGCCAAAAAAAAAAAAAGTGCAGGTTGGCCTAAGGATGCCATATTGCTGTATCATTTTTAATCTAGTTCTGGGATTTAAAGGTTTATAAAAAAAAATCTGCCCATATTCTGGTATTGGTTGGCCATTTGCACCACCGTGGCTTCTCAGAATGTGTAGAACACCATGTGAACTGTCTTGGAGGTATAAAAAGTTCTCAGAAGGTGAGTAGATTCTGTGGCCTGGCCAAAATAGAAAATATCTTAAATAAGATAGAAAGGAATCATGCTTCAGTGATGTGATCCATGGACATGAAAGTGATTGATGTGAACTCCAGGCAAATAGATAACTGCCATTAATGTATAATAATTTAAATTAAAAATAGCAAGGGGCCAGGTGTGGCATGTACCTACATTCCTGTCTACTTTTGAAGGGTGCTGAGGCTTCTCTCCCCCACCCACCCCCCCCACACAGAGGGTTTTTAGTTTGGGGTTCTTTTGGGTTTTGTTTGTTTGAACACATGGCCTTCAACATGCTAGGTATGCACTCCTCTACCACTGAGTTACATCCCCCCAGCCCTTGTTATTTTGAGACAGGGTCTTGCTGTTACCAACCCTGGTCTTGAACTTGCAGTGCTTCTGCCTCAGCCTGGAAACTGGGATTACAGACATTTGCCACAGATTCCAGCTCAAGTGTTGTTTTGTCAGATGTTAGGGGATATTGGCCCATGGGTCTGTTAACCTCTTCTGTAGACGTAGGGATATAATCCAGGATTCTACTGGTAGTGGGATCTGAAGCAGTCCAAGTATTGTATTTGGAATTTGATGCATGGTTTTTTTTTTCTTTTCCTTCAGATGCCCACTGGTATCTCTTTCATATATACCGAGAGCTGCCTCCGCTGTATTTCCATATGGTGGGGTGCTAGCTGGAACATTGGAGAATGCTTCCTTCTGGGAGCTAAAAGTGGGCTTCTCTCATTGGCCTCATGTGCTGCCCTTAGAGCCAGGGGGCTATGTAGACTTTCAGACGGAGAGCCGCACCCGACACTGTCTTGTGACCTACAGGCCTGGTGAGTGTTGGAGTCCTTTAAGGCCTCCTCTGGTTTTATTTGGGAGCCACTGGGTAGTAGGAGAGGGAAGAAGAGTTAGGCTCTCCTTTGGGTGGCTACAGTAAGCTCCTCACAGGTTAACGGGTTGGGTTATAGCTCTTGCTACTACAGTAAAGCTGATGGCTCTCAGTTCCTCCAATAGTGCCTGCCTTCCTGCTCTTTATTTCTGAGAACTAGAACAAATTCTGCCTGGTACTTCTGGAAGTCAATTAACCACTATTTCTTAAAGCAGTAATGGAATGAGGAAGCCTACTCTTGAGGGCATTGAGCCACCTTCAGATCAGCTTCATATCTTCTGCCTGACCCTCACTTCACCTAAAAGAGGTAGAGGCGGCAGGGCATGGTGACTTCCATATGCAATCTAAGCAACTTAGTGAGACCCTATCTCAAAATAAAAAATAAAATTGAGTTCAATCCCCAGTTTAAAAAAAAAAAAAGGTGCAAAGGAAGGCAGCCATGTATGGCCCAGACTAGGGTATTAACTGTTCTTATTTGAGGCAAACCAGGTAAATAAGAGAAGACTGTCAAATATGGGTATGTGCACCTAGCCAGCTAAACTACGCTGTCTCCAGAACCAGGGTTGAAAATCCTGATAGCTGACTGTTCTTAAAAGTCACAGGTTCTTAGAAAATTCTTGATGAACTATAATGGTCATTGTTGTAGGTTTTTTCCTAATTTGATCTTGAGGTCTCTCAGGAGAATCCCTGTAAACTCTAGCCGTACCCTAAGAGGGCTTTGGGGATTTACTTGTGTTTCTTTACAGTGTGCCTTTCATAGGATACTTGTTTATCCTGGCAAATAGCCTAATGCCTAAGTGCCTGAGACTTGTCACCAAGTATTCCTTTGGTCATACTGGCAGACACCTTGGGGGGGGGGGGGCTCTTAGCTGGCTGAGACCATTTTATTCCTGTTAAGATAGCCACTCTTTAAGATAATCTCAAACCTAAAGTTAGATTTAAGTATGTCAATCAGATGAAACGGGGCGCAGCACAGGAGTTTATTATTTACATTTTCCAGAGAAAAGGCATTGTGCCTTGCAGAGCCAGTGGGAATAAGGAGAAGCTTTCTGGGACACACATGCCCAACCAGCAGCTAAAGAGCAAGAGAAAAAAAAACACACATGAAAAGAAGATTTATTTACATGACTGTTGACCATTAGATTTTATTGTGGTCAACAGTTTTGGGGTATACTAAATTTTTGATCAGTTGGATAAGGAACAAATGGGCTATATTGCAAACAACCATGCAGGGGGAGGGGAAGTTTTAACTAGGCGAAAAGTATTGAGATAGGTTTTCAAGCTTAGGTCAGGTCTAAAAATGGATGCCAAGGCAGCACTTGCATTAAACATGACAAGCAGATATATTTCTGACAATTTGGTCAGAGTTGATCATTAGAGTGCCCACACTTCAGCTACCTTTGAATGGATCTAATTATTGAAGTTGCATTTGAACTGGGAAAGTGTCTCTTTGACCTTTCTGGCCCTTTGGCTCTTAGTCATCCCATGAGTCCACTATATCCAAGGATAATTTGTTATGACTGTGTAGAAAGCTTGGGAGTCTCATTTTGTTCTCCAGCTTTTGTTTGCCTCTCTTGACTATGTTTCTTCTCTAATATCGTGCTTTTTACTTTATAAAATGTGCAGTTCCAGTGGGGTCCTCATTGGGGAAAGGAAAAAATGCTTTTAGTCAGCACTCTTGAGAGAAAAATTCCCCAGCAAAGGCCTGGCAGGATATAATGATTTTACTAAATGGATAATGCATTCTCAGAATTGTTTCTCTGAGGCAAAAATCTGTTGTAAACTTGTTTCATCCTAGCCTAGGGTTCTGAATTTCACTTGTGCTGTGTTACTGTGTTTGCTTTGTAGCTATTTTTGTGGTTTAATGTACTTATTACTTTTCCTACTCAACTATCTTAAGTGTCTTAGAGCTCAGGTGCTTTTTATTTCTTTGAACCATCCCCATGGGCCAGCACTGATTTCTGTGTCCCATAGATAAAAACCACAACACCCTACGAAGTGTGCTGCTGGAAATGTCCTACAAACTGGATGATGCTGGAGAACCAATTTGTTCCTGCCACCCTGTGCAAACATTCTTTGGGGGACCCACTTGCAAACTATTGACCAAGAGTGCCATTTTTCAAAGCCCAGAGAATGATGGTAGCATCCTGGTGTGTACTGGGGATGAAGCATCAAACTCTGCTCTGGTAAGCCTGTTCTATTTTATTTTGTATTTTTAAAAATTAGTTAATAGCCAGGCACAGTGGTGCACACCTATAATCCCAGTGGCTTGGTAGCCTGAGGAAGGAGGATCGTGAGTTCAAAGCCAGCCTCAGCAAGAGTGAGGCACTAAACAACTCATTGAGACCCTGTCTCTAAATAAAATACAAAATAGCACTGGGATTGTGGCTCAGTGGTTGAATGCCCCTGTTCAGTCCCTGGTACAAAAAAAAAAAAAATTAATAGAGCCCGAGTTGTAGTTCAGTGGTAGACAGCTTGTCTAGCATGTGCAAGGCTCTGGGTTCAATACTCGGCACATGCACAGAGTTATGCTTCATAATCCCGTGTATCTCTAGATGCAATGGTTGCTTGCTTTATTTTTTATACAATTCACACTTCACATACTGCATCATATTTTTCATTTTTTTACTTTTGTTTGTTTTCTTTTGTGGTATAGGGGATTGAACCCAGAGGCACATTACCATTGAACTGTGTATAGGCCCTTTTATTTTAAATTTTGAGACACTCTCGTGAAGTTGCCTAGGCTGTCCTCAAACTTGGAATTTCCCTTGCTCAGCCTCCCAAATAACTGGGATTATGGGCTTGCATCACTGAACTTGGCTTTTGTTTGGGGGGAGGTTTGTTTGTTTTCCTTTTACTTCCTAGTTTAGGTGTCTTTCCATTTCAATATCTAGATTCACTCATTCCTTTTTTTTTTTTTTTTAAATGAGCCGTAATGTTTCATACCACAAAACTTTTTTCCTTTTTTGTGGTATGGTGGATTGAAACCATGAGCAACTTAGCAAGACCCTATCTCAAAATTTAAAAAAACAAAACAGACTAGGGATGTGGCTCAGTGATTAAGTGCCCCTGGGTTCAATCTCTGGTATGAATGAATGAATGAATGAATGCTCTACTGAAACTATAAAGTAATTAATTCATGCATTAGTGTCATCAGCTCAGATGAAATCAACAAAAGATGTGAAATCTTAGAGTGGAGGGATCATCCTTTCACCACCTGAACATGTAGATCAATCTTGACATCACTATAAATGGGTTAGCCAGAAATAATACAGCTTTTTGATGTAAGGCAATATGAAGCACATGGTGCCTCCTATGAGATGTTCTTGAACCTGATTCTAAGCTATCTGAGAGGGGCTGTCGAGTACAGTCACACTAAGCACATAGGCACTTGAAATGTGGTTTGTGCAAATGAAGAATTTCATTTTTATTTAACTTAATTTTAATTTAATTAATTTAAAGATAAATTCTTATGGCTAGGGACCACTGTATTGGATAGTGCCACTCTAGAATCTAATGCTGACTTTATTAACTAGAATTGCAGAGAATAGAGGAACAAGTTAAATGATACACCAGAAAGCAAACAGACCAAGCCAGATTGTGAGTATTCTGTAGAATTACTGTAGAATTGCTTCCATAACAATTCAGTGGCAGAAGAAAAAAAAAAAAAAGTAACACTGGATCTACTGTAGATTCAAAGACTTATTGAGGCTGGGGTTGTAGCTCAGTGGCAGGGCACTTACCTTGCACAGATGAGGCACTGGGTTCAATCCTCAGCACCACTTAAAAATAAAATAAAGATATTGTGTCCATCTACAACTAAAAAAATAAAAGAGACTTATTAAAGATTCTATAATTGGGTCAGGTATGGTGGAACATGCTTGTAATCCCAGCAACTTCAGAGGCTGAGACAGGAGAATCACAAGTTTAAGACTAGCCTCAGCAACTTAGTGAGGTCCTATGTAATTTAGCAAGATTTTGTCTCAAAATAAAAATGATTTTTTTAAAGATGGGGGCAGTGGTTAAGCACTCCTAGATTGAATCCCCATTGCCAAAAAAAAAAAGTTTATTACTGGACAGGGCATAGTTCAGTAAATGCTTGCCTGGCATGCACAAAGCCTTATAGTTGATACCTAGCACCACACACACACAGTTTGTAACTACCAAATGTAATGTAGATCTTACTTGGAGCCTGATTCAAACACACCAGCTGTAGGGCTGAGAATGTAGTTTAGCAGTATAGCACTTGGCCTAGCATGTGCAAGGCCCTGGATTCAGTCCCTAGTACTGATGTGGAAAATTGTAAAATTTTGTTATGCACCAGATATATAATAATAATATGGAATTATCATTCATTTTGCTGGATATGACTGTAGTTATATAAGAAAATGTCTTTAATTTTAGAGATATAAACAGCATGAAGTCAGCAAGGAAAAACAGGATTAATAAAACATGTGGCCAGGTACAGTGGTGCATGCCTGTAATCCTAGCAGCTCAGGAGGCTAATACTAAGGCAGGATGATAGAGAGTTCAAAGCCAGCCTCAGCAGATTAGCAAGGTACTTAGCAACTCAGTGAGACCCTATCTTTAAATAAAATATAAAATAGGGCTGGGGGTGTGGCTTAATGGTTAAGCACCCCTGGGTTCAATCCTTGGTTTAAAAAAAAAATCAATAAAACAGATGTGGTAAAAGCTTAATAATTTTTTACTCTGGGTGATGCATGGCTTATGAGATTGACTTTGTTTTATTGACCCTTCTGTACCTAGAAGGGACAATACCTAGAAGACTGCCTGACACATAGATGGAAGTAATGAGTGCTGGGCTTTTCTCTTCAGGTTCATTCACAGGTAGAACTAATTGCTGGTTGCAGTAGGCAAGACCATACATGAACAGTGGAGTGATGTGTGTGTTGGCTTTGTGCACCCTTGTGAAGGTTAGGGAGGGTCTGTTTACTCCCAAGGGCAGCAGCTTCTCATCTTCCCCCATCCCCCCAGAATTATTTGATGACAAAGAAAGCAAGTCTTCAGCTGAACTGACTGACTGCTGACCTTTCTCTCTGCTTGTTTTCTTTAGCTGTGGGATGCTGGCAGTGGCTCATTGCTACAGGACCTGCAGACTGATCAGCCTGTTTTGGATATCTGCCCATTTGAGGTGAACCATAACAGCTACTTGGCTACCTTAACAGAGAAAACTGTCCACTTCTATAAGTGGGAGTGACCTTGGTCTTAAGACCCTTCAGACAGGCTGCTGGTTAACTTTAAATGTTGTTTGCTATTACCTAGCAGCCCTGAACAATATCCCTGCTTATTGTCTGCAAGCTAGAATTTGAGGATCATGGTTCATTTGGATTAGTATGATTCTAGAAATCCAGATCACCAAAACACTATGGATTGTGTATCTGCTATGTCCATCCAAGGAGTGACTGGTATTCCATCTATACTATCCATTTCTCAGGTTATAAGCTTTCATGAATCTTTCATAAATCTTTGCTTTAGAGAGTCCTCTTAGTAGTCATTTAGGACAGGAGGATGCACCAAACATTTTCTGGGGGATATGATGTCCACCTGAGTCATTTTGTCTATTGGGCTAATTGCCTTATTGTGTTGCATCCTAAGGGGCTAACCCGCTTCCTGCTTAGTGGATGCAAAAGTCTTTTTTCTGTTGAACATAAGAGGGCACTGTAGAACCTTGTGTAGAATTTGATTTATTTTAAGCTTATAGGCTCATTAACCTTTTATTAACTAGATGCTCTTGTCCCCAACAGAAGCGTGTGGTAGTACACATCTGGTATACTTTATTGTATCAGTAGTCATGTTCCAGGCACATAGTGCTAAGGCGTTCATTAAGTCGAACGATAGACATGGCTAATGAGGAGTATGGGGCCTTGGCTAATGCTGAATATATTAAGCTTATTGCATTGTTAGACTAAGGAAAGGGACCAATTGTTGGAGCATTCTTTTCCAGATAGATTAGGAACTCGGGATTGGTTATCTAAGCCAGTGTTTCAAGACTACTATTCTTCCCTTCTGCTAGAAAAGGATCAAGGCTTTTACTTGAATCTCCCCTAATATCAGATCAGGATCTAGGAACTAAAGAGAGCAAGAAAAGCTGTTCAGATTGTTGTGGAGAAAAGAAGGGCTTGTTTTTCTCCCATTTTCATAAGAGTTCCTATCTGAATAATGCCAATTCCTCAAAGTGAAGGGGTTTTTGAGCATGTTTATAATACCTAAGTAAAGGCTTCCCCACTTGAAACATGTTTCTGTTCAAGTTTCTCTGATTTGTCTCCCTAACCTTTTCTGTTCAAGTTTCTCTGATTTGTCTCCCTAACCTTAGTAAAATGATTACTCTCAGGAAGATAATTAGTGGTTGGAGACCTATGGGGATGACAGGGAAAGCACTCACCAACTCTCATTGCCCAACATTAGGATCCACTCTCAGGTTGTATTTGTCTGCTTTGCCTCAGGCTTTTCTGGGAAATCACTGTCCATAGCAGTACATTCCTGAAGGTATGGGCAGATCAATATTCTTGGGAGCACATGGCTAATAATGTGATTTTCTTAATTAAATAATTTGTAGAGGAGTTTTCTTCTTCTTTTTTTTTTAATAAAACAGTTCTTATCTGTCAATTCCTTAGTTGTTTCCAGGATTTTCTTACCATCAAGGGATTGATAGAGTAGATTTTCCCGGAAGTTCTAATGGTGTCTTTTAATGACAGCTTTCTGTTAGAGGGTATCTTTCAAAAACCCAATGTATACAGCCTAGGAAAAGCCCCTTTTTCTCAAGAGGAGAGACTCCTTTTGATATGTTGATGATTAAGAGAGCTACCCTGGGGCTGGGGATGTGGCTCAAGCCTGGGTTCGATCCTCAGCACCACATACAAACGAAGATATTGTGTCCGCCAAAAACTAAAAAATAAATAAATATTAAAAAATTCTCTCTCTCTCTTTAAAAAAAAAAAGAGAGAGAGCGAGCTACCCTGGCCTAGTGCCTCAGTGGCAGAATGGGATTTGAATTAAAAACTAGGAACACATGTAGCTTCAGCACATTACCACAGAAAGGATGTAGACATCAGGCAATGGCCACTTTTCTCTTGAGGCCAGGGCAGTGTTAGGATTTGACTTGCCTTGAAGTAACTGAACTAATGCTGATTGATTCTCCCAAGAATAGGAACCAGGGAATATATTACCAGGGAAGTTGCAAAAATATCAAATCATGGCAGTCTCTGCATTTCTATAGTAAATTCAAGTTTGGTGGGGTGGGTGAATGGGGGGGGCTCAAACCCAGCACTTCATAAATGCTAAGCATTCGCTTTACTACTTTGCTCTATCCTAAGCCTAAATTTTTATGTTTTAGAAGCAAAGTCACATGACTGACTGATTTTTCTAACAAGAAAACCTTACCCCACTTCCTATCCCCATCCCCACACACAGTTGTAGGAGATCTCATCTATAGACCCAGACTGTACTCTCCTAAGCACATCAGGGTGTTTGTTCTACCATGTTCCTTCTTCATCCCATATCTAAGGTTTTCCCATTTAAGGGTGTGGAGTTAAATTCAAAATGATCTTGTTTTTGTATATATCCTTACACCTACTTTGAAAATAGGGCAATGGGACTTCTGTTTGTTCAAATTCTGTATGTTTGTTTGTTTGTTTTTACACAAAAGGTGCACAACTTTTCATTTCTCTGGTTGTACATGATTTAGCGTCATACCATTCATGCAATCATACAAATTCTATATTTTTTATGTTTATGTTTTGTATTTTAATGTTAATATGAAAATAAAAGTTTGCCATGTGTAACAGAAGCTCCTGGTGTCTTTTGTCTGTCTCCTAGAGGCAGGAACATGTCTGTGTTTTGAAACGGGTAGATTTCTCCAAGGTAGCCTGGTGGATTTCTCTGTTTTTTCTAGTAGTGCCTCTGAGTTACACATAATAGTTCCTGGAGCCAGAGTAAACATTTTATTTAAATTGATGAGGTGGTTGGGACTTTGGCTGCCAATTCTATTTTACTATTACTAATGGGAAACTGTATTTGCTTCTTAAGAACCTCCACTAAACCAGGCATGATGGTGCACAACTGTAATCCTAGCTATTCAAAGGGATAAGATAGGAGGATCTTCAAGTTCAAGGCCACCCTGGGCAATTCAGCAAGACCCTCTCAAAAACAAAGGACTGGGGTGTTGCTCAGTGGTAGAATACTTGCCTAGCATGTATGAAGCCCCAGATTCAGTCCCCAGTACTGTCCCCTATACTATATTAATCATGGAAAGGAGAAAGAAGGAAATGACTTTCCTTTTATTTATTGGCAGTAGCAATGGGCAAGTGGGCTCCTACTTTTCTTCTCAGCAGAGTTCTGGCTACTTAACCTAGTTTTATTTTTCTTTTGGAGTCCAAAAATCCCTTGCCATAAAAATCATGATATCTTGTGAGTTCAAAGCCAACCTCAGCAACTTAAGAAGGCCCTGTCCCTAAATAAAATACAAAAAAAGGTTCAAAAGTGCCTCTGGGTTCTATCCCCAGTCCCCCACCCCCGCCGCAAAAAAAAAAAAAAATCATGGCATCTTGACTAAAGAATGACAGTGAGCCCACTGAATGAGTTCACCCAGTGATTTCACAGTCCTTAAATATGTAGCTAAAAGTGATTTGGAATAACCCTATGTCATGTATCTGGCCTGTAGTGTAAGAATTAATTATGGCAGGAAAGGCCAAATGTAAATATTAGAAACTCTTCCCCATACAAGCCAGGTATGTTGGTACACACCTGTTCTCCCAGCCACTTGGGAGGCCTATGCAGGAGGATCTCAAATCTGAGGCCAGCCTCTATAGCAGTGAGACCCTGTCTCAAAATAAATCTGGGGCCAGGCATGGTGGCACACTCCTATAATCCTAGCGGCTTGGGAGGCTGAGGCAGGAGGATCACAAATTCAAAGTCAGCCATAGCAACTTGGCAAGGCCCTAAGTAACTTGGTGACAACCCTATCTAAGAATATGTAGAGCTGGGATGGCGACTCAGTGGTAGAGCACCTGTCTAGCATGTGCAAACTCTAGCATGAGTTTGATTCTTAGCACCACATATATAAGTAAGTAAAAATAGAGGTCCATTGACAACCAAAAAAATATTTTTTAAATAAAATATAAAAAAGGGCTGGGGATGTGGGTTTAATCCCTGGTATAAAATAAAGATCTGGGGGTGTAGCTCAGTGGCAAAGCCTTCCTGGGTTCAATCCCCAGTACTGAAAAGAAAACCAAAAGAAACTGCTTCCCACCCCTGACTGTGATGATAAGCTTAAGATAATGTCATTGAGAGGATGAGGGATGATAGAGAGTAGAGCCATCACTAAAGATATAGGGTCCTGAAAGGTGGTAGAGAGTTGATGTTAGAATATAAATAAATTCCTCTACATAAATAATCTATGCCATTTGTGGGAAACAAGAATACATACAAATTCCAGAGCAAGGTTTAACATCCTGGTTTACTGTAAAAGCATGCAGGTAAACATGGGAGTGGACACAATATGTAAAGATTTTTGTATCTCATGAAAATGTCCAGAAAGCATGGAAGAGGCACTGAACTGAACAACCATGGGACAGAATTAGAATTACCTAGCTAATTGACATGAGCCAGCCTTCACCCATTCCTGACCCCACATGAACCCAATAGCATGGACTCTTTTGCTTACCACAGCAAGTGGAGCTACTGCTGCCTCTGAACCTCCAATTTGTCAGCAAAGAGACCAGCAGAGTCTGATATGCACTACTTATAGAGAAGACCAAGCGGCTGAAGTTCAGTGTCAAATCAGCTACATTGGGCCCATTCCCTCTTGTAAGAATAGACTACCTATTCTGGGTATAAGTTTGTAGTTCCTACTCAGAGTTTCAGCTAGCCAAGTGTCTTAAGGAGACAAAGCTACCATAGCATTTGATCCAGAGAACAAAGGATTTTCTTTTTTTGGGGGGGGGGGGTGGTGCTGAGGATTGAACCCCACCACCTAGTGCATGCTAGACAAGTGCTCTAGCACTGAACTATACCCTCCCTAGCCCCAAGGAATATTCTTTGCAGTGAATGGGGTGCAGAAGTGGACCTATAACTATAGGGTCCTGTGGTTGTATCAGATTCCACTCCATCCAGAAACCTGGTAATGACCTTATCCCACTTCCCCAGTACCCTGTACTGCCATGTACTGGGGGTTGAACCCCGGGGCACTCTACCACTTAGCTGTATCCCCAGCCTTTTTTAATTTTGATAAAAGAGTCTCACTAAGTTGCCTCTGGTTGTAGTTAGAGATGTATGGTACCTTGCCCAGCATGGTAATAACTTCTAAAGGTAGAGCAGAAGCACTAGCTGATAAGCTGTCCTCTGAAAGGATGGGGTGCCATTCTTTAGAATGCTCTGTCCAAAGTAGGAAGAGTACATGGGTCCAGGAACCATTGTGGAGAAATAGGCATGACTCATCATTCCTAATGACCCAAGTGATTGTATGCTTCCCAACCCAGTATGGGCCCTGTATGATCCTGGGTTCCTACAGGAAGTACACTTTGTCAGGTATACAGCAAGGGGCCTGCCAAACTAAGTTATGGCTGCTACCATAGCGCTGTGACTCCTTGTGTCCAGGGATCCATGGATTTCATCCTAATAAATCTTTTGCCTGACTAGTCCCATTTGCAGTTCACTTCTCAGAGAACCCAGAATAGTCTACCAGCAAGCACTGGTGAAGTGGATAATGGAACACAGTCTAGACTAGTTCTTCCAACCACAATGTTCTCCCCCTAAGCAGATGATACATAGGAGGTGCTCAGAAAATAATTTGAATAAATGAATGAATGTAAAAAAAAAAAATTACATGTTGATTGGGCGCTGTCACACATATCTTTAATCCCAGCCACTTGGGAGGCTGAGGCAAGAGGATCACAAGTCCTAGGCCAGTCTCAGCAATTCAGGCAGACCATGTTTCAAAATTACAAAGGACTGGGGGTAACAGGCACTGTGGTATATGCATGTAATCCCAGCCACTCGGGAGGTTGAGGCAAGAGAATTGCAAGTCAAGGGTAGCCTCAGAAAGAACAAAATCCTATCTCAAAATCATTCCCAGCCCCCCCCCCACACACACACTTTTTTATGGTGCCAGGGATTGAACCCAGGGCCATGTGCATGCGAGGCAAGCACTCTACCAACTGAGCTATATCTCCAATTCTCAGCCCATTTCTAGTTTGAGACAGGGTCTTGCTAAGTTGCCCAGGCAGGCCTCAAACTTGCCATCTTCCTGCCTTAACCTCCCAAGTCTACCTGTGTATTTAGCTCCATAAGATTGCTACTTTCTGCATAGGCTCTGGCTTTCTTCCAATGAGCCACACACAACTTAGTATACTCAGAAAAAATACATAGGAAAGAGTTTCCCTGTATACTTCCCTTTCCTTTAAAATTGTAGCCCCTCATTCCTTGACTACATTGGTTACTTTCTTAGCCCTTACAAAGATATTGTGTTTTATCTGGTTTTCCTCATAGAAAAAGCAGTCATGAAATTCATCTGGAAAAATAAAAGACTCAGAATAGCCAAAGCAATCCTTAGCAAGAAGAGTGAAGCAGGTGGCATCACTATACCAGACCTTAAACTATACTACAGAGCAATAGTAACAAAAATGGCACTTTTTTTGGAAAGTCAATACATTGGCATCAAAATAGACTTATAGACCAGTAGTACAGAATAGAGGACACGGAGACAAATCCACATAAATACAGTTATCTCATATTAGACAAAGGTGCCAAAAATTTATATTGGAGAAAAGATAGCCTCTTCAACGAATGGTGCTGGGAAAACTGGAAATCCATATGTAGCAAAAAGAAATCAAACCTCTATCTCTCACCATGCACAAAACTCAAAGTGGATCAAGGACCTAGGACTTAAACCAGAGACCCCTGTGCCTAATAGAAGAAAAAGTAGGCTCAAATCTTCATTATGTCAGATTAGGCCCTGACTTCCTTAACAAGACTCCTATAACAAAAAATTTTAAAAAAAATCAATAAATGGGATGAATTCAAACTCAAAAGCTTCTTCTCAGCAAAAGAAACAATCAGTAAGGTGAATAGAGAGCCTACAGAATTGGAGCAAATTTTTACCACATGCATATTAGATAGAGCACTAATCTCTAGGGTATATAAAGAACTCAAAAATCTTAACACCAATAAAACAAATAACCCAATCAGTAAATTAACAGTCCTCAGAAGATGATATCGTTTTTAAAATTTTTTTAATTTTTTTTTTAAAAGAGAGAATTTTAATATTTATTTTTTAGTTTTCGGCGGACACAACATCTTTGTTTGTATGTAGTGCTGAGGATCGAACCCGGGCCTCATGCACACCAGACGAGTGCACTACCGCTTGAGCCACATCCCCAGCCCTCTTTTTCTTTTCTTTTTTTTTTTTTTTTTTTTTTTGTGACAATGTGGATTAAACTCTGGGGAGTTTGACCACTAAGCTATATCCACAGCCCTTTTTTATTTTGAGACAGGGTCTTGCTAAATTGCAAAAGGATGCCCTTGAACTTGTGATCTTCCTGCCTTAGGATTACAGAAGTGAACCACGATGCCTGGCTTTATCTAATGTTTTTTTTTTTTTTTGGTGGTGCTGGGGATTGAACTTCAGGGCTTTGTGCATGCAAGGCAAGCACTCTACCAATTTTTTGAGCTAATTTTTATGGTTCTGTTTCAGTAGAAATACAAATGCTCAGTTATAGTTGGAATCAGAAGCCTCCTCAGTTATAGATAAATAGTTTAGTAGGCCCGATATAATCTGACCTCTGGCCAGTTCTCTGCCCTTTTCTCCCTCTCTCCTCATTTCAATTCACACCCAGGCCTTCCTTTTTTTTTTTTTTTTTTTTTTTTTTTGTACTAGGTATTGAAATTGAACCCAAAAGTGCTTGACTACTGTTTAACCTCTGTGCATCACATCCCCAACCCTTTTTTATATTGTATTTAGAGACAGGGTCTCGCTGAGTTGTTTAAGGCCTCAGTAAGTTGCTGAGGCTAGCTTTTAATCATGATCCTCCTGCCTCAGCCTCTGGAGTCACTGGGATTACAGGCCAGGCCTTCCTTTTGATTTTTTTTTTTTTTTTTTTTTTTTCTGTGGTGCTGGGAATTGAACCCAGGGCCTTGTGCATGCAAGGCAAGCATTCTACCAACTGAGCTACATTCCCAGCCTTGAATTCTTATTTCCACCTCCTCATGGTCTTGAACTCAGCTGATAATCTCTGCTTTTGGAAGAATTTTTAGATCCTGTTCTTTACATAGTTGCCATTCTCATGCCAATTGGCTCTAAGCTTTTTTATCATTCAGAAAGCTTTTCCCTAGCTCCCTTTATATAATAAAAATCCTGCCCTTCTTAGTCACACCATATATCTTTTATTTTCTTCATAGCATTAATACTATCTGACGTTATCATGCACTTTTTAAATTATCTTTTTATATCTCCTATTAACAAGGCTGGCACTTATAAAAATGCTCACTGGGCACACACCTATAATCCAGTGGCACACACCTGTAATCCCCATGACTTGGGAGGCTGAGGCAAGAGGATTCAAGGTCATCCTCAGCAATTTAGCAAGACTCAGCCTCAAAATGAAAAATAAAAAAGCCCAGAGATATAGTTCAGTCAGTGGTAAAAGCACCCCTGGATTTAATTCCTAGTACCAAAAAAAAAGGAAAGAAAGAAAAAAACATTTTAAACAGTGGCAAGGGGTTGGGGATATATCTCAGAGGTAAAATACCTTCGAGTGTATGCAGAGCTCTCAGTTTGATCCTTACCACCAATAAAGAAAAAAAGAAAAGAAAAATTCAATATTTACATATTGAATGAATGTATGGAGGAAGTGCGGATCCAGAAACAAAAAGTACAATAAAGCATAAAATAAATTCCTAGTTTCTGATAGAGACCATATATTTCATTTTTTGGTGCTAGGGATTCAACCCAGGTCTTACATATGCTAAGCACATGCTTTTCTACTGAACTACACCCAGCCCCAGAAGACGAAATACTTTTTCTTCTTTATTTTTTTTCTTTCTTTCTTTCTTCCTTTTTATGATACTGAGGATTGAACCTGAAATAGGGATGTAGGATAAAAAGAGATTACTGAATATTAGAGGAAACACCCATAAGTCATTGAGATGTAGAAAGCATAGTTATAAATGTTGAGCAACAAGGCCCATGCCCTTGTAAAATGAGGGAAATATGCAAGTGCAGGGAAAACTGGCCTGGAAATTGTGCAGCTCCACCCTGGATCCACCTCCAATCTGGCCCCTGATACAGTTCTTCCATAAAGCCCAAGTCAGGGCTGTTTCTCACTCTCAAAAGACAGCCTACATTCTTCCTTGAATGTGAATCTACCTTCCTAAATAAACCTCTGTCTATATCTTTGTCTGATTTATGCTGAAATTCTTTTCCTTCACGTATACCGGGAACCCCCTGGTCCTGAGTTGAGTTTCCCCTATCTTCTGGGAGCCCTTAGGACCCTTCTCCTGAGGGAAGGACCCTTCTCTTCTGTGACAAACCTGGGGATGCCCTACCTCTGAGCCACATCCCCAGCCCTTTTTATTTTTTGAGATAGGGTGTCATTGCTAAATTGCCCAGGCTACCCTTGAACTTGCCTCAGTTTCCTGAGTTGCTGGGAATATGTGTGGCGTCCTATTTTTTATCCAATTTTTTTTTTTCCAGGCACTGAGGATGGAATCCAGGGCCTTGAGCATGCTAGGGAAGCATTATACCACTGATCTCACCCAAGCTCTAGAAGTAATATATTTTATATTAAAAAGTCAATTATACTGAGTGTGTGGTGGCACATGCCCATAATCCCAGCTACTGGGGAAGTTGAGGCAATAGGATTGTGCATTCTAGACCAACCAAGAGCAACACAGCAAGTCCCTATCTCAAAATAAAATTAAATAAATAAAATGGGGTGGGTGAGTCCTGAGTATGTTGTGGTAGAGCGCTTAGAGCACTCGCTGTGGGTGCAAGGGGTCCTGGGTTTTGGCCTTAGTACTGAAAAAGTCAATTAGGCCAAGAGAACTTAGGTGAACAAACTTTATCATCTTTATGTTTCAACTGGTTCAGGGGCCTGTTCCTTCTGTAAAATCTTGATTAGCCTGACACAGCCTAATCTGGCCAGGTTTCCAGATTTCTGTATCTTGCTGCTTGGGCACTGTGATTTCAAGATAGGTTTTTTCTTCCTTCCTATCTCTAGAGGAAATCTGAGGCTGGGTATAGGATTTCCTCAGTTCATGATGAAAGATAGGCAACTGCTGGCCTCTCTGAACAGACTGTCAGTTTCTAACCTTAAACTGGCTTAAAATAATCTCCCACTAGCCAGGCATTGTGGCACATGCCTGTAATCTCAGTGGCTCAGGAGGCTGAGACAGGAGGATCAAGAATTCTGAACTAGCCTCAGCAATTTAGTGAGGCCTTAAGCAAGTCAGTGAGACCCTGTCTCTAAAATATAAAAAACCCTGGCTCAGTGGTTAAGTGCTCCTGTGTTCAATCCTCCTACCAAAAAAAAAAAAAAAAAAAAAAATCTTCCACTTGTTAGGCAGACCCAGCATTGAAAGTTAATTGCCCCCAGTGACTCCTCAAGGAATTTGAGTGATGTCTCTGGCTTGCTTAAACTGATATTTATCTATTCCATGAGTCTGCTAATGAACATGTACATTTATCCTAGTCCACCCTGGGCTGTCTGAGTCAATGCTCAAGGTGGCAGCAGCCTCAGGATTATTTTGTGACTGTAGCAAGGGTTAGCGTTGGTGGAGATGCCAACATGCTCTTATTCCTAGAGATAGAAGTTTGGGGTCAGATACAGTGGACAATTTGTACCATACCATATTCTGTCTCAAGGATTCCTTTCATGGTCCTAAAACCCCTGCCTGACTTGTTAGGTTCTAGTTTTATTTGATCTGACCTTCAGTAGAAACTGCATTTTTAACATGGTAACCAGCAGGGATTACCTGTCCCAGGATGCCCTCATTCACCAACATCCTATAATGGCAGAATAGGATAAAAGTGCAGAAGTGAGCTGAGAAGATCCAGGGATTTTGTTTGAAGGCTATCAACAGTCTGGCAGAGTTAATCCTGGGAAGCTCACTTTAATTTCCCTGTGCCGAACAACTTTGTCTCATTCCTTAGCTGAATTAGAACCTAACCTAGGTCTGATGCATGCATGAAATGAGACAATGAATGTAAAGAAGATATCTGGATTGGGAAGATATCTTTCCTAAGGAGGAGGAGATACTAGGGTGGGGTGCCTAAAGTGCTGCTGAAGATGTTGCATGCAGAACAGCATACAAAATAGCTGCTGACACATACTTAACTGGAGTCCTCAAAGGCCTGTTTTTTTTTTTTTTTTTTTTTTAATCCTTTAAATATTAGTCTAAGTTCTAACTTAAAATGAAGACTTTCAAAGGGCTTCACTATCTCTCTGCCACCCCTCCTCCACCATTGGAATCAGGGATTGAACACAGGGGTGTTTAAACCATTGAGCCACATCATTTTTTTTTTTTTTTTTTTTTAATTTAGAGACGGGGGACAGGGGTCTGAGTTGCTTAGGGTCTCTCAAAGATGCTGAGGCTGGCTTTGAATTCACAGGGGTGCACCACCACGCCTGGATTCACTATTTACTAATAATACTGGCTATAACTTTTGAAGTTCCTTAATGTGTTAGGCACTTTCCTTGTTTTTATCTCTAGCTTTCACAATTTCACTTTACATTTGACCTCTTACCTAATCTGCCAAAGAGCAAGGATTATGACCTGTGCTCTGAACCCTTATTCAATGCTGCCTTTCCTTCTGGGTAAGAAAGAATTTTGAGGCAGGTGGAAAGAAGGAGGCACAGTTCTAAGAAATTCTTAGATTCTGGAATACACCTGGTCGTGTAAAGTTCACCTGTTCACACATAAAGTTTTTCTTTTACCCAAGTCATTGAACCAGAGACGTTTTCCATCGGCCATCTTGGTTGTGGCAACTCTAACTCCTTTGGTATTTTTCTGTGACAATAACCAAGGAAAGCAGACCGTGTCGCCCATAGCCAGGCTTTCTAAAAAACCCCAGCTCCTCTCTGGGTAAGGAGCGACGCTTTCCGACCCACTAGGTCCCGGGCGTGGGCCACGTGAAGCGCGGCCTACTCAATCGCCCCGCTCCCGGGTCGCGGCTCGGAGTCGGCAGGGGAGGGGCTCGTCCGGGCCACGCCGGCCCACGCCCGAAGCTCCGCCCCTCATTTAAATACGCGGCGCTCGCGAGTGCGTCGAGCTCGCCGCGGACCCAAGATGGCGGCGTGTGGACGTGTACGGAGAATGTTCCGCTTGTCGGCGGCGCTGCAGCTGCTGCTGCTAGCGGCGGCCGGGGCCGAGAAACTCACTGGCCAGGGCGGCCACAACCAAGGCCAAGGCCTGGCCGCCAACTTTGTGCCTTTCCTAGGGCAGGCTGCAGGCGGCGGCCCGGTGGGTCAGCAGCCGCCCCAGTTGCCTCAGTCATCGCAGCTCCAGCAGCAGCAGCAACAGCAGCAGCAGCAGCAGCAGCAGCAGCAGCAGCAGCCGCCTCAGCCGCCTTTCCCCGCGGGTGGGCCTCCAGCCCGTCGGGGCGGAGCGGGGCCCGGCGGGGCTGGCGGGGGCTGGAAACTGGCGGAGGAAGAGTCCTGCAGGGAGGACGTGACCCGTGTGTGCCCCAAGCACACCTGGAGCAACAACCTGGCGGTGCTCGAATGTCTGCAGGACGTGAGGGAGGTGAGGAAGCGGACCGGGCTGAGAGGGATAGGCCTGGGGTGGGCCCAAGGGTGTAGCTGGCCTGGAAGCCGCCGATGCCGGTCTGCTGCTTCCTTAGTGCTGCTGCACTCGCTCCGCGGCGCTTTCAGGGAAGTGGACCCCACCCCCACCCCTACCTTCCTTCCCCGGCCTTCGTTCCTTCTCTCCTTGTTGTGAGGTCTCGGCCGCAATTCACGAAGGCCCAGAACGTGTTCCTGTTTGCTCCTGTCTTTTGTGTGATGCTCTATGCAGAGTGGCTCTTCGCCGAAAACCAATTTGGGTTTTTGCCATCAGTCTTGACCAGGACAATTTGTAACAATCCATTTAAACATGAAAAATGGTTGGCGTACTTAAGTTGTTAAAGACCGACCTGCTTTATGAGCAGTAGGTAATGTTTCGTTAGGTAACACGGGTTCTGTTCTGGTGTGTGTTGCAGTCAGCAGCAGAATTTACTGTCTTTACCCTATTCTTTTGTAATTCGCAAATTTGTATTATTTATTTGGTGTTGAAACTAATGTATTCTTTTTTTTTCTTCCAATTCTTTGGTAAATTTGTAGAGCTATTTTGCCAGGTGACTAGGAGACCTAAAGCTTAAAAAGTTGAGGCAGCATATGAAGCTGTAATAAATGTTTGTGATTGGGCCTTTAGAGGTCCAAATATAATTTCTCTCTTCCTCTCCCCCTCTTTTCTCTCTCCCCCCCCCCCTCCCTCTAGCCCCCTCTCTCTCACTCACTCTCTCTCACTCTGTATCTAGGGGTCACTCTCACTCATTATCTAGGGGCGCTTTATCACTGAGCTACATCCCCAGCCTTTTTTATTTTTTGAGACAGGCTCTGCCTAAGTTGCTTAAGACCCCACTAGGTTGCTGAGGCTAGCCTCCAACTTGCGATCCTCCTGCCTCAGCCTTCCCATTCTCTGGGATTATAGGCATGCACCATCGTGCCTGGATTGAATGTAATTTTAATAATACCTCTTAATTAGATCTAGCTTTGATATTGCTTGCTGTGTGATTCAGTTAAGAGACATTGATAATTTTTCTCTAGATTTAATAGTGCTTCTAAGTGCACAGTTTGACAATTCTTAGTTAAAGTTTGGAAGGCAATCTGGTAGAAAACATTTTTTTTTTTTTAATTTTTATTATTGGTTGTTCAAAACATTACATAGTTCTTGACATATCATATTTCATACATTTGATTCAAGTGGGTTATGAACTCCCATTTTTACCCCATATACAGATTGCAGAATCACATCAGTTACACATCCACTGTTTTACATATTGCCATACTAGTGTCTTTTGTATTCTGTTGCCTTTCCTATCCTCTACTATCCCCCCTCCCCTCCCCTCCCCTCAATTTTTTTTTTTTAATACTAGGAATTGACTCCAGAGTTTTGCCTTGCACATGCTAGGCAAGAGTTCTTCCATTGTGAAATACTTTTTCCAAAGGTGAAGGTACACAGAATTACTTTCAAAATTTTGTCAAGTAGAATGAAGCTGTTGATTGATACTTTTTAAAAAAATTTTTTTCTTAGTTATAGTTGGAAACAATACCTTTATTCTATTTAATTACTTTTATATGGTGCTGAGGATTGAACCCAGTGCCTTGCACATGCGTGGCAAGCGCTCTACAGCTGAACCTCAACCCCAGCCCTTTGTTATTGGTTTTTTTTTTTTTTAGACATTGATGGACCTTTATTTTATTCATTCATTTATATTCAGTGCTGAGAATTGAACCCAGTGCCTCACACATGCTAGGCAAGTGCTCTACCACCCAGCCAAACCCCACCTCCCTTGATATTGTTTTATTTGGCATATTGTATCATCACAATTATTTAAGGGAATAATCTTGGGGAAAATGATTGGTTTGTAGAAATTTGCTACCGTTGGCAATTTTCTCCTTCTTACCACTGTGATATTTGCTCTAGTGTTATATATAAAAGTAATTCAGGAGATGCAAATACATACATAACTGGGTGCTGTGGCACAGCTGTAACAACTTGGGAGGTAAAGCAGAAGGATATCAAGTTGGAGGCCAGCTTCAGCAATTTAGTGAGATCTTGAGCAACTTAGTGAGACACTGTCTCAAAATTAAAAATAAAAAGGGATGTGAATATAGTTCAGTGGTAGAGCACCTCTGGATTTAATTCCCAATACCAAAAAAAGAAAAGGCATATACATAATCAGGAAACAGTTTCCAGAGTTACCAGAAATGTGGACTCTTACATGACTTCTTATCTATAGCTTGAAGATTAGAGGAACAGTTATTTAATTTTACAGCTGTTCCTCTAGTAGTTACAGCTAAGATTCTTGGTCTTTTTTCATTGTTGTTTTGTGGTACTGGGTATTGAACCCAGAGGCCCTCTACCTCTGAGCCATACTTCCAGTCCTTTATTATTATTATTATTTATTATTATTATTTTTTAAAGAGTTTCTGACTAAATTTCCCAGGCTGGTTCAGGAGATTCTCCTGCCTCAAATTCCTGAGTTGGAGTGCTTGGCTTTTATTTGGACTTTGAAGGTAGATAATAGGTATAGGCTCCTCAAACTGGGATCCTTATGTTGGGGACCAAACACATTGCTAGTGGATTGTGGCAGAAACAGGATGTTTTTAGGGACAGTGGCAAAAAGTAGCCCATTTAAGGAGTGCATGTCTCTTTGTATGCGTTAAGGACATGTGGAAACCACCATTTATAGGAGCAATGGTCCTTTGTCGTGTGTAGAAGGGTGTAGAGGCATGCATCATCCACAGTTACTTAGATTTGTCTAATTTTGATGTCTGCTTAATTTAGTAGGTACTATTTTTCTTTCACTTGTTCGTATATAAAGACACCTAGACTGGCCTGAAAATTTAGTCCCAGCTCTTCCATTGACTTTAAGATTCCCAGCAAGGATATAATTTTAATAACTATATTTTTCTTACTTTGTGGGTATAATATATATAAATGAGATCCTGTATCATCTTTGTAACTTTCCAGTCTACCTAATTTAGTGCTGGGATCAGGAAACATTGTTGACTGATTGAGGATGAGTAAACTAATGGATGTGGTTTTATGCTTCAGAGGAAGAAAGATGTCATGCAAATTGGAGATAGGCTGTTTTTGTTGGAGTGAGGGAGCTAAATTTCCAATTTAATGAATTTTCCTCTAATTTTATGTATAGAAATATTAAAAGAAGAGTACCATGAATCCTGTGTATATTCTTTAGGAAGTGGAGTTACTAAAGAAAGCAAAAGGAAATTTCTTTCCACTTAGTTTAAGAATTGATTGAGTCCAGGGCTGGGGATATAGCTCAGTTGGTAGAGTGCTTGCCTAGCTCGCAAACACAAGGCTCTGGGTTCAATCCCCAGCACCACAAAACAAAAAAAGAAAAACAAAAAAAAACAACAACAACTGGGCACATTTGAAGAGAAATGAATGGAATATGTTTTCTGGGATTTTCTTTTTTGGGGGGAGGGTACTGGGTATTGAACCCAGGGCCACTTAACCACTGAGCTACATCCCCAGCCCTTTTTATTTTTTATTTTGAGACAGGGTCTCAGTAAGTCGCTTAGGGCCTTGCTAGCTAAGTTGCTGAGGCTAGCTTTGAATTTGGTATCCTCCTGCCTCAGCCTCCCAAGTCAAAAAGGGCTTGCTGAATACTAGTTCTACACTTCAATGAGCCTATTTTTAATCTAAATTAATAATACTGTCCAGCCTGGGATGGTGGTACACACCTGTAATCCCAGCCACTTGGGAGGCTGAGGCAGAAGAATCACAAGTTCAAGGCCATCTTAGGCAAATAGGTGAGACTCTATCTCAAAATAAAAAAGGGCTGGGGATGTAGCAGAGTAGTAGAGCACCTGGGGTTCAATCTTAAGGAAGGAAGGGAGACAGACTACTACCAACCTCACAGTACTAAGAGTATTAAATGGGATAATAGAGATCATATAGTGCATTATCTCATGTATATATACATAGTGTAGTGAAAGGTTAAAAACATCTGAATAGTAGTAGGGATTGAACTCAAGGATTCCCTCATGCTAAGCAACACTCTACCACTGAAGTACATACCCAGCTCTTTTTTAGATTTTTTTTTTTTTTTGACAGAGTCTTTCTAAGTTGCCTAGGCTATCTGTGAATTTGTGATTGTCCTGCCTTAGCTTCCAGAGTAACTGGAATTATACAGGTACCATCATCATCATCATTATTTTTTGCAATAGTAGGAATCCAACCAGGGCCTGGCACACTTGGCAAGCTCTCTACTGCTGGACTACATCCCTTTATTACTTTTTTAAGAAAAAATAAATTTATTTATTCTAATTTGTTATACATGACAGCAGAATACATTTCAATTCGTGGTACACATTTTCCCTTCCTACCCCTCCCTCCCCTTTGCCCTATCCAAAGTTCCTCCATTCCTCCCATGCTTCCCCTCTCACCTCCATTATCGATCAGCATCCACAAATGAGTAATATTCCATTGTGCATATATGCTACAGTTTCTTTATCCATTCATCTACTGAAGTGTATCTAGGTTGGTTCCACAGTTTAGCTATTGTGAATTGTGCTGCTATAAACATTGATGTGTCTGTGTCACTTAGTATTCTGTTTTTAAGTTCTTTGGGTACAAACTGAGGAGTAGGATAGCTGGGTCAAATGGTGGTTCCATCCCAGGTTTCCCAAGGAATCTCCATACTGTTTTCCAGATTGGCTGCATCAATTTGCAGTCCCACCAGCAATGTAGGAGTGTACTTTTTTCCCCAATCCTTGCCAACGCTTTGTGTTCTTAATAGCTACCATTCTGATGGAGTGAGATGAAATCTTAGAGTAGTTTTCATTTGCATTTCTCTAATTGCTAGAGATATTGAACATTTTTTCATATATTTGTTCATCGATTGCATATCATCTTCTGAGAAGTGTCTATACAGTTCCTTAGTGTCTATTCAGTTCCTTAGCCCATTTATTGATGGGGTTATTTGTTTTTTTTGGTTAAGTTTTTTGAGTTTATTATTACTTTTTTAAATTTGGTACGGGGATTGAACCCAGGGGCACTTTACCACTGAGCTACATTCCCAGTCCTTTTTGTTTTTTATTTTGAGATACTGTTTTGCTGAGTTGCTGAGGGTCTTATTAGATTGCTGAGGCTGACCTCCATCCAATTTGTGATCCTTGTCTCTGGGATTATAGGTATGCACCACTGTGCCTTGTTTATTATTATTTTTTAAATGAAGAAACTGAGGTTAAGTACCTTGCCTCAAACAAGTCAATCCAACTGTAAGATAGTTCTCTCATCTCTAACCCCATGGCATTTATAATCTCGGATTGTCCTATCTGTAGTAGGGGTCAACAGGCATTTGTAGCTATTGAGCAGCGGAAACATGGCTAGTTTGAATTGAGATGTGCTATAAGATACACTTCTGGGGCTGGGGTTGTGGTTCAGCGGTAGAGCGCTTGCCTAGCACATGTGAGGCCCTGGGTTCGATCCTCAGCACCACATAAAAATAAATAAATAAAGATATTGTGTCCAACTAAAAAATATATATATATTTTAAAAAAGTGTAAGATACCTTCATTTAGAAGACAGTGCAAAAGAATGAAAATAACACCAACTTTTATATTGATTACATGTTTAAATGGTAATTTAGATATTTTGGATATGTTGAAATACTTTTTTCCCCCCAATACTGGGTACTGAACCCAAGGGTACTTTACTACTAATCTGTATCCAGTCCTTTTTTATTTTTTATTTTAAGAGAAGGTCTTGCTAAATTGTTGGTGCTATCCCCTGACTTTCCATTCTTCTACTTCAGCCTCCACAGTAGCTGGGATTACAAGCATATGCCTCCAGGCTCAGCTAAAAGTCATTATTAAAATGAATTTTGCTTTTTAAAAAATGTGACCACTAGAAAACAAAGTTACATATATTGCTTGCAGTCTGCTTCTATTGAACAAAACTGTCTTGACGAAAATGATACCTTTCTAAAAACCATAATGTAAATTGTAAAGTAATAAGTACTATCTGGAAGGATAAATTAAATCTATGTGCATATATAGGGAACACAATTGAGAGGATTAGAAAAAGAATGTGCCCAGTTTTTCATTCTTCTTAAGTCTGTGTTTCATATAACAAAATTCTTAATTTAGTCACTTTTAAATGCCTCTTAATTTTGTTAATGGATGGATCACACATTCAGCATGCCTAATCTATGAACTGTAAGGAGTGATTTAACTTCTTCAACTTGAGAGGAAAGGTACTCTGATAAAACTGGAAGTCAATAAGTGATTCCTTTGACTTCCTTTGGTTGAGTTAGATAAATTTGAAACTTAAGGAAGAATCTCAAGTGATGGCCCTCAGAACAGTGCCTGTACTCTCTTATCTGCATTAAAATAGAGTGTGGAGAAACAAGAAGTGTGGACTGGAATCTAAAAACAATGAATGAAAAGAACCAAGCATCTGTTTTCATTCAGCTTTAGTAATTTTACTGAGTTAGATGAATGTGTGGTATTTACAGTACCTGTAAATTCTCCCACTGAAGGTTTAAATAGCACTTGTAACTCTTTATCAGGATAATCAGTGAAAATGGGGGCTGACCTAAATTCTTGGAACTATACACTTGTAAAATGGAACAGACTTTTAAGGTTGGGGTTGTAGCTCAGTGGTAGAGCGCTTGCCTAGCGTGAGGCACTGGGTTCAATCCTCAGCACCATATAAAAATAAAAATAAATAAAGATATTGTGTCTACCCACAACTAAAAAAAAATATTAAAAAGAAAATAGAACAAGGGTTGGGGTTGTGACTCAGTGTAGAGCGCTTGCCTAGCATGTATGAGGCACTGGGTTCGATTCTCAGCACTACATACAAATAAATAAAGGTCCATCAACAACTAAAAAATATTAAAAGAGAATAGACTCTTAAAATATTTTTGTGGCGCTGGGGATGTGGCTCAAGTGGCAGCGCGCTCACCTGGCATGCGTGCGGCCTGGGTTCGATCCTTAGCACCACATATAAACAAAGATGTTGTGTCCGCTGAAAACTAAAAAATAAATATTAAAAAAAATTCTCTCTCTTTAAAAAAAATATTTTTGTGTTCCTGATAAAAAAATAATAAATGTAATTTGTATTTAAAATTGTAAGCAAGATAAACAGTGAAGTGAAACGATACATGAGAAAAATTAAGAGGAGAATATGGATATAAATTCTTTTTTCATTTAAAAAAATTTTATTCTAATTTGTTATATATGACAGAGTGCATTACAATTCATATTACACATGTATAGCACAATTTTTCATATCTCTGGTTGTATACAAAGTATATTCACACCATTTGTGAACATGTACTTAGGGTAATAATATCCATCTCATTCCACCATCTTTTTTACCCCCATCCCAAATTCTTTTTCATCTTTTGAACTTATTTTTCTTTCTCTCTCTCTCTTTTTTTTTTTACTCTTACTGAGGATTAAAGCAGGGGTACTTTACCACTGGGCTACATCCCTAACCCTTTTAATTTTTTATTTCGAGACAGGGTCTCACTAAATTGCCCAAGATGGCCTTGAATTTAAGAGCCTCCTGCCTCAGCCTCTTAAATATCTGAGGTTGTAGGCATGTACTGCCATGCCTGGCTCCCCCCACCCACCTCCCTTTGTGCTGGGGATTAGTTCCAGGGCCTTGCACATGTTAGGCAAGCACTTACTACTGAGCCTATCCCCCCACCCTGTTTGTCTTCTTTTAAAATTTTTTCTCATTTCTGTCAAATGCTATAATATAAATTCTAAGTCAATTAAAATACAAGTAGAAAAAAATGAAATCAGAAGAAATTGGGTTTAAAGAATGTACTTATCTAGGAAGGTTTCATTTGTAATTTAGGTTTCAACTAAAAAATAATACCTAAGTGTTGCTCAGGGGTAGATCACTTGCCTGTTGTGTGCAAGGCCCTGGGTTCAATCTCCAGCACCAAAAAAACAAAACAGCCGGCAGAAATGGGATTGTGGCTCAGTGGCAGAGCGCTTGCCTCACATGTATGAGGCCCTGGGTTTGATCCTCAGCATCACATAAAAATAAATAAATAAAATAAAGGTATTGTGTCCATCTACAACTTAAAAAAAAAAAAAAAAGTCAGCCTGCAGATCACTTAACAGAGTTCTTATGTTGGCTAGATCAGCCTTGTACTGTGGAAAACAACATGAAGTGGACAATTATTTTAAGGATGCAGAAGAGGATGTAATGGAAAGTTTTAATAATGAACAAAATCTGCCACATGTTAATTAGTGTAATCTATTGAGTATACATCATTATATATGAAGTAAAAATAAACAGAAGAGCCAATCAATGTGGCCACGCCTGTAATTCCAGCGGCTCCAGAGACTGAGACAGGAGGATTGTGAGTTCAAAGCCAGCCTCAGTAACAGCGAGGCACTAAGCAACTCAGTGAGACTCTAAATAAAATGCAAAATAGGGCTGGGGATGTGGTTCAGTGGTGAGTGCCCGAGTTCAATCCCAAATACCGACAGATATATAGATAGATAGATAGATAGATAGATAGATAGATAGATAGATAGATAGATAGATGGTGGATGGATGGATGGATGATAAGGTCCTATAGTCATATGGAGTTTGTGATAAGAGGAAAGGCAGTATAGTAAGTGGGCATTGGAGCTATATATAGCTATATAGCTATAGAGTCCTGAATTCAAATCTTAGCTCACTTACCTTCCAGTGACCTTGGACAGATTAATCTTTTAAGCCTTCAATTTTCTTATCTGTAAATGGCCTTTCCATTCCCTTTCCTCTTTGTTGCTACAGATGAAATTGTTTCAGAACAATTGTCCAATTGTTCACTGTCTTAGGAGAAAAGTGAAATAAATGTAATGTTCCATACATTTTTTATAATTCTTCCAAAGCTCCTGCATGAAAACTGTGGGGTAAGGTCAAGAACATTGTGTAGTCTTTTAAATATATACATGTTGAAGTTATGAATTCAAGCAGGTAAATACTCTGGGTAAAGAATTTCCATTCTGGGGCTGGGGCTGTAGCTCAGCGGTAGAGCACCCGCCCTCACACTTGTGAGGCACTAGGTTCAATCCTCAGCACCACATAAAAATAAGTGAGTAAAAATATTGTGTTCATTGACAACTAAAATAAAATTAAAAAAAAAAAAAGAATTTCCATTCTGCCAAACATTCTTTAGTTCTTTTGGCTCAAAGTATGTCTAAATTTGGAATATATTGCCTATCAATGGAAAACTCCATTCTTACATGTAAGATGGAAAAAAAAAATGGTTCTTTTTATTTAAAAAATTAAAGTTTTTGTCTTTTGGAGATTCTATTACTTAAAACACATCCTCTGTAAAATGGAATGACTAAAAACAGCTGTGCTATCAGCTGGGAAATAAAAGGCATTGATTGTATTGTTTTAAAACCTGTGTAAAATCAGATAAATACAAAAATTACTGAAGTTTTCGGAGACGGCTTTTCAGAGGGAAAGTAGTATGTAAGGACTTTTGTTCTTTTATTGCTAAGGTTGGAAATTTTCTCTAGCCTATGAAATAGCCTGTAATATTGGAGTATAAATATTAACTTAGTCACACATGAAGGACAGTGCAAAATATTTTCAATATGTCAACCTTTCAGAGGTAATTAGGCAACATAGGTAGTTTTGAAATAACTGAAATTCTGTAATTTCACACTAAGACTAATAGATTTATTACAACCTATTTATTTAAGTATAGATAAAAGCTTTTAGTATGTCTGGCAGTTGTTTTTTAATCATTATAAGAAGTTTCAAGAATTTATACTATTTTATATTTTGCTTTCAATTTGAAAGTATATTTGAAATAGAGCCAGGCATGGTGGCTCATGCCTGTAATCCCAACAACTCAGGAGGCTGAGGCAGGAGGATCATGAATTCAAAACCAGCCTCAGCAATTTAGCAAGACCCTAAGCAACTTAGTGAGACCCTGTCTCAAAATTAAAAAAAAAAAAAAAAAAGTACTGGGGATGTGACTTAGTGGTTAAGTGCCTCTGGGTTCAATCTCTGGCAATAATATTATATTTAGAGACAGGATAGGATTGAACCCAGGGGTGCTTAACCACTGAAACACATCCCTAGCCCTTTTTTTAATATTATATTTAGAGACAGGGTCTCGCTGAGTTGCTAAGTGCCTTGCTAAATTGCTGATGCTGGCTTTGAACTTGTGATCCTCCTGCCTCAGCCTCCCAAGCTGCTGGGATTACAGGCATGCACCACTCTGCCTGGCTACACATTTTATGTATATTTAATTTTTTAAAAAAATTAAAGTCTGTTTTCTAATGCCCAACTTTGAGAAAGCTACTTTTAGCATGAGAGTTGTATAGGTATAATTTTGTGTCAAAACGGTTAACTTGGGCTGGGGTTGTGGCTCAGTGGTAGAGCGCTTGCCTTGCATGTGTGAGGCGCCGGGTTCGATTCTCAGCACCACATATCAATAAATAAAATAAAGATCCATCAACAACTAAAAAATACATTAAAAAAATAAAAATTAAAAAAAAAAGGTCAACTTGTTTTATAACTCTGAGCTAAACCCTTTTGCGAACATACAGGATAAAATGTTTCTGTTTAGTTTATTATCATTTAGGGCAAGATTAACTTCCATAACCCCCAAATATCTATGACTTAACACAAGAAGTTATAGGAGATTGTCCACCACCTGGTGATCCAGAGACCCTGATTCTCCCATTTTGCGATTCTGTTCATTTCCTAGGACTTTGGAGTCTTCTGCTTTCAAGCAGGAAAGGGAGTCAAGAAGCACTGCTCCTTTTTTTTAAGCCCTTATAATTGCCCCCTCGCCCCATCAAGGTGGAATTCACATACTCTTCACCTATTTAACCGCTTGTTCTTAAAAGCTGAGGTGATTGATTAGTTGTTCTGTTCTTACCACACTTCATTAGAACTCTTTTTTTTTTTTTAATTTTTTAATATTTATTTTTTAGTTTTTCGGCAGACACAACATCTTTGTTTGTATGTGGTGCTGAGGATCGAACCCGGGCCGCATGCATGCCAGGCGAGCGCGCTACCACTTGAACCATATCCCCAGCCCCTCATTAGAACTCTTCACATGGCACAGATGATATACTTCAAGTGAGAACTCTAACAAGCTCTATCAGTTTTCTTGGACAAGTTAGATCAAGTTCATGTGTCCCTCTTTGATTTGTCATATCAAGATATTTTTACTCTAGCATGCACAAGGCCCCCTGGGTTCACCTCGTAGCTGGGGGCTGGGGAGATAGCTCATTGGTATAGCACTTGCCTAACATGCATGAAGCCCTACATTGGATCCCCAGAACTGCAAAAACAAAAACAAAACAATCCCCAACCTGTGGGAGGAAAAAAAAAAACAAACATGCTGGGGATGACTCAGTGATAGAGTGCTTGTCTGAGATGTGCACGGCCCTGGACTTTGATCCCCAGCACCTCAAAAAGAGAAGAAACAATTCTTCTCTTGTTTTCCTTCTGGTTTTTTTTTTGGGGGGGGGTGGGGGTGGGGTGGGTGGGTACTGGAGATTGAACTCAGGGGCTCTTAACCACTGAGCCATGTCCCCAGCCCTTTGGTTCTGCAAAATTGCTTAGAACCTAACTAAATTGTTAAGGCTGGCCTCCAACTTGCAGTCCTCCTGCCTCAGCTTCCCAAATAGCTGGGATTACTGGTGTGTACCACTGTCCCAAACTGGAAGAAAGAATTTTGGCTCTTTTATTTAAGATTTGGGGCAGTTTATTAGTATGTATTTAAAAATTTATTTTAGATAATTTGTAAGAACTATTCCTATGTTAAGGTAAAACTTAACTATAGAGATTTTTTACTTATTATTATTTTTGGGTACCCAGGGTGTTTAACCACTGAATCACATCCCCAACCCTTTTGTATTTTTTAATTTTTGAGCTGGGGTCTTACTAAGTTGCTTAGTTGGTGAGGCTGGCTTTGAACTCGCAATCCTCCTGCCTTACCCTCCCCAGTTGTGGGATTACAGGTGTGCTCCTCCAGGCCCAGCTATAACTACAAAGACTTCTTGCTGGGATGTGCCTTTGCCATTTGACTTGGTTTCTAGGCCTTGGCCTGTACATTTGCTTTAAACTTATATCCAGGATGGTTTTTCAGTACCATTGTAAGACAGGCTCCATATTCATTTCACTACGTCATTCTTATTCCCTTTCTCCATAGTTTTAATTTTGGGCAGATTGCCTAATGCTTCTGGATTTAATGTAACACTGGAGATAAAAACAGAACATTTAGAGTCCTTACTAATTCCTTTTTTTTTCCCCCTTCAGTACTGGTGATTAAACATAGGGGTACTCTACTTTACCACTGAACTATGTTCCCTGAGCTTTTTTTATTTTGAGACAGAGTCTCACTAAGTTGCTGAGGCTGGCTTTGAACATGGATTCTCCTGCTTCAGCCTCACAAATCACTGGAATTATAAGCATGCACCACTCATTGTACTGGACCCTCTTTTACCTTTTTTGGGGGGTGGGTGGGCAGAATACCAGGGATTGAATCAGGGGCAACCTACCAATGAGCCATATCCCCAGCCTGATTTTTGTATTTCATTTAGAGACAGGGTCTCATTGAGTTGATTAGTGCTGTGCTTTTGCTAAGGCTGGCTTTGAATTCTTTTTTTTTTTTTTTTTGCGGGGGGGGGGGGCCGGTGCTGAGGATTGAACCCAAGGCCTTGTGCATGCGAGGCAAGCACTCTACCAACTGAGCTATATCCCCAGCCCCTGCCTTTGAACTCTTGATCCTCTGCCTCAGCCTCTGAGCCACTGGAATTACAGGGGTACACCATTGTGCCCAGCCCTTGTTCAGGTTTTTTGAGGTAAGGGCTCTTATTTGTCCAGGCCTGTCAGTGATCTTCCCACCTCAGTCTCTGGAATAGCTGGGACCTCATCCAGCTCAATTGGCCTTTTTAGTTTAGATGTTTTTTTTTTTTTTTTCCTTTCCTTTTTTGGTTCCAGAATCTGAACCTAGGACCCTTAACCATTGAGCCATATCCCCAGCCCTTTTTATTTTTTTATTTTGAGACAAGGTCTCACCCAATTGCTTAGGGCATTGCCAAGTTTCTGAGGTTGGCTTTGAGCTTATGATCCTCCTGCCTCAGCCTCCCAAGTCACTGGGATTACAGGTGTGCACCACCATGCCTGGCTTGCTGAGATTATTGTACTTGGCAAGTTGAATCCTTTAGTGAAAAGCCTGTATTAGCTTAGATTTGTTTTTTGAGGAAAGTAGGAAGCATCTAAAGACTTTTTTTGGTTAGGAAAATGTCATAATAAAATAGTTAAAGAAATTACTTTGCAAATGTGTATTGAAGAAAACCTGAAGGCGATAATCGAGTGAGTCACTGATAAAACCTGAAAGTGTAAAGACTGGGGCTGTAGCAGACTAGAAGCAGTAGAGATGCATGCAGGACTGATTTGGACTCATTTCTAGAAATGGCTTAGAATGCTTTTGCTTATTGGTTTGATGGATTTTGGATAAATATTATTTGTTCACTGCCAGAAACTTAATGGTTGGTGCTAGGAAGGTGGTGATTATCTTACCCCTGACCTCTGCTCCCAAAAGCCATGGGAGCATGCCAGCAAGTGGAGGAGGTGACCATTAAAGAATCGCAAAATAAATGGAAAATCATAGCTAGGATAAGTGCCAAGAAAGACAGGTACATGGACATTTGGCTAATGGGAGTGCCAGGAAATGTTTTCCTGAGAAAATGATGCTTGAGCTGAAGAAACAGAATTTCACCAAGTGAAGAAAAAGAAGTCAAAGCTTAACTGTTAGTCTACTTCCAAAAATATATAATTCTTAGCTTGTGTTGAGTTTTGAATGACAGCCAGGCATTTCAAACAACTTCCAGTAAGAGGATATAAATTTGGAACCAAATCTTGAATTGAATCTAAATTTTACAGTCATTCAGTTTAAAAGGGCTATGGTTGGAGTTATGTAAATGGTAGAGCCCTCTTAAAGAATGTATAAATAAAAAGTATGATTCCAAAGACTAAACCCTGGGGAATGCTCACAATTAAGGGTTGGAAAGAGCCTTGTTGAGGGAATTGCAGGGAACAGAAGGAGTGGTTGAGAGTTACAAGAAGCTTTACAATCGTTCAGTTGTGGAAGCCAAGAAAAGGGAAATTTTTGTTGTGGGAGTCAAGGAGAGGGAAATTTAAAAGTAGGTAGTAGTAATCACTAGAATAAACAGAATGACACACTTGAGGTTAATGACTAAGAAAAGAGCATGGTTCTTTGGAAAAACAGTTTTTTTTTTTTTTTTTTTTAAGAACCCAGATATTGACTGTTTGAGACTATATTAGCCTATTTGAGAAGTTTGATAGTGAAAAGAAGGTGAGAAGAGAATATCCAAAGGGAGAACATATGGTTAACTAAAGTTCTTTCAAGATTAAGCACATTGGGGAGGACTGTAGCTCAGTGGTATGGTATATGCTTAGCATGTTTCAATCTCTCGTACCAAAAAACAAAATAAAATAAATCTATTTCAGTTGAAAGGCAAAGAGAAAGGAACCAGTAAGAGACTGGCAGTGTTGCCGAAGAAGAGGGTAAATATAAATGTTCATCAAGAAGGGTACGGGGAGGGGTTCACATCAACTTTATGTCAGAAAATTTTTTAAAAAAGAATTTAGGGGCCTGGGGTTGTAGCTCAGTGGTTGAGCGCTTGCCTCGCATGTTTGAGGCACTAGATTCAATCCTCAGCACCACATTAAAAAAATAATAATAATAATAAATAAATAAAAAACAAAGATATCGTGTCCATCTACAATTAAAAAATATTTTTTAAAAATAAAAGAATTTAAAGGCTATAGCCTCCCTGCCACACACACATACTGAGAATTGAACCTAGTATGAATTGAGCTACACCCGAAGCCCCCCACCCCCTTTTTTTTTAAATTTTGAGACATCTGCTTGCTAAGTTGCTCAGGCTGGCCTCAAACTTGGCAATCCTTCTGCTTCAGCCTCCCAAGTCACTGGGATTACAGGTGTGCACCACCATGCCTGGCCCCTTTTAATTTTGTCTTAAGACAGGATCTCCCTGAATTACTGAGGTTAGCTTTGAACTCTCAGTCCTCCTGCCTCAGTCTACTGAGGCAGTGGGATTTTAAGCTTGTGTCACTGCACCTGACTTATTTTATTTTCTGAGACAGAGTCTTCCTAATTTTGCCCAGGCTGGTCCTTGCCCATAAAGTCCTGCTGTCTTGGCTTCTCTAAATAGATGGGACAATAGGTTCATGCCACTGTGGTTATATTTTACATTTATTTTAAAGATGATTTGTGATTCTTAAGAACTTTCTTTGAAGAACTGTTGCTTTCTTCATACCCAGTCTTTGGATCACCCATTTTCTTAGTAGGCAAGAAAGGCCTCACTGGAATAGGTTTTTGTGCCTTTTAAGCACATATTTTAAATTTTGTTCTTTGATTTATCATCTTTCATACCTGATAAATAGCCTTTAGGATTTAGACCTCTATAGGGTTTTTTTTTTTTTTGTACCAAGAATTGAACCCAGGGGCGTTTAACTACTGGGCCACATCCCCAGCCCTTTTTTTTTAATTTAGAGACAGGGTCTTGCTAAATTACTTAGTTCCTCACTAAGTTTCTGAGGCTGGCTTTAATCTTCCTGCCTCAGTCTTCCAAGCCAAGAACTCTGTTTTTAAAAATGGTGTGTAACATGGGATTCACCTATCCTAGAAAAGTTACTCTAACGGTCATGAAATGAAGAACTTTTGTGTCTTAATACACTTATGCATTTAACTTCTCAAATGCTGGTGTGTTATTGGTACTCAACATTCTTGGTGCAACCTTGAACTTTCTTGTCAAGGATCCCAGCCCATTTATCTAGACAAATGATTAAGAGCTGGCTCTTAAATGCAGAACTTCATGGACACATTTACTTGTTTTCATCTAGTTAAAGGTTTCAGTATTGCTTTGTAAAACCATGGGCTCTTGGAGAAAAACATTGTTTTAAAAGTTTTTTTCTTAAATCTTATTTTAACAGAATGATTCAAGGTCTGTGCAAATTGGGTTTCGGGTTTATTTATTTGTTTGTTTTAACAGTACTTGGGTTTGAATTAGAGGCTCATGCATGGTAGACAGGTGCTCTACTACTGAGCTGTATCCCCACCACTTTTTTTTGGGGGGGGGGGGCGCTACTTGGGAGTGAGCTCAGGGACACTTGACAACTGAGACATATCCCCAGCCCTATTTTGTTTTTTAATTTCATTTTGAGACAGGGTCTCACTAAGTTATTCAGGCTGGTCTCAGACTTGTGATCCTCCTGCCTCCGCCTGCTGAATCCCTAAGATTACGGGGTACACCACTGCACCTGGCTGTATTTTGGGGTATTAAACACAAAACAAAACCAGTATCACTAAACCAGACTTATTTTGTGTGTACCGAAGCACAGCAGAATAGAATGGGAATGTGTCTTCAAAAACACTCCTATATTCATACCAATACCATATGTCCTGGCAGGCAAGTGGATTTACTCTTCCCCTCCTTTTTTACTCAAGTAATTCATGTACATAGTTTTTAAGTCAGAGGGTTGCCAGATTTATAGGAAAAACTGTGATCTTCCTTAGTTCTCCTCACTTACAATTCTTTTTAGTTTTCCATTCTTGTAAATGCTTGATTTTTTGAATAGAAAACTTATATTGCTCTCTTTTTATTTTATTTTTCTCTCGATTTTTTGATAGTAGACATTATCTATTTCTTTCCAGTTTTGGTGTTGGAGATGGAAACTAGGGCCTTTTGCATGTGCTCTACCCAGCCTATCTACTGATTTTTTTACATTTTACATTTAGTCCTCATAAAACACACTCAACAGTATGTTGAACTTAGTAGAACAAGAAATCTTACAAAGCTAAAAAATAAAATGGGCTGTGCTGCATTACAGTGTTCAGACAAGTCAGTGTCTGTAAAATATGGCATTAATTGGCTGAGTTCTACAGAAAGGTTTTACCTACTTTAATGAGATCAATTTTGCTCTGTTTCTTTATTGTTTTAGTCTCATTCATCAATCATGAGTCATTAACATGCTCACATAGTCAACAGTTGTATTTTTTTTTTTTAAGAGATCAAATTCACTCTTAGGTCTTATTAAAAAATAAAAGCAAACCAAAAAAATACCTTCAAACAACCCAGAGTTTTGTCTCCTCCTCCTCCTCCTCCTCCAACAACAACAACAACAACAAAAGGAGGAACAAATTAAGTCATTGCTGTTTCATTGTTTTAGTATGAAGTCAGAATACTTAAGGCAAAGCATATATTCACTCTTCCTCTTTTATAATTTTCATTATTGTATTTGGGATTCTTGTTACAAATTATAGTCCTTTAACCTTGTTTCTTTTGCTTTTCTGGGCCCCATAATCAGGGCTTGTTTTAAACTTGTAGAGTTGTTTCTAGAATCTTACTTCTTGGCAATTTCCTACCAAATCAATTATCCAAATAGATATAACTTAAAAACTTGTGAGTCTGGTATATAACTTTGAAAAAGTTTTCTGTGTCAGAACATCTAAGGTTTATATGCCCATCATGATAGGATTCTTCTAAATGGACGTTAGTTTTTCAGTTTCTTTCAGTAACTCCTGATAATTCCTTTTATACAAGATTCAGCAATACTTTTATTTTACCTTTTGTAAGCATGTATTATTAGGGCAATATTAATATAAAAGCTGTTGCCTTAGCTGAGGTTTTTCACTAGTGCAGTCAAATTTCTCTCTTTTTTAATATTTTTTTTTAGTTGTAAGTGGACACAATAATTTTATTTTATTTATTTATTATGTGGTGCTGAGGATTGAACCCAGTGCCTCATGTGTATGAGGCAAGTGCTCTACCACTAAGCCATAATCCCGAATTTCTCTTTTTTGATAGTTGTCATAGCCTGGATAGATGGCTGGTTAGATTGCTGTTGGCAAAGGTGAATAGTATGATCCTTTGAGGGTTTTTTTTTTTTTGCTTTCTTTTTGGTGTGTATGTATGTATTTATCTTGAAGTGTAGATTTGTGGATGGGATACTATGTATAAAGTATGATAGAGAGCCAGGTGTAGTGGTGTACACCTGTAATTCCAGCAACCCAGGAGGCTGGGCCACTGCATCTCATTCTCAGTGTCTATATTTAAAATGAGAATTGGTTAGAATTCACATACAAGGGAAGTAGTTTCCTCCAAGAAGTAAAATTAAAATAATTCTTCAGTTACTCAATTTAGGATCTTAATTATGAATAAAGAGAGCCTAGTCGAAGATTATATTTCAAATGAAAAGAATAATTATTTTTCTTCAGTAAGCTTCATTGTTTTTTGGCCTAGCAGTTCATGTGAAAGAAGTATTATTATTATTATTATTATTATTATTATTATTATTATTATTAAAACCAGGGATTATTATTATTATTATTATTATTATTATTATTATTATTATTATTATTATTGAAACCAGGCATGCTCTATCTCTGAGTTACATCCCTAGCCATATTTTTTTTGGTACTAGTGTTTGAACTCTTTGGTACTCGACCACTGAGTCACATCCCTAGCCCTATATTGTATTTTATTTAGAGACAGGGTCTCACTGAATTGCTTAGCACCTTGTCGTTGCTGAGGCTGGCTTTGAACTCTGGATCCTCCTGTCTCAGCCTCCCTAGTGGCTGGTGTTACAGGCATGCACCACTGTGCCTGGCTCATCCCCAGCCCCTTTTATTTTAAGATAGTTTTACTGAGTTGTCCAGGCTGACCTTGAACTTGTGATTCTTCTTGGCCTTCCAATGTTAAAGCATTATTAAGTTTCTTTCTTTCTTTTTTTTTTTTTTAAGAATCTAGAATAGACCTTATTTTGTGAAACACACTTTTATGCTCATTTTTGTCTTAGCTAGAGGTTGATAAACTATAGTTTATGGGCCAAATCTGGCCCACAACAACTTTTTTGTGTGGTTTTGGAGGCAAGTGTTAAAAGAAGTTGCCACAGAGATCCCAGAGATTGTATGTGGTCAGCAAAGCCTGATATAATTACTGTTGTTTGCCCCTTTACAGAAAAAGTTTACTGATTCTTGTCTTAGAGTATCATATATTGTACATGCAGTCTTTTTTTTTTTTTTTGTACATGCAGTCTTTTTAAATGGGCTAATCCATCTAAATTTGTGTCACTTTCAGTTAAGAAAATATTTTACTATATTCTCTGTACGTATATTACATTTTTATAGGACTTCACAGTTTTTATAGTTGGTGTGAACATTTATTAACTGAAGTGTGCATGTTGGGTGTGGTGGTGCATGCCTGTAATCCCAGCAATTCTGGAGGCTGAGGCAGGAGGATTACAAATTCAAAGTCAGTCTCAGCAACTTAACAAGGCCCTAAGTGACTTGGTGAGACCCTGTTTCAAAATAAAACATAAAATGTATTCGGGATGTGACTCAATGGTTAAGCTCCCTGGCTTTAATCCCCAGTACCAAAAAAAAAAAAAAAGGTATATGCATGATATCGTGGACTGTAATGAAACTATTTTGGATTTTTCGAGCGTATATGTGTGCATGTGGGTGTGTGCATGCATGTATATGCACTTATTTTCTTGTTCATTTTTTATTTTTTAATTTTTATTTAATTTTTTCTTTTTAGTTGTAAATGGAAACAGTACCTTTGTTTTATTTATTTATTTTTATGTGGTGCTAAGGATTGAACTCAGTGCCTCACATGTGCCAGGCAAGCACTCTACCACTGAGCTATAGCCTCAGCCCCTGCTTCCTTGTTCTTATTCTTGTGCTTGCTATTTTTTTTTTTATTTTTATTTTTTAATTTTTAATTTTTTTTTGGTAAATGGGCACAGTACCTTTATTTTGTTTATTTATTTTTGTGTGTTGCTGAGGATTGAACCCAGTGCCTCCTATGTGCGAGGCAAGTACTCTATTGCTGAGCCATAACCCTAGCCCCCTGTGCTTGGCACTTTCTTTATACATTTCTTGTACATTTTCTTGATAGGGCTTTAGTATAGTATCGGTAAATTTGAATATTGTCATTCCTCTATAGTCAACATATTCTCATTGATCTTTGTGTATTGCATAGGGCGAGAGTTACATCTTTGAGGTTGTAATTTGATGTTAAAAGTGAGTCAAGGAGGGCTTGGTATATAGTTCAGTTGGTAGAGTGCTTTCCTTGCATGTACAAGGACCTGGGTTCAATCCCCAGCACTACAAAAAAGAAAGAAAGAAAGAGAGAGAGAGAAAAGTCATATGGTTGGGTTGGCTGAAAGTTTGTTTTGTTGTAGATTTCTTTTTTGGGAGAGGGGCGGTACCTCAGATGGAATTCAGGGCCACTTAACCACTGAGTCACATCCCCACCCCTATTTTGTATTTTATTTAGGGACCAGGGTCTCACTAAGTTGCTTAGGCCCTCACCATTGCTGAGGCTGGCTTTGAACTTGTGATCCTCCTGCCTCAGCCTTCTGAGTGGCTGGGATTACAGTCCTGTGCCACTGTGCCTGGCCTTTTTATTTTTCAGTACTGGGTCCCACTATGTTGTCTAGGCTGGTCTTGAACTTCTGGGCTCAGGTGATCCTCCTGTCTCAGTCTTCTGAGTAGTTGGAACTACAGGTATTTCCTTCTGCGTCTGACTTGATTGAGTTTTTAATATTGGTAGATGGCTTGCAGCAGAAATTTCCTGGTTGGGCTAGGGATGTAGCTCAGTGGCAGAGCCCTTGCCTATCATGTGCAAGGCCCTGGGTTTGGTCCCTGGCACTGGAAAAAAAAAAAATCTCCTGATTGCGTAATTATAATGCTTTGCTATTTATCATATTTTATTGATTCTTAAACATTTTTTATCTTTTACCCTAACAGCTTTGAAATCAGAATGCACTTAAATTTTAAGATCTAATAAGGTTCTTTCCCCCTACCAGTACCTAAATAATGGAGCATCTTAAATTCAATAAAATATGGTTCATTTGAGCTGGGATTATGGCTGAATGGTAGAGTGCTTGCCTAGTATGTGTGAGGCACTGGGTTTGATTCTCAGTGCCACATATAAATAAAATAATAAATAAAGGTCACGTACTACATCGGCCTCCCACACCTAGGGGCTGGGGTTATGGTTCAGTGGTAGAATGATCATCTCGCACATGCAAGGTCCTGGGTTCGATCCTTAGCACCACATAAAAATAAATAAATAAAATAAAGTTATTGTGTCCAAGTACAACTACAAAAAATATTAAAAATATTGCAGGCAAATTAAACCACAATATGTGGAAGTATAAACAGGCATTACATTTTTACTCCTTTAAGATACTTTTTTGCTTTGGTATCTGGTTCATGCTTACTGAGCCACATTCCCAGCTAAATTGCTAAGGCTGGCTTCAAATTTACAATCTTCCTATCTCGGCCTCTTGAGTTGCTAGGATTACAGGTATGTGCCACTATGCCTGGCAAGATATTATTATTTTATTCTTTGTTTTTGGTAGTACTAGGTTTTGAAAACAGGACCCTCTGCATTCTAGGCAAACACTCTACCGCTGAGGTACATCCCCAGCCCCTACACAATTCTTAAAAGGTAGTTTTGCTGAATTCATTTATTATTGTTTTCTTTTCCTTCTTCTGACCCACTTCCTCAACATCATCTCTTTCTGAGTCTAAGGATAAAGGAACACGAGTGCTTTTTCCTACTGTTTACTCTCAATACAGTCATTGTACATTTCTGACACCAGATGTGTGTGGGCTTTTCCCACCAGCACCAATTCTGCAGATGATTCTTCAGTGGACACCGGCTGGGTATTCTCTAATCTAGTTCAATTCTGATAGTATACCCAGAGAGAGTTAGATCCCATAGGTTAAGGGCTCAGTTCCACAGGACTGACCTTCCTATTCAGATGCCAGTTACAGACACAGATTTTGACCTGTACTTCTGATCACCTGGCTGAAATCAGGGCTCCCACAGTCTCTTCCTTTGACTGATTTGCTAGGTAGCTTACAGAACTTAGAAAACACTTAGCCCTTATAAAGGGTATTACAAAGAATATAGATGTGGTATTCTATGCCTATGAGTCTAAAGACTTGTGAGGCTGAGGAAGGAAGATAGCAGGTTCAAAGCTAGCCTCAACAACTCAGTTAGATCCTGTCTTAGAATAAAAAGGACTGGTTGTAAAGCTCAGTTGTAAAGCTCCCCTGGGTTCAATCCCCAGTACCAAAATATAAAATAAGAAACAAGCCAGGTGCGGTGGCACATGCCTATATCTCTATCGGCTTGGGAGGCTGAGGCAGGAGGATCATGAGTTCAAAGCCAATCTCAGCAACTTTGTGAGGCCCTAAGCAATTTATCGAGACCCTGTCTCAAAACACAAGGGCTGGGGTTGTAATTCAGTGGTAGAGCACTTGCTTAGCATGTGTGAGGCCCTGGGTTCTATCCTTAGCACCACATAAAGATAAGTAAATAAAATAAAGATGACAACAACTACAATCACCGGTACAAAATAAAAATTTTATATAAACCTTACTTTGAAGCCCATAATTTAAATTTATTTGAGGGTTCATGTTTTTCCCCCCCTTACAATGAGCTATTTTTCTAAACTCCCTTACATCTTTGTGGCAAAATAATGATTATTTTACATTCTTCTGTCTAATGCCTAGAGATAAGATGTGAGAAACTTCTGTCTAATTATTTTGTTTCCTAAAGATTTTTTTCCTTCCAGGGGCTGGAGATATAGCTCAGTTGGTAGAGTGCTTGCCTCACATATACAAGGCTCTGGGTTCAATCCCCAGCACCAAAAAAAAAAAAAAAAAAATTTTCCCCTTCAATTAAAATCACATCTTTTTTTTTTTTTAACCTAATTATCTCATGTTTACATACTGCTGTGGCTGAGGAAATGACAACTTTTTCTTCATACTCAGCAAGTGGCTTTGCTTGCTACTCCCCTTTAACCATGTTGTTTATTATGTGCTCTGGACTATCTAAGGTAGCAGGTAAGGTAATTGGGTATTTTAGGAAGATCAAATATTTTGGTAAGCTGCTGCTAAGATTCTTGGGTCTTGAGGTTAGCTGTCTCAAATGTGTCTTGAACATCCAAATGTTTTAGAGCTAGGTAGCAGAAGGTTAATCAAATTGGCATGATGGTAAATTCATGCTTAACAGCTGGTATGTAGTGCTTTTGTATCCATTCATATTGAAACTTAAAATTGACAAAGGCAAAAGAAGAAATAAATGTAGTTGTGCCATAAGGGATGAAATTTTTGCCTTTTATGGGATTTGACAACTGTTAGTGTGCCTTTTTAACATGCTCATACATAGTACTTTGGTTTATTGTGCATTAACATCAACAGTGATTTTTTTTAAATTTTTATTTATTTTTATTGTTTAATTTTCGGCGGACACAACATCTTTGTGTGTATGTGGTGCTGAGGATCGAACCCGGGCCGCACGCATACCAGGCGAGCGTGCTACCGCTTGAGCCACATCCCCAGCCCAACAATGATGTTTACATTTTGTATAATGAGTTACATCTAGGGTCATAAAATGACAGAAATAATCATTATAAAGTTAAACTGGAATTATTCCAAGCATTGAATAGTTCAGAACACTTAGAATTGCAAAACTGAGTGTGTTAATGTTTACCAGGTTATAGACACTTAACCATATTTTTGCACCAATAATTGATTGTGCTCTTCATCACAAAAGCTTGAATATTTTCTACTTAAACTTGTCTTTTTGTTTTTAAACAACTTTATTTATTCATTTTTTTATGTGGTGCTTAGGATCGAACCCAGTGCCTCACTTGTGCTAGGCAATCACTCTACCACTGAGCCACAGCCCAACCCAAACTTGTCTTTTTTTTTTTTTTTTTTTTTGGTAGTTGTTGGTGGACACAATGCCTTTATTTTATTTGTTTGTTTGTTTTTATTTTTAAGTGGTGCTGAGAATCGAACCTAGTGCCTCACACGTGCTAGGCAAGCATTCTACCACTGAGCTACAGCCCCACCCCTAAACTTGTCTTTTTTTGGTAGTTGTTTTATAAGACACTTTTGTTTGTTTTTTCTCTTTAGTCTAGCTACCTTATAGTAGTTTTTTGTTTTGTTTTGTGTTTTGGTACTGGGGTTGAACCCAAGGGACTCTGTCACTGAATTACATCCCCAGGCCTTTTATTTATTTGTTTTGCAATTTTTTGTTTTTAGTTGTTGATAGACCTTTATTTATTTACATGCAGTGCTGAGAATTGAACTCAGTGCTTCACACATGTCAGGCCGGTATGCTACCACTCAGCCCCAGCCCCAGGCCTTTTATTTTTGAGAGAAGATTTTGCTAAGTTGCTAAGTCTGACCTCAAACTTGGAATCCTGCCGCAGCCTGCCAAGTTGCTGGGATTACAGGCGAGCTCCACTGCTCCTGGAACCTTGTAGTAGCACCTACTACAAACCAACAACCACAGAACTATTTTTTAAAAAAAATTTTTTAAGACATTGATGGACCTTTATTTTATTCATTTATTTATATGCTGTACTGAGAATCAAACCTAGTGCCTCACACATGCTAGGCAAGTGCTCTGCCACTGAGCCATGACCCCAACCACAACCACAGAACTATTTTTGGTAGATTTGATTTCACAAACCTAAGTCTGAGGAAACATATAATATAACAACTTTTTTCCAGGGCTGCTTGCATGTCATCAGCTTCTGGACCTTCCAAAGAGGCAGAGTAGTTTTTCAATACTACTCTTTGATTCATTCTTCTGTGACACTCTCATGGAAATCCCCTTTAGGATTTGAACATGTTATAGCTGCAACAGAGATCTGTAAAGATAATTTATTTATCACTGAGATGTAAACTTAGTCTTTGCCATCTACCCATTAAAAAAAGGGAGAATTTAGTAACTCTTCTAGGCTTTCTTTTCTTTTCTTTAATATTTATCTTTTAGTTTTCGGTGAACACAACATCTTTGTTTGTATGTGGTGCTGAGGATCGAACCCGGGCCGCACGCATGCCAGGCGAGCGCGCTACCGCTTGAGCCACATTCCCAGCCCCTCTTCTAGGCTTTCTTGAAAATGTAATTTAGAGGATGAAGAGATCCCAATGAGATTTGATCGAAGCAGGATTGAAAATGTGTCATGTTACTTTTGGAATATACTGCACAGAGGTCACTAAATGCTTTAAGATTAAATAGACCCTTTTGCCAGAGTTTAGAATAATTATCTTTAATGTTCTAAAAATATGTATGTTCCTTTTTTCCATATTCTCCCTTTTTTTAAGTATTTTTTTTAGTTGTAGATGGACACAATACCTTTATTTTTATATGGTGCTGAGGATCAAACCCAGTGCTTCACACGTGCCAGGCAAGCAAGTGCTCTATCGCTGAGCCACAACCCCCAGCCTTCACCCCCCTTGAATCTGACTGGATGACACATTGCATTTAGCATACAATCTGTATAGTACCCTAGGGTTTTTTTTTTTTAGAAGAGAAGACCTATATTGTCATTACAATTTTAAATAAATGTGGGTTAGATTAAAAAACAAAATTATTCTCATGTTCATCTTTATAAGAGTGAGATTTAATATATGCATGTTGTTCCTCTGTCAGTTAGGAGTTCTGTGGTTCTCTGTAGTAACAGGAAGTCCCATCCAAATTAACTTAATCTGGGAAGAGAATTTGCCTCATAGCCATAAAGATAAGGGGTAACATTGGCATCAGGCTTGGCCAGATCCTAGGACTCCAGTTTCTCACTTACCATCTACTTCTGGTCTGCCTTCCTTCACAGCCTCCATGTCATGTCAAGGTGGCCAGAGTAGCTTTTATTCCTTTTGCTCTATCTATGCCAGCATTAGTTTGAAAACATTGTAATGTTTGTCATTGTCTGAGTCCCTGAACCAGGAAGGAAAGTTATACGAATAGTGTTTATTTAGACTCATTTTCTCTACCATCTCAGATGTAAGGCTCTACCAGAAGCACTTGGACTAAGAGTAAAAAGGGGTGAATTCCCCAAAGAAAGCCATTATGCTGATTAGGAGGTACATAACAAATGTTCACCATATGTAGTTGTGTGTTAGAACAGGAAGAGTGGTATCCTTGGAAGACTTTTTTCTGAGGTGATCCAAATCAGAAACAGTCATAGATTCTAGGAAATTCTAATGTTTAATATTCACTTCTTTCATTAGCAAAAATAGCTTCTCATTTCATCCCCCCCCCCTTTTGTTTTGTCTTGTTTGTTAGTACTGGGGATTGAATCCAAGGGCACTTATCATTGAGCTACATTCCCAGCCCTTTTTTTATTTTTTATTTTGAGATAGAGTCTTGCTAAGTTGCCCAGGCTGGGCAGTTAAACTTGTGATCCTCCTGCTTCAGCCTCCCTGGGATCATAGGTGGGTACCATGGCACCAAGTTTCATTTCAGATTCTAATAAGTGGGCATTTCAAATTCCACTTGTTCACAATATTATGATTGAACTATTGTGTCCCCCCCGCCCCCAAGAAAACAAGACAAAAGAAACACAACATCTCCATTTGGTCCTACTTTTTTTTTTTTCCTTTCTGAAAGGTAGACCAAAAGGTCAGTGTTCATATTTCATGCCTAAATTGTAAATCCCAGCTGTGAGTCAGTTCTTAGCAATAATCTTGAGAGCTTTATAATAATGAAGTTTTGATATTTTGAGGTTTTTTTTTTTTTTTTTTAAATGCTGAAAATTGAACCCAGAATCTGTCTACCACTGAGCCACACTCCAGCCCTTTTTATTTTCTTTTGAGACAGGAAGGATCTCCCTAAGTTGCCAGGGCTGATCTGGAACTTGTGATCGATCCTCTTGCCTCAGCCTCCTGAGTTTCTGGGATTACAAGTGTGCATCACCATGCCCAGCTCTGGTGTTTTGCTGGTTTAGACTGTTTTCTACCTTTATATAATTATATATCTCTATTAAAAATAATTTTTATTCTTTCTACTGAGAAAAATATTATTAACTTTCACAAAAACAAAGAAATGTAAGTAGCATTTGGGGATTTCCTGCTTTATTTGGTCCACAAAAAAGTGTGTGCCTCTCACTCCCCCCCCCAACTTACTTTTCCTTATTTCATATGTAAACAGTTGAAAAGGCTATACCACACAGTATCCCCTACTTATAGGCCAGAAGACAAAATCAGATCCCGATAGTGTGGGATATATAATTTTAGTCAAGATTTTCTACAGAAAATTCAGAAACACCAGATTTTAAGAGACCATTGGCCAGGTGCAGTAGCTCACACCTATAATCCCAGAGACACTGAGGCAGTAGGATTGTGAGTTCAAAGCCAGCCTCAACAACTTAGAGAGTTCCTGAGCAACTCAGCAAGACCCTGTCTCTAAATAAAACATAAGAAAAGGCTGGGGATATGGCTCATTGGTTAAATGCCCCTGGGTTCAATCCCTGGTACCAAAAGCAAAACAAAAAACCCATGAAGTGGTCTGAAAGACTTCTTTAGATTCTTTTTCTGGATAGAAGCATTTCCTTTTTCTTACCTTCCTATGTATACTTTTGCAACATCTTAAACATTTTCTTATATTTACCTTCTTCCCATTGTTATATATACTATGCATTTCATTCACATCTTAGGGAAATGTTAGATTTATAGTAACTGACATTTAAATGTTTCTGTTCAGTTTTTGTAGGATTTTTTTTTTCATAGCATGGAGAGTAAACTGGTGGAAATAATTTTTGATGTATCTATAAGTATTTTGCAATTTCTACATTCTAGGTGTGTTTCTAGGGTTGGGAATACTCTATAACTCTTCTAAAATCATACTCTTAAAACTCTAAGAACATTTTATAGTATTACTGTATGATGTGAAAGGCAAATTGAGGCAGAACAAGACATGGAGGGAGGCAAGAAGCTTGTGCAGAACTTACATCATTTAGAAAATGAGAGCTGTATGAATTACAGTAATCACAGAAGAAAATAAGATTGACTAAGTATGAATACCAAAAAATAGATGAGTATGGAGAGCTTATAAAGGGATTGTAATATGGAACATATACGGAAAAAGAATTCAAAGACAAACCAAAATAAATACATGTTCAATAATTAAATGGGGGAGGAGAGACAAATCTTCTATACAGAACAATCAAAACATTGGACCTTTAGGAGGTAGAGCTTCATGTCCTATGTCCCCCTTAAGTATGGGCTGAACTTAGTGATTTTTTTCTGAAGAATAGAGTGGAAAGGAGGAGAGGAAATTTTTTAGTGTTGGAACCTGGCGTGCATCACCTCAGTTTGAGTTTGCACCATCAGTGAGGTAGTGTTTATAGCATGTATACCCCTGATGTGATGTACTGAGAATGGCACTTTGCCTCTGTGATCTTCCTCCCAAAGCCTGTAATCTGGAGAAAAAATATTACACAAACCAATTTAGGGACATTCTATAAAATACTTCATCACACTTCCTCAAAACTTTTAAGATCATCGGGAACAAGAAGGATAAGAAGACACGGTGACTAAATCCTGAATGGGGTCCTGAAACATAAACATTAGACAGCACTAGATAATATTACCTTTAAAAATAAAAAATGTTACACAAAAAACTCTGAATAAAATACCTTCTGTTTTACCTAGTATGTTAGGGTTCTTGAACTAATAGGACATATGTAGATGTCAATATGTAGATAGATAGAGGTTTATTATTAGGAATTGTCTTATGCTGTTATGGAAGCCAGTAGTCCCAAGATCTGCAGTCACCAAGCTGGAGACCAGGAGAGCCTGGAGTATGGTTCTAGTCCAAATGTAGGCAGGCTCAAAACCAGGCATAGTCAGTAGTGTTCCAAAATTGAAGATAGGGAAAAACCTGACCTCAAGGTCTAGTTCAAAGCAGTTAGGCAGGAGGAAATTCTATCTTAATGGAGACAGGGTTGGGGGAATAAGCCTTTTTGCTCAGGCCTTCAACTGTTTGCATGGAACCCATTCACAGTGAGGCAGGGCAGTGCTTTACTTTATTATCAATTCCAATGTTAATCTCATCCAGAAACACCATTATAGATACCCAGAGCAATGTTTGGCCAAATGACTGTGTACCCTGTGGCCCCGTCAAGTTAGCATGCAAAATTAATCATCTAAAGTGTAGTAAAATACTTAGCAAAACCTGAATAAAGTGTGTGTCATTGTCATTTCTTTAGTCGTGGCAAATTATATGACATAACAATGTTGTTTACAGTAGGGAAAACTGGCAGAGCGTGGCCTATAATCTGTATCCTAGCTATGCAGGAAGATTTCAAGTTCAAGGCCAGCCATAGCAATTTAGCAAGACCCTCAGCAATTTACTGAGACACTATCTCAAAATAAAAACGGATGGGGATGCTGGGATGTAGCTCAATAGTAAAACGCTTGCCTAGCATGTGTGAGGCCCTGGGTTCAATCCCTAGCATCACACACACCACACACACCAAAAAAAGGCTGTGGATGTAGTACAGTGGTAAGCACCAATGGGTTCAATCCCTAGTACCAAAACAAACCAACGAAAGAGAGAAAACTGAAAAGTATATAGGAACTTTCTGTGCTGTCTTTACAATTTTATGTAAATATAAATGAAGTTATTCTCAAATAAAAGGTTTATCTTAAAAAATAATGAAATTCAGAATAAAAAATAATTCTGTTTTAGGCATATTTTGGGTGATGGTAATGTTCAAGATGAGTACATTAAGAACTGAAAAAAAGGAGGCTGGAGTTGTGGCTCAGTGGTAGAGCACTCGCCTAGCATGCATGAGGCACTGGATTCCATCCTCAGCACCACATAAAAATAAATAAATAAAAATAAAGGCATTGTGGTCACCTACTTTAAAAAAAAACAAAGAACTGAAAAGAGAACTGGGGCTATGGCTCAGTGTTATAGCATTTATCTAGCACAATGTGGGCCTTGGGTTTGATCAGTAGCACTGAAAAACCAACAAAAAAGAAACTGAAAGGTGGGGGCAATGGCACATGCCTGTATTCCCAGTGGCACAGGAGGATCTTCAAATTCAGAGCCAATCTCAGCAATATAGCAAGACCCTGCCTCAAAAATTAAAACTACAAAGGGCTGGGGATGTGTCTCTGTGGTTAAGTGGCCCTGAGTTCAACCCCCATTATAAAAGAAAAAGAGAAAGATACTGAAAAGAGTAGTTCACCTCTATAATCCCAGGTACTCAGAGATTCGGGCAGGAGGATTGCAAGTTCAAGATCAGCCTGGACAATTTGGTGAGACACTATCTCAAAAAAAAAAAAAAAAAAAAGAGAGAGAGAAAGAAAGAAACAAAACAAAAAAGGGCTAGAGTTGTAGCTCAGTGGTAAAGTGCCCCTGGGTTCAATCCCCAATACCTCACTCACCCTCCAAATAAACCTAAAAAAATGCATGTTAGAGTTCAGGGCTGAAGATGAAAATGAAGTCATTATCAGTAGAGATGCTATACTCTATGGGAAGATGTGATCTCTGTGGGCAGGAGTGATGAAGGAAAACGGAGGCAGTTAACTAAGCTCTAGGCATGACTGGAATTAGAAGGGCAAAGGAGATACTGACATGAGTAACTGGACAGTTCACTATCCAAAATTAGGAGAGGGGAGTTAAAAAAGAGAGATGGGAGTGGTGGTGCATGCCTCTCAGCAGCTGGGGAGGCTAAAACAGGAAGATTGGGAGTTCAAAACCATCTTCATAAACTTAAGGAGGCCCTAAGCAACTCAGCAAGACCTTGTAAAATATTAAAAAGTGCTGGAATGTGACTCAGTGGTAAAATACCCCTGGGTTCAATCCCTGGTACAAAGAAAAAAGAGAGAAAGAGGGAAAAGCCGGGCACGGTGGCACATGCCTATAATCCCAGTGGCTTGGGACAGGAAGATCGAGAGTTCAAAGCCAGCCTCAGCAACAGAAAGGCACTAAGAGACCTGTCTCTAAATAAAATACAAAACTGGGTCTAGGGATGTGGCTCCATGGCTGAGTGCTCTGGGTTCAATCCCTGGTACCTACCCCCCAAATTTATTTAACCAGCTTTTGTATGGATTTTTTAGTATACAGATTATACAAAAATAACGTTAGTAGTCTCTAAAAGGAGTAAGAGCACAGATGAAAAAGTCTAATTGGATATAGACTATTTCTATTTTGTAGAAACACTATCGGGCTGGGGTTGTGGCTCGGTTGTAGAGCGCTTGCCTCATATGATCCTCAGCACCACATAAAAATAAATAAAATAAAGATATTGTCCATCTACAACTTTAAAAAATCTTAAAAAAAAGAACAACACTATCATGGCTTTTAATAAATTAATGTGACAATTAGCTGCATTTCCATAAAAGAAATGTATTCAAATTTTACTGTTCAGGAACAGCAAAGTGCTTTCATGTGTGTGTTTCCTGGGAATTGAATTCAAGGATCTGCACGTACTAGACAAGTGTTTCTACCACTGAGCTATATTCCCTGCCCCAACAGTAAAGTACTTTATAATTTGGATAAAGGATTTATTCACCACACTCTAAAGATAATTGCTAGGGAAAGATTTTTTTTTTTTCAGCTAAAAAATTCCCCCTACCCACAGTTTTGAAATTAGCAAAACTAACTTATGTAGTTATTACTTAATTGTGTGCTGAAGAGTTGAGCAAAACTAGAAAAAATCCAGAGCCTTTGATTCTACCACTTGGTTAATCCTTACCTCAAATATCACATACTTTTCTATAAATACATAAGAATTAAATTTTTTCATTTTGTTTTTATGGATCTTTATTTACGGGATAGTTACACACTACAAATTAGCTGAAGTGAGCAATAAGACTCTCCACTAAAGGAACATTTTAATCATAGAGGTTTTTAAATGCTAAAATATGCAGGAAAAGAAGATGTGAGTAGGTGGAGGTGAAGACAATTTTGCAGATACCAGTAGGTCAGACTCTTGGCAAGGTAATTCAGACCCTAATCCAGCTGCAGAAGCCTGCAGGAAAATAGGCCAAAAGTCTGGGTCAGGAGTTTGAGACTGAGCAAGTATCAGGAAGGAAAAAAAAAAAAAAAAAATCACTGAAGATCTGTGAGAAGACTGTATCCCAAAAGAATCTGAAAGAGGTCTGGGGCAGCTATCTGGCAACAGCCAGCTTGGTTCTTAAGTAGAAATTTTTCTATCTTGAAGAGCATCGGTCCTAGTTTCCCCTCTATTGAATGGGAAATAAAATACATCCCTTTTTATAGAACACACACTACTTATTTGGGAAAAACATGCACTGAACAAAAGAGAACATTTTTGGGCTGGGTATATGGTTCAGTGATACAGCACTTGCCTAGTGTGTGGGAGGCCCTTGAGTTTGATCCTCAGAACTGCAGAAAGGAGAGAGAGGGAAAGAAAGAAAGGATGGGGAAATAACCCAAAAGTACTAATTTTTGCTTGTTTTCAACACCTTGCCATTTACCTTATATGCTAATGGGTATCTCCTACAGGACTGCTTTGCTTTCTTGTAGTAGGAACAAACAGGGTGTGGGGGAGTGTGGCGGGGTGGGGGAGGGGTAGAGTATGATGTAGAAATTTGAAATTAATTCAATCTATTTAATATTACTCTGAGTTATTACCAGCTATAATTGTTTCTGAACTAGTGACTGTTTTTCATAGAAATCTTTTAAATCTTAGGCTAATCTTTCTTGAAACCCAGCATGATTCTGAGTCACTGGTCAATCTTTATTCAAAACTAGGTAATAATTTTAATAATTAGGTCAGAGAAGCTTTATCCATTGCCAAATGAAATAATTTGATGTTCTAAAACAAAATATAGCATGGGTGCATATATTCCAATCCAAGTTCCTTAGCATAAATAAGTAAGGGGAAGTCCAAGGATGATCTTTGTTCTTGCTATAAGAGAATCTAGCAAGAGACTTTTTCTGCCATCCTGTGTAGGGGTGAAATTTTTGCTTTTTTTCTGCACTCTATTACAAAAACTGATGAATTTAACACACACTAACAGTTGCCTTGATTGTACAAGTCATTTTACACAAAAACATAAAAATGGTTTCAAGTTCTTCTTTGGGCCATGAAATCACATTTTAAATGTAATGAAGAACTTGAGGATTGAGAGGAAACTTTTCTTGTGCTCAGTTTTAAGCTTTGTTGTGTTTTTGTAATAGATCCTTTCTCAACATGAATAATTATCCTATTTTATGTTTTTGTCAATCTGGGTCAGAGCTACTAGACAAAGATAAGATTATGATTTGGGAGTTTGATGACCTCATCCAATTTTCAGTGAAGGAAAAATTGCAATTTGTGAACATATTTTTAAAACTACCGCAGTGATCATATTATCCATATGTAAAACCATTTCATGTAGTTAGTATCTCCATGTACGGATATGACTAGTATCCCCCCACCCCATTTCATCATGAAGCCCTATAAAGTAAACTGAAGGAAATTATGTCTTCTATATTAGCATCTCATCTTTATTTGTGCATCTGTCACTTCCGCAATTGGGCAAAGAGCTAAAGTGGCAAAATGATGCCATTGACTTTGCAAGTAGAGAAATTGAACATTAATAAGATACATCCATCAGAAGGTACTTTTATTCCTACACTTTCCAAAGTTCCTGACCATGAAACAGTTCTTTTCCTGCCTGTCATTTTCATCATGATTTAATGCAGTCCCATCTGCTGAGTTGAAGTGACTAACTCATATTTAGCAGGAATAAATTGAGAAAAGTGTAGGAGTCTCACGTATTTATTGAGGAAGCCCTGTTTTAAATAATTTTGGAACAAAGTAATATTTAAAAAAACAAATGCTGCCTTCCACCATTGCCTCTCAACCTCCCAAAATCTACCTGGGTGCACGAACTCCATGCTGAGGCCTTTGTTGTAGCATCATAATCTTTCTGAACCTCTTCCCTTCCCATGCCCCATGCCCAAGCACCCCAGCCAGACAAAACCAACCAAGCCTCCTTTCCTTGCACCCTACTCCTGAAACTGCAGCCTCTGTCATATCTGTCATTTATTTGTTTGCATAGCTGTCTCCTTCTACTGGGTGACAACTAAATTGAGGATGGGGAAATCTGTTTCCTTTTTTAAATTAAAATATAACAATTGTACATCGAGTCTTGTTAATGGTGTATCTCACTGTTTTGTTTTTGTCATCTTCATTGAATGAGTAAATGTCTGTGGCATAAGTCATGGACCAGTAAGCACAAGACATTTCCTAAACAGCAGCACATTTCATCATGGACAAGTTCTTTGCACCTTTGTATGAATAAAGGTGAAAATACTGAAGAATTTTGAGTGACGCTCATGGGTTGACAATAAAATTAATGGAGCGTCACAACACAAATGTTGAGGAATTGTACAAATTATTTATTTTTTAAAATATATTCATTTTTTTAGTTTTCTTTAGGTAGACACAATGTTTTAATTTTTATGTGGTGCTGAGGATTGAACCCAGTGCCTCATGCATGCTAGGCGAGCATTCTACCACTGAGCCACAACCCAAGCCCACAAATTATTTTTTTTTTAACACTGACTCTGCAAAAAGTAATTCTCTGGTTGTCGCCTATAAATGACTGTTTTGTGTTATACTTGGTTCTTAAATATATCTGTCACTGAGATGATTGAGAAAGTTGGATGCATTTGCTTTGGTTGAGGATTTTTAATAATTCCATACTAAATCTAGATAAATGAGCTGTATCTTTGAATAGAGAGTTTTAACTATTATCAGATGGTTATTTATTTATTTTTTAAATATGTTTTTTATATCTTTATTTTTTATGTGGTGTTGAGGATCAAACTCAGTACCTCACCTATGCTAGGCAAGCGATCTACCTCTGAGCTACAGCTCCAGCCCCAGATGGTTATTTTTATTTATTAAAAAAAAAAAAAACCTGTTTACCAGGTTATGGGATTTGGATTAACAAGGAGAACTTAGCTTGTGGAAGCCATAGATAAAATAATAGCAGGATGTGAGAGCTCAAGTTGAAAATGCTATGGAGTTTAAACCTACACCTATTTTAAAGAATGTTTCAGAAAATTACCATTTAATTGATACTGTTAAGCTAGGATCTGTCTGAATACTCATACTTTGAAGAAATAAGTAAAACAGGTCCTGGAACTCAACTGTGGACTTAAAATGTTTCCAAAAGTGGTGGAGGAAGTCAGAACCAAAGCACAAGTCAAACACTGTCTAAAGCAAAAGGACTGCAGTTCAAATCTCCCAAGTCAAGGCACTTGAAGGAAAAGATATTAATCTGTCCTCTAACAAGACAATGTTGAGTATACTTTTGATTGCTCGAGAATGTTTTTATATAACCTATTTTCTGTATTCCCCAAACTAGGTCATAGCAGTGACTGAAACTTTATAAATACTTCTTTGGAAAAAAAACTTAACTATTCCATAGGAAAGATGAAGAACTAATAGGAAAAGTAAGACTACAAAGGCGTTTTTATTAAAAAAAAAAAAATTTAAAAGCACTCAAAGGAAGTAGAAGATATAATTATGCAAAACCTAAAAAAACATTTCTCAGTTGCTTCTGTCATGGATCTATGATTCATTTATAACTTCTTGAAATTAGTAGTCCAGAAAACAACAACAGAATGTATGACAGAAAAAGTTGTTAAATTGCTTTTTGGGCTGAACAGTGTTGTGGGTGCCTGTAATCCCAGAGATTTGGGAGCCTGAGGCAGAAGGAGCACATGTTCAAAGCCAGCCTGGGCAACTTAATGAGACTCGGTCTTAAAATAGACAAAAAAGGATTAGGGATGTAGGTCAGCGGTAAAGTGCCCCTTGGTTCAATCCCAATACTGAATAATGGGTGATGATAATAATAATAATGCTTTTTTTCTTTAGCAATAATCATTTTCTCTCTTCTCTCTCACACACACATATACATTAGCTTCCTTACATCAGAAGCCTAAGTACTTCTGCCAGGTGCATGCCTATAACCCCAGCAATTCAGAAGGCTGAGAGTCAGGAAGATCCTGAGTTCAAAGCCAGCCTCAGTAATGGCAAGGTGCTAAGCAACTCAGTGAGACCCTGTCTCTAAATAAAATACAAAAAAAAGGGCTAGGGATGTGGGCACTGGTTAAGTACCCCTGAGTGTAATCCCTGGGGGAAAAAAAAAGTCAATGAGGCAGAAGTATTTAGGTTTTTTTTTTGGTACCAGAGATTGAACCCAGGGATGCTTTACCACTGAGCCACATCCCCAGCCCTTTTTTATATTTATTTAGAGACAGGGTCTTACTAAATTGCCTAGGTCCTCTCTAAGTTGCAGAGGCTGATTTTGAACTCGAAATCCCCCTGCCTCAGGCTCCTGAGCCTCTAGGATTCTAGGCGTTTTCGGGGGTGGAGTGGGGGCAGTACTGGGGACTGAATTCAGGGGCAGTCGGCCACTGAGCCACATCCTCAGCCCTATTTTGTATTTTATTTAGAGACAGGTTCTCACTGTGTTGTTTAGCACCTCACCATTGCTGAGGCTGGCTTTGAACTCTTCCTTCCTCAGCCTCCTGAGCCACTGGGATTATGGGTGTGTGCCACCGCACCCAGCATGCATGCCTGCCTCTCTCTGTCTGTCTCTCTCTTTTTTAGATGGACACGATACCTTTATTTTATTTATTTATTTTTATATGGTGCTGCGAATTGAACCCAGTGCCTCACACATGCTAGGCAAGCGGTCTACCACTGGGCCCCAACCTACCCCATGCTTCATTGATTCTTAAGTTTGAACATGCATTAAATTACCTGGAAGGTTGATTAAATTAACACAGATTAGCGGGCCCAAATCATTCATCCAATTATTGGTTAGATCTAGGGGGTCCAAGAATTTACATTTCTGACAAGTATTTCAAAATGCATTGATACTGATGCATTTTGAAAACCACTGCAATTTGTGTGAATATTTCTATGTATTTGGATTGTTCAGACCAAGGCCCTCTTCAGGTAACTGTTAAATAACATTTTATAGTTCACCTTGTTCTAGATGATTTTTATCTGTTTTTGTGCAGTGTATTGGAGGGTAGGAAAGTGGAATTTTCACTTGCAAGTTTAAATTCAGCCTTATCTTAAAAACTGTCCTGCCTTCTGTAAAACAGTTCACAAAACCCATTTTGCCAGCACAGGGCAAATGAAAAGCTATTTTTATTACCTATAATTAACCTAATTCAGAGAAAAGGAGCAGGCTTGTGGGAAAGGTTAGCATTAAAACAAATGAGGAAGCTCAAAAAAAATTTTTTTTTCCTGGAATTAGTATTACCACCCCAATTGAAACTATTGATTTTAGAATGCTAAACTTTGTTCCTCAATTCCAGGGCTGAGTTAGTAGCAATTAAATAATTTGTTATGTTCAACATGAATCTTTCCAAGGTTACTCTAACTTCAAATATTAAAACACTTTGAGTGGCTGAGGTGATTGTGTTATTGTGCAAAAACCTGGAGAAGTGGCTGGAGAATAATATAGTTTTTCTCATTGATAAGATCTCCAACTTCTCACATCTACTGTCCTTGTTTGGCATTATAAAAATATAGTATTCTAAAAGCTGTTTCTATACATTGCACCTTTGTATTTATAGTATAACTAAAAAAGAGGTTTTATTTAAATCTTTAAAATAATTTTTTTTCAGGAACTTATTACCAAACTTATTTCCTATGTCTTGTCTTTTGTTTGAATCTTTGTCTTTCAAAAACTGAGTTGTTGCCTAAAGAGCCTTAAACGATGAAAATCTAATATTTTTAAAATCTTTAAAAGGTCCTTTTAATTTCAAAATTCTTATGTTTTAAATTTGGAATTTATCACATTTCATGGCCCATGAGTTTTGGGCATTATCTATCCTGCTTGTGCCAACAAAAGCCACACCATATGGTAGAACTGCTGTTACAGTGGAAAACCTACACAGTGTGGACCGTGGCCTGGCGTGAAGCAGAGCCGCTGCTCCCATATGCTTATCTTTTTAAAGCCAACATATTGACCAGGACATATTAGAATTCCAGTACATCTCAGTAGTCTGTCATTTTTTTTCTCCTACCAGCTTCAACATTTGACCACATTAAATGTACTCAGAATTTCATGGAATCTCTTACCCCACTTCAGAAGCAGCTTTCGAAATGGCGGTTACAAGAAAGGAGAGTTTGTACCTTTAAGAACCCAATCAATAAGTATTTTAGTACCACTTATTACTAGCATCCTCTACTGCTATGCCCTTTCTTGATGATAACGTTTTTGTCTCATATTTGATCCCTCCAACCCTAACCAGATATCCACAAGGAAAAGAGATTGAAAATATTGATCTTAGATGATGATACAAGTCTGTGGAAAGAAGAATGGGAAGGAAGGAGAGGGCATCTGTGCAAGAGGCAAATAGCGCCAAACTCCCAACATAGATAACCCCTTTCTTCTAGAGAGGTAGTAATCTGTTCATGAGGGCTGTATCCCCAGGATCTAAAAACCTCTCTATAGGCCCCACTTCCCCACATTGCCACTGTGAATAATTAAAGGTGTGTGTGTGGTGGGGTGGGGAGGGAAATTACTGTGATTGAATCCAAGGACACTCTACCAATGAGCTACATCCCTACCCCCTTTTCTTATTTTTTATTTTGAGATAGGGTCTCACTAAATTGCTTAGGACCTCACTGTTATGGGCCAGGGTATATGGGCAATGACCAAACAGACTCTATTTTACCCTGAGACTCCATGTCATATAGAAAATGCTTCTCCCCATGGGAACACTCCTCTTCTGAACTTAACAATAGTTATTTTGCATAGCATGTTTGGCAACACAAAATGGCAATTCTTATATAGTGTACAATTGTTCCCTCTTTGGTTCAGTTCTTCTTGGGCAATGTTGTACCCTTCAGAGATTGATTGTCTAGCCATTAGTAACCACTCTGTAACTTGTACTCAACTAGGGTCATTTTGATCCACATCCCTTCTGCTTGCTTACTGCTATGCCAACCTGGAAAGTTCAGTGAAAGATACCAATGTACCCATTACATCGTTTCACTAACTGCTCAGTTCAGCTTCTGTACCCTTGCTTGCTTGCAGCTACATCAACCCAGATGTAATTTTTTGCCTTTAAAAACCCTGAAATACTCAGGTTCGAGGCTGTTCCTTGTGGAGACAGTTATGGGTCCTATAGGGAGCAGTCACTGGCTGGTTGACTAAATAAAGACTCCAGTGCAGACAAAATGAACTTGGTACATCTTCTGAGTAGTCTGCCCCATTACACTCACTAAGTTGCTGAGTCTGCCTTTGAACCTTCAATCCTCCTGCCTCAGCTTCCTGAACACCTGGGCACCACACGCCTGGCTTATGGTTTGGTTTTTTTTTTTTTTTTTTGTTTGACCTTGCTAAGTTACTAATTCTGGCTTCAAACTATTGATCCTCCAAATAGCTGGTGTCACAGACATGTAGAATTAAGGTTCTAACACATGCATGTTTAGGGGACAGCCTCAAACCAAACATTAAGTTGTCCTTGTAATCAGTGATACATCAGCCAAATCTTCAGAAATTCAGAAAAGGGTGTGTTTAGGGGGAAGGTTTGTTTATTTTGGTACTGGGGATTGAACCACTGAGCTATATTTCAAGCCCTTTTTATTTTTTAAAATTGAGACAGTGTCTCACTAAATTGCTCATTTAGGGCCACACTAAGTTGCTAAGGCTGTCCTCAAACTTGAAGTCTTCCTGCCTCAGCCTCCAGGAGTCTCTAGAATTACAGGTGTGCGCTACTACCCACCCTTGCCTGTGGACAGGTGGCTGAGCTGTTTAAAGAGTTAAAGTTTAAGAGTTAAGTTATCATATGAAAACTAGACTTATAACTTCATTCAGAATTTCTCCCCCCACCCTTGAAAGATAATCTGTTGGTATTTATGTGCATAGTTTTATATCTTGGTCATTTCTTAAAGTTTCATTAGAAAGTGGGGCAATTTCTCCGGGGGGGTTAGGGTTAGGGTCATTTCTTGGTCATTTCTTAAAGTTTCACTAGAAAGTGGGGCAATTTCTCCGGCGGGGGGATGGGGGGAATTGCATTTAAATAAATAATGGTGGTGAATTTCTTGAAAAGTGTACAGAGGAACTATAGAAGCAGACTTCTTGACAACCTCCCCATCTACTGCTTTTCCCCTGAGAAAAACAAAAACTGTATTTAATTTTCTGAGAACATGAATTTTAAAAATGCTCTTTGAATCCTATTTAATAATTTCTGTTCTGGCCAGCTTGAATCCATCTCATGGCTTTTTGTTTTTTCTCTAGTGTTTTTGTTTGTTTGTTCTTGTTGTTTTTGCTGTGTTGGGGACCAAAACCAGTGCTTCTTGGGCTGGGGTTGTAGCTCAGTGATGGATTGCTTGCTTCATATGTATGAGGCACTGGGCTCCTTTCCCAGCACCACACACACAAAAAAAAAGTTAAAAAAAAAATGTGCCTCAGGCATGCTAGGCCTGGGCTCTCCTACTGAGTGGCACTCCCAAAGCCAGGTTTTGTCTTGGTTTGGGGATAGGTGAGAGAATTGAGATTGAAAGACCTAAAAAATAGACCACACACACACACAAAAAAAAAAAAAACAGTTGGGAGAAGCTGGTTATGCTAGCTTGACCCCAGTAGCTGATAGTTTGCTTTCAGAAGCCTAGAGGTCAGATATATTTTGTCATCAATAAAATAATAAACATATTTAAAAATTTTTTTTGTTTGTTTTTTAGGTGGAAACAATATCTTTATTTTACATATATGTGGTGCTGAGGATTGAACCCAGTGCCTTGTGCATGCTAGGCAAGCACTCTACCACTGAGCCACAACCTCAAAATAATAAATATTTATGGAACACCATTATGTACCTAGTATGGAAGTAGGCCATGCTGAGATTACTCACTTCCAGGAACTTTCTTAAGTATCAGAACTATTACCTTAAGAAAAAAAATTCAGCCAGATACTGCAGGAGGTTTTGTGATCAACCAAGAATTAATTTTGTTAGAATCCTAATAGTTTCTGGAAGAATCTCAAGATTCTGAATTTGTGGCAGCAAAATTGTGTAATTGCCTGTTTGGTGACATCTTGGTTGTGCTGTCAGAACTGGGTAGGTTCGATTTTTTTCTTTCTTTTTTTGTGGGAGAGGGGTGGTACTGGGGATTGAACCTAGGAGCAGTTTGTCACTGAGCTACATCCCAGTTTTTTATTTTATTTTATTTTTTGAGACAAGATCTTACTAAATTGTATACACTGGCCTTGAACTTGAAATCTTCCTACCTCAGCCTCCCTAGCTGCTGGTATTACAGTCATGCAACACTGTGCCCATCTGTTTTTGTTTTTAATTGAGATGTTACGATCTCCTTGGAGGCCAGGGAATGCATTGAATCCAGAAAAATTTTGGAACTTTTAGTTGCCCCAAGATTAAGTAATGAGAGACTGTTGAAACCTGAAAGTCAGCATCCTATATGCACACTTTCTTTGTTCTAGAAACAGGGACAGTTTTGGTGTCAGTTGAATAATTTGGAAAGTTATAGATGTTGAGATAATTTGTTTAATTTTAAGCCTTTTTGGGAAAAGAATCAGTGCATTCACCATCTTTTCAAACTGCATTAACTTGCCATTAGATCAGAATTATCCCAGTATCAATAATATAGTCACTGATACTTCTTTCTTTCTGGTGTAGATAAAAGTTTTGGAGGCCTTAAAATTAAAACTTTATGTTTTACACATTAAATTTCTCAATATTTTCTTCTGAAGAGTAATAATTGTGATGGTGAAAATTTTAAATAATATAAAAATGTCTGAGAAGAATTATAGAGGTATAGCTCTGAACCTCCTTTTTTGCACCTGTTCATAGGCTGACTGTCAGGAAATTGATTTGTTTGTTTGTTTGTTTTGGTGCTAGAGATTGAACCCAGAGGTATTTATTTACACTGATGTGTTTCCTAGCCTTTTTATTTTTTGAGTCAGGGTCTCACTAAATTGCTGAGGCTGGCCTCAAACTTGGGATCCTCCTACTTCAGCCTTCTGAGTCACCTGGATCCTGGCGTAGCTTCGACAGTTTTGTAAGATTCTGTCTCAAAAAATAAAAAAGGCAAGGGAATAACAGCTTCGTGGTAGAGCACCACTTGGTTCAACCCTAGTACCAGCAAAACAAAAAAACAAAAACAAAAAAATAATGGAGTGATTTAAAGACCATTCTTCCCATTAAGGTAAGATTTTTTTTTCCACCATAATTTTCTATTAGTTTATCCCTTTTCTGATTTATCCTAAAATAACTAAACTAATTTAAACTGAAGTTGCATTTCTGTAGCTGAGAATCTATATATAAGTATTTTATTATTTATTTATTGATTGATTGTGTGTGTGTGTGTGTGTGTGTGTGTGTGTTTTAGGGATGGAACCCAGAGCCTTGTGCATACTGAGCAAACCTTGAGCTACTCCACAGCCCTATATATCTTATAAGCTTACTCCTAAAGTTGATGCTTAATAAGAAAATCTCTTTTTTTTTTTTTTTTACTTTTGAGATTGACGTATTTTGGAGTCAGGCAGTGCAAAATTAACTCTATTTTAGAAGCATAGAATAAGTATGATAATTAGATGGTATTTATTACATGCTTATAGTGAACATTGTTGTATGCTGGTTTCATATTTTGCTCTACTTATGTCTACATGTGAAGCAAACATTTTCATTCCATTTATATTTTTAGGCTTACAAAAGTCAAATGATTTGTCCTGGTTCATACAGCTAGTATCTGGAAGAGCCAAATTTGATCCAGATCTTTCTCTCCAGAGTCCATGCTGCATAATCAGTCCTATAAACTGTGCAGTAATGAGTGCTAGAAATACCTGGGAGTGTCCTCTGTTCCTGTTCCTGGAAATTAACATTCTTTACTAGGGAGATAACATTTAAACCATCGATATACTTATGAAATGTTTCAAAACTGTTTCTGAAAGGACGAGCCACTTTCTTTCCTTCCAGTCATTTCTTTGACGATACTTCCCCTGCTTTGGAAGGCAGTTATCTCTTTTTATGGAATTATAGTAGATTTGCAGCAGTTAGAGGCAAAATTTGTTTCGTTTCCTCCCTATTCTAACTGGAACATGGGCATTATGATTTGTTTAGGTCTATAGTGTTGTTTGGCTCAGCTGGAGTACCGTCAAAAGGATTCTTCTAGTCTTTGATACTTTGCACTTTGGTTATAAAATCAATTAATTTTTTTAATAGAAAATTACCACTTTAGAAGGCCCAGATGTATTCTGGAGGTTATAGAGAAGTCCTGTAGAAGAGTATTTCTTTATTAATGTTTGCATTAATTTATCAGTATTTCCCAAGTTAAGCATTAATTTCTGTCATTTCCTCAATTATAGTTTGATATAGTAGTAATTATTGATGTTTAATTAGTAGTATCTTTTTTCTACCAACTGTGGAATGGTGTTATTTAAGCAAGAAGAAACGTGGAGACCTTTTAAAGATTTTATGCTTAATGTTTGTAAACCCCAGAAGATTCAAAAAAATTTTTTTTGGTACTGAGGATTTAACCAAGGGGCATTTTACCACTGAGTTACATCCCTACAGCCCTTTTTATTTTTATTTTGAGACAGGTTCTTGCTGAGTTGCTTAGGGCCTCGCTAAGTTACTAAGGCTGGCTTTGAACTTGTGCTCTTCCTGCCTCAGTCTCCCAAGCTGCTGGGATTACAGGATTGCCACCACACCTGGCAGCTCTAGACTCCTTTGAGCTACATGTATTTCAGAATTATATAGTAATATAGTATGCTATCTTAATTCAGATGGAAGGCCAGTCCCAGAACAAAGCTGTTTTCCTAGAAGTGCCAGTTACTTGAACTGGGTTTTATCGAAAGAAATCTGCATGTTTTGCCAGCTCACACAGCCTATTTGCTCTTGCTTACTAGTAATGCACTTACCATTAGTCAGTATGGATGAAATGTGGTATTTTTAGATACTTGGGTATGGGACATGAGAAAGTATATTTATTTTATGACCTTTTTTAAAATTTTATAATTATATATGCCTTTTTTGTTTTTATTCCTTCAAAATAGAATAGAATTGTACCATAGTTGGGTGTAGACATGTTAGATGTCTGGAAATGTTTTTTTTATATTGTAGTCTATTTTTCTGTTTTGCATTTAAGTATAATAGCTACTGCTTCTACAAGTTTGTAACTACGTTGAGCTGTCCCAGAGGGCAAATAAGTAAAGAGATGGCATATCAAAATCGATATTCTGTTCATAAATCGTATAATGCCCTTTAAAGAATTTTGTTTTCACCTTCCATTTTATTTTTTTATTTTTTTTAATTTTCGGCAGACACAACATCTTTATTTGTATGTGGTGCTGAGGATCAAACTCAGGCCGCACGCATGCCAGGCGAGCACGCTACCGCTTGAGCCACATCCCCAGCCCCTTCACCTTCCATTTTAAACTCCCATGTAAAAGTTGGACATCCTGGGAAAACTAGGTGGTTAATGTATTTTTCTTAGTGCAGAACTACCAGTTTAGGACCCAGAGAGCCAGATTGCTGTTTGCCATGTCTGGAGGATCTAGATATCCCATATTTCTTTCCTACCATCACCCTTTGAAATAGACAATAGAAAGGAACAAAACAAAACATACAGAGACTTTTCCTATATTTTTATATGAACACATGACCAGTGTAACTCCACTTCATGCATAAACCAAAGAGTGGGAAGTTACACTTCATGTATATATAATATGTCAAAATATACTGTCATATATAACTAAAAAACAAGTTGGAAAAAAATAGAGTATCATTAAACTCTCTTGATTTCCCAACCATAAACCATATTCTGCATATTTTCAGAGATGTCTGTGTATATCACTTTGCATTTGATTTTTTTTTGCACATGGTACAAAATTTAAAAAGTACAAAAGGTATATAATAAAAATTCATTTGTGTATCCTTTCAAAGATAATCTATGCACTTACAGCCAAATATGTATATCATATGTTTTAGATTCTTATTATTTGCATGTGTGAAATATAATTTCCTGGATAGTAGTAATTTTACTTTTTATCTTTAGTGATGCTTTTGATGTTAAAGATTTTTGCTAAGAATAAAAGGCCAGTGATATATTTGTAAAGTCTATAATTTTTAAAAGTTTTCTACACAGCTTTTCTCATGATGCTCATAATAGCTTCATGAAGTTGGTAAAGCAGGATTATCTTTTATAGAATTTTAATAACTGCATTTTGGTAGTAGTAGCAGCACAGGATATCTATATCCTCAGTACTAGTTACAGCCTCACACATCAGAAGAGTGGTCTTTTTGCTGCACAAAACAGTTTGTAGATGTTAGCCACTTCAGAACAAGTGATAATGCTGTCTGTGACACTCCTATGGACACCGTGACTGACTTTATTTAGGCAACTGAACTGTGCAGACAGGCCTTGTATTCCTTTATAGCTGTGTGCTTCCCCTGGCTTGGAGCCAAGTTGATAAATCTGCCCAAGTTTGGAATCTGACCAAGCATTTGATAAAGTGCCTCTCTTTTTCCTTTCCCTGTAAGTTAGATAAAAATCCTTATCACCAGCACCAAAGAGTGTTGTAATTCTAAATCATCTCCTCAGAAGAAAAAAACGAGTGGTAGGAAGAAAAAGTTTTTGACAGTAAGCTCTTGTTTGAGTGATTTGCTCCCAGAGTAGTACATTCATTCACAATGAAGAAAGGGAGCAGAGAGTCCTGGCAAAGTTATAATTGCTTATGTATGTATGTATGTATGTATGTATGTATGTATGTATTTTTGGTTGCAGTACTTGGGGATTGAGCCCAGGTCCTTGCACATGTTAAGCAAGTGCTGTACCACTGTGATACACCCCCAACCCTCTTTTTAATTTTATTTGAAACTGGGTCTTGCCAATCTGCCCAAGCTGGCCTCAAAGTTGTTATCATTCTCCTTTAGCCTCCCAAGTAGCTAGATTAAAGACATGCACCCACTATGCCTGGCTTATTTATGTTTTATATTTACAAATTTGTAAAAACCACAAACCAATGTAAAAATCATTGTATTTGTTATAATGTAATGATGCAATTTTTGCTCAGTAACTAAATTACTGTATCCTTATTAAGTGTTTTTCATTCCCTGCTCTGGACAAGAAGATTGATAAATTATATTAATTTTTTATAGTTCCATTTGGTCAGTTTAACTATATTTAGATTTTTCTTTGTTGGTCCTCCTCTCCCCCTTTTCTTTTCTTTTTTAGTGTCTTGCCAGTATTTGTATCTATGAGTAAAGTATGCTATGTGAGCCATTCTTTTTTTTTTTTTTGCGGGTGTGCGGGTGGGGGGTGAGGAGGGACGGAGAGTACTGGGGATTGAACTCAGGGACACTCAACTACTGAGCCACATCCCCAGCTCTATTTTGTATTTTATTTGGAGACAGGGTCTCACTGAGTTGCTTAGCACCTCGCTGTTGCTGAGGCTGGCTTTGAACCCATGGTCCTCCTGTCTCAGTCCCCCCAGCCGCTGGGATTTCAGGCTATGCAAGCCATTCTGTTAATTCTCACGGTAACATACCCATACCCTTTTACCTTATTAGAATCAAAAAAGATTTTATATTTTGAAGATTCAGGAAAAATAAATTTATGATCTCACCATAGCCCTTTTATTGTTCTGTATGTGAGACTGTCCCAAGAACCAGGGATAAATTGGCCCTATTTGTGTTTCTGGGGATCTTACTTGTATATCTTTTACCCCTTTTAAAACTCAACATATTCCTATACAAGTGAATTACTGTGTAATATTTGCCAGCTGTATTACTATTCCACCAAACCACTTGGGAAGCACACAAGTAATAAAAGTATATTAAACCCACTACACTGTGCTTAGAATAATATATTCATTTGGACTATGGGAAACCATTATTGGACCTGTGTTAGGATTTTTATTAAAACCTAGTAGTTATCTCACCATATATTAAGAGATGCCAAGTAAGTAAACCTAAGAAGGTCACCTTAGGGCTTCCCTTTCCACTCAAGTCTCTGCCTTCTATACAGAGCATGCCTTTCCAACCCCTCCCCCACCTGTGTTCTGCTTTGCACAGCCAGACCACAGCCCCCATAGTACTCATCTCAGATGTGTCCTCCCCATGCAGCATTCCTTCATGTCCTTTCTGTTGTTCTCATGGAGTTGATGGTACTTTTTTTCCTTCTTTAAAATATCACCTACTGCCCTCAGTACACATTCAACTGAATGTTGGTTAGATGGTTAGGTGTGGGCTCATGTTTTTACTCCTTAAACACTCATTTACTAGAGCCAGCCAGCATTTGTATTTCATAAAAACCTCCCACTGGACTTATAAAGTAGGTTCTTTTTTTTTTTTTAAGGTCAGTGAATGTTGAAGATTCATACAAAAGCACAGCTCTTCAGTGAATCAGCATTGTTGGGGGGCATAAAGCCTATGGTCGATCACTGTCCTTTTTGGAAAAATAATACTCAGCTGCTATCCCTGGATACAAATAAGAAAAATACATTCTGATTGAGCCAGATGAGGCACTAAGAGGGAAGCAGTTATGAATCTGATTGAGGATTAAGATTGCTCAGGGAAAAATTTCTAAGACTCTAAAAGATGGGGTTTATCTGATTAGATGGCAATTACATTATGTTTATTTTCCTTTGGGGAGCGGGCTTTGGACCAAGTTAATAAATGAATTGTTCATGTAATTGGGAGTTTACTGGGTTCTTGAATAACAATGAATAATAATAATAATGAATAAACTCCCAGAAGAATTTACTCACTACTATAGTAGAGTATTCCTGCTCAGGCAGAGGCATCAGGTTGTTGTTGTTGCCTTCAGATGGCAAGGCCATGAAAGTGTGCCTTCCGTAGTACTTTCTCTATGTTTTCTCCCAGATGATTAGAAAAACAAATCTGTCACTTAATTTAGTACCCCATGCTTAGAAAAGGAACTTATGCCTTTATGTTCCTGATGGTTATTTCAATACTTCAGCTGATGAAAATGTAGACTGTTCCATATTTTAGACACCATCCAACTCCCAAGCATTTCTGTTTCATAAACTGGGACAGCTTCCAGGTTAGTTTTGTGAATCCTTTATTTCCCGAGCCAGACTATCACTCAGCCTGTTCACCTTGGGGAGACCATAGTTCCTGGGCTCATACTTCCTGTGAAAACATCATCCTAAGTGAATGGGATGGTTGATTCAATTGAGAATATTTACACCCAAGCTTCTCAGTAGTTTATTCTCAAACCTGTTGTGACTTGGATAGGAAAGAATGATTAAAATAAATAAAACAGCAGTGGCCATCATCATATACAAATTAGCTAAAATAAAAGACTTGAAATTCAATACATACTTCTGTTTTTAAATTCCACATCTCAGGGGCTTTGGTTGTGGCTCAGTGGTACAGCACTTGCCTAGCATATGTGAGGTACTGGGCTCGATTCTCAGCATCAAATAAAAATAAATAACAATAAAGGCTCATCCACAACCATATATATATATATATATATCTTTTAAAAAATTCCACATCTCAGATTTTATTGACTCATAAAGTTGGAAAGAAGCTTAAAAGTGTCCAACCAATGTTTCTTTCTTTCTTTTTTTTTTAAATTTTGTACCAGGGATTGAACTCAGAGGTGCTTAACCACTGAACCACATCCCCAGCCTTTTTTGTTTATTATTTAGAGACAGGGTCTCTCTGAGTTGCTTAGGGCCTCGCTGTGTTGCTAAGGCTGCATTTGAGTTCTCCATCCTTCTGCCTCCACCTCCCAAGCTGCTGGAAGTATAGGTGTGCGCCACTGTGCCTGGCATCAACCAATAATTCTTATTTCTCGATTTTATAAACTTTGGGGGGACTGTAACAGCTGTGGATCCTATTCTCAGAAGAGTAAAATTACATACACAATATTGGGTTTCAAGAAAATATTGGATTCCTAAAAATTGTTTCTAGATCCTACATGAAGAAATCCATTTTGTGCCAAAGCCTAGCCTTGAGTCTGGGAGAAGTTCAGTGACCTTTGTACAGCTACACAGCTTCGATGGCTGAATACTGTACTTCTTTTGTTCCTTTCCTATCATGTTATCCCTTCCCTTAAAACCAGCTCTAAATTTATAGAACCTAAAGGACGGGCAGGGAGATTAAGTTTAAAAATCAATGATTTCAGCTTTGGTTTACCAACTAGGACAACAAAGTACATTAAGTGAATAATACCCAAAATATTTGAGTCATTGATTTAGAAAAGCCAGAATAACTAAGCAAAATTTTTATACTCACTATGGTTATTTAAGGGCTAATCCAGATCCCTAGTTTATCTAATTTCTTGATCATTTTCTTATCTGGACTGCCTGCATCAAAATTAATCATTTAACTGTCAGACAAATCACTCTAGAGCACTAGATTAACACATTTATCCTGTCTACCCTTTCCTTTTCTTGCTCCATCCAAAGCCCCCCATAATTAGGCTCACTCTGAGCCACATTATCTACCTAGCTTTTTTAGGAAGACATCAAGCTGAAAGGAGTACAGGCACATAGTTGTCATTATTTACATCCCAGTATATCTCCTACCACTATACCTTTGATCCGGTTACTTAGTTTCTCTGTACTTCAGTATCTTCATCTATAAAATAGGATACAATTTCATTTATTCTTTTAGTCTTTCATGTTGTAAGAAATGAGTGTAGCATTTGCCTGAGTTAAATGGTGGCTTTATGTCTTTTCGCACACATACATGCCCTTTATTGGAGTCAGGCAAGTGTATCCAAGTACTCAGTTCCTATCACTGTTACTACATTACTGCATTATTCATTCAATATTAGCCAAGATCCTTCTCTGGTTTAGTCATTGATGTGTTGGGGTTGGGAGGTGTGCTAGGTTCTCTTCTTTTTCTCTTTCCTCTATTCGTAATAGTTTCTTTTCCTTCCACCCTCTCTCCCTCCAGTGGGATTGACCCCAGTGCCTTGCATATGCTAGGCAAATGCTCTACCAGTGACATACAGCCCCAGTCCTTTATTCATTTTGACAAAGGGTCTTGCTGGCCTTGAACTTGTGATCTGCCTGCCTCAGTCTCTAGAGTAGCTGAGGTTACAGGCATATAGCACTGTATCTGGCTCATAATAGTTTCTTTACTGGTATGCTTCATAAAATTTTATTCTCATTTTCCCATTGTAAGAGAACAGTTTTCTTTCCAGTGAATAAACACTTGATGTAAGAGACAGATTTTTTGTCTCTAGAATGGTGGAGAGCAGTTGATGATGTGGCAGTCCACAGGCTAGGAGCCAGCACTATGCCTCTAATTTGAAGGGTGGGGTCACGGTAGGATTCTGAAACTGATGAGGATTTCATTTTGGATTTTGTTTTTTTTTTTTATTTCACTATCTCACATGTTGAAAAATATATTAAAAGGTAAATTAAATGCTGACCTCCTTCTTTCCTTCCTTCCTCCCTTCCACTGGGGATTGAACTCAGGGGCATTTGACCACTGAGCCACATCCTCAACCCTGTTTTATATCTTATTTAGAGACAAGTCTCACTGAGTTACTTAGCACCTCACCATTACTGAGGCTGGCTCTGACTTCTCAATCCTCCTGCCTCAGCCTCCATGGCCACTAGGATTATAGGCATGCACTGTACCCGCCTCTTTCTTTTACTCTTCTTCTTCTTTTTTAATAGCTTTATTCTATTCTTTCTGAGCCCTAGGGAAACGTGTAACTTCCTCTTTGGAGGAATCATTTCATTCCTTTCTGGTCACTGTTCTAATTCATCCGGCCTTCCTCAGGTTCCTACACTTGCTTAATTGTTTGATTTTACTCTTTTATCTGCACAATTGGATTGTAAGCTATCTAAGATCAGAGACTTAGACAAAATCTTTTATGTCCTGCAGCAATGCCTATGGAAGTTTAGGATACATGAATAGATACTTGTTGATTCATTTCTTGCAATCACCCCATAATATAATTTCATTAATTGTTAACAAAAGAAGAAACTCTTTAGCCTTATTCTATTTTAGTAATTCTAGATTTTCGTATTCCATGCTGTTTTTCTTCTTGGACTAAAGCTAATCAAGCCCTATTATTTATATGGTACCAGTGATTCAGCCCAGAGGCACTTGCACACTGAGCTGAATCTCTAGATCTTTTTTACTTTTTTATTGAGACAGGGTCTCACTAAATTGTTGAGGCTAGCTTTTAACATGGGATCCTCCTGCCTCAGCCTCCTAAGCTACTAGGATTACAGTGTGTGTCACCATGCCTAGCATGGCATTTTATTAAAGATTCTCCAGTGCTCTGAATTTCTTTCAAGAAGGCCCCTATTAAGCACTTCAGATTGAAGTGGAAGGGAACAGAGTTAAGCTGGATCAGCTCAGTGTGTGGAGGCTGATTTCTGAGACTCAGAAATCAAAAAGTAAAAAGACATTAAAAGTATCTATTTTTAAATAAGTAGGAAGAAACTTCAAAAGTAAGGTTATAATGTCATGATTATGTAGCAACCTAATTAAAGTTAATTTTAATATAATTTGTGAGTTTGTGTATTTTTGTTACTAAATTCTGCAGTGAAATTAAAAGCCTTCTCTAGAAGTCTTTTTACTCCTTAAGTAATATGTAGCCACTTGATTTGTTAATATTTACTAGTTTCTTTATTGCCTTAACTTTATCTTTGAATAAAAATACCTTTTTATTTAAAATGGCACTGTTAATAGCCAAAATTGGTAATATTTCATAGAAAGTTCATAGTAAGTACTTCTTACTTCATTTGAACAGATTTGAATAGGTTGAAAAAACACAAAAATTCAAGGGAAATAGCGTTTTCTTATGGTGTGTTTTATTACAATGGTTATCTCCTTTAAAGGTCTGAACAAGAAAATGAAAAGAAATACGTATTGCAGAGCTATGCAAACCAGGCAAAACTTAGGGCCTCATGCATGCAAGGCAAGTGCCCTACCACTGAGCCACATCCCCAACCACTTTTCTTTCTTCCTAGAATTAAAAGTTCATTTTATCCATTAACTGTACCTAGCTTTAAAAAGCAAATGTAGCCAGGCACAGTTGGCACATTGCCTGTAATCCCAGAGGCTCAGGATGCTGATGCAGTAGGATCTAGAGTTCAAAGCCAGCCTCAGCAAAAGCAAGGTGCTAAGCAACTCATTGAGACCCTGTCTCAAAATACAGAATAGGGCTGGGGATGTGGGTCAGTGGTGGTGTGCCCCTGAGTTCAATCCCCGGTACTTCCCCACTTAAAAAAAAAAAAAGGTAGATGTATTCATGGGAATAAATGAATAAATAAAATTTCAACCTGTGTTAATTTTCTGTTTACTAGTCATACACTTATAAGAAGTTTCAAAAATAGAACAGAGTTCCTACGTACTTATTATCCACCAAGGTGACAGTACACTTAAATTTTAATAGATCTTCTCTGCACTTCTTCATAAGTCATTTTTTAAAAATATATAACTTTTTTTTTTTTTTTTAAAGAAAAGACACATGTATCATTGTGTTATGCCTGAATTTTTTTTTTTTTTTTTTTTTTTTGGTGGTACTAGACTTCATCCTAGTAGTAGTGCTATGCCATGCCACGCCACGGAGCTACATTCCCAGCTTTTTTTTTTTTTTTTTTTTTTGTGATGCTGGGGATTGAATCCAGGGCCTTGTGCATGTGAAGCAAGTGAGCTATATACCCAGCCCCCTCTTTATTTTTTGAGACAAGGACTCACTAAATTCCTAAGGCTGACCTTGAATTTGTGATTATCCTGCCTCAGGCTCTCAAGTGGCTGGGATTACAAGGGCTGGGCTGATCATCTTTAAAATTAGAAAGTATCATGTAAAAGAAAGGGTCCTTTTGTTATTATTGTTTTAGGGCATTTTCCCCCATTTCCAGATTGACTTATTTTTCCCCATTACCATTGACTTAGAAAGGGATTATGCTTCCTAAGTACCTTTCTGGTTCATTTCTTATCAATATCCTAAAAAGTGTATAACACCATTTTACTCCCTATATTGAAGAAACATATTCAATTGACTGTTCAGATTTCTTGTATTGAAGTTTATTTTGAATTTGAAAATTGTATTTGAAAACTTGAGAAATTTTTTGTTTTGCTTTTTTTAAACATCATTTGTTTTTCTTTCTTTCTAGCCTGAAAATGAAATTTCTTCAGACTGCAATCATGTAAGTATAGATTTCTTTTAACTCACCATATGTGCTTTATATCTATGATGATAGACTTTGGGATACTTCCTGTTTTCTTTGTGGAAAAGAAAACAGGAAGTATCTTTTCTTCCTGGAATCTTTTCTTAGATTCCCTTAATCTTAAAATGATAATAGACGTTTGTTAAGGACCAGGGTAAAATCTACAATACTTCTTCATTATAGAAACTGGCAGGTTTTGTCAAATAATATTTAGGTACTTAAGCTTAAGTTTCTTCATTACACTACCATATGAAAATAATGAGTTATCTGCTTATCAAGTTGACAGATTTTAAAGTTCTTTTAAAGTTATTTTAAAGTTCTTTCATTTACTCATCATTCAGTCATCTACTATGTGTTGTAGCTCATTAAAAGGAGACTGTGAAATTAAATCTATGCAAAAAGTTTTGGGTGCTTTGATGGAAGTCTGTGCAGAATACAGTGGTGACACAAAGTGAATTTTAATTTTGTTCATGTGTTTATGTCAGGAAAGGCTTAATGATGGAGTTGATACTTGATTTTCAGGAAGATGTGTTTGTCAGATTATCAGAAATCACCCTGTCTTGGTGTAGTGATAGATTGGATAGGGATTGCAAAAAAACAGGAGAGTTGGTTCTTACTATTCATTCTAAAAAAAATCTAGAGGGGTCTGAGACTTCAAAGTGCAAAATAAAACTTCAAGAGTCCTAGAAGAAAACTTGAACTAACACAACCCCACTAAACATAATAGTCACGCTTCCTGAATTCAGACTTACTGAAAAGCTGCAATATCAAGACTGTGGTACTGAATACGATAGACAGAATTGAGAATTCAAAAATAGGCACATGATTCATTTTCAGCAAGGGTATGGAGGTAATTTGGTAAGGAAAGGAATAGTCTTTTTAACAAATAGTATTGGAACAACTAGATCCCCACATTACAAGGAATGAATTTGGAGCCCAAAATCATACTGTATATTAAAAATGCATTGAAAACCTATATGAAAGAGCTAAACTGTAAAACCTGTTGAATAAATATAGTTGTAAACATTCATGACCTTAGATTAGGCATAGTGTCTTAGATGTGACATCTAAAGAATAAGCAACTAAATAAAATTTGATAAGTAGATCAATTCACCAAGTTTAGAATTTTTGTGCTTCAAATGAGACTGTCAAAGTTTGCTGGGCATGGTGGCGCACACCTGTCCCAGTGTCTCAGGAGGCTGAGGCAGGAGGATCTTGAGTTCAAAGCCAGTCTTTAGCAACTTAGAGAGGCTCTGTCTCTAAATAAAAATTTTAAAAGGGGCTGGGGATGTGGTTCAGTGGTTAAGTGCCCCTGGTTCATTCCCCAGCACCAAGGAAAAAAAGAAAAGTTCAAAACGACCCACAGAATGAAAGAAAATATTTGCAAATATTTTCTGATAATTGTGTAGTTAGTGTTGAAAAAGATTAAAAAAAAAAAAAAACTCTTATGATGAAAGAAACAAATTTAGGGTTGGGCGTATAGCTTAGTGGCAGAATGTATACCTACCATGCATGAGGTCCTAGGTTCAATCCCCAACACCACCCTGTCCCCAAAGAAGATATACAAGTGACCAGTAAGCACATGAGAAGATGCCCAGTAGTGTTGTCATTAAAGAACTGCAAATTAAAACCATACACACCCACTAGGGTGACTGTAATCAAAAAGATGGACAATAACAAATATTGGCATGGATATGGAGAAATTAGAGTCTTCTTACATTGCTGATAGGAATGTGAAGCAGCACAAGAAGTCTAGTTTGTGGATTCTTCATGAGTTGAGTTATGATCCATCAGCACAGTGCCTTGTGCTGGGAAGGCCCATCCCCCTCTGTTGTCGCACAGCAGTGAATGTGTAAGACTTCTGACCTCTAAACAAGTAGGGTTTCTTCCCTTCAGCAAGCAGTCTGTTCTGCAGCAGTGGATGTCCGCTGGGTATCTCTAAACCAGTTCAATTCTAGCACTGTCTACCTAGAGAGAGCATCAGGTCACAGAGGTTAGGGCCTCAGTTCCCAAGACTGTCCTCCTCCCCCAGCACACACTTTTTTAGATACCAGTGGCAAATACCAGGTGGTATTTTGTTTAGTTTTGTTTTTCTAAAAAGAGACAGATTTTACTATATTGCTCAGCTAGCCTTGAACTCTGAGAATGACTTGATTCTCCCACCTCACCCTCCCAAGTAGCTGGAACTACAGAAATGTGACATTGTGCCCAGCTCCCAGCTCATTTTACTTGTGATTCTGACCAAGTGGCTGTAAATTGAGTTTTCCACAACTCCTTCCTCAGGTGTGATTCATTTACTCTACCAGCTCACAGAACTCAGGGAAACACTGGCTTACATTTACCTGTTTATTTTAAAGGATGTTACAAGGGGACTGAGGTTGTGGCTCAGAGGTAGAGTGCTTGCCTAGCATGCGTGAGGCACTGGGTTTGACCCTCGGCACCACGTAAAAATAAAATATTTTAAAAAAGGATGTTACAAGAAACACAGATGAAGAGATGCATATGGGTCAAGGTATGGAAGAAGGATGCGGAGCTTTTAGGTGTCTCTGAGCATGCTGCCCTCCAGGAATCTCCTTGTGTTCAACCTTCTGGAACTCTGTCCTTTTGGGGTTTTTATAAAGACCTCATTGTGAAGGCATTATTGCTAAGGTGGGGAAACTCAGCAGGCCTATCTATTCAGATTATCCTTGGCCTCTGGATGCAGTATTCCTTCCTACAGGGCACAGGGCTTAACCCATCTGGAATGAGGAAAATATCATGACCTATTATTGGACCAGAGTAAGTCAGAGAATTTCTTTATGGCCAGCTCTAAGATGGAAAGGTAAAGGAAAATTAGAGTTTCAATGACCTGCCTTAGGGAAGAAAAATTCTAGTTTCTGTGGCCTTCCTTGGGGAGGAAGTTATGAGCCAGGAATTGTGAACAAAAACCAAAGTATGTGTATCATAACATCACCAATACCCAAGACAGTTGAAAACATATGTTCATATAAAAATGTTTAAACAGATATTCAGAGAAGCATTGTTTGTAATAATCTAAAAGTGGAAACAACTCAAATGTACTTCAGTTGATGAATGGCTAAATAAAACATGGTGTGTCCAAACAGTGGGATATTATTTGGCTAAAAAAAAAAAGGGATGAAATGCTGGTGTATGCTACAACATGGACGAACCTCAAGAACTAACTGATTCATTGACGTGAAATAAGTAGAATAGGCAAATCCACAAAGATAGGAAGATTTAGTGGTTGCCAGGGACTGGGGGAATTGGGAAATGGGAAGTGACTGCTTGAAAATGCTCTGTAATTAGTGATGGTGATTATAGAACCATCAGCTTATACTTTGGATGAGTGAATTTCGTGGTATAAATTATATCTCAGGGCTGGGGATGTGACTCAACAATAGAGTACTCGCCTAGCATGTGCGGGTGCTGGGTTTAATCCTCAGCTCCACATACAAATTAATTAATTAATTAATTAATGGTATTGGGTCCAACTACAACTAAAAAAGTTTTTAAAATAAACAAATAAATAAATCTCGGCAGAGTGTAGTCAGCAACTATATAATTGCCATATAGCTTCCACTGTTAATTCAGATGCTTTTGTGTCTTTTATACCCCTACTTAATTCCACTCCTTTTGCATTATTTGGAAGCAGAATATCTTTCCATATGTTAATATCTTTCCATGTGTTAATATTTCAGTAAACATTCCTAAAAGGTAAGGGCTTTTAGAGAAACAATAACTATAATACCATTATCATATTTTTAAAAAATGTTATTTATTTTTGCTAGACTGGAGATTGAACTCAATGCTCTACCATAGAACTACATCCCCAGCCCTTTTTATTTTATTTCGAAACAAGGTCTCAGTAAATTGTCTAGGCTGGCCTTGAATTTGCAATTCTCCTGCCTTAGTCTTCCAAGAAGACAGAATTAGAAGTGTGCTCCACTGTACCTGGATGTTATCATATCTTAAAATACCATGATCCCTAATCAATTATCCAATTAGTATTTAATGTTCAAACTTTGGCATGATCCTATAAGGGAATTTATTTAATCTGATAAATAGTGGCTGTAAAAAGACCTATAACAGATGTGAAATATTGACAGCTTTCTTCCCAAGACTGTCTATAAGACATCGTTGCTCATTGTCACAGAGAACCTAGCTGGTATACTCAAGCAAGATAAAAAGCAGGCTAGAATTGGGAAAGAAAAATTAAACTGTCATTATTTATAGATAACATAATTGTTTTAGTAGAAAATCCAAAAAGAATTTGTAAATTGGGCTGTGGTTGTGGCTCAGTGGTACAGCACTTGCCTCCCACATGTGAGGCACTGGGTTCAATCCTCAGCAACACATAAAAACAAAACAAAATAGAGATATTAAAAAAAAAAAGGAATTAAAAAAAAAAGAATTTGGAGATAGACTGTTAGCAGGTGATTAATAGATAACTTCAGCAAAATCTCTAGATGTAGAGTCAGCACATAAAACTCAGTTACATCTTGTTATATTGTGTGCATATATGAATATGTAACAAATCCCATCATTATGTAAGTATAATGCACCAATAAATGTGGAAAAAACTCAGTTGTATTTCATATAATAAGAATAAGCAAATATTTTAATAATAATATTTGAAATAGCATACCTAAGAATAATTTTTAAATAATGTGTGTAAGACTGCTGTGCAGATAACTATAAAATATTAAGAGAAAGGCTTAAGTTCATAAGTTCAAAATTTACTATAAAAATGTCAACTGTACCAAATTACCTATGGATTTCATGCAATCCCAAATCTCTTGTTATCAAAATGGCAAGCTGGTTTTAAAATTTATGTGGGAACACATAGTGCCACTCATAGCCAAAACAATTAAGGAACCAAGCAGAGAGAATTTTTGACCACCCAATGGAAGAGTTAATGAGGCATGTATAATTAGGCCATGTGGTAGAGGCATGTATAATTAGGCCATGTGGTAGAGGCATGTATAATTAGGCCATGTGGTACAGGCACACCAGACCGGTGGAGCAGAATAAGACCAGAAATACCATACATATATGAACACCTGAATAAGGCACCATCCACATAAAATTCATTCTGGATACATTGTAGGTTTAAATGTGAAAGTGAAACAGTAAAATTTTTTAAAAGGTAACATAGAAGAATGTCTTAACTTTTGAGATTAGCAAAGATTTCTTAAATGAGAAAAAGCACTGATTATAAAGCAAAAGATTAATAAATTACATCAATATTTATTTTATTGGAACCAGGGATATAGCTCAGTGGAGAAGCTTATCTAGGATGCACAGGGCCCTGGGTTCAATCCCCAGCACCACATTAAAAATTTTTGAGGGGCTGGGGTTATAGCTCAGTGGTAGAACACTTGCTTTGCACATGTGAGGCACTGGATTCGATCCTCAGCTCCACATAAAAATAAAGATATTAAAAAAATCTTTGAAAAAATCTAACAATAAAGATAATAGAGTGATAATAGATAAAGGCAAGCCACCAAGAAAATACTTTTAACGCATCCGACAGTAACCAGAATATATAAACAACTCACACAAAGCAGTAAAGAAAAGCAAAGGAATAAAATTTTGGTTAAGATGCTTGAAGAGGGCTGGGGCTGTGATTCAGCGGTAGTGCATTTGCCTGGCATGTGAGGCACTGGGTTTATCAGCACCACGTATAAATAAATAAAGGTCTATCAACAACAACAAAAAAATTTTTTTTTTAAAAAGCTTGAACATCCATGTCTCACAGATGACTTCTGGTTGACATAAACATGGAAAAGGTGTTCAGACTCATTAGTGATCAGGTACCTGCACCACTAGAATTATAAAAATTGAAAAGACTGGGCTGGGGATGTGGCTCAAGCGGTAGCGCGCTCGCCTAGCATGCGTGCGGCCCGGGTTCAATCCTCAGCACCACATACAAACAAAGATGTTGTGTCTGCCGAAAACTAAACAATAAATATTAAAAAAGAAAAGACTGATAATACCAAGTATGTGTCTGAATGTGGAACTAGGTGCCTTTCATATACTGATAATGATAATGTAAATTAGTACAACTACTTTCAAAGCTGTTTGGCATTATTTACAAGAATGGAACATAAACATAATATATGATGTAGTCATTTTATTTCTAGGTATTTACCCAACAGGAATGCATATATATATATATATCTAAAGAGGCATTTACAAGAACATTTATAGCAGCTCATGACAACCCTGTGAGTGAAAGATGAGCAAAATTTTTTCCTCGTCTTCATGAGAATTGAAATCTTCTCATTTCTTAGTTCAAATCCCCTCTTAACTGATAAAAGTAAAATTTTAATTAAGTTTCTGGGTAGCATTGCTTATGATAAAAATGACCCAGCTGGTAGGAACACCATACTTTGAACTTCCCAAATATAGAGAGTCTTGTACTTGGGTATGTCCTCGTAGGGACCTTGGAAGCTATACTCACAGGTTTGTTAAAAAGATATTGGGAAGCTGGGCATAGGGGTGCACTCCTATAATCCTAGCTGCTCGGGAGGCTGAGGCAGAAGGACCTCAAGTTTGGGACCAGCCTGGGCACTGACTAGATGCAGTGGCACACGCCTATAATTCCAGCAGCTCAGGAGGCTAAGGCAGGAGGCCGAGAGTTCACAGCCAGCCTCAGCAACTTAATGAGGCCCTACGCAACTAAGTGAGACCGTGTCTCTAATAAAATATAAAAAAGGGGCTGGGGATGTCGCTCAGTGGTTAAGTATTCCTGGGTTCAATCTCAGGTGACCAAAAAAAGGGGATGGGGGCCTGGAATGTATGTAGCTCAGTGGTAGAGACTTGCTAGCATGTGCTGGGCCCTAGGTTCAACCCCTAGTACTACAGAAGTAAATAAATAAATAAAACAGAATATTTCACCTTCTGTGGATACCCACATTCCTCCCTTATATATAAAATAGCACCAATCCCTCCTTCTACCCTAGTGTATCATCTGACGTATTCTTTTGATTATTTGCATATTATTTCTTTCTTCATAGAAGGTAAACTCCTTAAAAGCAGGGAATTTTCACATTTTTTTGCTCATTGCTGCCTTAAACAGTACTTGGCATATAGTAGGCACTTGGGGGAGGGGGAGGGAAGAAACTTGTAGGAACTGAAGGATATGTATTTCTAAATTCAAAGACTTCACCAAATACCCAGTGCCATAGGTGGAAAGATAGTCCACAGCATGGCACATGTCAGTGAAACATCAGAATTTGAAGGGGCAGGGTGGGGGAGATACAAAACCTTTCAGAGAGGAAAAAATAAACAAGTCATAATCAAAATACATAGATTTGAATTCTATACTTCTTAGAAGCTAGGAGATAGTGGACCGATGCCTTTGAAAGTATGAGGAATAGTGTTCATTCAAAGTAATATACAATAAAGATACTCCAGACCTGCAGTTTTTAAAACATTTATGACCCGTGTATTTTTCAAAAAGCTACTGTACATCAACAAACTAAGGGGATACGATACACAAGACAGAAAAATAAAGAACCCAGTAACTAATGACTCAGCACAAGACAAGAGCAAAGGACATCCTAAGGAAACTGGTGAAGGGTTGGTGAAGGGTGACACCTGTTCAGAAGCCTAGGGAGCTGCCAGACCTGCTTAAGTGAGACAGAAAACTGCTGAAGAATGTCTCACCTGGTTGATTACTGATAGGTTTGAATATTTTGAGAGAAGAAGCACATTTCTGGTAAAGAGACTAAGTAGGATTAATTAGTAATGAGTATGTTGAAAAATAGGCCTATGAAGTAAATGACAATTAACTGTAGGACAGACTAAAAGTTCTATAGGAGAAGAAATATAATATTTACATTGGGGTGTGTGTGTGTGTGTGTGTGTGTGTGTGTATACACACATACACATAAAATTTCTTATATAATTAAAATTTTGAGTATCTGACGTTATGACTTGACTATGTTGAGAAGACTGGAATCAGGAAGAAGGGCATGAGAGTTCATTCTTCATCTATAGTATAAATTATAGAATACCTAAAACTGACAAATTAAGAAATAGCAGTATAAGCACTAGTTTACAGATATAGAGATAATTATAAGAAAAGGCAAAAACTCCTCTAGGGAGGAGTTTTTCAGTAACTGCTTGTTTTGATTTTTATATATTTGATTTTATTATTTTATTTATTTATTTTTGTAGTACTCAGGAAGCTCTGGGTTTGATTCCAGCCCTATTTTGGTTTTTAAATTATCTTTATAGAACTATTTGACTAAATAGGTAGCATTCACTTGAAATTTCTGAGGGTGAGTGAAAGAGGAAGTAGATAAAATGAACTATAGACTATATTTTCAGGGAATTTGACTATGGAGAAAGAATTATCCTTCACCCCCTCACACACAAAAAAAACATTGTCTTGTACTTTATTCTCCTTATCTCGAGTATATCTCATTTTCTCTCATCCAAATCAGTTCTTGCCTCTTAAGAGATCTATTAACCTTCCCCAATCTTACCCTTCTCCACACTGTAATCAGAGTTGATCTCTTGAGTTCTCTGGTTAAAATTATCTACTAGCTTTCTGTTTCCTTTAAGATAAACTTTAAAATCCTTAGTATGGGGGCTGGGATTGTGGTTCAGCAGTAAAAAGTTCAGCTAACACATAGGAGGACCTGGGTTCGATTCTCAGCACCACATAAAAATAAACGAAATAAGAGTATTGTGTCCAGCTACAACTAAAAAAATAAATAAACATTTTTTTTTTAAAAATTCTTAGTATGAACTGCAGAGCTCAGTGTGATCTGACCCTGCTCCTCTACCCCTCATCTTCAATACCCTCAACTCCAATCCATCCAAACCACATAGGTTCCCATGATTTACCCTCACCCTTCTGTCTTCCTTACCTTTCCGTACCTGGTATCCCAGTCTCCCTCAGTTCATCTGGCAGAATTCCTTCTAATCCTTGTGGAATGACCCCGGGATAATTTGACCACTGCCACCTCTACCTGCTTCTCCAACACTCACTGGGCTGTGTTCTTCCTTTGTATTCCCATAATGTCCTCTGCATGCTTCTGCTATCACATTTATCACACTGTATTTTGATTGCTTATTTTCTTTCCAGTTTGACTCTTCCTTCTTTTGTCCTCCTGTGGCTGAGCTTATTGCTGGTGGTTGGGTGATTAGAGCTTTCCATTGTATTTTTGGAGGGGGAAAGAGAAGAAACCCCACATATGTACTTCTTTTTTTTTTAATGTCATTGTTTTATTTTTTACATTTTTATTAGTGCATTATAGTTGTACATATTGATGGGATTTGCTGTTACATATTCGTCATGCACACGATGTAACAATACAGTTTGCCCAATATCATTCCCCAGCACTTCCCCCTCCCTCCCTGTTTTTTTTTTTTTTAAATATTTATTTTTCAGTTTTCGGCGGACACAACATCTTTGTTTGTATGTGGTGCTGAGGATCGAACCCGGACCGCACGCATGCCAGGCGAGCGCGCTACGGCTTGAGCCACATCCCCAGCCCCTTCCTCCCTGTTTTTTTAAAGATTTTTTTAATATGGACACAATATCTTTATTTTTATGTGGTGCTGAGGCTCGAACCCAGTGCCCCAGATGTGCGAGTCAAGCTCTCTGCTGCTGAGCTATAACGCCAGCCCCCTTCTCCGTTTTTTAACGTTAATAGTAAAGCTCCCCACTTCCTCCTTCTGGTGGTGGGGATTAAACCCATCCATGGCTTCAAGCAATATGTACTCTACCACACAGCTACATCCTGGCCCGTAAAATTTAACTTTAGTTTTGGAAATAGGCTAATGCGGAAGGCAAAATGTGACTTGCGTTTAACCTGCGGGGTATTAGTCTGTGGGTCTGTACAAAAGGAAGAAGAGCGAGAACACAGGACACCCTTCTCTTTCATTCACATTCTTTGCAGTAGAACTGTTGGCTCTAGAACACTTGGCCGCTGGAGGAATGACCTAGAAACTACCGCCAGTCGGTCCACCGGGCCACCTCCTTCCCCTCTCCACAGAGCATTCCGCAGTCTAGTGGAATTCCTCCCCAGGCCCTCCGTGACTTATGTACTTCTTTTCCAGATCTTCTTCAGTGCTTATACTGATTTAGCTGCTTGCTTCTGTGTTGTGCTTAGTGCAGTTTATATATGCCTCTGTTCTACTTCAAAAGTACAGCCCTGATCATAACCCTTCAGTGACTACCCTTACTTTGGGGCTGAAGGTCAGGTATAGTTTACAGGGCTTTCTTATCTGGCTTGTGTCTCCTGAGTCATCCTCCCTTGGACTTTGAATTCCTCTAACATGCCCTGTTCCCATGCATGCAGCTTCATTTATTTAAAACAGACTTCTCCCTACCATTTAATCTGGCTGCTACTTCTGACCTTTGAGGTTTCTCTTCATCTTAGATAGCATTTTCTCCAGTAAACTTTCCCTGACCAAAGCCCTCATTCCACCTCCATCTGGGGCATTCCTTCCCTGTCTTGCTGTGGCACCTGGTTAATCACTTCTGCCATTGACCTTAGCCACCACCATCCAGTGTGAGTCTTTTTCCTTCTGCTTTATTCCCCCATCTCTGGATTAGTGCCTGAACCTAGTATGGACTCTTTGTAACGCTTCTGTTTCCTCCAGTGGCCTGTGAAGCTCCTGTGTGTGGCACAAAGAAAGTGCTAAGAGAATGTTTAACTAATTCAGTAAATGACTGTTTTTACCTGGACTGTTTATACCTGGAGTATAGCAGTCAGAGAGAAAGAAATGGACCCCCTTCCAAAAAAAAAAAAAAAAACAAACAAAACCTCTTCATGTTCTGCATCATCCAAAGCCTCTATTCTTTGTTCTGAGCAGTTCGAAGGCTCATTTTTGCTACTTTTAAGTACTTTTAAGGATAATTTATTGAAATTATTTAACTGAAGCTTCAAAGATAAAATAGTATTCAGCCCTCACCTGGGAATAATAATGGCTTTAATTTTATAAAATGTGTGTATACGTGTGTGTGTGTGTGTGTGTGTGTGTAAAATCAGGTATTTTGATCTTAGCTTGGGTGTGGGGTGGGGGCGGCAAGCAGTGCTGGAAATCAAACCCAGGGCCTAGAGCATGCTATGTAAGTGGCGGCACTGAGCTGCATCCCCAGCTTCAAGTCAAGAATTTTAAAGGAATTAGATAGATAAGCCTAGAAACTAGATCCTGGGCAGTTCTCCTTCATAAGATTGATCTATGAAAGTATTGTTGCTTGTGAAATCTGAGACAAAACCCACCTCGTCTGAGCATCTGAGTATCTGAGTTAGACTTTTTGGTTTAAGCAAATTTAGCCTACACAACCTGTTTATTTTGTCTCTGAAAACTTCATTGGGAATTTTAATATTTAAGTTTTTTCTTAACACTAAATGATTTTTAACTTATAGTTTTTTAAAAAAATTATTTAGTAAAATTGGAAAAAAATGTCTGAATGGTACTGCTTTTGTTTTGTCTGCATGTTTTCTTCCTCTTATCTATAAATGTGATGGTATTTTGTCTTACTTTTTGTTACTTGATGCAAAAATGTTTTTATTTGACAGTATAATTAACATAATTTAACCTCTAATGATAAATTTCATAATATTCTAACTAGAGGATTTTTTTCTTTGTTTCTCCCTTGTTTGGTTTTTCCCCTTGAACCTAGTTATTGTGGAATTACAAGCTGAACCTGACTACTGATCCCAAGTTTGAGTCTGTGGCCAGAGAGGTTTGCAAATCAACCATATCGGAGGTAGGTTTTAAAATAATTTCATAAATATTAAATGACTCAGAAGAGAAAATTATATCTGTTGACCAGAACAGTCTTTAAGAAAGGAATAACTTGGTTATTTTTATCTTTCTTGGAAATTGACAACTGACTTGATTCAGAGATAGGAAGGGGGGGTGTAATTAAACTTCTTTTCAAGATCAGGTTCTCTCAGTCCCAAACCATCCAGAGCCACTGCTGAGGTTATCAGTGCTGCTCCCACACCTGTTACAATCTGCCAGGCCAGAGGCTAGTCCAAACCCCTGGAAGCTTCACACTCCTCAGTGCTTTGGCTCTGCATTTGGATCAATTGAACCACAGAAGTATAAGCTTCAGTAAGGAGCTAGTGCTATAAAGCTAGTGCTATAAAGGTTAAAGGTATCAATGTTTATATAGTTAGAAATTGATACTGAGTATAAAGGAAAAATTAATGAAAATGTATAGCACTGTACAGATACTAAGGGAAACTTTTTAATGATATTAATGAAAATTGTGGTATTTGAGTATCTTTTTTGTATTTGGGTAATTTTTTATTTTATTTTTATTTTTTGGTGGTGCTGGGGATTGAATCCAGGGCTTCTTGCATGATAGGCAAGCACTACCACTGAGCCATATCCCCAGCCATGCCGTAATTCAAGTGAGACAAAAATAAAAGGGCTGGAAGTTTAAGCACCCCTGGGTTCAATCCCCAGTACCCTCCAAAACCAAACCCTTTGATTGGAAATATACTCATGACCCTGTTTTTAGGTATCATCCATCTTAACTACTGAAGATCTCTGTTGCCCTTCAAGCCAGTGTGCAACTGATTACTAAAATTCCAGAATATTCTGTTGCTTTTTTTTTTTTTTTTTGGTACTAGGGATTGAACCCAGGGGTGCTTAACAACCACACCACATCTCAGCCTTTTTTTTTGAGGCAGAGTCTCACTAGGTTCTTACAGTCTTGTTAAATTGCTGAAGCTGGTTTTGAACTTGTGTTCCTCCTGCCTCCCCTTCCTGAGCTGCTGGGGTTACAGGTACACATGCACAGCAAAATTTGTTTCTTATTTATTTATTTAGGTCCTGGAAATTTAACCCAGGGCACTTTTCTTCTGAGCTACAGACCAGCGCTTTTTATTTTTTTAATTTTGATATAGATTTTCACTAAGTTGCTAAGCCTAGCCCCAAACTTTCAATCCTCCTGCCTCAGTTTCTGGGATTACAGATATGTACTACTATACCCCCACTTGAACATTGTTTTAAACATGTTTCTGTTCTAGACCACAACAGATAAACTTGTATTCTACTACGTTCAGAAACATGTGTCCAAATCCATAGTTAATGCAGAACATATTAAATGTTATCAAGAATTAATATTAGGGACTGGGGTTGTGGCTCAGTGACAGAGTGCCTGCCTCACACATGTGAGGCATTGGGTTCGATCCTCAGCACCACATAAAATAAACAAATAAAATAAAGTCTATCTACAATTACAAAAAATTTAAAAAAAAAGAATTACTGTATCTTGATTTAAATTTAGCACGGATATGGTAACCTAGTATAACAAAAGGAAGGAATAAATGGGTTGGGGAAACCTGAAATTCTATAATGAAATGCTAATCATTATAATAGTAGTTGTCCTAAATACAAAAAGGTTTGGGAGATTCTATCATATTAACTTGAAACAAAGCATGCTTTTCTTCCTCAGCAATATCCCTAGTATAAATTTCAACAGAATCTCTCCCTAATGACAGTAGTTTGCTGTGTAGCTTGGCTTGGACACACAGCTAGATTTCCAGTTCTACCCCTGTTTTCCTGACCTGCTCCTTTGATTCATCTCCTCACTGCCTACTGCATTCTGCACATAGTTAAAAGGACTTCTCTACTTGTCAGTTATAGATGTTAGCATCTCTTCTTACTCCATTTAGAAATGGATTCTACCTAAGTGTTTGGGTATGATTGTATTTTCTTACAGAACACATTAATCATGTATTTCTTAAAAGGCACAATAATCTGGGTAGCCATGAATGTCTATAAAAAACAGTGTCTATGTCTCTAACATCAGATGTGTGGGGACTTGCCCACTAGTGAGTGAGCTGTTTTCAGGGACACCAGCCTAGTGTCTTCTAATTCAATTCAGTTCTGACATTATCTACCTAGAGACTGTCAGATCTTACAGGTTGAGGCTCATTTCCTAAGATGTCCCCACCCCTTTAGGTCACAAGCACCAGGTGGTTTTACCTGCTTCTGAATGAACAGTTATAAATCAGAGTTTCCACAACCCCCTCAGGTTCTATTAATTTGCTCCAGTGGTTCACTTATGGAAACACATTTACTGATTTATTGTAAAGGCTATTTCAAAGGATCCAATGAAGACATGCATCCATCAAGGTATGGGGGGTGGCACCTCACATTCCAGGAACCTCTGCATGTTTAGTTCTTGGGAAGCTCTCTAAATCCTGTCCTTTAGGACTTTTATGGAGACTTCATTGCATAGCTGATGCCAAACTGAGTGAGGAAACTCAGCAAGGGCCGAAGGATTTTAGCACTCTCCTTGGCCTCTCCATGCAGCTCTCCTCCCTCCCTCTAGAGAATGGGGAAGCACCCCTGTGGAATGAACAGGATCTTATAACCTGGTACTGGACAAGGAAGGATTTAAAAATTTAATTTACCAGGAGGATTACAGTCTCTATGACCTGACTTGGGGAAGAGAAATTCTAATTTCTGTGACCTGCTTTGGGAAGGAAGTTGCAAGCCAAGAACTATGGACCAAAAAAAAAAAAGGCGTATCTGTTATAATATCACAGAATGGCACATTATTCTTTTTAAAAAAATTTTTATTCTAATTAGTCATATATGACAGCAGAATGCAGTTCAATTCATATGACACAAATAGAGCACAATTTTTCATGTCTATGGTTGAAAACAAAGTATGAGTCACACAATTTGTATTTTCATACATGTGCTTAGGGTAATGATATCCATCTCATTCCACTGTCTTTCCTACTCCCTTGTCCCCTCCTTTTCCCTCCCTCCCCTTTGCCTTATCTAGAGTTTGTCTATTCTTCCCATGGTCCCCTCCATCCGCATTATGAATCAGCATCCTTATGCCAGAGAATATATTCGGCATTTGGTTTTTGGGATTGGATTACTTTACTTAGTGTTATATGCTCCAACTCCATCCATTTACCTGCAAATGCCATGATTTTATTCTCTTTTAATGCTGAGTAGTATTCCATTGTGTATAAATACCACAGTTTCTTTATCCATTCAACTACTGAAGTGTATCTAGGTTGGATCCACAATTTAGCTATTGTGAATTGTGCTGCTATAAACATCGATGTGGCTGTGTCACTGTAGTATGCTGTTTTTGAGTCCTTTGGGTATAAACCAAGGAGTGGGATAGCTGGGTCAAATGGTAATTCCATTCCCAGTTTTCCAAGGAATCTCCATACTGCTTTCCAGATTGGTTGCACCAATTTGCAGTCCCACCAGCAATGTAAGAGCGTGCCTTTTCCCCCACATCCAGCATTTATCGTTGTTTATATTCTTTTTTAAAAAAAATATTTCTTTTTTAGTTTTAGGTGGACACAATATCTTTATTTTATTTTTACATGGTGCTGAGAATCAAACCCAGTGCCTTATGCATGCTAGGTGAGCGTGCTACCACTTGAGCCACATCTCCAGCCCTTTTTATATTCTTAATAGCTGCCATTCTGATTGGAGTGAGATGAAATCTTAGAGTAGTTTTGATTTGCATTTCTCTAATTGCGAGAGATGTTGAACATTTTTTTAATGCATTTGTTGATTGATTGTATATCATTTTCTGAGAAGTATCTGTTCAGTTCCTTGGCCCATTTATTGATTGGATTTTTTTTGGTGTTATGATTTTTTAGTTCTTTATATATCCCAGAGATTAGTGCTGTATCTGATGTGCATATGGTAAAAATTTGCTCCCATTCTGTAGGCTCTCTATGCACTTCACTGATTGTTTTTGTTTTTTTGTTTTTTGTTGTTGTTAGTTACATAAGGGCATGATATCTTTATTTTTGTTTTTCATTTTTTTTAAATAGTTCCTGCACCTCAGAATAAAGGTGTTTTATTTTAAATGTTTTGAGATACCACACATAGTGGGTGACAATTGGGACTCAGAACATGCTATTCTGATGTATGATACTTTGGCAAGTGAGTACTTTGAATTGAAGGAAATTGGAAAAGCCTCAAAACCAAGTCTTTCTGACCTTCTCTCACCCTCCTGAAATCTGCCCCTCTGTCTCCTTCAAAGCCAATTGTTTATTCATTTTTATGTGGTGCTGAGAATTGAACCCAGTGTCTCACATATGTGAGGCAAGAGCTCTGTCGCTGAACCACAACCCCAGCCCTTCACTGATTGTTTCTCTTGCTGAGAAGAAGCTTTTGAGTTTGAATTCATCCCATTTATTGATTCTTGATTTTATTTCTTGTGATATAGGTGTCTTGTTAAAAGAATTTGGGGCCTAATCTGACATGATATAGATTTGAGTCACCTTTTTCTTCTATTAGGTACAGGGTCTCTGGTTTAATTTCTAGGTCTTTGATCCACTTTGAGTTGAGTTTTGTGCATGGTGAGAGAGATAGGTTTTAATTTCATTTTGTTGCATTTGGATATCCAGTTTTCCCAGCACCATTCATTGAAGAAGCTATCTTTTCTCCAATATAAGTTTTTGGCACTTTTGTCTAATATAAGATAACTGTATTTATGTGGGTTTGTCTCTGTGTCTTTTATTCTGTACCATTGGTCTACAAGTCTGTTTTGGTGCCAATACCATGCCATTTTTGTTACTATAGCTCTGTAGTATAGTTTAAGGTCTCGTATAGTGTTTCATTCTTCCTGCTAAGGATTGCTTTAGCTATTCTTGGGTCTCTTATTTTTCCAGATGAATTTTATGACTGCTTTTTCTATTTCTGTGAGTAATATCATTGGGATTTTGATTGGAATTGCATTAAATCTGTAGAGTGCTTTTGGTAGTATGGTCATTTTGACAATATTAATTCTGCCTATCCAAAGAGCAAGGTAGATTGTTCCATCTTCTAAGGTTTTCTTTGATTTCTTTCTTTAATGTTCTGTAGTTTTCATTGTAGTGGTCTTTCACCTCTTTTGTTAGGTTGATTCCCAAGTATTTTATTTTTTTGAGGCTATTGTAAATGGGGTAGTTTTCCTCATTTCCCTTTCAGAGGATTTGTCACTGATATACAGAAATGCCTTTGATTTATGGGTGTAGATTTTATATCCTGCTACTTTGCTGAATTCATTTACTAGTTTTAAATGTTTTCTGGTGGAATTTTAATTTCTTTGGTCTGTCCAATTACTCTGGCCAGTGTTTCAAGAACTGTGTTAAATAGAAGTGGTAAAAGAGGGCATCCCTGTCTTGTTTCAGTTTTTAGAGGGAATGCTCCAATTTTTCTCCATTTAGAATGATGTTGGCCTGGGGCTTAGCATAGATTACTTTTACGATGTTGTGATGTGCTTCTATTATCCCTAGTATTTCTAGTGTTTTGAACATGAAGGGCTGCTGTATTTTGTCAAATGCTTTTTCTGCATCTATTGAGATGATAATATGATTCTTATCTTTAAGTCTATTGATGTGATGAAATACATTTATTAATTTCCATATGTTGAACCAACCTTACATCCTTGGGATGAATTCCACTTGATAATGGTGCACTATCTTTTTGATATGTTTTTGTATTCGATTTGCCAGAATTTTATTGAGAATTTTTGCATCTGTGTTCATTAGAGATATTGGTCTAAAGTTTTCTTTCTTTGATGTATCTTTGCCTAGTTTTGGCCTCTTATTAGCCTCTTAGAATAAGTTTGGAGGAGTATCTGTTATAATATCACAGAATGACACTTTTTTTTTTTTTTAGTACCAGAGATTGAACCAAGGGGCATTTAACCACCAAGCTGCATCCCCAGCCCTTTTTAATTTTATTAGAGACAGGGTCTTGCCGAGTTGCTTAGTGACTCACTAAGTTGCTAAGACTGGGTTTGAACTCACGATCCTTCTGCCTCAGCCTCCTGAGTAGCTGGGATTACAGGTGTGCAACTCCGAACCCAGCTACATTATTATTATTCTTTTAACCTTTACTTTATTTATTTTTATGTGATGCTGAGGATAGAACCCAGCACCTTGCATGTGGTAGGTAACTGGTCTACTGCTGATCCACAACCCTAGCCCTAAATGAATATATTTCTAAATGCTTTCCTTTTTTCTCCCAATTAAAAAGTTAGGAAATCAATAGGAAAGTACCAAATATCTCTTTCTTAGAAGTAATTTGATTCAGGGCTGGGGTTGGCTCAGTGATAGAGCACTTGCCTCACATGTGTGAGGCACAGGGTTCGATTCTTAGCACCACATATAAATAAATGAATAAAATAAAGGTCCTTCAAAAACTAAAAAAAATTTTGGAAAAAAAAAGTTGTTTGACTCAAGCACGGAATATTTGTATAAATCAGCCACTTTCTTTTGAACAGATTAAAGAATGTGCGGATGAACCAGTTGGAAAAGGTTACATGGTTTCCTGCTTGGTGGATCACCGAGGCAACATCACTGAGTACCAGTGTCACCAATACATTACCAAGATGACGGCCATCATTTTCAGTGATTACCGTTTAATCTGTGGTTTTATGGATGACTGCAAAAATGACATCAACATTCTGAAATGTGGCAGCATTAGGCTTGGCGAAAAGGTATCACCAAAGGGATCTTATAAACTTATGAGCTTGATAAATGAATATCATTGTGTAATTCACATGGGAAAAATTTAGGAATAGAGTGACAAGGTTCAAATTAAAAAAAAAAAAAATTGCCCAGACACCTCTAAAATCTAAGACTAATGAATGCATTTCGTGTGTTCCTAACAAAATATTTCAATACTGTGTATGGGGAAGTAAAGGAGTCAACATCTGCGAAGACAGTGTTATCTTCAAAGTATAACTTACAACATGCATTTGGCAAAGAGAGACCAGGGTTCTCTGTTTCTCTGCACATAAACTCACTGTTAATATGCTTTAGTCAGCTTTTATGTCTCCAAACAAAATACTTAACAAGAACAACTTAAAGGAGAAAACATTTATTTGGGGCTCACAGTTTCATAGGTCTAAGTCCTAGACAGCCAGCTCCATTGCTCTGGGCTGGAGGTGAGACAGAATATCATAGGAAAGGGCCCAGCAAAGGAAAGCTGTTCAGCTTTTGTTGAGGCCAGGAAGCAGAGAGAAAGGGGGAGGAAGAGGCCACACACAGATGAGCCCTTCTAGGGCACCCCCCACCCCCAGTGACTTACCTCCCCCGCCCTACCTGCCTACAATTACCACCAGTCAGTCCATTCAAACTAGGATGGCTGATTAGGTTATAGCTCATGCAGTCTTTACTTCTAAACATTTCTGCATTAACAGGAGCTTTTGTAGGACACCTCATATCCAAACCATAACATACCATGAAAAATTTACTTAGCAGGCATACTGGTTGGTCTGCATTTGTAAAATTAGGTATTTAAATATTAGAAAAGGTACTTCTAACTTATCAGAAGAAAGGTGATCTGTACATATGATATATTATCTTCATCTCAGAAAAACTGATTATAGTAAAGACAGAAAAGAACTGCCTAACTAGTTTCTTCCTCAGTTATATCTGATCTTTGAAATTATTAACCTGTTAAACAGAAGGACACAATGAAGGTTTGGCCAATTTATTTAGAATTTGTCTGCTTAGCAAAAAACGAAAGAAACTCTAGAAAAGTAATGAATGCCAGTGGGAGACTTGGTCTGAGACCCGTGGCATCAGCTATTAAATGCTGCTGCTCATTAATCTTTTCTTTAGAACATAGGATGGAAAATAAATTCATTTGTTTCTTTACCTCTGTTTATGGTTTGCAGGCATCTTTAACAAAGGGGGCATGGTATTAGAATCCTGAGCACACTAGCTCAGATGAAGGGTTTTGACTATCACCAAGCCTTGGTGCCTATCCTCCGTATCAGCACAGATCCCTGAGCCCTTTCATAGATACCTCAGTATAGAGTCAGTCTGTGTAAGCTTGGCATACTCCTTTCAGGCAGCTAAAGAAACGCCAGGGTTTTGTTTTTTTTGTTGTACTGGTATTGAACCCAGCGTTGTTTACCACTGAGCTACATCCCCAGTCCTTTTTAAAATTTATTTGAGACAGGGTCTGTCTGAATTGCTCAGGCTGGCCTCTAACTTGTGTTCCTCTTACCTCAGCTTCCTGAGTAGCTGGGATAACAGGTGTGCACCATCACACTCGGCCATTTTCATCTTTTGATATACTTATCAGTTAGGTACAATTTCTGTATCACTACCTTGCCATCAAAGGTTTTATTGTATTTAGGGGACAGTGAGATGGGCTCATGCCTGCACTTATGTCTCAGAAAAAGCATGTTCCTTCCAGTGTAATTTGGTACCACAGCTGCATTGAAAAAATGAGAAGGAGGCATATCCTCAGCCCTTCTTTGCTTTTTCTAACTGTAGTTTGCTTCTCCGTGGCCAGTTATGTAGTAACTAGATAATTTTATCCTGAAAATTAGTTAATTGGCTTCTGACCATAGAAGAAAACAATCTCATCAATTTCAAATTTACTGCTGATGAAACTTGAAAACTGTACCATGACCTGCTTTGAACTGACCTCCTCCAAAGGTCAGAGGGGAGGATTTTTGGATAATCTGTATTGTGCCTATATATGAACATGTCATTCAAAGCTATGTACTTTTTCTCAAAATGTTAATATATATAAATTGTAGAACAAAGAAGATACATTAATAAAACCTTTAACATGTTCAGAATAAATGTTGTTAAAATGAAAGGACAGATTCCCAAAAGTAAACATGTGAATGATTCACATCATCCAAAGAAAAAATAAAGAGTGTGTCCTCCAAAAAGGAACTTAATTGTAGATCTGTGCCACAGTATGACTGCTTTTATACTTTCAGTAATTATATCATTTTATTATTTCCTGTTTTTAACCAATTACTTGGAGTAACTGAAACATTCTCTCTCTACCAATGTAGATTACAGGAGACACCAAAAACACTGAAATAGAAAATGGTTTATATCAGAGATAAAAACTGAGCTCTTGCCAGGCATGGTGACTCATTCTTATAATCCCAGTTACTTGGGAGACTGAGGCAAGAGGATTGCAAGTTGGAAGCCAGACTGGGTAGCTTAGCAAGACACTGTCTCCAAAATAAAAATTTAAAAAGGGCTGAGATGTAACTCAGTGATAGAGCACTTGCCTACTTGAGTTTATTCTCCAGTACCATACATACACACACACACACACACATCACACATACTTACATGAGTTCTTACCTACTATTTTTGATGTTAATATTAACCTTTTCTGCTATTGTTTGTTTATTATTATTATTTTGGTGCTGAGGATTGAACCTATGGCCTCTGAACCAAGCACTGTGCCAACTGAGTACCCAGCCCCATTTGTTTATTTTTAGGATATGAAATATAGGGAAGAAAAATAACTACCTACCAAACTTCAAAAAAACTGATCAAGATATTGGCAGTAGTCTTCAGGCAGATGTTTCTAAACATTAATAAAAAATTATTGAGGTCCAGGGATGGAGCTTAATGGTAGAGTGTTTGCCTAGCATGTTCAAGGCCCTAGGTTTAATCCTTAGCATAGTTGCGAATTCCTCCAACCCTAAACCTTCCCCCAAAATATTGTAAGTCTAGGATCATTTGTTAATCATAATTCCAATGTGTATATTAATAACTAAACCTAAGTAATTTTAATATCTTATAGGTAATGTATAAGTGTGAGTCCACCTCATTTGTTTTTACTAAAATTTAATAATTAGCCATTTAGTAGTCTTTGTTGTCAAATATTTGTATATATTTCAGTTATTAACTCAAATGGTTGACCCAAATAGCTCAGAGACTCTGGGGAACTCCTGAAATATCTTTTATTGAAATATATATTTATCTGAAAGATATAATAAGTGAAAATATCCAGTGGAAGTGATGTTATATCCTAATACCAATGTGAGACTTACAGTTGCTCTAATTAAAATGAAATCTTGGATTCCTCCTGGGGCTCTTAAGGCATCATGATGTTGCCTTAAATCTAAAAAGAAGCAAAGGGTACCATTAAGAAATACAATCGTACTAAATATTTAATCTTTCTGGTGACATATTTAAAACAATTATAAACCCCAAATATGCCAGGAAACATTTGGCTGACTCATTAATTGGAATCATTTTCTTGCCCTGTGATGCTTGGATTAAAGTCTGAACTTCAAGAGTTGACGAGCATGCTATTATTTTTAACTTCCTTTTGACGATTTGTATGATCCACAATTTGTTAGATCTTATGATGAAAAAAATGCAAGTCCTTTCTTTTGATTCTTATAGGCAGAAGTGTGGTTCTGTAGGCTTTTTATACATTTTCATATATGATCAAGATTTAAAATTTTTAAATTGGAAGAAAAAATCTAATTGCTAGTGGCTGTGTAAGTTTTTATGACCTACTAAACTTTGGTATAGGACATTATTTTATAACATAACAATGTTTATTACAATCACTGATGTACTGTAAGAAGTAAGTGACTGATAGGTTTCTGTCCTTTGATTTGTTTCTTCTTTGGGAGGTAGAAATGGATAGGCACTCATAAATTAGGAAGAAAAAAATAAGCCTATTCCAGATTGCTGGGGTGTATGGCTACTTTTTTCTCTCCATCCTTTTTGTCATTCATCCCTCAGTTTTCTTCTCCAAAAAAACTTCTCAGTCATCCCAGGTTTCTAAGCATCAAATATATTAATTTATAGCTAGTGAAAAAGGTGAGGTCCTGATAGAGAATAGGAAGGTCTGCCAACCTACTAGTGCATTGTGCTTCTTAATCAGTTTTGGATTATCAGATGTTTTGAAAACTTTGAAACCTCCTCATAAAAATGTACAAAACCCACACATAAATTCTAGGAGTTTCATAGATCCCACCCACCCACATTTTGCAGCTCAGATGAGTTGCATAATTCCTTTAAGCCTCTGTTTGTTCATCTGTATAATAGATAAAAACTCTGTCCCTGCTTCATGGGTATTTTAGAATATGAGCATTTGCGTGGAAACAGTTGGAAATAAATGTGTTACAGAACACATTTTGTTACAATAAGATAGAGAATATGTGCATATAATATTCTTTTATATATATTTTATATATTACATATATATATTCTTTTATTGAAATTTTGCCTAAAGTAGTTGTTTCCCTACCTGGTTTTCACAATTTTTATATTATATACTTATGGTTTCATGGACTTGTATTCTATCATAACATTTTTATGTGTGTATATAAACAAATGGTAACACTATTTTCAGCTGCTTTAGTTTACCTATATCAATGGTTATACCTCTCAAGTTGTAGCATATATTATAATTATAGAAGATTTGAATCTTGAATAAAAAATATCTAGGGAAGTTTCTTCTATTTTGGATGAATGAATGAATACTTGTGGTAGCTGTAGAGTGATACAATATATAATTAAAGATAATTGGATGATCTTAGGAAAATTCAGTTTGTATAAACCATGGTTATCATGTTAAATCACGTTAAGATAAATCCAAAACATCAAAGTGAGTATTACACTACAGTTGGTACATATTGGAGACAGAGGGTCTTATAACATCTTTCTTTAATGGATTTTGTTGTTTGTTTTGGGCTTGGGGTGGTTTTTGGTACTGGCGATCCAACCCAGGACCTTGCATGTGATAACACATGCTGTGCCACTGCGTTACGTCCCCAGCCTGGTTTCTTGTTTTTTAACTTGATGAAAAGCACTATTATTTGGGAAATATCTGACTTTTAGAGGTTAATTTACAGAGATTTCTGCAATGTTGTTTCAATATTAACATGAACCAGATCATTGGGCTGATATTTCTTGAGAATTTTCTGACATTTAACCTTTAAATTCTAGTGCTAACCTATACTTAAAATTTCCAGAATGTGTTTTTCCATTTGTAGCATATAACATATATATTCTAGCTGAAGATTATTAAGGGCTTTTTTTTTTTAAACTTGGATAATGTGGTAGATTCCCACTTGATTTCTCAGAATATCAATAATTTAACCATGTTGGGGGTTTTGTTACATTTTTTTCTTTTAACTAAATGATGTTTATTAGTATTATATATATATTAGTATCCTTTCTATTTTAGGATGCACATTCTCAAGGTGAGGTGGTATCATGCTTGGAGAAAGGCCTGGTGAAGGAAGCAGAAGAAAAGGAACCCAAGATTCAAGTCTCTGAACTCTGTAAGAAAGCCATTCTCCGGGTGGCTGAGCTGTCCTCGGATGACTTTCATTTAGACCGGCATTTGTATTTTGCTTGCAGAGATGATCGGGAGCGTTTTTGTGAAAATGTGAGTCAGCCTAGAAGCTGTTCTTCTTTCTTCCTTTTCTTTTTAAATATCTTTAATCCTGTATTCCAAAATAAAATAAACCACAACAAACCCTCACATGCAGAAAAGCCATAGAAATGAGAGATGGAGTCAGTTCTAGGATAACAGAAAACACTGTTGGATGCTCAGCCTAGATGATTTATCATCTTGTTAACAGTTGGCTTCTAATAGTCTCCACACATTATTTTTTCTACTTTGTCTCACTTATCAATTTCAATTCTTCTATTTTATCTATAGAAATTTTATTTTATTGCGGAATTCTGTTCATATTTATTATATGGTTAAAACTGACACATGCATATTTACATGGTTTGGGCTAGTACCTACTTTAAAAGCCAAATTCTTGCAAATTCTTGATTACTACCTGATGACCCTTTAGACAACTTAGACAACCCCCCCCCCCCCCCCCCCCCGTGCTTGGGATTGAACTGGAGGCCTTGAGTATGGAGGGCAAGTGCTCTATGTCACTGAGCTGTGCCCCTATATCCTATAGACAACTTTCTGACACTTTATAGTCTACATTCTCACATCAAAAGACTGAGAGTGACTTGTATATACTTCCTCTCTGCCTGCTGTTTTGAATTAACACATTAACTTTCAGAACCACTGAAGAGTTTTTGTTGGTACTAGGGATTAAACCCAGGGCCTTATGCATGGGAGGCAGGCACTCTACCAACTGAGCTATATCCGTAGCCCTGATTGTTTTATTGATGCTAAAAGTTGTAAGAAAGGAGATTTATTTGACACTTCTCTTTGTTCTCTAACTGTATTTTCTAGAAAGTTTTATATGAGATCGTAGATGATGCACTGTTCCTTAGTAGTTACTTAGCTAATAGTAATAATAACAACAACGTGTGTGTTTTATCTTACAGACACAAGCTGGTGAAGGCAGAGTGTATAAGTGCCTCTTTAACCATAAATTTGAAGAATCCATGAGTGAAAAGGTATTAATTTGGAACAACTTTATTAATTTCTTTTTCTTTTTTTTTTTTTTTTGTACCAGAGATCAAACCCAGGGGTGCTTAACACTGAGGCACATCTACAACCCCCTCCCCTTTTTTATATTTATTTTTTAATTATAGGTAGACACAATAACTTTATTTTATGTGGTGCTGAGGATCGAACCCAAGGCCTCATGCATGCCAGGCGAGCACTCTGCCTCTGAGCCCCAGCCCCTGCAACCCTTTTTTAATTTTAATTTTGAAACAGAGTCTCTCTAGGTAGATGAGGACCTCTCTTAGTTGTTAAGGCTGGCCTCAAGCTTGTAGTCCTCCTGCCTCAGCCTCTCAAGCTGCTGGGATTATAGGCATGTCCCACCACATCCAGCTATTAATTTCTTAAAAGCTTTCACAAACCCTTTATATAGTTGCCTCAGTTTCCACAGGAGGGTTAGTTCCAGGACCCCCGAAGATACCAAAATCTAAGGATGCTCAAGTCCTTTATGTAAACAGGCATAATGTTTGCATATAACTGGGCACATTCTCTGTATGCTCTAAATCACTCTAGGTTAGTTACAATATTTAAATAATGTAAAAAAAAATAATGTGAAATATTATATAAATGTGCCTCACAGGTAAACAGCTTTTTAATTTTTTAGTAGTATCTCATTAAACATTCTTATTACTGTTTTGTCTTGGAATGAATGCCCACCCATTTACTCCTGCCTTATGTCACACTGGTTTCACTTACCTGTGCTAAATTTTAACCAAATGTAAAGACCAGCATTTAGACTGCAGATATTATAGTGCTTGCCTGTGAGTCTCCATGCTTGCTCAGAAATTCTTGTGAACAGCTGAATACGTGAGTGGTCTTACAGCTCTCTTGCTGTGTTCTTTCTTCAGTGTCGAGAAGCACTGACAACCCGACAAAAGCTGATTGCCCAGGATTATAAAGTCAGTTATTCATTGGCCAAATCCTGTAAGAGCGACTTGAAGAAATATCGGTGCAATGTGGAAAACCTTCCTCGATCCCGGGAAGCCAGGCTCTCCTACCTTCTGATGTGCCTAGAGTCAGCTGTACACAGAGGTAAGAATTCATTTCTTTTTATCCCTTTTTAATAATTAAAATTATTATCTTTTTATACCTTGTTCATTTTTAGATTTGTATTCTAAAGCTTCTTGTTTTCTAGTATTCTTCTTCTTTTTTTTTTTTTTTTTTTTTTTGGTACCGGGGATTGAACTCAGGGATACTCGACCACTGAGCCACATCCCTAGCCCTATTTTAAATTTTTATTTAGAGACAGGGTCTCACTGAGTTGCTTAGGGCCTTGCTTTTGCTGAGGTTGGCTTTGAACCCTTGATCGGACTCCCAGGTTGCTGGGGTTACAGGCATGTACCGCTGCGCCCCGCCAGTATTCTTAATTTTTTAAACACATATGTGTAGCATTTTTAAGAGGATTAGGGTAACATGAATATTTCGTGTGTGAGCTCTGGGTCACAGATACTTGACTTCAAATTATGGCTATATCACTAAACTAACTGTCTGGGTGGCAATTTTTATGGTTTTTTTGTTTTGTTTTGTTTTAAATCTCTCATATGTTATCCCAGTTGGAATTTACAGCACAATAAAGCAAGGGGTGGTGATGGCTAGAGTAAATATTTACAGTATAGTCTTTTGTACAAGCTTTAACTGTGTAGGCCAATGAGGATTGTTTTTTAGCTTTCATTTATACCCCTAATGGTTCTCATATTGATAAAACTCTTTGATAATCTCTGTCAGTGGTTGAGCATGTGCTAATATGTATATGGTCCTGAGTTCAGTCCCCAACACCAAGAAAAAAAACAACCTACATATTTCCTTTGGCAGAGCATTTGCATTATTAGTTTAGGAAATACATGTGTGTGATAAAGAACACTGGCAGAATAAACCTGAGTTTCTGGAGTCTCCACGCGCTTTATGCTGCTAAAGCTTTTTCTGAGTCCTAAACTTTTCAGTCTGGATATTGTATGACTGGCCTGTTCTAGACAGAAACAATTTTTTTTTAAGGTTTTTTTTTTTAACTTGTAGATGGGCACAATACTTTATTTATTTATATGGTGCTTAGGATTGAACCCAGTGCCTCACGCAGGCGAGACAAGCGCTCTATCACTGAGCCACAACCCTAGCCCAGAAACACAATTTATTTATTTATTTTAGTTGTAGTTGGACACAATACCTGTATTTTATTTTACTTATTTTTTTATGTGGTGCTGAGGATTGAACCCAGGGCCTTGCACATTCTAGGCAAGCACTCTTCCACTGAGCTACAACCCCAGCCCCTAATTTTTTTAAATAAAAGCTTTTATTTTATTTATTTTTATGTGGTGCCGAGGATCAAACCCAGTGCCTCACACATGCGAGGCAAGCGCTCTACCCCTGAGCTACAACCCCAGCCCCAGAATCATATAATTAATATGTGGTGATTTCTGATCCTAACTTAGGGCGACAAGTCAGCAGTGAGTGCCAAGGGGAGATGTTAGATTACCGACGCATGCTGATGGAAGACTTCTCTTTGAGCCCTGAGATCATCCTGAGCTGTCGAGGGGAGATTGAGCACCACTGTTCTGGATTACATCGGAAAGGGCGAACCCTGCACTGTCTAATGAAAGTTGTTCGGGGGGAGAAGGGGAACCTTGGAATGAACTGCCAGCAGGCGGTAAGGAAATTTTTTCTACTGCCACCTTGACTGTCACATTTTATTAGCTAATTGGCCTCTCCCTGACACTGTCCCAGCTTGCTTTTTCTCTATCATTTCTGTTATCACAGTGGAACATTAGGTACTAAGGACCAGACAGAATCTGGTTTCTTTGAGCATTTATTAATAGGAAAATGGAATTTCCTTGCAGAACAAAAGTTAGAGCTCATAATCAACAAAAAGAGCAATATACTATATTCTATAAAGAAAATGCATTGTTTACTATAGTTTCTAAAGAAAGGGTCATCACATGCTCTACTAGATTTACTGAACTCGTTGAACCAGGTTCTGATGAATCAATCAAGGGCTTTAACCTCTCCGTACATTTTATTGAGCTGAATGTGAAAGTGAATTGACATGAGCCGAAACTTCTAAGAGTGTCTTTTTATTACTGGTATGCAGCATGGCCTGAAGTATCAAGAAAGCATGTTATTTTCAAAATTGCACCATTTTCTCTTTAAGTTGTGTGGGGTTTTTGTTGTTGTTGTTGTTTTTGTAGTTGTAGATGGACAGAATGCCTTTATATTATCTGTGTATGTTGGTAACCGTCAAACTCAGGCCTCGCACATGCCAGGCAAGCCGCTCTGCCACTGAGCTACAGCCCCAGCCCACACCACCTTTTCTTATTTGACTAGGGCACTGTGAGTGGAAGGTTCTCCTTTTGCCACCCCCAAATTTTACAGTCGATTCTATAAAGCTAGTTGGAAGAATTCATACACTTTTGTTTAATCCAACTTAATAAAAAGTTGAGTTACTACAAATGAGATACTTGATATAGTTAAAACATTTCAGTATATTGTATCTGTCTCATTACTGTTGTATTTGTTTAGGTTTTTTTGTTTTTTTTACTGGATACTAGTCTTTGAATAGTTTAAAATACCAAATAAAATAGTAGTACTCTCTACAATGAACTTTCCTTTTGAAAGCGCAAGGATATTTTAGATATCCTAAAGTAGAAAGTTGAGGCTTTATCCTAAATGAAACTTTAGAAAACTACAATTAGCCTTTTATTTTTATAACTGAAATTTTTATTAAAAACTATTACTTGAATTTTATTTTCCTGCTAATCATGAAATTCAGAATTTTATAGTTGGAAGCAAAATTTTACAATCTGAAACATAGATTTAGACATGGAATAAAATTTCATCAGACAGAAGTGTGCATAGTTGTATGTGAACATCCCATGGTAGGAAAAATAGACAAATGTAGCCTCTTCTAGAATACCAGTCCCAGCCAGGCATGGTGGCACACATCTGTAATACCAGCGACTTTGGAGGCTGAGGCAAGAGGATTGCAGGTTCAAGGCCAGCCTCAGCAACTTAGTGAGGCCCTAAGCAACTTAAAAAAAAAAAAAGGGCTAGGGAGGGACTGGGGTTGTAGCTCAGTGGTAGAGCACTTGCCTCTCATGTGTGAGGCCCTGGGTTCGATCCTCAGTACCACATAAAAATAAACAAACAAAAATAAAGATATTATGACCAGCTACAACTAAAAAAAAAAAATATTTAAAAGGGGAGGGGGTTGGGGATGTGGCTCAGTGGCTAAGCACCCCTAGGTTTAATCCTCAGTACCAGTACCAGTGAATGAATCAATGAATGAATAAAAAAATCCCAGGCCCAGCTAGAAGAATAGCTTCTAGAATCTGCTGTGGTTTGAGTTTGTCACTATGTAGTTCCTTAGGAGCAGTTCTTGCTGGTGATTGCCCTAGGAAACCTCTGTGCCAATAAATGTGCCTGGGCCCCAAATCAAGAATGAATTGGGGGCTGGGATGGTGGCTCAGCGGCAGAGCGCTCGCCCCTACACGTGCAAGGCCCTGGGTTCGATCCTTAGCACCACATAAAAATAAATAAAATAAAAGTATTAAAAAAATGTATTGGGAGACAGCCTTTATTTCCCCTTCATCCTTAACTCAGAATAGAAGTTGTGGAGGGAGGTCAGAAGTAAGCCTGTCTTTTTACTCAGCCTAGACCTGTAGTGAAGTGTATAGAAAAAAAAAAAAATAGACTGGTTTAACTTTATTTTCAGGCATCTAGTTCACCCCCAGGGCTTTTTGGAATTTAGCCTGTTGAAAAAACTAGTGACTCAACTTGAAAGATAAATAAGTACCGCCCACGGCAGCCTTTGTGCTCAGAAGAAAGTGCTTTCCAAACCTAGAGGGTAGCCTCAAATAGCGAGCACTGGGGTTTTGCCCACATGAAGGCTTGGCAAGTAGAAAAGAAATACTTTATTTTTTCCTCACAAAAACTGAAGGCATTTCTTCAAAGAAAGAAAATTTCGTAGTCTTCTCCTGCATTATCCATCCTCAATCAAACAGAGTAATATTTTGAAACAATTTATTTTCAGACTTTTCTTCCTTGGTACAGTAGACATCAATACCTGTCTGTGGTTAACCATTATTTTTCACTCCTCTCTGCTTGGACTGATTTAGTGATAGCTCAGCAAGTAGTAAACTGTAAAGCATAAGGACAATTGTTATCTTTTTTTGGAGGGGGTTACTGAGGATTGAACTCAGGGGCACTTGACCATTGAGCCATATACGTGTAGGGTTCACTGAGTTGCTTAGTGCTTCACTGTTGCTGAGGCTGGCTTTGAACTGTGGATTCTCATGCCTCAGCCTCCCAAGCCACTGGGATTATAGGGGAGTGCCACCACACCCAGTCATGAACTATTAACTTCCCTTCAGACCTGGCTATATGAGTTTAGGCGAGCCTCTTCCAGATCATAGACTATTCATTTCTCCAAAGCTTTTTCCAGGTTTTCAAGCATGTCAGGGGTTGGAATAGATTTGCTGTCATCAACTAATCATGGTCTTTTTTATGTTCTCCAAATTATCATCAAGAACCAAAGTCCACCTCAAAGAAATGTTAATGAACAGCCCCCAGCAAAAAGGTGCTGACTCAGAAGTCCTTCCTGACCAGATTACTTCTTTGGCCCACCTGTGTCCCACCCCTCGGGCCTTCCCACCTACATTCCATCACTGAAAGAACTATAAAAAAGGGGAGACAACATCCATTCCACGGATTCCACCTCTTGGGTCCCCTTCTTCCTCTGGGGAGAAGTCTTTTCTGCTGTCCTTTAATAAACTTCTAATTTCTACTCTGAAAAAAAAAAAGAATTGATATAAATAACTTCCATTACAGAATTCAGGAAATCTTTCATGTTTCTCTCTTGATTATTGACTTCTTTTAACATAATAGAATAGGGTTTTTTCTTCATTTCCTTTGATCTGCAATCTCTGATAAATAGGGATTTATCAGATGATATCAATCCTATGGGATTGCAGGTCAGAGGATAACAGATCAGAGAAAGGTCCTAGAGAGGGTAAGTCAATGACACAAAAAGGCCTCTACTTCTTTTACTTGGAAAAAGATAACTTAAACCAATAAGAATTGTAGTTTTCAAATTTTTTTTCTCTTATTTAAGATCACCTCCTCAAACACTATATGTCACCCATCTGTAGTAAAAATGATCTTTTATGTCTATAAAATGCTTTGTACTGTACCCATTCTTTTCCCAGATAGTATAATTTCTTATATTCTGCAGTTAAAGGAAACCAAAACTTAGAGATTAATCAACTTGAACATATTCTCAAAGCTAATATTGAGCAGAGCAAAAGCCATTGATAGAATTCATGTCTTCTGGTCCTTGTTTTGGAGTTTTTTCCTCTGTGCCTCAACTGCCTTCTCCTGCATTGACTTTATTCCATAGCAAAGGATGAACCAAGCAAAAGTAGATAAAGAATATCATATTCATCCAGGTGAGGTGGCACACCCTGTAATTCCAATGGCTCAGGATGATGAGGCAGGAGGATTGCAAATTCAAGGCTAGCCTCAGCAACATAGCAAGGCCTTAAGCAACTTCATGAAACTCTGTCTCATGAAGCATACCTGGGTTCAGTCTCCCATATCGAGGCCTTGAGCCATGCTACGCAAGTGTTATACCACTCAGCTACAGTCCTCCTGCCTCAACACCTCCAGTAACTGGGATTATAGGTGTGTAGCACCATACCCAGAAGTACACTAGTTTTAATACCAATAAGATGGCAGCAAATTCTAAATTCATTTTAGGACTAAATTAGGTCTGTAACTAGATATGTCTTCTCATCACTCTCCTCCGCTCAACTCTGGCTTGGCCCAAGAGGTTTAGTAATCTGATAGCAAGTGAGCAGATAAGGAGGGAGAAGTAGCCTTCAGGTCACATTATAAAGATGTGTTCTTATGCAGATGGTTTGGAAGAGGTAGATAAAGCCATTTTCACAATGGGTTGAACAGAAAAACTTGGATCAAGGTGGACAAAACAGCTGAAAAGTATTTGGCAGAAGTTCTTGAGCTTGGCCAGTGACAAGTGTAGTACTTTGTTAAAGTATGTTGTGATGTACTAGACTGAGAACTCATTGTATGATGGGATGACACTGCTATTCTCTGGTGCCTAGATGACTTTCTTTCTTCCTTCTTGATTTTCTTTTTTTTTAAATCCAGCTGCAAACACTGATTCAGGAGACAGACCCTGGTGCAGATTACCGCATTGATCGAGCTTTGAATGAAGCTTGTGAATCTGTAATACAAACAGCCTGCAAACACATACGATCTGGAGACCCAATGTAGGTTATCTTATTTGTGTGTTCATCCATATTGCATTTTACTTGGCAGCACAGGGAACTTTTCCTCAAATGACCTTTGTGTGATTTAACATCTTGACTAAAATTTTGTTGAGTAGGAACATGTACAGACTTTTGCTAAAACTTGGAATTCAGACTTCTGATCTGCCTCCTCCATGTAGAAGAGACACTTAGAAACAGTACCGTGATGATGCTTGTTGACAATGACTGAGAATGCATGGGCCTGTTAGGTCACTGAGCAACTATAATGCTGATGAAAATGAGAGAAAAAAATATTCAAAATAAAGTGATACATACACTGGTACTCTGTATTTTTCATCCTATTTATATATTGACTCATTGCACACATTGGCTACTTGATAATTATTAGAAAGCAGTTCATTGTAATTGAAACAAAACAAATGTGGTAGTAGGAGCATGTAGTCATGGCAGAATGAACACTAGAGTTGCATCTAAGATCTAGGAAAGCTGGATAAATGTTATGGGAAAGCATTTTATTCTCTTGCATTAGTTTTCTTCTATATGATGTGAAAACTGTTCTCAAAACCAGGTTGCAAGTAAGAACAGGTTTTCCATTCTGCAAAAATCTTTATAGCTTGTAGCTGATAGTACCTAGCAATAAAGTGAAGAGAATCCAGGTTTATCTTGAATCTGCTATGTGAAATTCCTTATGCTTAATAAGAATATTTAGCAATATAAAGATTACTGCATCAACCAAAAAGGGCGCCAGAGAGAAGGAGAAAGAAAGGGAACTGCTATGGATTCAGAGATTTAAGAAGTTTTTCAGTTGAATGCAACATGTGGGCCTTTGCTGAGTCCTAATACGAACAAACGTGTAAAAAGATATGAGATATGGGGCTGGGATTGTGGCTCAGCAGTAAAGCACGCGTGAGGCCCTGAGTTCGATCCTCAGCACCACATAAAAATAAATAAACAAAATAAAGGTTAAAAATATATATATATGAGGTAATTGGGAAAATCTGAAAATGATCAGGATATTACATGATATTAAAGATTTTTTTATTTCTTGGTAAGGTCACTATGGTATTTTGATATTTTAGAGAAACCTGCTGAATTGAATGAATGAAATGATTTGGTATCTCAGATTTTCTTTAAAATATCAGCAGGGGAAATAGAGTTAAAACGAACTTGGTCACTCTGCGAGGAGGTTAAAGTGACCAGATATCATTCTCTACTTTTGTGTATTGGAAATTTTTCATAATAAATAGTTAAAAATAAAGTAGCACAGATCTTATGTACACCAGGTTCTAAGTGCTGAATGGCTCTGAGGTTGATAAAAGATGTAATTGCTATCAGGCTGAGTTGATTTGTGTGATTCTAAGAAAAATACATCCAATTGCTATAGGAAAATAGCTGAAGGGCATTTTCTACTGACCAAGGAAATATTATATTGAAGTGAGAGTTCGAAAACTGTAGTCAGAGCTCTTCTCTTGTTACAATTTTACCTTCTTTATGGTTAGGATCCTTTCATGCCTGATGGAGCATTTATACACAGAGAAAATGGTGGAAGATTGTGAACACCGACTCTTAGAGCTGCAGTATTTTATCTCTCGGGATTGGAAGTGAGTATTTTGAACAATGTAAGGCACTGATTTAACCTGTTCTTATGTGTTGTCAGAGTGTGTGTGTGTGTGTAGGGGATTTAGTGCTGGGCTTTGAAACTAGGGCCTTGTACAGTCTGTACCAAGCATCCCTGTGCACCACTACTTTGGAAATCAGGGTCAGAATGGTTCTGATACCACAAACATCTATCTAGAAAGAACTCTGGCATCTGTGGGGTCAGCAAAAACATCTTCAGATATGACATTAGGAAGATAATAATGCATTTGTGTCTATTGATTTGCACTGGGTATGGGAATTTGTTTTTATTTCTTTACTATTTAAAGTTATTGAATTTATTCTATCTTGAGAGATGACAACTTGATTCTTTAATTCCCTTTTCATCCTGTTAGAAAAAAAAGGTGGGGGGGCTGACATAGGAGAAGGATCTCTGTTATAGTCAGAATCATTGTGGTTTATTGGCTGCATTTCCATCCTCCTTCCATGTTTTGTTTTCTTTCCCACTTCCATAGCCACCTGTACTGGGTCACACTACTTTGTAAGTTTAGGTACTTCCTGATTCAGTTATTTAAGCTACTGTATTGTGGTCATTAGCCTTTTCTGGTGACTACATTTTGCCTTCAGTGTTTTAGTAGAAATTACTTGAAAATCCAATATGTTTTTATTTCTATCCCTTCAAATTAACTCAGGAAAGGACTGCAGAAAGCTGGGTGGTAACTGCCCTGTGCTTCCTCAGGCCCTCAGAACTGAAATAACCAAGAGTACTGAGTATGCCCCCTTGATCAAAACTGTGGTTTCTCCTCTTTATTCTTTCCCCCATGATCAAAAAATTACTTCATAGTCTTAAAAGTGTCTTCTTAAATATTAGCTTCTCTCTTCCCATTAAGTAGCCCTTCCTCACAGTTAACAATATAATGTGGAAAGAATCAACTATCCCTTGATCTGATTTAAAGAAGCAGGCTCATCATCTAACCCACTGTCCCAAGATTCAAAGTTAAATGTCATGTTTTATAATTTTATAAACATATTTAAGTAAACTAAAAGATGACTGTTTTACCTTGTATGGGAAAAGAAAGAGGAACAGTATTACTAGAGAGAAAGTTGAGTAGGAGACAGTTTCCTCACCTTTCTGGATCTGGTCTATCAGAGAGGAAGATGTATTTAGTGACAAGTTGTGAATTTCTTGGTGGCTATAACCCTGGCTTTCCTTTGTGACCCAGACATGTGAATGCTGAGTCTTACTGTAACTTTAGGTAACTTCCATAACCAAGATAACATCTTTGAGGTAGAAAGTGGACTTCAGAATGAAGTTAACAAACTTCTACAGATTGACCACCATGTGTCCACTAAGAGCAGCATTCAGGAACATACTTCTGCTTACCTACTGTCTCTGCTATTCTGGAGGTGATTATCAGTGAGTACATCAGCAAGCACCTGCTGAAAACCCATAGCCTGTCTGAAGGAAAATTGTTACTCTTTGTCTTCTAGGCTGGATCCTGTCCTCTACCGCAAGTGCCAGGGAGATGCGTCTCGTCTTTGCCATACCCATGGTTGGAACGAGACCAGTGAACTTATGCCTCCCGGAGCTGTGTTCTCTTGTTTATACAGACACGCTTACCGCACTGAGGAGCAGGGAAGGAGGGTATGCATTCAACTTTGGTTTCTTCCTGTCATTTGTTGTTTGTTTGTTTTTGTTTGTTTAGTTTTTTTTAATATTTTATTTTTACTTATAGGTGGACACAATATCTTTATTTTACTTTATGTGGTGCTGCGGATTGAACCCAGTGCCTCATGCATGCTAGGCGAGCGCTCTACTTCTGAGCCACGACCCCAGCCCTGTCATTTGTTTATTTGTGGGGAGGATGTTGCTGTTCTTCTAGAAAGTTCTTCATTTAGCGAGCATCCCTGCAGTTGCTCACCCACTTCTTTTCATCTGATTATGTTTTTAACAAAGTGAGTGGGTGAACATATCCAGGTTTTTTCTTTAAATTACTAAAATCTGAATCACAAATGGACAATTAAAATTCTGGTCCTAACTTTATTTAGCTTTAAAGATCCATTAGAAGCTTTTAGCCAGGATACAAATGGTTCTTTAGGCTTTTGCCCCTGACAGCTGAACACAAATGCCTGTACTAATGAGGCTTCTCTGACAATGCACCAGTTGGAACAGAAACTTCCACACCCCAGTCTCTTGGTATTTGCCCCATTGCTGCTTTTGGGTGTGGTTTTTGTGTATCCTTGGCTCTCAGGCAGCATTGACTGCCTGCTAGTGCCTCACTGACATCCTGGTTGCTCTCCAGAATGATTTTTTTCACACCTTCTGGGAAACCCCTACTTGCATGCATGTCAGTTCTGCATTTGTAAGGAAAGCATGGCATTACTTCATGAGCTTCTTTACAAGTACCCCTTCTGAGCTCAGTGCCCAGATCTATCTGACTGTCTAAGATTCAAAAGAGGAGGACTGAAGTAGAAAAATGTACTTCAATTGCTATTAGTCTAACCCAGTTTTTTACAGCTATATAAGAAAACATGGGACTTGTTTTACATTTTACTTCGTGTAATGAGCCTCTCATTAACTACAGGGGCTCCCAAATCCTGGCATCTAGCTAGTCACTCTAGTAGGAGGTTCCAGCTCTTACAAATGAAGAAAGGGATGGAATCTGATGTGCTAGCTTTTTTGTATTGAGGTGAAATTCACAATATAAAATTAACCAGTTTAAAGAGAAAAATCCAGTGGCATTTGAAAAATACATTAACAATATTGTGTACCACCAGCTATGTCTAGTTTCAGAACATCACATGACTCCAAACACTAAGAAATTAAATCTGTGTTTCTTGCCTTAGGTGTGCTGCCTTCTTTAGGAAAAGACATTTGTACCTGTCAATAACAGCTTTTTATGGCCCTTCCAAAACTATCAGTTTCCACCTGCTTCACCTCTACTCATGCCACATAATTCATCTAGAAGAATCTGGCCTGGTCTAACTGGCTCCTGCAGTTGCCTGCCTCATTCTGAGGAACTGAGAATGAACTAAGCTCAGATGGAACTTGGTTCTCCTAAATCAAGTGTCATTCTTCCTGAATCAGATCTGATATTCTCTCCTACCCATAGAATGGCAAGTTAACTTTGCTAACCAGAAAGTAACTAACCTAATCTGTATGAATTCATTTTTTAAAATATTTTTTAATATTTATTTTTTAGTTGTAATTGGACACAGTACCATTATTTTATTTATATGTGGTGCTGAGGATTGAACCAAGGGCCTCTCACATACTAGGCGAGTGCTCTACCACTGAGCAACAACCCCAGCCCCTAATTTAATTCATTTTTATCAGGATATTTTATTATGCTAAATGTATGATCATACTTCTAGAGATATGGACTTTTAGAAGGCTCCTAGAACATGTAATTCTTATTCTGGAAGAGATTTGAGGTATAAAGTTTGGAAGATAAACTACAGAGATATTTTTTAGTTTCCTGAGAACAGTTTTGCTCTGTCTGGTGTCTTCATGTATATGTTTTGGTACTTTTTTTTTTTTTTTTTAATATTTATTTAGTTAGTTAGTTTTCGGCGGACACAACATCTTTGTTTGTATGTGGTGCTGAGGATCGAACCCAGGCCGCATGCATGCCAGGCAAGTGCGCCACCGCTTGAGCCACATCCCCAGCCCCTGTTTTGGACTTTTAAATTAAATTGTTAATTGTTTGTCACATAGCTCTCCCGGGAGTGCCGAGCTGAAGTCCAAAGGATTCTACACCAACGTGCCATGGATGTTAAGCTGGATCCTGCCCTCCAGGATAAATGCCTCATAGATCTGGGGAAATGGTGTAGTGAGAAAACAGAGACCGGGCAGGTAGGCAGCTGGGCTTCCTGTTTTTTTTTTACTGTTAATGGCAATGTTTTATATGACTTACAGTGAGATCCATCTTGGTGTTTGCTTTACAGCCTTGATTTATTATACCGTTCGTGTTCTCTGTAGAAGAAATCCTCAGGAAAATGTTCTTTGGTCTTTATATCAAGAATAATTGTCTTTTTCCCAAGTAGCTACTTTTTTTCTATATTATGGTTACTATATTTTGTAATTGATTATTTTCCCTCTTTGTGTTGGTTCTTACAAGGCTTAGAGCCAAAGGTTCAGCTCTAACTAGCATATAGGATTTCATGTATCAGGCTTGTTTATTGCTGGTTCCATTCCACTTTCCTTAACATATTTTCCTTTTCTTTTTTTACTCATTTTTAATTTCATTTTATCTTGCCTTTTTATTCCTGTTCTCACCTTTATAAACCACATTAAATCCTTCTGAAATAAGCAAAGTATTATTCATATACAAATATTGGTATGCATGAATAGTGTGCATGCCCCAGAACAGCACAAGATATCTGGAAATGGAATTGTTTTTTTCCACCTAGTTGACCAAATAGAGGCTCAGATAAGTAAAATGTGTTGACCCCTTTCCTAAAATTCATGTTTAATCTGAGTGAGGAACTCATTCCCTTGTGTTATAAGCTCCCTGTAGAAAGTGCAAGGAACCCAGGGCCTCTCACATGCTAGGCGAGCGCTCGACCACTGAGCAACAACCCCAGCCCCGAATTTAATTAATTTTTATTAGGATATTTTATTATGCTGAATGTATGATCATACTTCTAGAGATACAGACTTTTAGAAGCCAAGAGTTACACAGGCTGGGAATAGTTCCTTAGGATCATGTGCCTGGTTTGTGAGGGAAAGGGAAAAAATGGTACATGACTGGAGGTTACCTGGAAAGGAAGCGTTTTTTCTGTCATAAAGCAGGATAATCAGCAGTGAGAAATAGCTACTTGTTTAAAGCCACATTAATATTAGAATAAGGAGTGAAGTCAGGCTGAATTTGTACAACTATAAAGCCCTTTCTGGAATTAAAGTATTAAAAAGCCACATGTATAGGAATTGGACATTTTAAAGAAGCAACGTGGCTGCCTACTAGGTCTATTTTCAGAGTCTGCTGCCTGAATGTGCTGTAGTTCTCAGGGTTTACTGTTAGAAAATGCCTATAATTTAGCTTTCTGCTGCATCCATCCAGTGGAACAAAGGACATGTTAATATGGGATCCTGGGGAACAGTTTCCTTCATATTCCTCTGTAAAGTAAACATTTAGGAAGCTGCACATATTCACTGAGCAGCTAAACCTAAGAAAGGACTCCATAGATGAGGTTTTTTTCCTTAGCCATTTATTTATTTTACTCCCAAAAGGTTTTTGCATTTTCCTTTAGGTTTTCCCCCCTTCCATTCTGATTATTGTATGATTCCTTCAACCCTTCACCTCTCTTCCTATTCTAAATCTAAAACAGAGAGATTCCTGCAAAATGGTCAATACATTAACCTGATCCCTTTACAGCACTCTTCTGAGAAGTAGCCATATTGCTTTGGGAAAGTGAGCTGATGTTGCACTTAAACCTCTGCTCCTCTAAGAGGAAAAATAATATACTAAGGCTACAGGGAAGCTTCAGCTCGGTTTCAAAAGCATGGACAAAATAGCTTTTAAATATCTAAACTCTAGCGTGCTCCCTTCTTTTTAAGTTTACCTTAGAGGATCCTTTTAATGTGAATCCTAGATCTGACTTGTAGGAACTTTAAGCTCTATCCTGTATTCCAAGTCCTCTGTCCCCATCTACTTTGCCCATGCAGAGTCTTAACATAATTCATGCCTTTCACTATGAATTTATTGTCCTGTGATCATTATCAAATTGCAGATTTAATATGGAAGGTAAAAAATAATCAAAACACAGATTAAGGAGCTGGGGTTGTGGCTCAGTGGTAGAGTTCTTGCCTGGCATGTGTGAGGAACTGGGTTCAATTCTCAGCACTGCATATAAGTAAATGAACAAAGTAAAGGCCCATTAAAAAAAACCACAGATTAAGCCAGGCACAATGGCACACACCTCTAACCCCAGCAGCTCAGGAGGCTGAGGCAGAATGATCACAAGTTCAAGGCCAGCCTCAGCAACTTATCGAGGTCCCAAAGCAATACGGCTACTTCTCAATAGTGAGACCCTGTCTCAAAATAAAAAATGGGCTGGAGATGTGGCTCAGGGATTAAGTGCCCCTGGGTTCAATTCCCAGTACCAAACAAACAAACAAAACCCCACAGATTAAAAGGGGAATGGCTGGGCTGAAGATAAAGCTCAGTTGGTAGAGTGCTTGCCTTGCAAACATAAGGCCCTGGGTTCAATCCCCAGCACCACACCACACACACACACCAAAAAAAAAAAAAAAAAAAAAAAAAAAAACTGGAGTGGCAGAGTGTTGACAGAATGGAATAAAAGCCTGATAAGATGTTTAGACTTTGAGGACCCTAAGTATGGATTTTGTTGGACTTGTAGATTTGGCCTCCTCTAATATTTGCATTTCTGTACTCCCTTGGCCCTCTTAAGTACCCTGCTACAGAAAGTAATTATCTTTTCAACAATCTTAGTTTGGTGAATCAAATTAAACTTTTGTGTTCTATTCAGTGAGATAGTAATAGTTTTAAGAGGAAAAGGAGGACCAGTTCAAAAGAAGTAGAAACTGGTATTCTCAACTTCCGTTGTTTACTTATGTGACTGATGAATACCAAGGGCTTGCCTTTTTATGCACAGGAGCTTGAGTGCCTCCAGGACCATCTGGATGACTTGGCTGTGGAGTGCAGAGACATAGTGGGCAACCTCACCGAGTTAGAGTCAGAGGTAAGCCATATGCAGCTCCCTGGAGGAGATGGGCCTGCCAGTAGCCTGACCTTTTTGCTCAGTTCTGTTTCTGTACTCTTGAGAATATAGGTCCTCTGTCAATCAAAAGAAACCTAATCAGATCCTCCCCATTTGCTTTGTAAAAAAGTTTATTGGGTTGTTTCCTGACCCCTTCCCTCATTTCTCTAGAAAAACCCTGGATGCATTTGGCGTTTGGTTTTCTTCATAGAGTTATCACAGTGACTGGACCCTTAAGAAAAGCTAGCTGCTACCCCTCTAATCTCTGAATCTCATTCAAGAGTAATCTAAGTGTTCCTCATCTCTTACCCTTCTTAGCTCTTTTAGTTAGGTCATTTGTAATTTTCATATGTAATAAAGTAAAAGCCTGGGGCTGCCAGTTACACTTGACATTTGAACACATGTTTAGCCCTGATCCATCCTGAAACCCACTAAAATATCAAACATAAGATTTAAAATCTTCAAAGGCACAGGCATGTTATCCAGAACTACAGAGATTATTACTGTGGTGGGGAGACAGCCAAAAATGCTAAACTTCTCTTATGGGGGCAGAAATAGGGAATTGTTCTTTTTTCATCATAAGCCTTTTTAGTACGATCTGAATTGTCAAAACTGGCATTAAATAAAATTACATTTCTCGATCAATCCTTCTTTGCTTTCTAGTTTTCAAAAGCACATTGCTCTCTCTCATCTTGGGTCATCTCCATTCCCATTCTCATTGTCCCTGTGGGCTGATGAGGACATTCTCAGTTTGTCACTCTTGATGGAAGATGTTACTTCAGTCACTAGTGCTACACTCTGTTGCTCTGTTTAAAGGCATTTTAGCAGGTGTTCACCAGAGCAGTGGCTCATCAACTGGTCTAAACTCAGTGATCTGGATTATGAGCGTATAAACAAAATCCAGTTACACTGTTTTCATTTTGAACTGTGTGGTGTTTTGGAAACACTCTAGTATCATCATCCCACCTTTCTTATCCTCTTTTGTAAAGGTATAAGGGGAATCTGCCTCTAGAAAATTTGCCTTTTCGAATATAATGGAGAAGCAATTCATGTATTTCTGCGACTGGGTAACTTAAATACTAGAATAGTTTCTAAATGCACATACTAGATTATTTGCCCATTGATGCTCCTGATTTAGAAGGAGAAGCTGCTACTCTTCTACCTCTGGCTTTTTCTAATGCAGAAAGATTAATCTCTTTAATCTTCTACAGGATATTCAAATAGAAGCTTTGCTGATGCGAGCCTGCGAACCCATAATTCAGAACTTTTGCCATGTAAGTGATGTCTGGAGGAACAAGAATTAGAAATAGAACCAAATTCATTGGGACTCTGGTCCTGAGGGTGTTGAACTTATCTCTGTCTTCAGCATACATTCTTCCCAGGTGACAGCCATCTTTGACAAGTGAAAGCTGGAAACGTATGCCAGGCATGGTGGTGCATACCTGTAATCCCAGCTACTTGGGAGGCTGAGGCAGAAAATTGCAAGTTCCAGCCACAGCATCTTTGTGAGCCTAGGTCTCAAATTTTTAAAAAGGGTGAGGCTTGTAGCTCCTGGTAGAGAACCTCTCTGGTATTCCCCAGTACCACCAAGAAAACAGTTGGAAATGTAAACAATAGTTCAAGAGAGAAGGCCCACCCTGGCAAACCTTGTTTGATTAGCCTTTGTAGGCGACATGATATATGGGTAACATTGGTAGTAGAGATGCCTTCTATAAGAAAAGATGTAAAAGGGACGCCCCTTAGTAGCATGGTTGAATTGTTAGCAGTTGCAATAATGACTGACTTCTCATATCAGCTGTCTCCTTTGTACTTCAATGTTGAATGAATTCTGTTACTTTATTACTTACTCATTTGTTGAACTACCTGAATTGTGGTAATGAAATATACCCAGGAACTTTTAGGACATGATATCCAGGAGGCTATTAGATATTATCTCAAAAGCCAGCTGCTGGCATCATGTAAGGGCACTGAGTAAAAGCCCTCATAGTATATATTCTTGTCTCATGTACAACTTGCTGTGTAAATTTTGTCCCACTAAATGTTTATCTTTTGTAATTTCTCAGACTTACTTTGAATAATTTGGGGGGTGGGGTAACTGGGGATTGAACTCCAGGGCACTCAACCACTGAGCCACATTCCCAGCCCTATTTTGTATTTTATTTAGAGACAGGGTCTTAGTTGCTTAGCGCCTCACTTTTGCTGAAGCTGGGTTTGAACTCGCGATCCTCCTGCCTCAGCCTCCTGAGCCATTGGGATTTCAGGTGTTCACCACCGCACCCGGCCTTACTTTGAGTAATTATTTTAAAAATTTTTTTTTAGTAGTAGGTGGACACAATACCTTTATTTTTTATATATGTGATGCTGAGGATCGAACCCAGGGCCTCACAATGCGGGACAAGTGCTCTACCGCTGAGCCACAGCCCCGGCCCTGAATAATTTTTGATTTATCTTTTTTGTGAAAGCTTCTAGAATCAATCCTATTTCACTTTTCCCAGAATAAGCTATAGTTTTTATTCACTTAACCGTTGCAAATGAAGTGTAAGTATGTGCTGTTTTCCCCAGGATGTGGCAGATAACCAGATAGACTCTGGGGACCTGATGGAGTGTCTGATTCAGAACAAACACCAGAAGGATATGAACGAGAAATGTGCCATTGGAGTTACCCACTTTCAGCTGGTCAGTGACACTGGCCTGTCAATTTCCTATCTTAGCTGCTTGGTTGACTACTGAACCTCTTCTTCTTTTGGAACATCAGAACAACTCTGCTGTTCCTAAAAAATCATTTTTTGCCAAGTATATGTCCTATTTTAACTGTTCTCAATAAATTTAGTTTTTCTCTAATGTGGTTAGACACTTTGTTAGGCTCCTTGACATCAGTGATAAATAAGACATGGTCTCTTTTCCTTAGGGAGCGTTTAGTCTAGGGAGAATAGAGATAAGTAAGCAGGCATTTCTTGCGCCAGTCACAGGATGGGTTGGCTTCTCCTTTAATGGTTAGCGTCCCTGGAGTCTCTTGTTTTCTGTTATCTGTTCAGTACAGAAGCCTTTTTTTCTTCTAAATCATGCAACCCAGATCTGATAGTTGAATAAAAAGTTAGACCATACTTTGTGGTTACACAGGTGACTAAGAAGTGTTTTGGTATAGCAAGTGCTTCCTTCAGGGAAAATGAAACTAGTAACCTGAGCACATTGACCTCTTCTCAGGCATGTAGACCACCTGCCTGCATTCCATCAGGTTAATGAGTACCCCTACCCTGTGGACTCTAGATTCGAGTAAGACAAAGACACAAAAACAAGTGTACAAATGACTGTACAGTCTCAGGTAGTTTCAAGATGAAAAACTGAGGCAGGGGATAAAGGGTGAAGGAGAAAAGGGGTTTCACCAGGAGGTACTAGAATAGAAACCTGAAGGAAGTGGCAGAGCAAATCCCAAAGTTCTCAAGATAGGACAGTTATGCAGGGTCCCGTGAGCAGGCTTCTGAAAACTGTATGATCAAAATGTCACCCACCAGTATTGACCACAAAGTGTATAAATTAGGCACAGTATGAGATTAATATGAATAGTTTAAAATAAAACAGATTAGAACAAAATAATAAAAGTTTTATGGATGATCTTTCTATCTCAGTCTCTCTCTCAGTCTCTCAATCTCTCTCAATACTATAGATTTCAGCAAAATCACAAAGCTTCTGATTTTCTTTCTCATCATCTTTCAGGTACAGATGAAGGATTTTCGGTTCTCTTACAAGTTCAAAATGGCTTGCAAGGAAGATGTGTTGAAACTTTGCCCCAACATAAAAAAGAAGTATGTACCTCTTAATTGATCTGTTAGCTGCTAAATGACTATCCAGGATATCGGGCAGTAGCAGAAGCAGCCCTAGAGATCTTCTGTGCCTCTTCTTTGGTAGTATAGCCATACACTTGGATTGCCTTGACAAGTCATCTTCATAGCTCCCCAGAAGAACTCCCGGTGTGGGAGTTCTCATGAGGAGATACCATAGGCTATGGGGACATCATTAATTTTTCCAGGTTAATTGGTGAAACAGATGCAGATTGTATACTTAAGAAGTAAGCTTCAGGGCTGGGATTGTGACTCAGCGGTAGAGCGCTCACTTAGCAAGAGCGGGACCCAGGTTCAATCCTCAGCACCACGTAAAAAAATAAAGGCATTGTGTTGTGTCCATCTACACCTAAAAAATAAATATTTTTTACAAAAAAAGAAGTAAGCTTCAGTTGAGAGGAAAGGTGAACCAACTTTTTCCCAACATCATCTCATTAGTCACCTCTGCTAAGAAATAGCCACAGCTTTTACTGAGTTAGATATCTGGAAGAAACAGAAGCTTGCTTAACTTCAGAATTAGGTCTTAATTAGGATGCTGATAGACTCTAGCAGCATTACTACCCAAATTCTTCTGTATTGTTTTTTGAAAAGACACACTTCTAGAACATATTTCCTCTCATATAAACCAGGTTCCCATTTTGCATGGATTTCTGTACTTTCTAGGAATAAGTTTCATAGAATCTCCAAGACACAGGCCCAGAATTCAGAGCAGCATCCTCTGTGGTCCCTTGTTTGTTGAGCTGTCCTCGTATACATGTCCTTTTAAAAATGTGATCAGCATTTAGGCTGATTCTTTTTATGATATACAGTTGTCCCTCTCTATCAGCAGGGGATATATTTGAAGACCCCCAGCAGATGCCTAAACTACAGATAGTACCAAACCCCATATAGATGCTGTGTTTTTTTTTTTTTTACTCCTACTTACCTATGATAAAGTTTAATGTGTAAATTAGACACAGTATGAGATTAATATGAATAATTTAAAATAAAACAGATTAAAACAAATTAATAAAAAGTTTTATGGATGATCTGTCTCAATCTCTCTCAGTCTCTCAGTATTTCTTAGTACTGTAGATTTCAGCTATCCCAGCATTATCCCAGCATGTCTTTTTTTTTTTTTTTTTACAGTTTCTCTTTGGAATTGCCGGTGTCACTACTCTTACTTTGGGGCCATTAATAAGTAAATAAGGGAGAACTACTGTACAGTCAGATTGCTTTTAGCATTCTGAAAAAAAAAAAAAAAAGACAAAACAGACTTATAGGAAAGATATTCAAACACATGGCGAAGATTATGAATTCTGGGTAAATGTGTGGCTCCTTCCAATCTCACGCCTTCTCGTCTCTTGGCAGGGTGGATGTGGTAATCTGCCTTAGCACCACTGTGCGCAATGACACTCTGCAGGAAGCCAAGGAGCACAGAGTGTCCCTGAAGTGCCGTAAGCAGCTCCGTGTGGAGGAACTAGAGATGGTACTGCTTCCCACAAACCCCAGGGGCCCGGGCTTAGAAAGCTGGGGATGGGTGGGGACAAAGCCAAAGATTTTAGCAACTATTATTATGGTCAAGGTCGGAGTCACCTTGCTGAAATTTTACCATGTGGACATTAGCTTCTTGTCTCGCTGTTTTGTTTTGGTTTTGAAGGATAAAGCATTTTACACACATTGGAAAACTAGCTCTAGGGCAAGCTCTTAAGTTTGTTATAACAGTCATTGATCAATAATGTCCTCAAGGACTGAGGGTCTTTTCCTCTCTGTGGCATCAGCTTCATGCCAATATGGGTTTCACTCTTGGCTCTATACAGTGGCTGTCTGTGACACTGGACTGCCTATTCCACTACTCAATCCAACAGGAAAAGGGAAAAAGAAATCTCCCTTTACCATGAAGTAAATTTCCTTCCCATCTGTTGGATTGTGCCCACCCCCTAAGCAGCTGCGGTGTCCAGGGGACTGCCACACCATGCACTGATGAGTTTGCTTCTTACCAGGTAGAATGGATTTGGGTCATATGCAGTGTACACTATAGGAGGACACTTCTTGCTCTTGCTCTTCTTGTTGAAGTCATACCCAGATCTTGTTAAAAAAAAAAGATTAAAATATTTTTTTTGTATGTTTGATGCTATGAATCATACCATTTCACCTCAGTCTAAGTAAAAATTAGTAATGGAGACCAAACATCATTAAATCACAAAAGTTGTCAGCTTTTCACATTCAGTGGCAGTGATTCATTCAATGATGATTCTATTTAAGTGGAGCTGATCTGAATGTCCTATTATAATAGAGACTTGTTTTGAGCTAGAAACTTTGATTTCTCATTTGAGCCTGTTTTGATAAAATAATAAAGGTAGAATCCTATATTTGCACTATAGTTTTAACTTTCTAATGTGATTTTCACATAGTTTTATTTCATCTCAGCAGTCCTCTGAAGGACTAGACATGGCATTTCATTTTCTAAGAAGGCTTAAGGCCACCTGCTGCATGGCCCCACTGCTGCCATTTGTAGAAGTTGTGGTCACTAGATAAGATTTTTAAAAAAGATTCAACGGGGCTGGGGTTGTGGCTCAGCGGTAGAGCGCTTGCCTAGCACGTGTGGGGCCCTGGTTCAATCTTCAGCACCACATAAAAATAAATAAAGAAAGGTATTGTGTACAACTAAATAAATAAAGGTATTATGTATAAATAAATAAATAGATAGATAGATAGATATTCAACCAACAAATAAGTCTATAGAACACTGACATTTCCAGCCTAAAGAAGCTCACTTTCAGGGCTGGGGTTGTGGCTCAGTGGTAGAGCGCTTGCCTAGCATGCATGAGGCACTGGGTTCGATTCTCAGCACCACATACAAGTAAATAAAATTTTTAAAAAGGAAGCAGCAGCAGCTCACTTTTCCATGCTTACTCCCTCTTATACAGACAGAGGACATCCGGCTGGAGCCAGATCTGTATGAAGCCTGCAAGAGTGACATCAAGAACTACTGTTCCACTGTGCAGTATGGCAATGCTCAGGTAACCTTTTGCTTTGGTTAACTGTAGAAGTCATGTGAGAGTGACATTGTGATGACTAATTCTTTGCTGGTAAAACATGACCCATTACATTCTGTTGAGCCTTACTATCTCCTTTATACCACACCAGACTGCCTTTCCCAGAGTTCCTCCCTCATACTCTTCTTTGTCCCATATTTTTTCTCTTCCCTCTTTTCAGTTACCTCATCTTTCTCCACCTAATCTGCTTAATAGAAGCTTCTAGTGATCCTTTAAGTTTCTCCTCCTCTTGATAGCTTTCCCAGTTTACCTTCAGACTGTTTTCCCATTGCACAGAAGTTCTTAATTAAGAGTCAAGTAAGAATCATCTAGGGAAGTTATTTTAAATACAGAAATAAGGCCCTCTCCAGAATTGCCAGGATGAATTATAAGCAAGTAATATTTTTTAAAAAATGTTCTCCAGTTACCCAGTACATTGCCATAGTGCTTTAGCTTTTGAGATAATTTCTACATTGTCTCATATCTACCATTGCCGGTGAAAAACCTGAGTCCATCTGATTCTCATCTCTTTGTAGTTTATCCATGTCTGATAGGGTTAGTTTTCTGTTTAACATTCTGTAATTTCAGTGTGATGTATGTGATGTAATTAGATGCAGTGTTGTGTTTTCTCTAGCCTGGTTGGCTCTTTCAGTCTCAGAATCATGTCTTTCTCTGCTTCTGGGGAATTTTCAATCATTATTCTTTCAAAATTTGCTTTCCATTTCCTTCCTCCTAGGATTCCGATAACTATCTCAGTCTGTCCTCTGTATCTTATTTTTGGCCCAGGGTCTGGCCATGTTGCTGAGGCTGACTTTGAATTTGTAATCCTCCAGCCTCTGTCTTTTAACTTTTTGGGGGGAGGGTTGTTTGTTTGTTTGTTGTACCGGGTATTGAACTCAGGGATACTTTACTACTAAGCTACATCCCCAGTCCTTTTCATTTTCTAATTTGAGGGAGAGTTGCTAAGTTGCTGAGGGTCTCACTAAGTTGCTGAAGCTAGCCTCAAACTTGGAATCCTCCTGCCTCAGCCTCCTAAATGACTAACTTTTCTTTATACTTCCAATTTTGTCACCTTGTGTATCATCTTTCTTAATGTATTAGTTGGTGATTTTTTGGTTGTGCCTGGAAGATTTCGTGGAAGCCTTGTGACTTCATGCTGCAGCCCTGGTTATTGTAGCCTCCTATCTGCTTTCTTTCTCTTCATTTTTAATAATATCTCAAGGTTTGGTGTAAGGAAGGGAAGATTTCAAGATATACTTAATTTATACTTAATTCATTAAAATCTATCCCATAACACTTTATGCTTTTATTTAGCACTCAATTTTTTCCCATCATAGTTACTTGTGATTTGCCCTATGAGACTATGTTTGTCAGAATTAAAGTTATCTAGCCTCTAACAATCCATTCTCTTGTGATACATGGTGAGCTGACTTAAACTTCCTGGCTTATGTCTACTATCTAGTCAGGGTTGTTGCTCCAGGCACATGCAGAGAATCTAATGTATGCTCCAAGGAGACTCTTGATAAGAAACAGCTAGCTCTAGAAGGCAGAAAGTCCAGGAAACCTGAGTGAGTTTAGCCTCTAGTATAGCCTGCTTCTCAACCTAAATTTTTATACTATTTGGTTTGCTACTGGCCCTAAGGTTGTAAATCTATAACTCTCCTTGGGGAATAACTCTTGATTCATATTGCCTTGGAATTAGAAATACTTGAATAGAAAATGGGGCATGCACTAGGAACTGAATGCACCAGTCAGAATATATAGACTGTCCTGTAATCCTAGCAGCTCGGGAGGCTGAAGCAGGAGGATTGTGAGTTCAAAGCCAGCCTCAGCAAGAGTGAGGCACTAAAGCAATTCAATGAGACCCTGTCTCTAAATAAAATACAAAATAGGGCTAGGGATGTGGCTCAGTGGTTGAGTACCCCTGAGTTCAATCCCTGGTACCGACCCTCCCCCCCCAAAAAAAAAAAACATGGACTGTCAATCTTTGATTCATTCCCCAACTTGACCATATCTCTTATGTTATAGATCATTGAATGTCTGAAAGAAAACAAGAAGCAGCTGAGTACCCGTTGCCACCAGAAAGTATTTAAACTGCAGGAAACAGAGATGATGGACCCAGAACTAGACTACACACTCATGCGAGTCTGCAAGCAGATGATAAAGGTAAAGGCCAGTTGTAGCATAAGTGAAAATAATAGCATAAATCCCTCTCCATTGCAGCCTGTTAAACACAGCCAAGATGGCGCTTCTCCAGATGTGATCCCTAGGCCAGTAGCATCAGTCTACCTGGCAACTTCAGATTCCTGGGCTCCACCCAGATCTGCTGGGTCAAACTCTCTTGGGCTAAAATAGATACAATCTCCGCAAGCCCTCAGATGATGTGGATGCATATTCAAATGGAAAACCACAGAACTGAGATAATTAGCCTCACTTTAGTCCAAGGCACAGGTAAATAGATGCCCAATAAATACATAACTAGTAATTAAGGGTCGATGTACTTAGCTAACATCCAGTGTGTTCCTATAAGATCATCTCCCATATTCAAAGGGTTTTTCTGTTCTGCAAATTCTTTGCTTCAGTTATTCTTTTAGTAAATATTCTCAGAAGTTTCTTTATCTGTCCACACATATAAAAAAAAATTAAACTTAAGATTCTAATTCCTATGTCAGTATTTTCAATGCCAACTCTAATGTACCAACAAAAAAAAATATGGAAAATAAATAAAAGTTCAAAGAATGCCAAGTTTCACCTACCAAATAAATTTCAAAGATAATTTTGAGCATTAAAAGTGTAAGTTTCAGTGGCTGTGGCTGTGGCTCAGCGGTAGCACACTTACCTGGTATGTGTGAGGCACTGGGTTCAATTCTCAGCACCATGTATAAATAAATAAAATAAAGGTCTATCAACAACTTAAAAAGGTTTAAAAAAAATGTAAGCTTCAGGGCTGAGGTTGTGGCTCAGCAGTAGAGCACTTGCCTAACACATGCAGGGCCCTGGGTTTGATCCTCAGCACCACATAAAAAAATATATATAAATAAACAAAATAAATGTATTTGTCCATCTATAACTAGAAAAAAGTATTTGGAAAAAAAAAAAAGTTTAAGTTTCTGGGCTGGGGATATAGCTCAATTGGTAGAGTGCTTGCCTTGCATGCACAAGGCCCTGGGTTCAATCCCCAGCACCACAAAAAAATTAAAAAATAAAAATAAATAAAAAATGTAAGTTTCTCTAGCTGGTCCTGGTCCAGGTGAGTCACATGGATGGAAATGTCAGACACTGACTTAAGAGAAAGTTTTAAAATTTTATAAAAATCAATACACAGTCCACATTCCCATATTAGGATGTCAGTAGATTATAATCACACATGCTTCAGAGACCTACAAACAGAACTGGCAGGGGAGGCTTGATTCTAGTGTCCCAGCCAGAGTTTATCAGGAACTGTGGCACTTAAAGACTCGTTGCAGGGGCTGGAGTTGTAGCTCAGCAATAGAGCGTTTGCCTAGCATGAGTGAGGCACTGGGTTCAATTCTCAGCACCATATACAAATAAGTAAATAAAATAAAGGCATATTGGGCTGGAGTTATGGTTCAGTGGTAGAGCATGTGCTTAGCACATGCAAGGCCCTGGGTTCGATGCTCAGCACCATATAAAAATAAATAAAATAAAAGTATGTGTCCAACTACAACTAAAAAAATAAATATTTTTTAAAAATAAACGTCTTATCAACAACTAAAAATAAGACTCATTGTTTAGCAAATAGAGATGGAGTTCATTTCTATTATAAAACTGAACCCTAGTGACGGACAGTAATAAATGTACAGTGGCCAGACCCTCAGTGTTTGGCTGGATTATAACCCCTATAGTTAGGATGAACCAGGTGAGTCTTTACCCCACATTCCTGTTCACACTGGTTGATGGGTAAAACCTAATTCCTAGGTTTTCCCATTGGATTTGGGTAGATAGGATTTGAGCGCTCGATGACTACCTGGTACAGTGTTGTATTCATACTCAAGCAATAGTTAATTAAGCTCATGGGATTGCATGTAATTTAACATAGCCATGTAATCAATGCCATGTAAATTAGGAATCAGAGACATAATAGAAATGGGACAAATACAGTTGAGAATAAGTGAAAAAAAAAAAGGAACTTGAGGGCCTGGGTTGAGGCTCAGCCATAGAGTGCTCGCCTAGCATGTGTGAGACCCTGGGTTCGATCCTCCACATCACATATAAATAAATAAAATAAAGGTATTGTATCCACCTACAACTAAAAAACTTTAAAAAAATATATATTTTTTTAAAAAGGGAACTTGAAAAATAAATAAATAAATAAAAAGGGAACTTGAGGCCTGGTGCTTACTCAGGCTTAGCTGTTCCTCTTGTGCCAAGTGATTCCTTCGCACTGCTTCTTTAATGAGTGCTCTCTTAGATGCAACAGTAAGATGTAACAATGATCATAGATGGATTAATTGGCGGATAAGGATAGCTGTTTTCATAAAACCTTGTTTCATTGCAGAGGTTCTGTCCAGAAGCAGATTCTAAAACCATGTTACAGTGTTTGAAGCAAAATAAAAACAGTGAATTGATGGATCCCAAATGCAAACAGATGATAACCAAGCGCCAGATCACCCAGAACACAGGTACCATCCTGCTTAACTCTCTTGGTCTCATTTAGTATAGCTTGAGGGTAACTGAGAAAGCCACCATCCAGTCTGCTGATTAAACTATATAGTTAGCTAATTAAACTGCAGATACTTTACCACCCTTGGATTTTAAGAGAAGAGTTTAGATGTAAGCAGAGTGACTTTCTCCTCCTTTGAGGGGTATCCAGTAAGGATGGCATGACAGGAGAAACTGCCCTTGAAGAACATACAGAGGAACAAGGGCTAGAGTTCCTTGGAAAAGATAGTTTAGAGATAATAAAACTTCATGAGCATGTCAAAAGATATGGGCAATCTCTTTTAGAACTGAAACTTCAGCTTTTGGCTGCAAGACCTTGTAGCTTAATATGCAGTGTGTTGGATATTTCTTTCTTGGTGTTTTCAAAAATATCTAGTATAGGCAAGGCTGCTGCTATCTGTTGTTTTTTAATATTGGATCACAAAACCCTGCAGAAGTGCTCTTGAACCAAATTATATCACTGATTAACAGTGGAGTGAGAGCTCAGTACATATTTACTAAATGAACAGATTGTGTTTTAGTTATGGTCATTGACATGCAGTCATGGTCATTGCCCCTTTTCAGAAAGGTGGATTTCTAAAAATTGATGAACTTTTCTAGGTGGAATATTTTATCAAGTATTTACTGCTTCTTACTCTAGATTATCGCTTAAATCCTGTGCTAAGGAAAGCCTGTAAAGCTGACATTCCTAAGTTCTGCCATGGTATCCTGACCAAGGCCAAGGATGATTCAGAGCTAGAAGGGCAAGTCATCTCTTGCCTCAAGCTGCGATATGCTGACCAGGTAAACAGAAGGGCTCTCCACAGAGCTGTGTTTATGGAGCTGCCTCTGTCCCTGGGAGTGTTCTCTATGAAAGTCTTTAGTGCACCCCTGTTTTCCCAAGACCTTTTTTATGGCCTTCCCCAAGCCAGATAATAAGGGACTAAATAAAAACTGACAATCTCTGGTGGGCTGCTGTATTCCCTCTTTGTCACATGTAGCGCCTGTCTTCAGACTGTGAAGACCAGATCCGCATGATCATCCAGGAGTCTGCACTCGATTACCGCCTCGACCCTCAGCTGCAGCTGCACTGCTCAGATGAGGTAGGATCGGGTGTAAAACTGGCTCTGGGTCTGGGTCTGCACAGAGCTGGTCAGAGAAGATTTGCTGGAGAAAAGTTCTTTACTTTCTTTCTCTTCAGCCTTAAACTCATAGTTAGCTGCCGGCCCATTCTTTTATAGCTCTTAATGAATTCCAGGTTCTCTGTCCCTCTGAACTGCGCTTGCCATTAGTCCATCAGACTGTCCTGTTGGCTTCATACTTCTCTGTTGAACAGGGTATTCTTTTATTATCACTTTCTACATATAATTTGTTCTTCCCTTCTCTTTATTCTGTATAGTTAAATCAGAACACCCCAAGATTTGCCATAAAAATAAAAGTGTTCTCGTGATAGCTCTAAGTGCTTATCTGTAGAAATTATTCTACTCCTAGTTAGAAAAAGCCATGTGAAGAATCCTGTTTAATATACATCAATTTGAGAAAAATCACAGCTAAAGATGTTTCAAAGAACCTTACTCATAAACTGTCCAAAGAAAGTTAAGTTTGTTATCTTCACTGTGGGCTTGGTTTAAGAACCCCTTTGTGTGTGCTTCCAAGTTGTGAGTCTGGGTTAACTCTGAACTCTGTAAATGTTAAGTATTTGCTTTCAGTATTTTATTGGGCTTTATAACCATCCTCATGTGAAATTATGGACTAGTCTTCTTTGTTGAAGTCCTAGGACAGTGTGACTCCACAGCATAGAGATATGTACATTTACTAACTCAGTTCCGTGTGCCTATCATTGTGAAGGAAAACAGAACCTAGGAGCCTGGCCTCTACAGGGAGAGGATGTGTGCTCCACCAGCAAGCTGTTAGAGATGAGCTCTGGGTGCACATGGAGGATCACCATGTCTACATGTTGAGAGGCCCAGGTTTCTGGTAATAGCAGAACATCCCTCACCTGTCACTCAGCATCTGGTCAGTGCAGTGAGAGAAGTCACCAGTAGTGTCCAGGGACTGTTGGACTCAGCAGGCTCATCTGTTCAGGAAACCTTTTGCTCTTTTTTGTGCTTAGGAGAATGGCCTTGTTTTTCTTTTGTCTCCTGAACAGATTGCCAATCTTTGTGCTGAAGAAGCAGCAGCCCAGGAGCAAACAGGTCAAGTGGAAGAGTGTCTCAAGGTCAACCTGCTCAAGATCAAAACAGAAATGTGTAAAAAGGTAACCATCATCACCTTTTTTTCTCTGCCTTTGCTTCCCCTCCACCCTTCTTTGAATCAGAATCTTGCTGTGTTTCCCAGGCTGACCTCAAACTCCTGGGCTCAAGCAGTCCTCCTGCCTCAGCCTCCCCAGTAGCTGAGACTACAGACACTCTACTGAGCCTGGCTTTGCTCCCCTTTTTCTCTTCTTTTAATGTTATGGTCTGTACTCCTTAGTAACAAAATCGGAACTCTAAGCCTTCCTTCACTGCATTCTATGCGTTTCGTAAAACTTTAAACCTGGTCCTTGACCATTATCTCCTTTAACTTTAATATATTCTTTCACATACACTAATTATTTGTAAATATGCCTCATCTTGCAGCTAGACCATTGGTTTTTTTTAATGTATTTTTTTAGATTTTGATGGACCTTTATTTTATTTATTTGTTTATATGCAATGCTGAGAATCGAACCCAGTGTGTCACACATGCTAGGTAAGTGTTTCACCACTGAGCCACAACTCCAGCCCACTAGACTATTATTTAAAGGCACCCTGAACAAAACAAATGTTAGTACCATTTTATCATTTCACACTCATGACAATCAATGAAACAAAGTATCTAGTTCATTTAAGAAATGTCACCTTATTAGCAGGGTGCAGTGGTACACTTCGGTAATCCCAGCAATGCAGGTGGATGGCAAGTGCAAGGCCAGCTTGAACAACTTATCAAGACCCTGTCTCAAAATATACTAGAAAGGCTGGAATTGTGGCTTAGTGGTAGAACACTTGCCTAGCATGTGTGAGGCACTGGGTTCAGTTATTAGTGTTGCATATAAATAACTGAATAAAATACAGGTCCATTAATATCTAAAAAAATTTTTTTTTTAATAAATACAATAGAAAGGGTAGGGAGGGGCTGGGGATGTGGCTCAAGCAGTAGCGCGCTTGCTTGGCATGCGTGTGGCCCAGGTTCGATCCTCAGCACCACATACAAACAAAGATGTTGTGTCTGCCGAAAACTAAAAATAAATATTAAAAAAATTCTCTCTCTTAAAAAAAAGAAAAAGAAAGGGTAGGGAATGTAGCTCAGTGGTAGAGCATTAGCCTAGCCTGTGCAAGCATTGGGTTCAATTCCCTATACCAAAAAATACTAACCATCAAATTATGCCTTCTAAGCATACATTATCTTGCAACACGGAAAATGCAAGTTAGCAGACTAGACCATTTAACAAGAGCATGTCTCAGTTTCACAAAAGGGCTACAGATGCTTTCAGGGATAAAGCATTTGTCTAACAAGCCCAAGACCCTGGGTCCAATCCCTGGTACTGCCCAGAAAAGGGCAAAGGAATTAATGTGTTTGACCTTTAAAAAAAAATTAATCTTGTTTAAAAGAAACTTTTATTGATGTCATTCTTGAGTCATTAAGAATGTTGTTTACAAATTTTTTCATCTGCCTAAAATGTTTGATTCCACGTGTTCTAAAAAATGGTAGGAGCTGGTTAAAAACTTAACTTTTGGGCTGGGGATGTGGCTCAAGCGGTAGCACACTCGCCTGGCATGCGTGCGGCCTGGGTTCGATCCTCAGCACCACATACAAAGAAAGATGTTGTGTCCGCCGAAAACTAAAAAATAAAAATTCAAAATTCAAAAAAAAAATGATCTCGTATAACTTTGGGCAGGATTATTTAGTTTTGTGTTATTGTCTTATAGAACTGCATTCTTCCCATTGAGAACAAACTAAATTTTATTAAGAAAACATTTCTAGGGGCTGGGGTTGTGGCTCAGCGGTAGAGCACTCGCCTAGCATGTGTGCGAGGCCCTGGGTTCGACCCTCAGCACACATAAAAATAAATAAATAAAATAAAAAGGTATTGTGTCCAATTACAATTGAAAAATATAAAAAAAGAAAGAAAGAAAGAAAACATTTCCAAAGTTGGGATGTAGCTCAGTGGTAGAGCATTTGCTTAGCATGTGCATGGCCCTGAGTTCAATCCCCAGCACCACAAAGGAAGGCATTTCTGGCCCATCTTTCCTCCTGTCTATAATTTCATCATGCATAAATGGAGCATCTGTAGAGTTGATATTAGTTCTAATAAAGTGTTTACATTGCTGTTGCTCAGGATAGTAATGAATTCAAATAATTCCTCTTGCAGTAAAAGTAATATTCTGTCCATTCTTTTTTCCTTTTGGGGATGATAGAGGTAAAAGTGGAATATTTTGTAAACAAATTGACCCATATTTGGGAATTTTTATATAGCCTATTACTCTTATTTTTACATTTCATGGTTTTTTTCCTGATTTCCCAAAGTTAACAGAATAATTATATAACACCAATAAAAACACTACCATTTAGGTACTTTAAAATTATATAGCCAGGAGCTGGGGTTGTGGCTCAGTGGTAGAGTGCTCGCCTAGCACGTGTGAGGTCCTGGGTTCAATCCTCAGCACCACATATAAATAAATAAGTAAAATAAAGTTTAAAAAAATATGTATATAGACAGGCACGGTGGCACATACCTATAATCCCAGCTACTCTGTAGCTAAAGTAGAAAGATTATAAGTTCAAGGCCAGCCTGGGCAACTGAGACCCTGTCTCAAAATGAAAAATAAAAAAGTCTAGGGATGTAATTCAGTGATAGGTGACTTGCCTAGCATGCACTAGGCCCCAGGTTCAATCCCCAGTACTACAAAAATGCTGAGGATAATGATGATATCGATGATGACAACAATGATAATGGTAATGATGATACTGTAGTATACCAGAATGCCAAGAACCCATATCTAATTTTCCAAGCATGTGTAGTTCCCAGCTTTCCATAGCATATATTGAATCTCTCAGAGGTGGTTAGTGAATTATATTGGATGCCATGAATTTGCATTCTGCACATCATTGCCACATTGCCACCTATCCCATGTTTATAGACAACAAGTCTAATGCATTTTCTTTATAAAAGTTCTCTCCGTAATGCCCTTCCCTTTCCAGGAAGTGTTAAACATGCTGAAGGAAAGCAAGGCAGACATCTTTGTGGACCCAGTTCTTCACACAGCATGTGCCCTGGACATTAAACACCACTGTGCAGCCATCACCCCTGGCCGTGGGCGTCGTAAGTCACTGAATTCACTTTGGCCCTTTCTGAACTCACTTGGGAGAAGCAAAGGCTCAATCTCAGCCGTCAGTTGCTCCTACTCTGTTCTGTGGCTGCAGCCTAACCATAGACAATATCCCTCAGGAACAAGGTTGATGCCTTTGTGGCATAATGAATTTAGGAATAATCCTGAAGATTTGAGCTGACCTAACCATGGGCAGAGCTAAAGATTTGGTGAAAGGGGTGTTGAGTAATTTATCACAGAAGCAAAAGTTAAGCCATCATCATGGTCCTCTTCCCCTTCTCTTACCCAAACAAGGCTTCCCCAAGGGCCACTGTGGGCACAGTAGGCAGGTTCTGTGTAAGGCTGGAACCTGGGCAGGTGTATGTTTGTTTCTAAACCAGGAATACCCAGTAAAAATTGGAGTGATCTTAAGAGAGATTCTGGACAGCCACCCTGCAAGTTACATCCCATCCTCGCCATGCTGGATCTTGGGTCAAGTTTCCTAGAATGGATTTGACTTTATTAAACCTGAAGATCTAAATTCTCTGATGGTTGGATATCCATCCCCTGGCTTTATAGAAATGTTTCTGTTCTGTGTAATTGCAGACTTTTCTTACCTGTTTTCTCTCACAGAAATGTCCTGCCTAATGGAGGCCCTAGAGGATAAGCGGGTGAGATTACAGCCTGAGTGCAAAAAGCGCCTCAATGACCGGATTGAAATGTGGAGTTATGCTGCAAAGGTAAAGACCTAGTGGAGTTCCAGAGTGACCATCTCTTCTGTCCATTTCCAGACACTCTGAGGTATTTCCCTGGTGGTCTTGTCCTTGCTGGAAGACTAGCAGTAGGTATATTTGAGTGAGCCTTTAAAACTTCTTGACTGCTCATGAACCCAAAGCCATCTTATTCCTTTGGAAGAAAGTATTATGTGAGACCAGGGCTCAGCTGGCCTGGAACACAGAAGGATTAGATGAAGAGAGGCTTTGGGATGAATAGGGTACCCCAGTAGGGGGATCTGGAAGAGAAGAGCTCCCTCCAGAAGTACAGCTCAGTAAGAAGAGTAAAAGTGTTTCTCACATATATGTTGCTTTATAATTTACAAAATGTTTTGATGGCTGTTACTTCATATGAACGTCAGATTCCAACGAGGTAAGTAGAATGATTATTTTATCACTTTATGGTGGAGGATACTGACTTCAGAGATTATGACTTGTCCAAACTGCCTCAGGTTTCTCAATCCATGCTTTTATATTGACCCACACTGGAGTAAACTTTCCTAGTGACCTTAGGTTGAGACAGTGACCACAGGATCTCCTCTCCTTCTTGACCAGTGTCCCTTGGTCACCCATCTGCTTAAAGGTCAAGGTTGAATAAGCTGGATGCAGTGGTACACCCCTGTAGTCCAGATGCTCAGAAGCCTGAGGCAGCAGGATCCCTTGAGCCCAGGAATTTGAAGCCAGCCTGGGCTATGTAGTAGGACCCTGGTCTCAAAAAAAAGGTCAAGGGTAACATGGCAGGAGTGAACCCGCAAAGAAAGCCTGCATACCTAGTCGGAAGGGAAATGCCCAGGTGGGATCATGTTTGTCACAGCAGTCTATCTTCCTTTCATTCCTCCCAAGGGAAAAAAGTCATTGTGAAGCCCTCAGTTAGAGCACCCACCATTCCATCCATTCTTCCCTCACTAGCTTCTGCTCCTTTGAGCTACTTCACATTGCCTCAGAGTGACTCACTGCATGTTTAGCAAATGTGGGTGCTCACATCTCATAAATCCCATGCCTCCCTGCTCTGTTCTGTGTACACGAGGTGAACATAGGAGCAGCACAGAGCGCCAGGTTGAGACTCAGAGAACATCTACATGTACACACGGAGAACCTTCTGGTCCTGATTGTGTTGTAGCAGGCTATCATAGAGTGCATTGGTGAAAACAGTGGAAATGGAGGGTGAATAGTAGTGAAGCCAGGTGCACACCTGTAATCCCTTGACTCTGGAGGCTGAGGCAGGAGGATCGCAAGTCTGAGGCCAGCCTTGGCAACTTAATGAGACCCTGTCTCAAAAGGGCTGGGGCTGTAGCTCAGTGGTAGAGTGCCCCTGGGTTCAATCCTTAGTACTAAAAAAGGGTGCACATGACTGGTGCTTGGTGAATACATGATGTCATCGTGTTATTGTATCTTGTTTTTGATGTGGGCGATGCTTGTTTTCTAATGGTGAGTAAAGTCAATATAGAGAAATAGCATATAACAAAATCTCAAGTTTTGTCTTTGTTTTCAAAAAGGGAGCAACATAATGAAGAGTAGAAATCAAAATATATAGGAATCCATAGCTTTGTGCAAGTCACATCTAACCCTGAGCCGCTGGGTTTTCATTTGTAATATAGGAGCTATGAGATTTGCTGGTAAAATACACAGAGCTCTTGCCCAGACTGACATGGACGAGTCCACAGTGCAAGAGGCTGGCTGTTAATGTACCAGCAGTGGAGGTCACTATGGAGAAATTGAGAGTGATCTCCTCTCTTTGTAACTTTATGTGTCTGAATTTTGTGCAGTGGACATATGTAGTTCTATGATAAGGGAAAAAAGTTCTATCTATGTGTTGATTTTTCTCTCCTTCCCTAAAAGAAAAGACATAAATTAAACTAGGAATTGTGGGAGCAAGTTAGACTTAGCACCATAGCCATCCAGCTCTGCCTCTAGGGTCACGTTCTTATCTCCTTCCAGGTGGCCCCAGCAGACGGCTTCTCTGATCTCGCCATGCAAGTGATGACCTCCCCATCGAAGAACTACATCCTCTCTGTAATCAGTGGGAGCATCTGTATATTGTTCCTGATTGGCCTGATGTGTGGACGGATCACCAAGCGAGTGACACGAGAGCTCAAGGACAGGTAGAGCCTCCTTGACCACCAAAGGAACTACCTGCCCAGTGCCCAGTCTGTACAGCCTCCTGTATAGTGTACCCTCACCTCGCCCTTCTAAGAGGTGGCACCATCACCCACGATAGAGCAGCAGCAGGTGCCCACTGCATTGTCCCGTCCAGACCTGGCTACGTCCACGGTATTCTCCTCCGCCGCTGTCTGCAGCATCAGCAACTGGCCGCTTTGGTGGTTGCCATTGTTGGCATACTTGGGTTTGCCTGCCTGTAGACATATCTCTGTACCAACAGGACTACCGACACTTCCAGAACCGACTCACCTGACCTGCAACTCAAAACACTTTTTTTTAAAAAACCACCAAAAAAAGGGGGGGGGGAGAAATTTTTAAAGAAAGAAAAAAATGTACATAGTAACACATGTCCTCCTCCAGTTTTGACTTGGGCCACAGGGTTATTTCTTCCCTGTAACTGTGTCAGACAAAGGCAGGACTAGGAGGGGATGCATACCCCAGCACGCCATCCCTGAGAGTCTGGCTCATCTCCCAGAAGCACCTTTGGGCTGGATCAGGGCAAAGACTTCACCAGGGACTGGAAAACCACTAACCAGCCTCTGTGGGGCCTGTGGTTTCTGTTGAAGCAGTGATACCTTCCAGCTCCCGCCCAAAATGAACTGCAACTAGTCAAGTCCCACAGCTAGGGTGTTTCTGTGATCTCCTCACCCGGTGCAGTCAGCCATGAGCCTTGGGGAGGGCAGCCTGGCTCTTCTGGGTCAGAGGTCCGTGAAGCAGGACAGTCCACTGATCTGCACTGGGAGGCTGGATTCTGAGTCTACACAGCAGGACCCCATCATCTTTCTTCTCCAGGATGGTGTGGACTATCACGTCTATGTTGGCCCTGCCGAGGGTACGGTCACTTCAGAAGTTCTCTTCTTCTCCAGGAGACAGTGACTGAGGAGAGGGGTATACTGGGGTAGGCAGCAGAGCAGGAAGGAAGAACAGAGATCTGACTCACTTGGCTTTATTTTTCAGGCTGCAATACAGGTCAGAGACAATGACCTATAAAGATTTAGCAAGGCCTCAGGATGTGACTGACCATCCAGCCTGACCTTTCTGCACGCTCCAGGTGAATTTCCCAGACAAGCTCCTCCGTGCCTCTGCGTGAAGGGGTGTGGAAAGTGATTACATTAAAAGATGGAGATTTTCTCCGTTCTTTTTTCTGTCCATTTGCTGTGTGTTCCCGCTATAGTAGGCACTGGCTAAATGTGGTCTTTTGGTGATTCATCAGCTTTCTGAAGCTTTATGGGAACAACACTGCTGGCTGTTCTCCCTTGTTGCTCCAGCGTGGAGATGCAGGTGTGGGGCAGAGGAGGAGGAGCCCAGGCGTCGAGGTTCGGCCAGGCTCTCCTTTGATTGAGCTTGGGGCCTGGCGTCACTGTGGCTGTGTAGGAGGGCAGCATGTACAGTAGGAGATATATTTATATAATATATATTTTATTAACCTGTTAGACGTCCACAAAGTATTATAAATCACGTGCCTAAAACTGTCCACATAGACCGAGGCCCCCTGGCATTGCCCTTCCTCTTCCTGCCTCTCCTTCACACTGTTGAGTGCCGCGGTACCTGAGTGACATTGTCTTCCCTGGAGTGTGTTCAGTGCAAGCCGTGTCAGTTGTGGATCAGTCGATCCAGATTACTCCTTGTCTAACTGACTGACATAACATTGGAATACTGTGGTTTTTATCCTTTTTTTTTTTCCCCTGTTTGCTGTCTTTCCTGGAGGGAATGGGTTCCAGAAGTTGCTGTAAGTTCCCTGCTTAGAGTAATACAAATCTTCAGGGAGGCTGCTGAGCTGCTTTGTCCAGTCCCTCAGTCCGCCTCTTAGGGTCTTCTGATTCTCAGCAGCTCTCCTGGGAGTCTTCAGTCTCGTGATTCTTGCGACACCTACAATGTAAGCAGCTGCCACCCCTACATGCTGCCAACAAAGCTGAGTTGGTCAGAGGGTCCCTCCCTCTCTAGGAACTGGGGCTTGATATCCAGAACTGGGACCATCCCATGGGAACGCAGGTCTCCAGTGCACGTCAGCGTGGTTTGCAGGACAGGGATTAGTATTCACCATTAGACTGGGGTGGGGAGTATCATTCCCATACCTGCAGCTTCCTTCCCAATATATGGAAAACATCCTTGTGGTTCTAGTGCATCTCAATATTCTTTGTGAACTGACAGAAAATCCCATTAATTGTCTGCAGCAGATTTGGAGGTCTGATGAGTTTGGTTCTTTAAATGTTTGTTATTTTTAGAACTGTTCAGAATAAGGCCAGGCATGGTGGTAAATACCCATAATCCCATCTACTAGAAGGCTGAGGTGGGAGGATCACAAGTTCAGGGGGCTAGCTGGAGCAGCTTATCAAGACCCCATCTCGAAAATGGAAAGGGCTGCAGTGTAGCTCAGTGATGGAGCACTTACCTAGCCTGTTTGAGTCCCTGAGTTCAATCCCCAGTAGTGTTAAAAAAGAGAGAGAGAAAGAGTAACTCTGCTGGTGTCTTCGGCTGCTTGTTTCAAGGGAGTCTTCACCATCCTCCTTGGAGTGGTTTTCTGTGCCTGGCTCTTGAGAGTCCCATACCTAGTCTTGAGCAAGTTTTTCTAAGCCCAGGGAACCCAATGCCATCTGCATTGGCAGCCTACTCACCCACTCTGCACTTCATTTGGCCTAACAGCAAGTTGTAAGACACCCCGGGGTGCATCATGGGTATGAATCAGGTAGTTGAAGCTAGTCAAGAAGAGGAACCCAGGCCCGACTACAGGAGCCGGCAATGAACTCTGGCCTTTCTCTCTTCTGATATAGAGCCCACAAACAAGCATGTAAAAAGCAGAATGTTTGGGACAAGGCTTCAGGAGCTTGACAAATTACAGCAGCCAGGTCTCACCAGCATCTCACTCTTGGACACAGTGTTCCAGTCCTCTTGAGTCTCCAGGACCCAGGTTCCTGGGCTAGAGGCACTGTGGTCGGAAGGTCAGAGATCTGGACAGAATGCCAAACAAGATCTGCACCTTCTAAGACTTTCTCCCACAGAAGGAGAGTTCCATGCCTGGGATACTTCTTTATCTTGGTGTGTCCCTGGACTTTTCTGCTGTTGCTGCTGTCCCAAGGCTGGTCTGCTGGCAGGGAGCACTGACAGGGGAGCCATACCAAAGGCTTGGATGCCCTCTGGGGAAAGCCCTCATTCCCTACACTCCCAGGAGACCCTCTGGTTCCCTGCTCTAGCCCCAGTTCTGTGGATCCAGTTGATTTGTCTGAGCCAGTGCTAGTGTGTCCTTAGAAGCTAGGGGACTCGAGGGCTGTGGAGGAGCTAGTGTTTATGAGCTGGTGCTGCTGGGAACTCGCTGCAGCACTCTGGTGGTCTCATCTCTCCTGTGTGGCCCAGCAGGCTGGAGGACATGGGGAAGAGACTGCTTTCCTAGGAGATGTGGCAGAAAGAGATTAAAATTCCATGTCTTCCTGCTTCCTGGGGTCAACTGATAGAAGAATCCAACGGCAAGGATGCTGACATTTATATTTTATTAGATTGGTAAGGAAATTATGTGGCTAATGTCCCTCAACCTTCACAAGAGAATATTCACTCTTGTACGTCATTGTGACTTCTGGAACTATCCCCATCCTCTCCACCTTCAGGATAATAATACCACTTCTGTCCAAACGATCTCCCTAGTATGAGTCATGGGGGCACTTCCTGGGTCTCCTTTGCTAGCTGGTCTTAAGTCCCTCCGAGATAAGACCTTCCCCTGCCCCATCACAAAACAAGCCTTCTCCACATGTGATGGATCTCAGTATCTCAGTAAGAGGATGAGAAAAGCTAGCTGGATTGAAGCCCTCAGAAGTCATCCATTCCAGCCTGGCACCAATACTCCAAATTGTGATCATAGAATCAAAAGAAGAATGTGGCTTTTTAATTTTGTGTATTTTGAAATGTTAACTTATACTTTAGCTTCTTAGGAGTTTTACAAAACTCAACTCCATGCCCTTTGATTGCTCACTATTTGAGCACACCGAAGTAATTTTACAATGTACAGCGCCCTAGTGTCCTTAGTTCTGTTGGGGATTCACATTACTTCTCTCCTGTCACCTCTCCATCTCTTGGCTTTGATTCCCAACGGGACTTGGACAGGATCTTTTGCCTGGCCTTCCCCCTCTCCATTTGTGTTTGATTTGCCATCCATAACTACACTCCCCCTTTGTCCCTCCACCAGAGAGGACCAGGCTACCTGTAAGGGCAGTCAAGTTTGAAGATGAGTCCCCCTTCCTACCCAGACCTCATACAACATGTGAATCTTAAACCCAGACTGCACTTCAGGCTCACATTCTTCCCAAGCCATCCAGTGAGTCTGATGTGGGGACCTAGGGACTGTTTTGTTACCTGGAGCACAAAGATGGATCAGTCAGCAGATTGGTGGTAATGAGGTCCTGATGGGGATCTCCTCTTCCCTCTTCTCCCCTGCAACCCAGGGGACACTAGGCCCTGCACAGTGGAGAGATCTTCCCAACAAGGAAGTGGTGTGGACAGTGCCTGTGTTGTGTTTGCCTTCCCCGCAGCGTAGAGCTGACATCTGGACCTCCCTCTGCCGGGCAACAGGTGGTTGGAACAGGTGCCCAGATCACACTAGTGCACCGGGCAGCAAGCTTCCCAAGTGGCTGCCTCCAGCTCAAAGCCCCCAGCTCAGTCCTGGCAGGACAGGCTGCACGGCAGTCCTGTGTGAAATCTTAGGCCTCTTGACCTTTTTTTTTTTTTTTTTCTCTCGAAAGAAAAGTACAATTAACAAGCCTCTTTTGTAAATGGGTTTCCTTTCTATGTATAGAATCCCGGCAGTTCCTTGTTTTTACATGTTCATGCTGTGTAATTTTGAGATGTTACTGAGATTCTGAACATAGTGTGCATTTTTTTCTGTACAGATGAAACGGGAGAATTTAATAAAGAGTTTGCAGGTTTGTACTTGTTAAATCTTCTCTGTGGTGACTGGGAGAAATCTCCAAGTGTTCAGAGGTGTCGGCAATGACTGAATTGCCAGTGAGGTCCTCAGGTCACAGCTGAGGGCCCACCAGAGTAGGACTGCAAGATGTTCGAAGAGAAGGGACCTCTGTTCCTGTTCTCTCTATGCCAGGACAGGGCTGAGGAGTCACATCTGGAGTTTTCAGGATGATGAGTGCAAAATTACCCATTCCCATGATGTGATTAAGGCCTTGTCCTGGGGCACAGCCCTGGAACCTCTCCTTGAGGTGCTTCACATAGATGGCTGGTCCTGCAAGTGGTGCCTGCGCTCAGCTCTGCCACTGACTGCCCCTTCTGCTCAGTCCTGTCCCTACCCAAAGCCCCGCCCTGTGTCCTTGGCCTTCCCTGGATGCCCTTCCTGAGCATTTCCTTCTATTCCACTCTCAGCAAAGCTGATTTGCATCTGGGTGTTAAAAGTTAAAAGCTTAGGGATCCCTCTCTTGGGCCCACCTTCCCCTTTAGAAGCATTGCTTTCTCTCTATTACTCTGATAAATCCTGTTACTTTGCTGGGGGGCAGGGCGGTGGAGGGGGCTTAATGGCACACACTTGTAATCCCAGGGACTCTGGAGGATCTCCAGTTCAAAGCCAGCCTCAGCAATTTAGCAAAATCCTGTCTCAAAAAGGGCTGAGGATGTCACTCAGTGGTTAGCACACTTGGGTTCAATCCCTAGTAACATCAAAAAGGAAAAAAATTGCTGGGGATTTAGCTCAGTTGGTAGAGTGCTTGCCTCACATGCACAAAGCCCTGTGTTCAATCCCCAGCATTAAAAAAAAAAAAAAAGTTACTAGCTTAAGGAATGCGCCTGGTGGCAGGAAGTTTTGAAGTAGTTATGTCCATATGGTGATTCAAGATTCAATTGGTGGGCTATGCAGGGAGAGAAGAAGTGTTGACCTGGGACCTGGGCTCCTCAGAACTCCTCCCACCCATATAGGCAGCTGTCACTTAGGAGTTGGTGGGTCAGGGCATGAAGTTGAGGCCAGGGGAAGGTGAAGCATTGAAGAGTAGAGAATGAGATTTTGGGAACTTCTGAGTCCTAGCTACAAACACTCTTGTCTAGGGCCTTGGGCAGCCATCAGCTGATGTGTGGAGTCTGGTCACAGAGGCCCTGAGTGGCTTTGAGAGGCTTTCCTGCTTCAGTGGAACTTAGGAAGTGGCTGAATCCAGGCTTGGAGCTCCAGGATGCATTTGGCATTTGTCCTCAAAGGGAGTTACAATTTAAAAGGGCTTTAGCCAAAAGCCTGGTGGGGACTTAGGCCATGTGACTCTCACTTGATGAGGGGGTGGGGCCTCTTCCAGCTGCCAGTGTCCAAAAACTTCACCTCTGACCAACTGGACACCTTTGCACTTGAATGACCAAAGGGAGACCCCAGCCACCTATCAGGGTCCAGGGGCCGTGGGGTCTGGGTCCTGAGACTCCTTGGACTGTCCTCCCCAAGTACTACTGCCCTGGTCTGGATCCCACCTCCCTTGCCCAACACAGCACAGCACAGCCATGTTTGCTCAGAGACTCTATTTGTGGAGAAACTTGGGCAACCGGGAGGAGGAAAGAGGGAGCAGAGGAGTAAGGAGGGGCGGGGACTAGGAGGAAGCTGGCTGAATGCTGGTGGAGGCTGGAGCGCAGGCAGCCTCCGTGAGGTCTTGCAGGTCGCTGGGGCTTGGTGCTTCATCCTCCAGGGCCCTGGCAGGACTGTGCCCCCTGCCTTCCTGAGGCCTGGAATCCCCAGCGTCTGCTGGAGCCTCCTGGGTGGGAGACACCTGCAGGTGGCCCAGGCAGCAGCGATTCCTCCAGAGAGCCACCAGGATCAGGCCATAAAGGGGAGTGGCACCCAGCAGCCCCAGGTAGCAGTAGGTGACGGCAGTCAGCGTGTGCTCCAGCTCTGCTGTGGAGACAGAGGGAGGGGCTGCCAAGCCTCTGAAGTGTGTCCTCACTGTCCCTGCCCTGGTGCCTTCCAGAGAGCTTTCTCTCTGGCTCCTTTCATCCTTGGAAGTGTTTATATTCCTGCCCCCTGTGTTCTTGGGTTCTGCGTCTAAGGAGTGAAAATCCTCTGGGGTGGCACAGGGGGTTGTGACTGTACTGAACACCTCTACTATTTTTTTTCTGTCATTATTCTCTAAACAATTCAGTATAGCAACTATTTGCATAATATTTACATTGTATTTAGTATAAGTAATCTGGAGGTGGTTTCAAGTATACAGAAGTATAGATTATATACGAATGCCACCCCTTTTCTATAAGGGACTTACATGTCTGTGGATGTTGGTATCTGCCGGGGTTTTGTTCTAGAATATCCCACCCCTGCAGATACGTAGGGATGCCTGCATTTCCCTTTTCACAGCTGGAACAGCAAGGCTTCCATTCTGCCAAGTAAAGTGGTCACTTTTTGGCCACTCGGAAGCCTCAGTACTGCGTGTGTGGGGCAGTGGGTGCATCTGAGGCCCAGAGAAGGTGAAGGACTCACCCAGGGGGCCAGGCAGATTGGGCAAGAATCTGGAGGAGCCCAGGTGCTCTTCCCTAGCTGTCTCACTTCAGGGCTCGGCTACAGCTCCCTCTGGCAGGAGGCTTCTCCCCTTCCCCGTCCCTGCCCAGATGCTGTGGTCCTAACAGGACTCTCAGCACATCTTTTCTGCACTGTAACCTTGGCTCAGCGTCTGACTGGGGCTTCCAGACTCCCTCACAGGATGTTTGCCCTGGGAAACACTCAGTCCTCTGCCAACTGAGTGAACGTATTTGACATGGTAGGTGGAAGTCAAAAAGCATGACTTCACCACAGGTCAGCCTCTAGGGGTCCATACCAAGAGGGATGTCTCCACTGCTCTCATGAGTTTCATTCCAGTTCGGGTCCAGCTCTTTGCACCCTGCAACAGAACACACAGCCTTCAAATAACTTGAAATAGGCATTCACCACCAGAGAACAGAGTTCTGGAGGGATAGCAGCTAGTGGCAACTGTCCTCATAGGCAACTGTCCCCAACTTCATTGAAGAGGCCTCAAAGGCCAGGTCCTTTAGGCAGGGCCAAGCAGGACGTGCTTTGTCACACACAGTAGGGCCTGTCTGGTCCGTCTGGTATTTGGGGTCTCTGTGATGTTCCTAAGATGGAGATTCACAAAGGAAGATGGAATACAGCAGGTTTAGGGTGTACGGGGCCTGAGAGGCTGGGGGAGGCAGATGCGCACAGCCCCTGGCCCCCTACTCACCTGGGCCGCCAGGCAAGTACAGTGCGGCCTCGATGGCCCCGCTCTGGTGCAGGCCTTGGCAGCTCACGGTCGTCCCTGCAGCCTCCCGAGGCAGCTGCAGCCAGCTGACCAGGGGTCCCCCAGGCCTCCCTGTGAACTCGTCCTCCTCCCGGTGTTGGCCTCTCAGTACCCAGGAGATCCTCAGAGGGGCTGGGTGCTGTCCTAAGGCCACACACAGTGCGACAGAGGGAGGACCGGAGGCTGGGATGAACAGGCTCAGCACTGGTGGTGGGAGAGCAGGAGCCTGCACCTCCGCTGTGGGGAGTGACAGAGGGTGTCCCCTAACGCCACCAGCCTCCTTCAGACCACGGCCCTGCACGCCCTTCCTTCCTGGGGCCTGGAGAGTCCCTCCTTCCTTTCTGCTTTCCCCAGCCTTCCTCCCAGCTCCCGGCAACTGCCTTCCTTTCCTGGGATCTGCTTGGTCCCCACAGCCAGCCTCCACCCTGTGCAGCAGAATATGAGCTCAGAGCTGGTCTCTGCCACATGCACCTTCCCTCCTGGGCCTCCAGCAACCCTGCTGCAGGGCAGGGGAGGGATGACTACTGCTCTCCAGTCGCCTTTCCCCCCCACCCAGAGGTCGGGGGTTGCGGTGTGTGTCCATCTCCCTCAGCAGCAGTCCACTCTCCGCAGTCCTTCTCACCTTCCCTCCACCCCTGCAGCCAAGGGTCCCCCCAGACGGTTCTGTGGCTTTCTTCCCAAGGCCCCCGCTACCCTACTGTAGCCCTACACACTAGGGGATCCAGGGCTCTGGGACTCACCCTGATAGAACAGACGCGTCCCCTCTCCAAAGAGATACAGGCCTGAGAACCACATGGCACAGTAGTAGATGCCCTCGTCAGCAGGGCTGGCATTGCCCACGGTGAGGCGTGCAGTATTCTGGGCCAGATCCATTTCTGCCAGGAAGCGGGGATTCACACCCAAGCCGTAGGTCGGGGGAGCCCCTTGTCGCTGACTCAGTAGGAAGGTGGGACCATGGCCCTGCAGCTGCTGGTACCAGGACAAGACGTGGGCCGCAATGGGAACGTCCTGCACCACACACAAGATCTGCGGGTTGCCTTGCCCACTCAGCACAGAAGGCTGAGGCTGGGACAGCAAGGGCAGGCGGGCCTCTGTGGCACCTAAGAGGCAAAGGGACAGTCACCCACTGGACACAACTCCAGGATCATGTATTAGGTGCTCAGCTTAGGGTGAGCATGTGGGAAACACCAGAAGATTCAAGGACCACTACAGTTCTGTAAGGAAAAGATAAACCTCAGTAGGAAAATAAGCAAAGGGTCATGAGTAAGCAATAGTCAAGGCAACTGCAGATTCACTCAGGAAATACTGATGCCTGCTTCGCATGTGCCAGACTCTGTTTTTGGCATTTGGGTTATAATAGAGACCAAGAGACGAAAGTTCTGCTACTGGGAAACTTTTTTGTTTTTACTTTTGTTATTAGGAATTGAACTCAGGGGCACTCATCCACTGAGCCACATCCCCAGTAGCCCTTTTGTGTGTGTGTGTGTGTGTGTATTTTATTTAGAGACAGGGTCTCGCTGAGTTGCTTAGAACCTCACTAAGTTGCTGAGACTGGCTTTGCACTTATAATCATCCTGCCTCAGCCTCCCCAGTCACTGGGATTATTGTCAAGGGAACCACACCTGGCTAGAGGACTATTTTTGATAACAAACATATGAGTGGCATTTCTCCATCTACAAACACTTCCTTTGTCCCAGGGATGCCCTGCAAACTGAACCAAAATCTGTGAGAACATCTATCAGTTGTGCTCTTCACTGTGGTGCGAAACAGTGCACCTCTTGTCTAACAGGTATATTCAAGAAGAAGCAACCTAGCTGAATGGGAAGAACACAGGCTTCAAAGCTAGAGGTCTGGAGTTTGAACTGTGTCACAGATTGCTGTGCGATGTTGGGAGATTCTAAGATGAAGATCTTAGAGCCTCTGTTTCCCATTAGTTGGAGGGGAAAAATAGCACATATTAATATATAGCAGATTTATAATAATATCAGTAATTATTATGAAGAGTAAATGAAAAAAATGAATATGGGCCCAGCACAGTGGCACATACCTGTAATCCCAGCTACTTGGGAGACTGAGGTAGGAGGATTCAAGTTCCAGGCCAGCCTCAGCAATTCAGCAAGATCCTAAGCAACTTAGCAAGATTCTGTCTGGCGGTGGTGGTGGGGGGGGGGGTGTCGGAAGTGCTGGGGGTATAGCTTAATGGTTAATGGTGCTCTTAGGTTCGATTCCCAGTACCCCCCCCAAAAAAAAAAATGCATGTAAAGTGATTGGTCCAGCACCTGGCACATTGTTGGTACAAATCTTACACATATGTTAAGTCTTGAGCTCTAGGCAGAGATTTAAGAGATATGCCCTAATGAAAAGGAACTTAAAGACTAGTTGAGAAAAACCAAAACATGAAGCAGCAGCAAGCAATGCTAGCCAGTGTGTAATTAGGCACCTGATGACTTGGTACACATAGGATCGTGTGAATATTCTAGGACGCTAATTACAGATTAATCTTGTAAGTTACTAGTAGAGCAGAATCCTCCTTTCGCTCTTTCCTCTTGCTGCTTGACTAGGAGTGACCCATTTCCTCTTGCTGGGCCTTAATTTTCCCATCAGTAAATTGAAAGAGTTAAACACCCAGTGCGCCAGCCCCCAAATTTCACGTTTCTAGTTTTAAAAGATGTAAAGAAATATTGGAGAAGGTAGGATTCGGAAAGGAGATAGATATGGTGAGTCTGTCATTGCTTTTTAGAAAATGAAGAGCCAAGAGATCGAGTGCTGGTTCACAAGACCATGTGCTCCCACCGAAAACACCGGAGAGGTGGGCGGAGTACTTTGTTAGCTGTGTGGTGGGGATTTTCATTGTTATTCTTTTTTTTTTTTAAGAGAGAGAGAGAATTTTTTAATATTTATTTTTTAGTTTTCGGCGGACACAACATCTTCGTTTGTATGTGGTGCTGAGGATCGAACCCAGGGCTGCGCGCATGCCAGGCGAGCACGCTACCGCTTGAGCCACATCCCCAGCCCTCATTGTTATTCTTTTATGTATGCTTTTTGTGTGCTGAAAATAAAATACAAAAAGGAAACTAATGGAGAGAGAGTGGGGGGGGTAAAGCAGAGACGTTGGTGAATATTGTAGAATTTCGTTGAAAGCCTTGGATAGCTAGGCCCAGACTAGAGGTACCTGAGAGGCAGACACAATACAGTCAAAATCTCAGTCCACAGACTTCCAACTAGTACAAGTAGAAGGGCTTAGAGAGTCAGAAAATCACCATCCACCAAGCATAATCCCAGGCAGGAAAACTGGAAGTTCAAGCCAGCCTCAAAAACTTAGAGATGTTCTAAGCAACTCAGTGAGACCCTGTCTCTAAATCAAATATAAAATAGGGCTGGGGATGTGGCTCAGCATTAAGTGCCCCTGAGTTCAATCCCTGGAAGGGAGGGAGGGAGGGAGGAAAAAGAAAATTGCCATTTGACAACAACCACAGTAAATTGTCTCGGCCAGACTCATCAGTGAACAATAAAACTAGTGGGTGAGAGTTCAGGGGTTTTGGTTTTGTTCACTTTCTTGTGTATTGAGCATGGGAATGTTCACGTATTCTCAGGGTGCTTGGGGACAAATTACTCGTTAACTATAAAGAGGGAAAAAATAGTAATTTACACTAGAGAACAACCCGATGGAGGCTGAGATCATCAGCAATGGGACAGAAGGCACCACATGTCCTGCTGCAGTGCGCCCAGGACACAACGTCCTTCCGAGGTACTCTTGTCAGAAATGCAGAGTTGGAATCTAATCAAGAGGAAGCGACAACCCAGAATGAGGCACAGGCTACCTGTCATGCAAGCAGAGGCAAAGGGCTGCTCTGGAGTAGAGACTAAGGAGCCGTGAGAACTGAAAGCAGTGTGGGATTCTAGATTGGGTCCCTGCGCCAGAAAATAAAAAGATTTTTATTTAGCTCTAAATAATATTGGTGAGATTGGGGCTGGGGTTGTGACTCAGCAGTAGAGCACTCGCCTCTCACGTGTGAGAGCCTGGGTTTGATCCTCAGCACCACATAAAAATAAATAAACAAAATAAAGATATTGTGCCCATGTATAACTAAAAAAAATTTTAAAAATAATAATAATATTGGTGAGACAACCAGTATAACTTGAGTAGGATCCATAGTTGTCATCATATTTTATCAAGGTCAATTTTCTGATTTTGATTGTTGTACTGTATTATATAAGGAGATTCCTTATTTTTAGGAAATACCAACGGACAGCTTTAGGGGTAAAGGACATCATGTCTAGCTGGATTTGGTGTCACACACCTGTTATCCCAGCTACTCAGGAGGCTGAGACAAGAGGATCACAAGTTCAAAGCCAGCCTCAGCAATTTAGCAAGGCCCTAAGCAACTTAGTGAAAGAGACCCTATCTCAAAATAAAAAATAAAAGGGACTAGGGGTGTGGCTCAGTGGTTAAGCGCCCTTGGGTTCAATCCCTGGTACCAAAAAAAAAAAAAAAAAAATCAACAAACCGACAGAAAAATGTGTAAAAGACTTGAGCTGATCCTTCACAAAAGAGGAAATCCATAAGATCAATAAACATGACAAAGTGCCCAATCTCAATCGGAAAAGCAAGGAGACAGCAGCATCTGCCCCTGAAAGGCTGAGAATAAAACAGCAGGTAATCTTTCATCTTGGCAAATGCGTGGAGGGACTGAACTCTCCTACATGCTTGTGACCCATTGCTCCATATTCCATATTCCATCACTGGGAGTGAGTGTGTGAAACCACAGATTGGCACTGGGTGGGGATAGGAGTGCAGGAGATCACATGCCTTGTAAAGGATACTCATTTTTTTTAAATTTTTTCTTCTTATTTTATTTTTGAGTTGTAGTTGGACACAATACCTTTATTTTTTTTTTATGTGGTGCTGAGGATCGAACCCAAGGCCTCGCATGTGCTAGGCGAGTGCTCTGCCACTGAGCCACAACCCCAGCCCCAGAATACTCATTTTGATGTCATTTTTCACGCTTTACTATTACAAACAAAAATTGAAGGTTTTACATTTTGGAAAAAAGCAAGCCTCTGTCTCCCACCACATCCGAACACCAAGACCTAGTCTGTGCCTAATAGTCTCGTCTTGACCTTTCTGCAGCACTTAACTCTGACCACTTCCTTCTTTAGTCTCCTGTCCTCACCTCGCTGGGCTAGTCCTGTTCCCTGCATTCCCACAGTCCCAGCAGCCCCGGAAGCCTCTCGGTCCTTGGTATCCCTCACCCTCTTGTGGAAGCCGCCCAGGCTAGTTTTTTGTCTGGGCACGTTCAGTTGCTCTCTGGTCTCATTTCCACAAATTACAGTGAGGAACAAGCCCCTTGCCCCTATTCCCCACTGTGGAGGGAGTATGACATCTCAAAGTGCCCTCTCCACCACCCTCCTCCTCTCCCCACCCACACCTGCCCAGCCCAGGTCTGCCTGTGCTGAGTGGGGCTCAGCCTCCCCTGCTCCACCTCTGCTCCCCATCCCAGCAGACCCTGCTCACTCCAGTGTGGTACCCCTCCTGACACAACCCCCCAACTGTCCTAGGATCCAATGTGATTGATGTCACCTGTTTCTATTATACCTGTGCCCTACCTAGGACAGCATTGTGTAGGTGATCCCACCACCACCTCCTCTGCCTTCCAAAACACAGCCTCTCTGGCTCTGGTTCGAGGGGCTCTTCCTGCCCTTCAGCTTCCCCTTGTCAGTGCCCTCCCACCCTCAGGTCCTGGGTTCTCCACTGGGAGGCAAGTGAGGGACCCACAAGCTCCCACAGTAGGGGATCCCCAGCCCATGGCTTCTGTTCCTGACCCCAGCCTAAGAAGCCCCCAATGGGCTCCTTCACAGGAATTCATCTCTTACCACCCTACCCCCATAAAAAAGGAGAGAGAGAGGATCTCGTCGGGGGGGAGGGAGGACCTCACCTGAGATGAACAGCAGCAAGAGCAGCAGGGCCACTCCAGGCCTGGACGCAGCTCCCCTCAGAAGCCTTGGTTGGATTATCATGTCCATGTCAGCCAAGGACGCAGAGTGCAGCCCTTCTGCGGCCTCAGAATCAAGGCTTGGTGTCTACTTCCTCCCTAGTGTGGAGGGCGGGCGCAGACACAGGTGCAGGGCAGTTGTGGGCCAACATCCGGGGCTGTATCGGAAAGCCCCTGGGTCTGGGGGCCGGAGGGAGTAACACTGGGGTAAAACCCAGAGCATTGCTTCAGGTGCAAAGAAAGAAACACAACTGCAGCCCACTCAGAGGAGGCGATTTATTGGCCCCCCAAACCACCAAGTCCTAGGGCGGTCCTTGGCTGGATCCATGGGCTTTGAGAGTGATGTCAGGAACCCACCTGTCCTGTTCTCTGCTCTGCCATCTGTTTCATTTGACCCTCAGCGGGATCTCTCCAGATGGCGGAGACACCTACCTGGCACCCAGTGGCTGAGCCACCCCAGCTCAAGGAGGATCTCTTTCCTGTTATTTAGAGCTAAGTGCTGACGCTGATGTATCCTGGGTCACCTATTTGCCAAGCCAATCACTGTGGTCAGGAGGCTGACCAGGCACAGATCATCTGGAAGCCAGGGAGGGCAGAGGGGTGTCAGTTGATCTTTGTGGACCTCTGGCAGTTCCCAGTTGAAACCTGGGTTGTACTTGCCAAAGGGAGAGAGAATGGACGAAGGCCAGGCTTCTACTTATCCAAAGGGACAAATATGGGCAGGAGAAGGGAGGACTCCCCCTATCCGAGCTGCAGGAGGGACTGCAGGAGGTACTGGCCCCTCCCTGCCTCTTCAGCCTTGACCTCCACCCCGAGGTCCACCACACATGGCCTCTCCATGTTACTCTCTAGTGGGAACCTTTGCTTCCTATCGGCCTCAAGGAGGCCTCGGCCACCCAAGCCCTGGAACCCCCTTTCCTCCCAGGGCCCAAGACTTTGTGGCTCAATGATAAGAGTTAAAAATAACAATAATAAATAATTTAACCACCTCTTACCTCCCTCTCAGTGTTGAGTGGGCCCAATGACCTTGCGGTAAAGCGCTCAGCACACAGCACCCTAGTGTGGCAAACCCTGGGAGAAGGAGATATTTCCCAAGATGGCCCCCACAATGTACCCCGTCCCCTGGGCTCTGCTTTCTTTTCCATCCTCATATTGGTCATTTCTTTCTATTGAGATATAATTGACACAGTAAGTTGCACATATTTAAAGTATGCAACTAAACGGGCTCAGTGGTATAGTGCTTGCCCAGCATGTACAAGGCCCATTACCTTGAAAAAAAACATGCAATTAGATAAATGTGGACATATGTCTACACCTGTGAAATATCACAGCCAAGATATTGAACATACCCGTCACCCCAACAGTTCTCTGGTTCCTTTTTGCCATCCTTCCCTTCCCTTCCAGCCACCGTCCTATGGACCATCCCTATAGGCTAGTTTGCATTTTCTAGCCTTTTGTAGAAATTGAGTAATACCGGATGTACACTTGTTTATCTTCTTTCATTCCACCTAATAATCTTGAGAGCAGCCCGTGTTGTTGTGGGTGTCTACAGTTAATTCTTCTTTATTGCTGAGTTGCATTTCCCTGTATGGCCACATTACAGTTTCCTTTTCCATTCACCTGCTGATGGACATTTAGGTTGTCTCTATTTTTCTCTAGTTCAGATTACATTTTTCCTGGAAAAATACCTTGGAACTGTGAGGCTGGGTCATGTGGATGTTTAATGTCCAAAGAAACTGCCAAAACGTTTCCCACAGTAGCTGGGTAAGAGAGTTCCCAACAACACTGGTATTGTCAATTTAAAAAAAAAAAAAATTTTTTTTGTAGTTGTAGATGGATAGCTTGCCTGTATTTTATGTTCATGTTTATGTGGTTCTGAGGATCAAACCCAGTGCTCCACACATGCTAGGCAAGTGCTCTGCCACTGAGCCACAACCCCAGCCCTGGTATTGTCACTTTTTAAAACTGTTATTGTTTGAGATATTACACTAGGTGTGTAGTAGGTGGTTTTGTTTTGTATTCCCTAATGACTAATGATGTTGCATATCTTTTCATATGCTGATTTACTGTCCACATATATTCTTTAGTCAAATGTCTGTTCAGTCTTTTACCCATTTTTTATTGAATTTGTTTTCTTATTGAATTTTGAGTTCTTTACATGTTCTCAATTCAAATCCTTTATCAGATACCACAAACCCTTCTTCAATGTAACATTGTCAACCTTATCATCAAGTGGTAGGGGTCTATGCCCCTTCCCTTAAAGCTGGGTAAATCTTCTTTTTTAAAGGTAATTCCAGGGCTGGGTTTGTGGCTCAGTGGTAGAATGCTTGCCTAGCACATGTGAGGCCCTGGGTTTGATCCTCAGCACCACATAAAGATAAATAAATAAATTTTAGTTGTGACTAACTACAACTAAAAAATAAATATTTTTTAAAAAATAAAATAAAGGCAATTCCATTTATCTATTTATTTTCCCTATTTGCATCAGTGCATTATAGTTGTACATAATAGTGGGATTTGTTGTTATATGTTCATATATGCACACGATGTAACAATATAATTTGGCCAATATCATTAAAACTGGGGAATGAATACACACACACACACACACACATACCAGAGATTGAACAGAGGGGTGCTTTACTACTGAGCCACATCCCCAGCCCTTTTTTTAGATCTTATTTAGAGACGGGTGTCACTAAGTTGCTTAGGGCCTTGCTAAGTTGTTGAGGCTGGCTTTGAACTTGCCATCTTCCTGCCTCAGCCTCCTGAGCTGCTGGGATTACAGATGTTCACCCTACGTCTAGCAAACTGGGAAGAACATTATGTCTGTCTCGACTAATGGAATAGGGCAGAAGTGACACTAGTGTCCTCTATGGTTTGGTCATTAAAAAAGCCATGACAATTCCTTCTTAGTTGCCTATAATGTTGTTTTTTGTTTGTTTGTTTGTTTGTTTTTTGTTGTTGTTGTTGTTCTAGGGATTGAGCCCAGCGGAACTTTACCACTGAGCCATATCTCAGCCCTTTTCTTCAATTTTCTATTTTGACACAAGACCTCACTAAGTTGCTGAGGCTGTCCTTGAACTTGTGATTCTCCTGCCTCAGCCTCCTGAGCCTCTGGGATTACAGGTGTGTGCCACCACACCCAGCACAATACTCAGTCTTGAAACGCAGTCACCTTACTATGAAAAAGTCACCTGCCAGGCGTGGTGGAGCGTGCCTAAAATCCCAGAGACTCAGGAGGCTGAGGCAGGGGGATCACAAGTTCAAACTCAGTCTTAGCAACTTTGTGAGACCCTAAGGAACTCAGGGAGACCCTGTCCCTAATAAGATATAAAAAAGGGCTGGGTATGTGTCTCAGAGTTTAAGTGCCCCTGGGTCCAATCCCTGGTACAAAAAAGAAAGAAGAAGAAGTCACCTAGCTGCAGGGAAAGGCCCACGTGGACGCAGCAGCGAGCACTGGCCATGTTTGCAGGAAGGACTGCAAGAGGACTCCAGCCCCGGCTTTAAGCCACTCAGTCTGGTCTCACCGCAGTTTCAAGAACAAGACAAAGGATTATTGTTTTGTCACACTCTGGGAGGTGGCTGTTCTGCTAGACAGTGAGGCTGGAACAGCCCTCAGGCGGTCCCTTCTCCTGACCTGGATCTGTCATCCACCTGTGCCCCATCATTTCCCCTCAATAAACTTGCAGAAGACAGATCAGCTCTTGTTTCCTGGAGCCCTGCCCCAGAACCTTGCTGCCCACTGTCAGCTCTCACCCCCTGCCCTTCCTCATGAGGACCTCTCTCCTCAGGCCCCTGCATTCTCTGGGTCTACTGAATGCTCCCTCTTGCTCTCCCCGCACCCCCGGATACTAGGAATTGAACCCGTGTGCTGGGCAAGGGCTCTCTCACTGAGCTACATCCCCAGCCTACTCCTGCTCTTCTTACCTCTGACCTCTCACCTTCACCCACCTCCACAGGGGACAGTCTACTCTTGGCCTGCCTGGCTCTGAATTCTGTCTCCTCTTATTTTTCTAAACTGTAAAAAGTTGACCAAATTCTTTAACCTCTCTGAGCCTCGGTTTTAGCATCTATAAAATGGAAATGGTAGTGCCTACCTTAGAGGGTTGTTAGAGGCTGAAACGAGGCGATCCTTGTAAGGGACTTAGCAGACCCAATCTGGCACCTGCCACTATGATTTTTAGCTACAGTGTTGTCCTATATCCGTACAGATAGCGAAGTGCCCTCCCTCATTCTCCCATGGGGCATCCTGGGCCCAGCTCCTGATGAAAAGGCATTGGTTGTGTGATGGAGGGGTGCTCATATCTATTGTTCCAGAGATTTACAAACTTGAAATCATCTGGAGGTTTGAATCCTGACTCTTCTCCTTCCAGGTCAGGTATTTCCATCACTCTGTGCCTGTTTCCTGCTCTCAGAACAGAGGTGATGCTGTCCATCAACCAGAGGTGACAGCAGAACTGTTCCTTGGCACCACCTTGACATCAAGCCCTGGTCCTCAGTAGCTATTATCACTAAGAACACTGAAAAGATTTACCCGATGGTGTTACTGGCTTCTCAGGAAGGAGAATGAGGGTAGGGAATAACTTTTAGTGTATATTTTTGGGAGTATTTGAATTTTTGTATTAACTATACTGTTTTAAAGATTTAATTCAAATTTTGATAAAATGATAAATTCAACTTATTTTTTTAATATCTTTATTTTATTTTTATGTGGTGCTAAGGCTCGAACCCAGTGCCTCACCTATGCCAGGTGAGTGCGCTACCACTTGAGCAACATCCCCAGCCCAAATTCAACTTATTAATAAGTTTAAAATTTTAATATGCTGACTTTTACTCTGCACCAGATAAATATCGTTAGTCCATTTTTTACATAAAGAAACTTAATCTCAAAGAGTGTGATAACATGCCTGAGATCAAACAGCCAAGAGCTGGAGCCAGAATGGACCCAAGTCCACTGGCCTCCAGCAGCTATAGGTTTGTCCCTGGGTAAAGCAGTACTTTGGGTTTCAGGCAGCAATAATGGATATGAGTGACTCCCAGAGAGTGGCTGGCCCATGCTCAAGCCTCCTCCGACTTATGGAGATGGGGTAACCCCTCTGGAAGTCTCCCAGTGAAGAGTCTACCACCTCCCTCTACTCATAAATTTGATGCAGGGGGTCCCAACCCATTGGACTGAGCAGGCACCTTTGAAGGTACGAGGGACCTGCTAGTCCCCTGTCCCACCAATTTAGGATTTCAAATAGGCCAGAGTCCCAGTCCTGGAACCTGAGTGGTGGCCACCTTGCAGGGGGGCATTTGGACAGACTGCAGTGCACCATAATCTCCATCTACCCCTTCCCTCAACATGATGACACGGCTTCCAGGCAAGTCCTCAAGTCCCCACTTCTCAGTGCCCCTAATAGACATTCTGAAGAGGCCACTGGTCAATGCTGTTTCCTGACCTTGTCTTTCTTCCACTGGCCCAATAGAAATGCAGCTCAAGTTCAGGAAACAACCATATTTTTGAAAATCACATAGTGCAGGGCTGAGGAGGGCCTGTGTCACGGGCCCTGGCCCATCATTTTGCATCTAGGGAACCTGAGGTCAGGGGTCTGTTGACCAGTAGTGGTGCAGACTCTCCAGGCCTGACTGAGGGTGCCTGATGCCCTTCTTCCCATGGAGCTCGCTGAGCAGAGACAACGGCCACAGGAACACAAGGTGCTAACACTGGTGAACGTTGCTCTGGAGGGAAGAGGTGGGCAAGGCCAGAGCACCTGATCGATGTAAAAAATCAGGGAACCAAAGAGCTCCAGATGCAAGTCCTGGATACCTTCATACAAGTGGTGATGACGGAGGCCCACAGTGTACAGTAGGTGGTCACCTGCTACATGGGGTCATAAACCTGATATCTGTTACAGTTAGCTCTAGCAAAACAGAGCTCACATACCACTCAATCCACCATTTAAAGTATACATTTCTCCTAACTCCTTAAACCCAGGAATCTACTTCCTGTCTCTGTGAATTCTTCTACTCTGGACATTTTCTGTCAATGGAACCATATAGTATGTGGCCTTTTTTATCTGGCTTCTTTCACTTAGCATGATGTGTTCAAGGTTCGTCTATGCTGTGGCCTATATCAGAGCTTCATTCCTTTTTATTGCTGAATAATATTCCATGGTATGGCTATACTGAGTTTTTGAAAATATTTTTTTTAGTTGTAGATAAACACAGTACCTTTATTTGTTTATTTTATATGGTGCTGAGGATTAAACTCAGTGCCTCACATGTGCTAGATAAGCACTCTACCACTGAGCCACAATCCCAGCCCTTATACTGAGTTTTTTTTAATTTAAAAAAATTTAGTTTCAATGGACTTTTATTTTATTTATTTATATGCAGTTCTGAAAATTGAACCCAGTGCCTCTCACATGCTAGGCAAGCACTCTACCACTGAGCTACAACCCCAGCACCCCCATACTGAGTTTTATTTACCCATTCGTCAGTTGGTGAACATTTGGATTATTTTGCCTGGTGCCCTTGGCTATTGTGAAAAAATGCTGCTATGAACATTCATGTACAAACTTTTGACACCTAGTTTACAAAGCATGTTACAACCATTCAGTTACCTAACAGGGCCCACTGACTCCTGTCCTATAAAAGAAAGGGGTAAGTCCCAGACAGCCCTGAAGTAAACCTTTCCATAGGTAGCCTGATATGATGTGGCACTAGTCAGGCAGAAGTGTTAAGGATCATTCCTTCAAGCAGCAGACACCACTGTGAAGGGGTCTATGGATGGCTAACATGGAGAGTTTTCAGTTCCTTTCTGTCTCAAAGAAGAGGGCAAATTGTGAAGCAATTGGTAGGTAGATCCCAACTTTGGTTTGAACTTCAAAGAGCTCCCACCAGAGCCAGACGTGGTGCCACACACCTGGAATCCCAGCAGCTCAGGAGGCTGAGGCAGGAGGATCTTGAGTTCCAAGCCAGCCTCAGCAAAATCGAGGCACCAAGCAACTCAGTGAGACCCTGTCTCTAAATAAAATACAAAATGGGGCTGGGGATGTGGCTCAGTGGTCGAATGCCCCTGAGTTCAATCCCAGGTAACCCCCCACCCCACACAAAAAAGAGCTTCCATCAGGAATTGTCCAGCACTTGCATCTTATAGGTTGTCAAAAACATGTCCATTTGCAGCCCTCCAATCAGCTGCTGTTCTGTTATTGCTTTTATTAGGTTACAGTTTGTGTCATTCAGCTTTAGTTGCAGCCGATAGGAAAGAAAATGTGTATTAAGACCCTTAGGGCTGGAGCTGTAGCTCAGTGGCAGAGCTTGACCGGCATGTGTGAGGCACTGGGATCGATCATTAGCACCACATAAAAATAAATAAATGAATAAACAATAACATAAAGGCATTCTGTCCATCTACAAAAATTTTTATTTATTTATTATTTTAGTTGTGGCTGGACATAATACTTCTACTCCGGACATTTTCTATCAATGGAAACATGCAATATGTGGTGCTGACAATCGAACTCAGGGCCTCAGACATGCTAGGTGAGTCCTCTATCACTAAGCCACAACCCCAGACCCTACAAAAACTTTTTAAAAGCCTCACTGTTAAAAAAAAAAAAAAAAAAGACTTTAAACTGTCCAGGTGTGGTGGTGCATGCCTGTAATCCAAGTGGCTCAGAAGGCTGAGGGAGGAGGATATCAGGTTTGAAGCCAGCGTCAGCAACTTAAGACCCTAAGCAACTCAAAAAAGTCGAAAAAAAAAAAATATATATATATATATAAAATATATATATATATATATATATATATATATATAAAATATATATATATATATATATATATATATATATATATATATATATATATATGGCTGAGGATGATGTGGCTCCGTGGTTAAGTGCCCCTGGGTTGAATCCCGGGTACAAAAAAAAAAAAAAAAAGACTCAACTGAAGAACAAGTCATGGAACATAAAGCACCTGCTAGACTTGTGACTCAGAGCAAATGACAAGTCAGCTCAAGGGCCTGCTGTGCTTTGAGTGGGTGAGCTGGGGGAGGCCAGCATCTCACCAGTCACAGGCAGGGCATGGTAAGTGACCCAGGATACCATAAAGAAATCCACTGGACTGAGGGGGGAGCTTCTCAATGTTGGCATCGGAGTGCCTGCTGAGGGCAGGCTTCTTCAGGGCAAAGGCAAAGCAGACTTTGCTCAGTGACATCAACATAACTAAGTGTCCCAAAAGTGTTCACAAGAGCGGTGAAATAGATTCGATTGTTGAAGGGAAAAGAACATTGCTAGCAGTGACCACCGTCAGGTGAGAAACAGGAAACCCACAGCAGACAGGGCTGTCATAACTGATGGGTGGGCAGATAAAACCCGAGGGGCCCCTCAGACAGCCTCAAGCCAGGCCTCGGAGGCAAGGAGAGCGATTTACATAGGTAAGTTTTTAAGTAAGTCCATTTAAAGAGAGATATTGCTTAAAAGAATAAGAGGCACACGTACTTCAATTTGTCCAAAGAAATAGACAAAAAGGGAAATAGTACACTTGTGCTTTCATTGAAAGTGACTTTTACTAAAAAACAAAACTCTAAATAAAGACCAAATTCTAGTTAATGACATGAAAGCTAAAGTGTTTGAGAGGTGGGATGTCAACTTCTGTTGGAGAAGAGAAAACTCTTTAAAAACCAACATTCCCGGACTGGGGTTGTGGCTCAGTGGTAGAGCACTTGCCTTGCATGCATGAGACCCTGAGTTTGATCCTCAGTACCACATAAAAACAAATAAATTAATAAAGATATTGTGTCCATCTACAACTAAAAAAAAAAAAAAGAAAAGATTCATCAACAACTAAATATATATATAAATTCCCCAAATCACCAATGGTGCCCTTTGGATGCTATTCAAATGGCAACTTCCTGGGAGCTCTGGAAGACTCTCACAGGCAGGCAGTTTTTGAAGAAAATCAAAATTATTTGGAGCAAACTGACATGAGACATGGCAGCTGAACTCCCATAGTAAATCCCAGGTGTTTTTGGTAACAGGGACGGCAGCTCAGGGTAAGTGGGCTGACAGAGAACTAAAAAGGGGGAACTCCTAATTCGATATAAAAACTTCCCCAAGCCTCTGGCTGCCCCTGGAAAATGCATATGCATTTTCACTGAATTGAGGTCAGAGCCACTAAAGATCACAAGCATGAAAACCTGCACCTTAAATGTAACAAAATTTATCATTTGCTAAAACCAAAACATCAATATTCTTTACAGCAATATAAGAGAACTTAGACACTACACATGTAATATTCACAATGTCCAGGATTTAAGACACAAAGAGCCAGGGAAAATATGACACGCTCTCAAGGGAAAAGACAATCAGGGGCTGGGGATGTGGCTCAAGTGGTAGCGCGCTCGCCTGGCATGCGTGCGGCCTGGGTTCGATCCTCAGCACCACATACAAAGATGTTGTGTCTGCCGAAAACTAAAAAATAAATATTTTAAAGAAAAGACAATCAAGTGATGTCAGCTCCAGGGTGGTCCAACTAGTGACATTAGCAGATGAGAACATTAAAGCAGCTACTCTCGAATATGCACTCAATGAAGTAAAGGAAAATATGCTCTTTTTTTTTTTTTTTTGTACTAGAGATTGAAACCAGGAACTCTTTACCATTGAGCTGCACTGCAAGCCATTTTGATTTTTTATTTTGAGACAAAACTTGTTGAGAAAAAAAAAAAAATTGAGATAAAATTAAGTTGCTAGAGTAAGTTGCCCAGACTGGCCTTGAACTTGTGATTTTCTTGCCTCAGCCTCCTGAGTTGCTGGAATTATAGGTGTGTGCCATGAAGCCCGGGGAAATGTGCTTTTGCTAAATAAAAGGAGGAGGAGGAGGGGGGGGGGAATGAAACTAGGAAATTTCAGAAGAGAAAGAGAAAAAGGGACATCTTAGAACAAATAGGATTCATCTGAAAAGAAAAAAAAATCACCAGTGTTATTTCTAATAAAATAGAAATGAGGAAGGAAACAGTGAAGATGGTGATGGATAAATAGAAATCACCAAATGTGAATAAGAGAGAGAGAAGTAACTTGATGAAGAGGAGAAAGAAAGAAGCACAGTTAACCCCAACAAGAGACACTGGAAGAAAACACTGTTCCACTATGGAAAATCTTGAAAACAGAAAAAGAACAAACTTCACTCAGGCAACAAGGACTTGTACTTGTCTTGTACTCCCCAGATTCTGGAGGCCAGAAGAAGATTTTTGGGTGCTGAAAGGCGGCGGGGGCGGGGGGGGGACCACATTGGTCCAAAATTCTATATAGGCCAAATGTGTTCTTCAAGTGTGAAGGTGAAATAAAAATATCTTCAGGAAAAGGAAACGTAACAAATAAAATTATAGTACACCCCATGGCCTGCATGGCTCAACTGACATTTAGACCATTAAAACAAGGTAAGTTTTCGGTACTGGGGATTGAACACAGGGGTGCTTAACCACTGAGACACATCCCCAGGCCTTTTTTATTTTGAGACAGGGTCTCCCTAAATTGCTTAGGGCCTCGCTAATTGCTGAGTGTAACCTCGAGGCTCCTGCGTCACTGGGATTACTGGTGTTTGCCACCAGTGTCGTCTAAAACAAGCAAGTGTGTTGTCAGGTCCATAGTTCTGGAATTTACTGAGTTTGGAGAAGGGAGGGGAACTCTACATTTGTTTGTTTTTGCAGTGCTGGGGATCAAACCTGAGGCCCAGTGCATGATAGGCAAGGGCTCTACCACAGAACTCCACCCTCACAGCCTCATAATATTTTTTTGTTTCCCCACACACGAGAGTTTGTCAGAGCTGACAAATAAGGGCCATCTCTGTATAGCAGAGAGAGGCCAGCCTCATGATTTTTTAAAGCTATAGATTTTCCTTTAAAGTCAGGAGTAGTGCCAGGTGTGGTGGTGCACACCTGTGATTCCAGCAGCTCAGGAGGCGGAGGCAGGGGAATCTCAAGTTCAAAGCCAGCCTCAGCAACTTACCAAGGCTCTAAGCAACTTAGTGAGACTCTGTCCCAAATAAAAAAATAAAAAGTCTGGGCACCCCTGGGTTCAATCCTCAGTATCAAAAAATAAATAAAGGGGCGCTGGAGATGTGGCTCAAGGGGTAGTGCGCTCGCCTGGCATGCGGGGGTCACTGGGTTCGATCCTCAGCACCACATAAAAATAAAATAAAGATGTTGTGTCCACCGAAAACTTAAAAAAAAATATATTAAAATACTCTCTCTCTCTCTTTAAATAAATAAATAAATAAGGGGCTGGGGTTATAGCTCAGCGGTAGAGCTCTTGCCTCGCTCATGTGAGGCACTGGGTTCCATCCACAGCATAAAGAAAGAAAGAAAGAAAGATATTGCATCCATCTGCAACTAAAATAAATAAATAAATAAAGCTGGGAGTGGTATCACACCTGTAATCCCAGCTACTTGGGAGGCAGAGGCATAAAGATCACTTGAGGCCATGAGTTTGAAACTGGCCTGGACAGCATGAGACCCTATCTCAGGAGGGGAAAAAAAAAAAAAAAAAATATATATATATATATATATATATATATATATATATATGTAATTTTTTTAGTTGCATCTCCACACACTTTTGACACACTACATTTCATTTTCATTTCCTTCCAAACATGAATTTTCCTAATTATTGTCTTTGACTTATTGGCTACTTAAAATAGGCAAATTTTCAAGTATTTGTGTAATCTGCTTATTTCCTTCCAATTTTGATTTATAATTGAATTCCCTTGTTGTTGGAGAACACACTTTGCATAATTTCAGTCCTTTACAATTTATTTGGACTTGTATTGTGTCATGGCACACAGCATGCCCTGGACAATGCTCCACATGTGTTGAACAGAATGAGCAGCCTGCTGTGGTTCAGGAGGGTGTTCTACAGATGTCAGTAAGGGCAAGCTGGTTGGCCGAGCTATTCCAACCTATATTTTTATTGATTTTTTTCCCTCAGTACTGGGGATTGAACCCAGGACCTTGCACCTGTTAGACAAATGGTCTTCCACTAAGCCACATACCCATTTGGCAACAGTCTTGCTATATGCCCAGGCTGTCCTTGAATTTGCAATCCTCCTACTTTAGGCTTGAGAATGAGGTAGTATTTAAGAGAAGTTTCCAACTATAATTCTGAACTGTTTACTTGTCCCTTCAATTGTCATTTTTTTTTGGCGGGGGGGGGGGGCTCTATTTTTAGGTTAATATACATTTATAATTGTAAATTACATCATTATACAATTATATAAATTGTACAACTATATGTAAATTATATAACTATAAATTATATATATATATATATATATATATATATATATATATATAATATAAATTATACAATTATATAAATTGTATCTTCCAGATTGACTTTTTTTTTTTTTGGTACCAGTGATTAAACCCAGGGGTGATTAACCACTAAGCCATATCCCCAGCCTTTTTCTTTTTTAGTTGTAGATGAACACATACCTTTATTTTATTTATTTTTATGTGGTGTTGAGGATTGAACCCAGTGCCTCACATGTGCTAGGCAAGTGCTCTATCATTGAGCTATAACTTCAGTCCCTCCCCAGCCCTTTTTATTATTTATCTATTTTTTTTAAAGATACATTTTGCAAAAGCCTCTTTTTTTAGTCTTTGTTTATTTATTTTTATGGTGCTGAGGATCGAACCCAGGGTCTCACAAGTGAGAGGCGAGTGCTCTACCGCTGAGCCACAACCCCAGCCCCCTTTTTATTTTATTTTTTATTTATTTTTTTAGAGAGAATTTTAATATTTATTTTTTAGTTTTCGGCGGACACAACATCTTTGTATGTGGTGCTGAGGATCGAACCCGGGCCGCACGCACGCCAGGCAAGCGCGCTACCGCTTGAGCCACATCCCCAGCCCCCCCTTTTTATTTTTTGAAACAGGATTTTGCTAAGTTGCTAAGGTTTACTAAGTTGCTGAGGCTGGCTTTGAACTCACCATCCTTCTGTCTCAGCCTCCCGAGGTGCTGGGATCACAGGGGTGCACCATCACACCTGGCTCATCTTCATTTTAAGGATGGTTTGCTGAGTATAGAATTCTTAGTTGATTTTTTTTTTTCTTCCAGCACTTTAGTCATGCCACTCCTTGCCTTCTTCTTTCTTTGGGGGAATACAGAGGATTGAACTCAGGGGCACTCAACCACTGAGCCACATCCCCAGCCCTATTTTGTATTTTATTTAGAGACAGGGTCTCACTGAGTTGCTTAGGGCCTCACTAAGCTGATGAGGCTGGTTTTGAACTAGGGATCCTCCTGTCTCAGTCTCCCAAGCCACTGGGATTACAGGTGTGCCCCACCACACCCAGCTCCTATTGCCTTCTTACCCCACTGTTTCTGATGAGGATTCAGCTATGAATCTTGAGCCCCCAGCATATGATGAGGAAGTTCTTTTCCTGTTTGCCCAACTTTCACTTTGCCTATTGACAGCTTGTCTTTGATGCATTCAGACATGCCATTTATCTTACATGGAGTTTGTTGAACTCATGTGGGTCAGTTTTGCCCATTCCTTACCATATCCCACAATCTGGAAATCTCAGAGGCCAGGTCACACAGTTAACCATGTCAGAGCAACATAAGAGCAGAACAATGTTGTCACATATTGAGTCTCACAAAAACAAACAAAACAAAACAAAAACCTGTTATTTCCCATTTTCAAGCAAGTAGGTGGATGTCATGATGGTTAATTTTATGTGTCAAGTTTCCAGGCCATTGTGGCCAAATATTTTTCAAACTCCAGTCAAGACACTGTTTGTTGTGAAGGTATTTTTTGGATGTGATTAACATTTAAATCAATAGACTTTGAATAGGGCAGATTACTCTCCATCACATGTTCAAGGTCTAAAGAGAAAAGACAAAGATCCCCTGAAATGAAGGAATTCTGCCTCTGCACTGTCTTTGAACTTGAGGTGGTAAATTCAGCTCTTCCCAGACTTTCCAGGCTCCTAGCCTTCCCTACAGATTTCAGACTTGCCAACTTCTACGATCACATCTGCCAATTCCTTAAAATAAATCTCACTTTCTCTTTCACTTTTCTCTGTGTATATATTTCTTTTTTGATTCTGTTTCTCAAAAAAAATTCTAATATGGAGATTTAAGAAAGGCAACTGCACAAGGTCATAGACCAACAGAGAGGCAACAGTGGCATTCAGGTCCAGGCCAAGTCGAGCCCAAGGTCATGCTCTTCACCAACCAGGACGCTGAGGGCCTGAGTCAGATGATGCCTCAGAACTCCTGCAGGGTCTTAGGATCCCTGACTTAGCAGAGCCTTTCATGGGAACCTGCAGCTAGAAAAAGTGTACAGCCCTCTTGTCAAGGCTGCCCAAAGGAGTCTCATCTCATTGCCTCCTATGTTTTAGAAACCACATGGGGTTATCAACCCTTGGAGGGAGATTTTATTAGTCAGACTTGGGTTTCTAATTAAACCAGTCAATTCAATGGGAGGGGCTGTGAACCTGGGAAACCTCAAGTCATAGGCCCCAGCGCCACCTACTGGTCAATACATGTGGGCAAATGTACTCAGCAAATCCCATTTGGTCTGTGAAGCAATTCCAGCATGATCTTCATTTTAAAGATTGGCAAACATTTAAAAACCTTAAAGCCATTAAAAATTTTTCAATCTTGAAAAATTTCAAAGATTTTTTGTCTCTCTTTTACCCACCCCCTCTTTTATTTCATCATCTGTGAAATGCAGGCACAATGCTAGGTGTTCCGGTTTCAAAGAGACCCAGCCAGTAGGAAAGACACATTAGGAAAGAGTACAGAGGGACACCAGAGGAGGCCTGTTCTCCTGGGACAGGAAAAACTCCACTGAGGAGACAAAAGGGTCCGGGGCTGAGTTTTTGCCTGACAGAGGACAAGTTGGGGGTTCTATAATTCTAAATTGGGAACTTTCCCAGTGGCAAATGCCTGTCTCCCCAGCAATTTAGGAGGCTGAAGCAGGAGGATTACAGCAACTTGGTAAGATCCTGTCTCAAAATTTAAAATGGGTTCAAACTCCGGTACCACACATGCACATGAACACACACACAAAAAAAAAAAAAAATTGAGAAGTTTCCGTAGCACAGCAGGATAGGTGCCAGGAGGGCATACTGGTGAGCATACTGGATATGGCAGACATCTCTGTGAGGCTCCAGAGCAGGATGCCAGATGAGATCCAGCCCCCAATGGGGGAGAATGACCTGGATTCAGCCCGGCATCATACCCAGGGTTGTCTGCATACCCTGAAGCACCAGTGCCAGCCACATGATGAGATGATCTGAGAAGGATAAACATGAAAGAGATTACCATCGGAGTAAGGCATGACAAATCCCAACTACCGAAGTGGGAGCAGGGACATCGTGGCAGAATAGACATGAGATGGTGAGGAAATTGGAGGTGGAGGCAGAGGTGAGACAGGAGATTCCAGGAGATTCCCATGTTTCTGGCTTGATTCACTGTTCATGAAACTGAAAGGAGATTCGGAAAACAGGATGAAGAGATGGTTGCAGACGTGTTAGCCTACAGGATTCTCAGTGAAGCAGCTCAACAATTATTTGGAGAAACAGAATAAAGACCACTGAGTTCAAAACTTGAAACAAATAAAGAATTCCTTTATTTGAACTGCAAAAATGTCTACACAATAAACCAGCCCAGAAGTCAGTGCCAGAAGTCTGAAACTTGGCATTGGGTGTCATACTTGCGGATCTGTGGGTGACTGCATGTGGCCTGCCTACTTCTGTCTCTGACTTGGATCATCAGGCTTGGCTCTAGGCAGAGTGCAGGTCTGTTTCATGCAGCTCTCAACCTCTGATTCAGTGGCTACTCGGAATGTTTTTGAGATGACTGGCAAGAGTTATGAAAATGCACAGTGCCTGCAGACTCACCCACTGTGGCTTCTGCCCACCTTAAGGAAAATGGTCACGTGGATGGCGGAAGCCATGCTACCAACTGTCAGCACGACTGGAAATATGCTTCACCGTGTCATGCACTGCAAGGTCACCTGCAGGAGGGAATGAGAAACTGAAGACAATATCCAATCATCCAGGCCAGTGGGCTGTTTCCCGTTACATCATCAGCTCTCTTTTGCCACTCTGTTTCCAGTCACTGGGTCACTCCAGCCTCAGATTCCCTCCTGGTCATCTGACTTATGGTATAATGCAATGATCATGATTCAGCTGGGCAGCCTTGGCCTGTACGACTTTTGAGAATTCTGTTCCCAGTTCTTCCTTACTAGGTGTGTGGCCCAGGAGGGTCAAGCTGCATCTGAGACTACATTGTCTGCCCAAAGCTATCTTCTAGGATTGTCATAAAAATTAAATAGGCCAGGGGCTGGGGTTGTGGCTCAGCAGTAGAGCGCTCACCTCGCACGTGCAAGACCCTGGGTTCGATCCTCAGCACCACATAAAAAAATAATAAGTGAAATAAAGGTGTTGTGTCCAACTACAACTAAAAAATAAATATTAAAAAAATTAAATAGGCCAAGTGCAGTGGCACATGCCTATAATCCCAGCAGCTCAGGAGACTGAAGCAGGAGTATCTTAAGACTGTCTTAAAATAGAAAATTTTTAAAAAGGCTGGGAATGTGGCTTAGTGGTTAAATGCCCCTGGGTTTAATTCCTGATACCAAAAAAAAAGAAAGAAATATTTTGTTCTTCAGTCTTATTGATTCCAATTCACTCAAAGGATATTGTTTCAGATTCCTCAGACAATTCTAAGGCAGCATCCTTGGTCTGTACCATGATATTTAGCTCTTACTTGAATAGGTCACTCTTTCACATGTTAAAACACTTACAGGAGCTGGGCATGGCTCACCTGTAATCCCAGTAACTCAGAAGGCTGAGGCAGGAGGATTACAAGTTTGAGGCCAGCCTAGCAATTTCGTGAGTTCCTGTCTCAAAAAAAAAAGGAAAAAGAAAAAGGGCTGGGAATGCGGCTCAGTGGTTAAGCACTCCTGGGTTCAATCTCCAGTACCAAAAAATAAAAATAAAAACTTGCAGGTGAGTCCTGCTTTTCATCATTTTTTCCATTTTTCTTGTTACTGGGGATTGAATGCAGGAGCACTTTACTACTGAGCTACATCTCAGTTCTTTTTATTTTTTTTATTTCGAGTTAGGGTGTCCTTAGTTGCTTAAGGTCCAGCTTGGTTACTGAGGCTGGCCTTGAACTTGGAATCCTCCTGCTTCAACCTCCTAAGTCACTGGTATTATAGGCATGAGTCACTAAGCCTGGGTCATTATTTCTCAAAAGTACATTGAGAATATTCTTTTCTAAGCCTCACTTTCCTTGGTGAAGTAGGGACACTGTCACTTACAAGCCTTGGGCTTAGTTCTGGCACACAGCCTGGCCAGGAAGCACACTGTACTATCATTTTGCTTGATCCAGACTCTAATAGCTGCATGACACCCAGCAGGGCAGCTACAAGTGCACTGTGGTTGCGGCAGGGAAGGTGGGGATAGTGAAAAGGCACTCGCTGCTTCTCTTCCCACAGGTTTGAGCAAGAACATACATCCCCCATTTTCCACACAAACATGGACTCAGATATACATGAGCGGTGGGTCATGTCACATTGGTACTGTGAATCAACAGCAGGCAGGTTGTCAAGTGTAGGACAGCAATAATAACTACAGAAAGAGGGTGGAGGTGCTCCTATCCCACTCACAGCAGCACTGCAAGGAGTATCAAATTAATGCCTGCATCTTCTTACCTCAGTTTCTAAATTATTTTTGTTTTTGTTTTTGGTACCAGGGATGGAACCCAGGGGTTCTTAACCACTGAGCCATATCCCCAGTCCTATTTAAAAAATATATTTATTTTTTAGTTGTAGTTGGACACAATACCTTTATTTATTTTTTGTGGTGCTGAGGATCGAACCAAGGGCCTCGCACATGCTAGGTGAGCGCTCTACTGCTGAGCCACAACTCCAGCCCTCCCCAGCCCTTTTTATGTTTTATTTAGAGACAGGGTTTCACTAAGTTGCTTAGGTTCTCGCTAAGTTGCTGAGGCTGGCTTTGAACTTGTGATTCTCCCGCCTCAGCCTCCCAAGCCACTGGGATTACAGGTGTGCCTGGCTTCAAATTCTTTCTTACACTTTGGTTTCACAGGTACAAATAGTTTTATATACATCATTTACACTTTGAGATTACAAATACTTACACTGTACCAAGTTAATGTGGTGGAAGAACATTTCACAATTGGACAAAGCATGAGGAAGTGTTTATTCATTTTCACACCTAATAACATAATAGAAAACACTGATTGAAACCCAGCTGGCTAGAAATATAGCACACAGTGTTGATACTGTGTTCACAAAAGGCAGAAGTGTTCTGATCCTGTGTGTCTAATATCACCAAGGCTCTAAAGTCAGGTTCCATTTAATGAAGTGACTAGAATGCCTTCAGAATGGACATGCTAACTCTGCAGGAACAGAAGGGGCCTGAGCCAAACTGCACACTTTCAAACACAAGGAATGAGTCACAGTAAATTACAATAATTACAATGCTGTTTTTTACATCCCAAGAATCATGCTCCAAGCTCCAGTTCTTAGTGTGCAAAGGAAATCCTGGCATGTATCTTTTGAAACAGAATTATAGTACTTTTCCTGCATGCACAAGACCCCAGGTTCAATAGCCAAACACACACACACACACACACACATATTAGGTGCATCCAAATTTCTTAAGAAAAATTATCCATATCAATGCACCATGGCACACACCTGTAATCCCAGCAATATGGGAGGCTGAGGCAAGATATCAAACGTTCAAGACCAACTTGAGCAATTTAGCAAGGCCCTAGGCTATTTAGCAAGACCCTGGGGATGTAAGTAAAGTACACCTGGAGTCAATCTCCATATATATATATCCATAAAAAATGGTTATGAGAGAACACAGAAGACTCAACATCTACAATGAAAGAAAACCAATTTGGACTTTGCATTTTAAGGTGCAGAACCAATAATGGTGATGGGGGAGGGAAGTAGGAATGGTCTATTCAGCTCTGCACTACGTACTGCATGTAAACAGAAGGCAATCAACGTATTACTCTTACTTCATCCACTGTCCCTGCGGACACCATGTTTTTTCCCAAATCATATGCCTGGAAATGGCAAGAGCCATTTCCATTCACTTTTTCTAAGAAAGGAGAGACTTTCATGAAGAAAACTTGTGAAGTTTTTCTCCCAAAAGTTCCTCAGGGCATCAGAAATGGCCTCCCCAATGTTTCTGATGGGTCCGTCTCTTCTTTTTTGGACAAGTTGTGTTAAACCCTTCCTAGCATATGAAATGATTCATCAAGCACAGGAGTCCAGGTGCCTAGAATTTTCATTTATCAGAGGATCGAGGGCAGAGTTTGAGTCCTCCAGCAGTCCTCATCGGGTGGGTTGATGTGATGTGGTGTAAGTTATGGAGCCTGTGGAATGGCATGGTTGACACCGGGTCCCTGCAGCTTTATTGTCACTTTCTAAGGACAGTAGCCCCCTCTTCCTTGTGCTCTGCTGCACCCCAGGAACCAGCACAGTGCCTGGTCACGGTCAGGAAGCAAAACCCCCTCTTATTGGCTTGTGTGGTGAAAAGGGCTGGAATTCAAAGAATAGGAACTAGGGATCATGCGAGGCCCAAGGTGCGGTCGGTGGGGACCGCACCATTCTGCGGTACGCAGTCCAAGTGACTGAGCGGCTCTTCCTCAGAGCCCGGACCAGCTGGGAAGGAGCCACGAGTGAGGTCAGCAGGGAACTCTGGTCCGCTAATCGTGCCTCCGAGGCCTGGCCAGGCCAGCACGTCGGCTCTGGGGTCCGCTCTGCCAGAGCCTCTCCAGGAAGGCCAGAGGCAGCGGCGCGACCACCAGTCCTGGGCCTTCTAAGCGCTGGACTGGACGCTGCTCTAGGCAGCGGGCCCACGGGCAGGACCATACACAGGCTTCGAGGTAAAAAGAGCCCCCGAACAGCTCACGTTCCAGCGGGACCTGCGGTCCCAAGGTCGCAAACCCACTTGGAGAAACCCACATGGGCCCGGCGCCCAAGTTCTAAACCCGGGGCGGAGCCTCGCGAGACCCAAACAAGCCCACGTGGCAGGGGCCGGGCCGCCGCGGTGACGTCATTGCGCGCTCGTGCGCAGCCGAGGTCGCGCGTCCGTCATACCCTTGCTGGGGGCCGTAAAGCGCGGAAGGTCGCGGGCCCCGTCTTCCCCGGAACTTTTTATTCCTCAGGCCCGCCCCTCTTCCCCTACCCGCTTCCCGCTCTCCGGCCCGCGGCGACCCCCGCAACCGCCGTGCCGCGCCTCGCTTCGGCGGCCGTGTTGTTGAGCGCGGAGCGCGTGAGGCCGCTGAGGTAAGGACAGCCGTGGGGTCGCTCTGGCTCTCCCGGCCCGCGCGGCCCTCGCACCCCGGGACCCCCGTGTTGCCCGCTTCGCGCTTGCATCTGTCCCAGAAGCGGTCCCTTGGTCCCCCGCTGCCCGTCGGCTTCGCCTTGTTCTCCTGGGAAGACGCGTCCTGGCGTCAGGACTCGGTCCACCCGCGTTGTTCGTGCCTCGGGGGCCCGCGCCGGCTATCCGGGCCTTCGCGCTGGCTCTTCCAGGTGCGCGCGTTTCAGCCGAACGCCCGCGGCGGCCCGCGGACCCCGCTGCGCTGGGAAGTGCACGCCCCTGCAGCGCAGTCTGCTCCGGCGCGGCTAGCCCGGTCCCGGGTCTCTGCAGGTGAAATCGTTTTCCCGCCTTCACGCGCGTGGTCCACTTGTGCTTTGCTCACACAGACTGCTGCAGCGTCTGGCAGAAATTATCTGACGGTCTAGGCCAGGGCGGTGGGATTTCCTCCTAACGTGTGGCACTTTGGGACTGTTGTGTGTGATAGTCGGTTGAGTCGGGAATCTGCAAGCCTCTTTTGCGCGTGCATTGAAAGCACAGTGTGCAGGGCTGGGGTGGAGAGTGGGAGAGGCTGAACGGACCGTTTTCCGTGGTAGGGATTTGTGACTGACAAACGCTTGATCACCAGGTGCACTTGTTTAAAACTATAGCACCCTGGACCAAGGGATCAGAATCTCCAGAAGTGGAGCCTGGGGCTTTTGCTTTTAAATCGGTGTCTCTGGCAGTTCTGCTGAGACTCGTGTGGCAAATGTTGTGTTAGTCCACCTGTACTCACCAAAGTTTCCTTGTGACCAGCAGCCCACCTGTGCCTAATGCTGTAACTCGGGAGCTAGCTCCTCACCTTGCTGCTGTTGGTATAAGCAGATCTGAGCAGAACCAGGCTGTTCAGCAGGAGCTCCTGTCTGTATTACAGTCGTTTTCAAGAACTTTAAAACAAACTCTTTAAACCAGATGGTGTTTCATTTCTTTGTCATCTTCAGTATCTTTCTCACTGACTTTACCTCCTTTGCTGTCGAGCTTTTTTTTTTTTTTTTTTTCTTCTTCCCATTTTTCTGCCAAACCTGCTGGAGGTTTTCTCTGGTGTCTTCTCTGTTTATTTTAAACTCTTCTTCCCTCACCTTTTCAGTCTCTTGAAGGTCATGATAAGCACAAGGTCAGCAGTCTCTTGGTTCTTATCACCTTGAGCTTTTAACATGGTTTATTTCAATTTGAAACTCCTCTCTTGTCATGTTTCTTCTGCTACCTTTGCAATTTCATTTTTCCTCCTTGGGGATGGACCTTGGGTTCTGTCCTCATAGCTGCCCTGTCCTGGCTCATCTCCTTTTATTGGAAAGGTAGCAGGGAAGTGGTGATAAACAACAGGTTCTGTTGCCAGACTGGCAGGGTTTGAATCCTGGCTGTGCCCTCACCATGATACAGGAGGTTGGGTGAATCACTGCACATAATGTGTATCTCAGTTTCCTCAAAAGTAGAATAGAAATGATGATGATATCTACCTCGCAGGGTTGTGAAGATTCAGTACTTCTGCAGTGTCTGGCATATTGTAGCTTCCTGTAAAAATACTTTAAAAAAATTCAATTATCTCCATATCCCCCCAAATATGGGAACCTAATCTTGAACTCTCCAGTCATCAATGATATTTTTCCTGTCTCCTTTGGTCTCTGTTCTGACTTACTCACAAGCCTGTTTCCCAGCTGCTGGTGTTGAATTCCCAGCATTTAACACTGGTCCCTAGGTGAAGTTAGTTTGTCCCTGCCTTGAGAGAGGTCATTTTAGATGGGGAATAGTAGCTACCAAGTAGAGTGCTTCTTAGCCACCAATTGCCCATTTTTTCTGCATTGTGATTTAGTTTTTGTGGCAACCATGTGAGGTAGATATTTCTAGTCCAGGTAGCAGCTGAGAACACTCCAAAAGGATTCAGTAAATTGCTCAAATTCATGCTAATGAGAGGTTGGGAAATTTTCTCACTTATCTTTCTGCCTCTAGAGGCTGGATTCCCCACTGTGATACTTTTAATTATTTCAGATAATTAAAAGCCATGCTAAAATGAAAAAAGAACAAGTCTAGGGAGCTTTTGTCCAGTGTTTAAGTTTTGCCCTCAGTCCAAAGTCAGAAAGAAATGTGAACAAGCATTGAACCCTGATTAGAAAGTTTGTTTTCCACAGGGACATGACAGTTCTATTTTCTGGGTATTCTAGGATTGAGCAAATGAGTAACTTTACAAGGATAAAGGGAGCTTGGATTTTCAGTGTTCAGAGAAAAGTGTTACAATATGGAGGGGGATAACTGGAGCACCTGAGGTGGTTCATTGGAATTGAAAGTTTCAGTATTAAATCATTGTTTTTGAGTGTGTGAGGGTGGAAGGGGTTATTTTCCAGCTCTGTCTGCTGAGAAGACTCAGATAATCCACCTCAGTAGGGTGAGCACTCAGTTCCCAGATCTTGGTTTTTGAAGACATTCTAACCTGAAAAGAATCAGAGCTTCTTGAAGAAATGACTGATTCTGGGTTGAGACTAGGAAGATATAGATTAGTGAGCCTGGAGCATCTGATTGTACAAGGAAGTAAGAAGTGGTCCCTAAGTGATGGGACATGCCAAAAATACACAGGAATGAGTTTAAAAGGACTCCTGGCCAAATCTTGAATTTTTATATATAATTTTTTTGAGACCAGTACTGGGGATTGAACTTGGGGCCTGCATATGTTTGGCAAAAGCTCTACCACTGAACTGCATCCCATCCCTTTTTATTTTTGTTTTGTAATAAGGTCTAACTAAGTTGCCAGGACTGGCCTTGAGCTAGCAATCCTCCTGCCTCAGCCTCCCAGTAACTGGGATTACAGATATATGCCACCATGCCTGACTTTCCTTGAGCAGGGAAAGACTCCATCATATAAAATAGGAATTTGTGAGTCCATGTGGATAAACTAAGTACAAATTAAACTTGGAGAAAGGAAGAAGTAATGCTGGCATTCAGACCCATGCCAGGGCAACTCCAAGGTCATGCTCTTAACCATCCCTATGGCTGTTTCACTTGTGATTCTGAGGAGCTTAAGTTGGAAGGCACCCAGATCTCAGGGTCTGAGGATTCTTGACTCCGTAAAGCCTTTAATGAGAACAGCCAGCTGGAGGAAAAGGCTCATCCTTTTTTTTGTTTTTTGTTTTTTTTTGGAGACAAGGTCTTGCTAAATTGCTGAGGCTGGCTTTGAACTTGTAATCCTCCTGCCTCAGCCTCCTGAGCCTCTGGGATTATAGGCTTGCTCTCAATACTTTTTTTTAACATAATACATTCATTTATTTATTTTTATGTGGTGCTGAAGATGAAGATTGAACCCAGTGCTTCACACATGTGAGGCAAGCACTCTGCCACTAAGCCACAATCCCAGCCCTTGCTCTCATACTTTTAATGAAAGGCAGATGTAACTTGCATGGTGATCTGTTAGCTGTAAGGGGCAAGAGTGGTTTGGTGGTTATATTCAGAGATGCAAAGTGAGAGATTTTGAAAAGCTAGAGAGAGATAGAAAAAAAGATCAGGGAGTGGGTGCTTTTTTCACAGAGGTGGTGGTTGGTCTATTTGGGGCTAGTGTCTCCTAGAAAAAGCAATAACATTGATTATTTTTAGCAATGTAGAGTTCCCTTTAGGAACTCTACATTGGAAGTGTTGGGGTGTACATTTGAGCAGAAACCAAAAAGTATAACAGGGTTATGGGCTAAGCAGATAGTTCAGAAAGAAGAGCAAAAATGTTCTATGTCACCAAGCGTGGTGACACATACCTGTAATCCCAGTGGCTAGGGAAGCTGAGACAGGAAGAGCTCGAGTTCAAAGCCAGCCTCAGCAAAAGTGAAGTGCTAAGCAACTCAGTGAGACCCTGTCTCTAAATAAAATATAAAATAAGGCTGGGGATGTGGCTCAGTGGTTGAGTGCCCCTGAGTTCAGTCCCCAATACCACCTACCCAAAATGTCCTGTGTCCAAATTGTTGTAGGACAGGTAACCCCTGGATATCAGTGGAGTGGCAGTTTAGTATATGGCGTGAAATCATCTCCAACCTCGAGGACTTTGGTTGAAGCAATGTTGTCTGGGGTGATGTCATCTCCAGTGGTAAGATTTTGGGTCAGTGTGATGTCATCTAGGAATTGGGTGTCCCTTTCAAGCAGGTACCCACTTCAGTTGATGTGGGCCCTAGCATTTATCATAATTGGTTGAAACTATGGTCTCCTGGAGAGTGTGGGCACTGGATATAGATCATTGGAAGCATCCAACCTAGTAATTAGACCAGCGGTCAAGAGAATTGTGTGGGTTTGTTTTTTGGTACAAGTTTTTCTTCAAATGGGTTCCCTAACATGAGCAGCTGCCTGATATGTGGCACAATGAGACCCATGAGTAGGTATGCCCTTAATCTGGCCTCTAACCTCAGGTCAGATGGGATTGAGATGGATAATTGAATAATTAGGTTAAGTCTGGGCACAAACTTTGAGTTTATTGTATTGGAATTTGGAAAGTTATTTGAGGACATAGTTTTTTTTCTACTTTAACTATTTGGGTCCTATCAAAGACATAAAAATTCTATTGAATGCCTCTATCAGAAGTGCAGCATGGTGTATTGTAAGTGAAATGTGTGCCTTGCTTACTATTAGTAATGTCTGTAACTAATGGGATTAAGGAGTGATCTACCAAGGTTTTGCATTGAGGAATTAGGTTTTATGTGATTTTTTTCCCCCCATGGTACTGATATTTAAATCCAGTGGTGCTTTGCCACTGAGCTACATCCCCAGCCCTTTTTATCCTTTATTTTGAAACAGAGTCTAAGTTGCTGAGGCTGGTGTCAAATTTAGTAATCCTTTTTAATATTTATTTTTTTAGTTGTAGTTGGACACAGTACCTTTATTTTTAATTTTTAAAAAATGTTTAATTTTTAGTTATAGGTGGACACAATATCTTTATTTTATGTGGTGCCGGGGATTGAACCCAGAGCTTCTCACGTGCTAGGCAAGCGCTCTACCTCTGAGCCACAACCCCAGCCCCAGGAGGGTTTTGTTGTTGTTGTTGTTTAAATCTTGAAGGGGACAGTTTTGAGGTACTGTCCTAATACTTTTTATCATAAATGTGCCAATGGGAGCATCCAGTGCTATGACAGCTGTCCGAAGTTAGGCTAAGTATGTTTTTTTCTTTATTAGGGACATCCTGACTAAAGGATGAAGTCCATTAAGCTCCATCATGTACGATGATTGGCAGTACTGTTAGCAGAGTCCATGAACTCCCATTGCTGTTCTCTCACTTAATACCAAGGTGTTTTCCACATTGCCAGAAGGTGTGAGGCAGAGCTGATCTCCATCCCCCTAGCAAGGGACTGAACATGGGAAAGCATCCACTTCTGCAGGGAGAATAATGCCCAGGTTTGCTTCTATCTTGTAAAGAGGCCTTGTTGAGCCTCTGGAGTGCTGTTTCAATGACCTAAAACAAAACAGCTGGACATGCTCACAGGCTTAGGATCTATGGGAGCCTCTTTCCAAGAGAGCCAGTTGGTGCCAATCATATGTTTTAATAGGTACAGCATTAGGCCAAGAGAATGGTATCTTGCATTAGAAGCCCTGGGACACTTAATGGCCATCACTCTGTAAGAGGCATTACACAAAGCAACCAATGAGTCTATCATAAAGAAACTGTTATTTGGGGGGGGGGTACTGGGAATTTAACCCTGGGGCACTTTTACCACTGAGCTACTTCCCCAACCCTTTTTGAGAGTCTCACTAAATTGCCTAAGCCCTTGTACTTGTGATCCTCCTGTCTCAGTCTCTTGAGTTGCTGGTATTATAAGCATGCACTTTTTTTAAAAAAAAATTTTTAATTTGTTGATGGATCTTTATTTATTTGTATGTGGTGTGAGACTTGAACCCAGTGCCTCATGCATGCTAGGCAAGCGCTCTACCACTGAGCTACAACCCCAGCCCCATGCATGCATTTTAGAGGACACTCATAGGAATGCCTGTCAATTTTAATTTAGAAAATTCATAAATGAGGAATGTTGTTACCAAAACTCAAAAAGTACTAAGAAGCATTGAACTGCAATATCCTTAATTCATGTATCAAATTAATCTCCTTCAAGAAGGATATCCTCATTGTAATATTGTACCTGAGCTCCTTGAGGAGTTAGATGTCATCAAGATCTGGTCTAGTTTGCATGTGATGGCAAAGCTGTAGAGGTCTCCTGTGGGTAAACCAGCCAGTTGTATTGTGCCCCTTCAGAGGTGGAGGCAAACTGCAATTGAGAGACTGTTGAAATAGCCACTAACAGAACAGGTTAGCCAGTTCTGTGAGGGCACAGTGTTCACCAGTTGTTGACTGAATAGAATCAGTCCTTTTAGTGTTATGTATCAGATGTGGGGCTCTAGTGGGTTGCAGTTGAGGAAAAGTAGTGGGAATAATCTTTAAAGAGTTGATTAATAGGTTTTAATCCTTGAATGTCCCATTTCAACTTACATTGGGCTATACTGTCTGTCTTGTCTGTCTTATCTGGGGACTTAGGTACTTAAGTTATTAAGCCAATTTTAAGTGCCCAAATTTTTTTCTAAGAGCATCTATAGTCCAGTATAGAATATTTTATAGCAATGGATATGTGACTGGGGAATTAAGCAAGGCTATAGTATATATAGTGTAGTATTGTATAGTGTGTGTACACACACACAATACCATATATATATATATATATATAAAATAGTGAGGTATATTCATTTGAAAAAATATATTTACTTTCTCAAGATTAGGGGCAGAGTGTTCGAATTTAGTGGACCCCCCCCCCCCCCCCGCTCCGACTCCTTGATTTGGTAGTCTCCACAAGTGGCAGTTTCTCTTTTTTAAAAGCTTTTAGCTCCCTGAAGCCAAAGTTTTTTTTTTTTGTCTGGTTGGTTGGTTGATAGGAGGGAGAGGGAAGAGGCCCAGTGCCTCCAAATGGTAGTCTATCTCTGGGGCTCCCCCCACCTCTCAAGATAATTAATCCTTTTTTTAAATTTAAACAGTCTTTAGAATGGCTGATCTTTCTAGATGGCTAGAAACATTTTGCGCTCTTTTCTCTTTGGATGTATACCTGAGAAGTTCCTGGTAGTTCTGAGTAGTGTTGTTATTTTTAATGTTGACTTTTTAAAGTATTTGTAGTTGTTGAAGGGCTTTATTTTATTCATTTATTCATATGCAGTGCTGAGAATCAAACCGAGTGCCTCACACATGTTGAGCAAGCACTTTAGCAGAGCCACCACCCAGTCCCCTGAGTAGTTTTATTTTTACCTTATGAATTGTTACTGGAAAAGTTGGGGAATAACCTTGGTGTATAGCAGGCAGCCACTTCCCTTACAGGGTGTCCCTGTTGATCTCTGTGGGCCCAGGATCAGTATTTGCCAGCATAATCATTTTATTAAGATTTGGTTCCATGCTCAGGATGGTCCAGGTGCCCAGAGATTTGATCCATGTTGCCCCCTCGGGTTAGGGGACAAGTTGCAGTAGCAGAAAGGAATGCAGCAGCAGAAAAGCTACCAGCTCTCTGAGCTGTGTGTGGCCTGCAGGTGTCATGTAAGAAAGAAAATCTTTAGGTCCTATGGATGCTCATATGTAGAAATGCAAAAAATGGTTGGATAAGGTGATTCTTCTCCTGGGGGTAAGTAAGAATACACCCTAGTCTTCCACACCAACAGAAGCTCTTAGCTAGTGGCTTTATATACAGTGCTCGTCCCTTATGATGGAAAACACAAGGACATGGCAAGAGAAATTAAAATGTCTTTATTCGTTTACATACCTAGTACCATGAAAAGAAAATCGGTTGAAATCCAGCTGGTTACAAAGTGCACATTATTTATGCCACATTCATGGAGGGCAGAAATGCTCGTCACCCTATGTACCCAAAGTCACCTGGGCTCTTGAGAAAAGAGCCCTTTACTCAAGCACCTAGAGTGTCTTCAGGATGATGTGCTAACTCTTCATAGGAACAGAGAGGGCTGATCTGAACTGCACACTTATACTTAACAGTGGTGTTAGACATCCCAAGAGTTGACCAGAGTAATTGTGAACTACATGGCTAGAAAATTCTTTGCAGAAATGAGCTGTAGAACTACCTACATCACGCCCATTTTTTTCTGAGGAATGAGAGACTGGGGGGTAATGGAAACCCACAGACTGAAATGATCCTTCCTTCTCCCATTCTTCCTTACCTTCATCTGCCACTTGACATTCTGGAGTGTAAGGCACTAGAACTGGGCTCAGAGAAAGAGGAGCTCAAAACTCCAGTTCTTGGTGTGCAAAGGAAATCCTGGCATAGATCTGAAACAGATGCTAAAAATATTCTCTTCTCCTCTTATAGTTTCTGTCCTTCATGGACAGGAAAACAAGAAGGCAGAAGATGTTTGCAAAGGATTAAAAACAGGTGCACCTAAATGTGAGGAAAAATAGCCTGTGAAGAAATGCATAATTCTTAAAGAGATGCAGACACTATGCTCAGGAAAATCAAGAATCTTATACAGGGAACAACTCTGATGTCTGATGGACAATGAGAAGGCAAAGACAAAAATCGATCTTATGAAAAACAGTGCATTGGTAGTTATAAGGGACTGTAATAGCAAGTCCCACTCTGACATGAATCGGGGGCCTTACAACTCAGCACCTTGAAGTGGAGGCCAAAAAAAGAGGTGGTGGATGGAATGTGGTGCTGCCCATCAGACCCAGAACTCACTCACCACTTCCTGCATGTACACATAGTGTGGTTAGAAGTCCAAGAGCAAACTACTTCATCTACCATTTCCATCTATTCACCTGCTTCTCCTTAATTCATATGCCTGCTGATAAAGGTAAAGATGTTCATTTTGAACTTAATAAAATGCTACTCAGTATTTGTGAGAGGCATGTTGGGAATGGAATGCAGAAGGAAACCTGGTGACCAGAGCTTTTAGATATCATAAAGGACCCCTGTTAACTATCCTGGCCTAGAAGTAGTAGATATGGAAATAAACCTTGTAACTCACTTCTGAAAGCAGTCTGATGCAATTGTTCTACTAGGATAGACCCCCAGGCCTGGTACTAACACTGTAAAAGATTCCCTTCTGTCTCAGATTCTCTTAAGGATGATGAGGGTATATTCAAATGTCAGCAAATTTGTTTATATGCCAGAGGATAAACAGAACCAGAAATCAGGGCCATCTCAGGAAACAAAGCACACTTTCAGGAAGCTCCTACCATTCATTCCTATATTGCCACTGTCAACCATGAGGAAAGAGGCTAACATTTCAAATGCATGCACAGCATGGAGTATACTGTGAGAGCTCAAGCTTTATTTTTCATGTTTTACTTTCTTGGAAGCAAAAGGCTTAAAAGCAAGCAAGCAGGTAAAATTCTTGGTGAGTACAGGAGAGAGAACCAGGAATGGCACCCCTCCAGGTGAGAGCCAAGCTGAAGTGGCTGGGCTCCACTGCTGCAGAAATGAAGCTGAGGTTTAACCAATGAGCTAAATGATCCTTGTGTTCATGGCCTGATGTGAATCTTCCACATTAGGGGGGGTGGAGAGACCCCTGGAAGAATACTAGAAATATAGTGGTAACTGTTCATTTTGGAGCCTGTTCTGCCCACGAGAAGTTGCTATGTGACTGTCATACAAGATTAAATGATATCAAGTAGACAAAGCAGTTAGCTCTTATCCCTTTTTGCTCTTAGAACACCTCTATTTCAGAAAGTTTTGACTTCAGTGCCCATGTCATGGCAGAGAAATCTTTCCAATGCAGCTTCAAGTGACTGCGGCAGTGCTAAGAAACAGGATTTCCTCTGGCACAAGGAGCCAGGGGAAGGGGGTGGGGTTGTAGCTCAGTGGTAGAACTCTTGCCTAGCATGTGTGAGGCACTGGTTTCGATCCTCAGCACCATGTTAAAAAAAAAAATAGTATTGTGTCCATCCACAACAATAACAGAAAGAGCCGGAGGAAGTACTTAAAGATATGACAAGGATTCAAAAACCTTGCAACACTGGGTGATCTCTTTTGAGGGCAACATACTTTTCGTTCCTGGATTCAACAATAATTTGCTGACAAGATAAAAGCCCCCCACCACTACAGAAAGAAAAAAGTATGCAACCACCTAAAGCTAAAGTCTACAATTCCTCAAACTAACTGGCTTCCTAGGGTGAGGTGTCACTCCAGGCAAATCTATATAGCACCACCATCCAAGGAGAAGGTGATATACTAAATGATGTTTTGGTTGTTGGGCCTGTTTCCTACAGCCATGCCTCAAGATCTAATGCTTCTACTGACTATTTAAGAGCCCAGAATGCTTGTAACATCTATTATGCTTATGACACAGAGGCAAAGTAGTTATGCTAGGGAAGAGTCTGTTCAGAGCACTCACAGTAGGACCAAATTTTTTAAAAATTTAGATTTATAATACCTATGTTTGAACCAAGAGGATGTACTTAAAGTGACAAAGACAATTTTCCATGTGGGCACTGAAGGCTCAGAAGATCAGCACCTCACCAGAGTCCTAGGAGTATGGCTGCTACTTATGGAGGAGGTTTTTCAAAGTACTTGTCCTGTTCCATCATCCCCTCCCAGCAAGATTAGTACTGCCTGTTGGCTCAAAAGGGAAGGATTGTGATATCAGCAATAGGAGGTAAGGATTTCCCTAGTTAAATCATGCAGTGACTGTTTTGGATACATCATCAGATATTCCCTCCTACTTAAGGAGGAAGCAAATTAATTTAACAATAATTAGTTAGAAATCAAGTCCTAAAGTCTACAGTGAATACACTTCTGATAATATTTCTATTTGAATGACAGAATAGCATTCCCCAATTTTAAACTAAAGGATTTGCTCTTTTCCAATTTGGAACATCATACATGGTTAACACACTTTCTATATGTAACAGTTAAAGAGCAAATTTATCTTCACATACTATCTGTGTATAAACGAAGAATTTCTTTTTGATTTAATTCCAAGTAAGTTTTCATTTACAAAGAGGAGGGTGGAAAGTAGGTCAGCCAGCTCCTTTGCTAAAGGTCTCTTTCTGCTCTCCTAAGTCCAATAGCTGCTGTTTCCCTGCTTAGTTTTCCAGCACAGAAACACTTCTTGCTCCTCTTCCTCGAAGCAGCATGTCTTGGCTAAATACACATTTGTTCTAAAATAGGGAAGGTCCCAAACAATTCTAATCATATGCACCCTTAGTAAATCAATTAAGACCCCTTCCACCCAAAAAAGATGGGACAGTGAAGTCTGTCATCAAGTAGGAATTGTCAAACTGGTCTGCGTGGGTAACAGATCCCACAGAAATAGCAGAGCAAGTGGACACCTGAGAATTTTAAGTTGTTCTAAAGAAATGAAAAGATCTCCCCAAGATGTCAAGACAGCGAGGCTACAGCTGAATTAAAATTTCTAATAGCAGTTTGTTCACATGAAAGGGGAAGTGACGTTTTGGGGCTATATTATATAGTCTGACATCTAAGTTCCACCTTTAGAAAATAGAGATATCATCAGATTGAAAATGTGCAGGGTACTCTTAGCCATCTGCATTCCAAAAGCCAGTGATGGACAGCTGTGTAGAAGGAAAAGTTGGAAAACAATGCTCCAGGTAACCTACACCCACTGTACTCAGAACTCTCAATGGATCCATGTGGTCAGCTCTGTTCCACACCAGGGAGATATAGAGCTTGGGTTCTAGTAGCACTCTGGCACTCAGCATGAATAGCAAAGTTTGGTTACTCACCTGGGACAACCCATCTAAACTTTCCCTCCCTGCTCTAAAGGGAGAGCAGTGTATGCTGAGTTTGTGAGCTGACTGCATAGGGCAGAGGTGAGGCTGAGCTAGGAGTCACTTTAATAAAAGAAAGGCAATATTTTAGAGGATTGTATACCTCCTGAAGTCAGACCCTTTCAGTTGGGAAAAGCAACACAAAAGGCAACAAGGTTTTTCTCTAACACTGGCATATTTGTTTGCAAAGAAAGAAAAAAACAAGCTCACCATAGAGTACAAGAGATAAAGAAAACAATAGGCTGCCGTGGCCCAAAGATCTGAGAATTCATTCTGGAGGGAAGATGAGGATGGCGCAAGGTTAACTGTTCGTCTGTACTACAAACAAGACGATGTCCATGCAATACTTCTCACCAGTGAGGTAGATGATCATCTTCCTGCTAGAGGTATTGGGTACTAACCCATAGCGCAGTGGAACAGCATGATCTGCCTAAAAGGCATAAGCTATTCCAGGAGCCATATGAGATACACATAGGTGCCCCACCGAAATAAACAAGTTACTCCAAGAAATCTTAGCCCAAGGGAGATGGACTCTTGTCCTAAGGCCTGTAAAATACCAGCTTGCCTTGTTTTAAGACACAGAAATTTTCACCTTACAATTCCACAAGTGGAGCCTGCCTCTGTCCGATAAACTTCCTGCCACCATGGGAATCTGAACAGGAGGGAAGACTGCAACCAGGACGAAAAGAGGGGTTCCAAAGCAAAAGTTTAAAAGTAGGTCAAGTTTAAAATTATATCAAGGAGGTAAGAGATGGGAAGCAAAGGTTTAGTAAGCAGGGACAGGGTGAGAGGAAAGGAAGAAGCTTCTGAGATGATGTTCCTTACAATGAGATGACAAGAGGTGAGATTGTCCTGCCATTACTTCCCATGTAAGTCACTCAGCTCCACATCATCCTTTCGGCGCTTGTGAGCAAAGAGGGAGGTGACAGGGTAGAGTTTAGCCTTAGCCTGGAACCGGTGGCCTGCAATGTCAATTTCATATTCTCCCCGGTTAATGAAATCAGTGGTTACCACCTCCTGTTCACCGCTGTCTTCTGAAAAATTGTGCACAAAGCCGAGGCACACATGGCGCTCCAAAGTATAGCTATAGGCACTGCTGGTGGTTTTGCCAACATACTGCCCGTTCCGGAAAATAGGCTCTCCCCACCAAGGCCAGAGGTCCAGGTCTGTGTCATGGTCATCCAGAATGAACATGGTGAAGCGTTTATACACCCCATTTTGTTTCTGCTGCAGCAGAGCTTCCCGACCAATGAAATCCATGCCCTAGAAAAGAAAAGAAAAGCTGAGACTCCTCTCTATTATCTGACCCTTGGAATATAGCACCCTCACCCCTGTTGGGTTTTGGGAAATGGCATGATTACAACTATATGAAAAGCTGCATTCATAATACAGAAGTTACAGAATTTTTGTAACAAAAGCATACATTTTTCTTTTTTATAAGCAGTTTATATTGCAAAACCACACAGAACAAAAATACATGCTGGAGGGGTCTGGAGTTGTGGCTCGGTGATAGAATGCTTGGCCTAGCACATGTGAGGCACTGGGTTTGATCCTCAGCACCACGTAAAAATAAATATACCACTAAAAAATATTAAACAAATACTTGCTAGAGTTGTTTTAGAAAACAAAGTCTGTGCATGTCTACATCAATGCATACCTTTATAATATTTTTTCATCAAGAAACATTAATTGCTCAAAAAGAATACAATAGATCATGCACTATTAGGGAACCCGTGCCAAGATATTTGTTGTAAAAAAGATGCATACAATATGCCACCACCTAGATTAAGGTTGGGACAGGAAATTACACCCAGGCATTCTTGCACTGTCACTCTCTTAAGAGTAAACAAGAAACTGCTTCTTTTGGCAAAGGGGATCAGAGATTGAGCGGGCTTAAGAGGTAAAAGACTAATTTTTCAAAGAACCTTCTGAAACTATGGTTTTCCAAGAAAAAAAGACTATAGTCATCTTATAGTACATTACCTAATCACCAATCAACTCAGAAAAACTTCCCCCAGAGCGCCTAGTCCTTTAGTGCATTCAGGGGCATGTTATCTGAGTATTGTTCTAAAATATGTTTATCCTATAGGCAAGTCTTCTGCCCTGAGGATACATCCTGATTGAAGAAGTGTAAAAATACAGGTCAGCCACATCAGCTCTTCTTCAGTGCTCAAGAAGCTGAGTGGTGGGGCTGGGGTTGTGGCTCAGTGGTAGAGCACTTGCCAAGTATGTGTGAGGCATTGGATTTGATTCTCAGCACCACATGTAAGTTAATAAAATAAAGGTCTATTGACAAAATTACAGGACAGTCTGGATTAATACCGTACCTTCTCTAATTTCACCCAGGATTCCCGTCCACATTCCAGGGGCGTGGTGAGGGTATTCAAATCCTGACCCCAGAAGGCGAAGAACTTCTCAATTCGGAGACTGCGAAGAGCATAATACCCAGCATTCCGGATTCCATATTTCTGTCCAACATTCATCACTTCATTGTATACGTGCAGAGCATACTATTCAAAGAAAGGAAAGGTTAGTAACCAGCAGATCTTCAGAATTAAACATAGATATCACCACTTCCAGATGTATTCCAACACTAATGTGGACTCTGGAGAGCAGATTGAGCCCTTTGATCCTGGAAAATATTTCTTTGCCAAAGCCGAGGATGTTAACTGATAGCATCAGAGCTAAGTGTTATCAGATGTCTCAGTATAGTGGGTTTCCTGGGCACAGCTGCAAAAAAATGTTTCTAACTCTGTAACTTTCTAGTGCACAAAGCAACCTCTGACAACTCACAAGCCTTAAACAATTTATAATGCCCCTATAGTTTAACTTCCTGATGATGAGACTATACAATAAATTTACAGAGCTAGTTCTGGGTCACTGTTCCTCCATCAGAGTGCAATGTCCCACCTTTATGTGATAGTGTCTCTTTTTTTCCTCCAGTCACCCCTATGTGAGAATCCTTTGTTGATGCTGCACAGGTTGCAGCAGTGGACAAGAGAGGGATCATAGAAAACTCCTAGGATATCTTGCCCTCAACAAAGCATGGCACTAGAGCCCAGCAGTAATGAGCTGGGGCCACTCCACCCTACAATGTAGTTTCCACAAAGGCAGGACCCTGATCTTTCACTTCTCAAAAATGCAAGGTGATTTCAATATATAACAGTTATTAAAGCACTCTCACCATTTGGTAAATAATGAATTTTATAATTGTTTCTAAAATAGTCCAGTTACCCTCTACGGTTTTTCTACCTTTTTCTCTCTTGCCATTCCCTCATGCACTGGCCCAAAGCTGAAAAAATAGGCTTTTACCCATAATTCTAGATGTGCATGCACACATCTAATTTTTCATAGATTATGGCATATTTCAGGAGGAAGAAAAACTGTTACCTCCAAATAGTAAGACTTAACCCTGGAAATCCCAGTCTCAAAAACTAAAACAAGATAATTTAGTAGGGAAATAATGCACAGCTTAAGTGATCAATTCATGAAAACATAGTTTTTATGAATTGATCACTTAGAGAACCCCCCCCCCATTCACAGTAGCAACAAAATATTAAAGAACTGAATAAAAAATACAAGATCCAAGTCTTGGATTGCCAGATTCACTACATCACATGAATGTCAATTCTCACTTGAGAAACATAATACAACCCCCCCCCCCCCCCCCCCCCCCGCCAAAATGCCAATAGTGTTTCTTAGACAGTCTAAGTTGCCTAGGCTGGCTTCAAACTTAACAATCCTTCTCCCTCAGCCTCTCACGCAGCTGGAATTACAGGTACATTCCTGGCTCTTTTTGTAGTACTGGGGGCTTCACTCATAGTACGCCAAAGGAAAACAGAATTTTTTTTTTTTTTGGTGCTGGGGATTGAACCTAGGGCCTTGTACATGCGAGGCAAGCACTCTACCAACTGAGGTATATCCCCAGCATTTTTTTTTTTCTCCAGAGTTTTCCACTGCAAGAAAAGGTAAGCATTAACAAATATAAAAATCATATAAACAGATATACCAATAGAATAGAAAATCCAGAACCAAACCCAAATAGGATTTAGTATATGATAAAGGGAGCCATGTGGAAAAAGTCTGATTCAAAAAAATTCAAAACTCATAATATGCACTAAGAGACTAAAAGGATCAAGCATCTTAAGTATTTTTTAAAAGCCCAAATCATAAATAACAAAAATATATATAACCTTAGAGTAGGAAGGTCCCTTCTAAAATGAATCAAAAGTCCAGAAAGAAAATATTGAAGAATTAAGAAAATATTGAAGAATTCAAGTAAATAAATTTTAATTTTTTGAAATTTAAATGAAACTTTTTCTGTAATAAAATTTTTTAAAAACGCTCCTATTTGGCAAAATGGAGGGCTGGAGGTATATAGCTCACTGGAAGATTGCTTGCCTAGCATGTGTAAGATCCCAGATTTGTTACCCAGTACTGCCAGAACACCATAAATCAAATAAACTGGAAAAAAATTTGCAAGTGGACACCAAGGGCTATTTAACACAGAAAGAATGCCTGGAAACTGATTAAAAAGAGCAATAATACAATAGAAATATGGACAGGACATAAGCAGAAGAATTCAGTGAGTACTTACTATGGGGTAAGTACTCCCTTAGGTGACAGGAACAGAAAAGTTAACAGGACAATCTGATGAACCAAATCAAATTAGACAGTGAAAAATGCTATGGAGAAAAAAGGGAAGGACAGGGAGAACAGCAACTTGCAGTAAGGTCTCAGTGAGAGGTGACATGTGAGTAAGACCTGAAGGAGGGGAGGCTGTGAGCTTGAGGTTTTCTATCCAGGGCAAGATATGCCAAAGGAGGGAGGAGTTAAGTGTAAAATCTGGGAGGTTCCAAGACTAGAAAGAGGAAAAGAAGCAGAGAAGACAGTCCAAGGCCATGCAACAGGATGGAGGACACGTTGGGCCCCACAGACTGGCTTTTACTTGGATGGAGATGGAATTTGAAAAGCCAAAGGGAAATTAGAAATATACTGATGAGAATTATTTTGCCCCTAACAAACTGGCAAAAGCCTCAGGTCTGACAACAGATAACAAGGAAAAAAGACACTCTTACATACCACAGAATCTTAAAGACTGGAAATACTACAACTGTTTATTAGTGCTAGTCTAGTTAATTATGATTCAGCCTTAAGACTCAATATATTGTGTCACTGCTTAAACAAAAGCTTTCTCTTTAAGCGCTAATATAGAAAAATCTAAATTATTAAGTAGAAAAAAGCAAAATGAACATTATGCTTTCATTTGTGTTTTTAAAAGGGGACTAAGAGCTGGTTGGGGCAGTGCATGTCTATAATCCCAGCTATTGGGGAGGCTAAAGCAGGAGGTTTGAGGCCAGCCTCAATATCTTAGCAAGACCCTGTCTTAAAGGGGGGGAAAAAAAAAAAGTGCTAGAGTGGTTGGTAGCATGTATGAGACCCTGAGTTTGATTCCCAGCACCACCAAAAACAAATTAACAAAAAATGGGGGAGAGAGGGCTAAGAACTTCATCTTTAAAGTTGCTTGCATATACAAAAAAATCTCTTGATAGTACATACTAATACATTGGTTGTGGTTGGTAAGAACTGGTCAGACAGCACCAGTTTTATATATTTCACACACATTTGAATTTTTAAACCGTGTAAGTGTATTACCTATTAATTTAACTAACTTGGAAATTATGAAATCTCTTCCATGCAGCTGACCTCATGGAATTTCAAACTCCCAATCAGATACAGCTTTTCAAACCTGCTAATGCTTAGGAACTTTGGGAAAGCCAGCATTCCTCACAGTGGTCCCTAGAAAAGAAGGCTGAGCTCTCTTACCTCTATGGGGATATAAAGCATGAATCCTGGCTCTCCTGTGTGAGTCATGCTCATCACCCGGATCCCATTTGCGTAGCCCACACTCATCTCCTGCGGAGGAAAAGGCAGCAATCGGCGTAAGTGGACACCATGTAGGCTTGACAAGGGAGTGAATGGCTCAAGGGAATACTTTCATTAGCACTGTACCCTTTGCTTTAACTAAGCAGACACAATCAAGGAAAGCATTTCATCCTGAAAATAAAGCACAGCCTTTACAACATCTCTTCTTATGAATATCACAATTTCTGGAGTTTTAGCATTTAGGGAAGTGACAGCAGTCTTTGATAAGCATGAAATATTTCTCTTTACCAACTCCTGCTAGAGATTTGAGTTTACCAGGCATGATGGCACATGACTATAATCCCAGTGGCTTGGGAGGCTGAGGCAGAAGGATTGTGAGTTCAATCAAAGCCAGCCTCAGCAATTCATTGAGGTCCTAAGCAACTCAGCAAGACCCTGTCTCTAAATAAAAATATAAGAAAGGGCTGGGAATGTAGCTCAGTGGTTAAGGCTCCTGGGTTCAATCCCTGGTACCAAAAAAAGAAAAAGACTTGGGGTAGTCAGGAGGATCTGAAGGCTAGACAAGTGTCTTTTCTTGGGGACTCTGGCACCTGCCATGTGTGGTGGCGCATGCCTGTAATCCCCACAGCTCAGGAACTGAGGCAAGGGAATCTTAAGTTCAAAGCCTCAGCAAAAGCAAGATTCCAAGCAACTCAATGAGACCCTGTCTCTAAATAAAATAAAAAATGGGAATGTGGCTCAGTGGTTGAGTGCCCCTGAGTTCAATTCCCAATTTCTCACCCATCCACCCACACCCCTGCAAAAAAAAAAAAAAAAAAAAAAAAAAAAAGCTTGAGCCCTACAGAACACATTGCATCTGCTACCCTGGGATCAGAGTCTAAGCTTCTAATTTTCAAAACATGCTAGGTCAGCTTAGTTACCTAGGAGGGGTCACCGATTCAATCACTACCCAATAAAGGAATGTGCAACATCTCAGCATTGATGCAAACACTTCCATAGGAAGCCTGCCATGATTCAGCACTTACCAGGCACAGGCACATGGATTATTCCTTCTAGCAGCAGATTCTATTGTTTTTACTACCTTGCAAAGGAAGGAAAACTAGAATAATAGGAAAGTGGGTGACACATAAAATGTAGCCAACATGGTGATGCACACCTGTAATCCCAGCAACTTGGGAGGCTGAGGCAGGAAGTTTGCAAGTTCAAGGCCTACCTATGTTGCAAAATTTAAAGAAAGAGGACTGGGAATAGTTCATTAGTAAAGTGCCCCTGGGTGTAATCCCCAGTACCACAAAAAAAAATAAAGACATGGTCATTTTGTTTACTTAATAAAGGACAGAACACTTTGTGTTAATATTATAATAAGAATGTTATCTGTCACCACTATAAAAGAAATATTCTCTGCTCATGTGAAAACAAAACTATTTGCACATACCTTGCAAAAGAGAGTTGGGAAGTGGTCTGGAGTCATGGGGGCATAGGACAACTCGGACAGCACATCTACAGCTCGAGGACCAATTAGATTGAGGGCTGTACAGAAAAGAGAGAGAGAGATGTCCAGCCTCTCCAGGTGAACAGCTGAGCCAATGCAAAAAGCTTGTTCTGAAACTGCCAACTGGCCTGGCCTGGCTGGTAAAATCACAAAAGTGTTCCTTTGCTTAGGCAATCCAGGAATGGATGTAAAGCACTCCCATTCTGGAAATGTGACAGTGCTAGCATGAAAGCCTGGTCAGTAGGTTTTTTAATCCCTGTTTTACAGGAAGACAACATTCTAGTCTCTACATTGACATCAGGTCATGAGACCAAGTCTAACCAAAGGGACACTTCCCCCTCTACACAATTCTCATTCTCTTTGTATTCCCAGTGAAGCTACAAGATGGAAAAAGCCCCAGTTCCAAATAAGTACCTGGAAGGGAGCTGCCCACCCATCCTAGGCTTACCTTATGCTAATTACACATCAGCTAACCTAGTACATGCTAGAACACAACTTCTGTTTTCTAAGAGTCTGGAGTTTGCCAACCTCATAGCAAGAAGTTAATCACATTTTCTACTAATGACAAATTGAGAATGAAGGCCTGGGAGAGTAAATACTGGCAGGAAGAGGGGCAGGAGTCACATGGGAGGCAAGGAAGGAGGAGTTAAACCTAAAATGAGATAATAAAAGGAAGGGCTGGTTCCCCAACAGAAGCTGCTGAAGAAGAGAGAATCAGGAAATTAAGATGAAAATCTGAAGAACATTATATATTAATAAATATGAAAATTCCTTTAAAAGTTACTCATTTAACAAATATTTAAATGGAAACGAATAAAGTAGGGGAGGTATCAGATCAACTTTCTATGACCACAGAATCTCTCTCATGTTTTTTTTTAAGTTGTAGATGGACACAATACCTTTATTTTATTTGTTTTTATGAGGTGCTAAGGATTGAACCCAGTGCCTCACACATGCTAGGTAAGTGCTCTACCACTGAGCTCCAGCTCTGACATTCACTTTTAAGAATCCAAAAAAAAGGAAAATGTGGAAGACACTTTTGGATCAGTTGGCTTTTTTTCATTTGGCTGACCCAATAAAACCCTGTTACCAGTGTATTTCCAGGTGACATCCTCCAGCAGCAGGTTGTTGTCCTTCGGCATGTGTTTCTTAAGCCAGGCCCAACAGTGGACCTGTTGATCGGTTGGAGAGATCATGAAGAAACTGAAAATGAGACCCCAAAATGATCAAATTTAGGTAGCAGAGAAAGCATCAGGAAGCATTAAGTTCTCTAGTTTCAAAGGCCCATTGAGTATACTGGGAAATGATGCTTTAACTTTGTTGAAGGGTCTGCAGCATCATTATGGAATAAACAAAAAAATGACAAAACAGAAAATTCTAGCTTCTTGTTAGTGCCAATAAGTTATACAAACTTTCCTACATTAGGCATATGCTCAGTAGGCTATCTAATTTCTATAATTATTTTCTGTAATCTGGTGGGTTCCCCCCAGCCTGAATTCTTTCTGTTTAGGGCTGACAATGACTTTATGAAATGGTAGTTTACCAACCTCGTAGTAAGAATTTCATCACATTTGCTACTACTGACAAAAACTGATGAAGACGGTCTGGGAGAGTAAACAATGTCACAGAGAAGGGTTAAAACCTGGACTGGAGTGACAGAAGAGGAGGGACTGCACTACCATTTCATAAACCATTTCAAGCCTAAATTGAAAAATCAGTAGGGGGAAAAAAAAAAACACCAAATTACAGAAAATTTGTGAATTGACCATAAGTTTATGAAATTGGTTTTTATTTTTATTTGGTACTGGGGATTGAACCCAGGGCCACTCAAGCCCTGAGCCACATCCCCAGCCCTTTTTATTTTTTAGCTCTTTTTGAGACAGGGTCTTGATAAGTTGCTTAGGGCCTCACTAAGTTGCTGAGGCTGGTTTTGAACTTGTGATCCTCCTCCCTTAGCCTCGTGGGCCTCCAGGATTACAAGACTGTGCCACCACTCCCAGCAATGAAATGGTTTTTTAGTCCCAGGAAAAGTACATCAAGTACTCCTGCTACAGAAACCTTAAGGGATCAGCCTGTTGGAAGAACAGGGTGGAATGGTAAGTAATCTCACCTGCGTTTGCTCAGGCGTGCGATGCTACAGTCATTTTCATATCCTCCGCCCTCGTTGAGCATGCCAGTATGTACAATGTGGCCCACAGGCACATCCAGATCATTGGAAAAGAGGTATTGTAGAATTTCTAGTGCCTGATCCCCAGTGGACTGCAGGGCATAGAATGAAGCAGGGAAAGTTAATTCAAGAGCAAGAGCACCTGGCTGGCTAGTGGCTGGGTGTGGTAGCACAGGCCTGTAATCCCAGTGGCTCGGGAGCCTGAGGCAGGAGGATTGCCAGTTCAAAGCCAGCCTTAGCAAAAGTGAGGAGTTAAGCAACTCAGTGAGACCCCATCTCTATATAAAATACAAAATAGGACTGGGCATGTGGCTCAGTGATTGAGTGCCCCTGAGAGCACCTGGCTGGTAGCATGGCCAACTAGCACTGCACCTTGCTGAGAAAATTCAATGAGCCAGCACCCGTGTGACAGCTCCAGAGAAAGCTTGCTATTAAATGAGCCACTCTAGGCAGATTAAAAACTCTAAATAAAACAACAAAAAAATGGACATAAGGAGCTGAAGAGTCATAAAAATGTGATAATATAGATGTGACATTGCAGTTTACGCGGATTCTTTCAGAATCAGTTTTGAAGTAACAGATGAATATGACAAGTTTCCCAATCTTATTTTGGTTCATAAATACTTACTGTTATCTCAAACTTTGTGAAAGAGGACATGTCGATGACACACACAGCTTCCTTACAGCACTTGACTTCAGCCTCCACAATGTCAAACCAATCTGGCTTATAGAAAGTCTTGCTCTGCTCCAATGCAAGGAGGTCTGTGGATCAGAAAAAACAAAAGGTGGAGAGAAAAGGAGGGGATTTACACTGGGGACTGTTCCTTTATAGTTTGGTGTAGCCTAGCAGGAATTCATTATTTATTCTTATAAGAACACATTGTAGGTTTATACATTTACAAATAAATTAGATTGGGGGGTGGGGTGGAGTAACAGAGATTGAACCCAGGGGTGCTTAACCAGTGCATCACTTTCCCAGTTCTTTTTGTGTCTTATTTTGAGACAGGGCTTTGCTAAGTTGCTGAGGCTGGCTTTGAACTTGTAATCTTCCTGTCTCAGCCTCCCAAGTCACTGAGATTACAGGCATGCACCACCATGCCTGGCTACAAATAATAATTTTTTTTTTTTCCCAATTGGCAACCAGTAAAACTTAACAAAAATTTGACTTCTTGCCTTTGTCAGGTGGAACAAAGTACTTTGGCCTCTCAAATCCATGTTTCTCCATCCATCTGGCTCCTTGTGCATCTAGCCGGTCATACAGAGGAGATGTGCGCAACTGCCTACCTGTCTGGAAGTCCCAACGGGGAACCTTCAGATCGTATATCAGAGCTAAAAGAGACAAGAGTTTATCAAAGTTCAAGTCACAGATTCTGGAGCTGAATATCCAATATCTACTAAACTTGAATCATTTCTATTCATGAGAGAATAATTTGCAGGCTAATGCAGCCTAATTTGTCAGGTATTACCTAGTATTAACAGGCATGATCCAAAAGAAAGGACAACACTGTAAGACCATATAAAGCTATCTACCAGCGACTCATGGTCTCTGTTCACAATCATATTTCCACTTTAGTAGGCAGAAACAATGAAAGGAAAGTCATAGTTCTAAACTTTGCTCAGTTCCACAACAGAGGAGAAGATTGTCTAAGGACCCAGGTGGATAATAACAATGTGAAAAATGGTACTTGATTCTTTGCTTGTGTTGTCGGGATCTCAATACCATTACAGGTATTTCTTTCTCCATTAAGATTTAATCAATTTCTAAAGTGAAAGGGTACACAGTTTGCCTCCATTTGGTGGCTCTATAATTTGAGAGGTTGCACTGTACTGTCCCAGTAACATAATTCACATAATAAGCTAGGGTCAGAATTCATTTTTCTTCATGGCCAATCTGCAACAGCATTAAGTAAAAACAACCAGAAGAGTGTGATCTCTAATCTCTTCCAGAGAGAAGACCTGACTTTACTCCAGATGAAAGGTACACTGGGATGGGGATGGAAGGGATGATGGGAGTTTAAAGAGGACGAAGCCACAGAGTTCCCTGCATGTTGACAATTTGTCAACCTCTGATATCATAGGTTTTACTTTTTCCTTCCCCATTTTCTGTCATGCCTCCAATTTTTATTATGAGAATCACAGAAGGACACCAAAAGTGTTTCATCACCAAGGAGAAGCTCAAGCTTAATTATAATTTACACAGGTTCTAAAGTAACTATGGGCAGGAGGGCTAGAAACGTTGTTCAGTGATAGAGTCTTGCCTAGCATACATGAGGCCCCAGCACCGCAAAAACCAAATAAAATAACAATAGGCAGGAAAATCTAGACTGAACAGTTTATTTAACATTTTTACTAAAACATTTACTAAAATTAACCTTATCAGTTAAATATACTGCTTCTAGGTCCTTCATCTCCTAAGAATGTAAGTTGTCTGCCATAGCCAAAAGTGAGCACTCGGGCATCAAAGGCCATCCAAAAGTCTTACTATGAATATCATCGAGCTACTAAGCGAACAATGCAATTTTGACCAAAAATGGTGGTCACAGTAATCTAGAAACTTTATTCCTTTTTGTCAAGGAGGGGGACACTAAGGATTAAACCCAGGGATGCTTTACCACTGAGCATCCTCAGTTCTTTTTTTGTTGTTTTTTATTTTGAGGCATTGTCTCACTAAGTTGCTGAGGCTGAACTTGAACTTGCAATCCTCCTGCCTCAGCCTCCTAAGTCACTGGAATTACAGGTGTGCATCACCACACCTGGCTCAGAAATTTATTCCTAAGCATAAATATGCCCAAAATATTTAGACATGATTTAGTAAAGTCAATAATTTTCCTATACTGAGAAACTAAATTATTACTTGTCAGAACCTATATAATTTGGTTAAGTTCCTGAAACAAAAGCTATTGTACACACCTGTAATCCCAGCAGAATGAGAGGTTGAGACAGGAGGATCACAGATTCAAAGCCAGTCTCGACAGGTTGGCAAGACTGTAAGCAACCTAGTAAGACCCTGTCTCAAAATTTAAAAAAATACATTTTATAAAAGCAGGTGCTGAGATGTGGCTCAGTGGTTAATTGCCCAGGTTAAACCCCTAGTACTACCCACCCCCCTCCAAAGGGGAAAAAAAAAAAAAGCTGTCTCTACAAGTTTACTGGACAAGGTAGAATAACAAGTCAAAATGAAGAAACCAAGGGCTGGGGTTGTACCTTAGTGGTAGAGTGCTTGCCTAGCACTTGTGAGGCACTCACTGGGCTCAATCCTTAGCACCACATAAAAATAAAGAAGTCAATCTTTCAATATCGTTAAAGAAGCAAGGATAAGGAAAATAAGATTAGGAATGCATACTTTGTGTTTATGGGAGAAGTGGTTTCTTATCTTGCTAGCATGGGATGAATAAAGTCATCAGAGAACCCTGAAATTCTGAGAGTACCTTGGTAAAACTTCTGCCTTGGAAAGAAAACAATGATCTCAAAAACCAAATGGGGATAAGGGTGAGCTCAGTGGTAGAGCACTGGCTTAGTATGTGCTAAGTTTACCTAGCATGCCCAGGGTTTGATTCCCAGTACTGGTAGAGCACTGGCTTAGTATGTGCTAAGTTTACCCAGCATGCCCAGGGTTTGATTCCCAGTACTGAAAAAAACAAACCAACCAAATGAGGAGCAAAACATTTGACATAGGATCTCACAAGGCAGGAAAGAAGGCAAGGAGGCACTTGCTGGCAATATAGAGGAAGCAACTGCATATCACCTGAAAACCTTTTTCTATTTTCCTGTTCCCAAAATTAAACAATGTACGATATACTAAAAATGTTCCATAAATATCACAAGGGGCATAAGGCCTCAAACCTAGGCCTGAAACACACATTAGAAGCCCAGCTCAAGCAGTTAATAAAGGAATGAAGAAAACTCTGCCCCATTCAAATGACAAAACATGCCACCAGACAGATATCTGCAACTAGGTGCAATTAGGATAAAGCTTCACTTACGCATGACTTCCATGACCCGGTGACGCAGAAAGGTACGGCTGCTCTGGAGTGCTCCAAAGCGTTTCAAGTCCAAGTCCCAGACGTTTTCTGAGGGATAACCATGTACCATCCATTCAGCAAGATACCTGTGGGGACAGGTATCTTAGGTGGGGGACAAAAAGTTGTTGGGTCTCAGATGTGATACACAAGAGAATTAAAGCAATATTCTACAAATCAAGACAATATTCTACAAATCAAGAACTAGTGGAATCAAAAGATCCTACAATGTCACCAACAGTTGAGCAATTTGGGGCAATTTTCTTAACTTTTTTATAATAAAAAAACATGGACCCAAAGTATCTCAGAAAAACACTATGAGAATTTTAGCTGTAAGAAGAGTCCCTAGAAAGTTTTTGACATAAGCCACATCAATGAAGAAATAAGATTAAAACAGGGGCTGAGGATGTGGCTCAAGCGGTAGCGCGCTCGCCTGGCATGCGTGCGGCCCGGGTTCGATCCTCAGCACCACATACAAACAAAGATGTTGTGTCTGCCGAAAATTAAAAAAAAAATAAATATTAAAAAATTCTTAAAAAAAAAAAAAAAAAGATTAAAACATACATAAAATGTAGTTTTTCTGTAAAACAGTCACCTAGTGAAATTATATAGCTCTCTGACCACATACATCTCTTTTGCTCCAAATGTTTTTGGTAATTCCTCTTCTGTGGTTTTCAGAGCCATTCTACAACCACTGGAGAAAACTGGGCCTCATTATTTAAAAAAAATTAAAGTATGATAAAAGCTATATTTTGATCCTTGAACAACACGGGTTTGAATTGTAAAGTTCCACATTTATATGCTTTTTTTTGGCGGGGCAGGGGGGATTTGCAATAACTTCGGAAAAACAGTTGAATCAGGTAGTCTAGCTACATTAAAAAAATAAGAAAGAATTACGTCATGTATAAAATATGTGATGAGTCTATTTTATCATTTACTTTCACAAAATATATACAAATATATATACAAATCTATTACAGAATTAAAATTTATCAAAACGTATACTCTCTAACCATACATGGTGTCATCTGCACTGGAGATGTAAACAGATCTAAAGATGGAGTATTTAACTGTAATTGCATAAAGTTAACTATAGTATAGACTATACTATTGTGATAATTTTGTAGCCACCTCCTGTTGCTATTTCAGTGAGCTCAAGTGAGCATCCATTTAAACCACCATTGAGTGCTGTTCTTCTCCCCGTAAGCAGCTCATCTACCACAGTAACATGATCTTATAGTTCTCTTGCATTTTTCACTGTTTATGATACATACAACATGGAAAGTAAGTGTTAATTGACTGATTATGTTATCAAGGCTTCCAGTCCACAGCAGATTGTTAGAGTTAAGTTTTGGGGGAGTTCAAAAGTTGTATCCAGAGTTTGATTAGTAGTGGAAGCAGAAAGTGGAGCCTAGCATGCCCTGAGCATCCTGCCACCACTAGCCTAGTCATCCTCACTCAAGAGGAGCTGCCACAGCAGGCCATCACTGCACTAGTGAGCAGGAGACTGAGATTCAGCAGCCACTTGCTGCTCACGCCAAGCCCAGTGCTGGGAGCAATGGCCGGGGTGGCCTCACATTTATTGCCTGTGGGTAGAAACTAAAAAGATCATCACAAAATTTTGGGAGCAGTAGAACAGTTCAATTTAAGAAAAGGATATGGGGCTGGGGATATAGCTCAGTTGGTAGAGTGCTTGCCTAGCATGCACAAGACCCTGGGTTCAATCCCCAGCACCACAAAAAATAAATAAATAAGATAGAATAAAATAAAATAAATGGATATGGTTTCATCAGTGGGAATGATACCAAGGGAGATATATTTGAAGGCCAGCTTGTCATGTAAAAACCCCAGAAGTCCCTTAATGATAAAGAGGATAGAAAAACTGGAGTTTGATGTAGAAAAAGAAAAGGAGGTAGAAGCAACAAATGTGTCAGGATCTGGTAGAGTTCCAGTTCAAGGCAGAAAATATGCAATAGACCATAACCACTTTAGATGTGATTTACATCATAGGGGATCATCCATGCAGTCACCAAAATTACCAGAATAGACTGGGGGAAAGGCTGAGGGGTCAGAACTGATCTCCAAAGAGAAAAAGCACCCCCTCCCCTACCTACTGCGGAGACACCACAGATGTGAACCACAGAACCAACCGGGCAGGGAGATGTGATACAGGGTGCTGATGCTGACAACCATGGTGCAGGGAAGGTGGACCAGTGAGAAATGATGTGTATGGGCTTAAAGACCATGATTCCTAGAGAAGATGGCAACAAAGATAAAATCAAAGAGACTTGAGGTCAGCAGCCATCTCAATCTTAGTAGAGCCACAACTTCAGTTACCCTGCAGATGCCCAGAAAAACCTAAACCATAGGATAGCACAGTGCCAGAGGCAGCCTCTCCATCAGCTTAGACTTCATGGGCTCCCAAGGCTGAGCAGGGTAGGGCTAGGTAAATGCCACCTTACCATCTTCACCATCTAGTCATCCAAAAAGAAAAAATAAATACGAAATGAACAGAAGTTCAGAAGTGAAGACCTGAAGTGCTTGCTTTTTTATCCACTAATGAGATAATTAGAACCATGTGCATTATCTATGCAGCATGGGAGTTTTTGTTATTTTTAATAATTGATACTCTCTGCTGATAACAAATTTGAGATTTTTTTGTTTTTTAAAAAGCCTGTTTGTTCTCAATACACCTGTATAAGCTTTTAAATGCTTTTGTATCTGGTCAGGTTGAAATTTTTAAGAACTCCATTTATAATTTATAATAAACAATTTACAGAATTTTTTTTTTTTTTTTTTTTTTTTTTTGGTGCTAGAGATTGAACTCAGGGTCTCATACTAAGGATACACCCAGTCCCTTATGAACTGATATTTCTTTAAAAAAAAAAAAAGTTAATACTTGCAAGCACCTATTAATAAAGGTCTTAAATCACTTTAAAACAAAATTTATAAGCAAGCTGAGTACACTGACACATGCCTATAAATCCCAGCTATTCAGCAGTAGAAGGATCTTAAAAAGTCAAGGCCAGCCTGGGCAACTCAGTGAGACTCTGTCTCAAAAATAAAATTTTGGGGATGGGGATGTGGCTGTGGTAGAGCACTTGCCTAGCATGTGTGAGGCCCTTGGTTTGGTCCCCAGTGCTGCAAAAATAAATAAATAAATAAATGAAAACTAAAATTTAAAAAAGGATTGGGGATGTAGCTCAGAGACAGAGCACTTATGTAACATGCATGAGGTCCTGGGTTCAGTCCCCAGTACTGTAAAATAATTGAATGAATAAGTTATGAATAAGTTATAAGCAGAAGTTTCAACTATGCAGTTAACCTCTAAATTGTTCAAGGGTCAACTATACAAATAAAAATTATCACCTTAAACTACTTTTACGTGTGTAGTATTAAGTACATGCACATCATCCATCTCTAGAACTCACTCTTCATCGTGCAGACCTGAACACTATACCTGTTAAACAGTAACTTCCTCTACCCTTGCAACCACTACTGTGCTGTTTGTCTACAGATGTGACCATTCCAGGTTCCTCACATAAGTGGAATTGTACAGTATTTACATCCCTTTGTAATTTACTGATTTTTACTAATACCTACTTTTTAAATAATAACATGTCACACAGCTTGATCACCTACCACACTCACAACACACTTGGCTACTTCTAAACTCAAATATACACTTTGAAGGGCCATACTTGTTATGACTGGAAAAAGTACAAAAAAAAAAAAAAAAACCCACACAAGTTCTATGGCTAACTTTAAAACAGAAGTTCGCAAAATATTTTGCAAAATGACACTTCTAGAATATGGGGAGAGCCTCCCATGGTGAATTCTTTGTAGGAGACAATTCTCCAATTATATGTATGTTAATCTTACCATTATCTTTAGCATCTCAGATTAAAAATATTACATAACATCCTAGCAAGTAATCCTAGAAGGGAAAAAGCCCAGCAAGCTGACATGTATTCATAACTGACTCTGCGTGAAGACTTACTTTCCAGCTCCTCCACCAAATGACAGGCCAGCAGAGTTCATCCCTGCCAGGACAAAGTAGCCCTGTACAACAGGAGACTCGCCCATGATGCACCTCATGTCTGGTGTGAAGGTCTCAGGGCAGTTCACCAACTTCATGATCTCCAGAGTCTCCAATTCTGGCATTCTACGCAGGAGGGAACTCAACAGGGGCTCTGAGCAATAAAAACAAACCCAAATAGAGTTTACCTTTAGGGAATCTAAAAACTTTCAAATCTTATATATACATATACAAATACATATATTTTTAAAAAATTTTTTAGACAACCTTTATTTTGTTCATTTATTTATATGTGATACTGAGAATCAAACCAGTGCCTCACACATGCTAGGCAAGTGCTTACCACTGAGCTATAGCCCCAGCTCCAATATATATAGGGAGATTTTTTTAAACTACTACTCCTTTCAGAAAACTTCTCAGGAGGGATTTTTCTAAGAGCCAAGTGGGCTATTTATCAGAAATCAGAAAGCTTGGTGGAATTACAGGACACACCTGCAAAATGCTTCGCATAAAGACAGAAAAAACACACTCTAGAAAGGAAGAGAGCTACTGAATGGCATAATACATGTGGCCACAGAGAGTAATGGAATGAGCCAGTACTGAGTGGAAAAACTCTTTAAGTGGTGCCCAAAGAGATTTCAATGAAAGACAATGTTTTCCTTTGTTGGAATAGCTCCAAGACAGATCCTTACCCATTTTTAATAATGAATCTGTCATCTGGCCATAATTCCTTGGGACAATGGTAAAAGATGAATCCAGGGTAGAGTTGCTTGGGTTCGTGGGGGTGGTAGTGGGGGGGCAGTGTTCATCATATTACTTTAAATACTTTGAAAAGTTTCAAACTTCCCATAAGAAGTTTATTTTTAAAAGAAAGTTCACACAGTGCTGGGAGAGTGTATACCAAGTATGTTCAAGGCCCCAGGTCCAATCCACCACCTATTAAAAAAAAAAAAGCCTTCAAGAATGAAAGCGGGGCTGGGGATGTGGCTTAAGCAGTAGCATGCTCGCCTGGCATGCGTGCGGCCCGGGTTCAATCCTCAGCACCACATACAAACAAAGATGTTGTGTCCGCCGAAAAACTAAAAAATAAATATTAAAAAAAAAAAAGAATGAAAGGGAAATGCATCAGATATACTTTCCTATTTCTTGAATTTGGAACCATGTAACTATTAATTATTGAATAAATAAAATTAAGAGACCACATAATAAAACAATTCTGCTTTTTAAAAAGTTCTTCAGTTTTATATAAAATATGACCAAAAGGCAGTCTCCTAGCCCAAAATTTCTGCAATGATTTAGGGGAAAAAATAATAAACCAAATTTGTTAACCAAGATGTTAGTTCCCTAAACTTGCTAACCAGTAACTGCATCCCTACACTAGGCAAACTATGGAGAATGTTTTGGTGACTACTATTGTACTATTCCTGAAATGCTTTGAGAAATATAACACCTTTGGAAAAAAAATAAAAGTAGAACATCTTAGACAAATAGATGGTATTATCAATACAATGTAATTCACATACCAAAATGATCCCAATCTTCCTGCAGATTCTGAATTTCCAGCTGGTTCTTGCCCTCAGTGAAAATAGGTTTTGGGTTCTTTTCAAAGCCCCCAGACAAGATGCCACCCTGCCAGTTCCGAATATAAATTCTTCCATCAGCATCAACAATAGCTGAGAAGGAAAATGACAAGGGAGTGGGGAGTAGGAAAAACAAACAAACAAACAAGATTTTAGAGGCAAGTCAGCTTTCTAAATGGACATAAAAGAAACAAAATACCCATGAATGGATTTATTAAGGAAATGGCATCCAATACACATAGGCATCAGTCAGCTTAAAAATACCTTTGGAGTTCATGCGGGAGGATCTTCCCAGCAGATTTACAGAGGAGACGGTTTCTCTGATTATCCCTAACTTTAGCAGGAAAAGTCTAGAAGCTTTGCAAAGTCTCACAATCAAACTACATGACTGCCATGTGCCAAGCAAAAGTCTAACAGAAAGGGGACTGCAGAGCTTGAAAACAATATCGAAACCCTCTCCTAGAGTACCTGGAGCCAATATACCACCCAAGTTTATGGTTTACCTGTAACATTTCTACAATTGGTAACATTCAAATTAAAAACTGAAAGTTACATTCCAAATATTCTCAATTACCTCTTTTTGGGACTAAAGTTAAGCTTGCAAAAACAAAAACAAAAAATTGCTTGATGACATGCCCATTTGACTATCCTTTCATAAAGAAATATCACAGAAAAGTTAGAATTGAGTCTACCTCCCTGTAACATGCTGCAGAAGATAAAAGACTCAGGTACAATCTGTCCTTTTCAGAAAGTCTTCCTTTTCAGAGGACAGGATACTGGCAAGTAGATAAGATTGTAAAAAAGTACAAGTCCTCACTTGGTGTGTTGCTCTGCAGAGGGGTCTCCAAGGGGCGAGTCAGAAGGTAGAAGTGTTCGCAGGCATGTAACGGGATACTAACCGGCTCCTCGTTGGACAGACCCAGCTCGTATGCCCACTACAAATGGACAGATTTATTTGTGGGTGGGAAGAGGAACAGAAACACAAATGAGCAAGTTTAGCCTCTTGAAAAGAAATTAATTTCAAGTGGCTTCTGTGTGCTCTTGCTAGAGTGACAGGTGTGGGAAGCCAAGTTTCAGCCTGCTTTAATTAGTTCAAGTATTTGGATGGGGAGCAACACTATATTTTTTAAACATAAAAATAACCTTTTAATCAAAGGACAATGGATTTACCAATCAAGACAGCAGAAGCCCTTTTAATAAAATGCCTGGCCTCAACTAATAACTCCAGATACCAATCATTAAGTAAACTTCATAAAGCAAGGAGTATTTCCTAGATCACCTTGAGACTGCAGAGTAGAAGGAAAGGTACCAATTTGCCTCAGAAGTAGAAGGAGCTTAGTGTTCAAACATGGTCCTAATACAATAAAATAGCCTAATATTTTATCTGCTAGGTTGTAGAATGAAATTTAACATTATGGAAATACCCAAAAGCAAGGATTCATGTCAATGTCTAACTATTTGCTGGCATTCCTGACCAGATGGCACCAAATAACCTGGTGCAGAAGGAGGAAAAGGTCACAGATGCTTCTATTTGAGGAACAAGTATAATTTTCTGACTCAGATAAAAGAATTCTGATTTTTTCAGTCCAAACAAGAAATAGTATAGTACCTAACTTCTCTTTAGTCATTCACAGTATTAATCTTAATGCTCTACACCAAAAATATCCAAATTAAATAAGAAAATCATCTGCTCAATATTGTTGCTAACCTACCTGACCAGCACAGTTGACAAAATACTGGCATTCAATCTGTCCTTTATCTGTTTCCACACCAGTAACTTGGCCTTTTTTGACCATTATATGAAGAATAGTTGTCCGGTCATAAATCTGAACACCTGTGCCAAAATAAAGAAAGAGCTGGTACATCATCTGATGTTCCAGAATGTAACATCTGCAGCAGATTCTCCACCCCAAAGAATAACTGAATAAGTAGGTCAGTGCTCTAATATAAGAAATAAAAACCCTTAGGAACGACATCTTGAGACTATGTAATGGGCCTTGCTCAAGACTGAAAATAGCTGATCAATTTAAAAACAGAGTCTAATACATATTAGTTGAAAATATGGAGCAGGGATGAAAGAGTTCAAATAGGGCATCTTTTTTTTTAAGTTATGATTTTTTTATATCTTTATTTATTTTTATGTGGTGCTGAGGATCGAACCCAGGGTCTCACACATGCAAGGCGAGCACTCTACCACTGAGCCACAACTCCAGCCCAAATAGGGCATCTTAAATCCCAATCTACCCACATCATGATCAGTTCACCTAAAGTATATAACACCTGGATACTACTCTTCCCATCATACATCTGAACTCCAGATCATGATTTAAGCTGTGCATCCAATTTCCAAGGCTAACCTTAGAGCTTCTTAAGTCCTGGAGGAAGGGGAATTCCCCTAAGTCTGAAATGCACTCATCAGCAATAAAAAGCAGTTATTTGGGGCTGGGGATGTGGCTCAAGTGGTAGCGTGCTTTCCTGGCATATGTGAGGTACTGGGATCAATTCTCACCACCTCATAAAAATAAAAAAAAAAAAAACCAAAACAGTAGTTACTTGAAATTTTTAACATGAAAAATGTGGCCCAGGCTGGGTGAGTAGTTCAGTAGTAGTAGAATGCTTATCCAGGATGTGCAAGGCCCTGGGTTTAATCCCCATTACCAAGGGTGGTGGGTGAGTGGGAGCTCGATATGACCCTGAGAAAAAATACTTATCAACAGATACCAAAAAAAAAAAAAAAAAAAAATTACTATATTTTTAAAACTCTTGAGATTCCCCTATTCAAAGGCAGGAAGATGAATACCCAATGAGGACACTTTTTCCAAATGTGAATTGGAATCATTGCCTCCTACCATAAGACACTTCTCAGGTAACTTCTTTCTCCCAAACCCATGTTAAGAAAACACAAAAACCTGCTCACCATTTTGGGAGGCAGCACTTGCCAGGGCAAGAGCCACATCAGCAGAGGACACCACAGCATCCTCAGGAACATGCATGGCCCCCACCAGGTCGTGCACATTGAGGAGAGGGTAAAGTTCAGCCACTTTCTTTGGGGAGATGATCTCTGAAGGGATGCCTGTAACACTGCCAATGAACACAAGGGGACAATGACATTCATGGGCTCTTTGCAGAGGTCAGTTTGGCAAAGTCAGGACAGGCTTCTAGCCTCTTACGTACTTCAAACTTGAGTTGATGCGCTTCAAGGAAATGAGCCGGTCCTGTGTTTGAGCCAGAAAGATTGAGCCTGTCCTTATGTAACCTGTAAGGAAACATCAGTCAAACTGAGACAGACCAGACCAAATGTAAAGAGGGCTTCACTGCATTATAGGTTAGATGTGTCCCAAATCCTAACAATGTCACTCAACGTCCCTGGGTAAGCCAATTAGCTTCCTTTGAACTTTTAGTGAAAATTTAAAATACACCAGATGTATAAATATTCTCAGCTCATCATCTTCTGAGAAACAAACGAGGTCCTGATGTACATAAGATTGCTCATAATAGGCCGGGATGGTGGGGCATGCCTGTAATCCCAGTGGCTCAGGAGGCTAAGGCAGGAAGATCTTGAGTTCAAAGACAGTATCAGCAACTTAGCAAGGCCTAAGCAACTCAGTGAGACCCTGTCTCTACATAAAATACAAGAAGGGCTGGGTATGTGGCTCAGTGGTTAAGTGCCCCTAAGTTCGATACCCAGTACAAAAAATAATGGCTCAAGAATCTTTTTTAGGCAAGATGTGACTTAGAATCCATCCTTTTTTTTTTTCACTCCTAGGCAATTTCACCTTTCCTCTTCCTAGTCTTGGTCAGAGTATAATACTTGGCAAAAGCCACACATAACATTAGCTATCAGAGGGCAGGTCCTCCCTCTCCTTCCCTAGTACAAACAAACAATGGGCTTGTCACTTAAGCTCAGTCAACTAGACCCTCAGTTTGTAGCAAGTCGGTTAATGACTGGAGAGCTCTCATTTTAGGGGCAGCAGTGTCCTGGCCATTCCTATTCCTCACATCCTGGCCCCCCGGTTGCCTCCAGCTGGCAACCTCCTGCCAACTCCACAAGTGCCCAACATCCTTCCAACAAGCTCCATTTTTTCCTCAAGTTTAACAGTCATTTTGGAATCAATACACATGATATATTACTACTATTACACTTGAGTCAATGAAAATCCTAAAACACTTTCAGTTCTTGTGAAGGAAACAATGATCAGTCAGGTATCTTTAAAATTAGGATGTATAGGGGGCTGAGGTTGTGGCACAGCGGCAAAATGCTCGCCTAGCACGTGTGAGGTGCTGGGTTCGATTCTCTGTACCACATAAAAATAAAATAAAGGTATTCTGTCTAACTACAAAAAAAATTTTTTTTAAATAGAATGTATAGTCAGGATAATTTAAATAGTTCAAAATCTCTTGAAATCATCAGATAAATATGCCCTACACTGACATGACAAGAAGATCCCAGTTTAAAGGATCTGACATTTCAGAGCCTGGTGATTAAAAATAGTAGATATACCAGCTTTGTGCAGTGATCTTGGCCAGTGATCTGTGGGCTAATCACACGCTGGATTTCACTTTAAGACAGATGAAGGGGTCAGCAACTATTTTGTAATTATTATGAAAGATTATTTAGAGGAAGGTACTACTTACTGAATATGCACAATAAAGCATGTTATACTATGTTAAATCACATTCCCAAAAATTACATTTTACTCCACCCATTAATAAGATTAAAATTTCATTATTTTCCTACAGAAGACTTTAAAGGTTTTGACTAAAGGAATTCTGACATATAATTTGTGTTGTTAGATGTTAAAAGTCACGGGCTGGGGTTGTGGCTCAGAGGTAGAGCACTTGCCTACCATGCATGAGACACTGAGTTTGATCCTCAGCACCACATAAAAATAAAATAATGTTATAACTAAAAATAAATATTTAAAAAATGTTAAGAGTCATAAAATAGAATTCTTATAGATCAATAAAGAAACAAAGGAGGGCTGGGGATATGGCTCAAGCGGTAATGTACTCGCCTGGCATGCACGGGGCGCTGGGTTCAATCCTCAGCACCACATAAAAATAAAATAAAGATGTTGTGTCCACAAAAAAACTGAAAAATAAATATTAAAAAAATTCTCTCTCTTAAAAAAAAAGAAACAAAGGAGACATATGATATTAAAAGGCAATTCAAAGAAGAATTATAAATGGCCAGTAAACCTATGAAATGATTTTTAACTCAAAGAGATGTAAATAAGAATCCTAAAAGTTTTTTTTCCACCCCTCAGGATTAGCAAAAATAAATACCCAATGTTGAGAAGACTGTAAAGAAATAAGCACTCTCTCTTCTAAAAATCAAAGGGAGATCAGTAGAGAAAGGGACCAAAGGGTGGGAAGTGGGAAATGCTGGGGAGTGAAACTGGCCAAATTATATTGTTACATTATATGCACATACAAATATTTAACAACTCCCATCACTATGCACAACTATAATGCACCAATAAAAAGTGTGGAAAGAAAAATAAGCACTCTCATACACTGTTGGTGAGGGTATAACCCTGTAGGAGAATGATTAGGCAATAACCATCCAAATATAAAGTACCTATATCCTTTGTCCAACTTATCTCTTTTCTAGAAGGAATCTATTCTTCAGAATTAGGAGAAAATAAAGGTATCTGGACAAAAATCTTAACTGAACCATTATGCACAGTGGTAAAAAAGTAGGTAGGAGGGGCTGGTGTTGTGGCTGAGGGGTAGAGTGCTTGCCTAGTACATGCGAGGCACTGGGTTCGATCCTCAGCACCACATAAAAATAAAATAGATATTGTGTCCACCCAAAACTAAAAAACAAATATTTTAAAAAAATAAAAAGGTATTGTGTCCAACTACACTAAAAAAAATATTTATTTAAAAAAAAATGTGGGGGGACCTATAAATAGATGACAAGCTTTGAATGGCAGGTGCTATGGAACACCGCTCTGCAGTTAAAAAATGAAATAGGATTATGTGTTAATCTGGAAAACAGCCTAAAATGTACTTTTATTTAACTATTATTAAAAGTGGCTGGGGGCTGGGATTGTGGCTCAGCAGTGGAGCACTCGCCTAGCACGGGCAGGACCCGGTTTTGATCCTCAGCACCACATGAAAATAAAGGCATTGTGTTGTGTCCATCTACACCTAAAAAATAAAATAAAAATTATTAAAAAAAAAAAATAAGTGGCTGGGCGCAGTGGTGCACACCTGTAATCCCAGTGGCTTGGGAGGCTGAGGTACAAAGATCAGAAGTTCAAAGCCAGACTCAGAAACTTAGTGAGGCCCTGAGCAACTCAGCAAGACCCTGTCTCAAAATCATAAAAAGGGCTTGGGATGTAGCTCAATGGTCAAGCGCCCCTGGGTTCAATCCCTTGTACATAAAAAAAAGTTACCATATTTGAGGAAATAAGAGAAACAATTTCAGATATAAAGTAAGTACAGATAGGAAAGGCAGCAGAACACCAGAACACAACAGACACTAGTATGGCAATATGTAAATCAATGGATGTGTAACTGATGTGATTCTGCAATCTGTATATGGGGTAAAAATGGGAGCTCATAACCCACTTGAATCAAAGTGTGAAATATGATATATCAAGAACTATGTAATGTTTTGAACAGCCAACAATAAAAAATTAAAAAAAAATAATAATAAAGTAAGTACAGAGAGGGACTGGGGTTGTGGCTCAGTGGTAGTGCTTGCCTTGCACGTGTAAGGCACTGGGTTCGATCCTCAGTACCACATAAAAATAAATAAATAAAGGTATTTTGTCCATCTACAACTAAAAAAATATTTTTTAAAAAAATATGGTACAGAGAGCACATGATGAATTGTTAAATACATGTATTAACAAAATGTCACATAAGAGGCTGGGGTTGTGGCTCAGTGGTAGAGCACTTGCCTAGCATGTGTGAGGCACTGGGTTCAATCTTCAACACCATATAAAAATAAACAAATACAATAAAGGTATTGTGTCCATCTATAAATGAAAAAAATATTTTAAAAATGTAATATAAAAGTTTTTAGAGAGATGAGGTCTAGGTAAGGTGAATGGTGTCTGAAATAGACACTTCAAAAATTACTGATACATCCGGATTTTTCAGTAAGTAGGATTTGAATAGACTGAGAAAAGTTGATGGGCACTTACTTGTTAATTTTAAAGACATAAACCAATATATTAGGCCATGTGCAGGGGGACAACCCTTATAGATAAAGACTATAACTTGTCAGTTAAATTTCAGTTTGAGGGCTGGGGTTGTGGCTCAGTGGTAGAGCACTTGCCCAGCATGTGTGGGGTACTGGATTTGATTCTCAGCATTGCATAAATAAATAAAATAAAGGTCCATCAACAACTAAAAACATACGTATAAAAAAATTTTTCATTTTGGGTTGGGGTTGTGGCTCAGTGTTATTGTGCTCACCTAGCACATGTAAAGCACTGGGTTCGATTCTCAGCACCACATAAAACATAAATAAATAAAATAAAGGTGTTGTGTCCCTCCTACAGCTTAAAAAAATTTTTTTTTGTTTTTTTAAATTTCAGTTTAAAGCCAGGCGTGGAGGCACACACTTGTAATCTAGCAGCTCAACAAGTTATGTGACTTGCCCATGGTAACGTTCCAGCTGGTGGCAGACTGTGGACTAAAACCCTAGTCTTAATTACCAAATCACCAAGCAAACCTGGTATAGGATCAGATACAGTAAAGACTTTTAGTCTAGAGACAGACCAGTAAATGGCAAATTACCTGCTTACCTGTTTGAATCCCTGTTTCTTGCTCTAACTGATGGTAGAGTCTGTTTGAATAGTCTGCCATCTTCTGCTCAATGGTCAACTGCCTGGCAGTGCTCAGGATGCCAGCACAGAACCTGGTGGAGCCAGCAGCCAACCTGCAAGACGGATGCAAAATGCTATTAGGCAGACTCATGTATCGGAGTATGTTCGAGAACCCTCATTATAATATTGTTTGTAATATCAAAAAATGCAAATACGGTTTAAAATTTTGGAGATCACCAAATCTATCTGGGGTGGGAGTTCTATCTCTCCCAAGATAGAACTCCTTGAGTACCCCTGATAATCACTCTCGCCTTAGGGAGAATGTCAGAAATATAATTTTAAGAATAAGGGATGGGCTGGTGGCTCAGTGGGGTTGTGGCTCAGCACAGCACTTGCCTAGCATGTTTTTTTTCTCAGCACCACATATAAACAAGTGAATAAAATAAAGATCCATCAACAACAAAAATATATACAATTAAAAAAGAGAGTGGACTGGGACTGTGGTTGAGAGTGGACTGGGACTGTGGTTCAGCAGTAGAGCGAATGCCTAGCATGTGAGAGTCCCTGGGTTCGATCCTCAGCACCACATATAAATAAATAAAAATAAAGGCATTGTGTCCATCTACAACTACAAAAAGAATGAAAAGGGTTTTTTTTAAAAGATATTTTTTATGTGGTGCTAAGGATCAAATCCAGCACCTCACATGTGCTAGGCAAGCACTCTAAACTGATATGTGTGTGCATTTAAGCAAATAAGTAAACAAGGTAGAGGAAAAACTTTCCGACAATAGAATGCCAACTAAAAGAAGAAGGATGAGGAAAGAAACCTCACCATTTGGCAAGCATCATGGTGGTGGGTGCAGTCAACTGCCAATGGAAGTTAAGCCTGGTAAGTGGAGGTGTGACATTAAGATATTGGCAAAATCTCAGAATCCATCTCCCCAAAGGTTGCTAGCCCATTATAAGAGGGCAGAAGGGGCAGGGCACATTTGTAATCCCAGCTATTCAAAGTTCAAAGCTAGCCTAGGCAATTTTGTGAGATTATCTGAAAAACCGGAAGGAGGGGGGGTGGGGAGGTAGCTCCATGGTAAGAGTGCTTGCCTAGTCTGATTCAATCTCCAACTCCAAAAAAAAAAAAAAAGTGGCTCCGACAGAGATACTCAGAGGACACTAACAAAACTGGGTGATCAGGATTATTCCCACCAGTAGTACATGCCAGCCATGCACCTCCTGGTGTGGTACACTGCAAAAAGCCTAGCACCATTTCTGTGGTCTTCCCGCCTAAAATTTTTGGTCTCATTGTGGTGACAGATGTACAACTCTGTGAACAGACTAACAGCCAATGACCTATGCACTTGACAAGGATGACTGGTACGGAATGCAATACATTGTTCTTGAAAAACTGTGTGACCCGAGTTTGATCACAAGAAAACATTAGTTGAACCCAAACTGAGAATTATCCCACAGAGAGAAAGGCCTGTACTCCTTAAAACTGTCAAGGACACGGGAACAGGGAAGGGCTGAAGAACTGTGCCAGCAGAAGAGACATGACAACTGAACACAAGTTCCTGGAGAAAATACTGGACCAGAAAGGACAGAGAGACCTTATTGGAATGGTTTGCAAAATCTGAGTGAGGCTGATGAATCTGATAGTAGTGTTGTATTCATATTTTCCTGATATTCAGGTATGATGGTTATGTAGGAGGTTGTACTTGTTTTTTGAGGAAAAAAACACCCTGAAATGCTTAGAGGTGCTGGGTTATCAGGTCTGCAACTTATGCTGAGATAGTTATAAAAAAGGGAATATATACACACACTCTCTCTCTCTCTCTCTCTCTCATGGCTATGTGTATACCCATCTACAAAGAACAGAACAGGTGATACAACAGGTACATTAGAATGTTGACAATGGGGGAACTTTGGTAAAAAAGATATGGATATTCTCTGTACTGTTCCTGAAGCTTTTTAGTGAATTAAGTCATTTCAAAATAAATTTGCTAGAAAATATTATTATTTAATGCAAATATGCCAATTATTACAGAATTTATAAAATATATAGAATTAAAATATATAATAACACAAAGGGCAAAAGGAGGTAAACAATTATACTGTTATGTCCAACAATACTCAAGTAGTGGTATAGTAGTACTTCATAATGGACAAATAAATTAAGAATACATAGGGCTGTAATGTTTCTCTGTTGAAACTAAGAATTTTATGATTAAAAAATGCTACTTGGGCTGGGACTGTGGGTCAGCGGTAAAGCGCTTGCCTCACACGGGCGGGACCCAGGTTCGATCCTCAGCACCACATAAAAATAAAGGCATTGTGTTGTGTCCATCTACACCTAAAAAATAAATATTTTTTAAAAATGCTACTAAAAACAAAACAAAAAACAGAATACATGGGGCTGTGGGTGTAGATCAGTGGTACAGCACTTGCCTACCATGCAGAAGGCCCTGTGTTAAATCACCAACACCACAAAAGGAGGAAAAAAGAATACATATTCTGATCTCTATAATCATTAAAAAATAATACAAAGGCAGGAGGGTTACAAGTTCAATAGCAGCCTGGTCAATATAGTGATACCTGTCAATAACAATAACAATGATGATGATGATGATGATGATGATACAGAGTAGCTTAAAAGTCCACAAAGATAGGGGCTGGGGTTGTGGCTCAGTGGTAAAGCACTTAACAGGTATGTATGAGGCACTGGCTTCAATTCTCGGCACCACAAAAAAATAAAGTAAAGGTCCATTGACAACTAAAAAACTATTGGAAAAAAAAAAAAGTCCACAAAGATAAAATAGAATACTAAAAATATGTGATTCATCTAAAGGAAGGCAAAAACTGAAAAAGAGGCAAAGCCCATAAAGAAAGCATATTTCGGGGCTGGGGTTGTGGCTTAGCAGTAGAGCACTTGCCTAGCATGTGTGAGGCCCTGGGTTCGATCCTTAGCACCACATAAAAATAAACAAACAAACAAATAAATAAATAAATAAAATTTTAGGAAAAAAAAAAAAAAAGAAAGCATATTTCTTTGGGGGGAAGAAAGCAATAAAAATCTAGCTAAAAGATAACTGTTTACCTAATGTAATTTACACTATTTTACAAGCACAAATTTTTGTTGAAGTCTAAAATGTTACAGAAAACTCAAAACTGTCAAGGTCACCAAAAACAAGGAAAGTCCAAGAAACTGTCACAGCTCTTAGGAGTCTGAGAAGACATGATGACTGGGAGAAATGGATCCTGGGTGGGATCCTAGAATAGAAAAAGGATATTAGGAGAAAAGTGAACAAAAATAAATAAAGAATGAGCTTTTGTTAATACTAATGCATGAGTTCTGATTTGGTAATTGTAATAACGTAAAATGTTAGGTGAGAGTGGATGTAGGGAGGATGGGGTTATAGCTCAGTGGTAGAGGGTTTGCCTAGCATGTATGAGACTGAGTTCAATTCTCAGCACCACACATAAATACATCAATTAAAAGTCCATTGACAACTAAATAATTAAAAATAATAAATAAATTTAAAAATTAAGGGCTGGGGTTATGGCTCAGCAGTAGAGTGCTCATCTCACACGCATGGGACCCTGGGTTCGATCCTCAGCACCATGTAAAAAATAAATGAGTGAAATAAAGGTATTGTGTCCAACTATAAATTAACTATTTTTTTAAAAAAATTAAAAATAATTAAAGAAAGTGCATAGGGTATATGGGAATTTTCTAATAACCGTCAGTTTTTCTGTACATCTAAAGCTGTTCAAAAGTAAGCTAATTAGGACTGGGGCTCAGTGGTAGAGCATTTGCCTAGCATGTGTAAAGCACTGGGTTCAATCCTTAGCACCACATAAAAATAAATAAATAAGGGTATTGTGTCCATCTATGATTTTTCTAAATATTTATTTTCCAGTTGTAGTTGAATACAATACCTTTATTTTATTTATGTATTTATTTTTATGTGGTTCTGAGGATCAAACCCAGGGCCTCACACGTGCGAGGCGAGTGCTCTACTGCTGAGCCACAACCCCAGCCCATGTCCATCTGTAATTAAAAATATATATTTAAAAAAAATAAGGGCTGGGATGTAGCTCAGTGGCAAAGCATCTGCCTTGCATGATATAAATAAATAAATAAATAAATGAAAATCAATAATGGAGATATAGGCAGAATGCAATCACTTTTATCTCAGTTCAAAGTCACAGGACTTAAACTACTGGGTGACAACAAAGAGAATGAGATAAAATGTGTTGTAAACACATACATCCTTTTTTTTTTTTTTTTTTTCAGTACTAGGGACTGAGCCCAGGGTGCTCTACCACTGACTACATCCCCAGCCCTTTTTGTTATTTGTTTCTGAGACAGAAGGATTGCAAGTTGGAGTTCTGAGATACTGTCTCATACTACCAAGTAACTGAGATTACAGGTATGCACGTGTAATCTCTATATAAATCCTTTTAAGATACTTGTTTTGTTGAAATCTACTACCTTTCTAAAAACCCAAACATTAGTATCACTAAACAAAGTGCAGAAGATTTCACCTCAGTTCTTCTCATGACACTGAGCAACGTTTGGATTAACTATTGGTGGGACATTATTGTGGAGGAGAGAGGGAATGAGGGAGTCCCTTACCATTAGTACAGCACAGCCACAAGCTAAGTCCCATTTGATCCTTACCTGCCCTGCTCCAAAAGGACAATATCTGTCCACCCCATCTTGGAGAGGTGATAGGCCACAGATGTGCCCATGATTCCACCCCCACAGATGACAACCTGGGCCTGGGCAGGCAGGGTGATAGAATGTGCCTCAGCAGTTGATGTGTTGCTTCTCGCCAAGGACCAGTTCTGCCATCCTGGGCTGGTTCTTCGTCTTCGGGCAATTGATAACAACCGGTAAAACATTATGTCTGTCACCAACCAGGAACTATGTTCTTGCTAGCTAAGGCAATCCCAGGAATTCAAACTAGACAGAGAGAAAAGCAAGCATATTTCATTACATTTAACTCAATGCATAGAACAAATGAGAAAATGATTTAACAAAGAATAGTAATAATTCATTTGACATATTTGAGGACCTGAGTTTCAGACACTTTGCTAAGTATAGATATAGAAGTGAACAAGAATAAGGAAGCCTCTGCCTTTATAAAAGTTACATTTGAGGGGCTAGGGCTGTGGCTCAGTGGTAGAGAGCTTGCCTAGCAAGTGTGAGGCACTAGGTTCAATCCTCAGCACCACATAAAAATAAAGGTATTGTGTCCATCTACAATTAAAAATATATTTTTTAAAAAAGTTATATTTGAGAGTTTGTGTGAATTAGTGAGAAGCAACCAATATACAAAAAAAGTAAAAAATGTTAATGTAATAGAGTAATAACTAGGGGCATATTTAAAGTAGGATGGTTAGAAAAGGTCTTCAAGGAAGTGACATTTGAAAAGAGACCTGACAGATGAGAAGGAACCAACCATATGAGTGTTTACACAGAAAAACAAGCATGTATAAAGGTCCTGAGGTGGGGAAGGGAGGGGGTATGGAGTTATAAATGATGGTAGAATGTGAAGATCATTATTATCCAAAGTACATGTATAAAGACACAAATTGGTATGAATATATTTTGTATACAACCAGAGATATGAAAAATTGTGCTCTATATGTGTAATAAGAATTGTAATGCATTCTTCTGTCATATATTTAAAAAATGAAGTAATTGGGGAAAAAGAAATTTATTGCTGCTGTTTTGTATATATTATCATGAATATCAGTTTAAGAAATGTAAATAATATTCCTAATTAGAATAAAATACACTCCATGCTTGTATAATTTTATCAAAATGGACTCTACCGTCATGTATAACTAAAAAGAACCAATAAAAAAGTATGCAAATGGGGCTGGGGATGTGGCTCAAGCAGTAGCACGCTCGCCTGGCATGCGTGTGGCCCGGGTTCGATCCTCAGCACCACATACAAACAAAGATGTTGTGTCTGCCAAAAACTAAAAAAATAAATAAATATTTAAAAAATTCTCTCTCTCTCTCTAAAAAAAAGTATGCAAATAAAAAAATAAAAATAATTTAAAAAAAGGTCCTGAGGTAAGACAGACTTGGATGAGACCAATAACAGAAGTCAGCATGTCTGCAGCATGTTAAAAGGAAAACAATCCAGATAAATCTGGAGATAAAGGCAGAAACAACCATCATGAGGAGATAAAATTTTATTCTAAGTGTAAAGAAAACTCACTGAACGAGGGGAGTGGAATAACCTGCTACATTTTTCACAGGTCAGTCTGGCTCCATGGTAGGGTGGATGGTAGAATGAGAAAAGTAGAGAATTAGGAAGCTACTGCAGTAGTCCAAAGAAGGGTAGCATGGCTTACACTAGATAGTGGCAGTCAGAGAAAGTTTCTGAAATGAGAGAACTTATGTGCTAACGAAGTGAATATCAAAGTTGGAAAAAGGAGTAAAAAGGGATGATAGCTAAGATTCTGGGATAATCAACTAGTGCCAGTTAGTGTGAAAGACTAGGAATGAGGAAGGAAGGAAGGAAAGAAGTGAGGAAAGACAATGAGCGAAAGGGTAGGCATAGAGGAATGGACAACTAAATGTTACTCACTTAGAAATGCCAAGCAACAGCTGGATATATAAGATGGCAACATGGTAAAGAGTTAGGGGTGTCCTTACCCTTAAATACAATGCTTAAAACCCTGTCATTTAGAGAGGAAGGAGAAGAGCACCCGAGGTTCCCCAGTATTTACAGACTGGAACAAGAAGGGAAGGACAAGCGATAAGAACAGAATACTGTGGTGGACTTAAAGAGAGCATCCAGATAAAAAGAGAACTGGCTACAGAGATGGAGAAAGAGTAGTCAGTGCACAGAGAAAAGCCAGGCAGAGGCATGTCACAGATGCCAAGAGAAGAAACTGTTTCAAGAAGAGGTTAACTGCAGAGGCTGGGGATATAGCTCAGTGGTACAGCACTTGCCTGGCATGCATGAGGCCCTGGGTTTGATCCCCAATGCCACAAAAAAAAGGGGAGGTGAGGTGGTGTTAACTGCAGATGGTGTTGAACAATCTGGCAAGACAACCACGTGTCCAAAGGGATGCGAAAACATAAAGGCCTTGATATCCTCAAAAAGGAAACATCTTCAAGTATTAGGGATAAAACAAAATAGAGCAAATTGAAGAGTAGACAAGACAAGGGAGTAGACAGCTCCATTACATTTTACTCTGAAAGGGAGTAGAAAAATGAGACAGCAGAGAAAAATGTGGGGTAAAGCAAAGTTGTTTGCTTTTTAAAAGATGGGAGTTATTAAAAGAATGTTTTCTTCTGGTAGGAATGGCCCAGCAGAAGGGAAAGGGGCCAATATCAAAGAATGGAATCCTTCAGAAGGAAAGAAGAGATGAGCCCCAGAGTCCAAGAGAAGGATAGCAGGCCTCAAGCTTCCATAGGTGGTCTGGTGGAGATTTAAGTATCAGATATCTTTCCCTGGGAAGGAGAGGATTGTCAGTCATGTAGGCTTATCATTTACACACCCAAGTCACAGTTGGTAAGCAAGCAAACATTTCTACAAGACAACAAATATAATAGGTTAGAAAAGGAAAAAGGTATAGGCTAGCAGCACTAGCCGAAATAGAAACTAGACTAGGAAGGTAAGAGGTGAGCTGAGTCTTGGGGGGCAGGGGGAGTAAATTTTGGACAGAGACAAAGTGATGGGAAACACAAAAGAGAAAGGATAAAATAAATATGACCATGATATCTGCTTGGGAGCACAGTAAGGAACCCGGCACAAAGCCAAAAAAAATCTATAATGAACGCTGGGAAGTAGGAACTGAAGTAGAGCCAGACCACAGAGACTAATACTTGGTCTGATGTGGTCAGTTATACAATGAGTTACTATAGGCTGAATGTGACAAAGACGGGATTTTAATAAAATTTAGCAGCAAAACAGAGGACGGCTTTAAGAAACATAAGAACGATCTACTAGCAGACTATACTAGCATTAAAGTACAAGAAGATTGAGGCTGAAGACACCGGGAGTAGTAAACATGGGCATCAGGGCAGCACATTGACAATAAAGCCACTACCACCTCCACTATCAGCATAATGACCCACAGGTGGCTCCCCATAAGTCCATGCTGTCATCAGAGAGGATTCAGATCTGCAATCAATGCAGGCGCAAACTGCATGGCAAGAGAAACCTCATACAAGTGGAGACTGATTATCATGGCCACCTTGTGGTTGCCACCATGCCTCACCTTCCTGGTCGTTGGTATCTATAAGCTTCTCCACACAACTAGTCTTTCTATAATCTCATATAAATGTAGCCAATTTCTCTTCATGGCCCACGCCCCCTGCAGACTTCTCTACTGTACCCTACAGACTACCATTCCCACAACAAATACCCACCCTTCCCAAGGGAAATGCAGCCTTCATAGGGGAACTGCCACGCCACACAACCCTGGGCCACCCACCTAACTGGCTATCCTCCTAAATTCCCAACCATTACCATCTAGTCATGCTCAAAAAGCCCCCACTCCTTCAGACTAAGGCTAGCAGGCACCCCAACAGGTCAAGGCTCCCCCACAGACAGGTTCTGAATCCATAGCATGCTCCTCTGTCACTTTCCACCCACCTCCTTTCTTCCCTCCCTCTAAGCAGCCTGTCTCAGCTCCTTCCTACCTTTACCTGCAACTCTCTGCTGGTTCACAGTGCATCTCTCCACTAGAGTCCCATCCACCTCCGCCTTCCTTTTCTGCACCCCAACCCCATCAACTGTCCTCTCTTCACTTCACGTACCTATGTTGTTTCTGTGCCACCTGGCTCTTTCTCAGCATTTTAATATGCTCAAGTCTCTCTCAGGTGATTTAAGACATGAAATAAAAACTCCACAACTTTCTTCAATTAGCTTTTCTTTTTCCTCTTTGTGATACTGGGGATTAAACCCAAGGGCACTCTATAACAAAGCCAAACCTCCATCCCTTTTCATTTTATTTTTTTATGATTTTATTTATTTATTTATTTTCATTACAATTCCTTTTTATTTTTTGAAGACAGGGTCTCACGAGGTTCCTGCCTCATCCTCCCTGAGATTATAGGCATGCACCACTGCACCTGGAGTGATTTAGAATTTTTTAAATTAAAAGATGCTAATTGAGCTAGATTGTAAGTTCAAGGCCAGCCTTAGCAACTTATTGAGACCCTGTCTCAAACTAAAGAGGGCTGGTGATGTAACTCAGTGGTAGATTTCATTCTCCAATACCACACACACAAAAAAAAATCTAAATCACAAAGTATAGTCTTTGCAAAAACTCAAAAACAGGAAGGAATTAAGATTTCCCACCACACAATGATCACCAACACTGGTGCTAATGGTATTTTAACACAATTTTTGTTTCTACGGCAATGGCTGCCCTGATGACACTGATACCATATGGATCTTCAGTCTTAATTTACTCATTCCTGAGTACCTGGGCAATCTGCCAGGCAATTTTTAAACAGAAATCCATTCTTGAGCTGGGGATGTAGCTAAGTGGTAGAGTGCTTACCTTGCATGCCAAAGGCCCTGGGTTCAATCGCCAAGCCAAACACATATATGCAAAACCCTAGCAACCTGTCATTTTCACTTGACAATAAATTAGTAAACAGAAAGGACTGCATATACTGTTTTATATTTAGATCTCTCCTTAACTTACAGCATTCAGGCATCTGTCCCACCATAACACTGACACTGCTCTTGCCAATAACACTCTAGTTGCTGGTTTCCAAGGACATTCTCCTGGCACTGTAACACTTGACCTCTCAACAGTAATTAACAGCCGATCATTTCTTCCTACCCACATACAAGGTCCTCTATGACTTCTTTTCTAAACACCTCTTTGCTGATCCCTCTCCTCTGCCCTGGTCCTCAGAACTTTATGAAGACAATTTCTCTCCTTCCATACACTCACCCAGGGTGATTTCAGTTTCACCATGACTGATGGCCTAATCCACCACATCCTGAACTTCAGGTGTACTTATGGAGTACAGAATGACCATCACCATTTGATCAGATAGATAAAATCCACCTCCCTCAACCTCCAACATGTTCACCACTATGCATCCACCTGCTATACACAAAGAAAATAAGAAAAATATCATTGATGACTGGAGATCTCAAGATTAGGTTTCCAGATTTGGGGGGATATGGAGATACTTGAATTGTTTTTAAGTATTTTTATGGCTAGCTACAATATGCCAGACACTACAGAAGTACTGAATCTTCACAACCCTGCGAGGTAGATATCATCATCATTTCTATTCTACTTTTGAGGAAACTGAGATACACATTATGTGCAGTGATTCACCCAACCTCCTGTATCATGGTGAGGGCACAGCCAGGATTCAAACCCTGCCAGTCTGGCAACAGAACCTGTTGTTTATCACCACTTCCCTGCTACCTTTCCAATAAAAGGAGATGAGCCAGGACAGGGCAGCTATGAGGACAGAACCCAAGGTCCATCCCCAAGGAGGAAAAATGAAATTGCAAAGGTACAGAAGAAACATGACAAGAGAGGAGTTTCAAATTGGAATAAACCATGTTAAAAGCCCAATGTGATAACAACCAAGAGACTGCTGACCTTGTGCTTATCATGACCTTCAAGAGACTGAAAAGGTGAGGGAAGAGGAGTTTAAAACAAACAGAGAAGACACCAGAGAAAACCTCCAGCAGGTTTGGCAGAAAAATGGGAAGGGAAAAAAAAAAAAAAAAGCTTGACAGCAAAGGAGGTAAAGTCAGTGAGAAAGATACTGAAGATGACAAAGAAATGAAACACCATCTGGTTTAAAGAGTTTGTTTTAAAGTTCTTGAAAACGACTGTAATACAGACAGGAGCTCCTGCTGAACAGCCTGGTTCTGCTCAGATCTGCTTATACCAACAGCAGCAAGGTGAGGAGCTAGCTCCCGAGTTACAGCATTAGGCACAGGTGGGCTGCTGGTCACAAGGAAACTTTGGTGAGTACAGGTGGACTAACACAACATTTGCCACACGAGTCTCAGCAGAACTGCCAGAGACACCGATTTAAAAGCAAAAGCCCCAGGCTCCACTTCTGGAGATTCTGATCCCTTGGTCCAGGGTGCTATAGTTTTAAACAAGTGCACCTGGTGATCAAGCGTTTGTCAGTCACAAATCCCTACCACGGAAAACGGTCCGTTCAGCCTCTCCCACTCTCCACCCCAGCCCTGCACACTGTGCTTTCAATGCACGCGCAAAAGAGGCTTGCAGATTCCCGACTCAACCGACTATCACACACAACAGTCCCAAAGTGCCACACGTTAGGAGGAAATCCCACCGCCCTGGCCTAGACCGTCAGATAATTTCTGCCAGACGCTGCAGCAGTCTGTGTGAGCAAAGCACAAGTGGACCACGCGCGTGAAGGCGGGAAAACGATTTCACCTGCAGAGACCCGGGACCGGGCTAGCCGCGCCGGAGCAGACTGCGCTGCAGGGGCGTGCACTTCCCAGCCGCAGCGGGGTCCGCGGGCCGCCGCGGGCGTTCGGCTGAAACGCGCGCACCTGGAAGAGCCAGCGCGAAGGCCCGGACAGCCGGCGCGGGCCCCCGAGGCAAGAACAACGCGGGTGGACCGAGTCCTAACACCAGGACGCGTCTTCCCAGGAGAACAAGGCGAAGCCGACGGGCAGCGGAGGACCAAGGGACCGCTTCTGGGACAGATGCAAGCGCGAAGCGGGCAACACGGGGGTCCCGGGGTGCGAGGGCCGCGCGGGCCGGGAGAGCCAGAGCGACCCCAAAGCTGTCTTTACCTCAGCGGCCTCACGCGCTCCGCGCTCAACAACACGGCCGCCGAAGCGAGGCGCGGCACGGCGGTTGCAGGGGTCGCCGCGGGCCGGAGAGCGGGAAGCGGGTAGGGGAAGAGGGGCGGGCCTGAGGAATAAAAAGTTCCGGGGAAGACGGGGCCCGCGACCTTCCGCGCTTTACGGCCCCCAGCAAGGGTATGACGGGCGCGCGACCTCGGCTGCGCACGAGCGCGCAATGACGTCACCGCGGCGGCCCCGCCCCTGCCACGTGGGCTTGTTTGGGTCTCGCGAGGCTCCGCCCCGGGTTTAGAACTTGGGCGCCGGGCCCATGTGGGTTTCTCCAAGTGGGTTTGCGATGTCGAGACTGCAGGTCCTGCTGGAGCGTGAGCGGTTTGGGGGGCTCTTTGTACCTCGAGGCTTGTGTCCTGGTCCTTCCCCCGCGGGTCCGCTGCCTAGAGCAGCGTCCAGTCCAGCGCTTAGAAGGCCCAGGACTGGTGGTCGCGCCGCTGCCTCTGGCCTTCCTGGAGAGGCTCTGGCAGAGCGGACCCCAGAGCCGATGTGCTAGCCTGGCCAGGCCTCGGAGGCACGATTAGCGGACCAGAGTTCCCTGCTGACCCCACTCGTGGCTCCTTCCTCAGAGCTTGTCCGGGCTCTGAGGAAGAGCCGCTCAGTCACTCGAGCCTCATACAAGTCCCCTGTCCACTACTGCCACCACCCCCGTCCCATCACCCAGGTCCATTACTTCATAGAACTCATCACTCTCAAGTATGTAAGTGTTTGCTGACTGCCTTTCCCACGGTGTCAGCCGGGCTCTCTGACTTCTGACGACAAAACCGGAGTCTCACGCACAGCTGTGTTCTGGGCATCTCGACCAGCGCCTCGCATCGTCCAGTATGGCTTTCTAGAAATGCTTCGACACGGAATGGTGCAATCCCCACCGCACCTCGGGCCTCGCATGATCCCTAGTTCCTATTCTTTGAATTCCAGCCCTTTTCACCACACAAGCCAATCAGAGGGGGTTTTGCTTCCTGGCCATAACCAGGCACTGTGCTAGTTGCTGGGGTGCAGCAGAGCACAAGGAAGAAGTCCTACTGACCTTAGAAAGTGGCAATAAAGCTGCAGGGACCCGGTGTCAACCATGCCATTCCACAGGCTCCATAACTTATACCACATCACATCAACCCACCCGATGAGGACTGCTGGAGGACTCAAACTCTGCCCTCGATCCTCTGATAAATGAAAATTCTAGGCACCTGGACTCCTGTGCTTGATGAGTCATTTCATATGCTAGTTAAGGGTTTAACACAACTTGTCCGAAAACGAAGAGATGGACCCATCAGAAACATTGGAGAAGCCATTTCTGATGCCCTGAGGAATTTTTGGGAGAAAAACTTCACAAGTTTTCTTCATGAAAGTCTCTCCTTTCTCAGAAAAAGTGAATGGAAATGGCTCTTGCCATTTCCAGGCATATGATTTGGGGAAAACGTGGTGTCCGCAGGGAGAATGGATGAAGTAAGAGTAATACATTGATTCCCTTCTGTCTACATGCAGTAAGTAGTGCAGAGCTGAATAGACCATTCCTACTTCCCTCCCCCATCACCATTATTGGTTCTCCCCTTTTAAATGCTACACCCAGTGACCCTGCCAACACTCTGATTTCAGACTTTGTCCTCCAGCATTGTAAGGGAATGAACTTTTGTTAATTCGAAAATTAAAAATAATACTAAAAATAAATAACTAAATGCTACATCCAAAGCCCTTTACCTTGTCAGTAAGTTTTGTCCCTTATAGTTTTCATAGCTAGTAGTACCCTATTGGGTGTATTCAATTGGGTTGTTCTTATGTTTTTGGCTTATTTTTTTTATACAATATCTGAGTTGTTCTTGAATGATCCTGACTTCTGGGTGCTGAGTGTCCTTTGAAGAATCTAACAATGTTAATGATGTTACTTATGAGATTTGGAAGCAATAATTTTTTTTATTTTTTATGTATCCTAATTTGTTATATATGACAGCAGAACGCAGTTCAATCCATATTACACATAATATCTCTGGTTGTACCCAAAGTAGAGTTACACCACTCATGTCTTCATACATTTACTTATGGTAATGATTTCCCTCTCATTCCATTGTCCTTCCTACCCCTATGCCCCCTCCTTTTCCTTCCCACCCCATTTGCCCTATCTAGTGTTCATCTAATCCTCCCATGCCCCCCCAACCCCATCACGAATCAACATCAGAGAAAACATTTGGCATTTGTTTTTTTGGGATTGGCTAACTTCACTTAGCATATTCTCCAACTCCATCCATTTTCCTGCAAATGCCATGATTTTATTCTCTTTCAATGCTGAATAAAATCCCATTGTGTATGTATACCACATTTTCTTTATCCATTCATCTACTGAAGAACATCTAGGTTGAGGAAGCAATTAACTTTTTACTCTTCACAAACCTATTCTGCATCCTTGTTTTTCTGTGAAGGATAGAATTTATAAAAGGAGGGGAAGATATTTTTAGCATCTGTTTCAAAAGATCTTTACCAGGGTTACTTTGTAAACCAAATATTGGATCTTGCTGAAACTCTTTCTTTATGCCCAGTTCTGTGTCTTACACTTCACAATGTCAAATGGCAGATGGATTAGGGGAAAATGAGAAAGAAGGAAAGTTTGTTTCAGTCTGTGAGTTCCCACCACCCCACCATAGTCTCTCCTTTCTCAGAAAAAGTGAATGTAGGGTGGGAATCTCTGCAGCTCTTTTCAGTGAAGGATTTCCTAGTTCTCACTCTCTGGTCAATTCTTGGGATGTATAAAACAGCATTTTAATTATCACAATGTCCTGTAACATTCTTTGTGTTTGTAAGTGTGCAATTCTGCTCAGGCCCCTTCTGTTCCTATGCAGAGTTGACATGTCATCCTAAAGACATTCTCAGCACTTTGGTAAACAAGATCTTATCTCTAGCTCCTGGGTAACATTGAATACATAGGGTCACTGAGCATTTCTGTCATCCCTGAACAGAGTATTAACATTGTGCACTGTATTTGTAGCCAGCTGAGTTTCAGTGGATATTGTCTTTTTAATGTTACTAGGTGTATAAATGAATGAACAGACATTTCAATTCCTCTTTCCATGCCCACTTGTGAAATATCCATCATCTACACAGTCACTCACTATGATATATTATTTACCATCATTATGGCCAAACAATGTACACAAAACCATTTATGTCTGTAATACCAAAGTGTAAAAGACAAATTGGAAACTAAGATATAGAAGATACAGGACTGTGCACAAGTCCTGAACTTTGTCGTCTCATTGAAACTGTTAGGTTTTTAAACCAAAGTAACTTCATTTTGAAAATCAGCACCTCCCCACCCAAGCATGACCTTCCCATTAGGCCTGCCCCCAAAGAGTCCATAACTACTGAAACCACAGCAAAAAACACCAAATAACAATCACAGGACCAGATGGGTTGTCTTTTAACTAATCTATTGTACATGACTATACAGAAGTTTTTTTTCCAGCAGGCTGCTGCACCTTGCAGAAGGGCAGCCTGGCAGATATTCTCTGTCAATAAACCTTTGCTTGAACTCGGACTTGTGTCTCTCATGGATATTTGCGCCAGCTACCCTAACAAAACTTCACTTAAATTGTGAACAATAGATGAGAGTAGCCCTGCTTTGCAGATGAAGAAAGTGAGGCTTAGATTTAATAACTGAAAGACTGATTCAAGTAAGAGCTAAGTAATGAATCAGGGGTGCTTCCTTAGAAGCACCTGAGGTTTCAGGCAGCACAATAACAATAGCCTCTGAATGAATGAAAATCAACAAGACTGAAGGACAAACTATTTCTAAAGAGATTTATAGAAACTTGCTTTTTTTATCTTGAAGCCATTGGATACCTCTTTTCTTCTGTTTCTGGCCCGATAAAATCTTCCTTGTGACCTCTATGGTAGAGAGTGCCACAGGACTCGGGGCAGCCTTATAAAGGGATGCACCCTTTTCTCTAGCCCGCCCCAGGAGCATAGGGTTTCATGGAAACCCCAACACTAGCACTATGCCTACATTTCATAGATAATGAAAGAAATGGGGAGAGGGAGAAAGAAATTTTATTTAAAACGTTTTAAAAATTTTTAAATGTTTGCTGACAGGCGCAGAGGCGCACCTCTGTAATCCCAAAGGCTCAGGAGGCTGAGGCAGGAGGATGGAAGTTCAAAGCCAGCCTCAGCAATTCAGCAAGGCCCTAAGCAACTTAGTAGACCCTGTCTGTAAATAAAAAATAAAAAGGGCTGGGGTTGTAGCTCAGTGGTAGAGCACTTGCTTTGCACGTGCGAGGAACTGGCTTCCATCCTAGGCACCATATAAACAAATAAAGGTATTGTGTCCATCTACAACTCAAAAATAAAAATAAAAAGGACTGGGAATGGTTAATCGTCTCTGGGTTCAACCCCTATTAAAAAATAAAAATAAAAGTTTGCCAATCTTGGGCTGGGGATGTGGCTCAAGCGGTAGCGCGCTCGCCTGGCATGCGTGCGGCCGGGGTTGGATCCTCAGCACCACATACAAACAAAGATGTGTCCGCCAAGAACTAAAAAAAAATAAATAAAAAAAAAAAAAAAAAAAAAAACTTTGCCGATCTTTAAAATGAGAATCATGCCAGAGTTGCCTCAGACGGAGTGGGGATGCGTTTACTGCGTTTGTCCACGTGCATAGACCAGTAGGTGGCGCTGTGGTCTGTGGATTGAGAATTCCCGGGTTCACACAGCCCCTTCCATTTAGCGGACCCTGTCGCATTTAATTAGAAACCCAAGTCAGACTAATAAAATCTCCCTCCGAAGGCTAATTCATTGTGACCTCTATGGTAGAGAATGCCTCAGGCCTTTGGGGCAGCCTTGAAAAGAGGGATGCGCCCTTTTCTCTAGCTGTATGTTCCCATGAAAGGCTCTAGAGTCAAGGACGCTCAGACCCTGCAGGAGTTCTGAGGCATCCTGTAACTCAGCACGCTCAGCGTCCCAGCTTGTGCTGGTTGGTGACCATGACCTTGGGCTGGACCTGTTGGCCTGAATGCCAGCGTTGCCTCCCCGTTGGTGTATGACCTTGGGCAGTTGCCTTTCCTAGACCTTCGCATCAGTCACTGTTCTTCTGAGAAACGGAACCAAAGAGAAATATATAACAGAGAAAGAAAAAAGAAAGGTTTATTTTAAGGAATCAGTTCAATTAATTATGGAAGCTGGTGAACCTGAAATCTGTAGCACAGACCAACAGGCTGGAAAGTCCGGAAAGATCTGACTTTGCCATCTCAAGTTCAAAGAATTGGAGACAGAATGCCTTTCTTTAGGGAATTTTTGTCTTTCTCTTAGGGCCTTCCACTGTTTGGATAGGGCCCACCCATAGCATTGAGAGTAATCTTCCCTACTCAAAGTCTATTGATTTAAATATTAATCACATCTATAAAATATTTTTACAACAGTGTCCAGACTGGCATTTAACCAAACATCGGGTACCATAGCCATATAAGTTTTAGGATCCATTTCTGCAGGAGATAGGGATGTAGCAAGCAGTAGGACGACCTAGGATGCACAAGAGCTTAGGTTCAACCCCCAACATCAAAAAAGAAAGAGGAAAAAGAGGGATTGTGGCTCGATTGCAGAGCATTTGTCTACCACGCACGAGGCACTGGGTTTGATCCTCAGCATCACATAAAAATAAGTAAATAAGTGTCCAACTACAACTAAAAAAAAAAAATTAAAGAAAAAGGAAAAAGAAATTTACCCATGTAGAGTTACTGGTAACTTAGCTGGGCAAGGTGGCTGATGCCTGTAGTTCCAGTCACTGAGGAGGCTGAAGCAGAAGAATTGCAAATTGAAGGGTAGCCTTTGCAACTTAGCAAGACCCTGTATCAAAAATGAAAGTATTTATTTTTGGTACCAGGAATGGAACCCACGGTGTTTCACCACTGAGCTACACCCCCAGCCCTTTTTCTATTTTTTTATTTTGATACAGGGCCTTGCTAACTTGCTGAGTCTGGGCCTCAAACTTGCAATCCCTTCTGTCTCAGTCTTTTAAGTAGCCAGGATGGACAGGCATATGCCACTGCACCTGGCTACAAAATAAAGTTTTAAAAAATTAAAAATAAAATAATATGGACTGCCAGGAATGGTGGCGCATACCTGTAATCCCAGTGACTCAGAAAGCTGAGGCACTAGGATCACAAATTCAAAGCCAGCATCAGCAAAAGTGAGATGCTAAGCAACTCAGTGAGATCCTGTCTCTAAAAAAAATACAAAATAGGGCTTGGGATGTGGCTCAGTGGTCAACTGCCCCTGAGTTCAATCCACGGTACCAAAAAATAAATAAATTTATTAATGAATAATAATAATTAATAATAATAATAATGACAACAACATACAATTTCTAGAAGAGACATGACCACAGATCTGGAGTTGAATGCAAATCTGAAAGAGAATTTTTTGGAGAACATCAATAAGATTCAATGGCTGTGGAAACGTGAACTTCTTCAGGAAGAGAAACAATAGCTTAAACACAAATACAGTTTTCTGAGAAAGAATACAAATTGAGAAAAGAGGTGACGAGCAGGAGAGGGCTACTGAGTTAGTCACCTTTCTACCACTGAAACGAAATACCTTAGCTCATTGACGTAAAAGAAATAAAGGTTTATTTTGGCTCTCAAATTCAGAGGTTTCATTAAAGCATAGGTTGGCTCAGTTGCTTTGGGGCCTGTGATAAGGCAGAATGTCATGGCAGGAGCACGTGATGGAGCAAAGCTGCCTATCTCAAGGCAGCCAGGAGGCAAAGAGACTGGAAGGGGCCAGGGTCTGACATCCCCTTCAAGAGCATGACCCTGTGACCTAACTTCCTCCAACTAAGTCCCCCCTCTTAGAGGCTCTACCACCTTCCAATAACACCAAGGCTTTAAAATACAGGCCCTTGGGGCTGGGGATGTGGCTCAAGCGGTAGCGTGTTCGCCTGGCGTGCTTGCGGCCCGGGTTCGATTCTCAGCATCACATACAAACAAAGATGTTGTGTCCGCCGAGAACTAAAAAATAAATATTAAAAAATTCTCTCTCTCTCTCTCTCTCTCTCTCTCTCTCTCTCTCTCTCTCTCTCTCTCTCTCTCCACTCTCTCTTTAAAAAAAAAAAATAATAAAATAAAATACAGGCCCAGAGGGGCATTCCAGATCCAAATTATAGCAGGTGAATAGGTAGAGACATGTGACAAAGCAAACAGTGAAATGTGAATTACAACACCTGTTTATTGTAACAAAAGCTGTAATAACCTCATCTGGAGAAAGCCATTTTGCAAGAACAGGCCCATTCTCAAAAACCTACCCCAATCACTGAGCAAGCAACGTAAAAAGTCTAGACTCAAGAAGAAATATCATGTAAAACAAGGTGTGAAGCTTTGGTAAAGGAGTCCAGCCAGGGTTGTCATCCCTAATTTTTGCCATTGGATACTGAGGCCTAGGGGTGCAAGACCCGGGTCACACACAGTGTCTTGGTCACAGCCCAGGCCTTCCGGGATCTGTCTAATGGTGTATTCACAGCCTTTCCTCTTCCAGCTCCTAAGACTGGGCTCACCCTGGCCTCCTCTTTCAGTAAACCTTGGCCTAGGACCACTAGGACCCTTTGATAGTTATTCTACCCCAACCCCTAGAATTTATTTTCCTCCCACCTGACTCAGGTGCCTGGTATCAAACTACATGAGACAACAAGCCACGCATATCACTGAAGCCCAGGAGCACAAACTAAGTCATTTATCATACAGCTTAGAGCAGGGGTGTGAAAAATAGAACTCAGAAAAATCCACAATATGAATTAAAGCACTAGAAAAGTAAAAGTGGAGGCCCTGAGTTAGCTGTGATGCACCAGGTACTTTCTGGGTGACCATGGACAAGTCCCTGTACTTACTGAGCCCCAGTTTCCTCATCTATAAATACTCCTTGGTATCACATTTGCTACTGCACTGGTTTGTGACAACAAAATGACTCACATGTGACTGTGCTTTGGGGGCTTTATTTAGACTTGGCTATTGCTTAAGCATTGCTGGGACCTGGAGATGATGAGCTGGAGGTTGCCAGGTCTCCATCTGAGGGCAAAGAAACTCTGAGGCCCTAGGTACTGTGCAGGGACACACTCATAATGATACCCACATTCCATCAGTGCTTCCCAGAAAGCCAAGCCCTTGCATCTCAGCAGAGTTTCCATGGAGTTGACACCTCACCCTGAGATGGTGCTGGCTCAGGGGTCAGGGGCCGCCACTGTGCTTGGGGATGGCTGAATAACCTTTGATCAGCCCTGAGAGGAATGTGGGCACTGGGGTGTGGCCTTGTGAGACCCGCTGCAGTAATTCTGGTGCTATTGTGTAGGCTTAGCCAGGCCCCAGTCATATGGCCATGTGTGCCTTGTGGCTACCTTGTGGCCTGATGGCCTAGAAGCCGACTTGTTCCCAGCAGGGCTGCAGTCAGCCAAGGGAATACGTCATGCACTCTCCTCCCTGCCTGCCTTGTCCCCTCCTGGCTCACAATCACATGGGTGAGGATGGCAGGTACCAGGGCTGGGCTCACCCTACCCACACGCTGCCCAGACAGACTTCAGTAATGCTCCCCTTTCCTCCCAAAAGCACAGCCCAGCCCACTCCCCTTTGAGCTCATTGGTGGCACCTGTCTGGTGTGCGGTTACCTCCTGCCTATGTTTAATTCATGGCAGGGAGTTGGGATGAGTTTCCCAAGAAAGAAAAGAACTCCCTTGGGGTCTTGCCCAGTTCCTGCCTGCCCCACAGGGAACAAAGCTGAAGCCCCAGCCTCCTCCCTGGGTCTGGGGCTGGGGAACAGAAACTGCTGATGGGCTTGGAGGATACTGTCCCAGCCAGGGAACAGCCATCAGTCACTAATCCACTGTTCTGGAATGTCTGTGGGCCAATCAGCGGGGTCTCTGGGGGCTCCCCGAGGGCGCTAATAATCCTGCAATGATTAGCAGGGGCCACGAGGTCAGTGCACACTGTTCTGCCTGTTGTCGGTGGGGCAGGCTGGCCAGGCCACAGAGGCTGGAGCCTGGAGGCATCCAGGGGAGCTGTCTGTCTCTTTTCATGCCAGCAACAACAGGAGGCTGTTTGGACACACTGATTACTCACGGGGCCTCCCCCTTTTGTCTGCCAGCCCACCCGACTCCTTGAGATTGTGAAGAGCTCCATCTCTCCTGGGAAGTGAGTTGGCTGGTGAAGCCAGACTGTGCCTGCAGCACCGACTGGCCCATGCTGCAGCCAGAGCCCTCCCTGGGGCCGGGAGGCCAGGGCCACCGGCCTGGCCTCCTGCCCGTGCTCCTGACTCTCATTGGCATCGCCTGGGCAGAGGTGCAGCCACCCCAACCACCAGAGCAGGCTCAAATGCCCAGAGGTAAGGGAAGGAGGGGAAGGACAGAGGTAGAGGAGCCATTGTGAGCTTTGAGGAGGGGGTACCAGGGGATTTCTGGAAGCCAGATCTCTGGCCTAAGCCCTGGGTGGTGTTGGTGTGATTTGAGGAGGGACCCAAAAGGACAGTCCAGGGGGCATGATGGATGGATACTGGGGCTGGGAAGAAGGACAAGGGGATGGGCCCACGTTGGGGTCAAAGTGGAGTACCAGCTGAAGGCTGGAGCTGATGACCCAGAGAGATGCAATCACTGAGAAGAGGGTGGGCTTTGAGTCCCCACATGCCTGGTCCCAGTCCCTCATTCCCTCCATTGTCCCCCACCCCTCAGTCATGGCACTACTTTATATCCGGTCTTTCTCTTCTCACTCCTACTCCTGTCTCCATCTCCCTCCCTCTCCCCCATACCCACCCATTGCTCTTCTCTGTCTCAGGCCTTGTATCCTAGGGGTGAGGTTGCACTCTTACCTTGCCATGAGGACTGACCCAGTCCCACTGCTCACTGTTCAGTGACCTGGCCTTCTGTCCTTGTCCCTAGCCCTGAACAGAAAGGAGAGTTTCTTGCTCCTGTCTCTACACAACCGCCTGCGCAGTCGGGTTCAACCTCCTGCAGCCAACATGCGGAGAATGGTGAGTGCCCCCAACTCCAGCTCCACCAGAGTGGGAGGGTAGCTGAAGAGACAGAGACCTGTCAGGGGCTCACCAGGCCATGCCAGTGCCAGGTGCCCTTCTGCCTGGGAAGGGCTGGTGGGGACAGTCAGTCACCTTGCCTGCTGAGGATCCATGGCCCTAGTTGCTGAGGGGCTCTGTGGCTTACTCCTCCCCAGAAGGACCCTCAGTATATGAGGCCATGCCCCTGGCTCACGCTTGCCTAAAAGGCAGACCTTGGGTCTTCCCTGGTATCCCGTTGCCACGGAGACCAGGAGACATGCTAGGAGCTGGGATCTCCTCCCCCAGGGAACAGGAGCTCTGCACAGAGTCCAATGGGAAGGGAGGAGTGGGGAACGGGAGGGACAAGTGGCCTGCTGAGCTGTGGAGGGGCTTGTGTGTGACCAGGATCTTTCTGGGAAACTAGGAGGGGCCTCTCAATTTCCTGGCCTATTCACACATTCGCAGTTCATAATTTCACAGCAGGAGTGAGGTACAGGGTGTGGGGGGAGCATATGGAAGTTTTCCCACCAATTTCATTGAGACTGCAGGATTGGAACTGTCATCCTGGAGTTCAAAAATTATGTCCCCATGGCCTGAAACCCAGCAGCTCCAGCCCATGTTAACAGGTCAGGGAGGAAGGACAGGGGAGAATGGCTAGGGGCCCAGCAGCGGTTCCTCATGGCTGCCTCCCATGAACTCCTATGAGGCTGGCAGCTACAGTGTGTGGGTGGCGACCTTGAGAGCTCAGGGGTCAGTTTCCCAGGAGGTGGGGGTGGGGCAGGCCGGAGGAGGGCAGGTTGCTTCTTCCCCTTTTCCTGCCCTGAGTGAGTTCTGTGTAGCCAAGATGCTCCCAGCATCTTGTGAGTGCTCTCTCCCAAGACCCTGCAGGCAGGGAAGAGCTATGATCAGTTGGCTGGCAGTTTATAACTTTTCCAGGGCCCTTGGCAAAGCCCTAGAAACTCACCTTTCTAAAAAGGACACAAGTGGAGGCCCACCAGCAGCCCACTCCCATTCTGTCCCATGTATCCCTGTGGGCCTCTAAGGTTCTAGGACACCTGTTCTTTGCACATGGTGAAGATGAAGCCATTGGGGTGGTTGTGGCTTCTGAGGAGCCCTGGGGAGAACCCTCTACCTACCTCCAGCCCTCATCAGAGGTAAAATCATAATGAACACGAGCCCAAACTGAAGCTTTCTGTGGGTCTGCCTGAGCAGGGTACCTTCCTCCCTGTATTTATTCAGTCCCCACAACCCTTTCCAATAGGCACCTTATAGATAAGGATGTTGAGTCTCACAGAGATTGAGTGACTGCCCAAATGCCCAGGCCCAGGCGAAAAAAAAAGGGTGAGAGGTCCCCTGGGCTTGGGCATTTGGGCCCCAGTGAGTAGAGCGCTCTGTAGGTGCTCATCTGCACATTCCCACCAGCACCAGCTGACCTCTTCCCACTCCACTCCTCTCTAACCCAGCCACTTCATTTCTCCTGCATGACCTCCAGCAGTCACTCAGTCTCTGTGAGACTCGGTGACTAAGGTTTCAGGGGTAGAGTCTTGTTTCGTGATGTCTTGCTGTCAGCAGGTTGATTGGCACCTTGGCAGGTCACACCCATCTCTGAGAGGCTGTGTGGCTGCAGCAGGTCACCCCATCGCTGGTGCTGTATGAGACCTCTTAGCAGAGCTGAGGGAGAGTTTACTTGCATTCAGGGGATCTATTCCAGAGGGACTGCCACGGGAAGTTCCCAGTGCCAGATCTACCCCCGTCACTGGCTACCTTGCCAATGAGTCCACACACAGCCCCTGGACGGCTCTCGACGTGGATACTCAGAGACAATGGGGGAGTTAAGCCATTGCCCAGTGGTCCTCTCCTTTGCACAAAGGTCTTCTGTGGATATCTGTTTGTTCTGCCCCCAGGACTGGAGCGAGAGCCTGGCCCAACTGGCTTATGCCAGGGCAGCTCTCTGTGGCGCCCCAACCCCAATCCTGACTTCTGACCCACGGCGTGTTCCCCAAGTGGGCTGGAATGTGCAGCTGCTGCCTGCAGGCTTGGCCTCCTTTGTTGAAGTGGTCAGTCTCTGGTATGCAGAGGGGCAGCAGTACAGCCATGCAGCAGCCGAGTGTACCCACAATGCCACCTGTACACACTATACTCAGGTGAGTGTTGCAGGTGAGGCCAACTGAGGTCGGCTGGCTCACCTCAGAAGGACTGGGGCTGTAGCTCAGTGGCAGAGCACTGGTCTGGCATATGTGAGGCACCGAGTTTGATCCTTAGCACCACAGAAAAATTAACAAACAAAATAAAAGCATGCTATTCATCTGCAACTACAGAAAAATAAAAAATTTTTAAAAATTTTAAAATAAGCAATGAGCTAGCCAGGCACCATGGTGTACTCCTGTAATCCCAGGGCCTTGGGAGTCCGAGGCAGGAGGATCTCAAGTTCCAGGTCAGCCTCAGCACCTTAACGAGACTCAGCAACTTAATGAATTCCCATCTCAAAATTTAAAAATAAAATAAAATAAAAATTCTGGGGATGTAGCTTAGTGGTAAAGTGCCCACAGGTTCAATCCCTACTACCTGCCCCCCCCAAAAAAAAAGTGGACTATAGCAAGAAGTGAAAGGTCATGTACATTTTTGCAATCTATCACAAGGCCCTTGATGTCCAAGACTTTCTTTTGCCATTCTTCTCCATCCACCCCCAAATTTCCCCTCCCTTCAAACATCTGCTAACTGCCCCCACTCCCCACCCCACTCAGAAAGGCTTCCTACATGATTCCCACCATCCTCAGAGCTCTGCCCAGAACAGCTGCTCCCGAGGCCCCCGGGGAAGTAAGGGAGCTTTCTTTTTATGTGGATTGTGAGCCAAACTCTGGCCCCCCTGCCAAGCATGCACTGCCTGTGCATGCTAGAGAGGAGGGAGTCTATGATAGTGTTTCTGAGCCACTGTGTTCCCTGCAGCTCGTGTGGGCTACCTCGAGTCAGCTGGGCTGTGGGCGACACCGGTGCTCTGTGGGCCAGGTGGCGATGGAAGCCTTTGTCTGTGCCTACTCTCCTGGGTAAGTGCCCACAACATGGGCTACGGGGAGGGCTAAGTGGGATACTTTCATCCAGGGTGAGATGCCTGTCCACCCAAATGGCCTTTACCCCTTGGTCTGCACCCTGTGTGGGAGAGGGAAGAGGAGGGAAAGGAGAGCTTGTGGAAGATTCTGGACGTGCAGACTGAGGCTTATCCGTGATGTCCCTTCCTGAAAGCATGCCCGGTTTCAGGGGATTTGTTTGGAGGTCATCTGTTTCTTCCTTGAAAATCTCCCGGTCTCACCCAGCTCCCTGACTCTGTGGGCATGCTGAAAGAGCTGAAGGGGCCTGTGGGTAGGCAGCAAGGCCCCATTCCTGCTCTGCCCAAGGCTGGCCCCTTCCAGATCCTCCGACCCTTGTTCTCACAGAGGCAACTGGAAGGTAAACGGAAAGACAATCACCCCCTATAAGAAGGGCGCCTGGTGTTCGCTCTGCACAGCCAGTGTTTCTGGTTGCTTCAAGGCCTGGGACCATGCAGGGGGGCTCTGTGGTGAGTGCCCCACCCTTCTTACCTCCTCCTGGGATAGTAGGTGGCTCTGGCATGAGTGACAGCAGCCTGAGGGACTATCCCAGAAGCCCTGACCCCTCACCACCCAGGGAGGCACCTTCCTGACTGCGGAGGGGAGGCCCCTTCTTAGAGTTCCCTCCGTGCCTGACCAGAGGTCCCCAGGAACCCATGTCGCATGAGCTGCCGGAACCATGGACATCTCAACATTAGCACCTGCCAATGCCACTGTCCCCCTGGCTACACAGGCAGATACTGTCAAGGTGAGGACCTAGTGCCCATGCAGGCAGTCCCAAGGGGTGAGGAGGGAGGTGACCCCGTTGTGTCAACCCCTGCTCTATGGTGTGGCTGTGGGGTGGCTGGAGGCTGAGAGCATTTTGAGGGAGTCTCTGAGGGGATTACTTGGGAGTACTTGCTGGGGTCTGACACTGCATGCATTCATTCAACAAGCCATTCATTGAGCACCAACAGTTTGCCAGACCCTGTGCTATGCAGGGGACTCAAAATGGCCCTGAGGCTATGGGACAGGGAGGAAGACAGAATTAGGAAAAAGAAATGGGTTCTTGTTCCACTGCCCCCCAACCCTGCAACCCTAGGCAGGTCACCTCCCAAACCCCAGTTTGCTTCTTTCTATAATGAGGATCAAACCAAAGAAGCCAAGTGTAGTGGCAGTTGGAAGCCCAGGTGCTCTCTGTCCCCAAGAGGGATGCTCTTGCTGTTGTAGCTGAATGTTCAAGGTCTGTGGGGAGCAACATGGCGGGCAGGTTGGGCGCCGGGAAGCTGGAGGCTGAGTGCTCTGCCCTCCTGCCCTGTCCTGGCAGTGCGGTGCAGTGTGCAGTGCCTTCATGGCAGGTTCCGGGAAGAGGAGTGTTCCTGCGTCTGCGACGTTGGCTATGGGGGAGCCCAGTGTGCCAGTGAGTCCTGCCCTAAGACCCCTCCCAGGACTCCCTTTGGTGGGGTACTGGATTGGGTTCTATCAGCTCCAGGATCCCATTGTATGCATCTCTTCCCAGCTCCTCCCTCCATGACATCATATTTGTAGTCTGCAGTGCTTGGGCTATGGCAACCCAGAGTACTCCCTAGCAAATACCCACAGTGGGGGTATTTACACCACTGAAACCGACAAGTATTCATGGGTTTCATACATATTTAAGAGCGAGAGCTCATTGTCATACGTTTATCAGCACACCACTGAGCCCACCTGCTTCCAGTTTGGAGCAGGTGGCCACAGGGAGGAGCATCTTGAGCTTAGATCTCTGGCAGGGTGGGAGAGGGTCATGATTCTAAGGAGGGTTCACAAACTCAGTCCCCTCCACCCCACCAGCCAAGGTGCACTTTCCTTTCCACACCTGTGACCTGAGGATCGATGGAGACTGCTTCATGGTGTCTTCGGAGGCAGACACCTATTATGGAGCCAAGATGAAATGCCAGGTGATGGTAACCTCTACCTTCCCAGGATCCCCTCAGGTTCTCAAATGGGAGTTGGAATGAGATGACCCTGGACTAAATGATGGTTCCTTTGCCTTCTCCTGACCTAATATAAAACAGAGGTCACAGACCCAGAGGCTCAGGAAGCCAGGAGGTCATTAAGTGAGCAACCCAGAGACAAAGCCCCCCCCCCCCAACTTCTGTCTTAGGCACTGTCCTGACCCGGCTCCAGATGCTGATTTCCAAACAGAATGGCAGGTCAGGTTGTCAGGACTCAGGGTTTTTCAAAGTCAGAAATCCACATCTTCATCCGTAATTCTTGACTAATTAATGTTGCCAATATGCAATGTGAATATATTTAAGGTACTGTGCAGTTAAGACAAAACCCTCCTGAGGGCAGGACCCTGCCTGGCCTGTGACCTGTGTACAAACAGAGGAAAAGCTGTCAGGGAAGGGAATGGTACCTCTATTCTCAGAGGCAAGAGATCATTAAGGGGTATGTGATGAGGCCTGACCAGCACACACATTTGGGATCCAGGGCCATGGTGGGGTGGCAGGATGGGAGAAAGGGTTGGCCTAAGCTCTTGGAGCCCTGCCACTGAGACCCAGGGTTGGGATTTCAGGAAAAGGGAGGGACACTAGCCCAAATTGAGAGCCAGAAAGTACAGGATATCCTTGCCTTCTACCTGAGTCGCCTGGAGACCACCAACGAGGTGACTGACAGTGACTTTGAGACCAGGAACTTCTGGATCGGTGAGTGCCTGGCTGGTTGGGGTATGGTGAATGGGAAACGTGGGGCTGAATGTTCTACAGAGCTCCAGGAATCCTGTGCTTGGGCTATGGCAACCCAGAGTACTCCCTGGCAAATAGCAAGGGTATGTTGAGGGCTTAGAATCCAGAACAGGGAGGGTAGACAGGCTTCCAACCCCCTTCCCTGGGGAGAGGGCTGCAGGAGGGGTGAACCACAGTGCAGAGGCAAGGGCTGGAGGCACTGGGAAGAGTTTAAGAGCTGGGGGCCCAAAAGGTATGAGGCACCAGGCTCCTGGGCTCAGATACTCCTCTCAGGGCCCCTGGGCTCTCAGATGATAGGCAACCTTGGCTACCCTGGCCCAGGGCTCACCTACAAGATGGCAAAGGACTCCTTCCGCTGGACTACTGGGGAACACCATTCCTTCACCAGTTTTGCCTTTGGGCAGCCTGACAACCAGGGGTGAGTCTGGGGTGCCCGCACTCCCCTGGGCCAAGGGTGTCGCCTGGGCCTCCTTGGTTGAGTCTTTGGACTCCACTGAAGAACCTCTACCCAGCCTGCTGCTTGGTCCAGCCCTTTGAGGCTCTGGGCCTGACCTGGTGCCAGGGAAGTCTGGGCACAGCTGGTGCAGGCACAGGCCTGAGGTGAGGGAGGTATAAATCAGAAGGTGCATGATATAAAAGAGAGGGACCCCAAGCCCAGGCACAGTGGTGTATACCTGTAACCCCTGCAACTTGCGGGGCTAATACAGGAGGATTGCAAGTTTGAGGCCAGCCTCAGCAATTTAGCCAGACCCTGTCTCAAAATTAAAAATAAAAAGGAAGAGCCATAGCTCAGTGGCAAAGCGCCCCTGAGTTCAATCCCAAGTACTGCTCCCCCAAAAAAGAGGAAACCCAAGAAAGTTTAGAGCATCCGTCCATCCCCATTGTCCCCTCAGTTGCCCCTCTATTTATTATTCACTTGCCCCTCCCTCCACTGGCCCATCTACCCTCTGCTTGTATCAATACACCAGTTCTCCAGCTGTCCACCCACCTGCATCCTTCATGCACACATCCACTCCCCAGCTGACCCCCTAGCTGTCCTGACCCCCCTACCAAAGACCTTCTAGTTCTATGCCTTCAGGCCCAGGAACGCCCAGGGCAGGGGCAGCAGAGGTGAAGGTGGTGAGGCTGTGTGGCCAGTAAGAGCTCCAAATATCATCCCCAGCCCTCCTTGCCAGCAGCCAGGCCTGATCAGGCTCCAGACACGTCTCCTTGATGGAAGGGAAGGACCTGGGCTCTCTGTTCCACGTTCATCCCACTGGCTGGTGTGGCTGAGTGCTGCAGTGATGGGTCTCCTGAGACCTCCTGGCTTCCCTGAGAAGAGCATTCGTGCTCTGGAAGCATAATGGGAGCTTGAGGGTTGGTCTGGCTCCCAGTAGCCCCATCTGTGGTTGGGGCACCTGGGCCCAGGTGGCCTAATGCAGGGAAGACCCTGATTTCATTCCTCCACTCTGAGCATCCCATATTCTGGTCTGGCAGGTTTGGCAATTGTGTGGAGCTGCAGGCATCTGCTGCCTTCAACTGGAACGACCAACGCTGCAAAACTCGAAACCGTTACATCTGCCAGTTTGGTGAGGGTCTGCCCTCAGTTCCCCTCCTTTGGTTCCTGTCCCCTGGGTACTGATGGCCCACTCTAGGCTGCTAGGATATCCAAGTCACCCACATAGAGTGTCTGAGCACACCAGGTCAGAGAGGATGTCCTGCTCAGGACCTTCAGTAGTTCCAGCATCACATGGCAAGTCCATGCAGACATAGGACTAGAACATTTTCAAGGAACTTCTCCAAGGTCCCTCTCCTTCTACCGCGAAAGTTGCCACCTGGGGTCCTGTTGGGTCCCTCAGTGTTCTCTGATTCCCTAAAGTCCAGTGAACTATAGTGAAGGGCAGAGGTGAAACCTGGCCCTGCACCAGCTCCCAGCAACACGTCCAACATGGGAGCTCCATGTGGGACCATGGCCATGGGCACTTCCAGACCTAGTGAAGCAGGCTCTCCATCCCAGGACTGTCTGCGCTGCCACAAAGTCCCACCCTGTTCTACTTCCTTTCCAGCCCAAGAACACATTTCTCGGTGGGACCCAGGGCCCTGAAGCCTGACCAGGCAGCTCTCCTGCCAGCCCCTGAGTGCACTAGCCCTGCAGGCCTGTCTACTCACCTGTGTGGAACAAGAACTAGGCCCAAAGTCCAAAATGAGGTCTCAGACCTTGCATGATGCAGGAAGTTGGGCAAAGGGTGGCAGTGAAGCAGGTGGGGAGTGGGAAGGGTGGTGGAGAAGCTTGGCATGGGAAGAGGAGAGCCTGGGTCCCTCAGCTGACTTTTGATTGGGAAGATGGGCTTTTGTGAGGCACTGAAACAGAAGCCAGAGCTAGAAGTCAGAAGAGGCTACCATCCTCCCCCTGGGCCAACCCCTGGGGCAGCTGGAGCTTTCACCACCAGATGCCTCCCAGGAAGGATTAAACTAATTTATGAATCGGCTGGACTTGCAATTGCTCAGCTTGGAGAATTCAGATGCCCTAGGATGATCCTCAAAAGACAGAGGGGGCTTGTCATCTCACTTTCCCACTATTCACCTTGTTCCTTTCCTGCTCAGTCTTGTGACCCAGGCTACCTTTTGGATGTTTTCAGGCTCTCCAGTAACATGGAAAACCAAACTCTGCCTCAGTAGGGGGTCTTTTCTCCAGCAACTCCCAGGACAGGGACTCAAGCAGGCAGGGTAGACACTGCCCTGCACACCTGGGACACAGTGTGTGTGTGAGTCTGTCTCTTGTTTCCCATGATGTAGTGTTTTCACATATCAAGGCTGATGGTATAGTAAGAACCTGGAGAGTTACACTCCCCCATCCAGCTCCTCAAATATTGGAGCATGCACTTAAGTACTGTGTGTCAGACTCTGTAATCAACACCTGATGTCTATTAACTCATTTAAACAGACATCCTCACTGAGAAGTGAGTATTGCTATCCTCATTTTACAGTTGAAGAAATGTAGGCACAGAGAGGTTCAGAAATTTACCCGAGGCAGTGGTGCATTGGGAATCAAACCTGGTCAGTCCGATCATCTCATCTAAATATATATATATATATATATATATATATATATATATATATATATATATATATATATATATATATTTTTTTTTTTTTTTTTTTGGTTGGGGGGTTGGTCTGGTGGGTTTAATCCAGGGGGCATGGGAGAAGTTTTGTCGTGCCCTAACTCAGAGCGCGGGCACACGCTGGGCGCTGGGCATTCACACAGATGTCTCTAACAATATCATCCACTCACAAAGGAGGAGGCTGGTCTTGCAATTGCTCGGTTCAGAGAGCCCAGGCCATAAACCCCAAAATTCTGCCCAAGGACGCCTGCGGGTCAGCTTGCCCAACGCCTCCTGTGCCTCACGGGAGACAGGAGGGGCCCTGCTCCCCCGCCGTGGTCCTGCCAGGTAGTCACCCATCCGTCGCAACTCTTTACCCGGGTCGTGGAAGACCACTTCGCCTCAGGATCGGCGGACACACTGCCCACAAAGGCACCTTGTGGCCCTGGGAGCCTCGCCCGAGCCAGCGTAGTCGCACGGTTCCAAGTCCCGCCGGGCGATCCCGTCCGTCCCCCGAGACCCGGGAGGGAGCCCCACTGCGGGCGACCCCGCCGCTGCCTACCTCCGGGTCCTCGGCTCGCCGGGGACACGGCCCATACTCCTCCAGCTGAGACGCTCGTTTGTCACCTGGCCTTCCTGGGAGGCATGATGTTTTTTGCATCCTGAGGCGTGTCCCAGAAGGGTGCGTCCTGCGCGCGCCCACGGGGCAGGGGGCTGGCCTGGGCGCGCCCTGCAGGGGCGACCCGCTACAGGACAGGCCGGGCGGCAGGTCCCAGACCCTCCCACCCCAACACCACGCAGTGGGCGGTGGGAAGAGTGGTACTGGGTGGGCTGTGTGACCCGAAGTCCAGTGGGCTCCCAGCTGGTGTAGACGCCAGTGTGGAAAGACCTGCCTGCGGCTCGCTTGGTGGTCCACAGGCTTCACCGCGGGAAACGGAGGGGCGCGACCAGTCACCTCCGAGGTCCTCAAGGCTCTGAGCTGGGACGCCCTGGAGATCAGCCTAAGGTGTGAGGAGGCGGTGCCATCGAAGGCACGTATCCTGGGCAGGCCGCTCTCTCCGTGCTTCCTCCCTCAGGTTTTCAGTGGTTGTGTCTGGCTTTGCTGGCCCTTATATCTCGGCATGGCCAACAATCCGAGGACAAAACACAGTTTTATGCAATCAACAGATATTGGTTACATGATCAGATAGTGATACAGAAGTATATTCTGGAAATTTTGCAAGGCCTGATCTACCAGGTATCTGCCATCTCTCTGGTGGTTTATTTTTGCAGTGCTGGAGGTGGAGCCCAGGCCCCGCCTACCTGCTAGGCAAGTGCTTTGCCATAGAGCTACACCTCCAGCCCTGGAGCTAGTTCTTTAAAAGTCCCAGCCTAGCCGGGGTGTGGTGGCAGTCACCTGTAATTCCAGTGACTCCGGAAGCTGAAGCAAGAGGATTACAAGTTTGAGGCAGCCTCAGTAACTTAACAAGACCCTGTCCCAAAATAAAAAATAAAAAGAACTGGGGATACAGTGTGATAGTAGAAAGGGTTCAATCTCTAGTATCCCCACCACCAAAAAAAAAAAAAAAAAAGTTCCAGCCTGTGTTTACCTTCCCCAGGGGGGAACAGGAAAGCAAAGTTGGCTGAGTGGATGAATATGACCATAACTCAGAGTGAGAACCAGCTGGCCTCCAGAGAGAGAGAGAATATGGAACAAGCTGCTGGGCTTTCCAAGAGAAAGGAAGCCCTTTCCTGAGGTTCTGCCCAGAACAGGACAGCGAACCCCTTGCAATGCCTTCTGGCTCAAATTGGTGTTCTAAAGATAGTTCTAGATGGCATAGTGCTTGCCACTTTCTCTCTCTCTCTCTCTCTCTCATCAAACTGGTGCTTTGCGTATAATTTAGTTGTGAAAGTTAAAACATGGCTGACATGGTGGCACAAGCCTGTTATCCCAGCAGCTCAGGAGGCTGAGGCAGGAGGATTGTGAAGCCAGCCTCAGCAACTTAGTGAGACCCTATCTCTAAATAAAATATAAAATAAGGGCTGGGGATTTTGTTCAGTGGGTAAGCAACCCTGGGTTCAATCCCTGGTACCAAAACAAAAAAGCAACTTAAAGCCAGGCACAATGGCCATGCCTGTAATCCCATCAGCTCAGGAGGCTGAGGCAAGAGGATCACAAATTCAAAGCCAGCCTCAGCAACAGCAAGGTGCTAAGCAACTCAGTGAGACCTTGTCTCTAAATTAAAAATAAAAATAGGGGGCTGGGGTTGTGGCTCAGAGGTAAAGCTCTCACCTACCGTGTGTGAAGCACTGGGTTCCATCCTCAGCACCACATAAAAAATAAAATAAAGATATTGTGTCCACTTATAACTAAAAAATAATATTTAAAAAATAAAAATAAAAATAGGGCGGGGATGTGGCTCAGTGGGTGAGTTTAATCCCTGGTACCAAAAATAAATTAATTAATTAATTAATTAAAAAGTGTTTCCATTCTGCATTCACTTATGAATCGTCTCCAAGTACTGCAATACTAAAATACTATGCACATTATGAAAGAGACACAAATGAATACTTTAAAGGGTATTGATGAGTGTAGGGCTGGAGTTGTAGCTCCGTGGTAGGGCACCTGCCCAGCATGTGTGAGGCACTGGGTTCGATCCTCATCATCACATTAAAAAAAAAAAAAGATATTGTGTCTGTCTACAATTTAAAAAATTTTAAAAATTAAAATGAATGTAAATATCCAATATTCTCATTGTGTACCCAGAGAGACTGCCACATGGTGTGCTCTCTGGAGACCTAGGAAATCTAGGCTTCACAGGCTAGGTACCTGAAGGTGGAGGCAGCCATTGGGCATCGCTTTCCTATGGCCATTGGCACAACTACCTGCCCAACAGATCTTGACTTCAGTGTGATCTTTGTTCTCTTCTATGACAGGAGCACTAGCTCCCTCAAAGCCTTGTCTGAGATGAGAGCTTTGTTCTAGGGGACTATGGGATTAACTGTCTTGCCATGGCATGGCATGGGCTGCTGGTGTCCTGTCCCTTATTACTAGCTGGAGTTCCACAGTCCTCTGGCCACTTACCAGCCTGAGAGTCCTCCTACTTCCTTCAGGCCTTCTTACTTCATTCACTCCTGGTGCTGTTTTGGTTTTAATTAAAGTTCTCAGTTTTAAACCACAGAAACTAAATCTGGCAACTCTAAGTAGAAAGAAATGAGTTTTGTGGGAAATACTTGTTAGTTCCCAGGAGCTCTGGAAGGGGAGGGGAATCAGTTCTAGAGAGGTCACACAGTAGAACTGACTGGTGAAGACCCTACTGCCTCTGCTGGGCACATCAGCAGCTGTAGTACCAAGTTGGGCCTGGAGCTGTCTGAAGGAGCTAAGCCACGTTCCCAGGCCGTAGCTGCAAGGAAGACTGGGAAAGCAAAGCAGAAAGGGCATTTTCAGCTTCTTTCAGGAGAGACAGGCTCTGTTTGGGAATACCACTGAACAGGAAGAGGGCTGGGATATGAGGTAGCTCAAAGAATGACCCATATTCATTGCAAAAAGCCCCTGGTACATCCAGGATTTAGGGCCACAGTGCTAGTGTTAGCAGCCTGCCCTCTGCCCCGACCCACCCACCACTATACACATACATAGCCAAGGACTCACCGGCCATTGGATTCTGTGCAGCTTGAAGTGAGTAATAGTATAGCCCTATGCAAAGGCTTTGCTTGTAGCTGAGCCCTCTGAGTGTTTGCAATAAATTATCTAATTTCTTGGAACAGTAGAGCAGTTGTGAGGCAGGGAGCTCATGACTGCTGTCTACTTGCTGTCCATGTGGCCCTGGACAAATCCATTAACCTCAACCTTAAGGTTGCTGTGGAGTGTTCAATGAAACAATGGATGTGAAGTTAATAGCACAATGCATAGGAAAAAATAGGGATTCCCTGGGCACCTGTGTGTGCGCCTGTAATCCCAGCTCCTCCATGGCATGTGCCATAGCACCTAGCTACTCACAGTCTTTAATACTGAAGATGACAAAATTACCCTTTCTATTCTTCCTGGGGGCACTACGAAAATAAGTTGATGGGCCAGGTTTGTGGCTCAGTGGTAGAGCGCTCACCTAGCATGCGTGAGGCCCTGGGTTTCGATCTCCGGCACCACATAAAAATAAAACAAATAAAATAAAGGTTTAAAAAAAGAAAATTAAATTTTAAAAAATAAGTTGACTACTTTCTGTGCATCTGATGAATTCAAAGTGGGCATATCTGGGAGTCAACTCAGTAAACTCCAGGGAGACCAGTGTTTGTTCTGCTTTTCTCATTTTTCCTTGTTCTTGTCCTTATCTTGGTTTGGCCTCTCATTTTTGTTCTTTTGCTTTCTTCACACCTCACTGCTGACCTCCTGTGTCTTTGAGTCAACTTCTGTCATTCATCTTGTTTCCAATTCATTAACAGTCCTACCTACCACTTCTATACAGTCAAATGTGCATAGCCGTGGGAATGCAAGAGGGTGTGGCTCTTAGGATTCTTCTAGGGGGGCTTTATGAGCAGTGAATATGGAACAAATACCTCCAGCCCACTTCCAGATGTGTGGCATCTGTAAAAGTTTATTTATTTAGCAGATATCAATTGAGGACCTACTACATGCCTGGCCTTGACCTAGCAGAGGGGATACAGCATTACTAGCATTCTTCATCTTCCGCCCTGGTGTGGATCTGTCTTTTCCAGTGGAGGATGGTGAAAAAGAGGAGCCAGGAGATGAATGGCCTGAGGGTCCACTCATGAGGTGACATTCCCATAGTGGAGCACAAATGGCTACATCACCTGACTTCTTGGTCCTCCCTTGAACCAGCTTCAGCTGACATTTTACTTCAGACCCAAACATCTCTTTGATGTAGTTGAGAAAAAAAATGCAGGAAACAACTGCCTGGCAACTGGGGCCAGCCCACGGCTGCCTAGAGTAGGCTGTTGGACCTTTACACACGCCACCATTTTAATTTGCTTGACTTTCTTGGGACCTAAAAATGTGCTTCTTGCATTTGTTCTGTTTCCAACAGAGTTGCAAATGTCTCTGTTCCTAGGTCACTCTTTGGGGCTGAGTGAGTTTTGCCATTGGCTATTGGACACTGACTGATGTGGAGTTATGATGATGGAGAAGAGCATAGGTGAACACTAGGGTTTCTGGAAAGATTCCTTGCCTGGGAATCAAGAAGTGTGGATCAAGAAGTGTGGACTATGAACCCATTTCTGCCTCCCTGGACCCCTGTTTATTTGTCTGAGAAATGGGAAAAAAAGATCTTGGTTCTTCCTACCTCCCAGGGTTCTTGTTCAAAATGTGAAAAGACTTTGAAAAGGATAAGCCATGCTACACCACCCTAGTAAGGGACTACTTCTGTTTGTCCTGAGATAGGATTGAGAAGAGAAAGATGTCAATTAGAGGGCAGGCCCCAAGAAAGGACAGACTCCTCTCTGTGGTGTGGTTCACACTGCAGAGCTCTCTGGGGAATCGGGCTGCAGGTGGAATTTAGCTGAGATCCAGTAGGTCAGTGTTGGGGTGGATGTTCCTCAAGCTGGCTAGTTGTGCAGAACTGGAGCTTCCGCTAGGAAAGACTTGGCATCCTAACATGCTCCTTGTTAAATTCATGGGGTCTCTGGTTTCAAGAATGAAGTGAAATTCACAAGAGGTAAACTGTGGAACTAACCTAGATGCCCTTCAATAGATGAATGAATAAAGAAACTGTGATACATATACACAATGGAATATTACTCAGCTTTAAAAGAGTAAAATTATGACATTTGCAGGGAAATAGATGCAGTTAGAGAATATTATGCTAAGCAAAGTAAGCCAATTCCCCCAAAACAAAGGCCGAATGTTCTCCCTGATAAATGGATGCTGATCCATATTGTGGGGGGAGACAATGAGAAGAATGGAGGAACTTTGATTGGGCAAAGGGGAGGGAGAGGAGGAGAGGGGACATGGGGGTAGGAAAGATGGTGGAATGAGATGGACATCATTACCTTAGGTACATGTATGACTGCACATATGGTACAACTCTAAATCGTATACTACCAGAGAAATGAAAAGCTGTGTTCCATTTGTGTACAATGAACTGAAATGCATCCTGCTGTCATGTGGAACTAAGGAGAACAAGAACAACAACAAAAGAATGATGTGAGCCAGGTGTGGTGGAGCTTGCCTGAAATCCCAGGGGCTCGGGAGGCTGAGACAGGAAGATCAAAAGTTCAAAGTCAGCCTCAGCAATTTAGCGAGACCCTGTCTCTAAATAAAAAATAAAACAGGCTGGGGATATGGCTCAGTGGTTAAGTGCCCCTGAGTTCAATACCCAGTACAAAAAAAGAAAATGAAAAAGCAAATGAGTGAGGAGAGGAGACCACAGAGGGCTCTGGGTGAGCACTGGGTGGGGAAGAAGTTTGAATGCACTTCCTGGACTCTGCTTTTCCTACTCTGTCTTTGGAGGTGAATGCTACAGAGCCAAAGCAGCTCTAGGACTTGCAGTTCTTCCCTCAATCTCTGCTTCTGTGCGTTGGGCAGGGACAAGGAGATTCAAACGTAGTTCCAGACAGCCTCCTCTGAATGTTGGATTCTGGAAGTGAAGAGGAAGGTACGTTGGTGGTACAGATAGTTCTACAAACAATGTCACACATGCAGAAGGACAGAAGGCTGGTAGAGGGTGCTGGCTGGGGCACAGCTTCATCCTGTCAACATCCATTCCAAATTTGCTCTGAGCATCCAGAATGTCTTGGAGAAAAGAGGTCAGTAGCTGCCTTAGAACCCACCAGGGTTGTCCCTCCTGCACCCAGGAGAAGGCTTGAGAAAGACTCTCACCTGGTTGGCCCAAAAGCCTCTTGTCCCAAATATGAGGCTTGGGTCTCCCTGTCCTGAGCACTTAAAAAAAAAAAAAAAAAAACCTCTCCTAGGGATGATGAAACAGAATCCAGGCTCTATAACCTGATCACTCGGCAGAATATTTGCTGAGCTCTGTGTGTGAGGTCCTGTGCTAGAGTGGAAGATCGGAAGGTGATTGATATGTTGCTGTATTTGCCCACTGAAACTTCAGGTCAACCTTTGTTCTTTTTTTTTTTTTTTTTAAGAGAGAGAGAAAGAATTTTTTAATATTTATTTATTTTTTAGTTTTCGGCGGACACAACATCTTTGTTTGTATGTGGTGCTGAGGATCGAACCCAGGCCGCCTACATGCCAGGCGAGCGCGCTACCGCTTGAGCCACATCCCCAGCCCCTCAGGTCAACCTTTGGTTGAGGCTGAGGCATAGGCCCAGCTATGTGATTTGTAGGATCTGATACAGAATGAAAATTCAAGTTCAAAAATTATTAAGAATTTCAAGATGGCAACAGCAGAGCATATAGTAAGCATAAGGTCCTTCTGAATGAGGACCCCATGTGACTGCACAGCTTGCACACCTGCAAAGCCCTCCCTGCATTTGGAAATATGGGAATGAGGTCCTCCCTGTTGTTGCCGTCACTGCATATCAAGGGGGCTGGGGCAGAGGAGCCCCTTGGGGCTGGAGGGTCCTGACTCATGGTTGTCCATGGTTCTACTAGCAATCAGCAGGTTCCTTGCCCCAGATATGACCTCAAACATTGCTGCAGAAACCCATTCCCTAAGTAATATTATGGCCAGCCAGCTGCCTACTGAGTCACAAGAGAATCTGGGGCTGATCATAGGCCAAGCACACCCTCCAGGCCTCTCTGTCCAGATGGGAAGGGGGAATCCAGGGTCCTCAGCACCCTCCTCCCAAGGCTGCCCAAATTCCTTGCTTCAGCTTACACTCAGTCCATTGAACTCAGCCAGCCCCACACAAGTCCCAGGGGGAGCCTTACCCGACCCTTCTAAGTGGATGTGGCCCATTGGCCAGCAACACCGAGAGCCAGTGCAATGGCCCTCAGGGATCCCTGCTCCCTGCTTCCTTGGGTCCAAGGCATCCATTAGGAAGTTGCCTGAAGAATTTAGGACTCCTTTGTATTTTCTTCTCCTTCTCCTTTTTCTTCTTCTCCTCTCCTTCTCCTTCTTCTTCTTCTTGTACTGGGGATTGAACCCAGGGGGTACTTTACTGCTGAGCCAAATCCCCAGCCCTTTAATTTTTTTTTTTTTTGAGACAAGGTCTTGCTAAATTGCTAGGGCCTCACTAAGTTGCTGAGGCTGGCTTTGAACTTGCCATTCTCTTACCTCAGACTCCCATGTCACTGGGATTACAGGCATCTACCATAACACCCAGCTATATTTTCTTCTTAAATACTTAAATGTATCCTGCTACAATTTAGCTGACACACTCAATTGGCAACCATAAAATACTACATAAACCTCTTTTTTAAAAAATGTTGGGGAGGGGGGCTGGAGTTGTAGCTCAACGGTAGAGCCCTTGCTTGGCATGTGTGAAGCACTGGGTTCAGCCCTCAGCACCACATAAGAATAGATAAATAAAATAAAAGTATTATGTCCCTCTATAACTAAAAAGAAATATTTTTTAAAAATTAGAATTTCAAATCTGTTAAATTAACTTTAGTAGAATTTCATAAAGATTACTGGCCCCTCTAATACCGGGACTTCCTCTTCCCATGAGCATTCAAGTTCCAGAGCTCATCCCAAGCTGGGTACCTGGTGAGCCTTCCACATCTTGTGCTGGGCCCCCTGCCTTTCTGTGATGCTTTTGAGTTCAAGGTAAGCCATCTGGGTTTGGGGCTGGGAAATTTGTTTGTCTGAGGGCAACACTTTTGTGAATTTGAGACTTGCTTGTCACTCTGAGCCACTCTGGCTCTTTCAGTGACAGCTGGCAAGGGGCTTAGCACAGAGGCAGGTGTGGGGCGTGGGCCCGGCCGCGAGCAGGCAGTGCACAGGCAGCCAGGCAGACAGAGGGGCCATATCCTGGGCCGGCAGCGGGAGGACTCTTAAGAATTATCCCAGACCAGGGCTGAGTGTCTCCTCAGAGGACACAAGGATCACAGGCAAACCCTCTCCTGCCTTTTGACAGGACCACTCCCAGGTATGGGAACTGAGCAATGGGGTCAATTGGCTGTGGGTGTGGGTTTGAAGGAAGCAATCGCTTTATTTTCCCAAACTCTGGAAGTTTCTAACTATTTTTGTTTTAAAGTGTGCCCAAGAGCCTGTCTCTTTGTCTAGGGGCACCTCTAGGATAAACTCCTGGGGCCTGATGCCAGGCCTGGGTAGGGGGTCTGGGTCCCTTGGAGGCCAGGCCAGGCTGCCCACTGACGGGCCGGATCTCGGCCTTCCCTCCAGAGCTGAAGAGCAGGGCCCTGTGCGCAGGTGCTCCCACTCCCCTCCCACTGCACCCCTTCATCCCTTCACCTCTGCCCCACTCTCCTGCTCTCTCTTTAGATTTGGACATGGCTCGAGAGCCCAGGCCCGGTCCTGCCCGGTCAAGCCAGAAGAGGCAGCTGGGAACCGCCATCTTCTGGTGAGTCTGTCCCTTGGCCAGCTGAGGAGGGAGAATGGTTGCTGGCTTGTTTGGGTTCTCCTGGGACAGGACAAGAACTCCAAGTGGGTCCGTCAGTACACTGCCCACTCCATGCTCAGGCTGCTCATTCTGGCGAGAAGTTTCCTTGTCCCTCGCCTCAGGAAACTGACCCAGCACTTTCCAGTACTTTTGTAGCCAACGAACCGGGTCACCATCTTGCTGGTGTCCCTTCTCTGTTCTGGAGCCAGGCCTGGGTCCTCTGAGGGGAACCTTCTCACCTCGACCTGTGGGAGTTGAGGGCTTTTTCCAGGTATAGACACTGAGAAGTAGTAAATGGGAACCTCTCTGGATGACACCTTGCCCCTCACTTGGGAAACTTAAAGCAATATATATATATATATATTTTTTTTTTTTCTGGTGCGGGAATCAAATGCAGCCAGCACTTCCCACATGCTTGGTGAGTGTGTTCTATCACTGAGCTCCCTGCAGCCCTTAAAGCAATTTTTATACTCTTTAAACATTTTCATAAAGGAACTCGCCAACGTTTTCTAGCAAACACGCCATTTTCACTGGTGTGAGGAGGGTATATTGAACCCCCATTGGCCTCTCTGTCTCCTTAACTGGGCATTTGCAATGGCTGCAGTCAGCTTCTGGCCTTGATGTGGCACTTGGGAGATTTCGGCTTTGCTCTGAGGACAGGTGATTGTTGCTAGGAACAGCGCAGCTGCAAACACCCCGGTACTATGGTTCCAGTTACTTTTGGCATTCATTTCTGCTCATCTCCCCAGAAGTGGGGTGGCAGGGCTGGGCGTGGGCTGCTCTGAGATGCCTCTGTACCTCCAGGTTGACCTCAAGAGGAATTAGGCCAAATCTCTCCCTGCTAGCAGCAGTCTGAGTCTGTGTCACCTGCAGTGTAACCGTGTGAGCAGCTTCTCACTGTTCTTGTTTTGGGGGCTGCAGAGTAGAGGTGTACTTCTGTTTTGTTTTTAACCTTACATTCTTTGGTGATGTAGATCTGTAAATGCTGTGTGTTGGTTTGTGAGCAAGACTCTCAACTAGGGGAGTCTGTTGATAAGACTTTATAATCTTCTGTCTGATGGAAGAGTGGTTCTCCTAGTTATCACATGTGATGTATTTTGTTATTTTACTTTATTTTATTTATTTTTTTTTGTTGTTGTTCTGGAGATTGAACCCACAGGCCCTGTGCAACAGAGCCACATCCCCAGCCCTTTTTATTTTTATTTTTAAATGTGAGACAGTGGGGGCTGGGGTTGTGGCTCAGTGGTAGAGCACTCGACTCACACATACAAGACCCTGGGTTCAATCATCAGCACCACATAAAAATGAATAACTAAAATGTATTGTGTCCAACTACAACTAAAAAATAAATATTAAAAAAAAAAAGTGAGACAGGGTCTCGCTAAGTTACTGAGGCTGACCTTCAATTTTCGATCCTCCTGTTTCAGCCTCCTGAGTACTGAGTAGCTGGGATTACAGGCATGAACCACTGTTCCTGGCTCACACCAGTTTTTTTTTTTTTGAACTGGGGATTGAACCCAGGGGCTTTTAACTACTGAGCCACACCCCTGGCCCTATTTTGTACTTTATTTAGAGACAAGGTCTCACTAAATTGATTAGGGCCTCACTGCATTGCTGAGAGTGGCTTTGAACTTGTGATCCTCCAACCTCAGCCTCAGAGCCACTGGGATTACAGGCGTGCACTGCACCTGCCATCATGACCATTTCTTTCTTTCTTTCTTTTTTTTTTTTTTTTTTTTTTGTGGTACCAGGGATTGAACTCAGGAGCACTTGACCACTGAGCCACATCCCTAGCCCTATTTTGAATTTTATTTAGAGACAGGGTCTCACTGAGTTGCTTAGAACCTCGCTTTTGCTGAGGCTGCCTTTGAACTCCCAATCCTCCTGCCTCAGCCTCCTGAGCTGCTGGGATTACAGGTGTGCACCACCATGCCCGTTTATGACCATTTTTTGAGGCTGTCTGATGGAAGATTAGTGGCTCCTCAGTTTTTCAGTTCCAGTTTCATATTTTCTGCTCCAACTCCTCTCGCAGCCGACTTGGATCCATTTCCCACCCTGGGTCACTTTGGGGTGGTAGTGGGGGCGGGAGACTAGAAGCCATGGGGAGTGAGTGATCCTGCCTGTCCTAAAGGGACTCGGTCTTCATTTCGAGGGGCCTCTGGGCTTTCAAGACCTGAGGCAGAGGTGGACAGAGGTGTCCTCCTTAAGGCCTCATTGTGCCCAGGGACTCCGGTGAGAGCAACCCAGTGCTACCCCAGGTGCTGCTTGAGGGCCCCTCCATGAGTACTTACTGGGGGATTTCAGATCACATTTTCCAACCTGAAAAATGGAATTTGTCAAGCGCAGGGAAAGTTGTGGTATGAAGGACTGACCCACACGGGTCCCTCTTGCTCCTCGGCCTGAGAACACGTGAGGAGGTGGCCTGACCACTGCCCCCACACAGCCATTCCGACTGTGTTTTCTCTCTTGTCGTTGGAAGGTCCAGGCTTGCAGACTGTAACCATTTCCAGACCAGAGGCAGCGGAGGCCGCTGCCCAGGTACAACCAGGACGCTCCCCTGGGGGAGAAATAGGCAGGGCCATCCGCCTGGGGAACGGGTCAGCGCTCGCAGAGGAAGCGGGAGTAGGGAGGCCCCCGGGAGGAGAGGGACCTCTCCCTGAAACAGGCTCCGCTGCACGAGCGCATGCGCCCAAACCCCGGCTTGTCTCAACTAGAGCAGTAGTTAGTAAAATTCTGTTCTTTCACAAGACTCATCCCCGGCTTAATACATTTTAAACGGTCATTTTGGAAAACAGGAGTAAGGTTAAGGAAGAAGTTAAAAACAACAAAAGGAAAAAAAAAAGGCAAGCTGTGCATTGGCCGGGAATCGAACCCGGGCCTCCCGCGTGGCAGGCGAGAATTCTACCACTGAACCACCAATGCTGTGCTGCGAGAGGAGCCAACATTGAGGCCCAGGTGGTCAAAGGCAGACGTCCTTTGAGATCGGGTGTCTGCCCAACTTTCTGGACTCCAGAAACTGGTCACCTGGAGCTCGGACCTGATCACAGCGCTCCTCCCATCCCAAACCCACAACACCTGGGGGAAGCGAGGAGGAGGAGGAGGAATCTGCGCCGGCCCTTAGGTCCTTTCTCTTCCTCCTCCTCCCATCCACCGGAATCGTCAGCAGCCCTGTGCTTCCCGCGCCTCCTGAATCCAGAAAACGGGGCGGGCTGCAGTTCTGGGGACCCTGAGGATGAAAGGGAAGGGCGGCCCCGCTCAGGGACCGCCCTAGGGAACCCCACACACCTGGCCTATCTTGGGCTGGCCCTGAGCGGTACCAGAAAGTTCTTCCAGAACTTATGCCCCTCTACACTATCCCCAATTCCTCACCTTCCCCAGGCCTAGCGCCATGGTACCTGAAGCTCCTGCCGGGTGTCCCCACAGACCCTTCCTGCCGAGGCAGAAGAGACCCAGTTGTCTCGCTGAACGAGTCCCCCACCCTCCTGGCACCTGCACCCCTGAGCAGGTGTGAGAAGGCTGAAGTCAGACAATGTGAGCTTTGGGTTCTTTCTGGAGCTTGTCCTTTTCCAAGGCCTGCAGCAAAGGGGCAGGTGGTCTGGCCACAGCTCTGTCCTTGCCTGCTGGCCCTGCATCCTGCCAATTGCCACAGGAGGATTAAAGACTCTCACACCCCCACAGTGGCTTTGAGCTCTGACTTAATTCTTCCTTTTCATCCTTTGCCAGATTAAGATCCAGAACATCAACAGTGCCCTGCTTAGGCAGAAAAGCCTTTGGAGGGCCAGACGCCTGAAGGCGATTGTCCCTTCCTGCCACCTGGAACCATTAGCTCCTCATCAGAGTGCATCCAGGGGAAAGCTGGTTTGCTGTGGTCTCTCAAAGTGACCTTGAGCAAGTCCCAGGGGGTTCTTCAGGTGGAGAATCCTGGGGCTCTAAGGAACAGCTGCGTTATTTCCACTTCCCCAAATTCAGTTAGGGACCAGGTAGAAATTCTGGCCCTAGACAGTGACCGCCGCCCTCCCCAACTTCCCATTTGTCTCTGCAGCAGCAGCAGTAACTACAACCTGAACTTTGAGCTGCACAGAGAAGAAGTCCCCTACAGGTGAGTGGGTCCTACTCCTGGGTCCTCTGGGGGAGATGATGGTGCTGATTGGCTTGACTTCTCCTCTCTCCTGTCCCTATAGAATGTATGAATACCAGAGGATCCCTCCACTCATCAGCCAGATGTCTTCCAAGATGAGAAGGACCCACTTGGGCATGGGAGTCAAGAACAGTTGCAGCCCCTACAAAGGTTCCAGGAATAACCACCTGTCCCCCAGGCAGATAAAGCGTAAGTAAGGGGACATAGATTTCTCCTGCAGAGCTTGGGAGGAACTGTATGGCTGTACCTACAATAAGAACAGGCCCCAGAGCCCTGGCAACGTTGCCCTCATCTACTGTGGCCTCTGTGCCCAGGAGTTGAGGTCCATCACTGGCCCTCTCCCAGCAGTCAGGACTGAGGAGCTGCGCTCCATCAGGGGGGAGCTGAGCCAGATCAAAGCCCAAGTGGACAGCCTGTTGGAGAGTCTGGAACACATGGACCAACAGAGGGACCATCCTGCAGGTCAGGCACCCAGGGTGGACCCCAGGCCATGCTCTCAGCCCCAGCTTTTCCTGCTTCTGAAGATGCCAGGATGCCCAGGGTTCCGCCTGGGGTTTTCCCTGTCTGCAGGCCTCCCTTCCCTGGAATGCACTTCCCGTCTATTCCCTCTGGCTATTCTTGTGACTGGAGGATGCTTGTGGCTTCTGGGTTGTTCTGTCACCCCCTCCTATTCAGCAGCTATCTGGAGCCTGAGCAGTATCCTGGCCCATCTGCTTCTTGCCCTCCCAAGCCCTAGATATCCTAAATCAATGCTGGACCCTGATGGGGTCAGCTGGAGCCTCCAAACTTGGCCATTGACTGGCAACTCTGCGCAGGGACAAAGGACATTGAAGAGCACAGGAACCCTGGTAGTGAGGGGTCTTCATGCAGAACTCTGGAGCCCCAGCAGGAGCCCAGGGACCAGAGGTTCCATCTGGAGGCAGACAGCTCCGAGGGAAGCACAGACACCCAGCAGGCAGTGAGTGATCTACCTCTCTTCTCCCCCTTGTATTTGGGTCCTTGTGGCCTTCAGAGCAAGGGAGGGACTTGGGTTTGTGCAGCACACAATAGTGGGGTAGGGGAAAGCATATGACTTCAACTTGAGAGGAGCCCAAGTAAAGGATGGGCCTGGCCCTGCATTTTATCCTCGCAGCTCTGGGCTTGGTCAGCTATGCTATACCAGGGACTACTGCCAAGCAGTTGGGCACTTGGATCTGTTGTGGGCTGAAATATCATCTCCATCTGGAAGGCAGGAGAGATTTGAGCTATAGACTATAGAGGAAATGTCACAAATATGTCCCATGGTCCCAGATCCCTTGCATAAGAACCAAATTCTGCCTTCTCCCTGGTCCTACTCCCCCAGGGCCTTTGAGCTGTCTGCATGGCACCAAGCTCCCTGGGAAGCTATGGTACAGTGACATTCCTGGCTGGAGAAGATGCCATTTTTTCAGTATTAAAGGTCCTGAATATTACAGGTTCTCCCACACTCTCTTCTACTATCGGTGGTCCTTAAGATGGGCCAAGCCCACACTGCCTCTTGGGCCCTTTTAGCAAGGCCAGTGCTGCCACGGAATTGGGCATAATGAGCTTCCTTCCTCCACCTCCTCAGTTCCACCCTTGGCCTTCTGAGCTTAGGAGAGCCTTCACTAATGCCTAGGACCTGAGAAAAGAATGGGTTAGAAGGAGAAAATGCTTTCTTTTGCCTGCTGGTTTTGAGTCCCCAGGTCTCAAGAAGCCTGAAGAGGGACTGAGAATATAGCTTAGTAATAGAGGATGTGCTTAACATGTGCAACTTCTGGGTCCAATTCCAGATGTACCCCACCTCCCCCTAGAGTTGCCCTGGAGTTGCTAAAGCTCCAAAGACACAGGGGTGGGGGGCAGGTAGCAAAGGGACTACATGTTGGCCCTTTTTCCTAGTTCTACTCTGCCTCCCTGTCTTACCAGCTACTTTTTTTTTTTTTTTTTTTTGAGAGAGAGAGGAGAGAAAGAGAGAGAATTTTTTTTTAATATTTATTTTTCAGTTTTCGGTGGACACAACATCTTTATTTTATTTTAGGTGGTGCTGAGGATCGAACTCAGCGCCCTGTGCATGCCAGGCAAGCACGTTACTGCTTGAGCCACATTCCCAGCCCCACTCTTTTATTTTTTAAAAATATATTTTAGGGGGCTGTGGTTGTGGCTCAGTGGTAGAGCGCTCACCTGGCATGCATGTGGCCTTGGGTTCAATCCTCAGCACCACACAAAAGAAAGAATAAACAAAGTTATTTTAAAAAATTAAAATAAACATATTGTGTCCACCTACAACTAAAAATAAATGTTTTTAAAAATATATTTTTTAGTTGTTGATGAACATTTATTTATTTGTACGTGGTGCCTAGAATCAAACCCAGCGCCTCACGCATGCTAGGCAAACACTCTACCACTGAGCCACAACCCCAGACCCATCATTTTATTTTTTTCTACAGATGAAGAATCAAGCACCCTACCAAGAGGGAAGCCAGTAGGTGGGAACCCTTCCAGGCTCATCAGTTTCATGCACCTTCTCGGTGGCTCTCTTCCTTGCCTGTTTTTCCGAAGGCCTCCTGGGTGTATCCAGGCAACCTGAGGCACCCATTCTGGGTAATGGAAGAAGAGGCACAGGTCAGGCAGGCCAGCTGAGTCTCCCCATAGTGGTGGGTTTAGCTTTGGAGAGGGTTTTCAGATGAGCTCCCGGACAGCCCAGCAGTAGCTCACCATTCTTATGAAGGTGAGGCTGTCTGAGAGGAGGCAGTTGACAGGGTACTGTATGGAGCAGCATCAGGCCTCCCTGGATGCAGATATGGCTCAGGTGCCACCTCCCCATGAGCCACAAGTCGCAGTACTATGGAGCACATGCACATGCAGCAGCCAGCCCAGCTTTCTCCAGCAAGTGTTGAAACACATGTGTGCCTCCAGTCTGACCCTAACCCCACCTAACCCCTTTTAGTTCCAGACTCCCCATCTACTCTATAAAGCCATGCTTCAGAATAGGGGTATAATTTTTGTGTCCAGCTTCATAGTTTCTTGCTAGTATGACACCACATATTTCAGGTTTGCCTCACAAAATGTATTACATCAGAAGGGAAACATTAAAATTTGTATATCTCCTTCCTGGTTGGAGATTCTTATTGTGGTCTCAACTTTATTCTGATCCTTGGGCTGTCCTAGGCAGTCAGGAGAGAGGCTGAACAGGTCCTTGAGACCCTCAAATTTCAAAGCTCATAACAAACTAGGGTAGAGGGGAAAAGGCTGTGCTGCCTCCCGAACAAGTCTCCTAGCTTCCTTTAATCCAGGTCTGAGTAGAGTGAAGACTCCACCTTCATGGTCAGTTAAGCTAGGACTGCCCTATAGAATAGCGGGGCTGTATCTGAAGGTGAGGCTGTCTGGCAAGAGGCATTTTATCTAGGAACTCTCACTCTTGGCAGTGCATCTGCCATCTCCCCAGGCCACACTGCTCAGGGTCTTGCTCCCAGGGGTACCAGATGAAGGCAGCCCAGGACCCCACTTCTCATCAGCAATGGAGGCCTCTGGTTATGCTGAGGAGATCTTGCTTCCATCCAAAGTACAATCCTTCCCAAACACCCAACCCTGATTTGTGTCTTATCTGGCTCTAAACCTGAGTAGGGGTGTACCCAGGGCCATTCAACTTTCCCTATTCTTATTACATTTCAGCAGCTGCCCCTACTCTGGTACTTAAAGAACCACACAGAAGACGTTTGTACGACATAAAAAAAAAAAGTTTTTTTTGCTATGTTTTAGCTTAGATATTGAGGCACTGCCCCCTTGTTCATCCTCTTAAGAGTAGCCCAGTTATATTGGAAAGAGTCAATAGCTGGCCTATATAGGGTTCATCTCTTAAAAGGCCATAGCTCCAGATCTCATTTTTCAGATAAGTCCAGCTTAAGTCCTTTTCAACTTGGGAGTAAGGCTGCTTCCATAGGTTTCTTCAGTTGGATCGTAGTAACTGGGTGCCAGCTCAAGTAGAAAGTCCCTTTAATAGAACAGTTTGTAAAAAAGTCATTCAAACATAGCTGTCCAGTGCATCGGTTCGTGTGTGTATGCCTCGACCTCCTCTCCTGTGCTCCAGATTCTTAGCTGGGTGGAGGCAGGAGACCGACCGCACAGGTCCTTTAAGGACAGCAACAGCAGCAGCAGCAGCAGCACTCCATTTGTTGATGCTCAGGCTTGGAACTCAGGACGCGGAGGCCGCTCCCCTCCGGCGGGCTGCCCGCACTAGGCACTGCTGTAATACGGGGTAGAGGCGCTGGCAGCCTTCGAGGCCCAAGCGCAAGGCCTCGGCCCAGCTCTCGGTCTGGCCGCCCTCCCCGCTGCCCAGCAGCCCGGCCACCTGATTGAGCACCGGCATAAGCGCCACGGTGAAACCGGCGGCGGCGCGCTCCTCCTCGAGCCGCGTGGGGTCCAGCAGCCAGGTGGGCGCGGGTCCCGGCGAGAGACTCAGGCCACAGCCCACCACTAGGTCGTACATCTCAATTCCCGCGTCGGCCAGGGCAAGCGCCGCGGCCGTGAGCGCGGCGGCCAGCGCCGAGCCGCCGTCCTCCAGCAGCAGCGCCGACACCTCGAGCTGCGCGCGCGGATAGCGCCCCAGGCGCACAGCCGGCTCCAGCGCCTCCTGCAGCGCCAGGGCCAACTCGCGCTCCTCGCCGCCGCCCGGGGGCGCGCGGCGTCTGCGGCCCGAGAAGGGTGCGCGGCGAAAGTCGCAGAGCAGGCGACCGCGCAGCGCGGCCGGGGCCTCGCCGCCCGCTCCAGCAGGGCCACTGCCGCGCTCGCCGCCCTCGGCCTGGCGCGGGCCAGACACGGCGCACAGCACCTTGGTACCGCCCGCCTCCAGGTAGGCCGACCCCTTGGCCTGGCTCAGAAGCCCGGCGCGAGCGTACACAGGCCGCAGCCGTGTTGGGTCGCGGGGGGCAGGCGGCTCGTCCTCGTCCGCCGCGTACAGTTGAGGTGGTTGGGACTCCTCGGGCCCGCGGATGCGACGGTGGTCTCCTGGCATGGCAGCACCCGGAGTACGAGCCGCTTCCGCCCCCAGCCCTGCCTCGCGCGCGGCTCTTCCGCCAGCTTAAAGACGCGCGCCCGGGTGAGGGCTGTCGGGATAGCAGCAGGCGGGGAGCCCACACTGCCCCTTGCCGGCCTGGAGGAAGAACAGCGAGCGCCACCGCTTGCAAGGGACAAGGAAGCCCAGGCCTGCCAGGCCTGCAAGGCCGAATCCAGCTGATCGCGTCTCCCAGGCCAGGATGTTAATCTTCTTTTCCTGTGAAGGTTGCAGTTATCTTAATTTTGCACGTGTGCAACTCTTCTATGGATTTGTCCAAGGCAAGGACTTTTTGTTTCTGAATTCCTATACTCCGGGCCCTAGTTGATATACTTGTTTAATGAATGGATGGAATGTCTCTCTTGCTGCACTGGGCACTAGACAATGTAGTCAATCTCTAGCACTTCTGGCACCTGAGGCTTTAACCCAGGGTCCCAGCCCCCTCCCTCTTTCTCATACCCTATGGGAGGAGAGCCCCTTTCTTGCAGCATAGACCTGCTCCCCCTTCAACTCTGACGGCAGGGCCAAGAGTGCCTTGGCCCCAGGACCAGTTAGCTGTATCGGGTATCTAACACAGGCAAGCTATATCTTTACTTCCCACATACTGATTCCGAACTGCAGTTTTAGACTTAGATCAACTGAATTCAGAGCTAGACCTGGGTCTTTATCCTCACTGACCGTGTTTGGGTCAAGCAAGTGGGAATGGGGCAGTTACTGGAGTGAGGATGGGGGGCAATGCTATACCTGAATTCTTCTCATAAGCCACCTGACTTCACAGCAGCTGCCTCAAAGGGAGGGCGGGGCACACAATGTCGCCAGTGGAGGGTCTAAGACATGGAGATGTTCTCCCCAAGAGAAGCGCTAAGAAAAGCATTTCTTTGCTTTCTGTAACTCTTTTTTTTTTGAGGGTTTCTCTTTTTTTTAATATTTATTTTTTAGTTTGCGGCAGACACAACATCTTTGTTTGTATGTGGTGCTGAGGATCGAACCCGGGCCGCACGCATGCCAGGCGAGAGCGCTACCGCTTGAGCCACATCCCCAGCCCTGCTTTCTGTAACTCTTGGTAGATTTTTTTTTTTTCTTTTTTTCAGTGCTGCGGATGGAACCCAGGGCCTTTATATACTAGGCAAGTGCTCTACCACAGAGCTACATCCATAGCCCTAAGTCGTGTTTATTGTTTTTATTATTTTTTGCTGCACTGAGGATCAAACCTGAGGCACTCTACCACTGAGCTACATTCCCGTCCTTTTTATTTTTAGACAGGGTCTTGCTGAGTGGCTGAGGCTGGTCTCAAATTTGCAATTCTCCTGCTTCACTTTCTAAGTAGCTGGGATTACAGATGTGTGCCATCACATCTGGCTCATTTCTATTGAATTATTAATACCTCTCTTCATCTCACCCTACCTAGTTTGCCTCCACCTCCACAAATGTCTTGAGGTAATTTCTGGGGGCTCAGGGGCCTGACTCAGTAAGGACTGCAACCAGGAACCAGCTGGAACACAGCATAAATTTTACAGGAGTCCCTCAGGAGAAGCAGGGACACAGATCACATGGCAGCATCAAGTTATTGCACATGGTCCTTTTATTCTCTGCAGCAAAAAGTTTTCCTACCTGCAGACCCAGAACTCCCTGGGTGGCAGAGAACTGTTATCTACAGACACGAGCATGAAGTTGTTAAATAGCAATCCTGGGGTAGTAGTTCTAAACAGATGGCATTGATATAAAGGGCAGTAATGTAATGGGGCACTGAGTCACAGGATGGCTCTCAGGTGTGTTCCAGTTACTGCTGGGTTAGGACGGATGGCTCTGTTTATAAAGTTCCAAGATTCTAATGTCCTTGTGGCAGATGGAGAGCTCCCAGCTGGACTGATGTATCCGGGTGAGGGAGACACCTGCCAGTGAGAGCCCCCCTCCCCTCAGTTCTTCACATCTCCTAGGCGGAGCTGGGCAAAGGAAGTGGCCAGCTGTAGTGCCTCCTGCAGGCAGCCCACATTCTTGCCTGTGGCCTGGGCAGACACGTCCTTGCCACCACCTTTGCCATCCATCAGGCCTGACACCTGCTGTACCCACTCACTGGCTTTTAAGCCCCGGTTGGCTGCATTCTGAAAGACAGGAAGGGGAAGTGGGAGTCAGGTCAGAGGATAGGATTAAAGGGGCATGGAGGGAAAGCCACTGTTACCCGCCCCCTGCCCTGGGTGTTGCTGCCAGAGGCCGAGACATACTCTACAAATGGTAGAGGATTAGTCAGTGGCCACTGCCAGGATGAAGAAGAGTGGCTAAGCCAGAAGTCAGCCAGTACAGTCACACATAGTCACAAATGAAAAGGCCTGAGGGTAAGTGGTACTGAAAAAGGTGACACACAGGTGGGCAGGAGGTTGGCAGTTTTTTACAAGGGCTGCACACACATAAATGGGTCTCAGCAAACAACAGAAGAACCAAACTCTGAGAAGCCAGATTGTGCTTCCCAGAGGTGCAGAGGTTTACAGGCTTTGGAATAAGGTTGCAGGGAGTTCTGACCTGGGTGACTTGACACAAGCAGGTGATCTTGCCAGCCTCATTGTCCACTGTGAAGAGCATGGCAGACGTCTGTGGGGAATGCGTCTTGAAAAGCTTCAAGGCTTCATTCAGAGCCTACAGGGGGAACCTAGTGTTAGGCTAGGGCCCTGGGGCAGGAGGCCCTGCTCTAAATCAGGGAGTTTACAGAGCTCAGCCCTCAAGCCACCACCCCAATTCCTTCCAAGAGCAGGTGCTGTCCCTGGGAGCCTGTATGAAGAAGGACCAAGCCCAGAGCCCTGCCCACATTCTAGCTCTGAAGTTTGCCTTATAACTCCAGGGAGCTGCTCCTTCTTCCAGCTCATATTTCTCCATGGCTTAGTCTAACCTTAATCCTAGACAGCGAGCCCTCAGTTGACCACATGGCTCAGAGACTCAAAGCCCACCCATCTGCCACCAGAAGGCTGATGAGGCCTAGAAGGAAGGGGACATGCAGTGGACAGGCCGGGAAGTGCCCAGACCCTAGCCCCTGATTGCCTTGGCTGAGGCGCCGCTCTCCATCTCCAGGATAACCAGAGGCTGGTTGGGGTTGCTGTCGATGAGCTGCTTTGTCCTCTCCAACACCTATAAGAAGGAAGTCCAGCAGAGTGTCAGGCCAAAGGCCCAGACCCCGAAACCCAGGCAGCAGTCACCCCAGACTTTGTCCAGGAAATCCTCTTGGCTCCCTTCCTGCCACCAGCACAGCCAGGACTCACTCGCTTTTGGACGTCAGCTTTGCTAGCGCGGTCTAGGTCATCCATGATCTTCTTCAGGGATTTCAGAGTCTCTCGCAATTCGTCCTTCTGCCACTGGGGGATGACTGCAGTGGCCAGTGCCTGGAACAGGAACCAGAAGACTAACTGGCTCTGGGCTACATGGTGCTAGGATATGAAGCTCCAGCCTACCCCACCCTTCTTTTAAACCAAAGTCCTCTCCAGCTTGTGTCTAGGAAAAGATATCTGCTGGTCTTGAGACCAGTCACTGTAGCAATTGTAGCAGTTGTCACAAGCAGGGCTAGAGAGAAAGGGGCACTATAAAGAGGGCTCAGCTCTCATGTAAGACCTGGTCCTTACCAGTCCATGAGCACAGCTGAGAAGGCTTAGGGGAAGTTCCAGATGTTAAGAATCACCAGGCAGGCCTGGAAACAGTGGACACTCTCCCTCCACACCTCCCTCACCCCCACTCATGCTTAGAAAGGGCTCTCCTGCCAGCTGTACTGGAAGCAGTAGGCAGGGTCCAGGGATTTGTAGGCCAGCATCAAAAAAGTCCCCTTTGCAAGGCCACTGGATAACAAGTCAGCCCAGAGGCTACAGTGAGAGTTCCTTAAGAACAGGGAGGGCCTTGCTCCATAGGCACACAAGCAATGAGCAGGCCAAGGAGGGAGTAAGGCTGTCCTTACCTCACCAAGGTCAGCAATCTCCCTCTGTACATCCTTGTTTGGTGCGGTCTGGGCCTTCACTTTGGCCTCCATAACAGACAGAGATTTCTTCAAGCTCTCTGCCTTCCTGAGGGCCTGGGAAGGGGACAGTCAGATCTATAAATCTGAGTCATCCCCCACTGGTCTCACAGCTCTGTCTATAAATAGCTACAGAAGCACCAACAGCACGTGTGGAGCACATGCTCTAAGAGACCAGAATTTTTTTTCCTCCGGGAAGCAAATGCTGACAGCCTCCTGCCCCAGAAAGGAATACCTTCTTCACATGCCCAGTCAGCAAAAGTTGTCTGCTACGTCAGGCTCAGGATGTCCAAGAAATCATAAATCAGGAGCCCTTTTCAAACTGTGAAATGAATAGTCCTCGGGATTTGGCACACACTATAGTTCCTACTCTCCGAACATGCACCTCTATGTCCTGCACCTCACACTAGGTAAACATCCTTAGGATAGGTGGAGAAGAGAGGGAACCCTTGAAGCCACAGCAAAACTTTGGCTTACCCTCCTAGACATGGATGTACTGAGACAGAATTTACATACATTTAAAAGATTAATCATAACAGCTGGGAGTTAAACACGACAATGTGGTGGTGGCTTTCTTCTGCCAGGTAGAGTTAACTGGAGGACAGGTGGGGGTAGCAATCTGGATTTTCCTTCTGACTACAGCAGCCACAGAACTGTTTGCTCCATGGATTCCCAAAATGGGCTCCCCCTGCCTTGTTCAAATAAACTACACACCTGCCTGCTGTGCTCACCTTCTGAGCTTCAGCACCTGTGACAGCAACAATCCTCCTGATACCCTTGGCAATAGCTTCTTCAGTCACAATCACAAAAGCTCCTGCGTGACTTGAATTCCGCAGATGCCTGAATGGCAGAACACAAAATCAGGAGTGAAAGGAAGCCCAGATGAAAAGAAAGGAAGCCCAGGATCCCTAGCCACCTCCCTACGCCTGGGGAGCCCATAGCTGCTAGGCTGAACCCCATGAGGTCATCATCCCTCAGAGAACAGTGGGTAATTCCCTCGTATTTAAGGAAATTTCAGAACACAGCTCTGGCTAAATAAGAACAGTAGAAGCCGTAAGGGAAAGAGAGAGAAGGCCTGGGCTTAAGAGTGTTCTGACACTGGGTAGACACCATCCCTCTGGGTTTCAGTCTTTTCATGTATAAAACGGGGATAATTCTCCTCCACATGGCTGTTGTGAAATCAAATAAAATAAACATGAAGGTGCTCTATAATCCCTAACATCCAATATTAGGGCTGACAGGCTCTACATGACATAGGCTCTACATGACGTTTTTGGTCCTTTGGTGGAATGTAAGCTATATTTTTATATTCCTGCTCACAAGGTGAGAATATTGGAGGATTAGTTTTGACATCTTTCCACAACCCCTTAAACAAATAGGGTCTTATTCCTCAATAATTCTCACAGTCATTCTGTGAGGGTGGTATGAAGTCTTTGAAAGTTGTTTCAGGTTTTCGGGAAGAAGTGGCATTTACTTGAAGGCCCAATTCAGTTGGCAGAGGCCTAGGACTTGCTCCCTTAGGTCCATCACTTGCCCTCCATACACCCCACCTGTTCACTGCCTAAGGCCTGTAGGAAACCCTGGCTAGGCTTGGCTATGGCCTCAAGAATGTTCTTTCCACCAGGCTTACTCTGAAACTTTCCAAACCACCAAGACCTTCCCTAAAAGACCCCACTAGCTCTGAGGGAATATAAGTTGATAGAAACAAGTGGCTCTCCCAGGCTGTCTAGGCCAGGTCTACCTCATAGCCTGCGCAGGGGCTCTGAGACAACAGGCTTAATTCCTCAGATGCTGCTGAAGCTGGCAAAGGAAATGAGGTGAGGTGCCAGGAATGAATGGGGCTGAGACCAGACCAAGAGCTCCACGAGCACTTCATGGCCTTGCTGAATCCTGAATTCACACCAGCATTCTTGTTAGGGTCAGCCCAGGGAATTTAGGCTAAGTGTGTACACAATGCTTTTTACCTCCTCTTCCAGGAAAAGTATTTCATCACAAACCCAGGAAATGTTAATGTCAGACACTGAAGGCTCTGATTAGAGCACTGGGATTCTTGACAACACTATTTAGCAAGCGTATATCTGTGGACTTCATTTCAACCTTGGAAAAACCAGAGTTGGGGGCTGGAAATGTAGTTCATTGGTATACTGCTTGCCTAATATGTGCAAGACTCTGGGTTCCATCTCCAGCATAGTAAAACAAACAAACAAACAAATAAATAAATAATAAGCAAGCAAGCAAGAAAGGAAGCCAGCCAGGCACAATGGCACAAGCCTGAATCTCAACTATCTGGGAGACTGGAGGCAAGAGGATCATAAATATGAGGTCGGTCTGAGCAACTTAGTGAGACCCTATCTCAAAATAAAACGAGCTAGGGATACAGCCTAAGGAGAGAAGGAGGAAGAAGTGAGAAAGGAAAGAAGACATGAGCTAATCTAGCTAGCTTATTACCTCAAAGGTATTGCCAATTTAACAAAAGGCAGGTGCCACATCTATTGCTGCTCCTCCCACAGTACTCACGTTCCACCACAGAATTCAACTGAAGTGAGGGAACCAGCAGGCCCAGAGGGGTCATCCAACAGCTCAGACACTGGGACCCCAATGGAGACAACTCGCACAGGATCGGGATAAGTTTCATCAAACACAGCCCGCAAGCCCTGGATGGCTTTTGCTGCTGCCAGGGGACAATCTTGGGTGTAGACAGGCTGCCAAGAAAGAAGAAAAAAAAAAAAAAAAAAAACTGGGAAAAAATATTTCCTGAAGATGAACCAAGAGTCACAGAGAACAGCTACACGAGAGGCTGAGGCAGGAGGATCACAAGTTCAAGGCCAGCCTTTGCATCTTATTGGGTTCAGTGGTGTGGACCTATTGGCAGGACTCCAAGGCTCTAACCCTAGCTCTGCCTGGCATGTGCCCCAAGCCTCCTGAAATAATGTACCAGTACAAGACAAAGGGATCAAGATGGGAATTTCCAACATTTTGTTAAACTGTAAGCCAATTCACATGTGGATGCATGTAGGTAAATAGACATTAAACAGAAATATAGCTGGGCACAGTGATACATGCTTGTAGTCCCAGATACTTTGGAGGCTGAAATGGGGGGATCACTTCAGACAAGAAGTTTGAGACCAGCCTGAACAACACAGAGAGAATCTTCACACATAGAAACAGATAACTAGAAGAGGTCTGGTTGTGCTAAGGAGGGAACAGGTTAAAGACTGCTCTTTCCCACCACCAAACACCACCTTTGCCCACTACAAAAGCAGTTCGGAAAATTACCTGTTTTAAGCAAAGCTATGTGCAAGACACAATATGGTATAATAGAATGAAAGCACTTGAACTGCTGAGCCTCCATGATAAATGGGAAAGGGTGACGGTCATGAACTTAGACAAGTCCAACCTACCTTGGCTGCCTCAATCATCTCATTAGCAATCTCTTCGGCCTTCTTGATCTGTTGGGTGGACATAGCTCCCTTAGCAGTGAAGTCAAATCGAAGGCGATCAGGAGCAACCAGTGAGCCTTTCTGATCAGCTTCCCCAAGCACTGAGCGCAGGGCAAAGTTCAGAATGTGCGTAGCTGTGTGGTTGCTCATGACAGGTCTCCGCCGGGGCTGTAAAGGGGAGAGGTGGCTGATATTTGGGGAATGATTGGATAGCTATAACAAATGGCCAGTCATCCCCCAATACTAGAATTTTCAGTTAGATACATGGCTGTCCAGAGTAAAAACTTCATTTTCCAGCTTCCCTTGAAGGCAGTAAGTTCTGGCATATGACTAAGTTCTGGCAAAGAGGATGTGAGCAGAAGTGATTAGTACCCTTAAGAGAAGGGGTGTGCACCTTTCACTTTCACTTTCACTTTCTAAAACCAGAATAGTCAACTATGGCCTATGGGCCAAATCTGGCCTATTGTCTATTTTTATAAATTTTTATAAATAGTTTTTTTGGAACACAGTTAAACTCATTCATTCACATACTGTCTACAGCTGCCTGTGCACTACTAGAGCAGAACTGAGTAATTGTGATAGATAGCATGTGGTCCACAATGCCAAAATAGTTACCATCTGCCCCTTCATGAAAAATAATTTGCTAACCTCTAGTGTAGACCATGGGTCTGATAGTTATCATTACAGACCATGAAGTCCTGGGCAAACCCCAGGAATGATGGAGCACCAAGTGAGGAGAGGCTGAGCTCTGTAATTCTGTGGAGCAGAGTCTTATGTTACCTTGGACTTCTAGGTGTGAAATATACATTGCTATCTCACTTTAAACTATGGTTTTGGAGCTCTGCTATCACATGCAGTAGAGCCTAGTTCTTAACTAATTTAAGCTTCTGAAGAAGTGCTTAATGTTAGAAGAGAAATCCATGAAACAAGTCCATAGGATCTCAACAGAAAGTAGTGGTAAAACCACTGTCGAAGGAACATGCAGGTTTTACTCAGTCACATCCCTCACAAGCCATAAAATGTACCAAAATTTACTCCTGCACCCTACTTATAATTTCACTTAGGAAGGACAATGATGGGACAATATAAAACTGAAGGAGATGATTACTAACAAGATCCATAGGGGCCAATATTATGCAACTCACCTCATCAATAAACAGCCGGACCTGATCCCCTACTTTCAAGTTGCCGTAGATTGTTCCTATGTGGAGCACATACCCTCCTCGCACCTGAGCATTCTTCACTGTGAACTCAGTTTTCTAAGGGGAGTCAAGCAAGAAACCAACAAATTATTTTTTCAAGAAACATCAATTCTCTCTCTAAATTTATGTGTGAGCCTAGTGTGGTGGTGATCCCCATGACTCAGGAGGATGAGGCAGGAAGACTACAAGTTCAAAACCAGCGTCAGCAACTTAGCAAGGCCCTAAACAACTTAGGGCAACCCCATCTCAAAATATAAAAAGGTCGGGGCTGGGGTTGTGGCTCAGTGGTAGAGCGCTTGCCTAGCATAAGCGAGGCCCTGGGTTCGATCCTCAGCCCCACATAAAAATAAATAAGTAAAATAAAGATATTGTATCCAACTGCAAATAAAAAATAAATATTTTTAAAAAATAAAAATAAAAAGATCTGGAGATGTCGCTTAGTGGTATATTGCCCTAGGTTCAATCCATGGTACCCAACAAAAACAAAACAAAAAAAATCTAAGTGTGTGTGTGTATAAATTCACATTAAAATTAAATTCATATATGTTAAATATTAAAATTAAAATTAACATGTATAAAAATTCTCTCTTCAGGGGCTGGGGATGTATCTCAGTGATAGAATGCTTGCCTACTAAGCAAAAGGCCCTGGGTTCAATCCCCAATACTGAGAGGAAAAAAAATTCTACCTTTACATATATAAATTGTACACATACATGTATTCTCTTAAGACAATCTTGGGGCTGGGGATATAACTCAGTTTGTAGAGTGCTTGCCTTACATGCACAAAGTCCTGGGTTCAAACCCCAGCACTACAAAAAAAAAAAAAAAAAAAAAGCCCTCTTTAGTGGTTTCTATCTATATACATATATACAATACCATTACATGTGTTAAATATACATACATATACACAAGATTGAGAAGCATCTTCAAGAATTTGAAAGCCATTATAAATAACCAGACAGTGTTTCATCCAGGCCAAACCTGGCAGAGTGTGGTGGCACATGACTGTAATCCCAGCTACTTGGGAGGCTGAGGGAGCAGGATAATAAGTTTGAGGACAGTTTCAGAAACTGAGACCCTGTCTCAAAATAAAAATGGCTAGGGATGTAGCTCAGTGATAAAGCACCTATAGGTTCAAACCCCAGTACTGGGGTGGGAAGCGGGTAGAAAAAAAAAACAGAAGCCAAACTCAGCAGTGGCTAAGCTAAGGGCTGAGTTTCCTACAAGGATGCTTGCCATTCAGAGAACTACCTCTCCTTATTCATGAGGAAAGAATGCAAGAACTAGGGATGACCCATGTACCCTGTTTCCAAGGATCTTCCTTACAAGGATACCTAATGGTCAGGAAAGCAACAAGTATAAGCAGCACCTCTGTTGGTTGTAGAAACACCGACAACGAAACCCAACTCAAAGATCTATTGAATGAATTGGTGTTAATATACTTTGTATACACCCAGAGATATGAAAAAATGTACTCTACATGTGTAATAAGAATTGTAATGGGGCTGGGGATGTGGCTCAAGCGGTAGTGCGCTCTCCTGGCATGCGTGCGGCCCGGGTTCGAGCCTCAGCACCACATACAAACAAAGATGTTGTGTCCGCCGAAAACTAAAAAATAAATATTAAAAAATTCTCTCTCTCTCTCTCTCACTCTCTCTTAAAAAAAAAAAAAAGAATTGTAATGCATTCTGCTGTTATATATAAGTTAAAAAACATTAATTAAAAAAAAATATATCTATTAGGTGTGCTCCTCAAGGCCTGGAGTGCTGAGGAGCAAAAGAAGGTTCTGGGCTTCATAGTCATGCCTCCCTAGCTAACATGGAAGAACTGCTGGCTTACATCCTCGCTGCAGTCATCAACCTTCACCAGGTAGCCTTCATCGTAGATCTGCCCTCCTTGTTCAGCATAGAAACAGGTCTTGTCCAGCACCACTCCACACTCCTGGCCCGTAGACACCTCTTCCACAAACATCTTCTCCCTGTGCAGAGCCAACACTGTGGCCACTGCACTCTCAAACACTGCTCGGTGGAAATGCAAAGATGGGAGAAGACAAGATCAATGACTCTCGTGCACTTTGTTTTCTTTCTTTTTTGGTGTTGGGGAATCAAATCCAGGACTTCACCCATTGCTAGGCAAACACTACCACTGAGCTATGTCCCCAGCTCCATTCACACATTCCTAGATGGCTTTTGTTGGTTTTGATTTTTCAAATCCTTCTTAGGTCCTGATTGTCCAATTTTATTAAAAAGCAAGCCCATTACATGCTTTGTGCATGTAAGGCAAGCACTCTACAAACTGAGCTATATCCCCAGCCCCAAGAGTGTCTTAAGAGAATACATGTATGTGTACAATTTATATATGTAAAGGTAGAATTTTTTTTCCTCTCAGTATTGGGGATTGAACCCAGGGCCTTTTGCTTACTAGGCAAAAAAGAATTAGCAGGCTGGTTTTACACCACATGATGCATTCTAGGACTGAGGAGTTTCCTGAGATGCAAGCTTTCAGTGTTAACCCTGGGATAACTCTGGGCAAACTAGACAGTTGGTCACTCTAACTCATAGACACTGAATAGAAACTTGATAAATCTGATTAAATCTTTTAGTAACAAAGGTGGGTGCACTGGCACATGCCTGTAATCCCAGCTACTTAAGAGGCCGAGACAGGAGGATTGCAAGTTTGAGGCCAACTTCAGCTAAATAAAATATAAAAAGGACTGGGGATGTGGCTCAGTGGTTAAGTAGTACCCCTGGATTCAATCCCCAGTACCAAAAAAAGAATGTATTCAATTTGTGTGATCACTTGGATAGACTTTGGTCTAAGACTGCTCTCTGATAGGGCAAAAATGCAAAAGCTTGTATTGCTTATTTATTTCTTTTGTTTCTTAACTTTAAAATGCTATATACTGATGCAAAATTCAATTGCCACTGTTTCAGGGTCAACTGCCTGATTCCTTGAAGGTGGTTACAAATTGAGGAAACTGGTAAAGGATACACAGAACCTCCCTGCAATTCTATTTTTTACAACGTCCTCTAACTGTAATTCTAGAATAAAGTTAATAAAAATGAAACCACCAGCCCAGGATGCTTTTGCGAATAAAAGTGCAGCACATCCAGGTGTGGTGGTGCAAGTCTATAGTACCAGCTACTTAGAAGCCTAGACAGAATTGCTTCTTGAGTCCAAGAGTTTGAGAGGTGCCTGGATAACAAAGCAAGACCCCATCTTTAAGAAAGAAAAAAAAAAAAAAAAGAAATAGCCTGACACAACTGTATAGCATTAAGGGAAAGGCTTTTGGGAGATCTGCTGCAGGGCACCTGATCTCTCAAAACACTCTAGATAAGGGGCAAACAGCTCAGAAGAAGGAGCCCAGCAACATACCATAGCTACCATTGGAATCTGAATAGTAGTTATACTTTGGAGAATCGTCTGTGGCCTCCAGACCCGTTGCCCGAAGCTCTTCAATAGCATAAATGTCCAGCATAATGAGGTCTTCCCCACCTGCTCCTTTGCCCTGTGACTTCAGCTGTCAATAAGAGACAAGCATTAGTTACCTTAAAGTGTGTAGGGGAAGAGAACCTTAAAGCCTGGACCATATATATATACATACATACATACCTTGGGTATCGTTGCAAAACTATACCCAAGGTAAAGCTCTAGAACAGCATTTTCCAATCTTGGCACTCTACTGACATTTTAGGCCAGTTCATTATTTTTTGTGGACATGGTCTCTTGCATCAGAGAATGTAGAGTAGCATCCCTGGCCTATACTAACGAGATGACAAGAGCATCTCGCCCCTAGTTGTGAAAATCAGAGATATCTTCATGTATTATTGCCAAATGGCCCCAAAAGGTGCAAATTTACTCCCATTTGAGATCCTCTAGTCTAGGGAAAAAATTTCAAAGACCTCAATGGAAGGAAAGTCATGGTTGCTTTGTAGCCAAGTCTTGCCTGGCTTTCAAGGTATTGGGTTTCCTGATCACTCTCACATTCCTTACCTGGGCTAGTTTCCTCTCCTCTTCAAAGCCATCCATATCTACCACCATGCCCTTCTCTTCAGCAATCAGTCCAGTGAGATCCACTGGGAACCCATAGGTGTCATACAGGAGCCAAGCAGTGTCCCCTATATAGCACAAGGGAGTTGCATCAGAATAACATGGACAGCCCCCTTATTTTCCATGTGGAATCCTCCCAAGAGGATGCTGGGAATGACCAAAGGGATTAGAGTCAAGGCAAGTCAATATTAGTCCTTGGACTTGTCAGAATACCCATAAATCTATTGGAAGTGACCTGGAGGAAGTACAGGGTTCTTGGTAAAGTTCATTTCTTGATTTGAATTAGTGTGTTCGGTTTGAGAAAATTCAGATTCTTCCCTTTATACATAATACTTCAATTAAAAAAAAAAAAAAAAAACAAAACTGGGCTTGTAATTCCAATGGCTTGGGAGGCTGAGGCGTGAGGATAGGGAGTTTAAAGCCAGTCTCAGCATTTCAGCAAGGCACTTAGCAACTCAGCGACCCTCTCTCTAAATAAAATACAAAAAATATGGCTGGGGATGTGGCTCAGTGGCTAAGCATCACTGGGTTCAATCCCCAGTACCAAAAAAACAAAACCAAAAACAAAAATCCTTTGAAATTAATTATCCATTTGGTGAAAAATAAAGCAAGTTGCAAAATGGTATATGCCAAATGTTCCCACTTTTGCTGAAAAGCATACACATATATACAAATACCTATGTGCATTTCAAGCATTTAGAGAAAAATCCTGAATACACCAAACAAACTCTATTACCTCTGAAAAATAATTTGGGGAAAGGATTTTCACTTTTGTATTGTTTGAATACCTTACCATAATAAAGTATAACATTTATAATTTTACTCTTAATCCCATTTTACACCAAAAGCAGTTTGACCCAGCTATGCTCAGCCTCGGCACACATGGGAGCCCCATTGTAGGCCTGTGAATGAGGGCTTTGCCTTTCCTAGAAAGATGCCACAGCCAGTATGGAGGAAGCCACAAACTGTGCCTCACCAGGAATGGTCTTACAGTCTCCCAGGCTCTGAATTTTCCGGTCCAGGATGCGACGTCCTCTGCTGAGAGTCTTGAGAAACTGAACTTCTTCTTCATTAATGATGTCCTTCACCATGTCTGGGTCTTTCTTTAGCTCGGGAAATGCATCTCCCTGACAAAGAAGGGGGGTGCTCAAGCCAGAGACCATTCCAGGACCCCTCTTACAAATGCCCATTAATAACATGCTGCCTCCCACTCTATCCCTCTTAGAATATGGCTTTAGCACAAAAGAGGTACCAGGGAAATGAACCTACCAGGGACTGGACAACAACATCCACTAATGTAGCAAAGAAACCCCTGCTGGCATTGAGTTTCTCGTGGGAGTATCGAACAGCCCGGCGGAGAATCCGTCGCAACACGTACCTGTAAGAGGCAAAATCTAGTGCCCTGGCAGGCAACATTCCCAGCTGAGGGTCCTGTCATAGCACCTTTATAATTCCACCCAAGACAACATGACCAACTTTCTGTCTTGCTTTTTTTTTTTTTTTTTTTGCGGTGCTAGAGACAGAACATAGGGCCTCATGTGTGCTAGGCAGGTGCTCTACTACTGAGCCACATCCCCAGCCCTTTGACTTGCTCCTGCATAGACTTTTTTCTATCCTAATCCTGCTTCTTTTTGTTTCTCCCAAAGTCACTAAGATTAATTCCAGCATAAACTCAGTAATACACCCCCAACTGCATGTCAAAGATTAGCTAGGCTAAACCCTAGTTTGTTGTCTTTCCACGTTTGGCTACCCAGAGAGAGGCAAGAACAAACCAGATGCATGTGATCTCAGGCCCTTCCTGTCAGTAATAAAATTTCCTGGGGATAGTTAATACCTGAACCTATCCACCCCTGCCAAATTTCTATCATAAAACCTTAAATAAAAGACTCAAGATAGTGATATAGTGGCATCTCTTTAACATAAGCAGAAATTCCCTTTATTCCTTAAAAAGAAAAAATCCTTCCACCTACCCAGAAGACAAAAACCAATAATAAAGTCTGGTATTAAGTTTCAAAGAGTCATAAAACTCATGGTATCTGTCCAAATACTGCCCAGTATGTATATACTCACCCCCGCCCTGTGTTGTCAGGCCGGCCGCCATCAGCCAATGCCACAGTAATGGTCCGAGCATGATCAGCCAGCACCCTGTAGGCCATGTCAATCCCATCAGCATCCTCAGCACCAACTTTCCCAGTGTACGGCCGGGCACCTGTGCCCTACAGGTAAACACCCAGACAAGCCCATTAGCAGACAGCCCTTCTGGTGCTGCCTTGGCCAAGGAGGGTCTTAAAGGATTGAGGAGCATTGGGAGAAAGGATGACCATCTTGCCAGATCCCATAACCCCAGGAAAGGCGACCCTAGGAAAAGCAAAAACCCTCCTGCCAGCCCCTTACACTCAACAAATTGTACTGTCTTGTGCCTAGAGTCTCATGCTACTGGCAATGAAATAAGCAGATGGTAAAAGGTACCAATGGCTGACAAAGCATATAGTGATTTATCTTTGAGTGCTGCAAAGATCATCAGCACTGCAAAGCCTAGAAACCTCCATGGAAGTTTCAATCTTTGCAACAGGACCAATACCTTCTGAATGGCTTCAAAGTAAGGAACAAAAAGGTCAGTGTCATAGTTAGACATCTTGTTCTGCAGCACAGACACCAGTCGCTCCAGCCCCATCCCTGTGTCAATGCTTTTCTTGGGAAGAGGTTTCAGAATGCCATCTGTCTCCCTGTATAATCCAGAGAAAGGAAGAAGCTGAAGCAAGGACTCAGGTTGTCACCTCTTCAGGTCCTGCTGGTCAAAACTCACAATGCAGTTTATAGCCTGTGACTATTTGTCATTTGCTTTTGTCTGGTTTGGTGACAGGGGAGGGGAGGAGAGAAAGGCAAAAGAAAGGGTAGTACTTTGGGGTCCATTTTAGAATGAGGAACACTTCAGAGAAATGAGCTTTAAAATAGCAGCTCAAATGTCAACAGGAACGCCATTACAGGAGTAGCCCTCAAGGTACTATAAGGGATAAAATTAGTTTATAAAAGAATAGGCTTAGCTCTACCACAGAGATCGGTGGAGAAACCTGAGAATAAAATTTAAAGAACTGCCATAAGATCTCACGTCTCTAGAGGTGACATGAGTATTGCTCCACTGTCCCTAAAGATTAGGGTCTGAAAAGAACCTTCAGCCACAAAGACGATCACGTAGCTGATTCCTCTTTCTCTGCTTGACTCAAGGAAAGGTTCTCCTCTTAGCAGGATTGAAGCAGGATCCCATTGCTACCTGTTATACTGGATGAACACAAGGTTCCAGATCTCTAGCACATTGGGGTCATCCTGATTGACGAGGTGTGCAGCATCCCGACCACCAATCCGGTCATAATGGATCTCACTGCAGGGACCACATGGGCCTGTGTCACCCATCTCCCAGAAGTTATCCTTCATGTTGCCAGGGAGAATTTTGGTGTCATCCAGCCTACACACAACAGGAAAGATAAGCCCAGTTACAGTCACTGACAAGAATCCTGCCAAGACTTGCTTCCACCACAAAAAGAGATCCTTATGATTTCTCCTAAAGAAGGCCTGCTCTTTGCAATTACTAATATTAAGCCTAGCCTACACACAAATCCTAATAAAGTTTATTTTATTTTATTTTTTTACTTTGAGACAGGGTCTCACTAAGTTGCTTAAGGCCTCACTAAGTTGCTCAGGCTGGCTATGAACTAGAGATCCTCCTGCCTAAGCCACCCCAACCACTGGGATTATAAACCTGCACCACCATGCCCAGCTAACAAATGTTTTCTTTGCAAATGATCCTTCATCTTTCAAAATGACTGTTATGCTTTGTAAGTGGAGGTGGTCTGTTCATAACAAAACTCATCAAATTCAACTGCTTAGGGCCTGGGGGCATAGCTCAGTGGCTATATGAATGCTTAGCATGAGGCCCTGGGTTTAATCCCTAGCTTCCCCCTCCAAAAAAAAAAAAAAAAGGAAAAAAGGAAGGAAAATTTAATAGTTAATGTAATAGTGTTGAGAGGTGGTGGGACTTTTAGAGGTAATTTGGTCATGAGGACTTAACCTTCAAGAAGAGATTAATACAGCTCCTGCAAGATGGGGTTAGTTAAGCTGGACACAGTTGCACTGTGGTTTTGGAGGCTGAGACAGGATAGCAAGTTCAAAGTCAGCCTCAGCAACTTAGGCTCTAAGTAAATCAGTGAGACCCTGTCTCAAAAAAAATAAAGAGGGCTGGGGATGTGGCTCATTAGTTAAGTGCCTCTGGGTATGGATATGGGTCAGTGGTTAAGTACTTCTAGGTTTAATCCAGGTACCAAAAAAAGAGGGGGGGGGGGAAGGAGGGAGAGGGTGTTAGTAATATTGAGAGCAGAGTTCTGTGAGTGTATGAGGCTGGGCATCAAACTCAGGGCCACATGCTTGCTAAGTACACACTTTACCACTAAGCAACACTCCCAGCTCAAAAAAAAAAAGAATTAAAAGAATTAAAAACCATTTGCTTTGTTGAAAGTTGCTAAATAATAAAGCACTCAAAAGAGATCTTGCTCATTTGATAAACAAAGTACAGGATATATATAAAGTCAAGTAAAACAAGATTTAAGTACAGTGAAAGTAATTTTTTTTTTTTTTTAAAAAGTCAGCCACAGTGGCACATGCCTATAACCCCAGCTACTTGTGAGGCTAAGGCAGGAGGATCTCAAGTTTAGGACAGCCTGGGAAACTTAGTGAGACTTGTTTGTCTCAAAAAGCAAAGCAGGGTAGGGGGCATGGCTAAGTTGGTTCCATCTGCATTACAAAAAAAAAAAAAAAAATCAATTAAGAAAAGACAGGGCTATGGTTGTGGCTCGGCGGTAGAGCACTCGCCTAGCATGTGCAAGGCTCTGGGTTCAATCCTCAGCAACACATGAAAATAAATAAAAATAAAGGCACGTGTCCAACAACAACTAAAAAAAAATTAAAAAAAAAAAAAAAGAACAAATGATACAATACTGCGTCCAAGTATAACAAGAGAGTTAATAAGAAAATAAGACAATGACAACATGGACACCCCAGTCCCCTATATTCAGATTCTCCTTGATACAGCACAAATACTATTAAGATTTCAATATTATTTTAAGTGTTCAAACACAAACACATATAACTCATCCATTGTGGTCACTTTTATAATACATTATACATTAAACTTTAAAAAATTTTTCTTTTTTCTAATCCTGTTTGATACCATTACATTTTCATAAGAAATAAATTATTTCATATAAAGAACACCACTTTTGGGCTGGGGATGTGGCTCAAGCGGTAGCGCGCTCGCCTGGCATGCGCGCGGCCCGGGTTCGAACCTCAGCACCACATACAAACAATGATGTTGTGTCTGCCAAAAACTGAAAAATAAATATTAAAAAAAAAAAAACCCTAGAGGTTTAAAAAAAAAAAAAAAAAAGAACACCACTTTTGAAAAAAACTAGTCTACAAAAATATGAAAAAGGGCTGGAAGACTACGTACAGAGTATACAATTACTGAAAAATGATTAATATTAGAGACTTTCATTTCCTATTTTCAACATTTCAATAGCATTTAAATGTTTACAACACATGCATTAGAAACACAATTTTTTTTGGGGGGGGGGTGGGAAAGGTAATGGGAATTGAACCTGCGACACTTTATCACTGAACTACATCAACAGCCCTTTTTATTTTGTGACAGATCTTGCTAAGTTGCAGAAGCTGCCCTCAAACGTGAGATCCTCCTGCCTCAGCCTCCAGAGATTATAGACAGGCAACACTGCTCCTGGCTAGATACACAATTTTTTTTATATTTAATTTTTTTTAGTTGTAGTTGGACATAATACCTTTATTTTATTTATTTATTTATTTTATGTGATGCTGAGGATCAAACCCAAGGCCTCACACATCCTAGGTGAGCGCTCTACTGCTGAGCCACAACCCTAGCCTCAGATACACAATTTTTTAAAAAAATATTTTTTAGTTGTTGATGAACCTTTATTTTATTTATTTGTATATGGTACTGAGAATTGAACCCAGTGTGTCACGCATGCTAGGCAATGCTACCACTGAACCACAACCCCAGCCCCTATATACACAATTTTTAAAAATTTATAAAACACAAAAAATGAGGGACTCTTGTGTCAGCTTTCAACAATAGAATGACTGAACATACTAAGAAGCAATGAAGCCGGGTGTGATGACACATGCCTGTAATCCCAGGGGCTTGGGAGGCTGAGACAGGAAGATTGTGAGTTCAAAGCCAGCCTCAGCAACAGTGAGGCACTAAGCAACTCAGTGAGACCCTGTCTCTAAATAAAATACAAAATAGGGTTGGGGATATGGCTCAGTGGTGGAGTGTCCCTAAGTTCAATCCCCAGTACCCCCCCCCCCCCCAAAAGCAATGAATACATCAAAAGATATTTACTCCTGGGGCTAGAGATATGTCCAGTGTAGAACATGTGCCTAGCAAAGCTCTGGTTTTGGAACTCCAGCAGAGGAGGAAAAATAAAAAAAGAATAATTACTCTCAGTCACCCTAACGTACATCACAAACAAACATCCCAAAATGAGAAATGGCAATGTACTTAAAACCATAAGATTTTGAAATCAAAATCATAAACTCTGGCACTGACTTTAGTAATCACTTATTCTTCTCTACTCTCTGCAAATGAGTCGCATTCTCACCCCAAATTTTGCCAGATCTGTTTGCACTCCAGATCTGGTTCTAAGCCAGCTGCTTCATCTCCACCAAAGTATGTAACATACAGTCTTTCAACTGGAATGCCAAATTCTTGGGTGAGAAGTTCCAGAGCCATTTTACAGGCCAATTCCTACAAAAATAACAAAATGAAAGATAAAGAACATGGCCAAACCAAAATATCCTGAGAACATGAAAACTATAATATCTTCACTATAAACTCAACCAAATTCAGGATGAATTTATGTAAGAAATACAAACTGAAATCATCAAATCACAGATATTATTTCTAGGGGTATTAGAATTAACAAATGTCCTTCACTATTAATCTTCTAGATGATAATATTTCATGCTTTAAAACAAACAAACTTGTTTCCTTACTGGAAATGATCCCTTTATTTAATAAACTCCAAAGGTTCTTCTGCACTGAGCTTACCTTGAAGTAATCTCCAAAAGACCAGGAGCCCAGCATCTCAAAGAAGGTGTGATGGTAAACATCCTTGCCCACGTCATCCAGGTCATTATGTTTGCCTCCAGCCCTGATGCATTTCTGGGTATTGGCTGCTCTGCTCAGTTTTGCCATAGGGTGAGATGGATCAATAGTGTTCAAGAAGATAGGTTTGAACTAAAAAAAGAGAACAGGACAGTATGACTTTTGAGCTGCAGATTATGTCAGGTGGCCACAACCTGGCAGGAAAAGAACACACACAAATTGTGCTTTGGATTTAGTGAGCCTAGAACATAAGCACTTAGAAGCAGGTAGCTTGATGGAACAAGGCAGAAGTGAGCAGCTTCTTCCCAAAACTAATTCCCTAAGGATTTCCACCACTGCCAAAGATACCACCTATGCTAGGGAAGACCTGCCAGATGGAAGTGGCCAAGGGTTTTTCTTCTTCACAAGTCTCCAATGTTCAGGGTTTATGTAATCCTCCTGGAAGAATTTATTCTAAAAACTGATATGCTTGTTTAGGAATAAAAGTGAGAAAGAAAATTTGAGACATATTAATGGAGTGAAATTTGCACAGCTTGGTGAATAACTTAATGTGTAGAAATAGTATTTCCTTGCTGAAGACTTTTCCAATCATACTTAGATGTATCACTGCTATTAGCTTTGTCTTACTCTTCCCAGTAGGAAATGTCCTACTGGGACAAAAAGCACCATTACATGTAACCATGTAATAAGTTAATTAAAATCAAATAATTAGTAATTATGATTATTACTATTATTTTTGAGTGTTGGGGATCACATCCAGGCCTCAGATATGCTAAGCATGTTCTCCATCACTGAGCTATGGCCCCAGCCTTAATTAATAATTTAAAAAATTAAAAATTCTGTTTCTTATTATAGGTGGTGCACACCTATAATCCCAGCAGCTCAGGAGGCTGAGGCAGGAAGATCTCAAGTTCAAAGCCAGCCTCAGCAACTTAGGGAGGCCCTAAGCAACTCAGCAAGACCCTATCTAAATAAAATATAAAAAAGGGCTACAGATGTGGTTCAGTGGTTAAATGCCCCTGAGTTCAATCCCTGGTACCAAAAAAACAAACAAATAACAATAACAACAACAAAAAAAAAAACCCAGTTTCTTCGTCACACTAACTTGGTAATTCCATGTGTTTGGTTGCTACCATATTGGGCCACAAAGATATGAACATTTCCATCATTGTAAAAAGTCTACTGAATAGTCCTGTGCTAGATCATGAACTCCTTAAATATAAAAATTACCTCACCCATCTCTATACATCCTGAGACTGGCATAATCCCTAAAAAAAAGTAGAAGTCCAAAAAATACCATTTTAAATTGCTTAAAGAAAAAAAGAAGGTTAAGCTATTTATGATCTTGAGGCAAAGTAGCACAAAAAAAGTTTAGGAAATGACTGCCTAGATTCAAATCCACAATCTGGCATTTACCAGCTATGTAAGCAGAGGCTACTGATTTAGAGCTTTTAGCACTCCCGTACGGATGACAACAGTGAAAGTTAAATGAGTCAACTATGTGGGAGACAACAGTACTAGCACACAGCAAGTACTACACACAGGTTAACAGTTCCTATTATTAGGAGAATATTTCCAAACACTGGACCTCTGTGGTTCTTACAGAGGCAGCTCATTTGCGAGAAGACAGTTTGTGCCCTGGTATGCCTGAATAGAACAGAACCTTTCCAGTGTTCCAGAAAACCCACCCCCTTGAAAGAGTCCACCTGAAATCATGTCCCATTTCCAGATGTATGCAGAAGACTCCTATATAACTGAAAGCATGTTTCATAATTTTACAGTTAATGATATAAAAGGAAGAAAATGTTCCCACTGCTTCCAAGTTTCCATACCAAATACATCTGAGAGAAAATAAAATGTTAATTTATCCCAGAGAGCATCCAAATGGCTGGTGGATCCCTGGGCCTGGGCTGCAGGGGAATCATAGTAGAAAGCCCTGAGAGCACTACCTAACCTGCATCCACTTCCAAGCAAGGATCACCCTAGTAAACATTTCTCAATGCCACAGACTAACCGAAAAACTTCCTTTAAATTCCTTTAAGCTGGGTGTTGTGGTGCACTCCTGCAATCCCAGTGACTTAGGAAGCTGAGATAAAAAAAATCACAAGTTTAAGGCTAACCTGGGCAAATTAGGGACCCATGTCTCAAAAGAAAAAAGAAAAAAAAGGCTGAAATGTAGCTCATTGAGAGCTTGTCCCCAAGTTCAATTCCCAGCACTGAAACTAAATTAAAAACTAAACTCCTTGGGGCTGGGGCTGGGGCTCAGTGGTAAAGTGCTTGCCTAGCCTGCATGAGGCACTGGGTTAGATCCTCAGCACCACATAAAAATAAACAAATAAAATAAAGAAATCCTGTCCATCTACAACTACCAAAATAAATAAATAAATAAAAATAAACTCCTTTATGAGGCTTGAGGCATAGTGCAGTGGTAGCATGTGCTAGACTCTAGGTTTCATCCCTGGCACCAAAAATGAAAACAAATAAAACAAACTCCTTTATGATTTCTTTTCTCTAGCAATAAAACTTCAAATATTTTGTGTTTGCCCCCAAACACAAAAACTAACAGTTTCTTCAGCAATGGATGTAATCTGGCATTGGTGGCCACCAGTTTCAGGAAAGGTGTCAAAAAGCCAGGCAACTCAGGAGGCTGAGGCAGTAGGATCATGAGTTTAAAGCTAGTCTCAGAACTTAGCAAAACCCTAAGCAACTCAGTGAGTCCCCTCTCTCAAAATAAAAAATAAAAAAGGCTGGGGATATGGCTCAATTGTTAAGTGCCCCTGGGTTCATCCCCCAATACCCCCACAAAAAAACCAAACAAATAATGTATGGTCTATAAATGAAAGCAAACCTCTGAAAGAACCCTGAAGAACCAATTTATTTTATAAAAACAAAAACAAGGGGCCTGGGGTTGTGGCTGAGTGGTAGAGTGCTTGCTTAGCACGTGCAAGGCCCTAGGTTCAATCCTCAGCACTACATAAAAATAAATAAATAATATAAAGGTATTGTGTTCAACTACAACTAAAAAAATAGATATTTTTTAAAAAAAGGGGGCTGGGGCTATGGCTCAGCGGTAGCACACTTGCCTGGCATGCGTGAGGCACTGGGTTCGATTCTCAGCACCACATATAAATAAATAAATAAGTAGATTAAAAACAAACAAACAAACAAAAAAAAAAAAAACAAGCCAAGTGCAGTAGTGCACGCCTGTAATCCCAGCAACTCAGGAAGTTGAGGCATAAGGATCATGAGTTCAAAGCCAGCCTCAGAAACTTATTAAGAACCAAAGCAACTCAGTGGGACCCTGTCTTTAAATAAAATACCAAATGGGCTGGGGATGTGGCTCAGTGGTTGAGTGCCCTTGAGTTCAATCCCTGGTACCAAAAAACAAGTCAGATATCCAGGGGCACACCTGTAATTCCAGCTACCCAGGAAGCTCAGACAGAAGACTTGAATCCAGGAGTTCAGAGCTACCATGGGCAACATTGAGACCCTCCCTGTCTGCAGAGGGGAGCAATAAAGGAAAAACTGGAGGAATGGGGATGTGACTCAATGGTAGATCACTTGCCTTGCAGTAGCACCCCCTCCTCCATAGAAAATCTTAATTAAGCTTCTCTAGAAATCTTCATCATAATTGATCTTAAGACTATCAGCAAAAAAATCTCTACAAAAGAGTTCAATGTAGTTAAGATTCCTATTTTCTGTTGCTCTATCTTACAATAATTAAATTTGGCCACAGTCCTGAAAGAGAACAGCACTCCAGATGCTCTTTACTACTTTTCACAAACATTTATCAACTTTCCTTTTTTTTTCTTTTGGTGCTGGTGATTGAATCCAGGGCCTTATGCATGCAAGGCAAGCACTCTTCCAACTGAGCTATATCCCCAGCCCCATTTATCGACTTTCTGGTAACAAAATATATATAATAATTTGTAAAGGTTTTCAAGGGAAGTGTGTCTATAAATGCAAAGTGTGATAAGAAAAACAGATTCTTTTAAGGAGGCCAGCTTCACAGAGATGTTTACATTTCAAATTCAAGAGAAGATGTTACTAATTGGGCTCCATGGTAACAGCTGGCAGGGGGAAGAAAGAAAGGAGAGAAGCTCTCCCCTTCTCAGGTGCTGTCCTTGAAGGGTTAACTTGCCCAGAACAGTGAAAGAAAAAGCTGCTTTTGTGTGAACTTCTGAGCCCCTCCCCCTACACACTGGGCATAAAGTTCTGAAACTGCCTGAACTCAGGGTTCAGAGGGATTAATTGATTATACTGAGAGCTTTACCCTCTGAACTTGGCTGCAGCCAAATAAAACTGCTTCCTGCTGTCTTTGGTGTTCTGCCTCATCTGTCCCCTAAACAGCCTAGCATGTGTGAGGTCCTGAGGTTTGATCGCCAACAGTGTAAAAAAAAGAAAAGAAAAAAAAAATTATTAAAAAAATTTTTGAACAAAATGCTGAATTTATTCATTACAAAAAAAAAAAAAAAAAGACAAAATTTTATAGACTAGATGGCAGACTATATTTTCTTACTTTTTCTGTTTTATTGAAGTGCTAGGGGTTGAACTCAGGGCCATAAGCTTGCTAGGGAAGTGCTCTATCACTAAGACACAACCCCAGACCCACACTATTATTTTTATTTAGAGAGATAAATCACATCTCTCTCTCTCTCTCTTTTCTCTTTTTAAAATATATTTATTTTATTTATTTCTATGTGGTGCTGAGGATTGAATCCAGTGCCTCACATGTGTGAGGCAAGCACTCTACCACTTAGCTATAACCCCCCCCCCCCAGCCCCTGAACGTCTCTTATCATCATAAGTAAAAATAGTTAAGGTCTGAGTACTTACTATGTGCCAAATGCCATGTTAAACATTTTGTATGCACTATGCATTCTCTCTCTCTCTTTTTTTTTTTGGTACTCTGGTACCAGGGATTGAACCCAGGAACACTTAACCACTGAGCCACACCCCCAGACCTTTTTATTTTTATTTTGAGACAGGGTCTCACTAAGTTGCTTAGGGCCTCACTAAGTTGCTGAGGCTGGCTTTGAACTTTCGATCCTCTTGCCTCAGTCTCCCGCCCGAGAGATTACAGGCCTGCATCACCATACCCAGCTTTCTTTTTCATTTTTCACTGAAATCTATGAGCAGGCAATATTATTCTTTGTTTCACAAAGAAACTAAGGTTCATGACTAGAATGTTCTGCAAGATCACATGTGAGGGCAGTGGTAGAGCACTTTGCCTAGCACTTGTGAGGTAACTTGGTTCAATCCTCAGCACCACATAAAAATAAATAAGGTTTATTTATTTTCCTTTTACAACTAAAAAAAATAAAAGATCACATGAGAAGTAACAGAACTGGGATTCTGTCTCACTCCAAGAACTGTATTTTTATCACTGCTCTGCTGCCTCCTATGTGGATAGTCAAGGAGAAAGAAATCCTTACCTGGTTCATGCCTGCATTGGCAAAGAGCAATGTGGGATCATCCAATGGGATAGTGGCAGATGAATGAACATAGGTGTGCTCATTTCTCTTGAAGAAATCTATAAATCGTGCCCGGATTTCACTTGCTGTTAGGGTTGAATCCATCTTGAAAGTCAACCCAAAGAACTTACCACAGGAAAAAAAAGAAAAAGAAAAATCAAGGGAACTGGAACTAAAAATAGGCATTACATAAGACTCCCATTTCTCAAGCCAAGTCAAAGCAAGACATAGGTAAGCTATTTAATCTTAAAACCTCTATGTTGTAATGTCCAAGGCTAAAAACATCATTAAAGCGAAACTTGGCTACACCAACAAACAGCAACCCCATCCATTCTTTTTTTCATGCCAGTCTCAATAAGCTCAATACATCAACACACCAACTAGAGTAGGAGGATCCCAAGTTTGAGGGCCACCTCAGTAACTTAGACTCTGTCTCAATATAAAAAATAAAAGAACAGGGGATATAATTCAGTGGTAGAGCATTTCTGGGTTCAATCCCCAGTACCACAAAAATAAATAGAAAAATGGAACCACCTTATTTATAACATTATCTAAAAGTCTCTAGAACTCTTTCTAGACACAACTCTACCTGAAATAAGTTATTTTGGCTGGAGTTTGGTTCCTTTTTTGTTTTTGTTTTGTTTTTCTTTTAAAGTAGTATCTACCTATTTATTCAACCAGGGTTTTGTGAGGATCGCCCCCCCACACCAAAAAAATAACCTATTTGATTGGAAGTAATTTGTAAACTGTAAGTTCTGAAGGAACAAGATAGCTAATACTTTATGTCATTTAGCATAAAATATTTTCATGAGGAGGAACCAATAAAGATGCTCACAGTAAAACATGATACCTTGACTCTCAAGAGTTATGTTTAACTACAATTTCAATTGATTTATTCACCACTTAATCAACACATTACTCAAAACCCTTCTGGCAAAAAGAGTAAAACAGGCTGAAAACCAAAGAGTGGACTATAAATCTCACACATAGGAACTGGCTGTCCATGCTAAGAGTCAAGCCTTGAATTTTCAGAAACTTTCTCCTACCACATTCTTTCTCATCCCTCCCTGTCATGGCTCTCAAAGAATCTTAACTATGGTGGCAAAAATGAATTGATGGCAGTAATTCTTCCTTTGTAGCATTACATGGCCATTTGAAAATGTTCACCATGCTGGGTGAGGTGGCAAATGCCTATAACCCAGCAGCTTGGGAGGCTGAGACAAGAGGATCATGAGTTCAAAGCCAGCCTCAGCAACTGGGAGGCGCTAAGCAACTCAGTGAGACCCTGTGGATAAATAAAATACAAAATAGAGCTAGGGATGTGGCTCAGTGGTCAAGTGACCCTGAATTCAATCCCCAGTACCAAAAAAAAAAAAAAGTTCACCATTTCTTTATTTAAATGGACCACTTGAGGTAGATAAGCAATTACATTCCAAAAGACATTTGAATTTCCCATTTTTGCTTACTCATTCAACATAATGAATGCATACTATGTGCAGGGAATCAAGAGGAACTACAGTATATGTCCTTCATGGGGAGACCATCATATACAGAAATAATTACAGTGTTGTACAAAATGATCTAATATGTTGGCTATAAGCCCTAAGGAGTCTGGGACTATCAAAAGCTGTGTCTCACTACAACTCATTCATTTTTTTTCAATAGAAAATCTACATGGGATACAGAGGTAGCACAAAGACAGGACTTCAAATTCCGCTTTCCAGCAGGAACTGTAAAGATCTTGGCTAGATTAAATCACACTGTGGCTCCAGGCACAGGACCTTGTAACAAGCTCTCCCTCCATGTGCCAGGTAAGCTCCCTACCCACCCCTACTTCTTTCCCTTTTCCTAGTTAAATTTTCCATTTTGATATCTGAATTCCAAAGAAACTTATTTAAGGAAGCCTTCGCTTCCGACATTAGACTCATAGTCCCAAGTGTCTCCCTTCGTAATTTCCAAATGCATTTGATGGCTGTTTAAGACCGGTCTCTCATCGGGATGTAAGTTACATCTCAGTGGGTACCGGGGCTGTTTTTGGCTATTACAGTTTATCCCCGGTATCTAATACACTGGTTGCTAAATGCCTATTTCATGATCATTTATACCAATCCTTTGACAACAAACTCGCATATTTTAAAGCACAATAGGAAACTCAGATTGTCTGAAAGAGTAATAGCAGAACATGATTCTCCGGGTAAGCCTGGGCTGGTATCAACTATTCCGTTAATTAATTAACTTATTTTTTTATTAGTTGAGGAATTGAGGGAATAGCTCCCAGAAGGACTCCGACCATTCGGGTCACGCTTCTCTGAACCCCCACTCACCGCTAGGAGACTAAAATTGGGAACTCGATGGCCAACGTGATCCTCGCAAGGCCTGGGTCCTCAGCAACTCCACCCGAGACGGCTCCACCTCCAGCGCGCCAAGGGGCTGGCAAGGGCCGCTCTCGCGCTGCCGCCCGGACTCGGGCCCCGCTCCAGCCCAGGCCCGGCTTCCCGTGGCCACGCGGGAGCTGGCCCGGGCACCCCCGCAGTGCTCCTTTTCCCCTAGGCCCGGGTCCCTCCCAGAGCCGCAGAGGTCTGAAATTTGCCTGCCACCCACTAGGGTCCCGTTCCTAACTCCTCCCTCAGAGCCCACCGGAGGCCCGAGGTTACCTGCTCTCTGAGAGGAGCAAAAGCACAGCAGTACCCGCCCCGGGCTACAACCCGCCGCAACCCGCATCGCCCTATCCAATCAGTGCGTGCCAAAGGAAAGTGCTCCGCTACGATCTACTCCTAGGAAATATTATTGGTCAACATATATGCCAATCAACTTGATCACGAATCAGCTTATTAATCGGCTTCTGGAAAGGCGGCTCTAGCTTGGCTGATGCAATGGCTGAGAAAGATGGGCAGAGTGTGTCACGTGACGGGGATGGAGGCTGGCTCCTGGAGACCGACATTTTGATTTCCTCATGGGAATTACTAACAGTTCACATAGTTAACAACAGCTGTAGCGTGTGTAGTAGAGGTCTTTGGTATACTTCTCTTAGTTCTAGTTATAGAATTATGTGCAGAACTCAACGGTTCTTATTGTGCTCATGTATACACTTGTTCTTCAGACCTTCAATTTCATGTGGAAGAAATGATCTAACAGTAAAAGACACCTGGCCCTCCATTTGTCTTTGAAAACTAAGCCGGGCATCGTGGCACAGGCCTGTAATCCAGTGACTCGGGAAGCTGAGACATAAGAATTGCAAATTGGAGCCCAGCCTCAGCAACTTGGCAAGACCCTGTCTCAAAAATAAAAAGGGCTGGCGGTATGGCTCAATAATAGAGCTCCCCTGCGTTCAATCTCTAGCTTAAAAAAAAAAAAAAAAAAAGAATGTAGCTCAGTGATAAAGTGCCCTTTCAATACTCAGTACCAGTAAATAAACTGTGTAGTAGGTGTTGGCATCCCTTTTTTACAGATGAGCAATGAGCAAATGAATTTGTCCAACTCCATATTGAACATTAAGTCGCAAAGTCAGAATACAAACTTTTGTCTCTTTAATCACTTCTTTATTACATACATCATCTGTATATCCAAATACACGGAGGAAAATTGTACTGTTCATAACTTGGCTACAGACAGTGCAGAAGAATATAGTTTTTAAAGTAAAATAGCATCCTATACAAATATGTAAAGCTCCTAAGTCAGTAAAAATAAATTGCTTGATTAATTCCCCACTTCACAACAACTCACTAAGAGTAATCATACTAACAATTGTTGAGTACTTAGTATACATCAGGTACTGATCTAAGCTTTTGATCCTCACAACCAGCCCCAGAAGCAAAGCTTTAGAAAGTTTGATGGACCTGAAGGGATGTGTATTCCTCAACCATTAATTCCTCAAATAAGTAACTACCATGTGTTAGTCCCTAAGGATCAACATTTTAAAAAAGGTAGACACTGCCCTACTCTCATGGAGTTCCAGGTCACAGAGACAGACATTCAGCGACAAATGACAAAGTTGGATATCAAAAACACGTCCTCTGCCGGACGCTAGTGCTGGTCTTTGCCCGTCGTTCCCCCCTCGCTCCCCCAAAGTCCCTGGTCTTGCACTAGACAGGCCTGTCCCATTCTGTCAGGGGATTGGCTGGGCGGCTGGCTTCCAGGCCTCCACCAATGAGGCTGAGGCTTATCCTGGGCAATGAGTGGCAGTTGGGGGAGTGTAACCGCCATGCTGAGCCGTGATGGCTTGGGCTGCCAGCCGTGGCCGAGGCCGGGGGAGGTTTTCACTCGCTCTGGCTGTGAGTCGTGTGAGTATATGGGAAGGTAGAAACAGTCCCTGTTTTCCCGCATTTCAGCGTCTTCCTTGCCCCTACCTCTGGGGGCAGGGGGATAATAGAATTTATTCAGGCTTCATCATAAGCCAGGCACTAGACCTCAAGGCCTTTGCTTTTGTGATCCGGTAGATTCCTTTGCCGTGTGTTATATACCTATGATTTTAGAGGAAAGTAAGGCTGCCCAAGACCACGTGGGAGCAGACGCAAATCCAGGTGTTCTTATTCCCTTAAAACCTCTCTCCACACTCCACTTTGGAAATCAGGTTCTTCCTTGGCAGGAGTCTCGCCATGCTCATATATATGTTGGGGGTGAACTAGGAAAGTCTATACCACTGAGCTACAACCTCAGCCCTTTTTATTTTTTCATTTGAAGCAGGGTCTCCCTGAGTTGCTTAAGTCCTGTTAAATTGCTGAAGCTGGCTTTGAACTTGCTATCTTCCAACCTCAACCTCCTGAGTCGCTGGGATTATAGGTGTTGGCCACCATACCTGGCTTTTAGTGGTTTTTTTTTTTTGGGGGGGGGGTGTTATTTTTTTAATATATATTTTTATATAGATTTTTTAAAATTTATTTTTGTGTGGTGTTGAGGATTGAACCCAGGGCCTCGCATGTGTGAGGCGAGTACTCTATGACTGAGCCACAACTCCAGCCCTTTTTGTTTGTTTTAATAGAAAAAGTAATACATGCTAAAAGTGTATACAGGAAGAACAAGTGTCAATTCCAGAATAGCTGTTGTCTTGATATGGGTATGGAGGGGGACTTCAGTTGAAGTTTTTTATTCATTTGTTTTGTTTTTCAATGCTGGTGATTAAACCTAGGGCCTAGCACGTGCTAGGCAAACTCTCTATACTGAGTGACATCCCCAATAACCACCTTTCTTTTTTTAATGAAAAAAAAATTCTTTTCTTGATACTGGGGAAAGAACCCAGGGGCACATTACCACTGAGATAATCCCCATCCCTTTTAATTTTTTTTTTTTTAATTTTTATTTTGAGACAAGGTCTTGCAAAATTGCCAAGGCTGGGCTTAAACTCACAATTCTGCTTCAGCTGCCCATTTGCTGGGATTACAAGTCTAGGCCACAGAGACCCTCTTGATTGTTTTATTTTTATTGTTTTGGATTGAATGCAAGGGGACTTAACCACTAAGTCACATCCACAGCCCATTTTTATCTCATATTTTGATAAAAATTAAAATTGTTTAGGGCCCTGCTAAATTGCTGAAACTGTCTTTGAATTTGTGATCCTCCTGCCTCAGCATCCCAAGTTGCTAGGATTACAGGTGAGCTACCACACCCAGACTGTTTTATTTCTTCAGCCTTGTGGTGGGAATCTGGGTAATTGTTATTCCTTTTCCTTTTTGAGATAGAATTGTAAAAGGAAAAGCAATGAAAATAATTTCAGAGGATGAAGTGCCAAAAAGAAGTCTCCCACCCTATCCTAACACCCCTCACCCCAGAGAGGAGCTTCAATTTTGTGTGTACCTTATGCATTTTCCATTGTGTATACAAAGCATATACGTGAGTTGAGGGGTTTTTTTTTTGTTGTTGTTGTTGTTGTTGCACAAGTGGAACCTGTTATATACCTGTACCTCAGGTAATCTGATTTTTAACTTTTATTAAACTTTTTGTGTGTGTGTGTGTGGGGGGAATTCCTTCTTCAACCCTGTTAAAAATTTAACATAATTTCTCTGAATTTTCCTTGGGTGGCTTCTCCCTTGATGAGATAAAGGTCATGGCTCCCAGGTTGTTTGCCTTTTTCTTTTGTGCACAACCTTACCTACCCACCATTACCTGAGGTTAACTTGTAGAAGTGGAATAGTGGCAAATGAGAGAAGTTGGAATTCATTTTTTTTTTTTTTTTTCAGGTTGCAGGAAAATGCCTAACTTCTTTCTAGGAAAAAATGGAGAAGCCTATTAGATTTCAGTTGGGGAAAACAAATGTCTCAATCCTTATTTTACCTCTTCTAAAAACCTAAGATATTTCCTCCTTTCAAAAAAATGTCCCCCAAACTGGGCATGGTGCTGCATGGCTGTAATCCAAGTGGTATGGGAAGCTGAGACAGGAGGATCGTAGGTTTGAAGCCAGCCTCAGCAACTTAGTGAGGCTATAAACATAAGGAAACCTGGGTTAACCCCTGGTACACACACAAAATTTTTGTCCCCCAAAATAAAATAATCCCAATTACACAACCCTTATGTCCGAGAGGTTGGCTTCTAACCCAGGCACAGCTAATGTCAAAAGTTCCTATGTTTGATCATTAACTTCCTGGCAGAAGTGACAGAATAGTTTATCTGTTCAGTTCCCAAAACCCCATTGCTCTTTCCTGTCTCCGACCCTCTACCTACAACACTTTTCCCTATCACTTTCCTTAAATATTTTCAATGCTAAATTCCTGTAAGTGGTGTTGTCACATTGTCTGTGGGGCAAAGTTTTAACCTACGGGAATATTTTGTTATACAGCGGCTCTAATACCTCTGGGGGTAGGTTACATCACTCGCTACTCCGGAAATATTTGGAGTCAAATTGATAGGAAAATAGGTTCTATTCAAAGCCAACTTTGAAAGAAGACATAAAAAACTTAGTTTGAAAGTTCCTATCTTCTAAATCTCTAATGGCGAGCAGAACTTTTTAAAGAAGCGGCAGGAAATGTATGTATGCAGATTGTTTCTATAACGGACGGCTGGTGTCCGGTGCATCTCTGCTCTTAGCGTCCGCGGCGCTTGTCAGGGTGGTGGCTGTAGGCCTTCAGTGCCCACTCTCGTGATTCAGTGGAGGGGTGGGGGCAAATGCAGTGTGTTTCAAATCTGGCGAGCTCGCTAGGATACCGGTAAATCTCACAAAGCCTATTGACAGCACCTGGTCATTTAAAATGAGCAGCCTGAAAAGTGAAACTGCTTTTATGCATTTGGACTGTTTTCGTTTCGATATACTCAGTCTGCATCAACCTTTCCCTGCTGCAGTGCTGGGCGGGAATGTGATCTTGTTCTTTGGCTGGAGGGGCAGCTGACCCGAGCAGGGCTACCTCTGTTGGGCCGGGGACGGTGCACAGCACTGAAGTTCTGGGTGGGCATCTGGGGGCAATTGAAGCCACTGCCCGAAGGGGCGAAGGCAGCCGGCAGGCGCCGGCTCGACGTCACTGCGGCGCGTCGCTTCCGGTGCCCAGCGCGGCAGCGAATGACTTCCCCCTCGGAGGGGCTGGGCCCGGGCTGCTGCGACCCCCCGGAGCTCGCGATTGCGCCGCGCCCGCCGGCGCGCCTTCCAGCGGCTGCGTCCCGCCCGAGCTGGGGACCATGGCCACCGACTCGTGGGCCCTGGCGGTGGACGAGCAGGAAGCGGCGGCTGAGTCGGTGAGTTGGCTTCAGCCGTGAAAGAAAGGGTCGGGTGTCGGGGGAATGAGTTCTGGCCGGGATCTTGGTCGCTGGGAAAGGACACTAGGCAGGTGGGGGTGAGGGGGTGCGGGGAGAAGATGAGTGGAGCCTGACCCTGAGCTGGCTTTGTCTACCCGCTCTCCTCCAGCGTCACGTAGTCGCAGGTGGTTGCTCCGGGGCCCAGGCGCCCAGCCACCTGCCTGTCTTTTTGGGATCAGGGTCTGTCATAGATTGCACTCCTGATCCTGGGTTGTAATCACCGTTTTAGGTGTCAGTCTCCACCTTCAAGTTCTGAGCTGCTCGGGTTCTGGAGCCATGTCCTACTCCTGTTTGTGTACCTCCTCCAGCTTGCTAGGTGATAAATGATGACACGGTGGTTTTGGCAGTCAATCTCCTAATCTGCTTAACTTTGTTCTTTTTTCTGAACCTGATACATAGTAAACAAAATGAAAGTTAAACATTACTGTGTATGATTAATTTCTCCCTCCTGAACATTCTAAGTTCTGGCAGTGCTTTGCACCTACTTCTGTTAATGTTTGTTTCTGATAATTCCTCCAGAGCAAGGACCTTGTTTCTTTGTGTTTTATTTGTTTGTCTTTTTAACTTATAAAGAGAAAAGGTTTATTTTGGCCCACGGCTTGTTTTGACTTTTTATTTATTTTTTTTATAACTGATAAAGTTATGAATGCATGCACAGAAATAGTTTCAAAAACAGGGGTTTCTACCAATATTTTCTTCCCCAGAGGCAAATACATTTTCCTTGAAACTCATTGATAGTTTTACCACTGTGTTTCCTAAACAATATGATTATTTTGCTACTTATTGAGTTATCAGTTTTAGATATTTAGACTCTTTTCCCCTCCATCTTCTTCCCCCATCACATATGCATGCCTTTCCACACCCCTTTTTTTCTTTTTTTAGTTGTAGATTGACACAATATCTTAATTTTGTTTATTTTAATTTTGTTTATTTTAATGTGATGCCAGGGATTGAACCCAGTGCCTCAGCATGCTAGACAAGCGCTCTACCACTGAGCCACAACCCTGGCCCCCCCACACCCCATTTTTCATTTTAATATTGTAACTTTAGTTCAGTAGTCTTATGTTTATATTATTAACTAATGAATACTTTTCCTTTTTTATATAAAATACATATTTAGAAGTAGTTGGACATAATACCTTTATTTTATTTATTTTTATGTGGTGCTGAGGATCTAACCCAGGGCCTCACATGTGCTAGAGGAGCGTTCTACTGCTGAGCCACAACCCCAGCCCTTCCTTTTTTTTTTTTTAACTAGGGATTGAATCCAAGGGCTCTCTATCACTAAGCTGCATCCCTAGCCCCGCCCTCCCTCTCTCTATATATATACACACACATTTTTTAAAAATAAATTACTTTGTTTTTGATACTGGAGATTGAACTCAGGGGCATTCAATCACTGAGCCATATCCCCAGCCCTATTTTGTACTTTTTTAAATTTAGAGACAGGGTCTCACTGAATTGCTTAGTGCCTCGCCATTGCTGAGGCTGGCTTTGAACTTGGGATCTTCCTGCATCAGCCTCCAAGCCACTGGGATTACATACGTGTGCCACCTCACCCAGCTATTTTTATTTTTAAATAGGTCTTGCCCAGTTGCCAAGGCTGGCCTCAAATATTGATCATCCTGATTCAACCTTCCACCTCCAAGCAAGTAGCATGGATTACAGGCATGCTCCACCTCTGCTTGGCTATACTTTCACATTTCTGTAAAACTTATTTTTCTTGGAATTTTTAATTGCTGTATTTTTGGCTTTATGTTTTTTGTATTATTACCATTTCAAACCCAAACTCTCTGCCACTTAAGTTGATCCCAGGTTGTTCAGATAGGTACATCAAGCATTCTGCCAATTCGATCTCTTCCAGGCCTTTAATCTGATTTAATTGGATTAGACACCCCTATGTTTGGAACATAATTCATTTTAAGAGATGGAGGAGAAAGGAAGAGATTTGCTTTCAACCTCATTCTAGGGATTCCTTCCTCCTTCTGTTGTGTTGGATCCCTTTCTTTCCATATTCCCTTTCTTTTTTTTTTTTTTTTGATAGTGGGGATTGAACTCAGGGGCACTCAACCACTGAGCCATATCCCCAGCCCTATTTTGTATTTTATTTAGAGACAAGATCTCACTGAGTTGTTTAGTGCCTCAATGCTGAGGCTGGCTTTCAACTTGTGATCCTCCTGCCTCAGCCTCCCTAGCCACTGGGATTACAGGCATGCACCATTATATCCAGCTCCTCATCTTTTTTTTTTTTTTTTTTAATTTGTTAATTGACTTTTATTTTATTTATTTTTATGTGGTGCTGAGAATTGAACCCAGTGCTCACACCTGCTAGGCAAGTGCTCTACCACTGAGCCACAACATCTATATTCCTTTATTTTGGTGAAGCCATCAATTTTTCTGTTCTAGAGGTGTATGGGAAGTAAATTTTTTAAAAATATGCATGTGTAACCAGATGTGGTGTACTCCTGTCAGCCCAGTGACTTGGGAGGCTTAGGCAGGAGGATTGCTAGTTCAAGACCAGCCTCAGCAATTAAGTGAGACCCTGTCTCAAAATAAATTAAAAAGAGCTGAGTATTTGCCTTAGTGGTAAATCTCCCCTGGGTTCAATCCCCAGTACCTAAAAAATAAAAAAAGCAAATGAAATCTTGCATGTCTAAAAATATCTTACTTTGCACTATAATTTCGATATAAGTTTGGCTGATTGTAGAATTGTAAGTTGCAAATTGCTTTCCTCACAAATTTTAAAGGCATTGTTCTGTTGCCTTTTAGACTTTTGTATTGTTAAGATTTTTGAGACCATTCCAATTCCTGATGTGACTTACTTCTCCTTTTAAAAATTTTAGTATTTTTATTTTTTTGTACTGGGGATTGAACTTAGGGGTGCTTTACCACTGAGCTACATCCTCGGTGCTTTTTATTTATTTATTTATTTTGAGACACTCTCTCAAAATAAGGAGGCTGAGCTGGAACTTGTGATCATCCTCCTTTATCCTCCCATCCCTCAGTCAGCCCTTTGTTTTTTCTTCATTCCCTCTTTTCCAGAACCCTTATAAATTGTGAGATTGATTGATTCATTGATTGATTCTTCAGTGCTGTGACTGTAACCCAGGGCTTCACATGTTAGACAAGCACTCTACCACTCAGCTACAAACTCAGCCCCGAGAACTTCTTTTAGTTGAATATTGGACCTCTTGGACTGACTATTTAATTTTTTTTTTTAGATTGGGTTTATGAAGGTATAATTTCTTATAGTAAAATTAACCCTGTTTGTGGTACAGTTCTGTGAATTTCAACAAAAGCAGTTCCGTAACACCACCAAGGTCAACATCCAGAGCATCTATACTGTCCCGACAAAATTCCCATGAACTTTGCTGTCACGCCCTCCTTTCTACCCTTCTCTTGCAACTGCTGATTTGTTTTCTGTCATTATTATAGTTTTATTTTTTCCAAAATGCCATGAAATAGAATCATACAATATGTAACTTTTTTTGTTGTTGTTGTTTAGGGATTGAACTCAGAACCTCCTGTATGCTAGGCAGGTGCTGTATCACTACGCTATATCAAACCTTTTTAGTTTCTTTTTCTTTTCTTTTTTAAATTTTCTTGCTTTTCAGGTACTAGGGATTGAACCCAGGGGTGCTCTACTACTGAGCTACATTGCCAGCCCTTTTTAGTTTTTATTTTTAGACAGGGTCTTGCCAAGTTGCTTAGGACCTCGCTAAATTGCTTGAACTTGTGATCCTCTGCCTCAACCTGCCCAGTCACTGGGACTGTAGATGTGCACCACTGTGCCCAGCTAATATGTAACCTTTTGACAAGTCTAGCATCTTTCACTTCAACATAATACTTTCAGGATTCAGCCATGTTTTTGCAGGTATCAGCAGTTGATTCCTTTTTATTGCTGAGTAGTAATCCATTGTGGATATGCCACAGTTTGCTTATTCTCCAGTTAATGGACATTTAGCTATTTTCCAGTTTGGGGCAGTTATTATGTTTGCATTTCTCTCTCTCTCTTCTTTTTTTTTTTTTTTTTCGGTGGTGTGGGGGATTGAACCCAGAACTTTGTGCATGCTAGGCAAGCACTCTACCAACTGAGCCATGTTTGCATTTCTCTTACATAAATACTTCAAAGTAAGATTTCAATCCCTGTCTCAGCCTCTAGAGTAACTGGGATTATAGGCCACTGTGCCTGGCATGTTTTTTTGTATTTTTTTTAAATAAATGCATTTGAGATCTCATTTGCATACCATATACTTTATCTGCTTAACATGTACAAGTTTGCTGATTTTTAGTATATCTACAGAGTTGTGTAGTCATCATTACAACCAATTTTAGAACATTTTGTTGCTTGTCAGTCACTCTCCGTTTCCCTTAAACTGCCCAGCTCCTGACAATCATCGCTAATCTACTTTCTGACTCTTTAGATTTGTCTCTTCTGGACATTTCACATAAGTAAACTCATAATATGGTCCTTTGCGACTGGCTTCTTTTTCTTAGCATAATCTCTTCAAGGTTCATCAGTTGTGACATGTATCAGTACTTTATTCCTTTTTTTTTTTTGATATGTGTATATTTTTTAGTTGTAGTTGGACACAATAGTTTTATTTTATTATTTTTATGTGGTGCTGAGGATGGAACCCAGTGCCTCACACGTGCTAGGCGAGTGCTCTACCACTGAGCCACAACGCCAGCCCTTTATTCCTTTTTTATTGCCAAATAATAAATAGTCCATTGTATGGATATACCACATTTTATATATTCATTCATAAATTGATGAACATTGGATTGTTTCTATTTTTTGGTTATTATAAATAATATTCCTGTGGTATTAATGTACAAGTTTTTGTGTGGACACATAGTTTTAAATCTCTGGTGTAAATCTAGAAGTACATACACTGCTGGTGGGACTGCAAATTGGTGCAGCCAATATGGAAAGCAGTATGGAGATTTCTTGGAAAATTGGGAATGGAACCACCATTTGACCCAGCTATTGCCCTTCTCGGTCTAAACCCAAAGGACCTAAAAACAGCATACTACAGGGACACAGCCACACCAATATTTATAGCAGCACAATTCACAATAGCTAAACTGTGGAACCAACCTAGATGCCCTTCAATAGATGAATGGATTAAAAAAATGTGGCATACATACACAATGGAATATTACTCAGCAATAAAAGAGAATAAAATCATGGCATTTGCAGGTAAATGGATGGAGTTAGAGAAGATAATGCTAAGTGAAGTTAGCCAATCCCAAAAAACCAAATGCTGAATGTTTTCTTTGATATAAAGAGGCTGATTCATAGTGGGGTAGGGAGAGGGAACTTGGGAGGGATAGACGAACTCTGGATAGGGCAGAGGGATTGGAGGGGAAGGGAGGGGGCATGGGGTTAGAAATGATGGTGGAATGTGATTGATTATTATTATCCAGAGTACATGTATGAAGACACAAATTGGTGTGAATATACTTTGTATACAACCAGAGATATGAAAAATTGTGCTCTATATGTGTAATAAGAATTGTAATGCATTCCGCTGTCATATATAAATAAAAAAATAAATCTAGAAGTAGAATTTCAAGATTATATGGTAACTCTGTGTTTAGCTTTTAAAGAACTGCCAGAATGTTTTCCAAAGCAGCTGCACCATTATGTTAAATTTAAGATTTTTTTTCTTTTTTGGTTCTGGCGATTGAACCCAGGAATGCTGTATCACTGAGATATATCCCCAGCCCTTTTTATTTTGAGACAGGGTGTTGTTAAGTTACTCAGTTTGGCTTTGAATTTGAGTTCCTAATGCCTCAGCTTCTCAGGTAGCTGGGATTACAAGTATGCACCTTTGTACCCTGTTTAAAATTAGTATTTTTTAGATTATCAGATTATCTATGAGAAGCACTATTTCTTAAAATATTTTTTAGTTGTCAATGGACCTTTATATTGTTTATTTATTTATGTGGTGCTGAGGATCAAACACAGTGCCTCAGCACATGCTAGGCAAGTGCTCTACCACTGACCCATAATCTCAGCTCTGAGAAGCACTTTTATATAGGGATTAATACCTTTGGTGGACTTTGATTTGTATTCTGGTTCCATAACTAACTAGTTATATGACCTTGAGCAAGTTGCTTAACCTCTCTGTGCCTTAGTTTCTTCATCTGTAAATTGAGAATAATCATAGTATCTACCTCATTGAATTATGGACATGCCTGATATGAGTGATGGCTATTATTGTTGTTATCTATAATTCACATAGGTGGGCTTTTTTGTTGTTGTTTTGTTTTTTGGTACTGGGAATTGAATTCAGGGGTACTTGGCCACTGAGCCATATCCCCAGGCCTATTTTGTATTTTATTTAGAGATAGGGTCTCATCGATTTGCTTAGTGCCTCGCAATTGCTGAACTTGTGATCCTCCTGTCTTAGTCTCCCGAGCTGCTGGGATTACAGGTGTGTTCCACTGTGCCTGGCTCACAGAATTTTTTTTGAAGGAATCTGTTTTTTTGTCCATATTGTATAGATCAGTTAGTTGAATTATGGGTAAGATTTGATATTTAACCATGCAAAAAAACAGGTCAATTATAATAAGTCACAGTATTCAAAAGCTGAACAAATAAGATGCCTGTTACCCTCCTCTGTCTTTTGGAACTCCCACTGAGGCTGCTCCCAGGAGTTGCATGCATGTGACTGCAACGCATACAGAGCAACATTAATTATTCCACCTGTATTTTATTTTTAAATTTTTATTTATTTATTTATTTATTTTTACCTGTTCGAGATTTTATTAGCAGGACCGTAGTGGCCAGTCGCAGAAGAGAAGGGGGTTGAGAGAGAGAGAGAGAAGAGAGGGAGAGAGAGAGGAAGAGAGGGGGAGAGGAAGAGAGGTAAAGTAAGAGAGAGGGAGAGTAAGAGAGTGAGCACGAACAGGGTGTTGATATTTATGGGCTTAACACAGGATGAGGAGGAGCAAGGTGAGTGGGCTGTTACTTCTTCATTGGCCGAGAGTTCACGCCACTTCAGGGATTGGAGGTGCACCATTCAAAGTTCTAGCCTTTCACAGGGATTGGAGGTGATGGTTTACTCGCCATTCAGTGTGTCATAGATCTCAGCTCCTGGAAGAGAAGCGCTCCGGGCGCCATCTTTACCAACATTCCTCCCTTTTTTGCTTTGGTTTGGGGGCGTCCTCCTCGATCTGGCTACTTCCTGCTGAGTAGGGGTGTCATTTAGAGGGAGGGAGGGAGGGAGGGTGGTCAGTTGTTTGGAGAAGGGCCAGGAGGCCCCATATCCATGCACTAAAGGCATGGATTTCCTCCAAGGAGAAGTCCATGAACATGCCCTACAACAATCTGCAGGCTGGTGGTGGATGTCAGGCAGGTGATCAGAGGAGTGGACTACTACAGGAACTGTTGCACTCAGAGTTTGGGAATGGGATTCCACCTTGAGTGATGGGGATCCCCATCCTGGGTTTCAGCACCAATGTAAGGAACGGTGGAAAAGCTCCGTACACTCAACAAGCCAAAACAACCGTTTACCCGTCTGAGATTTCATTAGCAGGACCATAGTAGCCAGTTGCAGAAGAGAAGGGGGGAGAGAGAGAGAGAGAGAGGAGAGGGAGAGGGAGGGAGGGAGAGAGGGGGAGAGGAAGAGAGGTGTAAAGTAAGAGAGAGAGGGAGAGTAAGAGTAAGAGAACACCTGTATTTTAAATATCCATCAAGCTTCATTTCATACTCACTGTAGATAAGAGAATATTAGATTCTATTTACAATTTCTCCTCTTTGTTCCATTGGAGATCTCTTTGTTAATCTATTTATTTATTTATTTATTTATTTTTTGAAAGAGAAAATTTTTTAATAGTTTTCGGCGGACACAACATCTTTGTTTGTATGTGGTGCTGAGGATCGAACCCGGGCCACACGCATGCCAGGCGAGCGCGCTACCACTTGAGCCACATCCCCAGCCCCTCTTTGTCAATTTAGAGGGTGAAGGCTTTCAAAACCTGCTAAGGCTTTCTAAGTCTTCTACTTCACAATTTTGCCCAAGGTAACCCCTGTTCAATCAATACAGGTCATGTGCTACTTAAATGTCCCTTCTTATGCCTCAAGAATTGTTTCTAAAGTACTTTTGAATAAAATGAAGTGTAACTATATAATGTCCAATTATTCAGATATCTTAAAAACTAAAATATTAAAGGCAGTGAAAAAAAAGTGGCTATTATAAAAGTAGGGCTTTGGGCAATTTGGAAAAGGTGGGTGGTTTGTTTTGCCTTTTGACTAGTTCCTAGGTTTCAAAATGATTTTGGTCCAAATAAATAGAGCAAAGAAGGGTATCTGAACTAATCGTGCTTTCAACCTAAGTGCTAGCATTCAGTTTGCTGCCATTACAGCAGGTCTATTTAGGCTTCAAGACCCTTAGAGCCTACCCAGGGCTGAGTAGTCTTTCTCCATTCTGTAGGAATCTGCAGTGTGTATCAGAATTCTAATACATTGTAATAAAAGACATCTGTTGGTGTCCTTTACATTTGAAGTGGCAACTTTTTCTACACATTTTACCCTGTTAATTTCAATTTGAACAATATATCAACAAAGAATGATTCTTCTATCATTGAATGTCCTTTTATGATTGAATTAAAATGCTTTATAGTAATGGATATTTCTGACTCACTTATACTTCGTCAACTTGTTTATACCTCAGCCCTGTCATTTAGTTAGGTAATAGTTATCACCCTAGAAATGACTACTACTAGCCTTTCTCTTGTAAATGCTGCCAATCTGTGTATCTGCCTGTCTCTCTGAAAAGTTGAGTACCAGACTTAAGCTGGTAGAATGTAGGTAGTGCTTTAGCAGACTGAAAAATATTGGGCACCTACTACATATCATGTACTGTGCTGGTGATTCCATTGTTATTGTCTGTTAGTTTGTTTTCCTTCATAGTTAAGGATTAGAAGTGAGCCTCTTCCATTGTCATCTAAATACCTATTCAACAAAGTTTTTATTTTCATTTCTATCTCCCCACCTTCCTTCCTTTTCCCCTTGGTCCCTTGGAAAAGACAGAAATGAACCTCAGGACATAAAGAACTTGATTGTGATTTAAGAAATAACCGTATCATTGTAGTGATTTTTTATATTCTTATCTTTTACTAAATGATATCTTAGATGCCACTTAATATTTTATTAGTGTACCTGTTATGTACTGGATCCAAATTTTGAAATATTTTGTCATTAAGGTATTTACATTCTACTAGGGATGGTAATCCTACCAGGTTATCCCTAAATTTCCCTGTTTTTTTTTTTTAATTATTTTTATTTTTGTTTTTACAGTGCTGGGGACCCAGGGCACATGTGCTAACATTGAGTTACATCCTTAACCCTTTATTTTTGAGACTAGGGTCTCACTAAGTGGCCTATGCTGGCTTTAAATTTGTACTCTTCCTGCCTCAGCCTCCTGAATAACTGGGATTATAGGTATATACCGCCATATCTTGCTAAATTTGCAATTTTTTAATAAAAGTCTTAGTAATTCTTTCATTGAAATGTTTCTGTGTTATGCCTGGTGTCTTTGTATTCCACTTCAGCCTAGTGGGTATTCCAATTATACAGTATGCCGCCGTGCTTCAGTCTGTTCCAGTTAAAATGTCAGACACCCAGTACAATGAGGCTTTGATATGAGGCTGCTATCAGTGGCTGTAGTGCTGTGGCTAGAACATATCCTGCAGCATGCATAGTCTTATCCACAGATGCTTTGCCTTGTAGTCCTTCCTGTTCTCTTCTAATTTCTCTTTAGATTTGTTGGGTAGAACATGAGAGTGTGTGTATGCCTATAATCCCACAACTCAGGAAACTGAGGCAGAAGGATTGCAAGTTTGAGGCTAGCCTCAGCAACTTACTGAGACTCTGTATCAAAATAAAAAAGATCAAAAAAAAAAAAAGGCTGGGGATGTAGCTCAGTAGTAAAGCATTCTTGGGATCAATCCCCAGTACTCTCCCTGCAAAAATGAAGAAGAAAAAGAAGAAGAAGAAAAGAATGTGAGAGAATGACAACTCTAATGATATTCCTCTGAGAAAATCTTTGTAATCGGGGCATTAAGCAAACTCACAAATTAAATTCTTTAAAAATTGTAATTAGAAACTATTGCTTTTACTCCTGTGTAACCTTTATTTTTTTCTATTACTGTATTTATGGGAAATTTTGTTTATTCTTATTCAAACATTAAGTAAAATGAACCCAGCAGAACAGCCTGCTGAATCCTTCCCAATGAGTACACCTAGTGAGAAGGTCTTGGGAGTGGCTTTTTCTCCCCACCTTCATGAGGGAGGCTCTGTTGATTCAAAATCTTTTAAGTGATTTTCCTGACACTTTCCCCTCCCCCATATTCTTCATTTAGTTGAGCAACTTGCATCTTAAGGAAGAGAAAATCAAACCAGATGTCAATGGTGAGTAATTAAAAGCTAGTTTGAAAACAAATGTCATTTCCTTTAGTATTTTTATTTTGGCATAATAATTATTTGGAAAAAATTATATTTGTTCTGGACAGGGGGCTAGCAGATATTGTCATTCTTTTGATTTGAGAATCAATGAATTAGATCATAGAATCAAAGTATGTTTAAGAATGAGTATATTATTATTATTATTATTTTTTAACTGTTCCTCAATTTGGGATGAGGTGGATAAAGTATGAGCAATCTGAAAGTTCATCTATTGTAATTATTCTGGACTTAGATCTATCAGTAATCTAAGTGGAGATGGGTAGGGGGCTTAGCTCAGTGGTAGAGTGCTTGCCTGGTATGGCTTGCATTGCCTGGGTTTGAATTCCCAGCACTGTCACAAAAAAAAAAAAAAAAAAAAAAAAACAAGACCCGAAAAGCAGGGAGGGTGCAATGTAATATTTACCTCACTGTGAATCTTTTTCTGTATATTTTTACATAGGTACAAATTGTTTGACTATTTCTGTTCTATTAATAAATTTGTATGCATAGATCTTTAGTAACATTTTTTTTTCACAAGCTGACAGAATATCATGTACACAGATATTCTTTTGTTGAACATTGGGTGTTTTCTGATCATAGCTATTGTAATAGTATCTTTCTATACTATTTCAGCATTATTGATGCTATGAGGGAAATAGCATTATTTTTTGAGATATAGGGTAAGTGAACCTGGAAGGAGAGAGAACTGAATATAAGCAGCAGTCTCTTAATACTTTATTTGGGGATAATAAAATGTTTTTAGTAGTGGCTTTGTTCTCATTTATCTTTTTGCTCTCAGGCCTTTACTTTTCTAGTATCCTAGAATTTGAATTGTCTTGGCTGTTGGATTTGGGATGTGACTTTAAATGACAGCCACTTTGTGTTTGATAAAGGTGCTGTTGTCAAGACCAATGCTAATGCAGAGAAGACAGATGAAGAAGAAAAAGGTGATGTAGCCTTAAAGCTCTATAAGTGAAATTCTATATTCCAAGAAAATGTGTTGTTATGAGGCTTCATTTTTATACTCAACTTGGCTTGACTTTAAAAGGGGTCCCAGTGCTAGTTTAAGTTCAACTTAAATAGTTAATAGGTGAAGGAATTCTAATGATTACTTTTTAGAGAAAGTTTACATTGAACAACTAATAAACTTAAGCAGCAGCTGGAAATATTCCCTTAATGATTATCTTATACAGGGTATTATAAAAAGAATTTTAAGTTGTATCCCCATTGTTTAATAAAATAACTTAATTATATTTTGGTACAGGTGACAAGATGTGAACAACTTATGCCACATAAAAATTGAGACTTTGTTAGTTCCTTTTGTTGTTGTTGTGATGGCTCTGTTAAGCTAATTTTTAAGTTTATATTGAATGCACATGAGAAGTAAATATTTGGAAGAACAGATAACCCCCCCAAAAAGGATTGTTAGAATAGAGTTCTAAAACTGGGTGCCATGACACTTGCCTGTAATCCCAGCAAGTTGGAAGGCTGAGGCAGGAGGATTGTGAGTTCAAAGCCAGCCTCAGCTACTTAAAAACCCTGTCTCAAATTAAAACATAAAAAGGGCTAGGAGCCGGTCATGGTGGTACATGCCTGTAATCCTAGCAGCTGGGGAGGCTGAGGCAGGAGGATTGTGATTCATAGTCAGCCTCAGCAATTTTTTGAGGTCCTAAGCAATTCAGCAAGACCTTGTCTCTAAATAAAATATAAAAAAGGGCTTGGGATGTGGCTCAGTGGTTAAGTGCCCCTGAGTTTAATCCTTGGTACTAAAAAAAAGTGGGGGTGGGGGGCTTGGGATGTGGCTTAGTGGTAAAGTGCCCCTGGATTAAATCCCCAGTATCACTGAAGAATATGAGGCCCCAAGAGGCAATGTAGGTATTATAGCCTTTCTTTTTGATAAAGTAAGATGGGCTAGGATGTGGCTCAGTGGTAGAACACTTGCCTAGCATGCAGAAGGCCCTTTGTTCAATCCCTAGCACTTCCTAAATAAATAAATAGAACTATTTTAATTATATTTATAAATCAAAACTATGATGTACCCTAAATTAGAAAGCCCAGTACAAACATATTATTGAATTTAAATGGACTCATTCTGGATTTCATGGACTTTAAAAAATCTTTGATCTTTTTTCCCTGACAGAGGACAGAGCTGCCCAGTCTTTACTCAACAAGCTGATCCGAAGCAACCTTGTGGATAACACTAACCAAGTGGAAGTCCTACAGCGAGATCCGAACTCCCCGCTCTACTCAGTGAAGTCTTTTGAAGAGCTTCGACTGTGAGTACTTGTTTACTTTCGACTGTATTTTGTTTACTTCTTTTGCACTTAGGTAGAGATCCTAGACCTGTTGTACATATTTTTTCATACAGAAGAATATTTTTAGCTAACACAAGTCAATAATCAGATTTATCTGCTTTGGTTATTAAGGAATATTTCCAGTTAATCTGTAAAAGCTTTAGCTGCACTGTCACATTGTGTTCAACTCAATTATTGTTGTTTAAAAACTATGTGTTAACAGTGAAAAAGAGAAGAAAAATCTACCAAGTATTTTGCTGTGTTCCTCAGTCAGAGACTATATGACTGTTACCTTCAATGGTTTTTCTAGGAAACCACAGCTTCTCCAAGGAGTCTATGCCATGGGTTTCAACCGTCCATCCAAAATCCAAGAGAATGCATTGCCTTTGATGCTTGCTGAACCGTATGTATACTGATACAATTCTATTCCATTTTTAACTTTCTAGTTTCAAAAACTTATTTTAAAAACTTATACTAATAATATATACTCCTTGTAGAAAAGCTAGAAAACAATGAGGAAAAAAGAAATTATCTGTAATCTCTCTCCCCTTGCATTATTGATATTATGGAGTAGAGACTTCTAGACTTTTTTTCTATGTAAATTGTTAAATGTAGTTTTTTAAAAAAGTGGAACCATATGTAACATTTTATATGCTATGTTTTTTAACTTAATTGAATGATTATCTTTTTTAAAAAATATTTTTTAAAGTTGTAAATGGACACAATACCTTTATTTTTTAAAATTTATTTTTATGTGGTGCTGAGGAGCAAACCCAGTGCCTCAAGCGTGCTAGGCAAGCAGTCTGCCCCTGAGCCACAACTCCAGCCCCAAAAGATCATCTTTCTTTCTTTCTTTTTTTAAAGAGAGAGAGAGAGAGAGCGCGCATTTTTTTTTAATATTTATTTTTTAGTTTTCGGCGGACACAACATCTTTGTTTGTATGTGGTGCTGAGGATCAAACCGAGCCGCACACATGCCAGGCGAGCGCGCTACCGCTTGAACCACATCCCCAGCCCTCTTTCTTTCTTTTTTTTTAATATATATATATATATATTTTTTTTTTTTTTTAAATATTTTTTTTTAGTTACACATGGGCACAATATCTTTATTTTGTTTATATATTTTTATGTGTGGTGCTGAGGATTGAACCAGGGTCCCACATGTGAGAAGCGAGCGCTCTACTGCTGAGCCACAACCCCAGCCCCCAAATGATCATCTTTCTATGTTAGTAAATATATTTATATCATTCATAGATACCATGATTTCATTATATGGATATATATATATATATATAATTGTATCAAGTATACTAGGCAAAAAACAAACAGAGAGCCAGGCGTGATGGAACACACTATAATCCCAGCTATTAGAGAGATTGAAGCAAGAGGATCTAAAGTTCCAGACCAGCCTCAGCAATTTAGCAAGACCCTATCTCAAAAAAAATGGATGGAGATGTAGTATTCCTGGGTTCCATCTGTAGAATCAGGAAAAGAAACCAGGTTTCTACACCCGAATAGTATAATTACTAAGGTTATTTTCTTTCTTTCTTTTTATTCTAATTAGTTATGCACTAAGGTTATTTTCTGTTGCAGTGTTTTTCCACTTTCATAGGCATTTGAATCTCATGGCAATTTATTAAAAAGCACATTTTGATTTTAGTAGGTCTGAGGTTGGGACAAGGATTCAATATTTCTAATAAACTTTCAGGTAATGCTAATACAGGATATATTAAATCCCTTTTTATATTTTATTTTTGTGGTGGTACCTGAGGATCAAATCCAAAGTCTTGCTTATGCTAGGCCAAGCGCTCTACCACTGAGCTACATTTCCAGCCTTCAGATCACTTTTTTTTTTTTTTTTGATACTGGGGATTGAACTCAGGAGCATTTGGCCCACTGAGCCACATCCCCAGCCCTATTTTGTATTTTATTTAGAGACAAGCTGCTAAGGCTGGCTTTGAACTCAAGATTCTATCTCAACCTTCCAAGCCACTGGGATTACAGGCGAGTACCACTGTACCCGGCCCAGATCACATTTTTAACAAGGCTCTAGGGCATGAAGACCCTTTTATAAAGAAATTGATTCCTATGGCCAGGAGTGGTGGCATGCACCTGTAATTGCAGTGATTCAGAAGGCTGAGGAGGGAGGATTGCAAGTTCAAAGCCAGCCTCAGCAACTTAGTGAGACCTGTCTCATAATAAAAATTTTAAAAAGGACTGAGGTTGCAGCTCAGTTAGAGCTCTTGCCTGGCATGCATAAGGCCTTGAGTTAAGTCGTCCCCAGTACCCCAACATATATTAAGAGGTGGTAAATTATAAATATAAATTAATGCTACCGAATTTAAAAGTGGTTAAAATGACAATTGATCTAGTATATATTTTAACTAAAGTTAAAAAACAATAATATATGTGTGCGGCCCGGGTTCGATCCTCAGCAGCACATACAAAGATGTTGTGTCCGCCAAAAACTAAAAAATAAATATTAAAAAATTCTCTCTCTCTCTCAAAAAATAAAAAAAAAAACCCAAAAAACAATAATATAGCTGGGCACAGTGGCACATGCTTGTAATCTCAGCAATTTGAGAGACTGAAGAAGGAGGATAATAAGTTCAAAGCCAGCCTCAGCAACTTAACAAGGCTCTAAGCACACCTCAGTGAGACCCTGTCTCAAAAAAATTAAATTAAATGTAAAAAAATTAAAAGGTGGCTCAGTGGTTAAGTGCCCCTGGGTTTAATCCTTGGTATAAAAAAACAAACAAACAATAATATACCAGAACTACTGAATTGTACATTTTAAATGGGAAAATTGTATGGTATATGGATCATCTCAGTAAAGCTGTTTTAAAAGGTGACAAGTGCTCTGGAGGAAAATAACTCAAGGAAATTGAGACATAAGGACCTGTTTGCGGTTTTTACCCTCAGAATTTGTTATGACAGTTTTCAGTCACACAGCAACATTGAAAGGATTTTAATGTGAATACCTTTATACCGTCTATCTAGATCCTACCATAAACATTTTACTATGCTTTTTCACATATCCACCCATGGAGTACATCTTTTTTGTCATTATTTTTTGCTCGTTTTTGTTTCGGAGGGGGTCAATTTTTGGTTTTGATAGCCAGTGATTTTTTAATTTTTTAAAAATATCTTTATTTTTATGTGGTGCTGAGGATCGAACCCAGTGCCTCACATGTGCAAGGCAGGCACTCTACCACTAGCCCCCACTAGTGATTTTTTTAAAAAGTATGAGTCAGCATATATCCCTTCTGTGCTCAAAATCCTTCTGATTGCTTCGCCTTTCATTCAGAGTGTGAGACCTGCTCTGGTTCCCTGTTACCTCTCAGCTAACATCTCCTACTCTGTCCCTTATTCTAATCCATCAGTGTCCCAATACTGCTCTGACAAGATGCCAGCTACACTCCCATCTTAGAGCTTCTGGCACTGGCTATATTCTACCTGGGACAGTTGTCCCAGACAACAACATGCCAATTCTCTCCTCTCTTTCATGTCTTTGCTCAGATATCATCTACTTGAGGTCCTACCCTAACCACTTGATAAAAGTTGAATCTACTTTGAAATGCTTTTTAAAAAACCAGATATATGCTTCCAGTGGCAGGATCTGGAAATGAGGTGGCGTGAGCCATATATAGCACCTTGAAGGTGGCAAAAAGAACCCCCTGAAGCAACCCAAGAAGGTGGGTCAAAGAGCTACATGAGGAAGATGAGCTTTCAAGTAGAAACAAAAAGAGGAGCAGAAGAAACTTGACCCCAGGCAACTTATCAAGACCCCATCACAAAATAAAAAAATAAAAAGGGCTGGGGATGCAGTGCAGTGGTAGAGTGTCCCTGGGTTCAATCCCCAGTACTGGGGGCGGGGAGGGGGGAAGGAATGAAGTAAAGAATCATTGGCTGCTGAATTGAGAATAGATAAAAGATGTAGAGTGTTTCAAATTCAGTCATAAAGTCTTTTCTCTAGAGTGCTTTGTAGTTGTGAAACTGGCATATATAACTCTGTAACAGAATCCAAGGTCTCCTATAAATGAAATTTAAATATCAATTTTTTTAAGCTTTATTCTTTGTTTTTATTAACTAAAAATGTATCTTGACATATAAGCTCCTAAATGGTTTGTTTTCTTGTGCAGCCCACAGAACTTAATTGCCCAGTCTCAGTCTGGTACTGGTAAAACAGCTGCTTTTGTGTTGGCTATGCTCAGCCAAATAGAACCTGCAAACAAATATCCCCAGGTAAGGACTTGGTGAATTTGGATGTTCTTCTAATGCATAGCTAAAAGGGGAATTCCATTTGATGGATTAAAAGTCAAACTATGCTACTTTTTTTGGGGGGGGTTGGGATTGAACCCAGGGACTCATCTGTGCTAGGCAAGTACTCTACCACTGAACTATATCACCTGCTGATATTACCATTATTTGCATAAACTAGAACTCAAGCACAAACATTATGGTTGATCTTTCAGTGGTAACAAAAATCCATGGTTTGAAAGTTCTGGGATATTCTGTTAGACTTCATTCTTGCAGAAAAAAAAAATCTCATCTGCTAGAAAGTTCTAACAAATTTTGTGGGGAGAGGGTCCTGGGGTTAACCTAAGAGTGTTTTACCACTGAGCTACATCCCCCATCCTTTTTATTATTTTAAGACAGTGTCTCACTAAGTTGCTTAGGGCCTTGCTAAGTTGCTGAGGCTGGCCTTGAACTTGCAATCTTGTCTCATCTTCCCAAGTTGCTGGGATTTCTGAGAACTTATTGAGTAAGTTAAAAAGAGGCTAATGTTTGATTGCAATTTCAGATCCTTACTCATAAATGGATTCTTGTAGTCAATAGCTGTTTTCAAGTGTCATTACTCAGCCAGAATTCTGATTCCAAAGAATTTTAGCTTATGAGTGTACCTTAAAGAATCAAAGGGTATACAGTTTAACTTACATATTATTTCCTTCAGCCTCACCTGGGGGAATGACCAGTTTTTAATGGGAATTCCCTTGATAAAAGAGATTTTCTCTTGATCTTCCATTCTACACTCTTTCCTACTCTTTCAGTGTCTGTGCCTCTCCCCCACATATGAGCTCGCCCTTCAAACAGGAAAAGTGATTGAACAAATGGGCAAATTTTACCCTGAATTGAAGCTAGCTTATGCTGTTCGAGGCAATAAATGTGAGTATGAGTATGTGATCCTGAGTTGTTAACCTAATGAATTATTTTCATTTTGAAAAGTTTTGAAACACACCCAGTAGTTAAAATAATGTAATAAACACATGTATGCTATCTGTCTAGATTAAAAAACTTAACATTCTGCCATATTTCCTTTATTTGTATATGTGTGCCTGCATTTTTGTTGAACCATTTGAAAGTAAGTTGCAGATATTGAGATATTGTACTTTTCATATGGACATTTTTGCATACCCATGATGTCCTGATCACAACCAAGAAAACTAATAAATTCCCTGGGATAATTAATATCCATTTTTCACTCTTTCCCATTTATCCTAAAACTGTTTCTTTATGGCTTTTTTTTTTTTTTTAACAAAATTAAGTCAGTGTTTATGTGTTGCAGTTTGGTTGTTGTATCTCTTTGATTCTTTCAATGTGTAATTGTCCCTATACCTTCCCCCTCAATTACATTTGACCTGTTAGGTTGATCAGTGCACTTGCTTATAAAATGTTTCACATTCTGGATTTTTTAAATTTCCTGATTTCTTTCTCATGTTATTAGAAGCACAAAAATCTAAAATATTCATGGCAATTGACTGTGGGGGCTTGTTGTTATTCTTTTCTCTATATACATCCTTTTTAATTCACTTATTTACAACTAATGATATTTTATTTTTTTATACTGGGATTGAATCCATGAGTGTACTGGGGATTGAACCCAATAGAGCTTTATCCCTGAGATATATCCCCAGTCTTTTTTGTTTATTTTGAGACAAGGTCTTGCCAAGTTACTGAGGGTCTCGCTAAGTTGCTAAAGCTGGCCTCAAAGTTTTGATCCTCCTGCTTTAGCCCCCACAAATACTCAGGATTATAGGTGTATACCATTGTACCCAACAAGGTTATAATTCTTAAAAGAACTAAAAGGTGAATCTCGAAGTCGCTTCTAATTCAAAATGAAGAACCAAATTCTTCTCAACCACAGGAATGAGAAGTACACCATAATCTGTCATGCCAAGTTAGGGAAGTATACTTTCTCAGAAAGAGTGTTTGTGTGTCTTTCAGAAGATAAAACTCTGTATAATAAACCCTATTTACTGACTTAGGCAGGAGAAACATAAAAGCAACTGACTTATTTGAAGTAGATGTCCAGATAGCTGACAAGGCAGAGTGCATAGAAAAGATAAGAACTTTCTTTGAAAGTTCAGTCTAATGAGGAAGCTCTGGCCTAGGAAAAAGATGTGTTTTTTTGTCGGCCCCCCCCCCATATTTATTTATTTATTTATTAAGCGTAGTTGGACACGATGCCTTTATTTTATTTATTTTTATGTGGTGCGGAGGATCGAACCCAGGGCCTCGCACGTGCTAGGTGAGCACTCTACCGCTGAGCTACAACCCCAGCCGCAAGGAAAAAGATGTTGACAGAGTTAAAAAACAAAAGAGATCAAATACTTGAAAGAGACTTGGATGATTCTAGAAAATGAATAGAATGTCATTGAAGGTCTGGGGATGAAGCTCAGGGTAGAGCACTTGCCTAATATATGTGAGGCCCTGGATTCAATCTCCAACACTGAAAAAACAAAAGAAAAAAGAAAAAAAAATGCCACTGAAGATATTTTTATGTTATTATTATATCCTCCTTAGTATGTGTTTTTTTTGTCATGTTTCTCTATGTATCCATTAAATAATGTTGTGATATCCTAATTTTCCCTTGAAATATTAATGCAGAAGGGCACAGTGGCACATGCCTATAATCCCACCTATCCAGGAGCTGAGTTGGAGGATCACAAGTGCAAGTCCACCCTGGGCAACTCAGCAAGATCCTATCTCAAATTTAAAAATTTTCAACATGACTGTGGAGATGCAGCTCAGTGGTAGAGTGCTTGTCTAAACTGTATAAGTTATTGGGTTCAGTCCTCAGTGCTGCAAAAGACATTAGAATTAAATTCAAAGAGTTTGAGGGTATATCAGAGAGGAGAGCTGGCTTTGCCTTTGAAATACCCACAGAAAACATCTCATCTCCACAGTGGAAAGAGGTCAGAAGATCAGTGAGCAGATTGTCATTGGTACCCCAGGGACCGTCCTGGACTGGTGCTCCAAGCTCAGGTTCATTGACCCCAGAAGGATCAAGGTGTTTGTTCTGGATGAGGCTGACGTGATGATAGCCACTCAGGGCCACCAAGATCAGAGCATCCGTATCCAGAGGTAAGAACTGGAGTCAGGAAGGAAGTTCAGATGCCTCTTCTTGCTTCTACCCGTTCTTTGGTACTTGGAGCAGCATTTCTTTGATGGGCCATTTTCATGCCAGCACTGACCATCTCTCAGCCAGGGTTGAGAAAGGAGACATGGGACCCTAACCTACTCCTGTGCCACCCTGGGTCTGCTCTTCCTCTACCCTGGCCCTGGGATGCTCTGTACACCTTGCAGCCTGGGGCTATAGCCCATCCAAGCTGGGGAGGCTGTTTCTTCTCTACCTTCCAATGAAAATCGTGGGGTCATGTAAAGTGCATGGGCCTCACCTTGCAGGATGCTACCCAAGAACTGCCAGATGTTGCTTTTCTCTGCCACCTTTGAAGACTCTGTGTGGAAGTTTGCCCAGAAAGTGGTCCCAGACCCCAACATTATCAAACTGAAGCGTGAGGAGGAGACGTTGGACACCATCAAGCAGTATTATGTCCTGTGCAATAACAGAGATGAGAAGTTCCAGGCCTTGTGCAACTTGTATGGGGCCATCACCATCGCACAAGCCATGATCTTCTGCCATGTGAGTAGCACCTGCAGGGCTGCCCCGCCCCCTTCCCAGCCAGCTGCATCTCTGTGCTGAGGAGGACCTGGTTCACACTGTGAAATTGAAAAGGAAGGATATAACAATCACCTGTACCATCCCCCAGACATAGTCTCCTCAAGTTCTTGAATTCTAAGGGGAAGACTTTGTGAACGGCTGAATCTTCTTTGATCCTACTTCTTAGAAGTTGTTTGAAAAAAAACCCAAATAAAATTCGATGAAATAACTTTAAACATTAAGGATATCGACTATTTAGAAATGAAGATCTTTGGCTCAATTCACACTCTCCCTGGATGAAAAAATAAAAGTGCCATGGTGCACACCTGTAATCCCAGCTAATTTAGAACCTGGGGCAGGAGAGGATCACAAATCACAGACCAGTCTGGGAAATTTATTTATTTGTTTATTTAAATTATAAAGGGCTGGGGACATAGCTCAGTGATAGAGCACTTTTCTAGCCAGTTGTGAGGCCCTGGGTTCAATTCCCAGTACACACAAAAAAATCATCCCCCCAAAATTATACAACTGACCAAATTGTTATATCACAGGCATGTAGGAATATATAACAATGAATCCCACTATTATGTATAATTAGACTGCATCAATAAAAGTATGGAAAACAGAATCATACTGTTTCTGCTTACTCTCATCAGGGCTTCTGTGTTTTTAATGGCAGTAAGCCATTTCAGTTTAAACAATTATTTTTCCTTCCAGACCCGCAAAACAGCTAGTTGGTTGGCAGCAGAGCTCTCAAAAGAAGGCCACCAGGTGGCTCTGCTGAGTGGAGAAATGATGGTGGAGCAGAGGGCTGCTGTGATTGAGCGCTTCCGAGAGGGCAAAGAGAAGGTTCTGGTGACCACCAATGTGTGTGCTCGTGGTACGCAGAGACTGTCCTGGAATCCTAGGCTCAGGCACCCAGCCCTGTTAGCGAGAGAAGTCCTTATATCCAGGAGACTTGGATGGTCTCTAGGAGCCCTCTGGGGTTGGCGGGGATAATCCTATCCTTTTCAGGAGAGATGGGATTTCCCTTCGGGTGATGGGAATTTATAGAAGCCAACAGTCATGCCCAGGTACAAGGAGACACTCAAAACAGAGCCAGCTCTTCCCAGAGCATCTCCACTCTTGCGTGTGTAGCAAAGACTTGCTTTGTGGTTTCATGGTTTTAGTACCTGCAAGGTTCTGGTACGTACGCCAATATGTGTCCTCTCTTGTGCCTGCACCCCAGGACTTTGGACTGACTTGGTGTCAAATAGCTCAGAGGTGACCTGCTGCAGACTCTCCCTCCACCAGAGTGGGTGCATGGCTGACCATGTCTTTGGCCCTGACTCCTCTGTGTCCCTCCTTTGTGTAGGCATCGATGTTGAACAAGTGTCTGTCGTCATCAACTTCGATCTTCCTGTGGACAAGGACGGGAACCCAGACAACGAGACCTACCTGCACCGGATTGGGCGCACTGGCCGCTTTGGCAAGAGAGGCCTGGCCGTGAACATGGTTGACAGCAAGCACAGCATGAACATCCTGAACAGAATCCAGGAACATTTTAGTGAGTCCCCAGAGGGTCTCCTGCAGGCACCCTCTTTGTGGTGGATGTGGGGAAAGGGGAAGTTTTCCTGTGGCCCTGAGAGAGGCCTTTGTTCCTACACATGCTCCCTCCCTTCCCTTCTACCATTGGTTGGATGGGTGTTCTCAAGGAACAAACATAACGCTGGGGGCTTAGGGGCTCTAATGACGATTCCCCTGTGGCCAGGCTGAAGGGCCTGGGCTTTTGGATGTTGGTCAGAGCTCCCTGCTCAGGCTCTGGAAGCCTTTGGGGTTAAGAGGAAGGAGCATTGTAGTGGCCCAAAGAGCGGCCCATTCTTGGGCAGGGTCTTGTATCTTCCCTTTTCCTACCACACTGTCCTTGTGGGTGACTTCAGCTGTGTCTCCATGGCAACCCCATTTTGATCTCTCTTCACATCTTTCTTTTCCCCCCAGATAAGAAGATAGAAAGATTGGACACAGATGATTTGGACGAGATTGAGAAAATAGCCAACTGAGAAGCTCTACCAGCCACTGGTGCCCGCCCTCGGGGCTGCCCCTGCCCAGGAGACGAGTGCTTTCATGGCACAGGCCTCAACTGTCACCACAAAGACAAAGGCATGAGGAGAGGAGCTACCTACCTCATTTTAAATTACGTTTGGACTTGACAAAAAATTTTGCAAATGATGAGGGATGGTAGAAAAATTATTTACACCACTGTGGAAGACTAGGCGTGAATACACAGAAATTTACCTTTTGGAAATTTCGTCAGTGTTTTGGCCAGCATTTTTCTCATCATTACCTAATCTAGACATTGTGGCTAAATCCAGGATCCCCTGCAGAGAAATCCCCGCCTGTTCTCTGGCTTGGAGTGTGGGGGCCAGCCTCCAGCATCTGTGGAAATGACACAATAGAAGTGAAGAGGGATTACAGAAGGAGAGGACGCCCACAGTAGATAGGAGTTATGCCTCGACATGGTATCTGGAGGCTGCCATGAGGCAGCAGTGGCGGCCTGTGAGCTGCTACTTTGGACTGACTTGGTGTCAAATAGCTTATCTGCATATTGCCAGCCCCTCTGTCCTGATGCCCACACTAGGAAGGTATTTGCTGTGATGGACAAAAATGCCAGCCTCTGGGCCTTTGTATGCAGGCTTGTGTCTCAGGACCATCACCAGCCCTTTTCAGCAGGTTTGATCTGTGTATGGTGTACATTGGATTATTGGTGGGTCCTTTGCTTGTGCTTGGGCAAGTCCTGTGGAGAAGTCATCGTGGAGAAATGGTGGTAGACGTAGCTTGCCACAAAATTTGGTTTCACTGGCACTTGCAGCATATTTTTTGTGTTGCCTTGTTCCTAGCCCAAGCAAATAAAAGGTGGTCTGGGATTTGGATTCTCAGTGAAAATTGTGGTTCAGGTTTCTAATGGCCAGCCTCAAGGCAGCTTCAGCAATAGTCACAAATCTTTTTTTGCCTCCAGATCCCAGAAGTTTTGTCAGATCTGGGGAATGATACAGATATTTGGCATCTTGATTGTAAAGAGGTTCTGAACATCTGTGTTCCCAGGGCCTGGAATATACAAACAGGTGCAACCGAGGGACTAGATGGACTACAGCCATTCATCTATCCAAGGCACGAGTAACTGCCAAGGCCTATGCTCCATCCTTACTTGGCATCTATGCATAGGACAGTTAGAACAAAGAATAGAAATGGAAACTTTCTCACACCTGGCCAAGGTTCTTGGTACCCAGAGTGACAGAGCAAAATGAGATGAAACTCAGGTGCAAGAGCAGTCTCAGACCCCCAACCAAAAGGAGTCCTCTTCAGCTCTTTGGCCTTGATATGGAATGTACTTTATCTAGGACCTGGAAGAGGAATTTTACAATTATTATTATTTTGTGTGTGGTTCTGGGGATCAAACCCAAGGCCTATACATGCTAGGCAAGCGCTCAACCACTGAGCTATACCCTTGGCTGTGGTAGAAGACTTTTATATGATTAGAACCATTCTAATCCCAGATCATCTTTGAGGCATCTCTGTTTTAAGGCCAGGCTGTCACCTGGAAAGGGAATGGGCCCAATATCAGCCTCCCGGTGCTTTCCTTAATCTGACATTGTGGAAAGACTGTGACAGACTGTCAATTCTGACACATTCTCCTGTGGGTACTTGATGGTGTAGTTTTCTGTGTACTCCTGGTCAACGTTGACCCATCATAGGAGTCTCGTAAGAAGAAAAGAAATGTTATAGTCTCCTGAAGTTCTGTGGACCAACTTTGAAATAACTAAAAACAAGGACAATAAAGAAATATATAAACTGCTCACTAGGCTGCAGGCCGACTCCACTCCTCACAATAGGTATGACTCATCTACTATTGCAGTCCCAAATCTGAGAAGGAAAATGGGAAATGGTGTACAGCTGATTCTTCAATAGTAGGAGTAAATGAATTTCTGGTGGAAGTGTAGATCAATAGTTCTTAATTTGGGGTCTTAGACCTCTGAGAATTCACTGAATGGGTTTCATGGAGTCTATGAAATATATGCATTAGTTTGAGTTTAAATGCATTTTCTTGGGGAGACTCCCAAAGGATTATGCATCTTTTAAAAAGCCTAGACACCCCCTATTGTAGATGGTTCTGGAACGTCATCCCAGTGTCACTGTGGATCATATCCCTTCACAGTCCATATTCATTCCTGCCAGTGCCTGTCTCCAGGGCTCAGTGGTCCACAGCTGCTTCTGTGACCTAGTGCAGCCTGGAGACTTCAGTGATGTAAAAAATGTATTGAATTTAGTTAATTTTGGTCCCCAGGGATTCTTTTACTGATTTTATTTATGGAATGATAAGCTGTGCCCTAAAAGAGAGAAACTCAGGAAAGAAAATTTTGGTCCAGTAGAAAATACTGGATGTTCATTATCCATAAACAATGGATTTTATTAGGATTTTTTTGGTGTCATTTATTGGCTGTGTTCTTATTGGCATAAGAACAAATCACTTGTTGATATATTCTTTATCGGTGTTAACTAAGATGTGTTCTCATTCATGAGTGTGCAAAGGAAACAGCATGTTTTTGGTTACTGTTATTAGTACTAAGCGAAGACTCACATGGTATTTCTTAAGCTAGTTATAGCCTGGTATTATGGGCTTGGAGATAGGTCTTCTCTTTGTCATTCCCATCTTGTTTCTTATTTAACATGTAGAATATTCCATATAAATATCAATGATGACCAGAAGGTAAGGATTTCTGAGGATAGAGAAAGTTTTGTGAAGAAATGGAGCTTGCATATGAGAGAAAAGCAAGATTCCAAGTGACAAGAAGAGTGCCCTAGGTAGGGGAAGGGAATATTAAGACTAACGCAGGATGGGGCTATAGCTCAGTGATAGAGCGCTTGCCTTGCAGGTGTGAGGCCCTGGGTTCAATCCTCAGGACCACATAAAAATAAACAAAGGTATTATGTCCATCAACTTAAAAAAAAAAAAAAAAGACTAAAGCAAATTCACCAGGATGATGATAGAAGTACACTGGAGAGGCAGGGAGATGAGCAGCCTAGCTATGTGCGTAGAGAAAAGTCTCTTCAGATAGAAAATGAAGATTGATTCTTTAAACAGTGTCTTAGTCCTTTGTGCTGCTACACCAAAATACCTGACTGTAATTTATAAAGAACAGAAATGTATTTCTCACAGTTCTGGAGGCTGGAAAATCCAAGATCAAGGAGCCAGCAGGGCTGACTGACCTCTGATGAGGACTGCTCTCTTCCTCCAAGATGGTACCTTGTTGCTACTCTTGAGGGAAGGACACTGTGTCCTCACATGGTAGAAAGTATGGAAGGGCAAGCAAGTGTTCACTTTAGCCTTGAGCTCTTCTGTAAGGATGCTCTGACTCTCCCAAAGGTCACACCTACACACACCCCCTCTAATGGGATTGAACCCAGGGCACTTTACCACTCAGCTACATCTCCAGCCCTTTTTATTTTTTGAGACAGAGTCTTGCTAAATTGCAGAGGCTGACGTTAAATTTGGAATCTTCCAGCCTCTGTCTCCAGAGTGACTAGGATTACAGATGTGCACCACTGTCCCTCTCAAGGTCACAACTTCTTAATACTGTTGTATTTGGAAATTAAGTTTCAACCTGAATTTTGGAGAGGGCACCATCATTTAAACCATAGTAAATGGTGTTTGAACTTAGTGGTAAATTTCCATAGATTCTTAAATTATAAAAGGGAAATGATGAAATTTTTTTTGAGAAGAATTTGTCTAGCAGAAATACATAGGATATTGAATATATTGGAGGTAGAAAATGCTGACAGCTAAGCCAAATTTTATTGCATCTGTCCCATCATACCCCCAGTGCTGAGATGTCATTTGGCTGTGTGGAAAACAAAAGAAGGAATGCACTGGGGAAATTGAAGAAGAATGGTAGGCCTTAACACCTTGTTATTCCAAGAAGGATCTGTGGTTTGTAAAAAATTCACTGCAAAAAACAATCTGAAGAAACCCACAATGAGAGTGTGGAAAGAACAGATTGCATTAGAATTGAATCCCTGTCATGTATGATGCCAGGCCTTCCACCTTTATAAGAGGGCTGATCCTCCTTCACCACACCACTCAATGTGTGGTAGATTTCAGGGGCCCTCTTCAGGTTTCTCTTGGTCTTGGACACAGACACCAGGTGCTTGGGAACCCCTTGTAGTTTTTTACATGAATGTTTTTTTTTGCTTGAGAATAAATATTCCTTATTCTGTTGTCTGACTCCTATTGCCTATTGCAATAGCCTCCAAAAGTAACACAGGAGGTGAGTGCATTCTGAGGTGCTGATGCTAAGACCCTGCTTTCCTTATCCCAAATTTGAGGCAGAGCTTCCCAGAATAGCTTCAAACACCTACTGTGAAGTTGGAGACCAGTGAAGATTGTGGGTGTTTCTTGTTAAACTATTCTGGCATTAGTATTTAGCAGGGCAAGGGCCTATTTCATAGTTGTTCTAGTTGTGAAATGGGGGATAGGAGTAGTCTATGGGGAAAAGAATGTTAGATGAAGCCTGACAGTGGCTGGCTGGGAGGTCATTTGCTCAGTTGAGACACTCATTCCTTATGGCTCTATTGCCCAGGAGTATAACTTGCCAGGGTGGAAATCTCCTATAGGACTACTCTGATTTTGTAAGGTTTTTTTTGGGCGGGGGGAGGGGGAGTGTTTATAACTCCAGTTTTTGTATTTTTTTTTATTTTGAGATAGGGTCTTGCTAAGTTGCTGAGGCTGGCATCAAGCTTGTGATCCTCCTATCTCAGCCTCTAAAGTTGCTGGAACACAGGCTTGTGCCACCATGCCTGGCTCATTTTGGAGTCTTTACAACTGTTCTGTTCATATATAAGTTTCCAATATCTGGGCACAGTGTGCACACCTGTAATCCCAGTGGCTTGGAAAGCTGAGGCAGGAGGATCATGAGTTCAAAGCCAGCCTCAGAAATTTAGTGAGGCCCTAAGTAAAATATAAAAAGGTGGTTGGTGGGGATGTTGCTCAGTGGTTAAGCACCCCTGGGTTCAATCCCTGGTACCAAAAAAAAAGTTTCCAGCATCCTTGGAATTCCCCAATTGGATAACAGTCAAATGGTTTTAGGTGCTTTAGCTTATTATATCTGAGCGCATACCTCCCCTTGCTTAAACAACCTGAAAGGATGACTCAGCCCTGGTTGGTTGTGTAGTCAACCTCTAGGTTTATTTATTTATTTGTTTGTTTCGGTACCAGGGATAGAACCCAGGGGTGCTTAACCATCAAGCTACATCCTCAGCTCTTTTAAATATATTTTATTTAGAAACAGGGTTTCACTGAGTTACTTAGGGCTTCATTCATTTGTTGAGGCTGGCTTTGAACTTTCGATCCTCCTGCCTCAGCTTCCCTAGTCACTGAGATTACAGGTGGGCGTCACTGCACCCGGCAACCTCCAGGTTTATTGTTGCTCTCGTCTGTTTATTTTCCTCTCAGACACTAGTAGCTGCCAAATTTACATTGAAATTATACAGATAAACCAATGCTATTTTAATCCAGGTTTAACAGCAATGTCTCAATATTTAGGCATTGCTTTGTTAATTTGGGGGTGGGGGTGGGGTGGGAGGTGATGTGGCTGGAACCCAGGCCCTGCACATGCTAGACAATTGCTCCACTACATCCAAGCCCTGTTAAATTCCAAAATTTTGGGAGAAATTAAATATTAATCTATTCAACTGATTTTATACTTTTTTTTTTTTTTAGGTCCTGGGGGTTGAACCCAGTGGTGCTCTACTACTGAGCCACATTCCCAGCCCTTTTTATTTTTGAGACAGGGTCACATTAAGTTGCTTAGGGCCTCACTAAGTTGCTGGAACCGGCCTTGAATTTGGGATCCTTCTACATCATCTTCCGAAATCACTGGGATTACAGGCATAAGGGAACAACTTCTAGAAGAGCTCTAATTCCTCTATGCAATAGATCTTTCTGATTAACCCCTGCCAACACACACACACACACACACACACACACACCACAATGACTATTTCACGACTTTCACACACCTGTAATTTCCAGCCCAATCAACTCTCAGCTGTGAGCAAATCCCCTATTCCAAGAAACTGGCCAATATGAGGAAATTCCCTCAACCTCCTACCAGACCTTTCTCCACATAGCAACCCCACTCCTGTTCTAATGGGATAATTATCCCTGTGTGTGTGTGTGTGTGTGTGTGTGTGTGTGTGTGTGCGCGCGCATAGTTGTTAATGGACCTTTATTTATTTGTGGTGCTGAGAATCGAACCCAGTGCTTCATGCATGCTTGGCAAGCATGCTACCACTAAGCCACAACCCCAGGCTCCATTATCCCTGTTCTTTTTTTTTTTAATTTTTTTTTAGTTGTATTTGGACCCAATGTCTTTTTATTTTTATGTGGTGCTGAGGATCCAACCCAGTGCTTCACATGTGCTAGGCAAGCCTCTACCACTGAGCCCCAGCCCCCCATTCTTAATTTTTTTACCATCCCAACAGATTCCTTCTGGACTTTTTTTTTCTTTTCCTCCTGTACCAGGGATTGAACCCAGGGGCACTTTTTCCACCGAGTTAACATCCCCAGCCCTTTTGATTTTGAGATAAGGTTTTGCTAAATTGCCCAGGCTGGTCTTGAACTTGTGATCCTCCTGCTTCAGCCTTCAGCTTCACTGGGATAACAGACATACACCATGGCATCCAATCCTCTTTTGGCTGTTTAAGGCTCCATTGATTGTCCATATTTTCAACCTCTTCCTCCCTATTAGCTCCTCCTTGGTGCTATTTAATGTGCTGATACTTGATGACTAATATTGTATTGTCTCTCAATTCTCTATCCTAAGCCTTACATTTCTCCTTGAATAAGTCTAAGAGTTGTTTCTATGTGCTGAGGCACTCTCTTCATCCTTCTGCAGTTTGACTTCTGCCCCATGTCTCCCCTGAAATAGCTGCACCAAGAACACTGGCCAACTATAATCTAGTCCACAGTTGACTTCTCAGCACTGGACAATCCCTTGAACCACTCTTACGGTAACTAATGTGACACACCCCATTTGCTGGCCTATCTTCTCTTAAGCATTTGTCAGGCTCCTTGGCAGACTCCTTTATAACACTGAATCACATCCCCAGCCTTTTCATTTTTAATTTTGAGACAGCATCTCACTACATTGCTGAGGCTGGCTTTGAACTTTCAAGCCTCCTGCCTCAGGCTCCCAAGCCTCTGGGATTGCAGGTGCACCACCATAGCTGGCTATCTCTTATATTTTACCTGTCCTTCTCAGTCTAGGTTTTTCACATTTGCCTCCCTAGGACCTGCATCCCCCAGTTTAATCAAATCTTGCAGTAGCAGCTCAGTTTTGGTCCAGGCTGTAAGGCTATATCTCCCTAGGTAAGAATTATTAAAATAAGTCACAGGCCAAGTGAAAGGTCAGAAGCTATTTTTTCAGATCATTTTCTTAGCCCTAGGATTCTAGCAGTACGCCAGCTCTAATTCCGTGCTCCATATGGAAGTACTTTATTGCTGTTGTCCAAATTTCTTTTTTTTTCTTTTTGGTACTGGGGATTTAAGCTGGGGTTGCTTTACCACTGAGCCACATCCCCACCCTTTTTATTTTGAGACAGGGTCACACTAAGTTGCTTAGGGCCTTATTAAATTGCTGAGGCTGTCTTTGAACTTGTGATCTTCCTGCCTCACCCTCTTGAGTCACTGGAATTACAGGTGTAATCTTTTCCTATTACGTTAGCAAGTCTTACTTAGCTTACCTCCACTGTATTTCTTGATTCCATCACCTCATCTTCACTTCCGTTGCTCAACATATGCCCTCTACTTCTAAGATATCAGAATAACTTCCCCACTGATCTCCTTTCCTCTATACATCATTGCTTCTGCCACATTCTGTTCCTTGCAATCCAATATATCTTGCCAACCTTCAGATATAATTTGTCAGTATCCCTTGTAAAACATCCCCAAATCTACCAAATAAAACCTTTTTTCCCCCTTCAAGTTCTTCATTAAGATCCAAATAAGATCCTCTGCAATATTTTCTATACTGCCCCTACCCCAATCTACTAACCTAAGATGCAGCAAAAATAGGTTCTGATTCTTGTTCTGTAAGGGAGTCCAAAACTTCGGTGCATTTTCTCCTCCTAAAATACCTTTTTCCTTCACCTCTGTCAAATCTGATTAATATCCAGCTCACAAAAAACATACCTAATTTCTGATGTGTGTTGAGCAGGCCTTCACTGAAGAGAGTAACTTTCAGAGTACCTGACCATTTCAGTTTTTTTCCTGGCTAATGAAAAAATGCATATTAGCCATATGGAAACCCTTGGTGCAAAGGCCCATATGGCTGAGTCCCAAACCCACTTGCAGCAGGCCCAGCGTGACGTTGAGCAGTTCATCAGAACAGTGGATTCAGGAGCCAGTTTTTGGTCCAGGCTGCTACTAAGCAAGTCGCTCTTTTCGGGGGAAGAGGGCGTGGGTACTGGAGATTGAACCCAAGGGTGCATAACCACTGAGCCACATCCCCAGCCCTTTTTATTTTTTATTTTGAGGCAGGGTCTCGCTAGGTTGCTTAGGGCCTCGCTAAGTTGCTATGGCTGGCTTTGAACTTGCAATCCTCTAGCCTTACCTTCCCGAATCACTGGGATTACAGGCATGCACAACCACATCTGGTATCTTATAGTTTTATTTTTCTTTTCGCAGAGCTGGGGATGGAACCCAGGGCCTCGTGCATGACAGACATGTGCTCCACTGAGCCACCCCACAGTCAATATATTTTTCATGAGACTTTATATAAAGCTTTACAGTTCAGAAACTTATTTGAGTTGCGGCAGTTTTTAAAATAAATTTTGAGCTATTTCCGTGTGAAGTAAGGCAATAATGAAGGGAGGGCTGTTTTTCACTTTGTCGCACTCAAGAATTTTAACGCACGCGAAGACGCACCTGAGAAAATCGAAACACCTGGGTCGGCTTACAGATGAAGGCCTGGCGCGGAAGGGTGACGTCTGCGGCCGCGAAGGAACTGACGTCAGTGAGTTCGCGCTCCGCCACTTCCGGCCCGCATGAGTGGCATCTTGCGCCGGTTGCGGGCCGGGGACTGATATCGGCGAGCTGTGTTGTGCAGGTTTTCGCGAGTTACCCTACCATTACCAGGACCATGGCCACCGACTCGTGGGCCCTGGCGGTGGACGAACAGGAGGCGGCTGTCAAATCGGTCAGTGGCTTCAGGCTGCGGGACAGCACCTCGGGCCCCTGTAGACTGTTTCGGGCTCAGGGAGCGCCGGAGTTGGGCAGGCCTCTCCCCAGCACGCTCCTTGAGTTTGCCATGGGCAGTCTCTTAGTCCTGTTTGCTCCTAGAAAGAAACCGGTGTCGAGTTTTTATCTTTATTTGGGTTAAAGACTTTATCTTTTGGTAAATCTATCCTTGCTGTATGGTCTGGTTTCCTATACGGCACCTCTTTGTCTTGACGATTGTAAGGAAAGGCAGATACAGATGCTGATTTTTTTTTCCTTATTAAGTGACAGGTCTCTCTCTCTCCCCCTCCCTCCCCCCCTCATTTTTTTAAGTGTTCTCGGGCTACTTTATATTTAACAATTCTTGGATCCACGTTTAACATGGTTTGCAGTTTGTAGCAGAATAACAGATTCAAGTTTAGATTTAATGTTTCAGTCAACTGCAAATGTTGGAGAGAGGGACTTACAAATTGTTTCTCTGATGTCTAAAGTGACATTTAGTTTCATATATTAGTCATTTTTTTCTAATTAATGAAGATTCATTGAACTGGAGTGTAAGTGTGCTGTAAATTGTGGTTTTCAGTTCTTACATACCTGATACCTGAAGTTTAGATTTGTTCATTAATAATGGACTGCTGATTTTGAGAATGTAGGTTTTTTTGGTAGTCTTAAGCCTTGTGTAACTTTTTTTTTTTTTTTTTTTTTTTTTTTTGGTACTGAGGATAGAACCCATGGGTGCTCCACCACAGAGCTATATCCTCAGCCTTTGTGTGTGTGTGTGTGTGTGTGTGTGTGTGTGTGTGTGTTACCAGGGATTGAACCCAGGGGTGCTTAACCACTGAGTCACATCCACAGCCCTTTTTCATATTTTATTTAGAGACAGGATCTTGCTGAGTTGTTTAGGGCCTTGCTAAATTTCTGAGGCTTACTTTGAACTCAGGATCCTTTGCCTCAGCCGCCTGAGTTCTTGGGATTACAGACATGCCCCACCGCACCTGGCCCATCCTCAGCCTTTTACAATTTTTATTTACTATTATTAGTAGTAGTACCAGGGGTGCTTAACCACTGTGCCACATCTAACATCCTTTTTTATTTTTATTTATTTATTTGTTTGAGATAGGGTCAGGCTAAGTTACTTAGGACCTTGCTAAGGTACTGAGGCTAGCCTTGAACTTGCTGTCCTTCTGCCTGAGTCTCCTGAGTTGCTGGGATTGTAGGCACACCTGAAAAGCCATATATAACTTTTTAATGTTTAAATTGCATGTTTTTTCTCCAGCCACCTTTATTGTTGTGGGAGAATTATCAGTTTATCAGCAGGTATTTGAAATGGAGTAAGCCCAGTGGAGTATAGGAAGCATCTTCATCGTCTAGAATGAGGGAAATGATGTGAAAGTGCCAAGGATAATATGATAAATGAGCTCTGAGCAGTAAGAGGGCATTATGAGTAGGAAAATCAGCTATGATTTGGTGAGCTAGATATTAGAAAATAAATCAGATTTGACGGAGGTGGAGGTAAAAGGCATTTTAGGCTGGGCACAGTATCGCACACCTATGATCCCAGTGACTCAGGAGGCTGAGGCAGGAGGATCGTGAGTTCAAAGCCAGCCTCAGCAATTTAGCGAGGCCCCAAGCAACTCAGTGAAAACCCTGTCTCTAATAAAACATAAAAAACGACTGGAGATGTGGCTTGGTGGTTAAGTGCCCCTGGTTTCAATCCCTGGTACCAAAAAAAGGTGGGGGGGCATTTTAGGAGGAGAAAATGCACCAAAGTGTTGGATTCCCTTACAGAACAAGAATCAGAACTCATTTTTGCTGTAGCTTAGGTTATTAGATAGGGGTAGGGGCTTGGACTTTAATGAAGAATTTGAAGAGGAAAAAAAGCTTTATTTGGTAGATTTGGGGATGTTTTACAAGGGATATTGACAAATTATATCTGAAGGTTGGCGAGATATATTGGATTGCAGGGAACAGAATGTGGTAGAAGGAATGATGTGTAAAGGAAAGGAGATCAGTGGGGAAGTTATTCTGTTATCTTACAAGTAGAGGGCATATGTTGAGCAATGGAAATGAAGATGAGGTGATGGAATCAAGAAATACCGTTGAGGTGAGTTAAGCAGGATATGCTAACATAATAGAAAAAAAGAGAGAGAGAGAGAAGGGAAATAATACCAAAGCTTACTATGTTCAAGCTGGATCTGATAGGCATTGTTAATAAAGTGCTAGTAACAGGAATGGGGAAGTAGGAGGAAGGATAATTTTGATATGGAGAGTGGTGAATTCATATTTGGATGTTCTGAATTTGAGAAAAGGCAACATCTTGGTAAACATCTCTTAAGACTTTCTTGAAGTTTACAGGTTTGATGATTTGTTAGGATGACTCATAGAGACTCAGTATATACTTGTGCTCACAGCTATGATTTATTACAGTGAAAAGATAGAAAGCAAAATTAGCAAAAGGAAAAGGTTCCAGAGGCAAAGTTCAGAGGAAATCAGGTACAACCTTCTAAGAGTGCTCTGCCAGTGAAGTCTGTAGGATGTGCTTAATTCCTCCAGCAACAAATAGTAACAACACAGATGAAGTGGTGTCATGCATGCCTGTTGTAGACTCAGTGCTTAAGGTTTTCTTTTTAATTTTTTTCTTTCCTTTTCCTTTCTATGTTTATTCTTTATCGCGGTCCTAGGGAATGGACCCAGATACTCACGCATACTAGGCAAGTGTTCTACCACTGACCTACATCACCAGCCCTTTTATTTTTTATTTTGAGCCAGGGTCTCACTAAGTTACCCAGGTTGGCCTTGAACTAATGATCCTCCTGCCTCAGCCTCTCAAGTTTCTAGGAATATTTGCATGCACCACCATGCCCAGCTATCATTCCTTTTCTTAGGTTGTTGAAGATACAGGAAACATTTTTGCTCATGCTTTTAGCACTTCTGCTTTGAGCAGAACAGACCAGCTCTCTGAATATAGTTCTGCAGTAGTTCTTGTCAGACTTTCACTAGGGAGCTTCTGTTTTGCTCAGAGGCCTTCCTTTGCTTAGGTCATTTGCTTACTCTGTTTCTTTTTATTCCTATTCAGATGAGCAGTTTGCAGATCAAGGAAGAGAAGGTCAAACCAGATACCAATGGTGAGTCACTAGAAACCACAGGCTAGGTACAAATGACACGTGTGTGTCTGCTTTGCACTCACAGCTGCAGCAAGCCATGACTCTTTTCTTCAGTGTAATATTTGGCAAATGCCGGAGCTGGAATTGAGAGTCCTAAATTAGAATTCATTACTAAAGGGGAATATATCAGTTTTTAACTTTTTGAAAGTATGTCTAGGTTTAAAACTCAAAATATATAAAAATATACAAGGCTTCCTTCCCATGTTGCTCCAATGTTTATCCTGTTCCTACTGCCACGTGTGTTTATTTGCTGGGCCTGCTCTAACAAGGTATCACAGAGCTGGGTGGCTTAAACCACAGCAGTTTATTGTCTCACAGTTTGGGAAGCTGGAATTCCAATATTAAGGTATCAGCAGGGTTGGTCTCTGCTGAGGATTATGAGGAAGACTCTATTCTGTTGCCTCTCCCCAGCATTCTTGTGGTGTGCTTGTAGTCTTTGATGTTCCATCATCACCCCATCTCTCCTTTTATCTTTACCTGGCATTCTCTTTGTGTCTGATGTCCAAGTGCCATCCCCCCTCCTTTTTTTCCTCTTTTGGCAGTGCTGAAGATTGAATCCAGAACCACAAGCAGGCTCAGCAAGTGCTCTGTCACTGAGCTGTGTCCCTAAGTTTCTCTTTTATAAGGACTCATTCTTATTGGAGCAGGGCACACTCTGATCTTAGCTTAAATTTTTATATTCTCAGTGACCCCCATCTCCAAATAAAGTTACATTATGAGGCACTAGGGGTTAGGACCTGAACATATGAATTTTGAGAGGACACAATTGTACCCATAACATATACCATCCCATAAGTAACCACTGTTCCTGGATTTTCAGTAATCTTCACCGGTTTTTTGAGCAAAGCAAATACAAATATAAATTCTCCCTTTTTTCTCCTGTCACCATCATGGTGTTTAATCAAACTTAGAATTTTTTTTAGTTTATTTTTTAGTTTTAGGTGGACACAATATCTTTATTTTATTTTTATGTAGTACTGAGGATCAAACCCAGTGCCTCACACATGCCAGATGCGCATGCTACCACCTGAGCCACATCCTCAGCTCCAAACTTTTAGAATTTTGCCAGTCTAAAAGGTAAAAATTGTTGGATTGTGTTTGCTAACATAATGCTGTATTTTAATTTAGGATAATTCAGAAGTGATATATTCTGGTCACTAAGTTAGCTTGAATTTCTATACACAAAGAATTGCTAGATATAAAATCCATTAAACATAAAGAAATGCCAACTATTTATATTTGGGTCACTTAAATAAGTTTTAGTGTTTCTGTTGTTCTACTTTTTTTTTTTTTTGGCAGGGGATGGGGTACCGGGGATTAAACTCGGGCTCTCAAGCACTGAGCCACATCCCTATCCCTATTTTGAATTTTATTTAATTTAGAGACAGGTCTCACTGAGTTGTTTAGCGCCCAGCTGTTGCTGAGGCTGGCTTTGAACTTGTGATCTTCCTGTCTTAGCCTCCCTAGCCACTGGGGATTATAGGTTTGTGCCACTTTGCCCAGCTATTGTCCCATCTTTTTTTTTTTTTTTAAACAGCAACTCAATTTTTTTTTTTTTTTTTGGGGAGAGAGAATTTTAATATTTATTTTTTAGTTCTTGGCAGACACAACATCTTTGTTCGTATGTGGTGCTGAGGATCGAACCTGGGCCACATGCCAGGCGAGCGCACTACTGCTTGAGCCACATCCCCGGCCCATATTGTCCCACCTTTTAAGTTTAATATTTGCCTGTTTAGTGACATGTGTTTTCTTGTGTAGGTGTTATCAAAACCAGTACCACTGCAGAGAAGACAGATGAAGAAGAGAAAGGTAACTACTTTTTGAAGCCCCATGGCAAGAGATGGAATATGACCTGGCGCTTGCCTTCCTGGACCCAGAGGCTGAGTTATGAGATCAAGTTGAAGAGGAAGACTCAGCAAAGGAGATTGAGAAGTAGCAGTCAGTGAGATAGAGTGAAAATCAAGAGCATGATGTCCTAGAAGCCAGAGGAAGTATTATAAAAGTAGGGTGTCGGCTATGGGTAAAAAGTTGATTAAGAGAAGAACTGGAGCTGGCTGTGGTAGTACTTTTCTATAGTCCCAGCTACTAGGGAGGCTGAGACAGAAGGATCACTTGAGCCTGGGAGTTTGAGGACAGCCTGGGCCATATGGTGAGACCCTGTCTCAAAAAAGAGAAACTAGAAATTGACCATTAAACTGATTTTGTGGTGTGGAAATCATTGTTGAGCTTTCCAGGGACTATTGAGGTCAAATGGCGAGGTTTAAAAAAAAGAAAAAAGCTCATTCATTGTACAATAGAAAGGAGGGAAAGAAAGCAAAATGAATATAGACAGCTCTTTTATGGAATGTTCCAGAAACTGGAGTAGTGAACTCTAACAGTAGCGGAATGGGGATTGTGAGGTAAAGGAGGAAACACATTTATGAACACAGATGTTAAAACAGGCTCACATGCTCCTAGGAATGGTCCAGTAAAGGGGGAAAGTGAAATGCATGAGAAAATGAGGAGACATACCCTTGTGGGCAGGAAAGAATGAGAACTTTCAGATAAGCAGAGGCTTAGCCTTAAGAGCACAAGCTGTTTATCTAGGTACTAGATGGGAGGTGGAGGATAGTTATGCAGATGTGGGTAGATGTGTAGTTGTGGTCATGAATGGGAATGTGGAGAAGTTAAAAAGTTGAGAAAAGAGGAGTTATAGCTGGAGGTTTGAGAAGAAGGATAAACGAGTGGACTATGAAGACAAAGACTTGCTGGGCAACTCAGCCCATTTGAATCTAGTGGTGAAGAATTTAAAGGGAGAGCGGGGCATGGTGTTGCACACCTGTGATCCAGCAACTCAAGAGGCTGAGGCAGGAAGATCACAAGTTCAAAGCCAGGCTTAGCAATTTAACAAGACCCTAAACAACTTAGCGAGACCTTGTCTCAAAATAAAAAAGGACTGGGGATGTGGCTCAGTGATTAAGTGCCTTTGTGTTCAATCCCTAGTACTAAAAACAAAAAAAAAGGAGGCTTGTCAGTGTGATCATGTTTTTCTCCAGCCATGCTTGGTTGCCTGGGTGCTGGTGCAGAGGTGCAGAGGGGAAGAGTGGGCTCTTACAAGGGTGGGGTTTGCCTGGTGAGTATGGAGAAAATCTGCTAGTTTCTTCCTGACAGAGGACAGAGCTGCCCAGTCTTTACTCAACAAGCTGATCCGAAGCAACCTTGTGGATAACACTAACCAAGTGGAAGTCCTGCAGCGGGATCCAAACTCCCCGCTCTACTCAGTGAAGTCTTTTGAAGAGCTTCGACTGTGAGTATCCATGGCTTTGAACAACTTTTTTCTTCCCAACTATGCCCCTATAAAACTAGTACCTAAGGAATTCTTGTGGGGATTTTACTTTTTAATTTGCTTTAAATTTTTTAATGTATTTACTTCTCTGAGTAGGTAATAATGCACAATTCAGAAGTCAAAACGAATGAACAAGTTTACAGTGATGGTCTCCTACCCCTTTCTTGGCTATCCAGTTCTCCTGGTTGAGATTTTTTTGAGACTCTTTCTCTCTTTGTGGCCCAGGCTGGCCTCTAACTCCTGGGCTCAAGGGAGCTTCCCATCTCAGCCTCCTGGGAAACTGGTATTAAAGGTGTGCACCTCTGGGCCTGACTTTCTTGGTAGAGATTTTTAATGCCACAGATTTATTCATCATAGCTGAAAGTTTCTTTTCTTTTATGCTCTTAGAACTTTCAATAAAATATTGGCTGACAGGTGATTTCTGGATATCAGGAACATTTCTTATTAGGTAAGCCCTTTTGTTAGATTGTAGGGTATACAGTCTTAAGAACAGTTTATCTGTGTATAGAAAGTCTGTGAAAAGAGCCTGGATTCTCAGTATTAGAGTGGAAAGCAAATTTTATTGTTTCTAAATTTTAAGAAAAACCCAGAATCAAGCCTTAGGTAGCCTCTTCCTGGTGTGCTAAGAAAGCCTTTTAATATTATTTTAAAAGGTAGAGAATTAGGGCTGGGGATGTGGCTCAAGCAGTAGCACGCTCGCCTGGCATGCGTGCTGCCTGAGTTCGATCCTCAGCACCACATACAAACAAAGATGTTGTGTCCGCCAAAAACTGAAAAAAAATTAAAATTCTCTCTCTCTCCCTCTATCTTTAAAAAAAAAAAAAAGGTAGAAAATTATGAGTCATTCCACATGCTTTGTTTTCTTCAGTAAATTAGTAGAATGGTATTTATGGATGATTGCTTCATGTATAAGCCGCTGTGCAGGTTTTTTCTAGGAGTACATCACATACCTACCATTCTTGCTGTCTGCCAGGATCCAAATCATAGACAGAAGATAGCTGGTGAATAAGAATGTGGTGGAATAAATGGATTATTTGCCTTTGTTTAGAAAAATCTAGTGTGCCCCTCTGGGCAAATAGAGGCTAAATTCCTGCTGCCTAATACCACTGAGTAAGACACATTGAAAATAAGAGCTAACTAGTTGTTAGTGAAATGTGTTTGTCTGTTTTTTGTCACTGTGACAAATATCTGAGAAAAATAACCTAAAGGAAGAAAATTTTTACTTTGGCTTACATTTTCAGAGATTTTAGTCCATGTTTGGCTGGCTTCATTGCTTTGGGCCTGAGTAAGACAGAGCCTCATGGTAAAAGGGTGTGGAGGAGGAAACCTGCTCAGCTCAGGGCAGCCAGGAAGCAGAGAGAAGGGGAGAATGGAAGGAATCACTGATAAAATATATTTCCCAAGGACATGCCCCTCAGTGAGTTACTCCTTCCCACCATGTCCCACCTGCCAACAGTTTCCATCACCTCCCAATAGTTCATTCACATAGTTAATCCATCAAATGTACTAATCCCCCAATGAGGTTAGAGCCCTCTTGATTCAACAGTTTCTTAAAATAGCCCTATCCCTGGATTTTGCTGCATTTGAGACCAAGCTTTCAAAATACAAGACTCAGGACATTTCAGATCTAGATCATAACACAAAGTAATTGTGAAGAACATGTTTTTTTTAAAGTGTAACTTTTAAGGTTTTCAAGAAATAAACTTTTCCTAGCCTCAGCAAGTTCGTGAGACCTCGTCTCAAAATTTTAAAAAGGGCTGGATCAGCCACGCGACCAGCACGCTAGCTTCATAATAGAGGTTCAAAAGCATAAAAATTAACTAGTGAGTTTTAAAATTAAAGAGACATAACTTTCGTTACCTTATTTGCCCAGCTCAGAGATGGCTCCTCCTAGCTCCTGCCTCCAGCCACCTAATGTGGTAGCGAGGTTAACACAAGAGGCCAGCGAGAGAGGGAGCACGCCAGGGAGTGAGCTTTTATTGGGGAACAAAAAATTCAAGGGAAAATTCCATCCAATGAAGGTCGAGGGGGGCAGCATTCCAAGGTCAGGGTCAGTGATTGGTCTTCAGGTCAGTGGTCAGGCACACCCCCACACGGACAGCCCTCGCACCTGAGACAGGGTGGGGAAGGCTCTGACATGGTGTCTAAGCGCCTCTCACCCAGCCAGGGAGGTAACTCAAATCACGTGGGAGAATGGCTTCCCACAGCTGGAGATGTAGCTCAGTAGTAAAGCACTCCTGAATTCAATCCCCAGTACCAAAAAAGGCAAGTTCTTTCTAATTCAATTGTTGGAAGTCAGAAGAAGCAAAGAACAGGAAGTAGGTCACCTAATGTCCTTGGGTCAGTTGTTTTGTCTTGGTACTTGGGATTGAACGCATGGGGGCTTTACCACTGAGCTACATCCTTAGCCTTTTTAATTTTTTGAGACAGGGTCTCATTGATGATTTACTTAGGTCCCTGATAAGTTGCTGAGACTCGCCTCCAACTTGTGATCCTCCTGCCTCAGCCTCCTGAGTTCCTGGGATTACAGATGTGTGGCACCATTCCCAGCATTTGGGCTGTTTATTTAAAAGATTTGAAATAATCTGAAAAATAAAAGAAATATAATAATCCAGTGAAAGCTATCAGATTATATGAATCCCAATTAGGTATGACTTTGTTCCTTGATAACTAAATAAGAAGCTGCTTTATTTTCCCAAGAAAAAATACCAAGCATTGGGGTTTTTTTTTTTTTTTTTTAAGTTCTGCATATCTGAGAAACATGTGGCAGCATTTGCCTTTTAGAGAGCCTGTTAGCCTCCAGTGAAGGCTTCGAAAACAGAAGTCTTGATGCAGTTTGGCTTTTCTTCAGAAACAATCTGGTGTGGTTTTTGTCAAATGTCCTGTCAGTCTAGAGATAACAAAGAGCTCATTGTAAATGGAATATAAGGGTAGTTTAATTGATATTCTTTTATGCAGCTACTTATATAAGAATTTGGTGCTTTTTTATTTTTTACTTTGATTAAACATAATTAAAGTCATCTATTCTACATTAGCTATTAGAAACTGGCTTAATCAATATTCTTACCTCTTGGTTGTCTAGTGTATTTGCAGAGCTGGCTTTAGAAGGAGTGTGGAACACAAAAGGACTGTGATTCAATTTTAAATTTTTGTGTAGTGTTGGGGATTGAACCCAGGGCCTCACACTTGCTGAGCAAGCACCCTACCAGTGAGCTATATCCCCAGCCTTTGAGGCTCAAGTTTTAACATGTGCACCAAGAAATAAAAACTGAAATCCATTCTCTAAGAAGATTTCTATGTCTTAGCAGTATTGCAAGAACTATTTATTTTTAGATATTTCTTTTATAATTTATTGTGCTATGAATTAGTAAATACTGATCTGCTGTACGCAGGGAACACTTGTCATCCAAGACCAGCCGATTTGTGGGTCTGCTAAAAGCATGAATTTCTCCAAAAAAGGAAACCAGTTTTTATTTTATGAATTGTATAATAGTTGCAGATTAAAATTTAGTAGGGTTAGAACAAATAAAAAAAATGTATTGGACTGGGGTTGTGGCTCAGTAGTAGAGTGCTTGCCTAGCATGTGTGAGGCCCTGGGTTCAATCCTCAGCACCACATATAAATAAACAAAGTAAAAAATCTATTGGCAACTGAAAAATATTTTAAAAAATACACACACACACACACACACACATATATATATATATATATATATATATCTTAATCTTAGTAGGTAAAGATGGTGGTTTGAGTTGATTTTAAATAGTATTTTTTAAGGCATCATTCATCATTCCTTGCTAGATGTAGGAAAAGGTAAGATTAGAGGCCTTTAAACTAGTTTCAACTATTTGAAACCCATCTTGTCTTTGCTTTTCCTCCTAGGAAGCCACAGCTTCTCCAGGGAGTCTATGCCATGGGCTTCAATCGACCATCCAAGATACAAGAGAATGCGTTACCCATGATGCTTGCTGAACCGTGAGTGCAGACCCAAGACCCCTCTTCCCAATCTGATTTAACTGAAATTAAATTTAGCTTTTATTATCTGAGTAGAAAATGGGTAGTTTGGGGCAACATGTTTCTTCTGGAAAAGAGCTTGGGCATGTACTGAGAACATGGATTTAGGCATAGTTACTATCTTTCCCGTTTAGCACTAAAGACTAAGAGTGCATTATTTTACACAGTTTTAAAAGTTGGGGGAGTAGTGGTTGTTGTTACAGGGAATTGAACCCAGAGGTGCTCTACCTCTAAGCTATACCCCCAGCTCTTTTTTAAAATTTTTTATTTTTAGAAAGGATCTTTCTAATTTGCTGAGGCTGACCTTGAACTTGTGATCCTTTTGCCTCAGCCTCCTGAGTTGCTGGGATTACAGATATGTGCCACCATGCCCAGCTAAACTTGGGTTTTTAAAAATTGAATTAGCTAGAGTACGAAGAGCCTTATCCTACTAAATAGCCTTACCTTGCCAAGTAATAAAACAAGGCTCCAGGGCTGGGGTTGAAGCTCAGTGGCAGAGCGCTTGCCTTGCACGCGGGAGGCTCTGGGTTCGATCCTCAGCACCACATAAGAAAATAATAATTAAAAATAAAGATGTTTATTTAAAAAAAAAAAATAAGACTCCAGTTGATAGTCAGTGCTCCTGTCTTAACTGTCCCTTCATGTCCTCTCCCACCCCCTCCAAAGTGAGCTCCATCCTGAAGTGCATCATTATCCCTAGGGTTTCTTTATACTTTCACTAGATATGTATATGTCGCTAAACTCTGAGGAATAGTTTGCACATTATTAAAGTTTAAATGGTGTCATACTTTATGCAGTATAATGTTTTTTCAACATTATAGCTGAACATTTTAGTTTTCTTTTTTTCTTTCTTTGGTTGTTCTTGGGGTGGGTGGGTACTGGGGATTGAACCCAGGGATATTTTACACTGAGCCACATCTCCAGCTCTTTTATTTACTTAAAAATAATATTTTAGTTATAGATGAACACAATACCTTTATTTTATTTATTTACTTTTTGGGGGGCGGGGAGGTATCAGGGATTGAACTCAGGGGCACTGGACCACTGAGCCACATCCCCAGCCCTGTTTTGTATTTTATTTAGAGACAGGGTCTCACTGAGTTGCTTAGCGCCTTGCCGTTGCTGAAGCTGGCTTTGAACTCAAAATTCTGCTGTCTCAGCCTCCCGAGCTGCTGGGATTACAGGCGTGCACCACTGCGCCCAGCTGTTTTATTTATGTACTTTTATGTGGTGCTGAGGATTGAACCTAGTGCCTCATCACGTGCTAGGAAAGTGCTCTACCACTGAGCTATAACCCCAGCCCCTTATTTTTTATTTTGAAACAAGGTTTTACTATGTTGTTTAAGACTTCATTAAGTTGCTTTCCCCCACCCCCATTAAGAAAGAATAGACAGGCATATTTATAATCCCAATGACTTGAAAGGCTGAGGCAGGAGGATTGAAAGTTTGAGGCCAGATAGGACAATTTAGTGAGGTTCTGTCTCAGTAAAATTTAAATGAAAGGACTGTGAATGAGCTCAAGTTAAGAGTGCTTGCCTAGAGCTAGGGTTGTGGCTCAGCTGTAGAGGGCTCACCTACCATGCGTGAGGTCCTCAGCACCACGTAAAAATAAAATAAAGATATTGTGTCCGCCTATAACTAAAAAAGTGAATATTTAAAAAAAAAAAGTGCTTGCCTAGTATGTGGAAGGCCCTGGTTTATCCTCAGTGCTGCATTACCCACCCAACCCCCCCCCCCAAAAAAAAAAAAATAACAAGATGTGAAAAGGGAAAGTGCAGAAGGAGCCAAGATCCAAGACACATTATGGCTCAGCAGAAAATGGGGACTTGTCTGGCACAGATCTGCTTTGTACTTTTGATTTCCCTGGAGCCCTTGGGATATAAAACTAGGGCACTTTAGTTATGCTAGAGTCAAGAATGAGGATTTGCGTGTGTTTTTGTGTGTGTGTGTGTCAACCCATCTAAAACAATCATTATTTCCTTGACTATTTAAATTTTTAAATAACATATAAAAATATATTAAAGTAATTTGCATTCAATGCAGAAGATCTAGATAATACAGAGAAGCATAAAGAGGGAAATATTCCTTCTACCCAGAAAGAACATTTTGATATTTTATTATGTTCAACCAATATTTATTTCTTTTTTGCTCTTTGTCAATCCAGCCCACAGAACCTGATTGCCCAGTCTCAGTCTGGCACTGGAAAAACAGCTGCCTTTGTCCTGGCCATGCTTAGTAGAGTAGAACCAGCAGACAGATACCCTCAGGTGAGGGCTTGGAAGCCTGGGGGTGGGGGCTTGCCTGCCCTGGGAAGGAGCCATTTGGTGGGAGGATTAATGAGAACCCTGACCTTTACTGACAGCCTAGGCCATGGCTCAGGCAGAACAGATTAACATACAAGGCCTCAACCTAGTAGAATTCATTTGAAAGCAGCATCTTACAAAGGCCTCCACCATGCCATGGATCCCATCAAGCTAGGGCTCCGTACTGAAAACTTCAGTCCACTATTGGAAAGTAGGAGGTTGTGACTCCCTGCATTGTTCAAGTCATAATAACTATATACTTGTGTTAGAACCTATTTTCTGTTACTAAACTCATCCTGTATGATTTTTCTGTCAGTGTCTGTGCCTCTCCCCTACATATGAATTGGCACTTCAAACAGGAAAAGTGATTGAGCAGATGGGCAAATTTCATCCAGAACTAAAGCTTGCTTATGCTGTTCGAGGCAATAAATGTGAGTATGGGGAATGAGATCCAAACAGTGAGCAGTGGGGGAAGATAGCTGCATATTTGGATTTTGAAGCTGAGAACATATTCAGCTTTTGAGGGTACAAAGAATTTTTTCTTTTTCTTTTCTTTTTGCACCAGAGATCAAAACCAGGGCCTTGGGCTGGGGTTGTGGCTCAGCAGCAGAAGCAGCAGCACACTCGCCTAGCACGTGTGAGGCCCTGGGTTCGATTCTCAGCACCACATAAAAATAAGTAAACAAAATAAAAGTATTGTTTCTAACTATAACTAAAAATAAATATTAAAACAACAACAACAAAAGAAAAAAAAAAACAGGGCCTTGCTCATGCCAGGCATGTGTTCTACCCCTGAGCCACATCTCCAGCTCATATTCAGCTTTTTAGATCAGTCTCACCCTAGTGCTTTTACTGTGTCTGTTTAAATACTTGCTGATGTGTAAGCTGTACTTTCCAATCCCCTGCCTCAGTCCTGGGGATCAAACCTAGGGCCTTGCACATGCTAGGCAAGTGCTGTACCATTGAGCTACATCCCTGTTCCTCTCTAGTTTTAAAAAAAATTTCAGTTGTTAAACAAAAGCTCATGAAGTTCCTAGAGTCTTCAGTTCTTCATTGACAAGATGGAATTTTGAGTTTGGCATCCATAGTTCTGGATCTACCTAGTAAAGAGGTATTGAATTAGCAGGACTGGGGATGGTAGGTTGGGGTCAGATCCCTTCCATTAACTGTATGAATCAGCCCTAATAAGAGGAAACTGACAGCATGTATAGTTAATACATTCATACTCAAATCAGAAATCCCTCCTTCAATTCTTCTATGTGTGCCGTAGAAAGTATGGGTTAAAGTGAAGAGGGGAGCATGGGAGGATTTGAAAGATTCCTTAGGAAATGGGTCATTAGAAAGTATCAGAATAGGGGATGGGGTCGTGGCTCAGTGGTAGAATGCTTGCCTAGCATGCACGAGGCACTGGGTTTGATCCTCAGCACCACATACATGTAAAATAAAGATAGTGTGTCCACCAAATAAATAAATAAATAAGAAAAGAAAGTATCAGAATATGTAGAACTTCTACAAATCAATAAGAAAACAATCAATCTACTAGGAAAATGGACAGAAGAGGCCCAATTGAACAGCCACTGCACAAAAAGGAATTCAGATGTCTAATAGACATGAAAAGATGATGAGCCTAATTTGGCTTCTGAGAAACAAAGAAATGGAAACCTTATGCCCTTCTAAGCTGAGAAAAAATTAAAGTATCTGATAATACTAAATATTTGTGAAGACAGAACTGAAGTGCACGCACACTCCTGGAAGGGAGTATACATTGGTATAGTCGTTTTAGGAAATAGTTTGGCATTACAAAATCCCCAGCAATTGGGGAGGCTGAGGCAGGAGGATCACAAGTTCAAAGCCAGCCTCAAAATATAAAATAAAAAGGGGCTGAGGATGTGGCTCATGGTTTAGCACCTCCAGATCAATCCCCAGTACCAAAAATAAAAAAACCTTGGGGCTGAGGTTGTGGCTCAGTGGTAGAGTGCTTGCCTAGCATGTGTGAGGCACTAGGTTCGATTCTCAGCACCACATGTAAATTAATAAATAAAGGCCCATCAACAACTAAAAATATGTATATATTAAAAAATAAAAATTAAAAAAACAGAAAACAAAAATTGAAAAGAGAGATATTCCCTTGTCCCCAGCAGTTTATAATTGCTTATATAGAGCAGCAGTTCTCAAGTTTTTTGGTTTAGTATTCTCTTACATTCAATATTATTGAGGAAAGCATTTTTTATTTTTGTAGGTTATATTTATTGCTATTAACCATAGTAGAAGCTAAAACTGAGAAATTTTAGAAGTACTTATTAATTTAAAAATAACAGCAACAAACTCACTACATATAATGTAAATAATTTTTTCTTAAATACTTTTTAGTTGTCAGTGGACCTTTATTTTATTTATTCATATGCAGTACTGAGCATCAGACCCAGTGCCCCACACATAACTAGGCAAGTGCTCTACCACTGAGCCAAAACCCCAGCACTATAATAAGTATATTGCCAATACAAAATTAATAAGAATGACATTCTTTTTTTTTTTAATATTTACTTTTAGTTGTAGTTGATTGGACACAATATCTTTATTTTATTTATTTTTATATGGTGCTGAGGATCGAACCCTGGGGCCTTGCACATGCTAGGTGAGTGCTCTACCACTGAGCCACAACCCCAGCCCTGACATTCTTATTTTACATCTTTTAGCAAATCTTCTTATATTTGCTCATGTATTTGTTTTTAAATTTATTTATCTATCTGTTTATTTTTGCAGTGCTAGGAAATTAAGCCCAGGGCTGCTCTACCACTGAGCTACACGCCCAGCCCTTTTTTTTCTTTTTTTTGGTACTGGGGCTTGAACTCAGGGGTATTTTATTTAGAGATCGGCTCTCACTGAGTTGCTAATAAGCACCTCGCTATTGTTGAGGCTGGCTTTGAACTTGCTATCCTGGCTCTTCTTTTTCTTTTTAAGACAGTCTCACTCTGTTGCCCAGGCTGGCTTCAAACATATGATTCTCCTTCTCAGAGACCTGGGTAGCTGGGATTACAGGCATGTGCCACCATACCCAGCTAATTAAAAAAAATTTTTTTTTTTTTTTTTTTTGTGTGTGGTATTGGGGATTGAACCCATGGGTGTTCTACTACTGAACTACATCCCCCTTCCCTTTTATTTTATTTTGGGACAGGGTCTTGCTAACTTGCTAAGGCTGGCTTTGATCCTCCTGCCTCAGCCTTCCAAGTAGCTGGGACCAAAGGCAAGTGCTTCACACCTGGCTTTTTTCACTTTTAATAATATGTTTTGGAGATTATTTCATCTCAGTTCCTAAGTATCATTGGTGTCATACATTGGGTGTATCTTATCTTACTCATCATGTTTTGTGTGTATTCTGTTTATTTATTTATTTTTTAGTTTTAGTTGGACACAATACCTTTATTTATTTTTATGTAGTTCTGAGGATCAAACCCATGGCCTTGCATGTGCTAGACGAGTGCTCTACTGCTGAGCCACAACCCCAGCCCCTGTGTGTATTCTTGCACATGTTACTTCACACATAAACTGTACTTGCAGGATTAATTTCTAATAGTGGAAGTGTTGGTCAGTGGGCACATAAATTAGAAAATAAGATAAATGATTGTAAGAGTTTCAATTCCAACCAGCTATAGTTTAGGATAATGTAGTATTTTGTTAATTTAAGAGCTCCATATTTTAGGAAAATAAGCTACACAAATAGAATGTCCAGAGACCAGAGAATAGAGCAATAAATGTTGCCAGTTGACAAATAAATTTTGTCACAACTACCAATAAAGGAGGAACTAAGTGAGTTATGGGTGAATGGATGATAGAAAAGGAAGAAGAGTAATCATAAAGAGAATTGTATGATGTTAAGTTATAGGAGAATGTACAACATTTATTGAGGGTCCATGGCATGGAATTTAATCATGATCACAATGCCATTCTACTCGTTTCACAGTAGAAGAAACTAAGATTTGAGACAACACTCAGGTGTGTTTTGAAATCTGAAATTAATTTTTTCTACTAGTCCTGGAAGGATAGGCAAGACTTTGATTTCCAGAGCTGGCTTTGCCTATGAAATACCCACAGAAAGGACTGGGGATATGGCTCAAGTGGTAGCGCGCTCGCCTCGCACGCATGGGGTGCTGGGTTCTATCCTCAGCACCACATAAAAATAAAATAAAGATATTGTGTCCACCTAAAGCTAAAAAATAAATATTAAAAAAAAGAAAAGAAATACCCACAGAAAACATTTCATCTCCACAGTGGAAAGGGGTCAGAAGATCAGTGAGCAGATTGTCATTGGTACCCCTGGGACTGTCCTGGACTGGTGCTCCAAGCTCAGGTTCATTGACCCTAAGAGGATCAAGGTATTTGTTCTGGATGAGGCCGACGTGATGATAGCCACTCAAGGCCACCAAGATCAGAGCATCCGCATCCAGAGGTAAGAACTAGAGTGAGGAGGAAATTCAGATGCCCCTCTTGCTTCTGTTGCATTCTTTCTTTATCTTTTTCTTTTTTTTTTTCAATATTTTTTAAGTTGTATTGTGTACAATTTTATTTATTTATTTTTAAATTATTTATTGTTTTATTTATTTATTTTTATGTGGTGCTGAGGATTGAACCCAGGGCCTCACACACGTTAGGCAGGTGCTCTACTACTAAGCCATTAACTCCAGCCCGCTGTTGCATTTTTTACTCTGATATTTGAAAAAGCAATTGTTTGGTGGGCCATTTTCACATCAGCACTGACCATCCTCCCAGCCTGGGTTGGGAAAGGAGATCTGGGACCCTAACCCACCCCTATGCCACCCTGGACCTGCTTCTTCTCTCTATCCCAGGGATGCTGTATAAAGTGCCTGGGTCTAACCTTGCAGGATGCTGCCCAGGAACTGCCAGATGTTGCTTTTCTCTGCCACCTTTGAAGACTCTGTGTGGAAGTTTGCCCAGAAAGTGGTCCCAGACCCCAACATTATCAAACTGAAGCGTGAGGAGGAGACATTGGACACCATTAAGCAGTATTATGTCCTGTGCAATAACAGAGATGAGAAGTTCCAGGCCTTGTGCAACCTGTATGGGGCCATCACCATCGCACAAGCCATGATCTTCTGCCATGTGAGTAGCACTTGCAGGGCTGCCCCGCCCCCTTCCCCTTTAGGAAAATAAGCTACACAAATAGAATGCACAGCTGCACCTCTATGCTGAGGAGGAGCAGGTTCCAGTGTGTGCCAAGAAAGGAAGTAGTTTTTGAAGAAATAAGGAGACAGTTTCTGAGATACATAGGGTAAACAGAGCTCCCTGTACTGTATATCTTATTTGTACGTGATATGTTATTGGAAAACGTGAGAATAAGCTGATATTTGTGGAAAAATAAGAAATTTAACAAGATGGGTGGTTATAAAATTAATATACACAGTTTCCCAACTGCAAACAAGAAACATTTGAAAAATGGAAGAATAAATCACACACATAAAGCAAAATGAACAAATTAGGAGTAAATATTTAAGATCTCTGGGGGCTGTGGCTGTGGCTCAGAGGTAGAGCGCTCACCTACCATGCGAGAGGCACTGGGTTCGATCCTCAGCACCACATAAAAATAAAATGAAGATATTATATCCACCTATAACTAAAAATAAATATTTAAAAAAATATTTAAGATCTCTGAAGAACACTTCAAGATGATACTAGAGGCTGGGTGCAGTGGCATACACCTGTAATCCCAGTGACTTGGGAGGTAAAGACAGGAGGATTGCAAGTTCGAGACCAGCCGTAGCAATTTAGTGAGGCCCTGAACATTGTAGCAGGACCCTATCTCAAAAAATAAAGAGCTGGAAATATGACTCAGTGGTTAAGCACCACTGGGTTTAATCCCTGTTACCTTGAAAAAAGAAAATGGTACAAATGCCATGGATATGAGAATATAAGACTAAGACAAGTCATTCTCTTATTGAAAGATCTGTAACTCTGATTAGCTTTGCTTTTTTTTTTTTTTTTAAGCAGTAAAACCTCTCCCCGTCTCCACTTCAGATTAAAACATTTTGAAAAAAAAAAAAAAAGTGGAAAAAATTTAAAAAGTACTTTCATACCCCACACTGGTCAACATCTACTTTTCTCTGTCTTTATGTCCTTTTTTTTTTTTTTTTTTTTTTTTTTTTGGTGGTGCTGGGGATTGAACCCAGGGCCTTGTGCATGCGAGGCAAGCACTCCACCAACTGAACTATATACCCAGCCCCCTGTTTATTTTTATTTTAATTTTGAGACAGGCTCTTCTAAGTCACTGGCCTTCAGCTTGGTATGTTTCTGCCTCAGCCTCCAAAATTGCTGGGATTACAAATGTTAGCCACTGAACCTGGGGTGTTTTTTCTTTTTTGCTGAATCATTTTAAAGTTAGTTGTAGACATCATATACTCAAAATGTTTACTAAGAATGAGATATTCTCCCACTTGACCACGGTACCACCTTCATACCCTTAACAATGATACAGTAACATTTTCTCAAATACAGTTCATATTCTACCTTCTTCAGAAATGTTCTTCATTGCTTTTTGTTGTATTAAACCTATAAGTCAACCCAGGATTGCTTACATTTAATTGTCATATCTCTTGAGACTCCCTTAATCCAGAACCATCCCCTGACCTTTCTGAATGCCTTTCATCACATGGACATCTTAAGAGTCTAGGCTCATAATCATAATTTGTTTGATTTTTCCCTCTTGTTTTTGTTGTTTTGGTGGGTTGGCTTCTGTTTTCTGTGGGGGGGTTTTATTTGCAGTGCTGGGGATTGAATCCAAGGTCTAGCCAGCTACTCTGCCATTGAGCTATATCCCCAGCCCTTTTACTTTTTGTGATAGCCTCTTGCTACATTGCTGAGGCTGGCCTTGAACTTATGATCCTCCTGCCTCAGCCTCCTAAATAGCTGGGATTATAGACATGGGCTTCTGTGTCTGACTTTCTCCCTTGTGATCTATATAAGTTAAATATTTTTATAGTAGTATGGAGCTGAGATTGTAGCTCAGTGGTAGAGTGCTTGCCTTGCATGTGTGAGGCACTGGGTTCGATCCTCTGCCCACAAAAAAAAAAAAAAAAAAAAAGATGTGTCAATCTGAAAATCTATATAAAAATATTTTTGTAGTATGAACGTTTTTGTAAAATTACTACTCAGGTGACATAGTTACTTCCTATTGTACCACATCAGATTGGCAGTTTTAGGAAATTTAACCCTTCAGGTAGAGTCTTCCAGATCAAAAACAGTCTCTTTAGGTACCTTCATTTCTCAAATAATTTTCCTTCCAGACCCGCAAAACAGCTAGTTGGTTGGCAGCAGAGCTCTCAAAAGAAGGCCACCAGGTGGCTCTGCTGAGTGGAGAAATGATGGTGGAGCAGAGGGCTGCTGTGATTGAGCGCTTCCGAGAGGGCAAAGAGAAGGTTCTGGTGACCACCAATGTGTGTGCTCGTGGTAAGCAGAGACTGTCCTGGAATCCTAGGCTCAGGCATCCAGCCCTGTTAGCAAGAGGAAGTCCTTATATCCAGGAGACTTGGATGGTCTCTAGGAGCCCTCTGGGGTTGGCGGGGATAATCCTTTTCAGGAGAGATGGGATTTCCCTCGAGTGATGGGAATTTATAGAAGCCAGCAGTCATGCCTAGGTACAAGGAGACACTCAAAACAGAGTCAGCTCTTTCCAGGGCATCTCTAGGTGTTTGGCTGTGGCTGTGTCTTCAGACTCTTGCGTGTGTAGCAAAGACTTGCTTTGTGATTTCATGGTTTTAGTACCTGTAAGGTTCTGGTCCAATATGTATCCTCTCTTGTGCCTGCACCCCAGAGGTGACCTGCTGCAGACTCTCCCTCCACCAGAGTGGGTGCATGGCTGACCATGTCTTTGGCCCTGACTCCTCTGTGTCCCTCCTTTGTGCAGGCATCGATGTTGAACAAGTGTCTGTTGTCATCAACTTCGATCTTCCTGTGGACAAGGACGGGAACCCAGACAACGAGACCTACCTGCACCGGATTGGGCGCACTGGCCGCTTTGGCAAGAGAGGCCTGGCCGTGAACATGGTTGACAGCAAGCACAGCATGAACATCCTGAACAGAATCCAGGAACATTTTAGTGAGTCCCCAGAGGGTCTCCTGCAGGCACCCTCTTTGTGGTGGATGTGGGGAAAGGGGAAGTTTTCCTGTGGCCCTGAGAGAGGCCTTTGTTCCTACACATGCTCCCTCCCTTCCCTTCTACCATTGGCTGGATGGGTGTTCTCAAGGAACAAACATAACGCTGGGGGCTTAGGGGCTCTAATGACGATTCCCCTGTGGCCAGGCTGAAGGGCCTGGGCTTTTGGATGTTGGTCAGAGCTCCCTGCTCAGGCTCTGGAAGCCTTTGGGGTTAAGAGGAAGGAGCATTGTAGTGGCCCAAAGAGCGGCCCATTCTTGGGCAGGGTCTTGTATCTTCCCTTTTCCTACTACACTGTCCTTGTGGGTGACTTCAGCTGTGTCTCCATGGCAACCCCATTTTGATCTCTCTTCACATCTTTCTTTTCCCCCCAGATAAGAAGATAGAAAGATTGGACACAGATGATTTGGACGAGATTGAGAAAATAGCCAACTGAGAAGCTCTACCAGCCACTGGTGCCCGCCCTCGGGGCTGCCCCTGCCCAGGAGACGAGTGCTTTCATGGCACAAGCCTCAACTGTCACCACAAAGACAAAGGCATGAGGAGAGAAGCTACCTACCTCATTTTAAATTATGTTTGGACTTGACAAAAATGTGTGCAAATAATAGGAGACAATTGAAATTTTGCATTTTGGAAATAGTCCTAAATTCCCCCCTTTTAAAATATGATTTTCCCTCTCTTTATAGTAATCTGGTTGCTGATGGTAATCACTTATCCAGGGCCTCCCTACCTACTGTCTTTCTGGCAGGGGGGCTTAGGACCAGCCTACAGCCCTGAAGAAATGACAGGTAGATGTCCTCAGGAGAGGCAGGGCAAGACATGAGTATTGTCCCACACCATGGGTGGAGTGAAGCCGGAGGCTTCTGCACTGCCCCTCTCCTGTACTTGTTGTGAATGTTTCTCCTACCCTCAAATATCATCCTGCTGGTTGCTTTACCTTTGCTGTCTGTCTGCATTGGAAGCTTCCCTCTTTCTCCCTGATGAACACCATGGCTCCTTTTATGAACTTGAGATTTGGGAAGAAGCATGGAAGTCAGTGAGATTGTTTTGGCACGAGTGGTCAAATTCTTTGAGGATCTGGGCCTGCTTTCCCCTTTCTATTTCTCCAAATACTGTGGGTCCTGGTTGTGGCCACCAGGAGACTTGGCCCAGTTAGCTAGTTCTTATCCATGGGGTGTCATGCGGTGCCTGGAGCTGAGCAGAGTTTGGAAAGGAAGTTGTGACCAAGTGAAACTCTAATTATGCTGTTATCCATAATAGTGGACTTTTTTGGGTACTTAATTCATACATTATATGTATGAATAAGGACAGATAAATTATATGCATCATTCATTATAAGAAATTTTAAAGTAATTATGAGAAAGGCTTTACTAATCATGATTTGTTATTTGTATTTTTCTGCTTATTAGACTAATATATGCTCATTAAAAATATGTGCATCTATATATAATGTGAAAATGCTCCCTGCCCTTCAGTAGGGGGTCATATGCCTTCTATGCAAAAGCAACCCAACTTTCTTTTGCAGAAGTATGATTGTGCTCTTTGTGCAATTATGCAGTCTGCTTTTTTACTGGTCACCATGTCTTAGACATGTTGACCCATCTAGCATACATCTACTTCACTCTGGAAAATGGCATCACTCCAGCGTGTAAGCAGTCCTGGCATTTATAGGTGGCTCCAATGATAGGCACTGGAAGTTTCCAGCGTGCAAGGTTACCCACAGTGCCACAGTGAATACTTTGTCCTTGTCTTGAAGCACTGGTAAGAGTTGCTCTAGGATATATTCCTGGAAGAAGAACTGCTGGGTCAAAGAATGGAAATATTTAAATTCCTAATACATTGCCAGTTATTCCTGCCAAAAAGCTTTTTCCTATTTGTTATTACAGTAATACAAAAATACTTATTTACTCTTACCTACTTGCCAACTTTATTTTTAAAATGCCAGTCTGAGTAGCAAAATGTCATTGCTATTTTTTTTTTTTTTAATTTCTGAGCCTTGGCAAATTTATAGTTTATTGGATAATTTTATTTTCTCTTTTTGAAGCTGCCCATTCTTGCTTTACTATTGGGGTATAAGTCCTTAGTGGGTTTTAGCTCCCTGTTCATGCTGGGGCAATTAGACTTTGTTTAAGTGATGGATGTTTTCTTAGTGTTGTTTTGTTTTGTTAATTTTTTTTAGTTGTTGATGAACCTTTATTTTATTTATTTTTATGTGTTGCTGAGAATGGAACCCAGTGCCTCACACATGATAAGCAAGTGCTCTATCACTGAGTTACAATCCCATCCCCTTCTTCATGTTTCTTTACAAGTTCATTTTTTTAAACATGCCACATAAAAGTTTATTTTTAAGTGGGTAGGGATGGAACCCACTGTACATGCTAGGCAAGTGCTCTACCACTGAGCTATCCCCAGTCCAAAAGTAAAATTTCAATGTTAAGATTCCATATTTTTGAGAAATTTGGATTTTATGTTATGACTAGAAAAATTTTCTTCATACTATAAAAAATTTACTCATATTTCCTGTATAGACAATTGTTGAGCAATACATTTTTTTTTTTAGTTCTGTTGACCTTAAAATGTCATTAGCTGGACCAGGCACAGTGGCCACAAGCTTGTAATCCCAGCTATTCAGGAAGCTGAGGCAGGAGGATTACAAGTTAAGGCCAAGCTGGGCAATTTAGCAAGACCCTGTCTCAAAAAAGTTTAAAAAGTAGCTTAGTGGTAGAGTGCTTGCTTAGCATATGCAAAGCCCACAGTTCCATCCCCAGGATGCAAAAAATAAATTTAGGCAGACATGTGGTGTGAGTTGCAGTCTCAGCTATTCTGAAGGCTAAGGCAGGAGGATTGATCCCCTTCCAGGGATCAGCCTGAGCAACATAGTGAGAACTCAACTTAGAAACAAGTCATTGTAGGACTGGGGATGTGACTCAGTGCTCCTGTGCTCAATCCCTGGTACCAAAAAAAAAAAAAAAAAAAAAAAAGTCATTGTTTTGTCCACTGTTTGGCTGTGGGAGATTTTTGTTCTATAGAGGGTGAGTGTGTGGCAAAGCTGTTGCTGTTGGTGCATGGCCAGAGCTTCATGGCCCCTGCATGAATGGACAAGAACAGAAAAGGTATCCGTGGGAATGGATGTGTGTGAGGTTGTGAAAGACTGAGGGCCTTATGGGAATGTAGTGCAGGAGAGAGGATGCAAGTGCACAGCACAGCTGGGCATCTGGGAGAACTTCAAGAAGGGGTGAGGGAGGAGCAAGGTTACAGCAACAGGCAAGGGGAAGTGGTGTGGTGATGGGGGCCAGGCCTGCATGGGAAGAAGTGGGGGGCGGTGGAGAAGACAGGAAGCCAGACAGTGGAGCAACAGGTCTGCTCTGAGCCACAGAGCAGTGGTATACAGAGTGCGAAAACAAAACTACCATCTGACTCAAAAACAAGTTGAGTGTTTCTGTGGATGAGCAATGGAGCAGAAATGCCAAGTGGTGGGCAGGTCTGAAACTGAACACTTGCTGGGCCCAGTAGAGAAGTGGACTAGGCTGTCAGATAACTGCTCTGAAGGCCAAATCTGAGCAGCCCCCCTGTTTGGAGTCAACTCAGTACACAGTACTTTCCTGCCCCTGTTCAGGAGTCCACCCATGCCTTATTTACTTTATGTATTTATTTGAGTCATTTTTGTAATGAAGATGCATTACAATTTTAATGTATAAAAAGAAAAGGTAGGGCTGGGGTTGTGGCTCAGTAGTAGAGTGTTCACCCAGTTCACATGAGGCACTCACTGGGTTCAATCCTCAGCACCACATAAAAATAAAATAAAGTAAAAAATAAATATATATATATTTTTTTTTAAAAAAAAGCAAAATCAGCAAAGGATGACACTCAGACCCTTCCAAGTGCAGTTACCAAATGATTTTTCTACTTCACAAGCTCTTTTCTGTAGAGAAACCATCCTGCCAGAAACTGCCTGCATTATTCTCAGGAGCAGAAACAGGAAAGGTATTCATTCTGTATCCTGAGGGCCATGCTGGTCTTGATACCAATGGTTCAGCAAGCTTCAGGGGCAAAGAGGGATCCTCTTGCATTTTTGTGTGTTGGTTGTTACCCAGGCATAGACTCACTGCAGAAGCTGTTTTTTTTTTTTTTCCTGAAAGAATGAGAAGGAACATTGCTTTTTAATTCACATTCAAAAAAGAATAATTTGATTTTTGAAAATATAGTTTTAGGACTTTATCCTTCCCCTCAGTTAATAGAATGATGCTTTCTTATTTCACTGAACAAATCACAGGAGATAGCTCCTTGCCTGCTGAATGGTAGTCTGCTACTGTTCCTGCGGCAGGTAAAATACTTAATTACTTCCCTTTGGAATATAGCCATCGTACCTGCAGGTGTGTATTACCCACCCCACCCCAGGCCATAAAGCTAACACCTGCTCTCCAAAGACCTACCTACTGTTTTAGATTGTATATTGCTTACCCAAATATGGCACCTCTTCCAGATGAACAGCACATACCCCTGAGAAACTGAGGTATAGCCATGGGACTTATTTGGCACCAAGGAAATGTGAACTTGGCAGAAGCTGTAAAGAGGCAAGTGTGGTTCTGGAGGTTCCCTTTTTCTTGCTCTTGAGATCCATTCTAGGTGGTGCCACAGCACACCCATAACCCTCAACCCCAGGAAATGCCTGATCCTCTGGCCACCCTAATACTAGTCCTCACAATTGACAGGCCCCATTGTATGCAAAATTCCCAAGGAGCTCCTCCCATTGATCCACTATTTCAGAAGAGTGAACAGTGACAGTCTTTCATTTCCAAATTTTAAAAGTCTTAATCATGACAGAGGGGGGGTTAAATAAACTAGATGGAGAAATACAAAACCAAAACTTTTAGAAACCAGGGAATTGAGGAAGAAAATGGCATCTGCTATGTAGATGATGAAATATCACACTTCTCACAACCTTAGGTAAGAGGATAAAAAACTCAAAATAGGAATAATTACAGCCTTAGATGAGGTATTTAACAAAAATGTTGGGAACACACACATATACAAATAGGTGAAAAAAATATCTTTAACAATAAGGGGAGCTAGAAATTATGAAAAAAAATCATCTAAAAACAAACTACAAAGTTATAGAAAATATAAAATCTGTTTGAATACATCAAAAAGCTACTACTATTAGGAATTTTTACATTTAGTCCTATGATCCACTTAACATTTATTTTGATGAATGGTTTAAAGTATAGATCTAATTTTGTCTTTTCCCAATGGTTACCCAGTTATTACGTGGAAATTTATCTAAGCATTTATCTTTTCCTTAGCAACCTTCTAGGCTGGGGGAGGTACTCTGCCTCCTGATGCTCTCCCAATGGCAGGTAGGCTGTGTGTGCCCTGTGTAGAACCTGCAGTGAAATGCAGGCCCCTGTGGTATGGTGGGAAGAGCAGGCTACAGATTGATGAGCCATGCCAGAGCAAGGAGGAAAACCCCCCGAGAGATGAATTCAATCCCAGAGAGATGGAGATGGCCCAGCTTTGGTATGTCCAGATGCACTGAGCCTCTCATGGATACTCTGCATTTATGAAAGTTCCTGCCAGGAATTCTAACAGATTTCTCTTTTGGAGAAAACTGAAGAGGTGGCAATGGGTTCATTTTTAACCAAAACACTCAGATTTAAGTGTCTTGGGGACTTGAAAGAGTGTGGTACATGAAACCAGGCTCACATGTAAGAGGTGGATATCTGGGAGCCATTTTGCTTTCCCTTCATATCTTCAACATCCTTAGTCATTATTTGGTCACAGCTCCTCACTCCCAAATAAACCTATGATCATACACAGAACAGATGACTACAGATTTTTTGTTTTTGTTTTTTTTGGTTCTTTTTAATTCAGAAAGAGAAAGGGAAGGAAATAAAAAAAAAAGTTTAAATAACTATTGCAGAAAAGGAGATCTGGGCTGGGTGCTGGGACCTACCTCTTCCAAATGAGGATTAATGATTTAAACAAAAGAAAAACAACAAAAAAAATAAATTATTCTGCTCAATACTGTTTGGCATAATTGCATTGTTTTTCCTCTTCTCAACACTCAAAACAGCCTCTTGAGGAAGCACTAAAATGAGACTTGCAAGAACAGCTGGTACCTTGACTCTCCCAAATGGTGAGGGCACCCTGACAGGCATTCTACCACAGCCCTCGCCCCAGTTCACCCCACCACACCCACTCTCTATGCCTCCTGCTTTTGGAACTGCAAAGGAACTGACTCAATGAAAGTTCTTAATATATTAATTTTTAGGTTCAATGCCCATTACCCTGTCCCAACCTCCATTCTTTCCAATGGATGACTGTTCCCCAGTCAACTAAAGCAACTGTACCAATGGCCAAAGGCTGCTAGTTTGTGTCCACTCACTAAGAAAAGGGTGGTATTCCTGACGTTACTTTTGGGAAGAGGGATCCTTTCTATGCTGTGAGGGCTTCACAGAAGCCCTTTCTCCCTGCTAAACATCCCCAACCCTGAAGGTGAGAAAACCATCAATAGCTTCAACTACTAGGGACTTGAGATGGGGCCAGTCATGTAAGTAGATTTCTAGTTGTAACCCCTGGTTGTTGGCTTCCTAGCCCTTCTAGAGCTGGAAAGGAAAGTGGGTTAGAGAGAGGAGGCCGGAGGCAGCAGGCCAGGAGTGCGGGCAGTGGGGAGGCATGAGGACAGCAGCAGGTCCACCCCTCCCCAGGGACGCTCTGGGATGTCTGCAAGGTCTGCTTAGAATTGTGAAGGAATCTTGGTTGGGTGGCCATATCCGGCAGCTTTAGGTTAACTAAAGTATGAGCCCAAAGCAAATTCCACCCCCAAGCAAGAGGCTTGCTTCCTGCTCCTCTTTGGGGTGATAGGTGAAAGAAGGCGCATGCACAGGCAGCTGGGCTCTCCAGCCTCCTTCCCCACGGGCTGTTCTCTCTCCCAAGGCCAAAGACCTGGGCATGTTGGGGGTGCGGGGAGGGAAAGGGAGAGAGGAAGTGGACCCAGAGAGAGAAGCAGGGCCCCAATACTAGGGCAAGTTTTCTGGTATTTTTCCAGAGCAACAGGTTGGCTGGTGAGGAGGCCAGGGGCTTAAGGAGAGCCACTAAAAAGGTTGTTGGTGAACAGTAGAAGCGAGGGCACGCGTGAGAAAGAAGCACCTTACATGTGACCTGACAGGGCTTCCTGGTTCCCTATCCAGTCCCTGACATCTCTGTTACGGAGTTAAGCCCTAGGCAAGGTCCACCCCGACAAGAGGCGAATACAATTTCCTAGTTTCTGGTGAGACACAAAATGCCCTGGTCAGAGGACATAGCAAAGGGCGGCCAGAGGCAGGGAGGGAGGAGGTGGAGGAGGGCCCCACGCGCCCGCTGGGTTTTCACCATGACCGAATTTTCTTTGGTGGGTTTGCACTCACCCATCTGGGCCTGATGGAGAAAGGACATGTGCAGTCTAAAATGCTCTCGGATTTGGGGACATAGCTTTTTTCCAGGGGTGAGGCACACTCTCTCCTGACCACCAGCCAGCCTCGGCTGACGCCCCACTTCCCCGGACACGCCCAGGCCTGCGGCCCCTTCCCGCCATTTCCTCCTCGGCGCCCCAGGGGTAGCTAGGCCCGTCAGCGACAGGCCTTTCTCTGGTCGCGCCTGAGAACAGTACTCCATCGAGGCTCCAAGGAGCCTCTACTTAAAAAGCGGAAAATAAAACCTTATCCAAAAGCAGAAGGGATGGGAGATTGAGCGCCCGCCCGCCCGCCTCCGAAGGCCATTGATTGGAGGAGACGGGTCCCAGCGACGGAAATTCTCCTTGAGTCGCATGATTGGCTGGGAGAAACAGAAATTCCGCCCAGTTGCAGAGCTGATTGGTGCCAGGCCTTAGCCGGCCCTCCAGTCTCATGATTGGCGGAGGACAGCAGGCACTCGCTGGGCTGCAGTATGATTGGTCCACACTTGGCCTGGCGTTGTTCCCGATTGCCTGGTTGACGCCCAAAGAGGGAGCGCGCCTCGGCACCCAGCGGCGGGGCAGGCAGGGTTGCGGCAAGGCCCGGCTCAATTGCCTCGGTAGACCTCGATCTTGCTGGCTTTGGCCAGCATGTCGATGATGTGGGCTTCGAAGTCCGCGTCGTGTACGCCCGTCTTCCGGAATTCGCCCGCGTACCGGTTATTCTCCCAGTAGTGGTGCCAGTTGCCCCGGCTGTCGGCCCCGAACCCGTACACGTTCACCTGCGGGGAAGGGCGGCGCAGGGTCACAGTAGGTCAGGGACCACGGTAAGGAAGGAGAAGGGGGCACCGCGACAAGACAGCTCCTTGAGGCTGACAGCTTATCTTTTCCCAGTGAGAAGGCACCCAGACGTAGGAAACACCCAGGAGGGACATTATGGACAGACTTGGGGTTGCAGGGGATGGCTCTTCCCTTTTCAGTTCTGCCTCCCCTCCAACCCTTGCTAACTTCCTCTTTTTTACCTTCCTCTTTTTTAAGATTTGTGTGTGTGTGTGTGTGTGTGTGTGTGTGTGGTGGTGGTGGTGTTGGTAGTGGTTGTGTGCTGGGGTTTGAACCTGAGCTACAGCCCCAGCCTTACATTTTTTGAAACACTACTTTTCTTTGAAAGCTCGTCAGATACTCAATACCATACATTGAACTTACTGGCAAAAGTGGGTGTGCCAGGCATGAGCACTGCCCTTGATGGCATAGTGAAATGTGGTTCTTTTGAGTAATTTTGTGTGTGTGTGTTACTTGAAATCCAATCCAGTGCCTCAAGCATGCCAGGCAAGAGCTCTACAACTGAATTACATCCCCAGCCCTTTTAAAAAATGTTTTTATTTTGAAACAGGGTTTTGCTAAATTGCCCAGGCTGGCCCTAAACTCGAAATTTTTCTGCCTCTACCTCCATTTCAGATTACCACATCCAGCCTAACCTGCATTTTTAACAGAATAGGCCTAGGCTCAGGGCTGTGAGACACAGCCATCCCAGGTTTAAACTTGGGCTTTTCCCAAGTCAGACTGCAAGTCACTGGGAACTTTTTGCTTTTTAAGAGACAAGTCTTAAAAATTATCCAGGCTGGCCTCAAACCCCTGGACTCAAGGGATCCTCCTCTCCCAACCTCACCAGTAGCTGGGATTACAGAGGCCACCATGCTCAGCTCTATGATTGTGTGTGTGTGTGTGTGTGTGTGCATGTGTGTGTGCACATACACTGTACTGAGAGTTGAACCTAGGGCCCGTGGGCAACACTACCACTGAGCTATATCCTTAGCCCTTTCAATTTAGAGACAGAGTCTTATTAAAAGTTGCCCAGGCTGCCCTCAAACTTTGTGATTCTCCTGCCTCAGTCTCCTGAATACCTGGAATTATAAGTATGTTCTTGGCTAACTCACATGGTTTCTGCTACAAAAATGCTTTCCTTGGGCTGGGACTGTGGCTCAGCGGCAGAGCACTTGCCTTGCACATATGAAGCACTGGGTTCGATCCTTAGCAACACATAAAAATAAATAAAATAAAATAAAGGTATTGTGTCCATCTCAACTAAAAAAAAAAAACATATTTTAAAAAAAGTGATTCCCTGTGGAGGCACTGTTAAGACCTGAGAAGGTCTGATTCCCTGTTTGTGAGTCCTGCTGTCCCTTCTACCTCCCTAGACTGGGACCTACCCACCTCATCACACACATGCAGGGCAAAGAAGAGCACCAGCATCCCTGTGGAAGGGTACCGCCCATGATGCTCTGTCCACCTGTCATGGATGTACTTGAAGAAGGCTGGGTTGTAGATCTGGACCTGGGAAAAAGTAACAGGCATATGAGAGGTTGTAGGGACCAGCCTCTGAGCAGCTACTACCAGTTCTACTGTGCTTGTCAGGAGACCTGAGCCTGAGTGCTCCTTGGTCCCTGTGGCCTCTTAAGAGGTCAGCAGATGGGAATTCTGAAGGTTCTGTAAGAGCACTGGGGCAAACCTGAACCACAGTAAGGTCAGCACTGTTTCCACAAAAAAGGGAAGAGAGGGAGAAATTACCTTTTCTTTGTCCACTCGAAGGAAAGACTTCACTGGGGCATAAGTGCTGCATGAGGACAGAAAGGTAACATTTCAGATGGCTTGTGGGACCCAGAGATCCCTCTTTTCCCCCTCAGGAGTGATGACAGCCTCACAACCTCCAGGCTGCTTCCAAAGTGCTCTTCTGTGGCATGTTCATCTGTGACAGTAACTTGATCAGAAACCTTCAGGGGCTCCCATGCCATTCGAGATAGAGTAGAGATGTTTTAGAGAAGCCCTGATGCCTTCGATAACCCAGCCACAACCCTTCTCCCTCAGCTGTCTTCTGGGAACCCTCCACTTCAGTTTAGCTGATCATTTCACACCTACCGTGTTTGTGTACTTCCTTCGGCCCAGAATGACCTTCTCTCTGCTTCCCTCAGGCTTGGCACAAACACCTCTTAGCCAGCATGGCTCCTGTAATCCACACTTCATTCTCTGAGTTCTTATAGCTCCTCAACTCTATAGCACTGATTTTAGCCCTCAGGTTTCCAAAACATTACATGTTGAACATCTTAAGTCAGGAAAGTATAATTTATACCAATTTTTTTTTATATATATATACTGGGGATTGGACTCGGGCACCTTGCCACTGAGCTACATCCTAACCCCCTTTTTTTTATTTCTTAGCCTCCCCCAACCCCCTTTTTTTATTTCTCAAAACAGGATCTTACTAAGTTGCTTAGGGCCTCATTAAGTTGCTCAGGCTGGCCATCTTTGAATTTGCAATTCTGCCTCAGCCTCTCTAGTCACTGGTATTACAGGCATGTGCCACTGTGCCCAACTCAACTAATTTTTTTTGTTGTTGTTGTTTAAAAAATACATGATTGTGTCTCAAAAAAAAAAAGGAGATAGGAATGTAGCTCAGTGGTAGAGCACCCCTGGGTTCAATCCAAAGAATTGCAAAAAAAAAAAAAAAAAAAAAAGATGCATAAAAAAATACATGATAACCACAGTCAAAAGGTAGAAACAACTCAAATGTCCATTGAGGGATAAATGGATAAACAGAATGTGGCATATGCATACAGCCTTAAGAGAATGAAATTCTGACAAATGCTACAACATGGACGAACCCGAAGAATATCATGCTGAATGAAATAAGTCAGACAGGAAAGGACAAATAGGATATGATTCCACTTACTTGATGCACTAGAATAATCAAGCCATAGAGATGGAGAGTAAAACAGAGGTTACCAGGGATCAGGGTTATTGTTTAATGGGTACATGATTTCCATTCAGGATGATGGAAGAGTTCTGAAGGTGGACAGTAGTGACCGGAGCATAACAATGTGAAAATGTTACTGAACTTACAAATAGTTGAAATGGTAATTTCATACTATGTATATTTAGTCACAACAAAATACAAGATAAGAGAATAGATTGGTGGTTGCCTAAGGTGGGGGTGGGTGGAGTGGGGGTGATGGCTAAGGAGTATTCGTTAGATCTTTAAATAAAGATCTTTAAAATATGAAAATATTCTAAAATTGTGGAAGTGGTTATACTGCCCTTTTAATATACCAAAAATCACTGGATTGTATACTTTAAATGGGCAAGTCGTGATAATGCTCTTTTAAAAAAATACTGGTGGATTGAATCTCCCTTGGTTCCCAGCTGTGATGGGACAATTGCCCCGAAGAAAGTTCTCAGAAGGCAGAGCTCCCAGAGTCAGGAGCCACCACCTGGAAAGGAGACCAAAACCAGACTGCTTTTCCTCACCTCTTTACCAACTAGAATGCTAATCAGCAGCATGAAAGAAGTGACATAGAACATGTGGTACAATCAGCTAACCCACGGTTTTGGGCCTTCCATCCTTAGTAGCCCCTCTTTGGTTTTGGTGCCAGGAATTAAACCCAGGGGTGTTTAACCACTGAGCCATATCCACAGCCCTTTTTTATATTTATTTAGAAATAGTCTCACTGAGTTGCTCAGGACCTTTGAACTCGTGATCCTCCTGCCTCAGCTTCCCGAGCTGCTAGGATTATAGGCATGCGCCAAAGCACCCAGCTCACTAGCCCTTCTTGACCAAAATGTTAACTTCAAGGGATTCTATCATCCACTCCTGGGGGAGACTCTTCCCATGGTGGTCCTGTCACCCATATTTCATTCCCAGCCAGCAAAGAAGCTCACAATCGGATCTGCCCTGTGGACAGGGCGCTGGCAATCCACAGCAGGTCCAGGGCCTTGAAGGGCACCAACACAAAGCTGACGTTGGCAGGCAGGTTCTTGGCACTCTCAGGGTACATGAAATGGTGGGTGGTTCGGCTGCCAACATCCTGCTCAAAGCCCACAGTTGGTGCTTGATTCATCCTGCAGGGAAAAGAGGGTGACATGAGAAAAAAACTGCCATGGAAACTGGTAGGCGATTTTTAGAGGACGATTTGGTGCTAACCATCAAAAACATAAATGGATGTACACTTTGACCCAGCAATTCTATTTCCATAAATCTATAAAAATGGTTACATATGTGTGCAAAGACATGCACATGGCTATTTAATCAATCAAACAATAAACTGGTATATGCATTTGTCACCTTCAGATAATGAAATACAGCCATCAGAGGAAATGAAGGAAATTTATATGTACTGGTAAGAAATAAATCCAAGACAGCTAATCAGTGAAGGAATCAAGTGGTAAGAAGTATCCCACTTTTTCTAATATATGTATTTTAGTATCTACTATATGCAGCAGGAATTACAACTCAGAAAGGAAAGAGGAAAAAAGCCTTCCTTCTGGAGCTGAGATGTAGCTCAGTGGTATAGCACTTGCTGAGAATGCATTTAAAAAAATAAGTAAATGAATACACAAATAAACAAATCCAAATGCTAGACAGGGTGGTGCACATCTTTAATTCTAGCAATTTGAGAGGCTAAGGCAGGATTGCAAATTTGAGGTCAGCCTGGACAATTTAGCAAGACTCAATCTCAAAGTTTAAAAAAGAGCTGAGGATGTATAGCTCAGTGATAGAGTGCCCTTGGGTTCAATCCTCAGTACTGAAAGGAAAAAAAAGAAAAGAAAATGAAGGTCATGAAGGTAGACTTCCCATGGCCCTGAGTGTAATAAACCAAGAAGGCATCCTATCCTTTCAATTTCTGCAAAATACAGGATAATTACAATCAATGCTCCCTTTTCTCGTGATCAACTTACATCCCATGTGAACCAGCTCTAAACACAAATCTGTTGGTCTTGTCTTTTGCTGACGACACTACTGTCTCCTGAGGACCACCTTGCAGAATCATGACTACCAAGGTTGGATGACCATAACCTGGTCTTCTATTGGCCACAGGGATCCAATAAGGATGGAGCAGAGTCATCACGTGCCTCTAGCTTTTTATACCAGTTCTGTAAAATCAGTACAAATATTCCCTGCCCTCACAGTGGCTGATACCATTAGCCAAGCTGGGTGCAGATTTTCTGGGCTGTAGGGGTGTCCACACTGTCTTCCTCCTGCCCCTCACCTGGTAGAGCTGAGACAAGGGTTGTGCTGTCCAGAATGCTCCACCCCTGCCAATCATCTCTACCTTCTGTTTCTCTTTTCCTTCCCTTCAGGGACCAGAAGGTGCCTTGGAATGGGAGGCCATAAAGTCTGGATAATGAGTCTCTCTTTTTGTTTTTCTTCCATTCTGATCATTGTACCCCAAAGTGCTCTACCATTGAGCTACATCCTCAGCCCTTGTTTTTTTTTTTTTTTAATTTTTGAGTCAGGGTCTTGCTAAATTACAAGACTGACCTTGAATTTGAATCCTCCTGCATCAGCCTGAGATTACAGGAGTGCACTACCACTTCTAGCAGTCTTTGTTCTGAACCATCCTAATTCTAGTCTGGGTTCAAGCAGACTTCTGGAATCTTCTCTATAGAACCTATTGTGCCCTATGCCCAGAACAGAGATCTAGATCCTGCCCCCATGCCCCAGACCCATGTCTTCAGAGAAACTCCCTCTGTCTCCTGGCTGTCTCCCTCTGGTCTCCTAGTCTTTAGGGTTCAGAGCTACTGTCTCCTAGAGAAGCCCAGAATTATCTTTTCCCTCTCATGAGTAATGCTTAACAGGTTTGGGGCTGCTACAGTTATACACACAGGCACTGATGTCCTGTGGTCACCATAGCTAGTCTGTGTCTGCTGTCTGCCTTCTGCCAAGTCATCCTGGACCCTGTGGAGAACAAAGTATGTTGGAGAGAAGCCTTAACAGGGGATGGTATCAAAGTAGGTAACGAACCATCTCTCGGTTGCCTGAAGGATGCAAAGGGGCAAGCAGGAAGTGGAAAAATGTGGGTTGGGGACACTGGCTGAGCAGGAGCAAGGGGTCTCATACTTGTGAGAACCTAAGAAGCAAACTTCATTTCACAAGAGGCCAAGCAGACCCTGCTGATCAAGGGGCTGAGGTTGCCTCAGGCCTGGCTTCTGAAGACCTGCTTTTGCCTTCTCCATGTGCTGGCAGCTAGAGCTTTTGAGAAGTCCCTCCTAGACCTGGCAGTGAGGCCACCCACCTACCACCCCTGCAGGCAGGCCTGCTGCAGAGCCTGCTCTCGCCCTACTCTCCTCTATGCTCTGTCCAAGCACCAGCCCACAAAGCTGGGAACAAATGAAGCAAGAAGCCCCAAAGATATTTCTAGCCTCTGAGGGAAAAGGAAAGAACGTGGCAGTCTTCTGGAGTCAAGATGTTGTTTTGAGGTTCTGATTCATTTTGGAGAAGCCAACCCCTGGAAAGGGGCCATAGGATGAGCTGGCTCTCTGGGATTTGGGGGCAAAGCATTCCAGAAACTTTTATCTGTCCGTGGCTATCTCCAGCAGCCAAAAATGCTTTGGGATGGAACACAGGCAGGGTGGATGGACACTCTTATTTACGGTCCGGTGTCTGGTTGCCTACTCCTTTTCCTTCATATATTCACAGCATGCCTTCTATCTACCGGGAGCTGCACTAGGAGTTGTGGATGTAGCTGCTGGCCATCCGAGATGGGAATAGCTCAATTCTATTTTGAGTTGTCAGCAGGGCTTGGAGGACTTATCCTCCTGGAGGAGGCAGCTGGTAGGGAGACAGGAGAGTAGAGCCATCATGTCAATGTAACTCAGTTTGGCTCTCCCAGTAGAGTCTCACACTGGTTCTAAGATGAGGGGCCTCCCTGTTGGTTCTAAATCAAGATGGGCCTCCACTGCTATCTGGTTCCTCATACAGATCAGCAGATAGTCAATTACCATCTGATCATCCCTTCCAGAAGGAAAGTCTGGGGTTTGATCCAAAACATATCTTGAGCATGCCTCCTGAGAAGGAGTACTGGTGGATTTGTCTCAGCCTGGCCTGACTAGGTGTCACCTACATGTCATAAGTGGCCAAGACTTTTGGTTTTGCAGGATTTCAACCCTGGAGCTCATCAATTATCCTGAGGTGTCTCATCAAAGCTCCCACTTGTTACAGGTGGCTGGGAAGGCAGGTGCTCAGGCATCTGAGAGCATTTCTCTGGGCTTCCCAAGTGCTTGATGGCCGCACTGCAACAGCACCTCATTTTCTAATTTCAACCCATTGTTTCTGGGTGAAGAGAGAGAGGTCCCTCCCTGGCTTCCATCTCACCTCCCTCCTATTTGAGGTGCCGGTAATTAGGGGATGAGGTAAACTGAGGTGGTTCTGGGGTGCTGGGTGGGGTAAAGCACCCTTCTCTCTCCCCGGCCCATCACCATTTCTCAATAGGAGGAAGGTCTTGCAAAGAATGTGGAAAGTCTCAGAGACATATTGCTGCCTGGTGTTGCTATGGAGACAGCAACAGTGTCGAAGACAAAGCCCTTCCTTCTGCCTCCTGGGAAATCTGGCCTTTTTGTAATGCTCATCCTGAGATATTTGGTAAAAACCAGGCAATACCAAGGACAGGGGTGGAAGGATCCCCGTGTGGCATATCCTATCCCTAGCCAAGCCAAGGGAGGAAGGCAGAAGAGATGGGTTAAGAGCTGAGAGCAGCCCATGCTGGAACCTGAGTCCACCCTGTGTTCCCTGACACACCCTTCATCATGCTGTGTCTGTCTTCACTGAACACTCTCTCTACTCTTCTCCCTTCCTCAGGGCTAGGCAGAGATGTCTCTGGAAGTCTTATGAGGATGAAGAGAACAGGCAGTCATCGAGACAGCTTTTTCTGCCTACGACATCTGTCTTCAGTTAGTCTGCTAGAAAGAATCACCTGTTGCTATAAAGCAAGATGCAAGTTTGCCTTGGGGAGCTCACTTCTGGCTTATGCTGAGGGGACCAGGTGAGTAATAAGGACTTCTGATGAGTTTCCACCAAACACCAGCCAGGGGTCTAGCTTCAGCCCTTTTCAGAGGAATTGGAAAGTGAATGTGGTCCTCTAGCAAAGTGAGATTTGGAATGCAACCTCCCACCCACCCTAAACGGACAAGGGACACAACCCAAGCCTGTCCTGGAAGCCTATAGGTGTCAGCATCCCTTAGCACCCAGGCAACTCATCCCCTGCCAGATAAGGCCAAGGAGGCAGGGACCCCTTCCTGGAGGCTTGTCCTCACCCACCCTCGGTTCCACGGGGGCTCACCTCATGATGAAATTGTGCCCATCCACGTCCTGCCCGTAGCCAGAGCCCCTCAAGTTGCCAGAGTTCCCCACCACAGCACAGCGCCTGCACTGGTGGGGGTCCCGGAAGCGGTAGGGGTTCTCGCCTGGCACAATCTGGAACAGCTTCTCCAGTACCTCATTGGTGTTGTGCGACTTGAACTGGGGCTGCAACATCTGTGGGTGGGGAGGGAGGGCTAAATGGAGGGAGGGCCTCTGGCCACCCCTCTGAGCCCTCCCTTTGAGTTGGAGCCACATAGACCTCCTTGCCCGGGAGGACCCCTCCATTTCTCAAAAGCAGCAAAGTCCTGGTTCCAGTGGGCCTCCTGTTCAGAAACCAGTGCCCTGACAATCATTGGGTTTCTCTGACATGCCATAGAGGACTGGAGGATCAAGCTGCTATTCACCGTGCTCCTGGGGGACCTGCAGTCACAAGGCAGAGCAACTTCCTTCAGGAGTCCTTCCCAATCGGCCCACCTTGGGAACTCCTGAGACTCAGCCTGATGGCTGGGGTTATAGATGCCCCATCCAGGGTCACATTCATGGGATACCTAAAGCCATTCCCTCACCTCACCCTCAGTCGCCCCCAACTACAAGCTGGAATCCAAGCTATTGATAGATAAAGATTGTAAAATAAGGCAGGACAGCAGTCTAGTGCTTTCTGGGCCAGAAAGGTGTCACACGAGAGTGAAGCAACAGGTGGGGTCCACAGACCATATGCCCCATCAGAAAGAGCAAATTCAGTCCAGCACAGTGGTACATGTCTGTAATCCCAGTGACTGGGAAGATCACAAGTTCAAGACCAGCCTCTGTAACTTAGAAAGACCATGTTTCAAAGTAAAAATTTTAAGGGCTGGGATTGTGGCTTAGTGGTAGAGCGCTTGCCTAGCATGTGTGAGGCACTAGGTTCGATTCTCAGCACCACATACAAATAAATAAAATTTTAAAATTCATCAACAATTTATAAAAAATATTTTAAAAAATTAAAATTTTTTAAAAGGGTTGGAGATGTAGCTTAGTGGTAGAGTGCCTCTGAATTCAATCCCAGTACCTCAAAAAAAAAAAAAAAAATTCAACCAATTCTTTTTTTTTTAAGAGAGAGAGGAGAAAGAGATATTTTTTTTAATATTTATTTTTCAGTTTTTGGTGGACACAACATCTTTATTTTATTTTTATGTGGTGCTGAGGATCGAAACCAGCGCCCCCGCGCATGCCAGGCGAGCGCGTTACCACTTGAGCACATCCTCAGCCCCAAACCAATTCTTAACACATGGATTTATAAGCCCAATGGGGCCAAATTCCCCAATTTTTCAAGAGAAGCAAAAAATATAGGTTTCATGTGAAATAATCTGATTTCTAAATATTGGTAACTATGTAAATGTAAATACTGGAATAATACTTAGTGGGCTAGACCTGGCCCATGGCATGGCCACCAACTGATAATGCTAAAACTGGGGCTTTAAAATGCTGTGGACTGAGGGTACAAGGCAGAGTAAATTCCTTCAGGAATCCTTCCCAATCAGCCCATTGAGACTCAGGTCAGTGAAAGAGCACTTGCCTAGCATTTGTGAGCCCCTGGGTTCCATCCCTGGCACTGCAGGAGGGGTTGGGGGTGGGGGAGACCGTGGAATGGACCATAACCTATGGGGTTTGTGGATAAGCAGGAGCTGCTCAGAAAACCAGAGATCTTTCTGGAAAGGTATCCTGGTCCTCAGACAAGAATTCCCAACTCTGTGGCAAAAGAGGGGAACAGAGAAGCCTCTCAATTGAGGAACACACTTGCTGCTTAAACAGTCACTGAATTCTATCCCTGTGGGCAGGAGGCCTGTGCTGTCCCCTGGCATTCCACCCTTGTCTAGAATACTGATTTGGCTCTATATGACCACTACTGAGAGAGTATGGTCTTGGGCACCATGCATTCCCTGAATCTTTATTTTCCATTAAATGAAGGCTGTGAGTATGACTAATAGACAGGAAGGGCTCCAGGATGCCATGGAAGGGCCTACGGGGTTCCTAGGCACCCTTGCTCTCAGACCCCAATCCTGGGGCACTCTGAGAGTCTGGGCCAGAAGTCTGGGGAGTTGCTCTGATAAGCTGGTCACACAAGCTCATCCTCACATCTTCCCTGAATGTGAGAGAAAGGGTGGGCATCTGCTACCATTTGCCAACTGGGGAAACCGGGGGCTCTTGAGGCCTCCTGTTGGGTGTGCAGGAAGCCTGTGAGCCCAAAGATACCATTCCACCCTTGGCACAGGCAGCACCCAGATGGCCCCGCGAAGCCTGGGAGGCATTGCTCCAGAGATAACGGGAGCAAGGCAGAAGGCGGTGAGAGAAGCAAAAAGGGGGCAGGATCTAAAAGGGCAGGAGGGTCCTGCTGCACAGGTCCCTCATCCCTCCTCTTGACTTTCCTCAGCCCCTGAGGGTAATTTACAATGCTTTCTAGGTGAGCCCAGACAAAAGTCTTTTTCCAGCAATTGTAAAGAACCAAGAGTAGCCGATAAGGGGGACACAGGCCTATAATGCCAGCTACTCTGGAGGCTGAAGCAGGAGGATTCCAAGTTCCAGCCTGGTCAACTGAGTGAGACCCTGTCTCAAAATAAAAGAATATTTTTAAAGGGCTAGGGATGTAGGTCAATGATAGAGTGACTTTCTAGCATGCCTGAGGCCCAGTGCTTAAAAAAAAAAATCTGGATGTGTGGGTCTCATAAGAGTTCTGGAAGATGCAGCAGCACAAGCCACACCCTGGCTAGGCAACACTCACTGGGGCTGAGGGGTGGCTGCCTCTTGCACAATGGACAGACTCCCCTATCTTCACGTCTTCCATTTGTCCCCACCATCTCACATGGGCTGATCCTCCTGTCTGTGCAACTTTCCTGGACCAATAACCATTTCTAGTCTATGCTGGGCTTCAACAGGCATCAAAAATACTAGCTCTCTCTCCTTCCAGGTGAAATATTGATCTGCCCTTCAGTTATCTGCAATCCTCGTATATGGCTCCGGTCAAATGGGCCTCCCACTTTGTCAAGGCACGGGAGGCCAGAAGAAGCCCCAAACCAAGAGGGGGATCCTAAGGGTGACTCCAAAACAGGGAGGATGAGCCCTGGGCGAGAGGGCAGCAAAGGGGAGGCAGAAGGGGCCAGAGCTCTCACCATCCACCACCTTTGGACATCCGGGGGAAGATCCATGTTCTCTCTGGTCCAGACAGGTGAGATGTTGCTGTCAAAGTGGCTGTCGAACCAATCGGAGGCGCCTGTATCACCCATGCAGCGGCGGCAGGCACAGCTCTTGCCTGAGAGCCCCTCCTTGCTGAGGCGCTGTAGGCCAGCGTAGCCGGGCACCAGCTTCACCCGGTGTGTCCCACCCAGGGCCCCCGAATCCAGGTAGGGCAAGGTGGCCATGCTATGGTGCGAGTAGGTGAAGAGCAGGGACATGATGAACACCAGCAGGAAGGCCACAGAGAGGAACCACACCCGCAGAGAGCACTTCATGGTGCTAGCAGGCAGGCAGCTGTCACCGTGGCCACTTCTTTCCCAGCCCACTGAGGGGCCAGCCACGGTGCAGCCTGTCTATTCCGGCAGCAAGTGCAAAGGGCATAGGGGCATGTGATATGGCAGGGGATCCTCGCCACACCCTCCCTCAATGTAAGGAGTGGCTCCCCTGTCCCTGAGCCACTTGGGTCCCAGCTTAGGGCTTCATTGGTTATCTCTGTCACTAGCTGGGCCACAAAGGCTCTGCCTCTCCTGCTGCCCCAGAGAGGAGGAGGTCAGTCCATCCCAGCCCTCTAGTCCCTTGGGATTGCTGGCTGCCAGCTCTGGGGGCCCCCCTCTTTGGCGGCTTGAAAAGGTCCAGTTTGGAGCAGTCGGGGTCTTTGTGGCTCATGAGCAGACACCGAGGCAGCCCCTCGTCCCCTGCAGCGGGGAAGCCCTGGAACTCTGATTAAAACAGAGAGGACACAAGCTTCAGGGGGCCTGCATTCCATGCAAGAGTCCTCCCCACCTTGGCTGGCACTCCCGTTTAACCCTTCTGCCAGGGGCAGGGACCGGATCCCAGCCCTGAAAGAAGAAAAGCAGGAAGCTCCCTGGGTGGTGTCAGGAAATTGCTGCAAAGACCAAGATTCTCCTCGAATTAGTCCCCAACTGCTTCCCATCCGAGGTGCTGGTCCCTTTTCTTAGTAGTCACAGCTCCAACTGCAGTTGCACAGGGGTCACCAAGCACCTATTCTTGCTATGGAGTCCTCTGGGGCTGGTAACAGTTGCTGCTCAGTGGGGTGCTGCATCCAAGCCGTCCAGGTCAGCAGAGTGTGCGCAGAGCTCCCCACCAGGGTCCAGGCCTCCTTCCTGGAGCTGCTGGCCTGGGCTCGGTGGCTGCTCTGTCCATCCCTGCTCTCCTGAGGCCAGGCTGTCCTGCTGTTAGTTCACAGTAGCAGTAATCCCCGGGCAGGTTCCCCCCCACACTTGTCAGGCGCCAGGCTGCCGCAGCATGACCCTGAAATTGCAGAGAGGAAAAAGAATGTGCAGATAAATTGCACACACACAGGCTCTTCCCCAACTCCACCCCCAAGTTCCAGAGGGGACAAAGCTAGCAGCAGAGGAGACACCCACTTAACCAAAGGGTAGACAAAAGAAAGGGCTCTCCTCCCTAACCATCCACAGATAGCATAGCTCTGCATATCTCCCCCTCAGGGGACTAGATTAGCCAGAAACTTCACTTATTAGCCAGAAGGTAAACAAGGAGCAGTTAACTTGATTTCCCTAGAGTCACATGGCAAGTTACTGGAATTAGTAGGTTTAGAAAGCCTTTAGTCTAGCTTCATTTAGTTTTTTCCCCTGTACTGGGGCTCAGACTCAGGCACTCTGCCACATCCCTAGCCCATACCATATATATATTATTTTGAAACAGGGTCTCACTAAATTGCCCAGACTGGCCTTGAATTTGTGATCCTCCTGCCAGAGCCTCCCCAGTCACTGGGATTACAGGCGTGCGCCATAGTGCCCAGCCCCTAGTCCAGCTTTGCATAGTTACTTTCAGGTAAAACTTAGAGAAAACAATCCAGAGAAGATCCCAGGGTCTTCGAATGCTAACTCTCGGACCCAGATCACCCAGGGCCCTCTCAATGCCCAGGGAAAGCCCTCCAGCAAGAAGGAAGGACTGGGCCCAGACCATTCAACTTGCCCCTCTCCTCTCTTGGTGTGGGTAATGGAACAATCCTTCCTGCTCTGGTATGAGGGGAGAATGTGACTGCATCAGGAAATGGAGTTGCTGGGCACAAGACCCCCACTGACCAGCCTCCCTCTGGACACCTGCCTTTAGCTGTGTATTATAGGTGAAAAGAGCGCCAGGGTCTCTGGTAGAGCTGAAAGTCTGAGGCCCATGCTGTCCTGGCACACAAAAATGGGCAGAGGCCAAGTGTAGAGTAGTGTGGATTCTGGCCCTCAGGAAAGGAGCTTGAGTCCGTGGCATGGGAATCTCTTAAACCATCTCCTCTCCAAATCTGGCCAGTGCTACTTCTGACAGCCCTACCCTTGTTGAAAGCTCCAGCCTGCCCTTCCAGGGTCCTCTGGCTGCTCTGGCTGCTGTAGAGAAGATGTCTTAGGTTCCATGTTTAAGAGAAATCTAGCTGCCCTCATGGTAGCTCAAATTTCTGGGTCCAAGCCAAACCACAAAGCCATCAGGGAACGGAACCAGCCTATTGCAATAGAGAGGGAGGATATTACTCTGGGTGGGAAAATAATGCTCACAGAAGTAAAGGAGAATGCTTAATGTCGTGACCTCATGAATGGGAGTGAGCTTTGAGCCCCTGTCTGATTCCAAAGCCTAGGCTGAAACCAGGGCACAGAAAGGAGCTCATGGAGGGCCAGGGTTGTGGCTCAGCGGTAGAGCTCATGCAAGGTGCTGGGTTCGATCCTCAGCACCACATAAAAATGAATAAAATAAAGGTATTGTGTCCAACTACAACTAAAAAAATATTTTAAAAAAAAGAAGAAGAAAGAAAGAAAGGAGCTCATGAGTTTCTTGAGCTCCACAGGGACAACAGGGAAGGAGAGACACAGAGACTGGCTTCCCAGGGTTAAGAGTGAAGCTTTACCCATATGCCTCACCCAGGCCTCCTGGCTTGAATCCACAGAGACACTCAATAGTGTAACCGTGGTCCACTTTATAAATGTAGCCCTTGCTGCTCTGCCACTGCAACTTTTTTTTTATTTATTTATTTATTTATTTAGTTAGTTAGTTAGTTAGTTAGTTAGTACGTACCGGGGATTGAACTCAGGGGCACTCGACCACTGAGCTATATCCCCAGCTCTATTTTGTATTTTATTTAGACACAGGGTCTTACTGAGTTGCTTAGTGCCTTGCTTTTGCTGAGGTTGGCTTTGAACTCGAGATCCTCCTGCCTTAGCCTCCCGAGCCGCTGGTATTACAGGCGTGTGCCACCTCGCTTGCAACTTATTTTTTAAATGGACATTTTTTTTCTCTTCCTCTCTCTCTCTGCTCCTCCTTAATCTCTCTCCCTCTTAATCTCAGGGAAAACAGAATTACCTTTCTTTCCCACTTCAGGCAGATTTATCTGCCCCTGAGTATACACCCACCATAGGAATGAAATAATCCAGACTTTGGAGTTGGTACTAGAAGATCTCAGAAATGACCAACTCCCAAATTTACAAGTAATTACAACTCCAACAGAGAACACAGGAATGTACCCTTTGAGTCTCCTCTTTAAAAGGCCCCTGTTCCTGCTGATGGGCAGAATCACAGCCTCTGGGTCAAAAGGCCCCAGTTTCTCCTTTGCTAACAAAGCAATAAACCTTCTTTTTCCTTTTTCTCAAAACCATGTCCTTGTTATTAGATTGGCATCAGGGACAAGGACCAAGCTTTTGGCAACAGCAGTACTGGTTCAAATGTGCCTTTTCCAAAGTTCCTCCACTGAACTCATTTAGCAGATTATGTGGAGAACAGGTTGGGCCCTGCTCTGAATTTTCAAACTGCCTAACACTGAGTTAGTCCATGTTGTAAAGTAGTAGTTTGCCATGAGCTACTCCATTTTGAGAGTAAGTGCTAAGGTAGACTGAATCTACACCTTGTTTGTAGAGGTAAACAACCACTACCTGCGTGGCACAACTATAAAGCACAAACTGATAACTTGTATACACCAAAACTAAGTAATTGCCGGGCACAGTGGTATATGCCTGTAATCCCAGCAGTTTGGGAGGCTGAGGGAGGAGGGCTGTAAGTTCAAAGCCAGCCTCAGCAACAGCAAGGTGCTAAGCAACCCAGTGAGACCCTGTCTCTAATAAAATATAAAATAGGGCTGGGGAGGCTGGGGATATGGCTCAAGTAGTAGCGCGCTTGCCTGGCATGCGTGAGGCACTGGGTTCGATTCTCAGCACCACATAAAAATAAAATAAAGATATTGTGTCCACCTAAAACTAAAAAAATAAATATTTAAATAAATAAATAAACAAATAAAATAGGGCTGCGAATGTGGCTCAGTGGTCAAGTGCCCCTGAGTTCAATCCCAGGAACTACCCCTCCAAAAAAAAAAAAAAATACCTAAGTACTTGGATATGGCAGCACCCTGACCTCTCACCTGGTCACTCATCACAAGCCTTGCCAGGGAAGAATGCCACAGTGATGCACCTCTAATTTCCTGTCCCTTTATGTTTTGGCACAGCATGGTTTCTCCTGCCCATGGTCACTACACAGGGCCCACTCCAAGCTAACACCTTGAGCTGACACTTCAAGCTGATACTCTGAAACTGAAACTGCCATCTGTCCAGCTCTGCCTTGATAACTGCAGAAAACCCTTATCTGACCATCTACAACGTGGTTCTTTGGCTCTGCATTCTTATCACTCTCACCTGAGCTTTTGGCATAGCATCCTGTAACCCTGTGGCCACCTTAACCCTTTCTCATTCTTTGTGTGTGTGTGTGTGTGTGTGTGTGTGAGAGAGAGAGAGAGAGAGAGAGAGAGAGAGAGAGAAAGTATGATGTGTTATAGATACTAGAAATTAAGACTGGAATGGAATAAAAGAACTTGTGATTGCCTGACTTATCTCTATCAGATGACCTACAAATATTCCATGAATCACCACTGCTGCAAGTGGTATAGCTTGTGAATTTATTGTTATTCAATAAATTCTGACATTGTGGGAAGACACGAACATGTTGGTCTATGTTAATGGCATAGCTAGCTCACAACACAGCCTGTGGCTAGACATCCTGTAAACAGGAAACCGGGTCACTGTCTCTTTCAGTTCTCCCTTTTCCCATTTCCATGCCCAATATCTAAGAAAAAGAACTTGGCTTTAGCGGGTCCCCCTCCTAGCTCCCTGTGACCTGAGAAGAGTCATTCATGGAGCAGGTGGTCATGGAGGCAGTGAGTTTGCAGACTGGACAAGTGACAGATAGGGAGACCCATTTGTGGATGGGTAGCCCCACTGTGACACCGAAGGTGGGGGCTTCGGGGCTGGGCAAAAACCTGCACAGGAGGCTTCCCAAGGAAAGAGCTCAGATAGGACCACGCCCCAACTCCCGGGGATTCTAAATCAACCCAGGGGGCACCTGAAGTAACCTGCTCTGTTGGGAAAAGGAAAATCCCTAGTTCAACGACATACCTGGGAAGAGCAAAGGAATGAATGGAGCCGCTGGCAAAAGCCCTTGTTTTGAGAACTTCACATTCAGACGGTTACCAGGAGCTTAAACTGCTCAACTTATGTTGAGGGTAAAAGGAGGCACTGGGAGGAGCAAAAAACATCATAGGCCTCTGGATGGGCACTAACAACCCCAGAAATCACTCATGCTGGCCTTCACCTGTCTCATTTCCACCTGTGAACTCTGACGTCCCTTAGGTGGCCCAGGGCCTAATTGTGATCTCTCCCCTTCTCAGCTTCTCTGATCATTCATAAGCCCATGAACACCCCAGTATAAAGAAATTGGGGGGAGGATGTACACTTTGGCATCAGTCCCTGGTCTCCATCTCTGCTGCCAGTGGAGAGAGGCAGTACTCTTGGGCCACCTGGTTGCTGGAAGGCTCACTCATATGTTCTTATTTTTGTTTTTTCAGTACTGGGGATTGAACTCAGGGGTACCCAGCCACTGAGCCACATCCCCAGCCCTGTTTTGTATTTTATTTAGAGACAGGATCTCACTGAGTTGCTGAGCCTGGCTTTGAACACACGATCCTCCTGCCTCAGCCTCCCAAACCACTGGGATTACCAATATTCGACACTGCACCTGTTTTTTTTTTTTTTTTTTTAAGAGATTGTGTGAGAGAGATTTTTTTTAATATTTATTTTTTAGTTTTCGGCGGACACAACATCTTTGTTTGTATGTGATGCTGAGGGTCGAACCCGGGCTGCACGCATGCCAGGCGAGCGCGCTACTGCTTGAGCCACATCCCCAGCCCCTATGCCTGTTTTTTTAATTGTCTTTTTGAGGACTAATTCATATATACTAAAACACAGAAGCTGTCCAATGTAAAGCTTCATGAACTTTTACCTATGTGAGCTGCACTGTGCTAGGGGTGCAGCTCAGTTACGGGAGCACTTGATTAGCATGCTGGAGGCTCTGGGTTTAATCCCCAGCATGGAGACAAAAAAAAAAAAAAAGTGTTAGAATATAGAACATTTCCAGCATCCCAGAAGTTCTCTTTGTCCCTTTACCAGTCAACAGCTGATGCTCTACCACTGTTCTGAATTCTGTCACCAGAGGTGAACTGTACCTGCTCTTGAACTTCACATAAACACACATTCATTATATATTCATTTGCACTTGTCCTTCTGCTCAGTGTAATGTTCCAGAGATTCATTCATGCTGTTGTATGTACCAGTAGTTTCTTCTTTTCCATGTTTGGACATTGAGTTATTTTTAGTTTTTGGCTATTATTAACAAAACTGAACTTCTTTTACAAGTTTTTATCTTTTTTTTTTATGGACATACTCATTTCTCTTGGATAAATATCTGGGAGTGGAATTGCTGAGTCATAGGGTGGGTGTATGTTTAACTTTGCTAGAAATTATCAAGTAGTTTTCCAAAGTGGTTGTAGCATTTTACATTCCCACCAGTTATGCATGACAGTTCCATTTGTTCCATAGCCTTGATAGTTTCAATCTTTAATTTTAGGCATTCTGGTGGGTGTTTTTCTCTAGTATTTCTACTAGGTACAGAAGAACAGGTGCACCAAGAGACATGCATCAGAATGCTTTCAACAGTACTGTGTATCAGAAAACTACAAACAACCCAAATGCCCTCAAAATAGAAGGGATAAACTGTGATATGTTCCTGCTGTACCATAAAAAAAATGACTGAAATCCAGTTGCAAACATCAACAGGGAGGAATAACTACTGTGCTGAGCAAAAAGAGTAAATCGTGGATGACTGCCCACTGCATGAGTCCACGAAAAGTTCAAAACATGCAAAGCCAAGCAAGACACCATTTACACCTCTCTCTCTCTCAACAGTGGATTCCTACTATAATCAGCAACTTGGGAGGCTGAGGCAGGAAGACTGAAGTTTGAAGCCAACTTCAGCAATTCTGCCAGACCCTCTCTCAAATAAACTTTAAAAAGGCTAGGGCAGGGTGTGGTGGCACATACCTGTAATCCCAGTGGCTCCAGAAGCTGAGGCAAGAGGAGTATGAGTTCAAAGCCAGCCTCAGCAGTTAGGGAGGACTTAAGCACCTCAGCAAACCCTGTCTCTAAATAAAATATAAAAAAGGGCTGGGGATATGGTTCAGTGGTAAGTGTCCCTTGGTTCAATCCCTGGTACCAAAAAAATAAATAAATAAAATAAAAGAGAGAGAGAGAGAGAGAAACTTCAAGAAGCACAAAATTCAGTATGTTTTCTTTTTTTTTTTTTTTTTTCCTGATGCTGGAGTTCAGCCCCAGGGCCCCTACCCCTGAGCTACACCCCAGCCCCTAATTTGTTGTTGTGGTTAAAACATGCTTTATTAAAGGACAACTCCGCTGCTGTGTGAGACTAGTAAGGAGACCAGACAAGAACTGTGCTAAACTGCAGGCTGTGGAGGTGGTGAGAAGAGGCTGAGTATTTCCTGAAGGACTTAACCTGATATGGGTGAGAAAGGGGTTTGGAAGGTCGGGGGTGGGAGAGAAAGAAGGAACCAGGGAGATACGGTGGCTGTGGCCTGAGCAACATGGTGGATGGAGTGCCATTCACAAAGAAGATAGGAAGTTGATGGGCTTGGGTGGTTAAAAAATAAGAATTCTATCTGTGACAGGTTACATTTAAGATGCTTTTTAGATGCCCATGCGTAACAAGCAGTTGAACACATACATCTGAAGCTCCTGGGTGAGGTCAGAGCTGGAGGAATACATTTGAGAAGTTTTCTTTTCTTTTCTTTTTTTGCTACTAAGGATTGAACCCAGGGATACTTCACCACTAAGCTACATCCCCAGACCTTTTTATTTATTTATTTATTTTTAAATTTTGAGATAGGTTTCTTAGGATCTAAAGTTGCTGAAGGTCTCACGATGTCACTGAGGCTAGCCTTGAATTTGTGATCCTCCTGCCACAGCCTCCTGAGTCCCCTGGGACTACAGGTTTGTACCATGCCCAGGGAGAGGTCATTATATGTGTGTGTGTGTGTGTGTATATATAAATAAATAAATAAATATATATATATATATATATATATATATATATATATATATATATAATTTTTTTAGTTGTAGATGGACACAATATTTTTATGTTATTTATTTATTTTTAATGTGGTGCTGAAGATGGAATCCAGTGCCTCATGCATTCGAGGCAAGTGCTCAACCACTGAGCTACAACCCAGAGTTGTAAAAAATAGTTCATTTTTTTCAGGGGGAGATACTGGGCATTGAACTCAGGGGCACTCAACCACTGAGTCCTATTTTGTATTTTATTAGAGACAGAGTCACTGAGTTGCTTAGTGCCCTCGCTGAATTGCTGAGCTGGCTTTGAACTCATGATCCTCCTGCCTCTGCCTCTCAAACCACTGGGATTATGGGTGTGCCATTGCAACTGGCCCTCAGAGTTCATTTTTTTAAGCTACACAACTGGAATAAATAATGTCTGGAGAGCCTGAGGTAGATGAGAGGAGGCAGCCCAGGATAGCACCTGGTGGCCCATGAGAGTGGCTGGGGGAGAGTGGGGATGAAATGTCTTTAAGAACATGAAAAGATGCTCTAGGTCATTCATTAGTCCTCAAAAATCAAATCAAAACCTCAATCAGATAGTACTTCCCACCTACCAGGATGTACTAAAAAAAGACAGATAATAACAAATATTAGTGAGGATGTGGAGAAATCATAACCCTTATATGTTGCTAATGGGAATGCTGAAATGGTGTGGTTGCTTTGAAAAACAGCCTGGCAGTTCCTCAAAACGTTAACTGCAGAGTTATCATATGACTCAGTGATTCCACTCCGAGGTATACACTCATATGAAATGAAAGCATGTGTCCACATAAAAACCTAGACAAGTGATTTAGAGCCTTATCCATAATAGCTCCAGAGCAGGAACAATCAAAGGTTCTATTAACTGATAAATGAAGCAACAAAATGTGGTCTGTCCCTACAATGGAATTCATCTCAAAAAAAGGAATGTATTCTTTTTTTAAGTTGTTGATAGACCTTTATTTTATTTATTTATATGTGGTGCTGAGAATCGAACCCATTACCTCACACACGCCAAGTGTGAGATAGGCAAGTGCACTACCACTGAGCCCCAGCCCCAGCCCTCTGATACATTCCACATCATAGATGAACCTTGAAAACATTGTGCTAAGTGAAAGAAGTCAGTCAGAGAAGACCCTATATTGAATGATTTCTATGAAATGTCCAGAATAGACTATCCATAGAGTCAGAAAGTAGATTATTGGTTTCCAAGGGCTAGGACTGGGAGGGAGGATAGGAAATGACTGCTAGTGAGTTAGAGTTTCCTTTTGAGGTGATAAAATATCTAAACTTGTGATGATGGTTATACACTCAAGTGAACAGACTTGGACACTTCATTTGTGCACGTGTGTGTGTGTTATTGTGGACTGAACCCAGGGCCTTGCACATGCTACACAAGCATCCTACCACTGAGCTACATTCCCAGCTGACTAGTACACACTTCAAATGAGTAAACTGTATGGGATATGAATTATATACCAATAAAGGTGTTATAAAAAAAATAAAAGGAGGGGCTGGGGTTCTGGCTCAACGGTAGAGCACTTGCCAGCACGTATGAGGCGCTGGGTTCAATCCTCAGCACCACATAAAAATAAATAAATAAAATAAAGATATTGTGTCCAACTACAACTAATTTTTTTTTTTCAAATTAAAAAATAAAAATAAAAGGAGGGCTGGGGTTGTAGCTCAGTGGTAAAGAACTTGACTAGTATGTGTGAGATACTGGGTATGATTCTCAGCACCACATATAAATAAATTAAATAAAGGTTCATCAACAGATAAAATAAATAAATAAATATATATATGTGTGTGTGTGTATATATATGTATGTATATATGATATAAGCACTTAGAATCAGAGTTTGAGATGGGAGGAATTACTGAATGTATGAGAATGAATGAGCAAAAAAGTTCATGATGCAGGAAGAAGGCTAATTGAGGAGTAAAGTCTTTGCGAAGCAAGAGGGGACTAGGATGGACTTATCTGTGGAGGGACTACCCTAGGAATGGGAAGCAAAGTAGATCAGAGAAGCTTAGATAACAAGGAAGGTTTATTTTTATTGTTGGAGTTGAAGATTTACAGAGATCAGATGTGAAATAGTCCCCTAAGAGAGAAAGGAGAAAACCAGGGAAATTTAGTAGGTGGCAATTTAGGAGAGAGAGAGAGAGAGAGATCGATCCATCTTCTAAGCTGGGCATGGTGGTCACACACCTTCAGTCTCAGCTACTGGGAGGCTGAGGCAGGGGGATCCCTTGAGCCCAAGGATTCAAAGCCAATTTTGGGCTGAACATTGTTAAGACCCCGTCTCAAAACAAACATAAAAAGGTTTCTCTTCCCCTTTCTATTATTTTATTATTATTATTATTATTATTATTATTATTATTATTATTATTATTATTATTAGTGGTGTGCTAGGGATGGACCCAGGACCTCATAAGAAGTTTATGCTCACGGATTTGGCAAATTTGGGGAGCTCACATAACAATATTCCCCTGAAGGGCTGGTTAATCTGGAGCTGCTGAGGCTGATCAGAGGAAATGGCAGCCAGGGTAAAGGTCAGGGGCAGCTGGGGCCTTGAGGAGTGGATGGGGCTCTCTCTCCTCCTCCCCCAGACTTCCACCAATCAGCGATGCCTGTCTGGGTGGCTCCCGCTCTTCAAGGAAACAATGGAAGCTCTAAGGAGACTTCACAAGCTGGCAGGTGATGGGAAGGAAAAACAGAAGCACTGGATTGAGGAAAAAAGGGTGCCCAAAAGGAGAGCCGCAGGAGCTGTTTCGGAAGCTGTGGTGGCTTTAGAGTCAGTCTCTGTCAGATCCCAGGAGACCAGCTTTCGAATTAACCTAATGAAGCCCTGGATAGCAGGGCCTCAGAGCAGCACAGCTGAACACAACCTTCCTGGCAGGCAGAGAAAAGAAACATCAAAATAAGGCGCTGAGGGTGGGGGGTGGGGCTGCTTGCCTCTTGGAGGGTTGGGGGGAAGGAAAAAAGCCGAACCCAAGCTGATGAAGCACTTCTTCCCATCCACTCACACACGGCCTGAGGTAAGTCCCAAAGCCTCATTCTAAAGTCAGCAAACCACAGATTATTACTCAAGTGCCACGATGCTTTATGAGTCTCCAGGCATTTTCGGGGATAGCCTCTCATTTAATATTCTCCGGAGTCCCAGGACCAGCTGGACAAGGTCAGCCAGGCAGAAGGGAAGACTCCAAGACAAGGACTTCTTCCCTGTTGCCTTCTATCCAGGATTTTCCCACCAACTAGGGTTCAAACACCAAAAGGTTCCCCATACCCTCATCTCTGACCACCTAGCAAACTCCTGGACTGACTCCTAGATGAGGCAATCCCCAGTCCTGGCAGAAGGTGCCCTGGGAGGTAAGCCATTATTTTGAGGAAGAGACAGAATGCCCATCCCTTACTTGCCACTCAAACCCAGCAAGGGCACGTCCTTGACCGGGGTGTACTGGTTGCTTCACTTGGAATGCTTAGTTAACTGAAGTCACTGCGTTGCAACATCCTGGCACCAGCCTCTGGCACAGAGTCCTCCCTCCTAGCTAGCCTAGTGACTCAGGCACTTTCTAGTCCCTTGTTACAACTCCTCGGACAGCCTGTGCCTTCCCCAGCCCTGTCTTCTTGCAGGACCCCTAACCTTGATATCCAGTCTGAATGCTCAGCTCTCGTACCTCAGATGCTATCTAGAGTTAGCAGCCAGAAAACTGCCTTCTGGTTTTCTGAAGGTAAGAGCTAACACATCTCTTCAAATCAAAGATTGGACCTTGCCTAACCATCAGTTAAGTCCTGGAGAAATAAACAATCAGTCTGTGCTGTAAGAGGACTAATGTTGCCCCTAAACAAGTATCCTCTAAAGGGAGGACCACCAGGCGCTGAGGCAGAGGGAGGTGGGATGGGGAGAGTTGGGATGCAGGGTCCCTTTAGATCAGCTACCTGCTGTGTCCCAGGCCTGCTTCCTCAGGAGAGAGCCCCAATGTGGTTGTGGGGGGGTGGAAGTATATATATATATATATATATATATAAAGTCAGAAGTGAAATCTAAAAGAACAAAGTTATCTCAATAGCTGGCAGGCAAGCCAGATATAAAGAATTAGGGAGATCCAGGCATGGTGGTGCATCCCTGTAATCCCAGCTACTCAGGAGGCTGAGGTAGGAGGATGACAAATTTGAGTCCAGCCCAGACAATTTAGCAAGACCCTGTCTCAAAATTTAAAAAAAGCCAAAAGGGCTGGGGATGTAGTTCAGTGATAGACTGACTGCTCCTGGTTCTCATCCCCAGTACCACAGGGTTCATTTCCTGCTGACTATGTCTCTCCTCCCCATTTCATGATAGATCACTTCTTATTTACTTATTTTGTTTGTTTGGTTTTTGTTTTGGTGGCAATGAAGCCTTGCACAGGCTAGGTAAGCACTCTACACTGAGCCACATCCCCAGCCATTTTTTAAGACAGATTCTTAAATTGCTGAGGTTGGTCTCCAACTTTCAATTCTCTTGCCTCAGCCACCAGAGTAGTTGGGATTACAGGAATGCACCACTGCATCATCTTTTTTTGAATCCAACAGATTTCTGGCTTTGCACTTATGTTACTATCTTACTTTCTCTATTATTTCTTTAGCTTCTTTTCTTTTCCTGACTTTCAGTGGATTGACACATTATCCCCAATCCTACCACTTTTTTTTTCTCCCTGGTTTAGAAATGATATTGCTCTTCTTTTAGTGACTATCTTAAATTGTTAGCACACATATATTTTTGCCAATGAAGTCTAGTTTTCCAATAGTGTCATTCCCTTGAACAAGGCAAAATTCTGATATGATTTAACAATGGAGTTCCCTACTTTATTTTACCCTATTCTTCCTTGATAATGTAGTTAACAATTTTAGTTTTCCTTTTTTAAATTAAAAACCCAATTAGATGCTGGCTCTTCACTTGTGTTTTGCCATCTGTAGCAGACAATGTTGGTTGCCCACCAGCAGTCACTCTCTTTTTGTGCCAACAAAATCCTGACTTGTTCAGGCAGCTAAAGACCCAGTCCCAGGAGATGAGGCAAGACCAGTCAAAGCCAACCACAGCCAGCCTGTTTGTTTGCTTTTGCCAGGAACTGGTTTGAAGATGATCCAACTTAAGGCAAGCAGACCTAAGAAGGTATCAACTAGAGCTGTCTTGGAAAAATTCTTCCTGAAAAAGAGACACACGAAAGGAAGCCTCCTTTCTCTTAGCATCTCCCTGTCATCCTGCTTGAGGTGTTAAAGGGTGATGTCCAGGGTCATCTTATAACCACAAGGAGAGACATCTTACAAACAAAGGATGGCAGAGAAGATCCAGAGTCCTTCATGTCAATTCTGGACTGTGTCCCAGCCCTGGAACTCTGCTACCTCTACACGGGTCAGTTAATCTATTTAATCTTTTTTTTTTTTTTTTTTTTTAAATTTTTGGCTCTGGGATTGAACCTTGGACTTCAAGCATGCTGAGAAGTTTATCAGTGTAGTTACACCCCCATTCTCAACATTTTTTTTTTTTGAGGAGGGTACCGGGGATTTAACTCAGGGGCACTTGACCACTGAGTCACATCCACAGCCCTACTTTTTGTATTTTATTTAGAGTCAGGGTCTCACTGAGTTGCTTAGCACCTTACTTTTTGCTGAGGCTGGCTTTGAACTCGGGATCCTCTTGTCTCAGCCTCCTGAGCGGCTGGGATTACGGGCGTGTGCCACCACGAGCCTGGCAACATTTTTTATAGTTTAAGTCATTATGGGTTATTCTGTCCTTGTAGCAGAAAGTATCCTGCTATGCCTCAAAAGGTAATTAAATGTACAACATAAAGTGTCAATTTCTTTTCCTTTCTCCCTCCCTCCCTCCCTGCCTGCTTCTATCCCTTTCTTGCTTAACAGTCTTTCATACTCCTGGGCTCCAGTGATCCTCCTGCCTCAGCCTCCCAAGTAGCTAAAACTACAGGGCATGTACCTGGCTCAATGTGACAATTTCTGTGGTCACCACTGGCACCAACAACCTGCTTCTTCCCGGATGGATTTACTTTTCTTTCAGCAAGGATTTTTTGGCAATAAAATTGTCTTAAGATATCTAGAAATTCTTTCTTGCTCTCTCGCTCTCTCTGTTTTTTTTTTTGGTACTGGGGATTGAACCCAGTAGTGCTTTACCACTGAGCTACATCCCCAAGCTTTCTTTATCTTTTGCTCTTTTTTTTTGTGGGCTGGAGATTAAACCCAAGGCAAGCACTCTACCAACTGAGCTAGATCCCCAGCCTTCCAGGCTTTTTGAGATGGGGGTTTCACTAAATTGCCAAGGCTGGCCTTGAACTTGTGATCCTCCTACATCAGCTTCCCAAATCACTGGGATTACAGGCATGTACCATTGTGTCTGACTTCTTTTGCGGGGGCAAGCGCCATACAACTGAGCCTGTCCTCTGGAAGTTTTTACCATCCTCTCTTTACTCTGCAGTTTTACTATGTCTAGTAACATGACTTTTTCTGTTTGATTTCCATACTGTTTCTACTGCTCTTTACTCCAAGCTATTCAGAAGGCTGAAGGGGGGGGGGGGGGATCCAAAATTCGAGGCCAGCTTGAGCAACATAGATACCGTAGCAATATTCTATCTCAAAAGAAAAAAAAAATAAAGGAAGAACAAAAGTAATAAAAAATAGTGGTGTTAGAATTTGAAACAGTAGATTACTTCAGATTGGACATGAAGAAATCATGGAATTGGGGCTGGGGTTGTGGCTCAGCGGCAGAGCACTTGCCTAGCACATGTGAGGCCCTGGGTTCGATCTTCAGCACAATATAAAAATAAATAAAATAAACATATTGTGTCCAACTACAACTAAAAAAAAATAAATAATAATAATAATAAAAAAGAAATCATGGAATTGGGAGACAATACTAAGAAATTCATCTAGGACGGAGCACACACATGGAAGACAGATGGTGAGCCTTTAGCATATATCTAATAGGAATTTCAAATATGAATAAAGGAAATGACAAAAGAAATAATAATAGCTGAAGGAATAATGGCTAAGAATTCCAGATTTGAAGAAACAGTATGAAAATAAAAAAATAAATCACAGCCCAAGGGAAGGGTCAGTAGCAATTTTTTTTTTCAACTCGTTTACTTAGCCCTTGGATTCTAGCAGTGTGCTAGCACCAATTCAATGCTCCATATGAAATCACTTTATTGCTGTAGCCCAAATTTCTGCTTCAAGACTCAGAGACCAGCAGGCCTGTGGCTTCAGCCCTGCTTTCTTGTGTGTTCCTGTTCCAGTTCTCATCCACAGGGATGTCTGTCCACTGCTGTTTGTGGCAGGGATTGGGAAGAGGGGAAGAGCATGACGTTTTTAGAACTTTATCTTTTTATGCGTAACTGTTGTGTTTAAGAGTATAAATTTACAGTGCCATCTCGATGGGATGGATTGAACTAAACTATTTGTACCAGGGAAGTAGGGATCCCTGCCAATGTCTGTCTCTGGGGAAGGAATATCAAACCATCTCTAACAAGATTGATAGAACTCTGGCCAGCACACTGACGGACTCAGACTGATATGATACTCTGGGGTAAAGCTGATCAAAAGTCCTGATGCGCTCCCATTCCCACCCCCACCCTCATTCCAGTTCACACAGGGATGGGAGCCAAGTATGCTACTGACCACTGGATCTTTCAGATGTGGACAGAGCAGGCCTTCACTGAAGAGGGCAAATTCCATAGTACCTGACCATTTAAATCTTTCTTCTGGCTAATGAAAAATGCATATTGGCCATATGGAAACCCTTAATGCAAAGTCCCCTCTGGCTCTTTTAGTCCCCATCCCACCTGCAGCGGGTCCAGCCTGACGTTTTACTGTTCATCAGAAGAGCAGTAGATTCAGGAGCCAAATTCTAGTCCAGGCTGCTACCAAGCAATAATTCACTTTTATTTATTTATTTATTTTGTTTGTTTTCAGTACTGGAGATTGAACCCAGGATGCTTTACCACTCAGCTTCATCCCCAGCGCTTTCTATTTTGAGACAGTGTCTTCCTACACTGCCAGGCTAAATTGCTGAGGCTGGCCTTGAACTTGTGATCCTCCTGTCTCAGTAGCCAGGATTATAGGAGCATGTCATTGCATGCAGCAGCTCCTGTAATCCTGGATACTGAGGATTAGCCAGGATTCTTTATTTTGAGATGGGATCTATGTTGCCCAGTTTTGGGTCAAACTCCTGCATTGAACTGATCCTCTTGTTCCTACCTTCCAAGTAGCTGAGATTACAGATGTGTGCCACTTTGGCCAGCAGAGTTTAGTAAACAATCTAAGTACTAAGGATTGTGTGTGTGTGTGTGTGTGTGTGTGTGTGTGTGTGTGTGAGAGAGAGAGAGAGAGAGAGAGAGAGAGAGAGAGAGAGAGACCAGGGATTGAACCAGGGATTGCTAGATGTGCACTCTACCACTGAGCAACATTCAACATTCCCAGTTCCCTCAGCCCTTTCTGGTCTTTGCTGCTCTACTGTACATCATCTCCCAAATCTAAGAGCCTGCTGCTCTTCTCCCTTGAGTTCTAAACCTGTCTTCTGCCAGGCATTGTAGCACATGCCTGTAATCCAGTGACTCAGGAGGCTGAGGCAGGAGGATCACAAGTTCAACAGTAGCACTCAGCAACTTGGGGGAAACTTTCAGCAATTAACTAGACCCTTCCTTCAAACAAACAACAGAAATGGGGATGTAGCTCAGTGGCAAAATGCCTCTGGGTTCAATACCCAGCATTCCCATCCCTCCAAAAAAAAGCTAAATAAAATAAACCTGCCTTCTGCGCAAGTGTATCACAGACTGATCATCTTCCTGCATTAAAACACTCATGAGCTGGGCACGGTGGGTGGTGCATGCCTGTGATCCCAGCTACTACTGAGGTAGGAGGATTCAAGGCCAACCTTGGCAACTTAGAGAGTTCATTTCTCAAGAATTTTTTTAAAAATGTGCTCATGGATGTGCCCTCATTCATGAGGTCAAGGTAAAGTCCTTAACATAAATAGCATTTGGAGATCCACAACCCAGGCTCTCCTCCCAAGCCTCTTCTCTCATAATGTCCTATCCTCTGGGGCTTACAAACTAATTTGGATCAAAAGCAAAATATGGCCCATATTTATTAAGATCCTACACTGAAACTAAGATGATTTGAATGTGTCTACCTCCCTCACTTAAAATATAAACTCTAGGAGTACCGAGACCCTAATATTTAATTCATTATCTGTCCCACTATAGAATCTAGCACCATCCTACATATAGTTGACACCAATAAATGTTTATTCAGCTGAGTATCATCATATAACCTCAGGGTTATAAGGATCAAAACAAATACTGGTTATGAAAAAAATGCCTTGAAACCATTTTTATAATTATATAAGGAAGCAGATGAAGTGTTAATTATATTCTGTCCCCACTCTTCCATCACTGACATCTAGAAGTGAGCATTTTCTCTGACTTCTCTTGAACCACCGAGAAACATGAAGCCTCAGGTACAAATGAGATGGGAAATAGTGGGTGTGTCCAAGCTGAAGAAGTTGCTTGAACAGTGGGACCAGTGGCAGTGCCCGTCTTAAGTTTCTGTCTGCAGACACACATCAGGTTCCTATGATGCAACTCTGTTCACTACCCTAAGAACTGCGGGCCACTGGCTGTAGACCATCCTAGCGAGGGCTTTTGGATTGCTCATACGTTCACACTCAGCTCAAAGCCTCCCAAATGAAAGTATCTAGAAAAACTTGGATTCACATTCTGGCTTTGCCCCTGTCAGCTATTAATAATTTACCCTCTCCGATCTGTGTCCTTCTCTGCAAAATGGGAATGTCACCCTCCCGAAGGGGTTCTGAATGAATCAGAGGCCAAAAGCTCCTTGCTCAGTGGATGTCATCTTGGGTTGGACATGTTGAGGCCCCAGTTCTGGTGATTCCCACTCCACCCTGGGTAATTTCTGGGTTGGAGACCCATAGCCCTGGATTGGCATCCAGAGGCATAGCCCCTTCTATACAGAGTTGGCTCTGGCCTGTCAACACCTCCAGCCTCCCCAGGCCCATCCTTGTCTTGCTTCAGCCTTTCCTTTCTGGCTAACCACAGGCACTGCCCGCCCCACCCACAGAGGCAGACACCAGCTTTCAGGAAGGATGAGGTCTCACAGATGGCTCTGCTTGGTTGACCCTTGCTTCCAGGCTGAGCAGAGAAGGGTGCTGTGTCAGAATTTGTGGGTCATGGAGCCTGTCACCTCTTCCCCAGCTGCCACTTCATCAAACCACACAGAACAGAGGCCTGACCTGAGCTGGTTCTAAATAGCTCTGTGAGGCCCATCCACAGTGGCCATGCCTGGGGTTCTCGAGTCCCAGGTCAGCACCAAGATTCTAGGGAAAACAAGGGGTTTCTCCACAGGGCTGAAAGCCTGAGACAGAAAAACCTAAAGAATAGGGGATAGATAGATAGATATTGATCTAAGGTCCTTTGGAGACTTCTGAAGGGAGCAGACTGGGATGGATAATTAGTGACCTAGGGGAAGCCAGAGCAGAGTCTGCACAGCTAGGAGTCTGGACTCCATTTCTGCCCTCTGACATCTCCAATGGGATCTGAATGCACCCATGCCCAGGGTGAAGGGACTTGGGTGCTGATTGATTTCCTTTGAAGACAGGGTTCAAAGTGGCACGTGCTATGGCTGCTCATCACTGCTTATGACTGACTTGTCATATCACAAATGTTTAATAAAGATCCACCAAGAAACTCCAAGATCTTTCTTTCCTTCTGTGCTTGTCTACTGTCTAGATAATACTTTGGCAAAAGAAAAGCAGATGTTTTATTCAACAAATATTTAATGATCCACATGGGGGGAGTGGTAACAAGCATGGGAAGCGTCCTGGCCCTTCCTTTCTTATTGGGCCACATCACCAAAGGATGTGGCTCCTCTCTGGTAACAATCAGGACAGCTTCCTGTTGTCCAGGAGCAGAGCAGTGGGGTTTCAGGGCTCCTTGCAACCCTTCCAACTTCCTCACCACACAGTGTTCCTTAGCTATGAGAACAGCCTTCCTCCAGGAGAGCTGGCCTTCTATGAAGGATGCCAAGGAGGAACCAACCTCCAAGACTGGTACCCCAGGTCTCACTCTCCTTAAAGAAAAAGAGCAGCTAGGGAGGCCGAGGCAGGAGAATCAAGTGCAAGGCCAGTGTCAGTAACTTAGCAAGACCCTGTTTCAAAATAAAAAATAAAAAGGGCTGGGGCAATTCATAATAGCCAAACTATGGAACCAGCCTAGGTGTCCATCAATGAATGAATGGATTTAAAAAAGTGGTATATACATAGAATGGAGTTTTATTCAACCAAAAAGAAAAATGAAATTATGGCCATTTGCAGGAAAATAGATGGAACTAGAGACTATCACTGCTAAGTGAAATAAGTCAAGCTCAGAAGATCAAGGGTCATACATTTTCTTTTGTATTTGGAAGGTTGAGAGGAAAAAGGAAAAGAAAGGTGGGGTGGAGCTCTTAAAAATCAAAGGGAAATCAGTAGAAGAAAGGGACCAAAGGGTGGGAGGTGGGAATGGAGGGGAAGTGCTGGTGACCAATTATATTGTTATATTGTGTGCACAGACAAATATGTAATAACAAATTCCATCATTATGTACAACTATAATGCATCAATTAAAAATGTGGTGAAAAAAAGGGGTAGGGATGTAGCTCAATGGTAAAGCACCCCTGGGTTCAATTCCCAGTACCAACCAAATAAAAATACTGGTCTGTCCCATCCTCCCCAACCACTCCCTCCCACTTCCCCAAACAAATAACACTCTCTTGGCCTGGTGTCAGAGGACTAAGAGAAATTTCAGAGTCCCATCTGTTCCATCAAGATCCACTCCAGAAGAGGGGTGAAAAGGAAGTAGAGCAAGAGCTTTCTCCAGATAAATTTCAACCTCTCAATGAGATGGATATCATTACCCTAGGTACATGTATGAAGACACGAATGGTGTGACTCTACTTTGGGTACAACCAGAGAAATGAAAAATTGTGCTCTATATGTTTACTATGAATTTAAATGCATTCTGCTGTCATGTATAACAAATTTAGAACAAACAAACAAAATAAATAAATAAATAAATAAATTTCAACCTCTCTTCCCCAACTCAGGCACCCACAGGGCTGGAAATCAGTGAAGGATAACAGAGCCCACGACGCCAGATAGGTTCCCTGGAACAATCCTGGGCAAGAACATACAGCCTGGGAAGGAAGCTCCAGGGGCTGGGGACAAAGAAAAATTGCTTTCCCAAAGGAACTGAGCCAGGGTGATTCACACAACATGGTGGAAAGGGGGCATGTTCCTTCCCTAGTTTCCAGCCCGTGGCTGTCAACACTAAGTTTCTGAACTTGGGAGAAAGGAGTGGGATTGGTGCCTTTGCTTTCTGCTCACTTGGCTCTTCCCAAGCTTGGGACATGGCCAGGGGCTCTAGCCTGGATTCTGCCCCTCCCTCCACCTGGGAGCCCTGGAAGGCTGGCCACCCTGGAGAAGACTCAGGCCTGCTTGATCCCAGCAGAGGCTGATGGAAAAGGGCTGAGCTTGGGTAATTCAAGTCCTAAAACATACATACAGGAAGGAAAAGCTATGCCTCTGGAAGCCTCTAGAACAGTCTCTACAGAAAGATTTGGCCTGGAGTTGAAGGACCCAACTGAAAATCCAGCATCTAACCAGATTTGGTGATATAAGTCTGTAATCCCAGTGACTCAAGAGGCTGAGGCAGGAGGGTCACAAATTCAAGGCCAGCCTGGGCAACTTAGTGAGACCCTATCTCAAAATAAAAAATAAAAATAAAAAAATCTCAGTGATAGAGTGCCCCTGGGTACAATTCCCAACACAAAAATCAATCAATTAATTAATTAAAATACGGATCCCCACATCCTCTGTGGAATGGGGAGAATAGGGAAGAGAATCAACCCAACAGCCAGTGCTAAGCCTGAAAAGACAGGCATAGGAAGACAGGCAACAGACTGCTTCATTGGAAGTTTTTTTATTTTTTTGTTTTTTGTTTTTTTAGTACTGGGTATTGAACCCAGGGGTACTTTACCACTGAGCTACATCTCTAGCCCTTTTTATTTTATTTTTTTATTTTTTGATATAAGGGCTTGCTAACTTACTGAGGTTGGCCTCAAACTTAGGATCTTCCTGCCTATTTCAGCCTCCGGATGCTGGGATTACAGGAATGCGCCACTGTGACTGACCAGACTGCTTTGTCACAAAGGAAAGCTCTGGGCAGGGTCCATGGAGTCTCTGCAACAGGATTCCAGGTCCTCAGCAAGCCAGAGTGCAGTGGCAGAATATTGTGACTAGCACATTGGGGGCAGACTTGGCCCAAAGCTCTAACAGAATAAGATACAGCCCCTGAAAATGCTGGGAAAGCTTCTAGGACACAAGGGCCCAAGTGAAATGTTCCTCCAATCCAGGACCAGCTTACTCATCTAGTGCTAAAGTCACACTCGAAGGAGCAGGTGAGAAAAAGGTTCCCCTTTATCAGGCCCAGATATGTGCCACACTTCCATCACTGGGCTGGTAACGGCCTCTGGCTATTACTTTTCAATTCCCTTGGCCAGGCCATGCTGCCCTGGGGAATGCTGGCCAGGTGGAATGTACTGCCTCTAAGACCAGGCAATATCATGAAGGTGACAGTCTAGGCTGCAGGCATGGAGGTAGATTGCACAGGGCAAGTTTCTCTAAAGGGCCACAATGTTGGCAAGAAGGTGAGGAGAGCCAGCTATAACTGACAAGTTAACCTCCCTTTTTAATCATTCCTGCTCCCACATTCCCCTGAGGTGGTAGTTCTCTGGATTTCTGTGACTTCATCTGAACATCTGGCATGCAGTGGGAGTACTGTGCGCACTGGCAAGCAGTAGCCTGAAAGTCTAGAGACCTGTCTGGCTCCTGGGCCCCACCCAGTGCCAGGCAGGACACAGAGCTGTTGTTGCAGTCTGGAAACTCAGCTTTGTGGCCAGGATTTTATCTATTTCCTTCATTAAGACCACATAGTTTCAGTGGTGCTTTTTGTTCCAAACCCAGAACAATCTTTCCCCTAATTTACCCAATAAACTTCTATCAGCCAAAGGCCAACGTCTTATCAGTTTCTATTCTTGTGCCCCAGTGGGAAGAAGGAACCAGGTGGGCAGACTTCTATAGTTCCTGCCAAGATCAGAGGTTGGAGAACCACCAGTCTTTTAGCACCTTATGGGCTAAACCGGGCCTGAGTACTTTGTCTAGAATAGAAATATTACAGCTGGTTGCAATGGCATGCACGTATAATCTCAGCAACTCAGGAAGCTGAGGCAGGAGGATTTCAAATTCAAGGCCAGACTGGGCAACTTAGTGAGACCCTGTCTCAAAATAAAATAAAAAGGGCTGGGGATGTAGCTCAGTGGTAAAAAGCATCCTTGGGGTTCAATCTCCAATAACAAAACAGAGAGAGAGGGAGAGAGAGAAAGAGATAGGTATATTACAAGGTGTATGTAGAATCAGACCACACTCTTAAGAGGCATATAGATGTCAACCCCCTGGGGGAGATAAAGGAAGGAGGCATTCCTCACACACAGTCAATGAACTCTGAGGGGAAAGAAAGATAGGGCAAAGGTGAGGCCTCATAGTGACATGGGTCCTAAAGGGTTCCTGGACAGGGAGACAGGCCAGCATAGGAAGTCAAAGAGTATGGCAAAAGGTCATGTGAAGGTTTGCTGATCCTAGATTTGATGATGTCCAGGAAATGGCAGAGAACAGCAGGGTCCAAAAGCCCAGGAAACAAACAAGTAGCCTGTACTTTTTGAGCCAGGCTGTTTTTATTCTTCACACACCCTCTCTTTAGCTTTATTTTGCACTCCTTTTATACTTAGCAATGTCTTTTGGAAAGGTCAGCCTGTGGCAGCTATGCTAATAGAAACCTAAAGATGTTTTCATCTATACCTGGACCAGAAGATTAAAGGGAAGCAATGAACCAGGCATGATGGCAAAGCCTGGAATCCTTGTGACTCGGGAGGCTGAGGCAGGAGGATCATGAATTCAAAGCCAGCCTCAGCAACTTAGCAAGGCCACAAGCAACTCAGTGATACCCTGTCTCTAAATAAAAGACAAATATAGGACTGTGGCTCATTGGTTAAGTGCCCCTGATTTCAATCCTTGGTACCCAAAACAACCAAACAAACTTCATGAGATCTTGTCCCAAAATTAAAAAAAATAAATAAACAAATAAAATCAAGTGATAAAGTGCCCCAGGTTCAATCCCCAGTACCATCCATCAATCAGGGTCCCCCACTCCTCCAGGAGTGGAGGTAGAGAAAGGTAGAAAAAAAGAATAGAGGAAACCAGAGCTGGATCCCTGCACTGGTCACTATATCTTTCTGAATTTCTTTCTGACTGAGACCTTGAAAGTTCCAATTAGGAAGAGAGTAGTAATGAGCCCACGGCCAGCCTGGTACCATTTGGTAACCTCTGGCCTCAAAACTGCTGGTAGGTTTGGGAAGCACCCCTGCCCTGCATCCCCACTTTTCCATCACAAAGTTCATCCCCAGGAAACAGCGGTGGGAGATGGATGGTGAAGTGGGGAGCCCAGTAGTACACACCTGTTTTCCCTTCTCTCTGCTTCTACTTGAGCAATCTTCCTCTTCAGTGAGGAGCTGATGATACACTGTGCCCTACGCAGAAAGGGCCCTGGTTGCTAGGTGATCACTTTACCACCTCTGGAAAGTGGCAACATGAGCTGCTATGAGTAGGTGCAAAGGGGGCCCTCTCCTTGCACTGCCTCTGGCCCTCCCTCTAGGAGAGGAGGGACAGCCAGGACAGCCAGGGGCCCTCCCTGACCCTGCTGCCCGTCTTCAAGGATGACTCATCCTCTTGGGTCTGGCCTGAGTTCTAAGCCCCCTGCCAACATGATACCCAACACAACATGCATCAATGTTGCCAACTTGGGGGGATGTGGAGGGAAGGAGTACACAGACCTTGGTCTATTACAATGGCCCCCCGGGGAGCAGGCTTAGTTTTCTGGCTTGTTATCTACCTCAGAGTTACACAGGATTTCCAGAGATTCCCAACATGACGGTGCTTTCAGAGACTATGCAGGGGTGACCTGGGGGCCATAAGGAGTGGGCCTGCTTTCAAATCCTTTGCATTCCTTTGTGAGGCTGGGGTGTCCCCACCCCATCATGTACCCAGAAGCTGACAGTTTTCAATGATGATGATGAAATAAGCCTGAGGACCTTGATTCCAGAACTGGCTCTGCTAGTCAACAGTTACGTGTCTTTGAGCAAATCATACCTCTCTGGGCCTTAGGTCCTCTATCCGTAAAATAAACATGATAATGTCTGCCCTGCTGACCTCATGTACTCCCTGCAAAGATGAAATATGTTATGACTGTAGGCTGGGAAGTGCTTGCTGGCTATCATCAAGTTTGTCTCACAGAGAGGAAGAGCCAGGGATGACAGGAGATGCTACAGCTAAGCCAAAGGAGGATAGGGGGCTCTGAGCCAGGCTGGAAGACCACTTAGAAGCTAGCTCAGGCAGAAACAGGCAGATGAGGGGCCTCTGGATGCCAAGCAGGAGGGGCAGGCAGAGCACACCTGTCAGTCCAGGCTGGTAGACAGTTCAGGAGGGAAGAACTGACTGTCAGCAAATATCTAAAGGAGGAAAGGGGATGAGCAGAATAAAAGGGGGCTTTATTCCCAAACTCAGAAAAGCCACCTCATGCCTGAGAATTTAGGAGTGCATGAGAATTGCCCAGAGCTCCCTAGACCTCCAGCAGCACTATATTGGTATAAAACTTCACACTCTTCAACAGCCCCCAACCCCTCATATGCATCCTTCCCTTTCTGAACCAGAGGCCCCAGTGAAGTGAGCCACACAAGGCAAGACGCCTGTGCATGATTGAATCTGAGGTCTCCTCCTGCTAATCTGAGGCTCAAAGCCCAGGGCACACTGCTAAGATCTTACTACCACACCCATTCCTTGGTTTGGCCACCTGGGTGAAATATCTATACCCTCCCAAATTAGAGGCTATGGGGAACAGAGGTCTAAGAGAGCTGGTTTTGTCTGTCTGGAACTGAAACCAGAACCACTGTCCTGTGCATTCACTTCTGAAGAAGTCAGAGAAGCCCAAAGCTTCCCAAGCAGGAAATTCCCAGTATAATCCAGAAAGCTCAGCAGCCCTAGAGATAGCCCCAAAGGAAGGAAAAACCACAGCAGCAGAGTTAGCATCCTGAAAGCCAGGGCAGAATTCACAGACTTAGGCCAAGTCATTGTTTACAGGGACCTCACTGAAGCCACTGCAAGGGGCTCTCATCTCAGACAGACCCCTTCATAACACCAGCTACATACAGATAGCCCTGGGCCACAGGAAGAAGGAGCCATTTGCTACAACCTGCCTATGTCCACTCTTTATCCTGCAGTCCAGGGAGTAAATCACTCCTATTCTGGGCAGCCAGACCCCTGGCCGGTGAGGCACACCATCTAGGTACTTGTCTCAATTCTTGTGCCTTCTAGTTTGGGGATCTCAGGCACACTCCTCAACCTCCACTTCGAGACATGTAAACGGAATGACTCAATGATTCTAAGTTCATCCTACATTCTAGCATTTAGTTTTTAACAGGCAAAATTAATAAACTGCAGTAAACCCTTATTAGTTTGTTCACAATGGTGCTTCTGACATGTAAGGCAGGCCATGGAGCCTCCGCAAGGTCTCCATGGGCCTAAATTCTTACCCCGACTTCAACATATCATGTCTTCAAAGCAAACAACAAGCTTATTTTCCTTTAGGGAACTGTCTCTCCCCAGACTGCCATCTCTGTACCAGGTACCCTTGGCCTGGCCAAGGCTCCAGTTCAGGATTCCCTGCAGGAATCCCAGGAGAGGGCTGGGAGGATGGAGGGCAGGGGCCTCCTACCAGGTGAAAACTGGAGGTGGTAGCATTTTCCCTGCAGCCAGCCAGCCACACCAACAGACACATGAGGCCATAGATCCCCCTTTATCAAAGGGCACTTTGAGTTGGATTTTTGACCTTTATAATTGAAGAAGTTCAACTGACAGAATCTTGCACATAGGTACTACCATTTTCCATTCCACTTAAAAAGAGTTTTTAAAAGTCCCTGATTGAATCACTTTGCCATCTGACACAAAAGGGCTGACCTAGACTTGTACTTGAAACTCCCATCCTTGACAGGTCAACCCAGCTCAGAGGGCCACAAGAGCAGAAGGGGCCTGGGAAACAATACTCTGGAATTCCCAGCAGTAGCTCATTCTGGGCAAGACTAAAATTCTTCATTGGCCAGGGACACTACCCCTATGTACAATCAATAAAGGAGCCTTTGATATGCATGGATTTCCAGGGTGGCCTATGGTCAGCACTGCCCACTGCCAGAGTCCCCCAACCACAGGAAAGACTCATTTGTACCTTTTGTTGCCTAGCCATGCCCTAAACCAGCTGAAAACAGAATACAATCCTGGACATGGAGGGCTGTCTCTCCAATACTGCTGCTCAACCTCTAAGTATCATCTCTGACTTTTCAAATGATGCCAGTCACACTCCCTGAACACGACTCCTTAGATGAGGTTTCTTTTTGTTTTGGTTTTTGGTACCAGCGATTGAATGATTAAATTCAGGAGCACTTAGCCACATCCTCAGCTTGTCTTATTTTGAGACAGGGTCTTACTAAATTGCTCAGGACCTTGCTAAGTTACTGAGGCAGGCTTTGAACTTGTGATCTTCCTGCCTCTGTCTCTTGAGCCACTGGGATTACAGGCATGCTCCTTGCCTGGATGATGTATCTTAGAATCCCCAAACTTGAAAAAACTGCCCCAACCAAACTCACACATATTAAGAATTTCAAACCCAGTCCTACTTCTATATTCCCAATTTCTGGGAAAGGAACCACACCATCCATTTAGCCCTGAAACATAATAGTCATCTGGGACCCTCCCTTTCCGTGACTTCCCACAGCCAATCTATTATAAAACCCAGGTTGTTTTTTTTTTTTTTTTAACCATCTGAATCTCTAATCTTCCAATTTCTCTCCACAACTACAACCACCCATTCTATCCAAGAAATTGTCATCCTTCATCTGCAGTAGCCCCCCCGCCCCCGCTATTAAACCCCAGAATCTACAAAAGAGATCCCCACCATGTTTCTCTCCCCAGGAAAGCCCAAGTAATCTTCACCAATGCAAACCCCTTCAGATTCCCACCTCCAACTCCTTCCAGCAAAGCCGACAGCCCCCCCAATGCTCTGGGACAAAGGTGAGACTCCCTAAATACCCACAGAGCCCAGGTTTGCCTGGCTGAGTAGTAGGGACAACTTGAGACCAAAATGACATAGAGAGGTCTGAGAATCCCTGCTTACCCCAGAGCCTTGACCCCTCTCCTTGGATGGCTTCAAATTCCTGGGTCAGGCTCTGAATGGACTCAGTCTCACCAGGATTGCCCCCCCTCCCCCAGTACAGATCTCCTCTGACCCCAGAGGGAAAAGGGAGTGGTACCAGGCAGGGGAAACCCAGCTGGGCTGAGGCCAGGGGCTGCTTATTTCAAGAACAGCAGATCAAACAAGAGCCTCACAATAGGCTGGCAGGAGCTGTGAGACCTCCCAGAGCAGGCAGCTGTCTAAGTAGAAAACCCAAGTCTATCTCTTCCCTCTTATCACACTGACCCCTGGCCACCTGGCAGTCTGTGGAGAACAAACCATCATTAACAACCTCCCACCCGCCCCCCCCACACACACACACACACCTCTCCAGACACAATTCTATGTGACCGGCCCAGCCTGGTATCTCTGCCAGAAAGCCTGCCCTTCTTCCCTGCCAGGGTGTAGCCTGGGGCTTATCTCTGGTCAGACCCCCCCCTGTCCTGGGCAATGATCCAAGAAATCTTATGCTCTGCTCAAACTTATCTCCTCAGGGTCCCCAAATACCCATGCCTTTTCTGCACAGTGTGGTCCTTTCCTTACCACCTTCCCTGTCTACTGTGAGACCCTACCCTGTCCTCCCAGTAGGTTCTCAACTCCTAGCAAATGTACCACCTGGTATGATCAGCCTGAGACCCCACCTCCCACCCTGTCCTTGGGAAAACCTGGCTAGAGCAGAGCTTAGTGTGTAAGGAGGAGGGGAATTTGGGATAGAAAAAACAGGAACCCTATTAGCCATCTCCCCAGGGCCTAATTGTGGCCAGTGTAAGAAGGGAAGAATAATAAGAAACCAGACAGGTTTTTCTGCCTGAACCTAGGACAGAGCGGGAGCAAGGACTGGGAGGGGGATGAGGAAATCCTGACAAAGGGAATGGCTACTAGCTGCAGGAGTCTAGGTTCTTCAGAAGTGCCAGGGCCGGCTGGCTGCTGCTCAATGCATCCAAGCGGCTAAGAAGAAAGGTCAAGCCAATTTCCAGATGTCGAACACCACAGTGGCATCCTGGGCCCCCAGCTCTACCTCTGCACTCAGGATGTGGCACTCCTCTGTCAGGCAGACCAGATAATTTGAGAGCAAATTCCTAAGCCATTCTGTAAAATTCTTTTTTTGCAGTACTGGGGATTGAATCCTGTCCTCACATATGCTAGACAAGTGCACTACCTCTGAGCTACATCCCCAGCCCTCTTTTAAAATTTTATTTTGAGGGACTGGGGTTGTGGCTCAGTGGTAGAACGCTCGCCTAGCACATTCAAGACCCTGGGTTCGATCCTCAGTACCACATAAAAATAAATAAGTAAAAGGTATCGTTTCCAACCACAACTAAAAATTAATTAATTAATTAATTTTAAAAAATAAATAGGGGTTGGGGATGTGGCTCAAGTGGTAGTGTGCTCGCCTAGCATGCATGAGGCATTGGGTTCGATTCTCAGCACCACATAAAAATTTTTAAAAAATGAAGATATTGTGTCCACCTAAAACTGAAAAATAAATATTTAAAAATAAATAAATAAATAAATTTTTATTTTGAGTGGGGCACTGTGGTACACACCCATAATCCCATGGCTCACACCTGTGATTCTAGTGACTTGGGAGTCCGAGGCAGGAGGATCACAAGTTTGATGCCAGTCTCATCAATTTAATGAGGCCCTAAGCAACTTAGGGAGACCCTGCCTCAAAATGAAAAATTAAAAAGGGCTGGGGACATAGCTCATTGGTAAAGCACCCCTAGGTTAAATCTCCAGGACCAAAAAAAATTTTTAAAAATTATTCTGAGACAAGATCTCCCTAAATTGCCCAGGCTGGCCTTGAATTTGTGCCTCAGCCTCTCAAGTTGCTGAGATTACAGAAGTGTGCCACTGAGCCTCGTTTCTTCTTGCTGGAAATTGAACCCAGGGCCTCATAAGGCTATCACTGATTTACATCCCCAGTCCTCTTAATTTTTTTTTCAAAAATGAAGACTCTTGAAACCCAGAGAGGGCAGTGACTTGTCTTGGGTCGCGGAGCACTGAATCCCCTGTGGGTAGCTAAGGCTCTCCATAGCTTACATGTACCTGACCAGACTAAGCCACGAACCATGAAAACTGAGCCCCCCTTGGGGTTGGGGCTGTGGCTCAGTGGCAGAGTGCTTGCCTCGAACATGTGAGGCACTGGGTTCAGTCCTTAGGACCACATACAAATAAATAAACAAACAAAAAAAAAAAAAAAGAAAAGAAAACTGAGCCCCCTTGAACCACCCAGGCAAACAGGCTGTTGCCCCTTTGGAAGAATCTAACAGCCCTGCCTTGAGGCTCCCAGGGCTGCTTTGGGGGCTGTCCACCAAGGGTCTGCTGGCTCCTCTCCCCATTCTATATAAGGTGAATGGCAGGGTCAGCCTGCAGATCTGGGATGGTCAGGAATTGCTAGGACTGACAATGTGCATAGAAAATGCCCTCCAAAGTCCCTCGCCCAGGTTGGAAGGGCGTGAAGAACACAGACAGCTGTTACCGTCTGTGCAAAGCACAGGAAATGTCTCTTGAGAGATTAAAACTCACTTTCATCTTAGAGTTTTGCCACTGTTGCTTTAAGGTCAAGTATGGATTGCTTTTCAGCCACTAAGGAAATTCCTTCCTCAAACAGCTGCCATTTTGGTCTTAGGCTGAACCCTTCGACACTATTTATCTGCTTGACATTTCACAGCATCTTCCTAATGAAGTACCCTCTCCACTGGAAAAGTCCGAACAGGGTCCCCATTCCTCTCCTCACCCTCTTTAGGTTTTATGTCTCCAGCACCATCTCCCCTACCATGGCACCCGGGAACTTCTCCTGAGCTACGCTAGAGGCCCCAGGAATCAGCCAAAGGTTAAATAAGCATGAATCCAAGGAAATACCAAACCTTCTGGGACAGGAAGGAACAGAGAAGGCCAACCACCAGAAACTCCCTTGGGGGTGGCAACCCAACCTCGGCTGGACCTCACACAGCTCCCTAGAGAACCTAATAGGGCTGGAAGGAGGGCCCGAGGCTCTCAGGAGCCCCCTCTTGCCTTTCCACCCGGCCTCACAGTCTTTGGTTGCTGTCTGTTTTCCTGTGCAGCCTAAGGACTCAAACACCGACCCACAGAAACTTTCATTTCCTCCTGACGCTGGTTCCAAGTCACCTTCTCCATCAAATAACAGGTACTTTGTCTTTAACTGGACTTGGATGAGAATGGGGGCCACCTACAGGACAGGAGAGACTCAACATTCTACTAATGTCCCTTTCAAACTCAAAGGAACCTGGCAAAGACAGCAAGAGGGATTGGAGTGGGAAAGGCAGCATGGTGGGTGGTGACAGGGGCGAGAAGACGGTCACCTCACCGCTGCAATTCCCTTCCCTATGCCTCTCCCCACACTCTTCCTCTCACCTTCCCCTCTCCACAACCCCGTTCCCCTCCAAATTCTCTTTAACCACGAAAACAAATAACTGGTTGATTTTTTCCTCACCAGAGCAGTTCCCTCTAGACCAATTAGCTATCTGCAGTTGCTGCTGGCTTCTTCCTCTGAAGGCTGCTGACCTGCAAAGGCTGGGGATGCTGCCTACCATGGCGTCAGGAGTGACACCTGAAGAATTCAGGAGAGAAGAGGCAGAGCAGTGTGAGGGCTGCCTCCTGGGGTCCCAGGACCATGCAAGGCTAAAGAGGAGAGGTGACTTCATTTGAGGATGGCCTCATTCTTGAGCCCTAACTCACACAGTGGTGAGGCTGCCTTCTGTGTCCCTCCTGCACATCCGTACCCTATCTTAAATAGGAAGGTAGAAAAGAAAAAAAGATGCTAAGGACAAAGCTCCTAACCTAGGCAGAGTTGAGAAACAGAGGCCTCCTGGGTAGCTAACAATGCCTTGAAGGCAAGAGACCCAAGTCCATTGGTGAAGAGGGTCTTATCTGCCTGCCTGAAGAGGCTGGGCTGAGGCCCCTCTTAAATTTTTCAACATCAGATGCCAGAACAATGTGTGTCGTGTTGTAATAATATTAGTATTATACAAGTAAAAAGTTAGCATCCATATTAAAATATACAGAAATGATATTTTTTTCTCTAGATTTCCCTCATCTCTTGTCTTTCTTGGTAGTACACCTTGCATTAGTAGATGGAATGATATCACAGAGATTAGAATTGTGGGAAACAGCACTTCTCACTCCAGGAAGATGACCTTCTGCTCTGGGAACCACGGGGATAACATGTCCTTCCACATCACTCCTCCTGAGTGGACCCTGTTCTCTCCTTCCTGCCCAGTCCTGTAGGAGGAAACTCCCCCAGGGCTCAGCTAGGGAAGGCTAATGTGGCGGAAAGCCCAGTCTGTGTCCTAGGCGAGATCTGCAGTGGCAACATGAAGGCTCGATTGACAACATGTTGCAATTACAATAATGATTTACAAATAAACAAGAAGAAGTACTTGAGAACGGCTGGTCGGGGACACAGGCAGCTGTCCCTGGTGAGTTCAGCATAACTGGAGGAATAAAAGCCTGTTTTCCCCAGATGCAGAGAAAGTTCAGATTCTCTCCTTGTGAAATGTCACATGGAGATAGCTGTCTGTCCTGATAGTTAGCAAACACTTGTTGTTAACAAGCTTCTGAATATAGAGAGAGGAAAACAGTAGTCCCCAGAGAGTTGGGCCAGGCCCTTTCCTTAGTAAGGGGTCAGGTACAAGGGAACAGGGGGGCGGGGGAGCTGAGAGGCTTGACAGGGAAGGCAGAAGCCCATCCTGGGCTGAGGTGTGGAGGGAAGAGACGTGACAGGGCTGAGCTGGCCACAAGGCTCCAGCTGCTTTCAGGATGTAGAGGGCCTCTAGGGTCTGTGGCCCCACCTCCTCAGAGTGAGTCCCCAAACCTCAGGAAGCTCCAGGTCAGAAATAATGAGCTCTAGGATTCTGGGTATGCAGTTAGCATCCGCATGAAATCAAAGGCACATCACCGCAAACCCTTCCTCCTCCTGACTGCCCATTTCAGCTAAAGAAGTCAACCTTCATCACCTAGGCACTGAACCGTCAAATTCCAGCCAATCAAGTGTCTGTTCCAGGAGATGATACCGAGTTTCACAGCCTCTCTTGAACCAGTCCCCTCTCTTCCATTTCTACGGCCAAGTTCCAGCCTTCATTACATTTCACCTGCACCCTATCTGAGCTTTCTGTATCGTCCCTCCCTTCTCCCTGATAACCCAGCCGTCCCTTGCTGCACATCAATCTGCCCTGGGCCTGCTCAGAAACTTGTCACATTAAGTAACCCCTCCGCCACCTGCCAACTCAAGTTCTTGTCTAGCATCCTTCTGGACTGATCTCTTGCTGTGTCTACAATGTCCATTTTCTCTTCTTCTAGGGACATTTTTTTGGGGGAGGGGTCGGTACTGGGGATGGAACCCAGAGTCTCATGCATGCTAGGCAAACACTCTACCCCTGAGCCATATCCCCAGCCCTGGGACTTTCCTTTTTGAAGACAGTGTGGAAGGACTGCCTATCATGCCCCGAGTCCTTCTTTCACTAAGGGAGGGCACAGGGCCTGCGCTGGGCCAACCAAACACTTCCTCTCTGGAATGTGAAACTCAAGCTGTGGTGATAAAATTACTGGGCACAGCTGGTACAGATTTATCCTGGTAAAAACAAACAAAAACAAAACAATACAACAGATTTTTTTTTTCCTGGCAGCAGTGGTACCCTCACAAAACTAGTCATTGCTTCCTGCCACACCCACTCTGAGACCCTGAAGGGGATGAGGGTTGATTAGTTATCCTACTAATTCTGGTAGTTCTCACAGCCTTCCAGGAAAGCCCTTTCCTGCTAAAGTCTGAGCCCTAACACTTTTCCTGTGCTGGGGCTCAGAAATACCCCAAAGGCCTCAGAAGCAAAGTTTCTCTCTGATCTCTCCTATTTCCCTGTCTACCCCCAAGGCAAGCCATAAAAATCAGAATTTCTCATCCCCAAAGCAGGTCATAGAAACTAGATCCCCTTTTCTCCAAAGCAAGTCATAAAGCCTAAAAATATTATTTTAACCTTCCCCTGCCTGCTTTTCTGTCACTGAGTTGGCCATAAAGAAATTCTCTGACCTATCTTGTCTGATAGTAGATCATAATACCTCCATTTCCAAAGGGGTCTTGCCCCATGCCCAGGAGGAAGGAACCCTACACAGAGAGGCCAAGAAGCATCTGAATGGACAAGTCCTGCTGGGCTTTTACACTCAGTATATTAGAATTAGTCATATCATTTTGTTTAATCATATTTCTTCTTTTTTCCAGCATTGGGGATCAAACCCAGGGCCTCATACATGCCAGGCAAATTCTATAACCATTGAGTTACATCCCCAGCCCTTTTAAAATTGTTTTAATATTTATTTTTTAGCTGTAGTTGGACACAATACCTTTATTTTACTTATTTATTTTTATGTGGTGCTGAGGATCGAACCCAGGGCCTTGTCCATGCTAGGCAAGTGCTCTACAGCCGAGCCACAACCCCAGCCCCCCAGCCCTTTTTAAAATCTTTTTTTGTACCGGGGATTGAACCCAGGGGCGCGTAAGCAGAGGCTGGCTTTGAACTCGAGATCCTCCTGCCTCAGCCTCCTGAGCTGCTGAAATTATAAGCATGTCCCACCACGCCCAGCTTTCCAGCTCTTTATATGTATTTTTTTTATTTAGAGAAAGGGTCTTGCTGAGTTGTCTTGCTGAGTTAAGTCCTCACTAAATTGCTGAGGCTAGTTTTGAACTCTATCCTCCCGGCTTAACTCCTGAGCCTCTAGAAGGAAACTACAGCCTCTGGGATTACAGGCATGCACCACTGCCTCTGACTCCTTTTTAAAATCTTGAGACAGGGTCTTACTAGTTGTCCAGACTGGCCTCAAACTTGTGTGATTCTCCTGCCTCAGCCTCCTGAGTTGCTGGAATTACAGGCATGCACCACCACATTCAACTTGTGCAATCACACTTCTACATGCCTGTCCAAGCTTCATTCAACCTAAGCATAAAAATAGATAGTTCCCAGGGTCTTTGGGTCTTCAATCTGCAGGCTCCCATGTCATATAAAATTATGGTCAAATAAATTATGTTTTTATCTTGTTAACTTTTTAGTATAGTTTATGAACTTTTTGGCAAAGGGTGCCAAGAGCCTTTTTAATGGGCAGGAAGGAGATCACCCCCTTTCTTGCCCTTACATCTGCAAATAACAAAGAAAATCTTCCCTATGCTCTAGTAGGAAGGGACAACTCTCTAAATGTGCCCTGTGATGACCTCTCTGCACTTGGTAGCCTACATACTCTCCAGCCCATAGGCACTACACATCAAGGACTGTCCCCAGTGCTTCTTCTGAGCCCTCTATATGAATCAGTTCTATCTCTTACAAGCCACTGGCTCTACCATCTGCCTTCCACTGTAGATAAACTTATATTCTTGTCTTATCCTCCTCCCACTGTGACTTGATCGTTGTTGTCTCTTTATCATGCCCAACACAGTTCCAGGTCCCCAAAAATGCATCAGACTTTTTGGGACAGACAACCTCAAAGGACAATTACAGGTTTGCTGACCACGATAGCTAAGTGACTAAAAGCATGGGATGTGCTGTCAGAAAGTCGTAAGTTTGAATCCCAGATCCTGCTCCTAGCTGTCTGTATTTGAATAAGTCTCACACAATGTGTAAATCTCAGTCCTTCACCTATGAAATAGTGACAATGATGCCAATTGCACACAATGTTAACTGGGAGGATTCACTAACACATGAGCACATCTAGCACAATGCCTAGCTAGCGGAAGTGCTCAATGAACAGCAGCCCATTGTTGGAGCTATTAGTAGAAAATGGTCTAGCAAATATTCAGACAGAGGGTCAGAACCAGGAGTCTTGACTGCTGTGTGACCCACAGTATATTTCTCTGTTCCTCCGTAATCCTATCTAGATCTATAGCTGCCTTCTATCTATATGTCTACCTCTCACTGTCCTGTGAACAGCAGATATAAAATGTTTTATAAATCACCATGTGATTTTTCCTGCTTGTGTAAATTTCAGATTTCACCGGGCATGGTGGCACATGTCTGTAATCCCAGCGATTTGGGAGGCTGAGAAAGGAAGACCACAAGTTCAAGACCAGCCTTAGCAATTTAGTATGGCCTAAGCAACTTAGTGAGACTCTGTCTCAAAATAAAAAAGATGAAGAACTGTGGATGTGGCTCAGTGGTTAAGTGCTCCTGGGTTCAATCCCCAATACGAAAAAATAAATTAAATAAATAAATTTCAGATTCCCAGCATTCTGACCAGTGTGCAGCTGTGGCAGTACCTCACCTGGCAGGTACATGGATGCACTTGTTCTGGGAGATGGGCATAAAGCACATGAGGGCCTGGCTCAGCTTCTGTGTCACTTCACTGTGTCCATAAAGCCACCCTTTTACAAAGCCCCGTGTCCTAAATGTCCTGGTTGGTCATGGGACTTGCTTTCAAATGACAATAGGGCTATGGTTAGAGTAGGACTAGCAGTTCAGGCACCACAAGTCACCCCTCTTATTAACCTAGCCAACCCTAGGTCATTAGAATGAAAGAATGCAGCTGCCAAAAAAGGCGAGGTGAGGAAGTAAAGAGGAAGGAAGTCTCTTTTAAGGCTGGGGTTGTGGCTCAGCTGGAGAGCTCTCGCCTAGCACGTGTGAGACCCTGGGTTCCATCCTCAGCACCACATAAAAACAAATAAACAAAATGAAGGTACTGTGTACAACTAAAAAATAAAATATATATAAAGAAGATTTTACACTTGCCTAGATTATTTTGCCACACAACTTAATGGCCCCGAAACATTTGTTTTCAAAATATTAGCCCCCAAAAGCTGGGTAGAAATGCAAATTTTAGACCCACCCAAACGAACTGGGTCAGAAAATTCTGGTAGTGTAGTCCAGATTCCTGAGACCCTCTACTTTGACTCAAGCATTTACTGAGCACCTATTATGTGCCAAGGACTGACTAGATAAGGGTATTTCAGGAATGAGGACACATTTAAAGAACATCTGTCTACTGGGGACCAAAGTCAAGTACGCAGATATCATCGAAACAAAGCAAAATGTGAAATAGAACAATGCAAAGAAATTTGTTTCCGTCCCCTCACCCCAGACCCTGATACCCCAGGTTTTCTCATGCCATGAAGAGAAACCAGTTCCAGGACTGCCTGACCTCCTGACTCTGCCAATCCTGCTGTTTCAATGTCCCTAATCCCAGCCAGCCTTCTCAAGAACAGGGGTCCTCAACCTGAGGCTTGGCTTGAGGAAAATGCTCCTATGAGGCCACACCTAGTGGTTCTTAGGGACTTCAAAATTGGCTGTACCTGAGGCTTGGGCTCAGAACTTGCCTAGGGGCCTAAAGCATGCCACAGCACATGACAGCACATTACAGCAAAATACTCCCGGGCAGGGTCACTCCCACAGGCCCCGGGCAAGTCTGTTGGTATGTACACATGCAGACATAAACACTGCACAGACAGTTGGCCCCCTGGCCTCTCTTCCTCCATTCTCAAGTTACAAGGTTAAAAGCATCCTATTCACAGCCAAGTGGGGAAGCATAGGAGGAGGGGGTGCTGAAGCAGGGAACCATCTGGTTCAGATCAAGACTGCTCACTCGGGACCCCTCCAAACACCCAGAGCATCCCCACCTTTCCTGATGGCTCATAGGTTTCCCACCCTCCTTTCCCTTCTTCCTGCTGGGAAACTGGGGATTGGAGTAGAAAGGGAAGACCCAGAGGAAAATTTGCCAGAAAAAAAAAATGACAAAACAAAAAACTGAATTGTACAAACAAGTCTGTGGCGCCTCTCTGAACCCTTGTTCCCTCTTCCCTTCAAATTCTGAACACCAGGACTAAACTTCTGATCCCCACATACAGACACCATGCCTTCCTCCACCTAGCAGGAATCCTTTCCTGAAAGGGCAACCCCCTCCAAAGTTAGCAGCAGAAGCCAGAGAAAGCTGTGAGGTGTGGTCTCCCAAAATCATATTATGCCACCATCTCCCTAAAAGTAGCAGTCCCTTCCATCTCAGAGGGACTTCCAAGTCCATCAGGCATAAGAAGAGAAAGGGACGACCAACGAGATTCTAGACATCAGAAGTGTGGGTTGCTGGCTAGGAATGACTGTTCCCCAGGGCGCCCTGAACTCCCCTCCGCAGCTCTGGCTAAAAGAGCCTGCAGATCTCTTTCAGCCACCAGCACCTCTCTCCTTTCTCCCAACACCACCTTAAAACTCTATTCTCCAGTCCTTTTGAAGGCAACTGGAAAGCAAAAAGCTAGATGGGTGCAGTTGGCAAGAGATACAAACCGAAAGGCTAACTCGAGGAAGCAGCAATGGGTAGGGACTCCTCTCCAGGCAGAGAGGGCCAGAGTGGGCTATGCAAAGAAAGGGGTGGGCGGGGGCAACAGAAGTGGTAGAAGAGCTACAGGGGAGACTAAAGTGAGCTCAGCCCAGACCTGCAGCAGGGTCAGGAAGTTTGGTCCAGTCACAGGGGAATGACTGGAGAGAAGAAATGAATCTTCCATTTCAAGTCATAGAATGGACAGAAGAGACAAAAGACGGGTTCAGGCCAGAGTCCACAGGTCTGGCAGGTGGGTCAACTTTCTGGCTTGCACCCATGCCTCAATTCCTCCAAAGTAGGAAGGAGGTCAAGCTGCCAAGTCTTATCTAAGAGAACTGGGCCACAGAGCGTAGGGCTGGGGGTCTGTGCTAGGTAGGGGAAAGGCTGATGGTGCAGACAATCTGTGGCCCAAAGGAATGAGGCAGGAGTCTCCAGATAGAGCAATGGCCAGCACGCGGGGGGCTGGGGGTATAAGTGGACTGAAAGTGGGGACTGGGGCAGGCAGCTCTTCAAGGGCTGGGGCTGGGGGAAGCCGGCAAGGAGTGGAACAGGAGTGACTGGAAGGCTGGGAGCGGCTGGATGTGCAGAAGCAGAAGGCGGGGACAGGGATCGAGGCCAAGGCAAGGGGACCCCCGCCCACACGGCGCCCCGACCCGGGGGAAGTTGCCGGGGTGGATCGGGCCGATCTGGGCCGCTGAGCCAAGCCCGTTGACTGCAAAGAGGTGGCCTGGGGCAGCTAGGGGCCCCGGGCGCCCCGCATCCCGCCCGCCCTCATCCCGCCCGCGCACCTCAATCAGCGCTGGGCGCTGCGCGGGCCATGCTCGCCGCTCCTGCCGCCGCCTCCGCCCGTGCAGAAAGCCGCTGCTGCTGCCGCCGCCGCCGCCGCCCGCGTCCGGACCCGTTACCTCCGCGGCTCTCCCGTCCGCCGATCGCGGGCCAGTCCCGCCCTTGCCCGGCCCTGCCCTCCCCGAGCGCCGCCGCCGCCTCAGCCCGGCCCCTCCCCCCACCCCTGCCCAGCAGAAGGGAAGGGTGGGGGAAGGGGGCGGGTGCCCCCTCCCCATTCACATCCTCTGGGGCTCTCCCCTCCCGCTCCCCCCCTTATGCGGCCGAGCATGCTGGGATATGCAGTCCTGCGGGCGCCCAGCCGCCAGGGGCGCCCCGCATGCTGGACTACCGCTCCTAGAAGGCAGCGCGCGCCCGCCCCAGGGATTGTGGGCTTTGTAGTTCGGTCGGGGCTCAGGGGGCTACAGCGCAGGAGTCGGGGAGTCTCGGTTCCCCGAAGGCCGGGCTCCCAGCGACTAAAGCAGAGGCCGTCGAGTCTGTGGTGCTCCGGGCTCGGGTTGCATACTTGGGTTTTCAGAGGGGTGCAAACTAGCCGAGGATACTCTCAGACGCGGCTATCTTGAGCTGCGGCCGACTCTGGCTGGAGGGAACTGTGCCCACTTGCTCTGGCTAAGAGCCACGACCTGAGCCGCCTGGGTTCATGCCCTGGCCCTGCGAGTGGGAGTTGAGTAGGGCCGCTGCGCCCAGGCCAGAGGAGAGAAGGCCCCTGGCAATGATGAGGACGAAATCTCCAGACTTCGTGATCCCCAACTGCAAACAGGGTGTGGGTTCCCTAGAGCCCTCTTGCTGGGGCACCTTCTCATTTCTTTCTCATTATCTTAGATACCCTGTGCTTCCTACTGTTTAGGGTTAAGTACACGCCTTTTCCCCTGTCTTTTCTTAGCTTTCCACAACTTTCAAACCTAGCTCCAAACGTTTATGAAGCTCCTAATTGACCCCAGTTTCGCCCTCCAAAGCTTCTTTCCCAAGGAAAACTGCTAGATCAGTGATTTTCAATTTTTGATGTGTATGGAATCCCCCTGGAGAGCCTGTTCAAACACAGATTACTGGGCCCCACTCGCAGTTTCTGGTTTATTCGTTCTAGGGCAATCTTCAGAATATGCAGTTCTGATAAGTTTCAGGGGATGCTGATCCTGCCGGCCTGGGGAACTACTTTGAGAACCTTGCTGTTGGTGTTTGATGACTACAGTTCTGGCACTGTTTTTTAAGGGATAGTAATAACATCTGGAAAGCCAGGCCAGGGAAGGCAGGGTACTGGTCCACAGGAACGCTCCCTATTCCCACCCCCAGGGATACTACCACTGAGCTACATTCATCCCCAGCCCTTTTTCACTTTTTTTTTTTTTTTTTTTTAAATCTTGAGACAGGGTCTTGCTAAATTGCCAAGACTGGCTTCCAATTTGCAATCCGTCTGACTCAGCCTCCTACTGGCTAGGATTACAGCCGGTGAGCATGACTGGAATGTGTCTTCCACCCCGTACTGGACATTGAACCCAGGGGCGCTGGACCACTGAGTTACACCCCCAGCCCTTTTTTCTTAAAGGGTTCATTCATTTTGAGACAGGGTCTCACTAAATTGCCTAGGGCTTGCGATCCTCCTGCCTCAGCTTCCACAGTCACTAGGTGTGCATCTCGGCACCCTGCTGGAATATTCTTTTTAATTACAAAAAAGGAGGCCAGTGTGGTGGCACAAGCCTATAATCCCCAGCTACTTGAGAGGCTGAAGCAGGAAAGATCATGAGTTCTAGGCCAACCTGGGCAAATAGACCCTGTCTTAAAATAAAAAAGAAAGAAAGAGAGAAAGAAAGAAAGCAAGCATGTGAGCCATCCATCTGAAATATGTTCCTGTCTTTGATATTGCTCTTAAAGCTGGGAAGGTTTTTCTGTTGCACAAGGGGCAGCAGAGGTGCTCCTTTTGACTAAATTGACTAGGCTATCCTCAAACTTTCTTTTTTTCTTTTTCTTTTTTTTCTTTCTTTCTTTCTTTTCTTTTCTTTTTTTTTTTTTTTTTTTTTTTTTTTTGAGAAAAGACTTTGTTTTATTATGGTACAAGGCCCTGGGTGGATAGGAAGATGTAGATGGAGTGGGCAACCACTGTCCTGGTTAGCATCGTATGTCCATTCTGATGACCATGTATGTGCCAAATGTGCCACCACTCTGCATCATAGTTTTCCCAATGCCGCCCATCAGCTCCTGACTCCGCATTCCGATCCTGAGACAGGAAAAGGTGCCAAAAAGCGTGCTGGCCGCCATGCCCATGGCACAACCATGACAATGCCCATCTTCACGCGGCCAAAGCAGCTTGGCTGGGACTGCCCGTAGGGACCCACGGCCACCGGCATCTCATTTGTGGCCTTTGTCACTCGGCTCTACCTGTCCTCAAACTTTCCATCCTCCTCCTTCAGCCTCCCAAGTTGCTGGAATTAAAGGCATGCAATGGTGCTGCTGGGCAAAAGTTCACCACCTATTTTATCTTGCTGTTCCTGGAGCTGCGTGCTGCTGAAGGGGAAGCTTCTATAACACCACCCCCAGGAATAATCTTAGACTCTTTACCGCCCCCCCAGGTGGTGCTGGGGGTGGAATCCAGGGCCTCACTCATGCTAGGCAAGCCCTCTATCACGTAACTGCATCCCCAGCCAATTCTAGATTCTTCCAGCTCTAAGATGACCAAGATCCTCTATCCACCATATTTTTGGGAGCTTCCACTGAACCCTCTTCTCAACTAGATCTCAGCCTTGTCCTATAAAAATGATATAGACTTTTTTTTTAACAGACTCTTGATATAAATTATTTTGGCTTCCTCCTCCCTTCACATTAAAAGCCTTAAACACTTACAGTTTCTAACTGCCCAAGGGCACAATCCTGGAAGGACTCTAAGCCTTCAAGTGCCTGTCTGAGAAAGCTCAAGGCTGTGTAAAGGATTTTCTGTTTGTTGCTGACAATACCTAACCTTAGGGCCCAGTCCATCCTCTCTTAGAACATTTCCTAAAAGGTCTTACCTTTGTGAATCCTTCCTTTGTCCTGTAGAGATGTATACAAATTATTTAAATCTCCTACACTTTGGAGTGTCTATCTCAAGGACCTGAAATTCATTCCTTTAAAAATGTAACCTTCAGGAAGGATAGGGCCTCTGTCTCCTGGTCTCCCTGGAAGGATAAAATCTTCTCTTCATTAATTGGCGGCTAATAGACACAGCTGAGCCCCTGCTTGCCACCTTCCCTACTCTTTCTTTCTCCCTTTGAAACATCCAATCACCTCTGTACAAATCCAAGCCAAGTTCAGGGCTGAGGATGTTGCTCAATGGTAGAGCTCTCTTGAGGTCCTGAGTTTGATGCCCAGCACGACAACAAACAAATAAAACCAGCACCACCACAACAAAAAGATCTGGGGATATAGCTCAGTGGTAGAAAACTTACTTAGCGTGCAGGAGGCCTTGGGATCCCCAGCACTGCAAAAACAACAAAACAAAAACAAAGCAAGATGAATTCAGTTCATGCTAGACTCATCCCTATTGCAACAGTGTATTACTGATTAAAAACCATCCTTACCATTTTAACTAGTGTCTGACTTTATTTTTGAGAAGGTAGTTATCTAATTTGAATCCTAAGGGTCTCTACTCTAGCCTCTGCCCCACCCCCACACCTGCCCCATTTACCCAGGACTAAAAAGGTGAGTTTTCCCTACATCCTTGAGCAAGCAGCCCAGTGGCTTCCATAGACATTGAATCCTGACTAGGTTCTGAAGATTTCCTTTAGTTTTGTGTCCCCACCACAGAGAATAGGTAGTAGGCAGTCCCATATTTTGCCTCTGCACTCCCGGCATGGGCAATGGCACTGTTTCTCCCAGGCAGATGTTAAAAGAATTGGCACAGTGGCAACCGCCTCTAATTCCTGTGGTTCAGGAGCCTGAGACAAGAAGATTGCAAATTTGAGGCTAATCTCAGCAATTCAGCAAAACCCCCTCTCAAGATAAAATTAAAGCCAGGCACGGTGGTGCACATCTGTAATCTCAGAGGATCACAAGTTCAAGGCCAGCCTCAGCAACTTAGTGAGGTCCTAAGCACCTTAACAAGACCTTGTCTGAAAATAAAATATAAATAAAAAGGGCTGGGGACGCGGCTCAGTGGTTAAGCACCCCTGGGTTCCATCACTGGTACCAAAATAAATAAATAAATTAATTAAATTAAATTAAAAAGGGCTGGGGATGTAGCTCAATGGTAAAGGGACCACTGGGTTGAAGCAGTGTTGAAGAAAAAAGAAATAAATGAATCTTGTTAAGTTTATATCCATCTCTCAAATTTCTGCTAGCAGATTATTCAGGGAGAATTGATTGACAGATGGATGAGATGGGGATCTCATTATGTTGCCCAGGCTGGCCTTAAACTCCTAGGCTCAAAAGAGTCTCCCAGCTCACCTCCTATGTGGCTGGGACCACAGGCATGGGACAGCGTGCCTGCCATTCAGGATAAATGTAAATGCTTTTTCCTAGGCAAGACAGAGACCCTCTATCCTTCAGTCATAAGAGCCCCCCATCACCACCCTCACCACCTCCCAATTACATTGACTTGGTTCACCAACTTCTGCTTGCCAGTTGTGCTTTCCACCCAATCTTATCCACTCATCTCAATTCTGCCTGGCAGTCCCAAGTCCATTTTGAGTTTCCTTTCAGAGGGTTCTCCCTGGCTGCCTCCGCCCCCTGTGAACATTGCCCCTGTGTGGCACTACTATTTTAGTCATTCATTTGGAAGACTAGCTAAAGGCAGGCATGGTGGTACACAACCATAGTCTGAGCTACTAGGGAGGCCTAGGAGTATTCCTTGGGTCCAGAAGGCTGGGGATAAGGCTCAATGGAAGAGTAGCACCATGCATCTCTGTAACTCTTGTCATCTTGCAAACCATTGTACACCATTGTATCTGTGAAACATTAACTCCCATTCTGTCCTCTCCCCAGCCCCTGACAACCACCATTCTACTTTCTGTTTCTACGAATTTAACTGTTCTGAATGCCTCATTTAAGTAGGATTATACAGTATTTGCTCTTTCATGACTGGCATAATGTCCTCAAGCTTCATCCATGTTGGAGCATATGTCAGAATTTCCTTCCTTTTTAAGACTGAATAATGCCCTATTGTATCTAGTGCATACTACATTTTCTTTATCCATTCATCTGTCAATGATGGGTTGCTTCCACCTCTTGGCTATTGTGAGTAATACTGCTATGAACATGGGTGTACAAACATCTCTTTGAGTTCCTGCTTTCGATTCATTTGGTTGTGTACTCAGAAGTAGAATTGCTGGATCATGTGGTAATTCTATTTTTAATTATTGAGGAACTGCCGTAGTGTTTTCCATAGTTGCTGCACCATTTTATATTCTCATTAATGATGCACAAGTGTTCTAATTTCTCTAAATCCGCTTATTAATTTCTCAGAGCTTCACTTCCCCCCACCCCCTAGTGCTGGGGATTGAACCCACGGCCTTGCACAAGCCAGGCAAGCGCTCTATCACTGACTATATTCCCAGCCCCTAGAGCTTCACTCTTTTGTTTTAAATACTTTTTTTAATTATACATGGACACAATATCTTTACTTTGTTTATTTTTATATGGTGCTAAGGATAGAACCCAGTGCCTCACATGTGCGAGGCATGTGCTCTACCACTGAGCCACAATCCCAGCCCAGACAGCTTCACTCTTAATAAAAGAAATGGAAATTAAAACCACACTCAAATATCATTTTTCACCTATCAGATTGGCAAAGAGCAAAAAGCTTGATAACTATCTTGGCAGCAATGTGGGGAGTACGCTGCCAGTGTAACTGGAAATCTGTGCAAACTCTAGGAAGAATGACTTGATAATCTCTTCAAAATTACAAATGTGTAAACCATTTGATTTAGTGATTCCTCTTTTAACAAAGTACCCTATGTGCATGTGTTCAAAGTTACATATAAAGGATGATTTTGTTGCAACTGTGAGAGAATATTTAAAATGATCTCAGTGTTGCTGTGCGTTATGGCACACACCCGGCATCCAAGAGACTCAGGAGTCTAAGGCAGGACAATTGCGAATTCAAGGCCAGCCTGGGCAATTTGGTGAGACCCTGTCTTAAAAATAAAAATAAAAATAAAAATAAGGACTGGGAATGTAGCTCAGTGGTAAAGCACTTTCTGTGTTCAATTGCCAGTACAAAAACAAACAAACAAACAAACAAACAAAAACCCTAAACATTGAAGATTCAAATGAAACATGAAATGAGGTCTGGGTCTATCACTCAGTGGTAGAGTGCTTGCCTAGCACCACAAAAATAAAGAAAAGAAGGAAGGAAGGAAGAATAAAAATGAAAATGACTGGATTGGGAAAGCTTCAATTGCTGGTGTCTTTTGTTAATCATTAAAGAATTAGAAATTAGGGAACTAACTGTTTCAGGCACTTGGCTGAGGCACTTTACCTCTAAGCTACATTCCCAGATCCACCTCCTTTTTGAGATAGGGTCTTGCCAAATTGCTGAGGCTGACCTCAAATTTGTGATCCTCCTGCTTTAGCCTCCTACATCACTTCGCTAGGATTGTAAGTATGAGCCATAGTCTCTGGCTTGGAGGCCTCAATTCAAGAGACCCATTTCTCATCCATGTTACTTGCACCGGATTAGCATTTGACAAAGTGCATTATATTATGGACTCTCTGCCATTCTTGAAAATGGGTTCTAAGCCACTTGTTCTCTTAGGATGGCCTAAGTGTTCCATGCACCCTGAATGTACTTTGATTTCACTAAATAAACCTTTATGCCTTTTCTTTCTTTCTTTTAAATTTTTTTTCTTTAGTTGTCAAGGGACTTTTATTTATTTATTTTATTTATATGTGGTGCTGAGAATCGAACCCAGTGCCTCACACATTTGGCAAGCGCTCTACCATTGAGCTACAGCCCCAGCCCCCTTTATGCCTTTTCTAAAAGAAAGAAAGAAAGAAAGAAGAAGGATGGAAGGAAAGAAAGAAGGAAGAGAAGGGTTCCTAACTTCACACATTTGTGAAATGTTTTATATTAGCCTGATGGCTCCCCATGCATATTGGTATTTTTTCCCCTAACTCTGTCCACAGAGAAGGCCTGAAAACAATGATATCCCATTAGTAATAACCACAACTAGTATCTCGATCTTTTTTTTTTTTTTAATTGAGGTGAAATTCATACAACATAATAGTAACCACTTAAAAGCATACAGTTTCAGTGAATTTAATATATTCACAGTGCACAATGTTTTGCAACCAATACCTCTATCTAGTTCCCAAACGTTTTTATTATCCCTAAAAGAAACCTTGTACTCATTAAGCATTATTTCCCTTCTCTCCACCCTCAGCCCAGGGCAACCACAAATTTGCTTTCTGTATCTAATGGATTTACCTGTTCCAGATATTTCATATAAATGGAGTCACATGACATGTGTTCATTTGCATTTGCATTTTTAAATTTAAAATTATTTTTTGGGGGCTGGGGATGTGGCTCAAGCGGTAGCGCGCTCGCCTGGCATGCGTGCGGCCCGGCTTCGATCCTCAGCACCACATACAAACAAAGATGTTGTGTCCGCCGAAAACTAAAAAAAAAAAAAAAAAAAAAAAAATTAAAATTCTCTCTCTCTCTCTCTCTCTAAAAAAAATTAAAAAATAAAATAAAATTATTTTTTTGGGGGGGTACCACCATGCCCAGCCTAAGCAAGTTTCTCAGACTCACTCACGTTGTAGCATACACTGGTATTTTTTTTAATGACTGAATAACATTCCATTGAATGAATATCTCACATTTTATTTATTTAACACATTGATCTATAAAAGGTAGACGAAGAAACTAAACATGCCTACCTTGGCTTGAGTAGATCAGCAGCACTTTTTTTTTTTTTAAACCAGGGATTGAACTCAGGGGTACTCAACTACTGAGCCACATCCCCAGCCCTATTTTGTATTTTATTTAGAGACAGGGTCTCACTGAGTTGCTTAATGCCTTGCTGTTGCTGAGGCTGGCTTTGAACTTGCGATCCTCCTGCTTCAGCCTCCGGAGCTTCTGGGATTACAGTCGTGCGTCACTGCACCCCGCTGATTGGCAGCACTTCTGTGGCAACACTTATTAACATCCCACAGAATATCCCTCTGGAAAATACTGCACAGGATGTTTGGCATTGGCAATGCCCAGGCCTTGGGGAAAGGGACCACTTAATGATGAAGTACATTTAATAGCTCTCAGGAAAGGCTGGATGATTGGTTATTCTTTCAAGTCTGAGTTTCAATTATTTGAAACCACATCAGGCTGTACAACATTGTGCTGTAGCATACACTTAAAACCTGCTAAGAGGAAAGATCTCACGTTAGGTGTTATTATAACCACAATAAAAAGACAAAATCTATACCTTTTTTTTTTCCATTTTCTCCTTGAAAGAGCTAGAAGAGGTCTGGGATTGTGGCTCAGCGGTAGAGCATTCGCCTAGAACATTTGAGGCCCTGGGGTTCAATCCTCAGTACCACATAAAAACAAAAGAAAGATGTTGTGTCCAACTACAACTAAAATATATATATATATATATATATATATATATATATATATATATGTGTGTGTGTGTGTGTGTGTGTGTGTGTGTGTATTTAAAAAGAGTGATCTTTAAAAAAAAAGACCTAGAAGAGTTGAGTATCTTCTCATTTTCTTTTCTCTGTTTCCATCTCTTCACTGGTCCCCCAGGTATAGGAGAGTTGGGTCAACCCTTCACTCCAGTGGTGTCCCATCCTCAGTGCTTGTCACAGCTTCACCCTCCTCTGGGGAACTGTTTTCAGCCTACATGAGCTGCTTTGCCCAAAGATGCCTGTGAAGTATGCTTTCTTCACCTACTCCCCAGTGGCTCAAGGTCCATGAATGGCTGATGTGGGGTACAAAGTCTATCTCCTTGCTTTTTGAGAGAGATTAGCCTTGAAGATCAAACTGGGGCTAGACCTGGGTGAACCGGTATCTTTGCTGGTTTCTTCCTCTGCCCTGTCCTGCGTTCTCCCTGGCTCAATAAGTCACTTGCATAAGAATCTCTGTCTCTGGCCCTCATCTAGGACCTCAACCTAAGATATCTCTGTTGGCACTTGTGGCTTTCAGAAAGATTTCCTGCTACTGGACTCTGTCACTCAGGAAGCTTGTTTGCTTAAGATTAATGAGTGTGAGCCTGTAATCCCAGTGTCTTGGGAGGCTGAGGCAGGAGGATTGTGAGTTCAAAGCCAGCCTCAGTAACAGTGAGGTGCTAAGCAACTCAGGAAGACCCTCTCTCTAAATAAAATATAAAATAGGGCTGGGGATGTGGCTCAGTGGTTGAGTTTCCCTGAATTCAATCCCTGGTACACCCCCCCCCAAAAAAAAAAAAAAGATTAAGGAGTGTGGGTGAGGTTGAGACATTTGTTATCCCAGTAATTCAGGAGGCTGAGGCAGGAGAATCACAAGTTTGAGGCTAGCCTCAGCAACTTAGTGAGATCCTGTCACAAAAGAAAAAAAAAAAAAATCTGGGGTATGGCACAGTGGGAGAGTTGCCCTGGGAGAACTGTGTCAAAACTAAATAAATAAAAGAAAATAAAGAAATAAAAATAAATAGGAGTTGGATACCTATTTTTTTTTTAAAGAGATTCCTCTGAACCAGAGTAAATCTCTGTTCTTTTTATTTATTTTTTAGTTTTAGGTGGACACAACATCTTTCTTTGTATGTGGTACTGAGGATCGAACCCGGACCGCACGCATGCCAGGTGAGCGCGCTACCGCTTGAGCCACATCCCCAGCCCCTGGATACCTATTGTTTTAGTCAGCCTTTTCACTGCTGAGACCAAAAGACTTTACAAGAATTATTTTAGAGGAGGGGAAAGTTTATTTGGCACTCACGGTTTCAGAGGTCTAAGTCCATAGACAATCCACTTCATTGCCCTGCGGCTGAGAAGACCCAAAGGCAAGCCCCCAGTGACCTAGTTCTTCCAACCACACCCTACCTGCCTACAGTTACTGACAAATTAATGCATATCATAGGACTATCCACTGATTATGTTACAACTCTCCTAATCACTTCACCTCTGAACTTTCTTGCGTTGTCTCACCTAAGCTTCTGAAGGAACACTTCACATCTAAACCATAATACCTACTGTGTGCCAGACCCATAAACACTTTATGTGCATTAGATTATCGAGTCCTCCCAATCACCTGATCAAGCAAATACTATTGGAATCTTACAGACAACGAAACTGAGGCTCGAAGAGGTTGAGTGACTTGAGCATTCAAGAGGAAGGAAGGATTGGAAACTCTGAAGATTCTCAACTTCACACCCTCGGATTTAATGAACAGATTCCACCTACCTCCTCAGCCCAGTAGAGTGTACTTTTGCACTCTGTAGATCCCAGACAGTGCGACCACATACAAAAAGTTACATGTTTTTGAGTCTGTCTACTGGTTACAGATTGCACTGAGGGCTTCGTTTTATTTTCTTGGCACTGGGGATTGAATCTTGCTTCTTCTTATTTTGTTTCTGCAGTGTTTGGGAATAAACCTACTGAGCTACCCACCCAGACCCAGAGTAGGGGGACTTCATTTAAATAAAGCTTCCTTATATCTTTGTTTCTCAGGTGAGGAAGTGCTAGAACAGCCCTGGAGCCGTCCCTCCCCCACACCCAGGTCTGCCCTTAGAGATGAAGTGAAGCCCTTTGCTTCTGAGCTCCTTGGGGACACAATCTGTGTTCTTGAGGTGCTGCCAAAGCTGCAGCAGCAGGCATCTCTGCCTGCCGCTCTGCTGCAGAGCTGGGGATCTGCATTGCTGAGAACAGTAACTAGGGAGGTAGCACTTTGCTTGCTGGAGGCCTCATGGATTCACAGAAGAGTGAGCAGGCACTGAAGTCAGGGAATGATATGAGGCCTGGGCCAAGAAAAAAGGGGACATGACTCAAGGTGGAACTAAACTCAAGTCTGCTCTTCAGTAAACAAATTGTTTCTAACTATAACATCCTAGGCACTGTCTTAGGGCTTGAGGATACAATAGTGAACAAACCAAAAATTCTGTGTTAATGGAGCAGGATGGGTATAATGATGGCAGAAATAATAAAAAAATTTTGGTAGTATTTAGTATGGAGTAAAGCAAACACAAGAATTGCGGTCATTTGATACTGTTTAACTCATTTTACAAATGGAGACAGGGAGATACAGTAGCTAAGTGACTGGCCAAAGTTACATTGAGTGACAGCAGGGTTCTCTACTTCCATTAAGACTGACCTCAGGCCCAGCCCGGCATTGTGGCCCATGCCTATAATCCCAATGACTGAGAGGCTGGGACAGGAGGATCCTTAAATTCAAAGCCAGCCACAGCAACAGGGAGGCGCTTAGCAACTCAGTGAGATCCTGTCTCTAAATAAAATTCAAAAAGGGTCTGGGAATATGGCTCAGTGGTCCAGTCCCCCTGAATTCAATCCCTGATACCAAAAAAAAAAAAAAAAAAAAAAAAGACTCACCTCGTCCTGTAATCCCAGTGGATGGGGGGGGGGGCGGGGGGGGGGGCTGAGACAGGAGGATGGAGTTCAAAGTCAGCCTCAGCAAAATTGAGGCGCTAAGCAACTCAGTGGGACCCTGTCTCTAAATAAAATTCAAAATAGGACTGGGAATGTGGCTCAGTGGGAGTGGCCTAAACTCAATCCCCAGTACAAAAAAAGATTGACCTCGGGAGCCCCTTGGGCTACTTTTTTTTTTTAATTCGGGGTGCCTCGGCTGGAATTCAGGGACACAGGCATGCTAGGCTATTTATTAAGGGCACCAGATTTGGAAAGCAAAAGCAAAATAATACAGATAAAGCTCAAGTCCTCCTTGCCCATCCCCAACTGTAGCAGCCTCTGTCTTGATGCTTTCCTTTTAGTCCTGTTCTGCTTTTTAATTAGGTTGTAGATGGACACATTACTTTATTTATTTTTATGTGGTGCTGAGGATCAAACCCAGTGCCTCACGAGTCCGAGGCAAGCGCTCTGCCGCTGAGCTACACACCCAGCCCCCTCAGTCCTGCTCTTGTACATATGTATGCTGTGTTCATACGCATTACTTTCTACGCAAGTGGCTTCCTGTACATACTGTCTATTCTACAACTTGCTTCTTTTTCCTTAACAAGATGTTTTGAACATCGTTCCCTGCCTTTCTAGCTAACTGCTGCATTGTATTTCATTATATGGATGCGCCTACTTTAGTTTCCAGGACCCTAGAAATTGACACTCTGGGATGTTTCCATTCACAACTTTTGCAAAAGCTCCGGAAGTTTCTCTTCCCACTGTAGATTTGGAAAGTTTTTTCCGAAAGAATCCAAGTGACGAAATCAGGAGCAGCATTGCTAACTGCTAATCAATCTAACTGTAACTGCTTAAGCTCCCTCAAGAACTGTGATTCCCACCCACCACCTCCGCTCGAACCGCAGTCTAAGGATTGGGCCAGGGGAGTTGAGAGAAAAAAAAAAAAAAAAAAGCCCAATACACCCAAGAGTGCAACCTCGAGTCACAGAAAACGGGCCTGCGTGTTTCAGAAGCACAGGCTCCTTGGGGAGGAGCTGAGAACGCCAGCTCCCCGGGGATCTGAAGACGCCACCTTTAGCAAAGAGCTGCGCGGAGTTGCACGCTGGCCGAAGCCCAGGCTCAGGGCCGCGTCTCGGGCGGCGGGAACCTATCCTAGTGGCGCAGGGCGGAACTACATTTCCCAGGGTGCTCCGCGAGACGACGCCAGCCCCGCGTTAAAGAGCTGGCTCCGCGAGCGCCCGGCGGCCGCAGGTACGTGGGGCGCGCGACTCCTCGCGGCTCCCCAGTCCTCCCGCGGGCTCCCACGTCCTCCCGCGGGCTCCCACCGCCCTCTGCGACCCGCCGCACGCCCATGTCTCCCCAGGGAAGAGTCTCGAGAGCTCTGCTGGCACCCTCGGGCGCTCACCTACACCAGGGGACTTCCGCTGTCCTACTTCCCTATGGCCTGGGTCTTTCAGCGGAAGTTTAGGGGACTGTGGACGCCTGGGACACGGAGGGACACGCCCCCCACCCCTGAGGCAGGTGGGGCGCTGAATGCAGACGCCGCTCTGATTTTACTTTGAGGCCACCTCCTGCCTCGGTTTACCCCATCAGGTCTCATCATTATGCACAAATCTCCAAGGCATGCCGTTTGTGTAATTTACATAATTGCTTCTTTTCTGCCTGCTTTCCAGAAGGCAACAAATTAGAGCCCTCTCTAAGCCTGTTTTTTTTCCCCTTCGTGGTGCTAAAATGTGCGAAGTCCTTGCCTGGCCCATTTCACTATATATGAGAAGGCCTTATTATTTTAGTCTCTCCCTGGCTCCCCCACTCTATCAGTGTGTTGCCGAGGACATTAAAAAATGTTTTATCTTTGGTGCTGGGGGTATAGCTCAGTTGGAAGAGTGCTTGTCTCTCAAGCCCAAGGCCCTGGGTTCAATCCCCAGCACCAAAAAAAAAAAAAAAAAGTTTTAGCTTCAGCAGATGAAGTTTTATTTAAAGTGGGCAGAGGGAGGGAGCTGGGGTTGTGGCTCAGTGGTAGACCGCTTGCCTAGCAGGTGTGAGACAATGGGTTCTGTTCTCAGCATCACATATAAATAAATAAAGGTCCACTGACAACTAAAAAATATTTAAAAAAAAAAAAGAAAGTGGGCAGAGTATTGGAATAATTATGATGTGGGTTCTAAGATTTCTGTATTTACGGTATGGTTCTGAGCAAAAATACTCGAGTTTGAAACTCCTGCCTGCCTCTACTAGCTCTGTATGACCTTAGGCAAGGCAGGGTGTTTTCACCTGTTTTTTTTTTTTTTTTCAATCCCTTGCTGGGATTGAACTCAGGGGCACTTGACCACTGAGCTACATCCCTGGCCCTATTTTATATTTTATTTACAGACAGGGTCTCACTGAGTTGTGTAGCACCTCCGTTTTGCTGAGGCTGGCTTTGAACTTGAGATCCTCCTGTCTCAGCCTCCCTAGTTGCTGGGATTCAGGCCTGCACCACATTGCCAGGTGAGTGTTTTCATCGTTAAGCCACACTTTCCTTTTTTTTTTTTTTTTGGTATAAGAGATAACTTTCCTTTTTCTTTTTGGTACAGGGGATTGAACCCAGTGGTGCTTAACTACTGAGCTGCATCCCCAGCCCTTTTTATTATTATTATTATTATTACTTTTTAATTTTTATTAAACGTACTTTTTAGTTGTTGATGACCTTTATTTTATTTATTTGTATGTGGTGCTGAGAATCGAACCCAGTGCCTCACACATGCTACGCAAGTGTTCTACCACGGAGTCACAACCCCAGTCCTACTTTTTTATTTTGAGACAGGGCCTTGTTAAGCTGTTAAGGATAGCCTTGAACTTGTGATCCTCTTGCCTCAGCCTCCCAAGTGTCTGGGATTACAGGCTTGTGCTACTGCACCCAGACCCAAATTAGAGGTTCTTACATTGATTTTTTCCTTAGGTTTCTAAGAGGAGATGACATTATCTTCTTCATGTTAGTTTGGATCCTTGGAAAAACAGAGTAAGTTGGGGTTAGATTTATGAGCTTTTATTGGGGAAAGAAAAAGGGGAGCAAGCTGGGGAGGTGGTGCCTATATATAGGCCTTGTGCATGCTAGGCAAGTACTCTACCAACTGAGCTATATCCCCAGCCCTTTATATTTTATTTTTATAGTACTGGGGATTGAGTCCAGGGGCTCTTTTAAATCTCCAGCCCTTTTTATTTTTTGTTTAGAGGCAGGGTCTCACTAAGTTGCCAAGGTTGTCTTTGAACTTGCGCTGCTTCTGCCTCAGCCTCCTGAGTTGCTGGGATTCTAGGCATGTGCCATTGTGTCAGGCTGTCAGAGGAGTCTGGGTCTGCCCTGAGGAATTTGTGGGGAGCAGTTTGTGGAGAGTAGCCTCCATGTAGACAGGAAGGTAGATTCAGACTACAGAGGGTGTGGGGGGGTGGGAGTGTGTCTGTCAGTTATACTCTCTGCCTCAGGAGACCTAGAGGGTTCAAGGTGCCTTAGGCCACACAGTGAACTGTGGCCACAGTGGAGTTCCTTGCTGTTCCCTTCACAGGGAGAGCCACGTGGGCATCCTAGGGAATGTGTTTGCCCTCAGGTGCCTGGCTACATTTTCTAGGTCAGATTTCTTTGGATTACCCCCCTGGGGCTTAGCAGGGAGCAGAGCAATTTCTTTCAGTAGACAGAGGCTTTTCCTGAAAGTTGGGAGAAGCGTGGGAGTTGCTAAATCAGCCATAACTATGGGCTTGGTGGCAGCTGAGTCGGGTATAAGAAGAGACTGGTTGCTGAGATTCAGGTGTCAAGTTGGCTTTTGGCTGGGGTGTGGGCTAACCACTGGATGCATACGTAGGGCACATCTTGGACAGTGGCATGTGGCTTGCTTTGACCTTTCTCACACTGAGCTTTAGGAGCTGGAGGGAAGAGGTGACAGGTATGCTGCTTTGTAGGACAGTAGCAGATCCCTGCCAGAGTCAAATACTGGGGCACATCTAAGGATCCAGCTACAGATGGTTGTGGGAGTGCAGAGGCTCTGGAGTCAGTTTGGTTTCCCATGGGTTAGAGTGTTGGCTGGCCTGGGGGTACGGGTGAGGCCATAGCTTTGGCTGGACTTTCCCACCACTTATCAGTACCTTGGAGGAAGATGACTGATGGGTAGGGTGCAATCCCTTTTGCCTCAGAGCCTCTGGGAGAGGAGGTCCCTGAGTGTTTGGATTTCCTCCAACAGTTTTTTTTTTTTTTTTTTTTTTTTTAAAGAGAGAGAGAGAGAGAATTTTTTAATATTTATTTTTTAGTTTTTTTTCGGTGGACACAACATCTTTGTTTGTATGTGGTGCTGAGGATCGAACCCGGGCCGCATGCATGCCAGGCGAGCGTGCTACCGCTTGAGCCACATCCCCAGCCCCCTCCAACAGGTTTTGCACACCTCCCACAAGTCAGTGTTTGTGTTGGCTGCCCCCTTTCCAGGCAATCTCCCTAGCCTAAGGAACCTGGGAGGTTAGGTGCTCCTCTCCATCCCTTCCCCAGCTCGAAGCTGGTGACTGAGTGATGAGGGGCTCCTGTTACAGAAAAGGCAGCCCCTTGCTTAAGATGGGACCAGAGATCAACCCTGTCCCACTTGCCTCACTTCCTATCTCCTAAGTGTGCTTTCACAGGAAATGCTACAGACCTGCATTTTTATATTATTGTATTAGGGGATTGAACCCAGGGTCTCTTTACCACTGAGTTATATCCAAGCCCTTTTTATTTTGAGACAGGGTCTTACTAAATTGCCAAGGCTGACCTTGAACTTGCAGTCCTCCTTCTGCATCCCCCCAGTTGCTGGGATTACAGGTACCACCATGCCTGACTCACTCACATTTTAGAAAGTCAAAACATGCTTGCCACATGATCTGGCAATTCCACTTCCCATGTCCACCTAGAGAAATGAATTATGGTACTCACACAGATCTGTACCTGAAGGTTAAATAAGAACTTCATTTTAGCCAGTCATGGTGGTGCATACCTATAATCCTAGTGACTTGGGAGGATGAAGCAGGAGGATTGCAAGTTTGAGGCCAGCCTCAGCAATTTAGCAAGGCCCTAAGCAATTTAGTGAGACCCTGTCTCCAAATTAAAAAGGCAAGGAGGGAGGTTAGGGAGGGATGTGGCTCGGTGGTTAAACACCCCTGGGTTCAATCCCCAGTATCAAAAAAAAAAAGAAAAGAAAAAGAAAGAAAGAACTTTATTCATGATTGCCAAAAGCTGGAGACAGTTGAACTATCTTTCAGTGAGTGAACAAATGAATAGACTGTGGTACCTGCACTTCAGGGATGCTACTTGGCAGAAAAAAAGATAAGGATCAGCTATCAATCTGTGTCTCATAGGCATTATGTTGAAGGAAAGAAGCTAATCTCAAAAGTTCATATTCTGTTTATCTGACATTTTTGAAAAGACAAAACTATAGCTATGGAGAACAGATGAATAGTTATCAGGGGTTAGGGAGGGAGGAGGGTATGACCAAAAAGTAATAGGGTGAGGGAGTTTTTGTGATGGTGAGCACAATAATCTATACTTGTATTAAAATTTGTAGGACTATATATCAGAAAGAATTTTAGTGTATAACAATTAAAATCATACACAACAATTTATTGCTGCTTCAGGAAGTTCTTCTACTTTGGCCAGAATGGAGCAGCCAAAGAGGGTTGATTGGACAGTCATCATCCTGACATGCCAGTACAAGGACAGTGTGCAGGTCTTCCAGAGAGGTAGGTGACTCCCCCTCCCCACCTTGCCCTCAAGGTAAACCTTCCCCATCCTCTCCCTTGCCAGATCCCTACAGCCCCAGGAACTGATCTCATATCTGACCTGGCCCTTCATTGTGCTTGTTTTCTCACCTGTAAAATGGGAGTAAGAGGTTACTCTTACTTATCTGATAAGCAACCATATGAAAACCTAAGTCAAAGAAATCAATGACTATTTCTAGGCTTGCTCAGGTGCTTTGGACCTGGACCGGAAGGTTGGGGGACAGGTCTCAGCATACTTTTTGACCACAGAGCTGGAAGTGAGGCAGAAGCGGGAGCAGATCCCCACTGGGACACTGTTACTGGCTGTGGAGGACCCTGAGACACGCGTGGGCAGTGGAGGAGCTACCCTCAATGCGCTGCTGGTGGCTGCTGAGCACCTGAGTGCCCGTGCAGGCTTCACTGTGAGTGATTCCCTGCTGCTGCCCCTCTGGCCCTGTTCTTGTTGGAATCAGATAATTTCCAAGATTTCCACCTCTCTGGCTCCGTTGCCCTGGCCAGGTCAGCATTTGGCTTGTGTTTTAGAATCTGTACTTTGGCTAGACTCATCCCTGCCATGCCGTCCAGGTGAGAGCAGAAGGCAGGGTCTGCCTTTGTAGTGTTTTTAGAAAGTTGGAACCAATATCTCAATGGGAGGTTTTCTGGCTTTTTAAAAGTTTGAAGATTCCCAGCTACTTGGGAGGCTGAGGCAGAGAATTGCCAGTTTGAAGCCAGCTCTGGCTACTTAGCAAGACTGTGTCTCAGAATAAAAAGGGCTGGGCATATAGCTTAGTGGAAGAGTATCCCTGGGTTCAGTCCCTAGTAATGGAAAACAAAGAACAACAACAAAAAAACTCAACAAACAAGAAGCAGGGTTCAAAGATCTTGCTATCCTGGGTTGTCTGTCATACTTGTTTGGAACTGAGATGTGGCCCTCCTTTGGACATGTGAGTCAGTGTCATCACACACACCCAGCCACTTTTGGTCACCTTGTCTGCATAGCATGGAGAGTGAGGGTGGTCACAGAGATGGCATGGGTAGGGGATGGGGACACTGGTTGCTGAGTAGCTGACATTCCCTGAGTCACCCAGCTGTATGGCCTCAAGTCATTGCCTACAGCTGCCTATCCAAACCGAGGGCAGGGAGGTGGCCTAGGTAGAGAGCTGCTGGCTCCCTTACCCAGGCCAGGGCTGCCTCTCCCCTGTTTGGGGCCATTAGTCTTGACCTGGTCTTTGTCCTTTTGGTACCTGAGTGGACTTGTGTCGGAGTCCCTCCTTAGACAGGTCTTCCTCCAGGTGCCATTTGCTCAAGGTCTCTGTCCACCGGGCTCTCTCTCTCCTGACAGGTGGTCACATCTGATGTCCTGCATTCATCCTGGATCCTCATCCTGCACATGGTAAGTGGAATTATGGGCATGGGCAATGTAAAGGATCAGAACCCTGATTCTCAGGGTTGGGTGGAACTTGAGGAACTGTCTACCATTGTGCATGTGCAGGGTGTTCATTTTGCAAATCCCAAAGAATCAGAATCAATCAAAATGTCCAAAAATCGGAAACTGGCTAAATATATACAGTATGTCCTTCAGACAGATTAAAAGGTCTATCTTTATGCATTGACCTAGAATGAGACTTTTTTTTTTTTTTTTTTTGGTGCCAGGAATTGAACTCAGGGTCACTTAACCACTGAGCTACATTCTCAGCCCTTTTTATTTTTTTGATTTTGAGATAAGGTATTGCTAAGTGACTTAGGGCCTCACTAAATTGATGAGGCTGAACTTGCTGTCCTCCTGTCTCAGCATTCTGAGTTACTGGGATTACAGGTGTGCACCACCATGCTCAGCTAGAATGAGACCTACCAACTCTGTAACCTTGGCAAGTCACTAGACTATAGGTTTTGGTTTCATCTGTTGTATGTGTGTATGGTGCTGGGTTTGAACGCAGGGCTTTGTGCATGCTAGGCAGGTATTGGGCTACTAAGCTACATCCTGGTGTCTTCATATATAAAGCAAGAACAGCAACAGCTCCTCCTTCATGTAGATGTGAACGTGGTTATGGACGTGCTGAGATGACCCACATGAATGCTTAAAACAGGGTCTGGCTTACTCCAAGTGCTCAGTGAAAAAGTCCTGTGACAGAAGTTTGTGTGGAATGATCTCAGTTTTTTTTTTTTTTCTTTCGGTGATACTGGGCCAAACCCAGGTCTTCTTACACTGAACTATGTCCCCAGCCCTTATTTTATTTTGAGACAGGGTCTCAAAAGTTGCCGAGATCGGCCTTGAACTTTGTGATCTTCCTGCCTCAGCCTTATCAGAATCATCTCATTCTTCTTCTTCTTCTTCTTTTTTTAATGTTTTTTTAGTTGTAGTTGGTCACAATACCTTTATTTTATTTATTATTTTTTATGTGGTGCTAAAGATCGAACCCATGCCTCACACGTACTAGGTGAGCGCTCTGCTGCTGAGCCACAACCCCAGCCCAGAGAATCATCTCATTCTTGTAAAAAAAATCATTTAAAGTATAAATTAAAGTCTGATAGAATGTACCTCAAATTAGGGCAGTAGTTAGTATCTGAGGGATAGTTTTCCTTTTTGCATATTTGAATTTTCTAATTTTTTTTTACAGTAATCATGTTCATTATAAAAAATTGTAAGGGAAATTGCTAAGATAACATTTTTTATACATCTTATACTCGATGCCTGCCACCCTTGCACAGCTGATGAGGTGTCCCAGTTTTTCTGCTCCCAGAGCTCCTTCACCAATCCCTGCTCCCACCCAGGGTCGAGACTTTCCCTTTGATGACTGTGGCCGGGCCTTTACCTGCCTCCCTGTGGAGAACCCCCAGGCCCCTGTGGAGGCCTTGGTCTGCAACCTGGACTGCTTGCTGGATATCATGACCCACCGGGTAAGCCACATAGTGGCCCAGGGGCCTTTTCCCGACTAGCGCCACCTCTCCCATACTGTGCCACCAGATAAGGTCTGTGCCAGTTCAGATAGGAGACCCCAGAAAGTTCAGGTACTTAATTTGTTATAGCCTCAATTTGGTCTTGGCCACCTTGGGGGAAGGTGTGCTCTAGGTGGGACAGAGGGTGGTGATCATTGGTACCATAGGTCTTGAGAGGCCCCTGTTACTTAAGGAGTAGACTCCCCTGGGATGAGGTTGCTGCTGGGGCATGTGAAACAGGCCAACATGCCTGTGAGGGAGTAGAGAAAGGGCTGGGTCAGGCCATCCAGCTGCTTTCTCTCTTTTTCTTTTTTTCCTGTCCCCTGAAGCTGGGCCCAGGCTGTCCCCCAGGTGTGTGGGTCTGCAGCACTGACATGTTGCTGTCTGTTCCTTCAAACCCTGGTAAGTCTGAAAGGGCCTGGGATCACCTTCCCTTGCCACAGCTAAGGCAGGCTTTACCTTTCTAGCCCATTCTGTCTCTGGGCCTTCATGAGGGAGGCTTAGGATATAGAGATGAAGCCCGGGAGGCAGGCTTTCCCTTGCTACGACTCAGTATGCCTGTCTATAGAATGGACACAACAGTGCTGCCCCTTCCACCCCACAGGGCTTTGTGGAAGTACTTTGGGCGACAAGGGTTGTTATTCTCTAGAGGAATGTCCATTTGGTTTTGGAAACCATGTTCCCTTTTATTTATATCCATATTCCCTTTAGAGGTGCCCAGATACCCAGCCCTGGGCTCTTGCTTCTCTGTAACTGGGGGTTCCTTGCCTTGGGTTGGGGCCCCTGGGAGCCTCCTGTATGTGCTACTCCACAGGGATCAGCTGGGACGGTTTTCGGGGAGCCAGAGTGATCGCCCTTCCTGGGAGCCCATCTTATGCTCTGAATCATGGTGTCTACTTCACTGACTCCCAGGTACTGCCTCTGGGGAAAGCTGAGCTGGCTGGGATGGCCTTCGAGTCCCATGCATTAGGAAACCCCTTGTCCTGGTCTTGATCTGGTCCTTGGTGCCAGCATGGTCTTGAGCCTGCCGTGCTTTTCCATGGCCACAACTCTGGGCTCACTTACCTTTTGCCACAGATGCATTTCAGTCTGACTGCTTGCCAGGCTCAGGTAGGGCTCCCAGGCAGTACCCACGATTAAAGCTGGTTCTCACCCTCTGTGGATAGAACTCTTAGGTGCTTGTGTCCCCTGAGTGTGCTGCTGTCTGCCAGACTTGCATGATAAGTTTTCACTTGGAGAACACTTGTTGACACCTACGGCAATATTGCCTTCTGTGTCCTCTCTTGCTCCCTTCTCCAACTCTGAACATCCCTCCACATAGGGCTTCGTTTTGGACATTTACTACCAGGGCACTGATGCAGAGATACGGCGGTGTATCCAGCCTGATGGGCATGTGCCACTGGTATGGCTGCTGGGCTCCGGATGGGGGTCTTTGAGGACATTTTGGGATGGGAGGGAGAATTTGCTTTCCTCTCTGGGGAAAAACCACACTCATTCTGGAAGCTTCCAGAGCAGGCTAGAACCAGAATCTGAGGATGATCTAGAACTGGCTTTTAGGGGAGCAGCTGTAGCCAGAATCTGAGGAAGGGGTAGCCTTGGAATTTGGGGTTTGTCCTGAACCAGAAAGCCTAGAACCAGAATGTGAGGAAGTCAGGGAATGCAGTTGGCAGGACGTAGAGAAGCAAACTCAGGATTTTTCCAGAATAAAGGACAAGATGGGAGTAGTGGGGAAGTGTCGGGGACTGGACTGTGGGGAAGGTGGAGAACTAGGCTTGGGAGGAGTACTGAAAGGTGCCTTGGTGGGAGCTGCCCCAAGTATGCCTGGAGTCTGGGTGTTGGGGCGGCTCAGAAGACTGGGACTGGTGTGGCATCTGTCCTCCCTGGGCCCAGCCTCTCATCCCTGAGCCTGGTCTCAGCACCTGAGCCACCTGACCCTTTTGGGGGCCTTTCCAGGTCTCTGGGGTTGTCTTCTTCTCTGTGGAGACTGCTGAACACCTCTTGGCCACCCATGTGAGCCCACCTCTAGATGCCTGCACCTATATGGGCTTGGACTCTGGAGCCCGGCCTGTTCAGGTAACTAGGGGAGGGCAGCTAGGGGTCCCTGGATGGGGACAAGGTGATGCATGACCTCAGCTCCTTACCCTCTCTGGATCAGCATCTCTGCTGATGGGACCATCCTAGCTCAACCTTGGGATTGTGGGTCCCAACCCCTGCCCCACCAATAGCTATGCTTCTTACCCTTGCTCTAGTTGTCCCTGTTTTTCGACATCCTGTTCTGCATGGCTCGAAACGTGAAGAGGGAGGACTTCTTGGCTGGGAGGCCCCCAGAAATGGGGCAGGGTGACATGGAGATAGCAGGTTACCTGCAGGGTGCCCGGGCTCAACTGTGGAGGGAGCTGCGTGACCAGCCTCTCACCATGGGTGGGTACTGTGCATTGGCTCTGAGTTGGAGAGATCCTGGGAGGGAAGACCCCCAGAATGAGGCTGTCCCCTGCATTCTGGACCAGGCAGCCTGTCTCATAGACTAGATAATCACACCCTTCCCATCCAGAGCCCTTTCCCTGAAATACCTCTTCTCCCATCTTTGCTTTTCTTCTTTCTTGGACTGCAATCCTGCTGTGTCCACTTGTTAGCTGTGGGGCTTTGGGCAGGTTGTGGAACCTCTGGACTTCAAGTTCCCCTTAGCCCAATGGGCTCATCACCACAGCTGCCCTGCCAGAGCTGCAGCATATGTAGAGGGAGGTGGGAGAGGTGTCTGATGAAGGTGTCTCTGCTGGCAGGAGACCCAGTCTGGCTCCTGACCCGCAGCAGGCATGGGGTTGGGGTCATACTTTTGTCTTTACAGTGTATATCCCTGACGGCAGTTATAGCTACATGACCACCTCAGCCAGTGAATTCCTGCACATATTCACACTGCCTGGGGTCTCTGGGCCCCAGATCATTCACTCCCAGGTGGAGGTGAGACCTACCTACTCCTTAGAGGTACCTGCTGGGTGCCTGGGGTCTCGTGGGATGTGGGCTTCAGGGAGGGACCAATACCCCTTGAACAAATTACTTTGGAGTGTAGGTGTTTTCATCTCTATTATTCGTGAGGCATGGGAGACTCAGAGAGGCTGAGTAACTTACCCAAGGCCACAGAACTGCTAAGTGACCAAGTCAGGATTTTACATTATGGTTTGCCTGATTGAGAAACTAATGACAACTTTTCTGTGGGGTCTGCTTGGGGAGAGAGGTACATATGAAGATATGGACCTAGGTTAGTGCCATGATGCTCAGGAAAGGGGCAGGCTAATTCAGAGGTGGCCTTGGGGTTGGAGGATGTTGGGTAGGTGAGATGGGAAAGGCCTCAGGCTGGGGCCAGGGCAGGTCCAGAGAGGGGTCTGGCTGGCCAAAGGACATGGGAACAGTGGGCCTTGTGTTCAATACCCAGATGCTTTGTTGTTGGGGAGGGTCAGGCCAGCCCTGGGTCCTCAATCTTAAGACCTCTCTCTTGGCTTCACAGGAACTACAGCTCCTGGGGGCCAGGAGCTCTGTGGTCAGCTGCCTGCTGGAGGGTGCCATTCACTTGGGGCCTGGGAGTGTCTTGCAGCACTGCCACTTGCGGGTGAGGCCTGCAAGCATGGGTAGGGGCGGGTTGAGAGTGGCCAGTGTCCTACATGTTGGGGGCTTGCCTGTGTGCTTATCTACCCAGGATGCCTCTCCTTTTCCCCACCAGGGACCCATTCACATTGGTGCTGGCTGCTTTGTGAGTGGCTTGGATGTAGCACAGTCCAAGGCACTGCATGGCCTGGAGCTGCGTGACCTTGTCCTGCAGGGACACCATGTGCGGCTCCCTGGCTCCCTAGGCTGTGCCTTCACCCTGATTGGCCGCCTGGACAGCTGGGAAGTAGGTATTTGCCTTATATCTCCTCACCCCCATCTTCAGGCTTTGAGGGCCCCAGCCCACCCTGGGCCCTCTGAGGCTTGGCCTTAGCGGTAGCCTGTGGGTGCTTATGGCCAGGAGGTCTCAACAGGCCTTTGCCTCTTGCTTGTCTGCCTTGTGAGTGGGTTGGGTGATTTTTCCCCCCATTTTGCAGTCTGGAGACTTAGATTCAGAGAGACAGAGTCAGCTGTGAAAGATCCGACATGGAACCCCAGATTTTGCTTCAAATTCTAGGCACCCAAGCAGATATCGAGGTCTTTTCAGAATTTGCTTGGGTGTGTGCCCACATCTCTTCTAGTCCTTGCTGGAGCAGCTGTCTGCCCTCTGGCCTAGAATCCCTAATCCTTTTCTGGGGCCCCCACAGCCTTGACTGCTTCCTCCTCTTTCCCCAGAGACAGGGGGAAGGCACATATCTCAACATGTCCTGGAATGAATTCTTCAAGAAGACAGGCATTCGGTAAGCTGATGCCTTGGCATGCCCTGTGGGCCCAGGCAACTAGGGTGGCCTCTTTGTGGCTTATTCCTTTCTTTGCCCTACAGTAGCCCCATCCCCCTTACCATTCCCCTTGCCATCCCCCTTACCATTCCCCTTACCATCCCTCCAGGCCTGGAGTAGTTTGGGGCAGCTGGATCCTTGTCAGTACTTTTCCCTCTGGGCAACTCCAAATCCCTGGGTATGCTCCGACTTTTAGATTTTTGTTCAGTGACCTGTGGAGCATGGCCTTGCTTTCTGAACTGTCCTCTGTGCTGCCCCTGGGAGTTTATACTGTCCCCATGAATTGGCAGGCAGGTCAGGGTTTCGGGAGGAGGCACCCTTGGCTTCCCTCTTACTAATGTGATTCTCCCTACCTCAGAGATTGGGACCTGTGGGACCCAGACACACCCCCTGCAGAGCGTTGTCTTCTCAGTGCCCGCCTTTTTCCTGTGCTCCATCCTTTGAGGGCTCTGGGGCCCTGGGACATGCTATGGATGCTGGATCCCCCAGAGGATGGGGGTGAAGCCCTGAGGGCCTGGCGAGCCTCTTGGCGCCTGTCCTGGGAGCAGTTGCAGCCGCACCTGGACCGGGCAGCCACACTGGCCTCCCGCCGGGACCTGTTCTTCCGCCAGGCTCTGCATAAGGCACAGCATGTGCTGGAGACCCGGCAGGACCTCAGCCTGTGCCCGTTAATCCGGGCTGCTGTCCACGAGGGCTGTTCTGGGCTACTGCTGGCCACACTGGACCAGGGTGAGTCAGCCCAGGGTCGCTGGTCCTGCATGCCCTATGCGCCAATTACCATGACTAGGAGCCATGTGACTCCACAGCAGTGAAGACACCCAATGGAGTTTACTTAGCTTTTTGGGAAACTTCATCTCTGTCAGTGCGGAGTTTGGTCAGGGTTATGGCCTGGTTGCTCAGTCTCTGGGTCCTAGAAACATGAGCAAACTTGCATGTTCTATGCTGGGTGCCAGGGTGTATGTCTGAGGCCCCAGACATATTTTCTGGGGGCTTAGAGCCTTTACTTTGGAGGTAGTGCCTCATTCATAGTTCCACAAAGCACTGGAACTGTGAAACATTAATGGTCCCTGTTTAAGTCACTCTCCCACACAGCTAGTTGCTGGGGAGATTGAGCTTGAACCTGGGTGGTTTGACTGCTGAACCTGAGCTCTTAACTGCTGTGGGTGTCCTGGGTCAGAGTGAAGAAGCACATTTGGGCTGGAGCTGTCAAGATGAGAACTTTTTGCCGGGCAGAGAATAGGGTACATTCATAGGCAGGGGTGAGGGATCCAGAGTGTTTGGGGACTATTGAGTAGTCTTTGGGAGCAAAGGGTGTTGGAGATAAGTTCCTTCCCTGTCATCCCTAACTCCTAACCCCCAGTTGCAGCGAGGGCAGGAGATCCTGGTGTGGTAGCACGTGCTCTGGCCTGTGTGGCGGATGTACTGAGCTGCATGGCAGAGGGTCAGGGAGGCTTACGGAGTGGGCCAGCTGCAAATCCTGAATGGATGCGGCCCTTCTCATACCTGGAGTGCGGAGACCTGGCAGCGGGTGTGGAGGCACTTGCCCAGGAGAGGGACAAATGGCTGAGCAGGTGGGTACTAATGAAAGTCACAACCCTTTGAGAAGCTCCTGGCCATCCAGGGAAATAGCTCTTGATGGTGGAAGCCCAGAGACAGGTGGGTCATCCAGGTAACTGCCCCCAGCTTGAGGTGCCATGTTGCTATCTTTCTTCCCTCTGGGCAGGCCAGCCTTATTGGTGCGAGCTGCCCGCCACTATGAGGGGGCTGGGCAGATCCTGATCCGCCAGGCTGTGATGACAGCCCAGCACTTTGTCTCCATGGAGCCAGTGGAGCTGCCAGCACTTGGGCAGTGGGTGATAGCTGAGTGTCCAGCCCGTGTGGATTTCTCTGGTGAGCTCCTTTTGGGGTTAGGGGTGACAGTAATCACACAGGGCCAGGCTGGCAGGCTCCATGACCAGCTTGTCAAACTTCTACAGGGGGCTGGAGTGACACACCACCGCTTGCCTATGAGCATGGTGGGGCAGTGCTGGGCCTGGCTGTGCGAGTAGATGGCCGCCGGCCTATTGGGGCCAGGGCACGTCGCATCCTAGAACCTGAGTTGTGGCTGGCCGTGGGGCCTCGGCAGGATCAGATGGCTGTGAAGATAGTGTGCCGGAGCCTGGACGACCTGAAGGATTACTGCCAGCCCCATGCCCCAGGTCAGGACATCTGTGGATGGGGATGGCATATGCAGCCAGCCAGGGTCGGGGCAGAACCTGGAGCTCTCTCCAGATAGGACTGCAGGCTCCTGGGACCTAGCCAGTATGGTTGAAGAGCCCCCAAAGGAAAGGAAGTCACTCTGCCTAGGCACATACAGGCACAAGAAATAGAATGAGGGGCTGTGGTTGTGGCTCAGCGGTAGAGCACTTGCCTAGCATGCGTGAGGCTCTGGGTTCCATCCTCAGCACCACATAAAAATAAACAAATAAAATAAAGGTATTGTGTCCATTTGCAACTGGGAAAAAAAAAAAAAAGAAATAGAGATGACACTTTTGCCCATGTTAGAGGCCCTATTGTGGCTTGAGGATGGGGCCTGTGCTGCTGCTGGACTTTTGTTCCACCAGATGAACCCTATCCCAGACTGGGAAGTTGCAAGGTTTGGTGGGATGTCTGATTTGTGTCACAAGAAACCAAATTATTTACTTTGTGCCTATTCCTCTACAGGGGCCCTCCTGAAGGCAGCCTTTATCTGTGCGGGGATTGTGCACGTCCACTCTGAGCGCCCACTGCGTGAACAACTGCTGCATACCTTTGGGGGTGGCTTTGAGCTGCACACCTGGTCTGAGCTGCCCCATGGTTCCGGCCTTGGTGAGTGGGCCCTGGCTCCCTGCTGCCCACCTGCCCTATCACAGCTCTCTAGCTTGGCTTGCAAACCCACCTCCCTAACCTCTGCACAGCCAAAGAGTGGGGCAGGATTGGCCCGGCAGAGGTGGTTCATGCCTAGTGCCTTCCTTTGTGCCCTGCAGGTACCAGCAGCATCCTGGCAGGTGCTGCCTTGGCTGCCTTGCAACGGGCTGCAGGCCGGGTGGTGGGCATGGAGGCCCTGATACATGCAGTTCTACACCTGGAGCAGGTGCTCACCACAGGTATGAGATGGCCCAGGGTGGGGCCATCTTTCCCAAGGCCTTGGGGAGATCCCCTGAGTTTACATGGAATTTTCCAGCAGCCACATAACTGTACTGCTCCTTAAAATGGTTGTAGTTTATCACTTTGATGTTCTCTAGTGGTTTTCAACTTGAAATTTCTACCTTGAAGGAGCTGATGTCTTATAACCACCTACTGAGTGCCAGAATCTGTTGCGCTTTTCATGTGTGTTGGGTATCTGTGGGCACCAGTCACTAGTTTCTCTTACTCTTCCCACTTCCAGACTGTCCTTCAGGGTCAGTGGGGAAAACAGTATGGAGTGAAGGAGAGACTTCAGCCTGCCCTTCTGGCAGTGTGCCTTTTTCTTGGTCATCTGTACCCCTGCTGCTCCCCAGCCATATGGAGGAGCAGCAAGGGCCAACCAAGGATATGATCTAATCGGATGTTCCTGGCACCAGGCTTCTCTCCTCCTGGCTGCTGTGTTGCCTTGGAATCATGCATCAATAGAGCGGTCAGGGACTTGTCTGATTCCAGATCCTAGGCTGTTCTGTTCACCCAGGCCTGGTCTCCAGCATGGCTCTGGAATAAAACTGCCACAGATGCTGGATTATGGCAGCCATACTCCTCTTCCTCTGCAGCCAGCCCTCTGCTTTCATTGAAATGACTCATAGCCCATAATAGGTAGTCATTAGTGAAAGGGTTAGATAGAGAGTTCTTTTCAGTTTCCTTCGGGATGTGCTATTCGAGTTCTTCATTTGGTCAACTGACAGCTATTTATTGAGAATCTACTGGGGATCAAATGAGGAAAAACATGGTCCTTGCTTTTAAAAGTCATAGTGTATAAAGAAGATGGACATTAATCAATAACCACTTTAATGAGTGTATCATGTTAAACCGCACTAAGTGCTCTGAAGGAGAGGGGCACATTTCAAGGGGTTTTTAACATTTTGAGTTGTATCCTATCACTGTGTTTTAGCTAGAAAGTTCCAGTTGCCTCTTACCATTTGCATCCTGTACTTTAAATCCTTTCAGGCCCTTTCTCAGTTATCAAAAGCCTGTCTCAGAAGCAACTCAAGTTCTGTCAGTATTTTAAAATTTTTTGTTGGTACCAGGGATTGAACCCAGGGGCACTTTACCACTGAGCTACATCCCTAGTCCTTTTTAAATTTTTTACTTTGAGACAGGGTCTTGCTAGGTTGATTTGGGCCTCACTAAATTGCTGAAGCTGGCCTTGAACTTGTGATCCTTTCACCTCAGCCTCCTGAGTTGCTGGGATTACAGGTGTGTGCCATGGCATGTGGCCACTTTTGTTTGTTTGTTTATTTTTGGTACTGGGAATTACACCCAGGGGCACTTTATCACTGAGCTTCATCCCCAGCCCTTTTTATTTTTTATTTTGAGAATCTCACAGGGTCTTTCTAAGTTCGTGAGGCTGGCCTTGATTTTGTAATCCTCCTGCTTTAGCTTCCCAAGCTGCTATGATTACAGGTGTGCATCACTGTGCTCAGTTACTTTTATTTATTTTTAAATAAATGATGTTGATCCTCCTGCCTTAGCCTAAGTAGTTGGGACTATAGGCATGTGCTACTTTGCCCAACTTTGTCACTTATATAGCTTCAAAGGGAAGAAATTCATAACTTTTATTACTAAAGCAAGATGTATTCATCTTTGAAGTTAAATTAAAAAAATGAGAGATGCTGAAAAGCTTATTTCCAACATAAACTGAGAAGACAAGATGAGAGGGGACCATTAGCTACGGGAATTACTATCCCCTCTTTTCTGGCTGTAACTTCCCTGGAAGGGAGGGTTAGTTACAGTTGTTCTTTGATATGGTTTACCCGAATTCCAAACTGAGGCCTGTGAATACCAAACTTGGCCCTGGACTGCAGCCTTCTCCCTTGCTGGGACTGGGCTGCTCCCAGGTTTGGGGACAGAAGCTGAATAGCTTACCTGTCCCAGCTGGAGTTGGGGGAAGTCTTCCCATATTCGTCTCAGCCATGGATGCAGAGTCAGGAGCTTGTGCTGGAATAGTGAAGTTGGGCCAGTTAGGCTCCAACAATGATAATGCCCTGCGATTGCAGGAGGTGGCTGGCAGGACCAGGTGGGTGGCCTAATGCCTGGCATCAAGATGGGGCACTCCCGGGCCCAGCTGCCACTGAAGGTGGAGGTCGAAGAGATAACTGTGCCTGAGGGCTTTGTCCAGAAGCTCAATGACCACCTGCTCCTGGTGTACACTGGCAAAACCCGCCTGGCACGGAATCTACTGCAGGTGAGCCCAAGCCTAGGATGAGGGAGGCAGTGGCACAGCGGGGCCTGGGTCTTCATCACACCTCTTCTGCTCCATCTGCAGGATGTGCTGAGGAGTTGGTATGCCCGGCTGCCTGCTGTGGTACAGAACGCCCACAGTCTGGTGCAGCAGACCAAGGAGTGCGCAGAAGCCTTCCGCCAAGGTGAGGTGTTCCTTCTAAGGGAGGTTGGGGCATGAAGAGCAGGAGCCTTGACACTATGGATCTTAGAGGCTAGGGGCCTTTCTAGGTTTGGCATAGGCCCAAGGTATGAAGGCCTCCGGGGATGGAAGCATTCCGTCTGTCCCCTCCAGGATCTCACACGTAAGATAGGAACCATGTGGACAAAACTTGACTCATGAGAAAGGCCCTTCAGTCCCACATAACAGGAAGCAGATGAGGAAAGAGGCTCATCCTGTTGCATGGAAGTCAGAGCTAAGCAGGGCTCCAAGTGTGTGGCTACAGTGTTTTCTGAATACTGACTATGCTGGGTGGGCACCATGTCAGTTGCTTTGTGTGGATTAGTCCTCAGCCCTGTGTAGTGAGCTTTATTATTCCTCTTTCCTGCCAGTGCAGCAGTGGGATAATCGGGACACCGGTATAGTGCCTCTTTGCACTGCATTTCCTCTACCAGTGGGTGTTGAGTGTCTTGGCCCAGGCATGCCACTCCCTTCTTTGCCCCAACTCCAGGAAGCCTGCCTCTACTGGGACAGAACCTGACCTCATACTGGGAACAGAAGAAGCTCATGGCTCCAGGCTGTGAGCCCCTGGCTGTGCGGCGAATGATGGATGTCCTGGCTCCCCATGTACATGGCCAGAGCCTGGCAGGGGCAGGTGGTGGGGGCTTTCTCTATCTGTTGACCAAGGAGCCACGGCAGAAGGAGGCTTTGGAAGCTGTGTTGGCCAAGACTGAGGTACAACAAGGTGTCAGGGTCGGTAGCTGGTGGGGGTGAGACACCTCACTGGAGCCTGCCAACTCACCAGGGGCTGCATCTACGAGTCCCCCTGGTCCTGCTGCCTTAGTCCAGCCTCTAGAAGGCCTGAGAGTTGCTCAGAGCCCTCTAAGTACCTTCTCTCTTATCCAGGGCCTTGGCAACTACAGCGTCCACCTGGTGGAAGTGGATACTCAGGGCTTGAGCCTGCAACTTCTAAGGAATGAGGCCTCCTCCTGATGCTTTGCAGTGAAGCTGGGCAACACCTGGAGCTGTCTTTCCTTTTCCTCTTTCCCCTGTGGGAGATCTCAGCCTGCTATGCCCCATTTATTTCTTTGAATCTGCTTCCAAAGGAAGCAAGACTTGGGCAAGTGAGGCAATGCTTAGGGACAGACTGTACATCCTGGCTGACAGTAGCTGAGGCTTGGCTTCTGCTCCATCTGAACTCAGGAATGTTCTAAGCTGTGTCCTATGTGGCCTTTACAAATTCTGTATCCCAGTGTAGGCCTTGGCTTTTTCTCCACTAGGACCCTGGAGGAAGGGAATGACAACCAGCCACACCAGGTGGCTAAGGAATCCTTTGGTGAGGCCAACCCTGGAGAGGCCCTTTGAGTCATTTCCTGTGGCCTGTTTTAGTGTTGGAGACATGCGTAACCCTCATTCCTCAGCTCTTCTGGGGGAGTGGGTTGAGGGTGGGGCTCCATGGGGGTCCTGCAGCAATTTTCTACCCACCCAGGCCTTAACCAGAAACACTACAGACAGTGCTAAAGGACCCAGTGCCTGTGGGCAATGGCTTCTCAAGAAGGACATCTTGGAATAAATTCACTTTGCCCTTCATGGTTCTCAGAAAGCTTTCTTGTTCCTGCTGGGAGCAATTCCCACTTCTCTTGGCACCGTAGGAAAACGGCCCTGGTGTGATCCAGCTTCTGGAAGTGAGGGTCCAAGATGGGGGTGAGAATATAGGATTGAATGAGGGCGCCTATGGACTTGTGGGTCATGGAGGTGGCTGGGTACTGCCTTAAGTGTGGGAGGAGGCTGAGGTCTTAGGCATTTAACTTCACATTTCAGTACAACTGGCAGACCTGCCCTGCCTGGAACCAGCACACTGTGGCATCTTAGTAGTGTCTTTATTCGGATGTTTATTTGTAAACATCACAGCCTCTAGTCAAACCTAATTCCCAAGTCCCCAGATGCACCCAAGTCCTCTAAGGTGCTGGCAGGGGCAGCATGTTCGCTACAGTGTTTGTGGGTAAGAGAATGACCACCCATGCAAAAGGCTAGCCTGGGTCACATGCTGCCTGCCTTGGCCCTCCCATCTCTCTTGGTGGGGGAAGGCTGTTCCCAAAGCACCACCCAGCTAGGTCTGAGGGCCAAGGATGGAGTAAGTCCAGGCCTTGTTTTCCTGTTGTCCGTAGTTGAATGGTCCTGAGCTGTCGGAGCTCCCCAAAGCCAACCAGCCTCGCACTGCTCCTTGGCTATGGCTACTGAGGAACCAGTCCTTGAAGGGTGATGGGCTGGTTGGGCTCACTCTGGCAGCTATAGGCGCAACCTTTTGATGTCCTCACTGCGGAAGTCTATGCGCAGAGCCAGCACCTGACGCACTTCAGCAGGGGTGAGGCGCCATGTCAGTGGGCCAGAGTTGGCACCCCAGTAATCTAGGATCTCAGTCACCTGTGATTAAAAAGAGAAACCACTCAGCAAGGTGGGGGGCTATCCTGAGGGAAGGCCCTGGGCTCCACCAAGGGCAAAGCAGGGTACCTAGGAAGGGGAAGGTACCCCACAGGGTTGGGCTGCTGATAGACATGAGAAAGTGACAGGGATCCAAAGTTTTGTTTTTGCCTCTTTCCAGTCTCTTTTCCTGGCTAGGCTGAGGAAGCTCTACATACCCGCTCCAGATTGAGGATTGTGGCCATCTGGGAGAGCCGGGCAAACTTGTCTCTTATGGTCCAGGTTGTCACGGTGGTAAGGTAGGCAATGAGTGACCTCAGCTCCTTGTCAAACTGGAGACCACCCAGCTGAAGAGAACACAAGCCAACGTTCTGTTTAAGGTGGGGACAAGCAGCACTAGTCTCCAACTGCCCTCAGAACTGAGAGACAAGGCCAGCTGGGCCTCAGGCAGTGCCAAGTGGCTTATTTGCTCTAGGGCATTAGAAGACAGGGCAGGATTGGGCCCACAAACGTAGGGTCTGCAGGTGGCAGAGCATTGAAGTCTTGGGAAGGCATGACTTGTTTTCTTCAGACGAAAGAGGTGTGAATCTGGGCTCCCTTGACCTTACCCGGTTAAAGGTGGATTTCAGCACCACTTTCTCCAACTCGACGGCAACAAGGCTGGTCATGAGGCCGGTCAGGCTGTCATAGATGACTGGGGACAGGCTGGCCTGCACAGAGGCGTGGTATCAGTGGAGTCCTGCCTAGCCCCTCTGTCTCTCACTGGAGTCTTCAGGAGAAGGGGACAATTACATAAGACCATGGGGGAGTATTTCCAAGGCTGGGGCTCAGAAGGGCTTTCAGAGTTTGCAGCAGGTGTGATAAGACACAAGCTCCTGGTGTGGACAGAGATGGGTAGTTCCCTAAGCCCCCACTCACCTTGAACTCTGCCATTTGCTGTTCCAGGTTAAGGATGAACTGTTGTACCCAAGGGTCATTGGCCTCATAGTCATTGAATTCTTCCTATTGTCATGAAGCAAGGGGGGGTCAACATGGGCCTCTAAGAAGTACCACTTACTCCCACCCCTTCTTTACCCCTCTATGAAAAAAAATTTAAGAGGCCCTTCCTCTCTGTAGCCTCTGACTCCTCCAGTTCAGAACCAGCTAGTCTTCCAGGCTGGCAGAACTGCTGCATCACACCTCTAGCCACGAAAGAGCCCTGGGCTGTGGAGCCATGACAGACTATGGCAAGGCACCTGGCTGCATGTTTCTCCTGCAGCTCATGTTTTATAGGAGCGAAATCACTAGGCTAAGGGAAAAAAATTCCTGAGTCTACAAGATGTGGGGCAAAAAAAGCCTCAGTAAAAAGAGATAGGTCTAGGCAAATTCCCTTCACATGTTTCTCTGATGCAGCAACAAGCTGTTTCTCGGGAGGAACCTAGTCTTTGAGAGGGAAGCAGCTGAGCAGTACGCTAAGGTCTAGTGTGATCAGATGGCTCCACAGTCCTCTTGCTGGGGTTGGGGAAGGGTAAGCCTGGGCTTGTGGACTGCAGTGGTCAGGCTGACCTCCTCGATGTTGTGCGAGACAGAGAGAAAGGTGTTGATCCAAGGCTGCACCTGTGGTTTGACTGCTGTGCTGTTGAGCTCCGTCAGCCCTTCCTATGCAATGACAGGGCAGAGACACATCAGTCACACATACCCCACCCTTTCCGTTTTTTTCTATCCCTCCCTCAAGTGCAGGGTACTCTTGCAGCTCTGAGGCCCTCTACAAACCCTATGGAAAGCAGAATGGAGATCATGCTCATAAAAGGATCCAGAAACAAAAGCTCCTTTTCCAGATCTGTGCAGATTCAGGTCCAGAATGAAGTCCTGAGGTTGTTTTAGTAAACTCTCAAAAGGAGATTTTATAGTGCCTAGTTCTTAGCAGCACCTGTGACTAAGGGCCAACAGCAAGTCAGAGTAACCAGCAGGTTACTTTGAGTATCTTTCTGAGGTACCACATGGAGATTCTGGGGCTTACCTGCAAAAGGTCTCGGAATTTGTTTGATACAGCAGCCAAGTCAGAAAGGCAGCTGTCAAACTTGGCCTGGGCCTGCTCACCTCCAATGCCCTGGCTGAACAGCTTGGTGCAGTCACTCTAGGAGAGAACACAGCTTTAGGCTACTAAGCACACCTATGCCATGGGAATGGGAATGGTGAGGAGGTGCAGAGGAGGCCAATATGACACCAGCCATCTCTTCTTCTCCTCCAGCCCTTTTTTGGGGGAGGGCAGGTACTGTGGATTTAACTCGGGGACACTTTACCTCTGAGCTATATCCCCATCCCTTTTTAAAATTCTGAGACAGGGTCTTACCAAGTTGCTCAGGGTCTCACTAAGTTACTGAGGCTTGTCTTGAACTTGTGATCCTCCTGCCTCAGCCTCCCAAGTTGCCCCTGCCTCCAGCCTTCTCTATGAGCAGCTTTGACCTATCGTATGCAAGAGTCCTTATGGCCTTCAAAAAACCTGAATTCTATTCTTGTGGCTCTTCAGTTGGCTCCTACTTCCTACTGTAATATAGGGAGAGGGGAGGTGAAGAAAAAATATGCCAGAAATTTTTTTATACCTTTAGAGCCAGACATTTTGAGGTTCAAGTCCTGGATCAGCCATGTATTTGTTGAGTGACCTTGGGCAAATGATTTAAAGTTTCTGAGATTTAATTTCCCTATCCATAAAACAGGAACACAGATTCCTGTTCCTTTGGTGCTTGCGAATTGTATGAGATAATACACAAAATGCCTGGGGCATTATAAGCACTACGGAGATACTCATCATTATCATTTTGTGGTACTGGAACCCTTTACCCCTGAGTGACATTTCCAGCCCTTTTTTCTTTTGACAGTTTTTGTTGTTGTTATTTAATATTATTTCTTACTTATAGATAGACATAAAACCTTTATTTTATTTATTTTTATGTAGTGCTGAGGATTGAACCCAGTGCCTTGTGTGTGTTAGGCAAGTGCTCTACCATTAAGCTATAACCCCAGCAAGGGTCTTGCTAAGTTGCTGAGGCTGGCCTCAAACTTTTGATCCTCCTGTCTCAGCCTCCTGAGTGGTTACCATGTGTTACCATACCTGGCTGACACTATTATTGCTGTACTTTTTACCTCTTCAATATTTAGGACTGACTGTCAAAGGGAAATTATCACAGTCATTACTCAGATTTAACTAAGGCACAGAGAATTTAATAACTTACTAAAGCCATAGCAGTAGGTTGTGGAACTGGGATTGTACCTCAGGAATTGCAGCTTCAGGGTGTTTGTTCCTGATCACTGCACTAGAGCCCAGGTGTAGAGAACTTCATAGGGGTCCAGCCTGAAACTCATGGTAATTTGGGTTGCCAGGAGCTGCCCACATTTCTTGTAGTAGTCCTTATAAAGTTTGTGCTGTTTTGGATACACCAGAAGCAGTGTGGAGAGATGCAAATGAACTGGTTTATTGGGCAGCAGACCCAGCTCCCACACTCAGCCTGTTCACCTCATCTGGAAATGGGTATCAGCCCCCTGAATCTGCTTATCACAAAGAGCTGCTGATGAGGCTGAGAAAGAGTATCTTTGAAATGCAAGTCTAATTTATGGGAATTTCTCCGTTTTTTTTGCTACCCACCTTTTATTTGGCTAATTCTACTGGCTTAGTTATGAATGTCTAACATTTCCTAAAATTTTACTTAAAAATACAACAGATTGACAAGGATGAAGCCATGCAGAGTGCTTTGGTGTAAGCCTATAATCCCAGTGGCTGGGGAGGCTGAGGCAGGAGGATTGCAAGCTGAAGGCCAGCCTCAGCATCTTAGTGAGACGCTGTCTCAAAAAAAAAAAAAAGGGGGGGGGGGCTGGGGATGTAGTTCAGCAGAAAAGTGCCCCTGGGTTAAATCTCCATTGCCAAAAACAAACAAAATACTCAAACAGGATGATGCTAGGAATACAATCTCAAGTGCCATGACTTAAAAACAATGATGAAAGCCTCCTTGTTAAACACACGACACAAGAGACACGTTATTGATACATTGTGAGCATCACCTTATTTTATTCTATTTGAGAGCCTCCTTGGGGTAAATTCCTAAGTTAGTCCATATCTCCATATCCTGAGCTCAGGAACTCTGTTAGCTACTAGGCCTGTGTGCTGATTCCAGCCTCTTCCTTGGTCTTCACAGTGCCCACTTCACAACAGCTTGTGCAAGCAGCCCTTTGCCTCTGCTGCAAAGCCTCTGCCTCTATAGTAGTACCCACTGGAGGCAGGACCCTAGCCTCCTTCGTATCCCAGAGGCTGAGTCTAGGAGTGGAGAAGAATTGGGCACCTCATTTCCTAATATTTAGCAAAATGATTGATCCATGCTATTCTTTTTGTTTTGTTTTTTAATACCAGGAATTGAACCCAGAGGTGCTTTATCTCTGAGCCACATCCCCAACCCTTTTTATTTTGAGACAGGGTCTCTCAAATTGCTCAGTTAGTTACTGAGGCTGGCTTTCAACTTTCAATCCTCTTTCCTCAGCCTCTCAAGGGACTAGGATTATAGCATACACCAGCCATGCTGTTATTTAACTATTATAATTAATAAGTACCATTGAGGGGCTGGGGATGTGGCTCAAGCGGTAGCATGCTCGCCTGGCATGCGTGTGGCCTGGGATCGATCCTCAGCACCACATACAAAACAAAAGATGTTGTGTCCGCCGAAATTAAAAAATAAATATTAAAAAAAAAAAAGTACCACTGAATTCCTCTTCTGTATCAGGTGTTTTATATTATTGTATTCACTTGACTATAACTTCCTTGGGGAAGAGGTTACGATTCCTGCTTTAAAAGTGAGGAGGCTGGGGCTGTAGCTCAGTGGTAGAGCATTTGCCTAGCATGTGTGCGGCACTGGGTTTGATCCTTAGCCCAACATAAAAATAAACAAATGAAATAAAGGCATACCGTCCATCTACAACTACTAAATAAATAAACAAACAAACAAAAAAGTGAGGAGACCGAGGCTCAGGAAGGTTATGGAACTTGCTTAAAGCCACAGAGATCAAGTGGAGATTTGAACTCCATAGTATCTGACTTCATAGTCCATGCAATTTCTCCTCAACTCTGCTGCCTTCCTTTAAAATAACAGCAACTAAAAAAGTAAACAAACCAACAAGAACCCAGCTACTAGCTTGAACAGGGTTTGGGGATCCTTATTTAATGTCATATCCAGAGTTTTGTCATAAAAATAGTATACTTTTTTGTAAAGTGTTTTCACCTTGTTTTTCATTAGGTTACCCAACAAACCCAGGGCAGGGTAGAGATCTGTCCCTCATTTTACAGATGACAAAACTAAGGCTCAGAGAACTAAGGCTCAGAGTTAAGGGACTTGGCTAAGGTTCTATGTCAAATATGAGCTGGAAGATCTAATTTGAATTCTAGTCTTCCTACTCATGGCCAGAGCTTTCCCCATGGTCCACAGATGTCTTGTTATCATGACAATCACTAATGAATCCCCCTGAGTATGGCTCAAATGAGAGAATGCTCCAGTCCCCACCATAATGAGTATAGGGCTGTTTCTCAAAATGGCAAGCTATAGCTGCTAAAAGCTGATAGGCAATTTCCCTTGTACCTCCAGAGTCTTCTTCAGAGTGGAGATGTTTTCACTGCAGACTTCCACATTGTTCAGAGTCACCTGTGAGATGAAGAAGGAAAAATGTGAGGTCCTGTTCACTGGGCTTGCTGCCTACTCCAATGCCAGACTGGCTGACAGTTGTACTCCATGAGGCTCAGAGAGGGCTCTAAGATGCTAAGGAAAGCCCGCATCACCGTCATCAGGTGGGATACTTAGGTCTTGGACTGGGGAGAATGGTGAACAAGGCTCACCTTTTCTTCTGTGCCTGATGCCAAGACAGCAAAGCATCAGGACTGCACAGGGAGAGCCTAGTTTCCAGGTTTTTTTGCTCCATGTTACTTACAGAACAGAAATGACTCAGGCACACAGGTCAAGGATAAGTCCTGGCCTCCAAATTGGCAATCCTGGGCTAGGGATATAAGGTCTGATGTTTACTAACCAAGAGCTTCCAGAGAGCCTGCCACCCAGTAGGCATTTTCTCAACTATATTCTCACTACCTCTACTGAATACCTGCCTAAAAGTATTATCAGGTCCTGTTTATAGGAGTAGGAAATGATACTCTTTAGCCGGTAAAATAGTTCACCAAGGTCGGCCGACACTGACTGACTAAATGTTTACTGAGTACTTGCTATGGGCCATGCACTGTTCCAGACATCTGGGAGAAAGCAGTTCACCAAACAGACAAAATCCACCCGCTCAGGGCAGGGGAATAGCTCAGTGGTAGAGTGTATGTTCAGAATGTGTGAGGCCTAGGTTCAATTTCCAGTGTGCACAATGCACACACATGGCACAATACCATCTGTTACAATAGAGTTGACATACTTGAAGGGAAATCTGATAGTAAACAAATATATATATTATATAATGTCAGGTGGTGATAAATACTATGAAGAAAATAAAACAGGTACGGGGACAGAAACTCAAAAAAGTGATAAGGCTGGCTGGGAACAGTGGTGCATACGCATAATCCTAGTGGCTCGGGAGGCTGAGGCAGGAGGATCACAAGTTCAAAGCCTCAGCAACTTAGTGAGGCCCTAAGCAACTCAGTGAGACCCTGTCTCTAAATAAAAATACAAAAAAAGGGCTGGGGATGTGGCTCATGGTTAAGTGCCCCTGCATTCAACCCCTGGTACCAAAACAAACAAAAAAACAAACCCCAAACCAAAACCAAAACCCAAAGCTAGTGACAAGGCCACATGATTGAAACCAGGATTAGAATTCAGGGGGGTCCCCACTCGGCCAACAGCTCCTTCTTTCATTACTTCCTTAGAGACTAGAAGCAGCATGTGACAAAAGTGATTATCAAGGCACAAACTCCTACAGCTACGTAGAGGAAAGCAGAACTGCTTTGATTCTGCAGAATGCAAGGGAGGCTGTGTGGCAGAGTTGGTGGCTGAGTTGAACTTGTAAGGCTGAAATGGTTCTGAGAGGAGATGAGGGTGAGTACACTTCTGCACCCCATCAGCCTCTCCAGCTCACTATTCTATTTGGGATGTGTGTATATTGCTAGGTTTTGAAACCAGGGTCTCATACATGCTAGACAAGCTCTCTACCACTGAGCAACACTCACCAGCCCACTGATATTTTCTCAGGGGTACATAGTTTTCCTGACATTATCTGGAATACATGTTTCTTGTCTGCTTTTTCCATTAGAATGAGATCCGTGAAGGCAGGACCTAGCCTGTTTTCACCACCACTATATCTCTAGTACAGTACTATTTGACTTCTTGATAATGCAAAGATTCTAAATCTGAACTGTCTAGTATACCAGCCCCTAGCTATCTATGGTTACTGAGCACTTGAAATGTGCGTTGCATGACTCGGGGACTGGATTTTTAAATATAACTTTAAGTTTTTAAAAGATTTTTTTAAATTTACTTACTAATTTTTGCAGTACTGAGGATCAAACCCAGGGAGCTCTACCACTTAGGTATATCCCCAGACCTTTTTATCTTTTGAGACAGTTGCTCAGAATGGTTTTGAACTTGCAATCATTCTGCCTTGGTCTGAGTCACCAGGATCACAGGCATCTGCCACTACACTCAGATTAAATATAAATTTGTTTATTTTTAGTTCTAAATTTAAATTTATTTATTTATTTATTTTTTGATACCAGAGATTGAACTCAGGGGCACTCGACCACTGAGCCACATCCCCAGCCCTATTTTGTATTTTATTTAGAGACAAGGTCTCACTGAGTTGCTTAATGCCTTGCTTTTGCTGAGGCTGGCTTTGAACTTGTGATCCTCCTGCCTCAGTCTCCGAGGCCACTGGGATTACAAGCGTGTGCCATCACGCCTGGATTAAATGTAAATTTAAATAGCCACTGTGGCTAGTAGCTATATGTTGGACAGCTCACCTATAGAACCTAGGACGGTGCCTGACATACAGAAGCTTATCAATCAGTATTTGTTGAATGAGTAAATTAAAGAATGAACTCTAGAAAAGGGATAATGTAAGAAAATGCAGAATGGCAGAAAAACTCTGAAATGTTTGGGAGACCAACAGAGCTCACAAACACACAGAGGGAGTGACAGTGACACAGATCTACAGGGGTAGGCGAGGTCTGAGTAGACTTTCAGTGCTGTGCTGAATAGCTGGCCCTTTGTTCTGTGGTCAGTGGAATGGCACTGAGGACTCTTCAGAGAAAAGTTTTATACAGCTGGGTGTAATCCCAGTTACTTGGGAGGCTACAGCAGGAGGATCAAAAGTTTAAGGTCAGCCTAGGGAACTTAGCAGGACTTTGTCTCAAAATAAAACAAAAAGGGGTAGGGAAGTAGCTCAGACTTACTTGCCTAGTATGTGTAAGACCCTGGATCAATCCCCAGTACTATAAGAAAGAGAAAGTAAGGACAGAAGGAAGGGGAGACAGAAAGCTGAATGCCACATGAGCACTGCTGTAGTGTACAAATACTATTCTATAGGTTGTGAGTGGGAGCAATTTGAGAGGTCTCAGTGTCTCTAGAGTGGCATGGTGTGCTGGTGGCATGGCCAGGAGGGCAGAGTAGGGAAGAGCCATAAGTCAGGAATTTAAGGACCTCAAGATATAAGGAGAATCCCAGAACTCCAGGGATTGAGACTGGGAAGTCCTTCCTCTGACTGCTTCCCTTGCTGGCTTCCTGCAGTCTATACTGAAGAATCACACTGTTGACAGTGCTGCTTAGGCCACTCTGAGTATGGAGGGAAAAGGCTAAAGGCTACAACACAAACATGCTTATTTAATAAGTTTCCAGAGAAATAACTGCACTGTCTTGACAGCTGAAGGATGAAGGCCACAACAAGAATGTTTCCAAGGCATTTAAGGACACCAAAAATAACTGCCATAAGGGGAAAATGGATTTGAATTCAGATGGTGTTGATTTCAAAGTTTCCCTTGTACTGACAATCCTTGTAAGCATGGATTCACAGGGCTTATCCTGCTCATGAAAAATGATATGTCAGTACAGTTGGGAAATTCATTCTAACAGGCAAATGAATCAAAAGTGTCATAAAAGGTAGGCTCTGTGGTGGGAATGATGATATTTTTAAGTGCTTGGCATAAGGAAAACTAGAAATTTGTCACCAAGCATTTAGCACCACCTTTCTTTTTGGCCTTATCTTTTGGATCCTCCAACAATGAAGCTTTCTGAATGGGAGGTCCTCATAGAGCAAGGAGTGAGTTGAAGGCATACTGGCCAGCCTTGAGGAAGTGTGGAGTCAAGTGGAAAACAGGACTGGAAAGATTTGGGAGGACTTAAATAGATGACCAGGTAAAGATATCTAGCTTTTATGGGGTAGGCAGCAAAGCCAATGAAAGCTTCTGCACACAGAAATGAATGAATCTTTAAGTCAATTCATGATGCTGGTTGCTAGAAATTTTGGCAAAGTTCTCCAAAGGTACCACATTTCACAGGTAACAATTTCTCGGAGCTGATCCTCTTTTCTGGCAACAATTGCAACATCCCAGATTAAAGGAACTCATGCCCAGGGAAAATACTTAGTGACAAGAGTGAGTGGGGCTGCTTAAATAGTCTTCACACTAACCAGTCTGACAGACTGGTTAATGTGGTTCCCCTGCACAGGGACAAGGTAGATTTTAGTAAGTTAGGACTTCTGTCTCTAAAAACAACACTTTGAACTCTTGGGGTTACAGACCTCTTTAATAATCCGACAGACTAAGGACCTTACTTCTAGAAAAATGTATATATACAATTTTGCATCCATCACCATCTATGGACTGGTGAAGGAGAGCTCTGTTATTGGATGTTTCCTTCAGTCTCTGAGCCTCAGAAGCCAAGACTCAGAATCTAGCCAATATAAAGGATGGAGCATAATGGACTTGTGACAGTGCTATTCCCACTCGGGCCAAGAGGCATGGGCCAGAGAGGCCTGATAATGAACTTCAGAGTCCTGTGTTCCCAGTGACTCATCATGAACTGGATGTTACTTTCTATAAGACCTTTCATTCTTCCATGCTTCTCCATTTTCAACTGTCACAAAAATTTGCCCTGTAAGACTCATTGCTTCAATTGTACCTGTCATTTATTCTAAGCAGCTAAGGGCTATAACAGGGTCACCTTTCCAAAGGAAGTTGCTAGAAAAGCAGTCTTGGTAGGCATTAGCACCTACCCCTTCTGTGAGCCTCTCCTCAGAGAAGCAGTCTGGAGACCTGGCAGATGCACACCAAGCTGGCTACCCTGTGGGACCACTGAAGAGCCAGGCAGAGGTCTTGGGAATGAGCATTCAGGAGAGTTGAGGAACCCAGTCTTCCAGCAGGAAAAAGTGCATATTTAGGCTGTGGGTGTGGCTCAGTGGTAGGGTGCTTGCCCAGCATGTGTGAGGCCTTGGGTTCAATCTCCAGCATCCCCCACTCCCCCAAAAAGCATATCTTAGGCTCAGGCTGCTCAGAATAGGTCCCTGCATAAGAGCCTCATAGAGACATTTTTCTGTACAGATAATGAAGGCAAAGTCTTCACCTTGAGGCTTTTTATACTATGGCTTAGAGGTCACAGTTTAACCTCTCAAGAAAAACTGACCCAGGTCCCAATCTTTGGGTCACCTACCAGAAAGGACAGCTTGGCCTCATCAGTGCTCTCGATGCCTTTTGTGTCAAATTTGCCCTGTTGGAGGCTGCTGTGCATGATGTTCACGGCACTTGTCACCCCACGCTGGATATCCTGTAAGGTGGTTGCTGGGAAGCCCATCCGCAGCTTGTTACACAGAACATCCCTAGGGGGCAGAATGGCATATGGGGAGTGACAGTGCTCAACCTGGCCTCTAGGACGGTATGATTGAAGTGTCCATAACCCTAACCCAGCAACACCATCTACTCTTCTGGGGAGATAACTAAATCCTGTAGACCACTATAGGAGACCTTAGGACTCAGGGTATGACAGTAATCAACACTCCCTCAAGGATACAAAAATTTACAGAGGAGATTGAACTTTTTTTTTTTAATTGATACATAGCAGAGTTGGGGGAAGGGGAAGGAAGGATTCAGTTTCTACACTGTCTATTCTACGATGGTATTGATGATGTCATTTTAGTTGTGCCTTTAGCCAATGTACTTCTTATGAGGCTTTTAGTTATTAATACGAGCTCTAACAAAGAGGAGGCAGTACAGCTTAGTGAAAGGCAGTACCATGTAGGAGTTGAGAGGAAAGGTTTTGAATCAGTTCTGGACTCTACTACATCACTTATGGGGTGAGTGATCTTTGACAAGGTATAGAATCTGCTAAGCCCCAGTTTCTACATCTACAAAATACAGCTAATAGCTCTTACCTCATAGGGTTATTACTAGAACTAAAAGAGTAAGGAATTAGCAGTGCCTGGCTCGCAGAAATAGTAACTATGATCATTATTATAACTACTGTTTTCATCTGAATCACCTCTTTTTCTTCCTAGGTTTGAGACCAAAGACCCCTTCATCCCAATGGAGGGAACAGAAATTTGCACTTAAGGTACCTCACTGATGGGTATCTGCTGGGAGCCAAGGATGTTGTGTTAAGGATAGAAGTTTTTATTTTATACAGACCTGAACTAGAATCATAAAGAAAATTAAGAAACAAATGGGCTTGGGAATCAACCACTACTAGGACCTTTGTACCTGAGAAGCAGAAAGGCAGTCAAGTGTACCTGAAGTCAGCCTCTAGTTCTGTGGTAGCAAGGTTGATCATGGCACAGAGACAGTCGATGCTGGAGCTGGACAGAGCTCGCCCAATGCACTTCTTAACAATGTAGAAGACGTCATCTACCATGCTGGATGTCAACTGACCCTTCTCATAGGTGTCAAGAGCCACAGCCTACCCAAAAGACAAAGTACCCAGTGAGTATCCCAGTTCTGCATGTCATGTTCTAGATGGTTCTGGTTATATAGTTCTGGCTTTGCTCCCTTTTCTATATCTTACCCATGTTTTTCACAATATGGCATATTCTTTTTTTTTGGTATTAGGGATTGAACTCAGGGGCCCTTAACCACTGAACCACATCCCCAGCCTTTTTTTTTTTGTATTTTTATTTGGCTTTGAACTCAAGATCCTCATCTCAGGCTCCTCCCAAGCCACTGGGATTATAGGCATGTGTCACCACACCCCGTGTAATATGGCATATTCTTCTCACAAGCTTGCCAAAATAGCTAGCTTCTCTATATTGATTACTACATCATGAAATTTTATGTTAATGGCCTTTGTCTTGGAAACATCCATCACCTAGGATTTCAGACATAGGAGACTGTACTTCCTCAAGGCTCCTCACCTATATACCTCCAGGAAGGTTGGGAACAAGTAGGCTCCCTGGGGAGCGGAGCTGTTCTTTTGTATTCTTTGGAAAAGAAATCCCAATTTGGTATATGAGCAGTTATGACAAAAGTTATGGTAAGAGTATCCAAAGGGCTGGGGAGATAGCTCAGTTGGTACAGTGCTTGCCTTGCACGCACCAGGCCCTGGGTTCAAGCCCCAGCACCACAAAACAAAAACAAAAACAAGAGTATCCAAAAATACTTCTTATCATATAAAGTAGTGACACTCAGTCCACATGTAAAATTATTCTTAAAGCAGGACCAAGCTGGGTGCCATGGCGCACGCCTGTAATCTAGTGGCTCAGGAGACTAAGGCAGGAGGATTGCAAGTTCAAAGCCAGCCTCAGCAACTCAGCAAGACTCTGTCTCTAAACAAAATACAAAAAAAAAAAAAAGACTGAGGATGTGGCTTAGTGGTTAAGTGCCCCTGACTTCAATCCCTGGTACCAAAAAAAAAAAAAAAAAAAAAAAGGACCAAAAAATATGACAGGCCTCAGCTACTTCCTTTAGCTTGGCTTCTTGGGACAAGCAGCCCCATAGATTTGTCCTTTGTCCTACCTTATTGACAGTCTCCCTCATGAAGTACTCCTCCATCGTAATATACAATCCAATTAGCTCCTGCATGGTACAGCTCAGTAGGCAGTTATTGAGGAGTTTGTCCAGGCACTTCTGGTGTTCTAGGGGATAGCAAAGATAGGAATATTCATTTTTTTTCCCCCAAGGGTATGGGAACAACTTTTTTCATTTTTTTTTAAAGGTTCTTTCTTGTTCCAAATAAGTACCTGGCTTTACATGGTTATAATCATAGCACAAATGCAATTTCTATTTTGCTTTAAAATTATATCACAAATCGTTTCCATGTTTCTATATGTTTATTTATTCATTTTCCCAGTGTAGCTTACTTTTTTTTAGTACTGGGGATTGAACCAGGAGAGCTTTACCACTGAGCTATCTCCCTAACCCTTTTTATTTTGAGATGGGGCCTTGCTAAGTTGCCCAGGTTGGCCTTAAACTTGCCAAGGCTGGCTCAATTTGTGATCTTCTTGCTTCAGCTTCCGGAGTCATTGGACTAGTCAGGAGCATGCCATTGTGCCTGGCTTAGGTTACTTTTTTTTGTGTGTGTGTGGTATTATGAATTGCACCCAGGGCTTCACATATGCTAGGCAAGTACTCTACCACTGAGACTATATCCCCAGCTCTTAGCTTACTTATTTATTTTTTGGTATCAGGGCTTGAATTCAGGGGCACTCAACCACTGAGCCACATCCCCAGCCCTTTTAAGTCTTTATTTTGGGACAGGGTCTTACTAAATTGCTGAAGCTGGCTTTGAACACTTATACCACTGTGATGGCTATTACTTATTTTTAATGGCTATACAAAAATCCATATTATTTTAGCTAATCTCCTATTTTTAGACATCTGGGTTATTTCCAAGTGTTTTGCCACTATTGGAGATAAGAAGATAGCCTCATAATTGGAGGTAACAATGTAGACTTTGGTACAAACAACTTTTTACTCTATTTTTATTATTTTCTTAGGATTAATACTAAGAGTCAAAAGATATAGCTTTCCAGGGCAAAGACTGAAATATAGTGGATACAGAACATTTCATTTTCTAAACTAGCAGTATTCAATAGGAGTTTCTGTGATGATAGAAATATTCTATATCTGTGTTGTCCACTATCCTAGCCAACAGCCATGGCAGCTACTAAACACTTCAAATGTAGCTAGTGGGATTGAGGACCTAAAGTTTAAAATATAATTTTAATGAAATCTGAATTTCAATGGTTACATGTGGCTGCTGGCTACTATATTGACAACATAGCTTTAAACCGTATGTACACTGATGAGCACCAAACTCCTAATCAGAATACATTTTTCTTTAAATGTCAAATCAGTAAATCCCTTGCTGTGTCTCATTGGTACAATCCAAGTAGCATGCCACAGACACTGGTTGGGTCTCAAATCCCCAGTTCAGGAATTCTGTAGGTACTTGTCCAGCAGGAATTTGAGGTTTTTTTTTTTTTTTTTAAAGACAGTGTTTCAAAGGAGGCCCAGGCTGGCTTGAATACCCAGGCTCAAGCCTCAATGTCCTGTATATCTGGGACTATAGGCATGCACCACTGCACTGGGAAAATGGTCATCTTAAAAACCTGGAAAGTCAGGTGGGCACACTAGTGTGTGCCTCTAGTCCCAGCTATTCAGGAGGCTAAGGAGGGAAGATCCCTTGAGCCTAGAAGTTGGAGACCAGCCTTGGCAACATAGTGAGACCCCATCTCATGTCAAATACTGGAGAGTCAATCTGTAATTGAAGTTAGACTGTGCCCCCCCACCTTTCCTTCAATTGTCATTATCCCTTCAAATAAGTGTGAGTGATGGAGCTGGGCATGGTAGCACACTCAGGAGGTTAAGGCCCTAAGCAACATAGGAGGAACCTGTCTCAAAAAATAAAAAAGGGCAGGGGATTTAGCTCAGTGGCAAAGTGCCACTGGGTTCAATCCCTGATACACTCCCTGGCGGAAAAAAAAAAATGTGAGTAGTGGAACTGGAAGGCTGGGAAGGGGATAAAAACTTCCTCTGCATCATATATTTAAAAAATTTCTTATTGAGGTATAATTTATTTCACAAATTTATCCACTGTATGTGTACAATTCAATAATTTTTAGTAACTTTATAGATTTGTGCAACAATTTCCATAATCACTTTTGTAATATTTCTTGTTCTTTTCTTTTTAGTGTTGGGGATCAAACCCAAGACCTCACATATGACATGTAAGTGCCCTGTCACTAAGCCACATCTCTGGCCATAGTTTTATAACATTTCTATCATTCCCCAAAGTTCCCTAGTGCAGTTACATAAGTTCTTTTGTTATATTTAAACTATCTATCATGTACACATCTCCAAAAATCTGACAACAAAACTAAACCAGAGCTGGCATAAAGCAGCGTGTAGTGAAAAGAACAGGGGCAAATCATTTAAAACTGAGTATCAGTTTTCCTTGCCTATAAAATATTTAAATGGCCCTCAGAGGTCCAGTCCATTTCTAAGCCATGGTGCACTGAAATTTCTTCTTGAGAGCCAATTTGGCCTGAGACCCCTAGAAACTAAAAAGCTCCAGTTATTCCCTTAATAGGAGATCTGTGGCTTAACTATGAGAAGACAGTGTCAACTATTTAAGCCAGCCTGCTCAAAGATTATGGGAAACATGTTTTACCTTGCTTTACTTCTTCTGAGGCCATGGAGTCCCCCACCTCAAAATCCGAGCTGATCCTATTCCTGAGGAAGCGTAAGTACAGCTCACTACGGGCATTCATTAAAGTGACCTCAGTCAGAATGGGGTCCAGTTCCCTGAGACACACAAGGCAGAAAGAATAAAGAGGATACTGGATTCCCTCAAATAGAATAGCTACAGAGCAAACATGGTCCTCAGATCCCCCTCCCCACTGGGACCATAAGGATCAGCCCTGCCAGATGGTCATCCTGGCTCTGCTGCCTGTCTATAAAAGACAGCTGTCAACCACATTTTCCCCTTATATGTTTCACCTGAATCATTTATGCTTAAGAATTTGCCCTGGATAAATATGAGGCTAGGAAAGTGGGTTTTCTTTTGTGGTTTGAAAAAAATTATCCCTTATGTGAAAGAAAATATACTTCTCCAACCTCTAATTCAGCCTTGGTAGGATTTTAGAATACACTATTAAAATGTGTCCCACACCCATGCATTTAGCCCAGTGAATAGCCAAAACAATCCTGAAAAAACAAAATTAGAGGACTCACTTCTCAATTTCAAAACTTTTTACAAAGCTACAGCAATCAAGACTGTGTGGTACTGGCATAATGATAGACATGTAAATGTAAGGGAATTAAGCGTCCAGATGGTCAATTGATTTTGAATGAGACTGCTAAGACAATTCAATAGGGAAAGAATGGTCTTTTCCACAAATTGTGTGGGGGGACAACTGATATTACATGAAACAGAATGAAGTTGAGTCTCTACCTCATGTTACAGACAAAAGCCAACTTCTTTTGCACACTGAAGAGAACTTTCCAAAGCAAAAATCTGGTCATAGCATATGGTGTCCATAGCTCAAAGGATATAAGACACTGAATAGCCTGACTCTTAAGGACTTCTTCATATCAGGTGCTCCCTCACACTTTGCAGTTCAGCTGTACTGGTTTTCTTAAGTTCATAGGACTTTTACACATTTTTCTTACTCTATCTGGGACACTCTCACTTTATATTCCTATTCACTCTCCAGATCTCAGATCTAAGGCCATTTCCTCAGGAATTCTTCCTGAAACTTCCTCAGATTAGGTTGCATCCTTTTATTACATGCTCTCCTATAACCTGTATTCATTATATAATATTGGTTAACAGCATAAACTCTGTAGCCAAATTGCTTGGATTCTATTTCTGGTCCTGCCACTGTATGACCCTGGGCATGACAATTAGCCTCCCCATGTTATAGCTTCCTCATTTGTAAACATTTAAAGAAAGATTAAATCAGTGGCACTGTGTGCCTAGCATGCCAGGATTGATCCCCAGTGCTGAAAGAAAAAAACTAGAAAACAAAATACGCCCCCCACCCCCCATCAGACTAAATGGCTTAGCATTTGTTAAGTCCTTAGAACAACGTCTGGCATATAGTAAGCATCATATGTGTTAGCTATTATTATTGTTCACTTGTTAGACTGTAGGTGCCACAAAGAAAAGAATTTTAACTGTTTTGTTCACTTTGCTTTCTGCCATACAAGGACCAGTATCTGGCGTATTATATGTAATCAGTAAAAATTTGATTGAATGAACACATTTTATAATGTAACTTACTTTTTTTTCTTTTTTGTGTGTGCATGAGGCAGTACTGGGGATTAAACCCAGGGCTTTGTATATGCTAAGGACACATTCTACCACTGAACCACACCCGCAAGCCTGGATTGTCTTTAAAAAAAAAAAATTATATATATATATATATATATATATATATATATATTTAGTTGTAGGTAGACACAACACCTTTATCTTATTTTTACAGTGCTGAGGATCAAACCCAGTGCCTCACATGTGCTAGGTGAGCAACTCTACTATATAAAAGTTAAAAATTTTAGGGTAATAGTTACCTTTGGGAGAAAGGATGAAGAGAATCATTTTCGAGGCTTCAAAAGTACTGCAATGATCTGTTATTCTTTATGATCCACATATATATTATACAGACATTTGTTTTTATGCTAGCTTCCATTACAAAACAATATTTTAAAATCACAGACCACATTATAGCAGCATAATCTCTGAATTAGATATGACTATCAATTCAAACTCCTTTGAGCTGAAGAAAACAGGATGATTACCTTGGCTCAATTTTTTCTGTTGCAGAATTTCTCATCAAGTTGCTCTGGACAAGCCGGAACTGTAATACACCACAAAAATGAGGACACTCTTCCCACCCACCAACTATCTGCCTCTGTTATTCCAAACTTCTAGCATGTAAGCATAAAGGTAAGCTAGCTAGGAGTTCAAAGCCAGCCTCAGCAATGGCAAGGTTCTAAGCAACTCAGTAAGACCCTTGTCTCTATATAAAATACAAAATAGGGCTGGGGATGTGGCTCAGTGGTCAAGTGCCCCTGAGTTCAGTTTCCAGCATCCCCTCCCCGACAAAAAGGTAAGCTTGTCAGGTATACCTTTCCTTCAAGCCAGAGGTAAGCTTCCAACATAATGGGTCAAAGAGTAACTTTTGGCTTAGATGCTAACACTTGCCTTTGTTATTGTACTTACAAGTAATACTAGTGGTGTTCCAATGCATTACTGTCTAGAGTCTCCTAGTCTAGAGTTCTGGAAACACAATTGTATGAGGCTACTCCTATTTCTATATACTACTTTTCCATTGTCTGATCAAAGGAATGTAAAAAATAAAATTCTGAATAAGCAAAGTTATGTTTGCAATGAAAGAACTAAGGGGAAATTCAAGACTAATTACATATCACTCAATAGGAACTTAGGAAAAAAATCCTCATATTGTCACCAGAGGGCACTGTTGTACATTCTGTACTAAAGAAATGGTCTAACATATATGTTGTGTTCTTTAGGAAGTTCTATTTCCTATCCATCACCATCTTGACAATATCTCAAGTTGAAAACAAGGTGGTAATGGGAAAATGCATGCCAGTCTGCATTTAAAATTTGTTTATTCTTGCATCATTTTTAATTTTTTCTCCTCTAGTGTACTCTACTCTATATTCCTGACTAAAAATGCTTTAAACTGTTGATAGCTTCCCCAGCTCACCTGCTGGTGGTAGTCCCTCTGTTTGATGAACTTGTCTACCACCTTCTCTACCTGTCTGTCACATTCCACCTGAAGATATTTGATCAAGGTATAAAGTCTCCCTGGTCCATAATAGGTCTCCACTATGGGCTGGTGGGTCTCCACAATGCGGGCAATCCCTAGAAGGAAGTGAAAAGGTTGAACTGCAAATAGTTGTTTCATAAAATAAACTCCTTTCTCCCATCCTGAACTAATCCAGGTCTAATTCAATCCTTTTGGGTTGCTGCACCACACAAAATGAACACACATAGTTGTAGCTGGTGCTGAGAGTTGTTAAGCAAATTTGTTAATATGCACAGTGACTGATATACTAACCAGCATTTGAGAATTTATATTGATAAGTTAAATTAAAAATACTTTTTTTTCCTAGTTGTATCTCTAGAAATCAGGATCACTCTCTTTCCAGTAATTTATCCTGGGGTTAAATTTACTCAGAGCTAGGTGCAATGGTCCATGCCCGTAATGCTGGCAACTAGGGAGCCTGAGGCAAAAGGATTGCAAGTTTGAATCTAGCCTCAGCAACTAAGCAAGGCCTTAAGCAACTTAGTGAGACTCTATTTAAAAATAAAATATTCAAAAGGCCAGGAATGTAGCTCAGTGGTAAAGTGCCCCTGGGTTTAATCAGTACCAACCAACCAAAAAATAAAAAAAAGGGAGGCTGGGCTCAGCGGTAGTGCACTTGCCTGGCATGTGTGAGGCACTGGGTTTAATTCTCAGCACCACATATAAATAAATAAATAAAAAATTTAAAAAAAGAAAAGAAATTTACTCATAGAATGTGGGTCTTGGGGACCAGGGAGGATCAAAATATTGTAGTGGCTCTTAATTAGTCTTGCTAATCAGATATTAAATCTGGAAGTAAATTCTTCAATAAATCAACACACAGTAAACTGTAGGATTAGATTAAAGCATCGGATTAGAGGGGACAGAAGAAAGGCTAGCATGCAGGTGTCAGAGAGAAATCTCTCTGGCCTCCATAGGGTGGAGAAAGAGGCTTGCCTTCAAATAGTAGAGTAAGTGTGTCGGCGAAGATGACTGCAGCTCTTCGATCACTCATATCTGACCCTAGAACCAAGAGTAGGTTCTCCTCAGCTTTACTGGCCACCTGAAAAAAAAAAAAAAAAAAACCCAGAAAATCCACATATATTTCTGAACAAAGACCAGTCTCAACTAGGTTTGTCTCAGTTTTCCAAAAAAGACCTCCCATTGACTTGTTTATTCCCATGTTTCCCTTAATGCTTGGAGGCTCAGGCAGCACAGAGGAACCTCTTTTGGAGGGTTCTTGGCTTTCTGAGCTCAGGCAGGACATTCTTGTCTTTGAAAATATGGACTGCCATTGGCCAACAAACTGAGCCCTCAGTTTCATTTTCTTCTCTACGTGTAGATTATTATTATTAACAGTACTTTGTGGGGGCCGGGGCTGTAGCTCAGCAGTAAAGCACTTGCCTAGCACGTGAGAGGTCCTGGGTTTGATCCTAAGCACCACATAAAAATAAACAAATAAAAGCATTGTGTCCAACTACAACTAAAAAATAAATATTTAAAACAAAACAAACAAAAAATAAACAGTACTTCGTTGAGCCAGGACAAGAAATTTGGCTACTTGTGCACTGTGTAAAGGGTCTTTTAAAGGATTAAAATTAGAAGCCATTTCTAGGGCCTTGGTGGCAAAGTACTGATTTTAAAAAGTATCATAGAGTTGGGGATGTAGCTCAGTGGTTGAGCACCTGCCTAGTAAATGAAAGGCCCCGGGCTGGATTCCTTAGCAACCAATCCAAAAACAAATAAGCACCAAAAATAAAAAACAACAAAAATTCCACAGAACAGGGGACCCTCCTTTGGCTAGTGACAGTTCCTATTTTCAAAGGGAAGAAAAGCACTAAAGCCCTGAGATTTGAACTGAACCCTGTTTCCTTCTCAGGATTTAACTTTAAGGGACCTAACCTCTTTCATGTCAGTATGGCTTATTTTGAGACCCAAGCCTGGTTATGAAGTCTTGAGACTTCATTACCTAAGATCCAACAGCTTTTAATAGAAGCCAGTTTTTTTTTTTTAAATAACTTTATTTTATTTGTTTCTTCTTCTTTTTTATGTGGTGCTGAGGATTGAACCCAGGGCCTCACATGTGCTAGGCAAGCACTTCGCCACTGAGCCACAATCCTAGCCCCCTAGGAGCCTTTTTAAAAAAAATTTATATATGACAGCAGAATGCATTACAATTCTAATTACATATATAGAGCACAATTTTTCATATCTCTGGTTGTATACAAAGTATATTCACACCAATTCGTGTTTTCATGTCTGTATTTTGGTTAATAATGATCCTCACATTCCACCATCAATAACCCCATGCATCTGCTCCCTTCCCCTCCAGCCCTTATGCCCTATCTAGAGTTCATCTATTCCTCCCCTGCTTCTTCTCCCTATCCCACTATGAATCGGCCTCCTTATATCAAAGAAAACATTCAGCAAAAAATATGGAATGCTTCACAAATTTGCATGTCATCCTTGTACTGGGGCCATGCTAATCTTCTTTGTATCATTTCAATTTTAGTATGTGTGCTGCCAAAGTGAGCACTAGAAGCCAGTTTTTGACTGATAGCTTAAAAGGGGTGATTCAACTTGTCAGAGAATTTCCATTTTAATTTACCTATATTTTCACTTGGTCTGTTGAAAAAAAATGTGCATCAGTAGTTGTCTAGACCATGCCTGGTATACAGTAATAGCCAAGAACCAAACCATTATCCTACCAAGCCATCAGGGTCCATACCTGCTTACAAAGGTATTCTGAGAACTTGCTTAATCCCTCCTCATGCAAACCCAGCAGTGGGAAAATCTTGAAGAAGCGCTCTACTTGGGGTAAATCCCCTTCTTTGGTGGCCATGGCAAACTTCTCTGCTACAATGGCTTTGAGACGCTGTTCAGCTTCCTGCAGTAATTTCAGGTTGGCATCAATCATACTTCCTGCTCATGGGGAGAAAATGAGAATTAGTTTTAAAAAATTCTTTGTTGGGTCCATGCCACTCTGTGCACCACTATCCATTTGACAAGTATGTACAAAAGACTGTGTGCAAGATACTATACTAAGCACACACCTGTAATCCCAGCAACTGAGGCTGACAGGAGGATCCCAAGTTTGAGACCAGACTTAATAACTCAGTGTGGCCTTATCTTTAAAAAAAAAAAAAAAAAAGGTGGGATTGGGGATGTGGTTCAATGGTTAAATGCCCCTGGATTAAATCCCTGGTACCAAAAACCAAAACAAAACAAAACAAAGACACTATAATAGTAATACTGATGATTACAAGATGAATTTGCCATGATTCTACTGTCACAGGAGTTACAATTAAGTAAAAGAGAATGTGCCCAAATAACTATATAAAATTCAGTCATTTTAAGTGTCCTAAGAAAGGTGCCCCCAAATCACATTTCTGGTTGAAGTAATGAAAAAGGCTTCTTAGAGAAGGTGACATCCAATCTCTCAAAGATAGGCAGGATTTTGATGCCTGAATAAGAAAGACATAAATTCCAGGAGAAGGGAATGAAATAAGCAAAGGAATAGGAGTGGAAAGATGAAAAGTATTTTTGCATATTATAAATAGTACATATCCTGATATAAAGAGGAACTCAACAAATGTTTGCACAATAAATGGATGCACAAGTGAACACTCCTAGAGAGACAGGAAAGTGTAGAATAGAAAGCTAATAATTTCATTTTGTAAGTAGGCAATAAGGTCAAGTGAAAAGAATACACCAGCCAGAGAATCAGAAGATTTGGATTCAGTTTCCTTTTCCATAAACTGAGAATAGCAATATCTGCCCTGGGATGGTACAGGACATACATAGGGCTTACAACGAGATAAGGGAACTTCCTAACAATACATGACTTTTTCCTGGTTGAGTGTACCTAGTTCAGATTACAGTGCTTGTAACCAAACTAGAAATCAAGTCTGGGATGCTGACCTTCTTTGCCCTGTCGGCTGAGTTCAATGACTGATTTGTCCAAGCACAAGTAACGATGAATGTGGGCTGCAGCCTGCTCATAATCTTCATTCCTCAAAGCAGTCTGAACTCCATCCATACAGAATTTCAGGTCCAAGATGTCATCAGCTCTCTGAATGGCCTGATAGAGGCGATTCTGAAAAAGACTTTGCGCTTAGAAATAAAAAGTCCTATTTCTTTTTCTCCCCCTGCCTTTCTTTTGTGGTACAGGGGATTGAATGTAGGGTATCACATGTTAGGCAAGCACTTCACCACTGAGCTACCTCCCAGCTCTTTTTATTTTGACAGGGTCTTACTAGGTTTCTCAGGCTGGCCTTGAACCTATGATCTTTCTGCCTCAGCCTCTTCAATATCTGGGATTATAGGTATGTGCTAGTAATGCATGGCTAGAAGTAATGTATTTTTTTTCAAAAACACCCATGCAAAAGATAGGGTGATTCAGGGTCTGAATCTGGTTAACCTTTTTGCCTTTAACTGGCAAACTTACAAACTCTTCCACCACCACTCACAAAACTGTTATTTTTTTTTTTTAATTTTGTTAGTTATAGATGGACACAATATCTTTATTTTTTAAATTTATTTTTATGTGGTGCTGAGGATTGAACACAGTGCCTTACATGCTGGAGGCAAGCACTCTGCTACTTAGCCACAACCCCAGCCCCACAAAACTGTTATTGATGATCAAGGCCAGCTGACAGGTCTCACAAAATCTTATTAATGTGGTCAAATAATTCATTTCAATGGAAGAAAGGGATAATCAATATTTATAATTTGGCTTGTTTTCTTAACTTTATTTATAGTTGAATCAAAACTTATGTGATATTTTGGGAACATTGTAAAGTAAGTAAAAAAATTAGTGAAATATGCAGAAGGCATATTTCTTTTAGAATAAGCAAGAATTAAAAACCAAAACTTTCATACATGAGTCAGTGGCTGTGTGGCTATACTGTTTTGTGAAGATATTGCCTCTCTGGGCTGGGAATGTGGCTCAAGCGGTAACGTGTTCGCCTGGCATGCGTGGGGTGCTGGGTTTTATCCTCAGCACTACATAAAAATAAAATAAAGATGTTGTGTCTGCCGAAAACTAAAAAATAAATATTGAAAAAAAAAAAAAAAAAAAAAAGATTGCCTCAGAATCTGAACACAAAAATCAGGAAGAATTACGCTATTTCAAGGCCATTAACCATAATGACACTTGAAATGTGGCTGGCCCCAGTTAATATATATATATGTAAAATACACACCAAATTTTAAATACCGAGTACAAAAATAAAGAAGGTAAAAAAATCCCACTAATATCATCACATAGTTGGTGTGGTGGTGATTGCCTGTAATCCCAGTTACAGGGAAGGCTGAGGGAGCAAGATTGTAAATTTGAGGTCAACCTTGGCAACTTAGGTAGACTCTGTCTTAAAATAAAAATGTGTTTGGAATGTAGCTCAATGGTAAAGTATCCCTGGGTTCAGTCCCTAGTATACCCCACCCTCTACCACACACATGATAGTAATTACATGATAAATGTATTTTAGATATAGTGGGTTAAATAAATTATGTTATTGAAATTATTTTCATTAATTCTGTTTACTTTCTATAAATGGCTACTAGAAAATGTAAAACTATATAGGTGGTTCATATTAAATTCCTTCTTTCTCAGCTTTGGTGATTCTTATTTAATTCCTTGTCTAACTGCCCTGGTTAGAATACATTAGTAAGAGCAGACATCTTAGGCTGGGCTGAGGAGCATCACAAGTTTAAATCCAGCCTCAGCAATTTAGTGAGGCCCTAAGCAACTTAGTGAGACCCTGTTTCAAAAAAAGTATGTGTGCGGATTCTGGGGATGTAGCTCAGTGGTAAAATGCCCTTGGGTTAAATCCACAATACCGGGCAGTGGGCATGGTGATAGAATAGACATCCTTGTTTTGCTCTTTATTTTGCCTTTCTTTCACCAGTGAGAAATGATGTTAGTGTTAGTGGTGGATTTTTCCTTTTTTTTGGTACTGGGAATTGAACTCAGGGGCCCTTGACCCCGGAACCACAGGGTTTCATTTTTTTGAGACATAGGGTTTCACTGAGTAGCTTAGCATCTCAATTTTTTGCTGAGGCTGGCCTGAACTCGCAATCCTCCTGTCTAGCTTCTGGAGCTGCTGGGATTACAGTTGTGTGCCACCATGCCTGGCTTAGAGGTGGATTTTTCACAGTTGCCTTTTATCAGGCTAAGGATATTCCCTTCTGACCCAAATTGGTTAAATGTTTTTATGTTAAAGGGACAGTGAATTTTTCAAATGCTTTATCTGAGTCTGAGGGGATCATGTGTTTCTGTTTTTCTGTCCTGGGGACCGGACGGAACCCAGGGGCACTTAACCCCTGAACAACATCTCCAGGACCCCTCCCCACCCCTTTTTTTGTTTTGCTAAGTTGCTTTGGGCCTAAGTTGCTGAGGCTGGCTTTGAACCTGTAATCCTTTTGCCTCAGCCTCTGGCATGTTAAACCAATCTGGTATTCCTAGGATAAATTCCATTTGGTCTTGGTACATAATCCTTTTTTCCTGGCAGTACTGGGGATTGGACCAGGGCCTCCTCACCTATGCTTGGAAAGTACTCTACCACCACGCTATATTCCCAGCTCTGTTTATTTTTTATTTTGGAGAGACAGTCTTGAGAAATTGTCCACGATGGCCTTGAACTTGTGATCCTCTTGCCTCAGCCTCCCAAATAGGGGTGGGATTATAGACATGCACCATTACATCCAGTATAAATCTTTTTTATTTTATTATTTATTTATTTTTTTGTACCAGGAATTGAATCCAGGTGCACTTAATCACTGAGCCACATCCTCAGCCTTTTTTACTTTGAAATAGGGTCTTGAAGTTGCTTAGAGCCTCGCTAAATTGCTGAGGCTGGCTTTGAACTTGAGATCCTCCTGCCTCAGCCTCTGAGGTTGCTGGGATTAGAGGCGTGCACCACCATGCCCAGCATAAAATCATTTTTATACATTGCATGATTTTTTTCTGTTAGTGTCTTGTTGAGCATTTTTATATATACACTCAAGTAGTAGTTTATAGTTTTCATGTTGTTTCTTTGGTTCTGATATTTCATATTAGATTTCTACTGGATGGTGTTGCTCTAATCTGTAATGTAGCTTCTTTCCTGCCCCCAATTAACTGAAACATCCAAAACTCAAAGGGATTACCTTGGCTAGGTCAAGCTGACGAACTTTGCTGGACACATTCTCAGCAAGGTTGCAGGTAAAAGTGATCATTCCAGCCAACTGCTTTGCATCTCCCTCAATCAATTGCAGGTTGGGGCTAGAAACACACATTGTTAGCACACATATTCAAAGGGCAGAAAGTAGGAGTAAGAGATGGAAACATTTTTTTGCAAACGGAGACTGTCTTTTTTTTTTTTTTTTTAACTTCCCCATAACTTTTACCTTAGTTTACACACAGCTTTTTCTCAAAGAGTATTTTACTGTTCTATACTTAATACAAAATTAGTTTTAAAAACTACTAGATTTGCCCCTAAATAGATTAACATCAAACAGATTCTGCCAATTGCTAAGTAGCCTAAAATGTACTAACCAATAATCTGAGAAAATGCTGCGATCAATGAAAAATATCTTTTTGACCAGCAAACATACAATCCCTATAAAAGCAGTGGTTCTCAAATGTGAGCTACACATCAGAATCACTGGAAGCCTTGTTAAAATACATATTCCTGGACCATGCTCTCGGAGTTTCAGATTCAATAAGTTTGGGCTAGGGTCCTAGAATCTGTATCTCTAACAAGTTTTCACCTGTTCCAAGGACTCTCTGATAATCAATAAACTATGTATATACCCTTTGGTAGTTCACTTTATCTTGAGTTAATGCTCTCCACTTCAAACTCAACTGGCAGTTTATAACAGAAAGTTAAGAAAAATGGTAACTTATGCAGTGGACCCTGTTGGAATTCATAATAGCTCTTGCCGTGATGCACAGACTCACCCCATTCGGTGGAGAGTGACCATCTTACTTTCAATGGTATTTTGCTGTTCCAAAAGAGCATCTAGCTCTCTCTCCACCACTTTCTGAAACAAAGAGAAACTGTGTTATCAGGATGGTCAGAAAGAACCTTAAGAGTTACTTAACCCAATTATTTAACTGATAGGTAAATTCCATTTCAAATTTCTTCTTTTCTTCCACTATGCTCTCCTTGGACTTAAACAACTCTGTTTTTGCAGTTACCACACTGCATAATGACTGTTACCTTATGCATATCTTATTCCATCTAGCAAATGAGCACTACAATGGAAGGAAATTAACTTTTATTCAATATTATTAGGACACTGCCTCACATGGTTAAACAAGATTTCCAAAATCTTACACACAAAAATCTTTTCTTGGCACATAGTTAAATAGCCAGAAAAGATAAATACAAGTTTATCTCAGTCAGGCCATTTACTGTGCTACCTCAATTTATATAAACTTATATATCAGTTTTTTCATCTATAAAATAGGACTATCAATACATTCTCCGTCAAACTGTTGGGCAAATCAGACAGGATAACACACAAAGTGCTTAACATGGTCAGTAGTATACAGTTTAACAACAGCCTTTAATATTAGCTCTACATTTTAACAACCCAGTAGAATTTAGAGGGACACTTCTCCCCAACAATCAACAAATACAGAACTAATATTGTTATGTCTCTAAGATCTCCTTAATTTTTTCCCCAAAGTATTGGTTAACTCAATGAATGCAAGCTTTGGAATGTTAAGAGCACTTAATTTTAAAATATATCTTGTTGAAAAAAGCATTAGAAATTGCTAGAGTTGGTACAAGTTAATATTTGAAAATATTTGAAGATATCCAGGACTTCCCTTCCCCAGGCTCAAACTGACTTTTTTTTTTTTTTTAGTTGTTAAACCTTTATTTTATTTGTTTATCCATAGTGCTGAACCCAGTGCCTCACACATGCCAGGCAAGTGCGCAACTGCTGAGCCACAACCCCAGCCCCTGAAACTGACTTTTGTGCTCAACCTTACTTACAAGTTTGGTTTAAGAAAAACACCTGCTAGAATTTTAGATCAGAGATTAGATTTCTTTTTTTCTGTCAAGAAACCAAATGATATTGGGAAGTGAACTGACAGCATTAAGTTGTCACAGAAAAGTGAAGGAGAATGGCAGGAGACAGAACATTATCAACTAAAAAGAACCTTAGTCCACACCCTCATTTGCTAGAGCATCAGAGATATAAGAGATGAAACAACTTGTCCAAGTCTAGACAGTTGTGACTGAGCCTCAAAAGTTTACAGGTGTGTGCTCACTAATCTGAGACGGTGACACATGGCTATAGTCCCAGCTATTTGGGAGGCTGAGGCATGTGATATTATTATTATTTTGCTGTGCTGAGCTCTTGAACCCAGGGCCTGGGCATACTATACTATATAAGCACTCTGAGCTACAACCCCGACCCAGGATCATGTGAATTTGAAGTCCGCCTGGGGTAACTGTGAGACCCAATCTAAAGAAAAAAAAAAAAAGAAAGAAAGAAAGAAAGAAAAAAAAAAATCCAAACTCCTAATGAGCTGTGCATTTAACTGAAATGCTAAAATTACACTTCTAAATCATTCTGTAGGAGAGGAAGTTTTAAAACTCCACAAGTTAATTTGCAATGACTTCTCGCTTAAATGAGATAACAGGTGGTGTTTCACAATTTTTTAATTGCTAGCTAATGCAATTCCTATTATGAGAACCAAAAAACGATTTGGCATATACTCTCATTCTAACTTTACCCCGGTGGAAAAACACTACAGTGGCTCTGGGCCAGGGAAATCAACGAGGTGGGTCACGGGAAGGGAACACCCATCTATCAGGAAACAAAACACGTTTGAGGGCATCCGAACGAAGGAATAGACTCGACAGTTTCCCTAAATGCCCAATTACACTAATTTGGGTAGGTGCTTTGTTGTTGTTCCCCCAGCAAGGAAAGAGCTTCCCACAGCCCGGTTTTCCGCAAACCTATGGCTCTTATGCCCACTACCCCTGGATTCTCCCGGAAAAAGAGGAGGCTTAGCCCCCCACCTCCTCGTCGCAAAGCCGTTCGTACACAGTCTCCAGCTCCTGCAGCTCTGTCAGGGAGCGAATGAGCTCGGTGGAGATTTCGGAGCAGTGACTTCCTCCCACCCCCTCCGACGGCGGCGGGTCCCCTGACAACTTCTGAGAGGAATCGACGTCTGCCATCTTGGTCCCCGTTTGATGCTTCCGGGTCCTTAAGGTCCCGTCCTCGTTGGCGCGCGGGGCCTTTGGGGCTGCCTACAGAAGTGCCCGACTAAATCCTGATTTTTTTTAGACTACTTAAAAGAAATTTATTAGTTTTCTCTTCTACTGAAAGTTACAGTCGTATGATGTGTTTAAATAATTTTAAATGCCATGTGGAAGCAAGACGAAAGTATTTTAAAGAGCCTATCCTAAAGATAGATTCTTCAGGCGCGGGTTGGGTACCTTTTTCCGCCGCGCGCTGCCGGAAGGTCCCAGTCTTGAGGCTAATGGCGGACGCCGGCGGATTGGTGATGGCCTTGGCTTAGGCCTTCAAGGGACTTAGTATCCATCGAATACCTGCGCCATCCTTCCCTCCGTAGGGTAAAGAAGTGGCCTCACGACTTCCCTGGCCCTGGGTAATTGAAGAGCGACCACGTACAGGGTTCCCCGACACTTTGGCGGGAGTCTCGGACAGTCTAGGCCTCAGTGGTTTGGGCAGGGGACCGGGAGTGTTAGGGGAATGCCTGGGCTGCGAAAACGACTTCTTGGGATCTTCTGATTTAGTCCGGAGTGGGAACGACTGCCGGCTCATAATAAGGCTTGTAGAAATTTTCTCCTTTGAGACTCGAGAGATTTGAGAAGGAGCGGCACGTCACCCGCCCTCTGGAGAGTAGATGGCACCTACGAAGGCTAAGCTTGTTAAAAGCATAAATAATGGAAACAGTCGTTGGAACTAGTTCTCTGGTTTTAGTGCGTTTTGGTAGTTAGGCAACTTGTTTCGTCCTCTCAGCCTGTTTGTCGTGTGCAAAATGAGGGACTATAGTCAGTATCTTGGAGACTTGGGAGCCCAAATGCGGCGATGTTCCCTTGAAACGCGGAGGAGGATGGAGCGAGCCACCACACTGGCTTCTTTTAGTGATCGCAGAGAGGAGATAGGCATGGGGAGGGTTGCTGAGCTTCCCAGGTTTGGGCCGTTAATGTTTCCTGTTATGTAGTTCCTGTACTACTGGGCTGATCTGCCTCCAGAAAGTGCCTTCCTCGGTTACCCAAGATGAAAATGTAGTTGGAGAACTTCGATCCAACTACGTTTGTAATGGATGGCATCTGTTAAAAGGAAATGGGGGAAATTGGCTAGATTCCCCTGATCAGCTACAAAGAAAGCAAGCAAGCCTGGCGGGAGCTGCTCAGGGTTTCAGAAGTGGTTCGTGGTAGTCTTCTCTTTTTCTTTTCCTGTTATCCTGGAAGAACATTATATTTCTTTAGGAAGATTTATCTCTCAGTACCCATTTCTAATCTGGAGGATTGAGCTTGTCACCTTGCTTTTGTGCAGCCCAGAAATACAAGGACGCTTAGTATTATGGTTTAACAACAAAAACAAATTTATATTAAACACCAATGTCTGGATTTCTAAAGACCCCTTGCTTTTGCTTATAAATAATTACATAGGGGAAAGGTAATTCAGTTTATTTTTTTAGTGATCTCCATGCATGCGTGTAGTTTTAGGTAATTCTGTGTGGCAGAGATACCTCAGTTTGTGCCATTTTCAGTGTCATCTGCTGAGAAGGAATCCCTTCTTTATAACTATATCACTTTAGGGAGGCCTACTTCTGGTGTTGCAGGAATTCAATTTGCTTTCAGTGTTTGATGGTGATTAGGTTCAGATGTTAAATTATAACTTCTCATCAGGCTGGGGATGTAGCTCAGTGGTAGCATGTTTGTTTGGCTGTTAATGTTTCCTTTTATATAGTTAGTATGGGTTCCATCCCCAAATCACCACCATTACCCACACATACACACACACACACAAACACAAAAGGGAATGCTTCTCATGTATAGAGCTATGTAAGAGATGAAAATGAAAACTACACCAAGACACCAATTTTCATCTCTTAGATTAGCAAAGGTTGAAATGTTAACATCACTTTGGCCAATTAAGGGGGAAGATGAACTCATGTGTTGCTGGACTAGTAAATTGGTTGGGTCTATTTGGAAAGGCAGTTTGGTAGTATCTATCAAAATTTCATATGTATGAACCTTTCAATCTATGACTTTTAGGAATTAATCTTAGGGATGTACTCATGCATAAATGAAACATGAAGTATTTTCTGTGTGGCAGTGATTGTAATAGTTAAGAGGTTGAAACAAGCTCAATGTTAATTAGTGGAGTATTGGCTAAATGAATTATAACCATTAAATGGAATACTTGCCACTATCAGATAAAAATGAGAAAGCCCTTTATTGCTATCTCAAAGTAGTTAAATAATAAGAAATCAGTTGTACTATAGTGTGAGTATATAAAATATAGTTCTCAACCTTATGTTAATCAAGAGAAGGTAGAACAGTATAAATATATCTGTATATATGGAAGGATACAATATAATTTGATAAAATTGATTCCCCCAGGGAGAACTGGATGATTAGGGAATGGATTAGAGGGAGTTTTTTGCTGTGCTTTTTGAATTTAACCATTTGAATGTAAGCCTATTAGAATACAATTAAACATAGACCTACATAAACATTGACAAAAAAGTAAACAAAGTTGCATTGATGGAATATATCCCAGCTTCCTCCCTTTCACCACTTGGCTTTATGATCTTAGGCAGTTGATTTAATTTCTGAGCCCCAGTGTCCTTATCTATAAAGTTAGTATAAAACTGCATACTTTTTAGGATTCTTCTGAGATTGCAAGTGAAGTATATAGTGGTGCCTGGTATGTAGAAGGCACTCTTAATTACCAGTGTTGTTTTTTAATAGGCCTTATTCTACTCGTTCTGCTACCTTCAATCAGAAATTCCTGTACAAAAATATCTGTTAAAATAATAATTTCCCAGCTACTTTTTTGTTTTTATGTGTCCTTAGCTTGCTTTGACTTGACTGTTGGTATTACCAAGTCCTAGAGTACTGAGTGGCTTAGTTTTGTTGCCATCATGTTCCTGTACAATTTGACCTTGCAGCGAGCCACTGGCATCAGCTTTGCCATTCATGGCAATTTCTCTGGTAAGTTCTCCAGCCAGTTACTATTTTTGTGAATTGAAACGAGTCATTGCATATTTTGCTTATATTTTGTGGAGGAAATGTTTTCCATTTATAAGAAGGTAATTATTGGTAAATGTGAACAATCCAAATGTGGCTTGTAATCCATGAGATTTCTATTAAATTGAAGTATATCATTTGTTACTTAATTCCAGACGGATTTCTTAGCTCTGTGCATGATGATTTTTCCAGAAGTGCACATTTCTTGTGCTATTTACTTGGTGCCAGGTTAATTGTATTTTGCTGTAAGATATAACAAGATGTGTAAGTCTTGATCCTAAATTTGATATCAGATTGGATAAAAAGAATGTCTAACTGGGCGCAGTGGCACACGCCTATAATCTCAGGGTCTTGGGAGGCAGAGGCAGGAGGGTTGCAAGCTCAAAGCCAGCCTCAGCAATTTAGGTCTCACTCATCCCGTCTCTAATAAAAACATAAAAAAAAGGACTGGGGACGTGGCTCCATGGTTAAGTGCCCCTGATTCAATCCTGGTTCCCCCCCCCCCCCCCAAAAAAAAATGTCTAAAGGTGTTACCAGAGAGAATAGTTAATTCAAAAGTTTTTTTTATTCTTACTTTTTAAAGGAAGGTTGTACCTTATCTTGGTATATTAAAATTTTTGTGTAAGAGAAGGGGAAGTGCAATTTAGATAGAAATTGCTACGTGTGTAGAAACAACATTTACTGATGTTTTGTTTTTGGTACTGGGGATTGAACCCATGGGTGCTTTACCATGGAGCCACATCCCCAGCGTTTTTTACTTTTTTGAGACAGGGTCTGGCTATAAGTTGCTAAGGGCCTTTGCTGTGTTTTTGAGGCTGGCCTAAACTTAAAACAATCTTCCTGTCCTTAGCTTCCCAAGTTGCTGGGATTGTAGACATGTGCCACTGTACCCAGCTCATTTGCTGATGTTACTCACAACCTAAATTGTGTCACACATAGTGAGCTGAACTCTTGGGGGATAATTTTGGAGAGATAAATTAAAAACAGATTGTGTGGGGAAAAAAGTCTTTTTTTTTTTTCTTTTTTACCAGGAAATGAACCCAGGGGCACTTAGCCACTGAGCTGCATCCCCAACCTTTTTTAGTTTTTTTTTTTTTGAGGTAGGTTCTTTTGCTGAGGCTGGCCTTGAACATCCCTGCCTCAGCCTCCCAAGTTGTGGGGATTATAGTTGTATGCCACCACTCCTGGCCAATTGTGTGAAATTTTGAATATCAGATTTAAAAAAAGAAATATCAGATAGCAGAATTACAGAAAATAAGCTACTAATATGTATAAAAATAAAACCTTGCCATTGTAGATTTGAACTTTTTTTTTTTTTTTTTGGTACTGGGCACTTGAACCACTGAGCTACAACCCTAGGCCCCCCCTTTTTTTGAGATGGGGAGTGGGGGGCTTACTAAATTGCTTAAGGCCTCACAGATTGCTGAGGCTGGCTTTGAACTTGGAATCCTGCCTCAGCCTCCCGAGTGGCTGGGATCAAGGATGTGTATGCAACTATACCCAGCTTACATTTGAACATTTGTAAGTTAATTCATAAGTAATGCAGGAAGTTCATGAGTGTGTAGACAATTTTTTGAGATTCAAGTTCTTAAAGTAACTTGTGGCTGGACTTGGTGGTACACACCACTGTAATCCCAGTGACTTGGGAGGCTGAGTCAAAAGGATCACAAGTTTGAGGCCAATCTCAGCAGCTTAGCAAGACTTTGTCTCAGAATAAAAAATAGAAAGACTCAGAGTGTAGCTCAGTAGTAAGGCACTTTGGGGATCAATCCCCAGTACCAAACAAAAAATAAAACAAAAACAGTGGGCCCCCCAACTTGTTTAATTTATCTTCAGTGGCATTTCGATTTAGCTAGGTTGTTATTGGGCTATCTCTGGTTGTTTATGATCTTTAATTTTTGGTGATCTAGGAACCAAACAACAGGAAATTGTTGTTTCTCGTGGGAAGATCTTGGAGCTACTTCGCCCAGACCCTAACACTGGAAAAGTACATACCCTCCTCACTGTGGAAGTATTTGGTGTTATCCGGTCACTCATGGCCTTTAGGTTGACAGGTGGCACCAAGGACTACATTGTAGTTGGCAGTGACTCAGGTCGGATTGTTATCTTGGAATACCAGCCATCTAAGAATATGTTTGAGAAAATTCACCAAGAAACTTTTGGCAAAAGTGGATGTCGCCGAATTGTTCCTGGCCAGTTTTTAGCTGTGGATCCCAAAGGGCGAGCTGTTATGATTAGTGAGTGACTTGCTTTATTTACTCAAAAGAGTGCATCTTTTGATTCTTATAAATGCTCAGTTTAGGATAATGATGCTGTGATCTTGGCAGTGTGCCAGTCAAGTTGTTTAACCTGGGTGAAGTTGGGCATTTTATTTGAATTCAGTTACATTTCCCTTTTTTTAAGTTGTTATTTCCTTTTAAAATGATAGGAAAAGTCTTAAGGTACCTATTTTACTTCTCACCTGTTGGTAATAGTTGTTTTTCAATTTATTTGTGGCAAAGACTGTAAAGAAATCTTACATGTTTTTAGAAAGTGAATATGGTTGCTTTCCTCATCAGCCTGAAGTGATGATTCACATTCATGTCTCTTCTCTGATAAATTTTTGAAGGAAATTCTGTGTATCTGATCAGGCATCTAGAGGGCAACCCTCTCTGAGCAGTCACAAAAATCATGAGGTCTAATTTTAAAAAAATGATTTTGTTATTATTTAGTTTCCCAGTATCCTTAAATATAGGGCATATTTTTGAAGAGTTATTCAGATATTAAGATTCCCTTAGGAAGGGATGCAGAATCTTGAGTTACTATACTTGTTGACTTAATGCTGGCTGTTAAAAAGTAATCATGGTGTGAATTGAGCTGTTGTGTGACTCATTATGTGGAAATCTGGTATGTTTTGTCTCCTTGAACTGTAGGTGCCATTGAGAAACAGAAGTTGGTATATATCTTGAACAGAGATGCTGCAGCCCGACTTACCATTTCATCTCCCTTGGAGGCTCACAAAGCAAACACTTTAGTATATCATGTGGTTGGAGTAGATGTAGGATTTGAAAATCCAATGTTTGCTTGTCTGGAAATGGATTATGAGGTAATGAGGACTGTGTTTTTCTCTTTGTCTTCTTTGAATTTCTTCCAGTCTCCTCATTGTCTTCCTACAATTGTTTTGTTTATTCACATTGTAAATCTGTCTTGCTAGCAGATATCCATATTCCAAATACCTTACTGAAATTCTCTGGAAGGTTTCAGAGCTTAACCAGTTGACTGTATACATAGTAGCCTTTGCTCTGATTTAAACAATCTCCCTATGGGCTAAAGTATTTGTTGGGGAAAGCTGGATGAAAAAGGTGAATCCCTGTTTGGGATATTTTTCCCAAAGGAAGATGGTGAAAGGCAGAGCATATCCATCTTTGCCTTGAATGGAAGGTAGACATAGAGACCCAGAATTTGGAGATATGGGTCCTTGTTCTAGCTCTATCATTATATAGTAGTGTGAACTTTGTAACCGTGGCCCTCTGTTTTCTCATGTAAAATGAGGAGATCTAATGTCTTTTCCTAGTCTACGTACAAATTCTTTGGTTTTATGATTCTAATTGATTGGTTTTATGCTACTGTACTTCTCTGTAGGAAGCAGACAATGATCCAACAGGGGAAGCAGCAGCAAATACTCAGCAGACACTTACTTTCTATGAACTAGACCTTGGTTTAAATCATGTGGTCCGAAAATACAGTGAACCTTTGGAGGAACATGGCAACTTCCTTATAACAGGTACTTTTCTTGCAGAGCTGCTCTGTCCCTTTTATTTGATCCATTTGATGCCCAAACTTAGGTTTGAAAAGTAATTTATTTGTAGTAAACTTGAGTACCTTTTCTATGTTTCATTGAGGGTAGAAATTAGTACAGTGATAAAAAGAAAAAGTATTGTTGGAGAGAAGTATCTAGCTCCTTAGTAGCTTTCATAATCTAATGGGAGTGGGGAGGAAAGGACACAGCTTGAAATATTGATTACTACTAGTTGCTATGATAATTTGATTGTAGTCAGTTTTCCTTTTCACCCAAACGTATTTTGAAAGGACAGATAAAATGAACAAACTCAATAAGGCAAAGCTCTATGTCTGAATTTGAAAACTAAAATGCATAGGAAGATTTTGAAAACTAAAATCAGTTACAAAACTGATCCAAAAAAAGAAAAGACTAACATCCATTAATAAAATTAGAGCTATTGTCAGGAATATTTCCTTTAAAAAATTTCAGGGAACTCTTAGTACCTTGTAGAAAGTTATATATTTCTACTTTTATCACTTGCTGTAGCATATTACCACATCTTTCACTTATGAGAACTTTGTTGTTGTTGTTTTTTTTGGTGCTGGGGGTTGAACCCAGAAACCCAGTACCTCTAGCATGCCAGGCAAACACTCTACCACTGAGCTATACCCCAAGCTCCATTCAACAAGTTTTTATTGAGCTTAATCAGTCAGTATATGCCAAGTCAGATTACTGGGTCCTGGGACTGTAGTGGTGAAAATTGGATGTGGTATTTCCCTTCCTACAGGATTGAGTCTAGTGGTAAATAAAACATCAACAACAAAAAATTGCCAGATTTTGTGCCTATTATCATGATAACGTAGAGGAGTGGGTCCCTGACCTAGGGAATGGGAGGGAATGTGTAAGAGAAAGCTTTCTGAAGAACTTGAGCTAAGACCTGAAGAGTAGGTCTGAACTGAGATCTGAGGGAGTTTCTGTTGCAGCATTCACCAAGAATACACTTTAAGAATGGAAAGCTTGGGGCTGGGGATGTGGCTCAAGTGGTAGCGCGCTTGCCTGGCATGCGTGCGGCCCGGGTTCGATCCTCAGCACCACATACAAACAAAGATGTTGTGTCCGCCGAAAACTAAAAAAATAAATATTAAAATTCTCTCTCTCTCTCTCTCTTAAAAAAAAAAAAAAAAAGAATGGAAAGCTTATTGGGATTGGGTTATTAGAGTTAAAGGGCTGGGAGAGGGATAATCGTGAAGTGGTATTTTCTGAAGTATTTCAAGCAGGGGAATAATATTTCAAGCTCAGGAGGACATCTAATAAAGATGGACAGTTTAGAAAGATAACTGCTTACATTTTGCCTAATAGAATAGAGGATATTAACACTGTAAGCCTGAAAACTGACGAGGGAGTTCTTTCACTAACAGATATTAGCAGCATGAGAGCTACTAAGGAGGTAGAATCAGTAAGGCTGTGAAAGGGAAGAGAACTACAGGATGACACCCAGGTTTCTGGAATCGTCTGTTGTTCAGTGGTGGCAATCTCAGGTAGAGAACCCAGGAGGTGAAATAGGTTTGGGCAGGAAATTAAGTTTATTTATGAGCATGCTGTACTTTTGAAGTACTGTGGGATTTCCATATCCAGTAGTTAATTATATTATAGATCTGAATATGAGTACTGAATTCTAGGTTTGAATATAGAAATTTAGATGCATTATTAAGGCTAAGATCAACCAAATCTTTCACATAAACACAAACTGCTCCATCCTTATCTAGTATGTTCATAAGGGAGAAACTCTTGGAACGTTTCTCTGCTTCAGGTATACTGTCATCATCAAGCTGTGAAGGAGAGAAACAGTTGAAAGTGAAAGTAATTCATGGGTAAATCAAATAACTGCTAAGTTTTATTTTTTTCTTGACAGTTCCAGGAGGATCAGATGGTCCAAGTGGAGTGTTGATCTGCTCTGAAAACTATATCACCTACAAGAACTTTGGTGACCAACCGGATATACGGTGTCCAATTCCCAGGAGACGGGTAAGGCCTTTGTTTACCATAAGAAGAAAGATTATTTGTGAAATGAATTCAGCTTTTAAGACTGCAGTGTAGTCTCTTAGTTTATCTCCTATCAAGTTTTAAGTTTTTTTTTTTTTTAATATTTTTAGTTGGACATGATATCTTTATTTATTTTTATGTGGTGCTGAGGATCGAACTCAGGGGCTTGCACATTCTAGGCGAGTGCTCTACTGCTAAGCCACAATCCCAGCCCTTGTAAATGTTATTTTTAATAAAGCTGGTAACAAGTTTCAGTAAAAGCAAAATATTATTTGAAGGTTAGGAAAAAATTAAATGTTTATTTCAGAGGAATCTGTAGGTAATTGTAAATTTGAAATTCCTGAAAATTTCTAGTTTGAAAAATCCAAACATTTGTTGGAAATAGATTATCTTTTATTCTGTTTCTGTTCCCCCCCCCGCCCCAACATTTTATTTTGAAAAACTCCCAACATATAGAATATTTTAAAACAATAGAACAACCAGGTGCAGTAGCATATGCCTGTAATCCCAATGACTTCTGAGGTGTTGCAAGCCAGCCTCCTAAATAACTTAATGAGGCCCTGTCTCAGAAGAAAAATAAATAAAGAGGGCTTGGGATACGACCCAATGTTAAGTGCCCATGGGTTTAATGTACCGAAAAACCAAAAAACAAAACACAAAACAAAAACCAAAAACAGTGAATTCCCATATGTCCTTCATTAGATTCACTAATTACTAATACCTTAACTACATTTACCTTTTCTTATGATATGTACACTTTTTCCAGGCTAACCTATTTGAAAATAAGTTGCAGGTGTCATGACAATTAATTCCAAATATAGTCTTCGAGGATGTGTCTTCTGAAAACAGACATTGTCTTATATAACCACAGTGCTAATATCACATCCAAGAAATTTTAATATTTTCGTGTAATACAGTTAGCTTAGATATAGTACATATTCAGATTTCCTTTGTTCTAAAATGTCCCCTTCATAATTTGCCTTTACTCTTTTTAAACTTAGGACATTTTCTCTCACCTTTGTTTTGGTTTTTTTATGATAATTACATTTTTGTGAATCTTGGCTAATTTTCTTTTTGTTATTTTTTTATTTATATATGACATCGGAATGTATTACAATTCTTATTACACAATTTTTCATATTTCTGGTTGTATGCAAAGTATATTCACAGCAATTTGTGTCTTCATACCTGTTCTTTGGATAATAATGATCCTCACATTCCACCATCATTAATAACCTCATGCCCCCTCCATTCCCCTCCAGCCCCTCTGCCCTACCTAGAGTGCATTTATTCCTTCCATGCTCCCTCTCCCTATCCCACTATCCCACTATGAATCAGCTTCCTTATATCAAAGAAAACATTCAGCATTTGGTTTTTTGGGGTTGGCTAACTTCACTTAGCATTATCTTCTCTAATTCCATCCATTTACTTGCTAATGCCATGATTTTATTCTCTTTTATTGCTGAGTAATATTCCATTGTGTATATATACCACATTTTTTTTTTTTTTTATCCATTCTTCTACTGAAGGGCATCTAGGTTGGTTCCACAGTTTAGCTATTGCGAATTGTGCTGCTATAAACATTGACGTGTAGTTAAGTCCTTTGGGTATAGACCAAGGAGAGGGATAGCTGGGTCAAATGGTGGTTCCATTCCCAGTTTTCAAAGGAATCTTCATACTGCTTTCCATATTGGCTGCACCAATTTGCAGTCCCACCAGCAGTCTATGAGTGTACCTTTTCCCCCCCATCCTCACCAACACTTACTGTTGTTTGTCTTCATAATAGCGGCCATTTTGACTGGAATGAGATGAAATCTTAGAGTGGTTTTGATTTGCATTTCTCTAACTGCTGGTGATGATGAACATTTTTTCATATATTTGATGACTGATTGTATATCCTCTTCTGAGGAGTGTCTGTTCAGGTCCTTGGTCCATTTATTGATTTGGTTATTTGTTTTTTTGGTGCTTAGCTATTTGAGTTCTTTATATACCCTAGAGATTAGTGCTGTATCTGATGTGTGAGGGGTAAAAATTTGCTCCCAAGATGTAGGCTCTCTATTCACCTCACAGATTGTTTCTTTTGCTAAGAACTTTTTAGTTTGAGTCCATTTCATTTATTGATTGTTGATTTTAATTCTTGCACCACAGGAGTCTTACTAAGGAAGTTGGGGCCTAATCTCACATGATGGAGATTAGGGTACTTTTTCTTCTATAAGGGATACACATAGGAAAAGAAGAACTCAAATTGGCTAATTTTTCTTAAAGTTTGTCCCTTATTCTATTTTTTTAAATGATTATATTCAGGCTAATATTTTTGCTAGGGTTATTATATATATGGTGATGTTTATTTCTCACTGTGTCACATTATGCTTAAATAATATTGGATTGTCTCATTGTTCATGCCAAATTGATCACTTAATTAAGGTGGTATCCACCCACTCTCTTCCTAACGGTACCTTTTTTTTCCTGTAATTAATATGGAATCTGGTGGTGGTCTTTGAGATCTTTTCCCTGTGGGGAAAACCCAGGGTGCTCTACCACTCAGCTACAGCCCCAGTTCTTTTTATTTTTAATGTCGAGACAGGGTCTTGCTAAGTTGCTGGAGTTTTGATCTTGAACTTATGATCTTTTCAATCCTCCTTCCTCAACCTTTTTATCTTTTCATCCTGTGGTTTTGTTATTGATCTTTGTCCTGGATCAGTTATTAAATTCTCTCTCCTTACCCCTGAAAAGAAATTTAATCTTCATCAGTCATGGAAAGTTAGTTGCTCTTACATTTAGTGAGCACCTGCCTATCTCGGACACTATACTTGCTTTGAGGCAACAAAGAAGTGTAAAACTTCACAAAGAGTTTATTCTAAGAAATACAAAATGTTGGAGACATAAATAAAGCAAATCAAAACAAAAAACCCAGCTGTGCATGGGGTCATAGGCCTATAATCCTAGCTACCTGGGAGGCTCAGGCTGGAGGACTGTAAGTTTGAGACCAACCTCAGCAACTTAGCCACACTTGGTAAGAGTGGGGTGCTGAGTTCCAAAAATAAGAAGTAGCCATTTCTAACGTATTGTGTGCTTGACTTTGCTAGAATGACCTGGATGACCCTGAAAGAGGAATGATTTTCGTTTGTTCTGCCACCCATAAGACCAAATCAATGTTCTTCTTTTTGGCCCAAACTGAGCAGGGTGATATCTTCAAGATCACTTTGGAAACAGATGAAGATATGGTGAGTAGACCATTGATAGAGGGGGGAAAATGAAACAAAACAATAAATACACTTGTAATTTTTTTGATGAAAGTTTGTACATTTTATTTTAATATAATTAAATATTTTAATTTAATGTAATTACATTAAAAAATCCTATGTATATATATTTAAGGTTTATAAAGCTTTACAAACCATTTATTCATTGTAGCTGCTCTCTTGAAATGAGGTGGGTAAGATAGTTAATATTTTACAAGTTAGAAAGTTGGAAATTTAGGATACCTTAGGCTTGTATCTGAATGTTTTCCTACTCTAGTTAGTAAGTACCTGGTCTAGTGTGTAATGAGATTGGGCAGTGTCACTTTAAAAAAAAAATCATGGCTGGCTTTTGAGCTGTAGCTTGTTCATTCCTGGTTAGATACTGGGGACGGTATTTTATTTGCTACTCAGCTTATGCTGTTTTATAGTAGTATTGGACTTCTATGCCAAACTTCACTTGCCTATACACTAGAATCTTTTCTTTTCACTCCAGGTAACTGAGATCCGGCTGAAATATTTTGATACTGTGCCTGTTGCTGCTGCCATGTGTGTGTTGAAAACAGGCTTCCTTTTTGTAGCATCAGAATTTGGAAACCAGTGAGTAATCCTTTTATTAACTTGGTTTGCCTTGGTTACTATAAAAATTGGCAGGAGGGAGGTGTATTTCAAGGTTGTGGAGCTTTTCACAAGAGTATTTTTATTTTATTTGGTTTTATTAGAATATTTGAGGGTTTTGTGTGTGTGTGTGTGTGTGTGTGTGCAAGGGATTGAACCCCAGAGTGTGTAACTACTGTGTGTAGATCCACATCCCCTGCCTTTTTTCATTTTTTATTTTGAGATAGGGTCTCGGTAAGTTACAGGGGCTGACTTTGAACTTTTGATCCTCCTGCCGCAGCCTCCTGAGCCTCTGGGATTACAGTTGTGCACCACCACACCTAAGGATTGCCCTCCTTTCCTCTTTACATTTATTCTGTTTGCTTCTTTACTTTGATGGCTTCAATCAGTACTTAACCAATGTCTACAGAAATATCTGTAAAAGTCACATCTTTTCTGAGCTTTTTGTTGTGTATTACATTGAATATTTATTGAATTACTTAACTAAGTAAGGGATTTTGTTGGGGAGAGTACTAGAGATTGAACTCAGGGGTGCTTTACCATTGAGCTCTATCCCTAATCCTTTTAATGTTTTATTTTGAGTCATGGGCTCACTGTTACTGAGGGTTTAACCTTTCATTTGGAATTCTTTTTCTTTTTTAAGAATTTAAACTTTATTTATGTTTATGTGGTGCTGAGGATCAAATCCAGGGCCTTACCCATGCCAGGCAAGCTCACTTCCACTAAGCTTTAACCCTAGCCCCCTCATTTGGATATTTTTGATCTGTTGGTTGACTCTAAAGATGCAGGGAACCCATGGATGGAGGGGTTAACTGTACCATTTCACTTTTCACATTTGTCCTGTTAATGTTTTCATCCATTTCCAAGTTTTTACTTTTATATATATATATATATATATATATATATATATATATGTATTTTAGCTGTAGATGGACACAATATCTTTATTTTATTTATTTGTGGTGCTGAGATTGAACCCAGTGCCTCGCACATGCTAGGCAAGTGCTCTACCACTGAGCCACAACTCCAGCCCAAGGTTTTACTTTTTGTGCAAGAAATATTTATTGTAGAAGTGAGGATGAGTATACAAACATTGCTTTTAATCCTTTAATCCACAGATAACATTTTTCTATATCCTCTGTGTGTGTTCAATTTAGATATTTTTACATAATGTCACCATGTATTATGTACCATTTTATAGCTTTTTCCCTGTCCCCTGGTGGTACTGAGGATTGAACCAGGGCCTTGCAAATGCAGGCAAGCTTTCTACCACTGGACTAACTACATCCTCAGGCATTTTTATTTTGAGACAGAGTCTTGCTGAGTTGCCCAAGCTGGGCTCAAATTTGAAATCCTCCTGACTCATGAGTAGCTTGGATTATAAGTGTGCACATCATGTCCAGCTAATCATTTTTAATTGTTCAAATTCACTGATATTAATTTTATTTTATAATGCGGTGCAACCTTTATTTTCTTTCCAACATTTTCTTATCACCCAAGACAGAAATTCTGTGCCTGTTAACCAATAAGTTCATGTTCCCCTTCTTCCAACCCCTGGTAACTTTTTTTTTTTTTTTTAGTTGTAGATGGACACAATACCTTTATTTTATTTATTTATTTTTTTATATGGTAATGAGGATTGAACCCTCATGCTAGGCAAGCGCTCTACCACTGAGCCACAACCGCAGCCCTCTTATTGGGTTTTGCAGGTATTTAATAAGAATACTTCTGCCAAGCACTTAAGTATTTGGTGATGTGGGGGATTACTAGGGATTAAACCCAGAGCCATTTTATGACTGAGCTACATCCCCAACCCCTTTTGTTTTTTATTTTTGAGACAGGGTTGCTTAGAGCCTCGTTAAATTGCTGAGGCTGGCCTCAAACTCTCAATCTTTCTGCCTCAGCCTCCCCAGCTCTGGAATTATAGGTGCACACCACCTCACCCAGCTAGCGCTAAGTATTTTTGTGTTGTAACCATTTAGTAAATATTGATTATTACCATACCTGTTAATTTATTCTAGTAATGTGGAAAGTTTTGGAAAATGATTAAAAAAGCAAATAACTCACTATTGTATTTATCCCAGAACAGTTTAACATTTTGCTATATTTATTTGCATATTTTTGATTTAATTTTAAAGAATGGTCTCATTCTTTTTTCACTTAAAGTTTTCATTTTTTGTATATTACAGAAATTTTCTTAACAGGAGAGAATAGTATAATGAACCTATTGTGCCCATCACTCAGTTTCAGCCCAGATTCTTGACCAGTCTTGTTTTATTTATACCTTGGGGAAATTCTATTCTTTAGCTTTGAAATGAATTCCAGATAGCATACTTTAACATCACACCTGAGGCTGGGGCTGTAGTTCAGTGGCTGAGCGCTCGCCTCACGTGCATGAGGCCTTGGGTTCGATCCTCAGCACCACATACAAATATAAATAAAGATATTGTGTCCATCTACAACTAAAAAAAATTTCAAAAAAACACATTACACCTACAAGCAATAACAGTAATTTTTTTTTAGTATAATTAAATAGCACTAGCATTATTGTTGATATGATAATCAGACATTGTCTTGAGTCTTTTAACTAAAGTCTTTCTTTGCATCTTCCTAGTTACTTATATCAAATTGCACATCTTGGAGATGATGATGAAGAACCTGAGTTTTCATCTGCTATGCCTCTGGAAGAAGGAGATACATTCTTCTTTCAGCCAAGACCACTCAAAAACCTTGTATTGGTGGATGAACTGGACAGCCTTTCTCCCATTCTATTTTGCCAGGTGTGGGCCTTTCCAGTTACCTCCATGATGCACAGTGCTAGCCAGCTGATTTGAATATCAAGTGTAATAAGTTTAAAGTTTTTCTTAAGTTAAATTAAGGTGTAGTCTAAGAACCATATAACTATGGAATCAATATATAAAGGTGAAGCAGTTAACGATAGTTTTAGGAACTGAAAACTACTAATAAATCTTCGGGGTTTTTTTTTGTTGTTGTTGTTGTTTGTTTGTTTTTGGGTACTGGGGATTGAACTCAGGGTCACTTAACCACTAAGCTACATCCCCAGCCCTTTTTTGTATTGTATTTAGAGACAGGGTCTCACTGAGTTAATTTGGGTCTCGATAAGTTGCTGAGGTGGGCTTTGAACTCCTCATTCTCCTGCCTCAGCCTCCCGAGTTGCTGGGATCATAGTAGTGCGCCACCACTCCCAGCTTTATTTTTTAGTAAATCTTTTTCAGTGTACATATTCAAACTGTATAAAAGGTTTTAAAGTCCTGCCCCTCCAAGTCTTCTCAAACTGGAACTCCATGGAGCCCATTACTATTAGCAACTTCTTGTGGTGGCTTCCAAGTATTTGTCTGCATCTGCAATTATATATATGTTGTGTGGTTACATCTTTTTTGTTTTTGAAGTGAATGGGTTTATGTGCTACACAGTATTTCTGACTTGACCTTTTTTCACATAGAAGTCTGCTTATAGCTGTACATACCTAATTTTAATATAGTTTCTCTTTAAAAGAACTAGACACTGGAATCATTCAGCAACAGGGTTTTGTTTGTATTTTTTGGTGGGGGTCATGGATTGAACCCAGTGGCACTTAATCATTGAATCACATCCTCAAGCCCATTTTTTAAAAAAATATTTTTTTAGTTGTAGTTGGAAACAATATCTTTATTTTATCTTTATGTGGTGCTGAAAATTGAACCCGGTGCCTCACACGTGCTAGGCTAGCGCTCTACTACTGAGCCACAACCTCAGTCCCCCAAGCCCATTTTATCTTTTATTTTGAGACAGGATTTTGCTTAGTTGCTTTGGGCCTTGCTAAGCTGCTGAGGCTGCCTAGAACTTGCAATCCTCCTGCCTCAGCTTCCCAAACCTCTGGGATCACAGGTGTGTGCCATTGTATCCAGCAACTTAGTGACACCCTGTCTCAAAAATTATTTTAAAAAGGGCTGGTTCCTAAAGGTCACATAAACTCCTGCGATCTAGGGCACAACAGGATTGAACTCAGGTTCACTTAACCACTAAGCCACATCCCCAGCCCTTTTTCGTATTTTTACAAATTTTTAATTATATCTTTGAGGAAAAAAGTGAAGAGGCTCAGGATGGAGATTGTGTCTCCCACTACTGACCTCAGGTGTAGCACCTGGGAATCTTACCATGTTGTTGTGCCCTAGATCGCTAGTTTGTGTGACCTTTAGGAACCAGCCCTTTTTAAAAAAATTTTATTTTGAGACAGGGTGTCACTAAGTTGCTTAGGGCCTCAATAAATTGTTAACTGTCCTTGAAATTGGGATCTTTACAACTCAATCTCCTCAGCCACCGGGATTATAGGTGTGTACCACCATACCTGGCCGCCCACTGTTGGAGTTTTAAGTTGTGAAAAGTAATATATATGCCTTTTTTTAAAAAAGGCTTTATAAATAAATAGCAATATGATGCATTTTAAATAGGTGAGCTAGGACCTGGGGGTGTAGTGCCTAGGATACATGAGTCCCTGGGTTTGATTCCCAGTACAGCAAAAAGAAAAAAATACATACTTCTAAGTTATTTATTTTTTCAGAGAACAAAATGATGGTTGTATATGTACTCAGAACCTACATGATCATCTATTACAATAAACTCTCCTGCTGTTCAAAGTTCAGGAATTTTCATTTGAATTGTCCAGTTTGGCAAAACTGTAATACAAATGGTTCACCTGTTTTCACATATTAATCAAGAATCAATTGTACTGGAAAGCAGCCAGATGTCTCGGATATTAATATGAGAACACATGACTTCCCTATGTGGTGGCTGAATACTAGCAGCTATTGGGTGTAGAATTATCTAATAGCTGGTCAGCTACATCAGAGGAATACCTGTAGGTACTATGACTGATTATATCAGTCTGACACCAGGTCTGAAAAATACAATTTTGTTGTGATGGGGATAACATTTCTGAGTATTAACTTTAATAAATGTAGCTTCTATTGGTGACAGTGTTGCATCTTGATTACATTATAGTTTGTTACCTATATTTTTAATTGGAAGAAAACCATTTCAGAATGAAGATTATACTATATTTCACTAAGTGCCAAGTCCCCTCCCTCCCCCCTCTTTTTTTTTAATATTTATATTTTAGTTTTCGGTGGACACAGCATCTTTGTTTGTATGTGTTGTTGAGGATCGAACCCGGGCCGCACGCATGCCAGGCGAGCGCGCTACTGCTTGAGCCACATCCCCAGCCCCTCCCCTTTAAAAAATATTTTTGTCTAGTTGTAGATGGACACAATACCTTTGTTTCATTTATTTATTTTTATGTGGTGCTGAGTAGCAAACCCAGTGCCTCACACATGCTAGGTAAGCACTCTACCACTGAGCTGCAACCCCAGCCCCTGCCAAGTCCCCTTTTTAACTTGTGAATTGATGTAACCCTTTTTTAGTTTTGGAAAAATTTACTGCTTAAAAATAGTTTACTTTTTGGAACATGGGGGCTTTTTTTCTCTATATATTCCGGGGTCAGTAGAAGTTTGTCCCTCTAAGAATGACAATTGTGTTTGAAAACTTAGCATAAGTAGACAATTTTTCCCTTGTTCTCTGCAGATAGCTGATCTGGCCAATGAAGATACTCCACAGTTGTATGTGGCCTGTGGTAGAGGACCTCGGTCATCTCTAAGAGTCTTAAGGCATGGACTTGAGGTAAGATGGCAATTTCTAGATTCTCAGCAGTGTTTGAAGGAAAGCATGGGCAAAGCAGTTTATGGGATTACTTTGATGAAGTCATAAATACATATGATGTTTGTATGGGGGAAAAAATGTTTTTCCATATTTTCCTAAAGTTTAGAGTGTCTACATTACCTAGTTCTTAGACTTGGTAGTAGAGACTAGAAAAACTGCATGGAATTTTTTTCTTCTAGTTTTTATTAAAAGGTTTTGTTTTGTGATTTTTCTTTTGTCTTTGTTGGTACTAGGGATTCAACCCAGGGGCACTGAACCATATCCCCAGCCCTTGTTTATTTTGAGACAGGGTCTTGCTAACTTGCTTAGGGCCTCATTAAGTTGCTGAGGCTGGCTTTGAACTTGAGATCCTCCTGCTTCAGCCTCCCAAACCTGGGATTATAGGCATGCACCACCATGCCTGGCTTTTATTCAGAGTTTTAATTTTGATTTTTTGGGGGGGATTGTGCTGGATTTGAACACTCATCATCAGTGAGCTGCATCGTTAACCCCTGGTATCATTAAATTTATTCCTTGTTACTGTATGCTCTTAAGTTATATTGTTTTTTTATGTTTCTGCAGTATTTCACCAAAGTGAATAGATTAGAATTTTTAAAAATAAGTTATTTATTGATGGATCTTTAGGTGATATGGATTCTGAGAATTAACTTCTCAAATCCCATGTCTTATTGTCCTGGTGTTAATTCTAGCAAGAGCCCTGGAATTGCTCTTGTTTGAAGAAAAATAAACTTTCTTATGACAGTTTGATTTCAGAGCATGTAGTCAGTGAACTACTGCTCTCAAGGGGTCTCCTGCCTTTTATATATTTTTATTGCAATACAACTGAGATAACTTTGGTTTTGACTTCTGGCTCTTTCACTTAATGGCTGTAATTAAGCTTTTGTATCTTCTGTAAAGGGGATTAATAATGGTACTTACTTTAAAGGATTCTTGTGAATTAAATGAGATGATGCATGCAAAGCACTTAGTTTAAGACAGTATCCTATAGAAAATGTTAGCTATTAGCAATGCTATTTCAGGTTTTTGTTTGTTTGTTTGGTAGTGGGTAGTTGAACCCAGGGCCTCATACATGCTAGATGCTAGGAAAGCTCTCTATCACCAATCTAGCCACCCCCCTAACCCCACCCCCACCCCAACCCACCTTTTTTTGTTATTTTGTGACAGAGTCTCATCAAGTTGCTCAAGTTGGCCTTGAACTTGAGATCCTCCTGTCCCAGCTTGCTGAATAGTTGGGATTACAGGCATGCTAAATTTGAAAATCTTTTTTGACTGCCAAAATGTTCATCAGTCCACCATTTTCAATGACCTTGACCCAATTTAGAGCCATATTTCTTGATTACCTACTCACTGTTCACTGAATCCTCGTGAGCCACTGATGAAAACTAGCACTTTCCACAAAAATGGCACATATGCATTAACAGGAATTTTTGTGTATTGTTTAAGAAATTAAGGACTCAATTAAAATTTGTTTTTTAATTTCTTGCCTCTCACACTTTGACTTTATATGCAGATCTTTGTTACATATAAAAATATTTTTAAATTGTTGAACATTGCTTTGTTCCTGTGTCTTTGTTAAGCCTTATTCTATGAATAGATTAGGAACTCAATTGAGTAAGGTGACCTGCCAGTTTTACATTTGGTATTCAGTATAGCATACTTAACATTTTTTATTGGTTATTTTTAGTTATACATGATAGTAGAATCAATTTTGACATACTTCTAAAAGCATGGAATATATCTTGTAATTTAGTCCCCAGTATCTTTCCTTCCTCTTCCCTTCCTCACTCCCCTCTCCCTTCATTCTATTTCTGCCATTTACCACAGTTATTTATTTTTTAAAAATTACTTTCTTGGGGCTGTAGCTGTAGCTCAGTTTTAAAGTACTTGCCTCGCATGTGTGAGGAACCTCAACACCACATAAAAATAAATGAATAAAGATATTATGTCTGTCTACAACCACAATATTTAAAAAATTAATTTCTTGTGGTCATACATGATGGTGAGATTCACTGTCATATTCCTATGTGTACATACATGTATGTACATAGGAAAGTCAGATTTAATCCACTGTTATTCCTTTTCCCATTCTCCCTCCCTTCCTTCATTCCCCTTTGTTACTCCACTGAAATTCTATCCCTGCACCCTTGGGTACTTATTTTTATTGATGATGAAATTCTGAAGTCTACTTTATTGTCTCTGGATCATTTAAAAACAATAAACTTATTTTAGAATGATTTTACTTTTACATATAAATTGCAAGGATATTATAGCCAGTTTCCCCTCTACATCATTTTAGTTTATCTGGGATATTTCATCATGTTTGAGAATGTATATGACATTTGAGTCTATTATGAAAGACAAAACAGTTACTGCCCTAAGGTGGTGATTGATTTCTATGAGGGAGAGATGATTGCCAGATAAGAAGGTAAGGGAATATTTCTCTAAAGAAGTAGTATTTGAATGGGTTCATAGAGAGATGGTATTTGGCCTTATGGGAGCTAGGGAAAGAAAAGAGGTGCTAATTTAGGTGGCCTTGGCCTCTTTCATTCCCAATGGTTATTGCCATTCCAAAGGAAGCATGTTGTTTTGGCTGTAACAACTGTATTCTCTAAGACATTCTGTGACTTTTTGCTAAAGTATGTCATTGGGACTGCTATTTTAGTGGTTTTTCTTTTTTGTACCAGGGATTGAATGAACCCAGTAATGCTTAAACACTGAGCCACATCCCCAGCCCTTTTGTATATTTTATTAAGAGATAGGATCTCGCTAAGCTGCTTATAAGGGGCCTCACTAAATTTCTGAGACTGGTTTTGAACTCGTGATCCTCCTACCTCGACCTCCTGAGTTGCAGGGATTACAGTTGTATACCACTGTGCCCAGCTGACTACTAGCATTTCTAACCTTTTTGACCTTAGATTCTTTTCTTCACTGGATGTTCCCATCCTTTTAATCTAGTGCGCAGTGTGAACACTTCTTTTGCTTTTAGGACCTTATTATCTAGCATTGTAAGCAAGTAGCTGAGTTCCATGCTCACTGGATCTGTATTTGCCTCCTTTCCTGTCAGGTGTCAGAAATGGCTGTTTCTGAGCTACCTGGTAACCCCAATGCTGTCTGGACAGTACGTCGGCACATTGAAGGTAAGCATCCCTTTCTCAGTAGTCAAAATTAGGGCCTGGGAGGAACTGACATAGAAGACTTAAGAGACTTCATTTATAATATTTCTATATATAATCTCATTTAGTATCTTATACCAGAAACTTTTGGCCCAATACCATATTTTTGAAGCTCTTTCAATCAGTTTGCCTTCATCTACTACTACTGTTTGTGCAAGTGGGTAAGGGGACGTAGGGCAGCTGTTGGTTTTAGTTATGTAAACATTTTAGTATCATAGTTTTCATGAGTTTTTTTTTTTTTTTTTTTATAAAGGCATTGGTTCCATCTCTATAAGAGGTGTGAGTTGAGGAAAAGTTGTTGCTTATTAATTTTTCGTCAGCTGTGCTATCTTATTGTGCTGAAACCACAGTGAAATTCAAGGTGGTATTCTAGAAATTGAGATATTTGGGGAAGTTATTAGTTGGTTAGTTCTACTTGTGCTTAAGGAAAGCAAAGATTGGTTGATTAAAATCAGAACATTAGAGTGAGTGGAAAAGAAGGAATAGGGAAGGAGAGGAAGTTGAGTTCCTAGGTTAAAGTGGTTACCTCATCCTAAAACCTTAAAAGTAATGTGAAAATGCATGGAACTCCAGTAGCAGGGAAGTCTCATCACAACTGGATTTCAGCCCCACAGAAGTAGAACCCACTTATTTTTCCCTTTGGTTCACTTTGGAGCTCTGGGTCATTTCTGTTCTGAGACCTCATTTTCCTCTTTTCCCTCAGGAATGTGGGGCTGGTGAGTAAGATCACCCTGGCCAGCAGACAGAGCTTTTTCTAGAAAACAGCTGTAATTCTGCTTCAAGTTAGATGTTCTAGTTGTATGGAATAAGTTTAAGAGAGCTGGGAAATGTGTAGGAGGTAAATCTCTTTCTGTTAGATTACTGCACACTTTTGTAGATTTTGTTTTCATTATATCTTTTGGAATCACGTTGAGTTGAAAGGGAAAATAAAAGATGGGGGGATTCTAGGCCCATTTTAGCTGGGAAAATAATTACTGGATAATTGTTTTTAAAAGATTTCTGTGTTTTATAGATGTTTATATGAAGAAGTTGGTTGGTATTGATGTCCCTTTGTTTGGTGGCTTGTTGATATCATGGCTCTTTAAAATTGTCTAGACTATTTGAATTAGAAAGATACTTTTAGATAACCTAGTATGCCCCTTCATATTTTCCTTAAACTTTTTGGATGAATTTTTAAACCAGATTTAGGTTTATAGAAAAGTTACTTCTCATTTTATGAAGGAGGCAGAAAGTCCCAAGGGTTAACTCAAGATAACAAGTAATAGGAGCAGAAATGGGTCCTGAATTCTAGACCAGTTCTCATTTTGATCAACACTGGTGGGAGTATATGGATGATGATGATGATGATTTTGGTACTAGGGATTGAATTCAGGGGCACTCAGCCACTGGGCCACATCCCCAGCCCTATTTTGTGTTTTATTTAGAGACAGGGTCTCACTGAGTTGCTTAGTGCCTCGTCATTGCTGAGGCTGGCTTTGAACCCAGGTCCTCCAGTCTCAGCCTCCTGAGCCGCTGGGATTACAGGCATGCGCCTCCACACCCTGCCGAGTATGTGGATCTTGCTAGTTCTTTTAGGATAAGTTCTGTAGTTTTATCCTATGGTCATTTAAGATCCTATAATTCCTGCCTCAAAGGACTTTCTGTCTATAACTGACAATGAAGGAGCTGGGGTAGCTCAGTGGTAGCATCTGCAATACCCCAGGTTCAATATCCAGCACTACAAAAAATAAAATATAAAAGAAAACAAGTAAGCAAAACCATTGTATGCTTTGATTTATGATAGGCACAGCGGTGTTGCCAGAAGGGGTTAGAGGAGAGGGAATGGTTGTGTGTTTGAGATTATGAAAAGTTTGTGAAGAGAAAACATTTGCTAAGTTAGTGATAAGTAGTATATTGTATGATGGAACTTGAATTTCCTCTTCTATTAAATCTCAAAGCCCTGGGAAAGACTATTTTCTGCTAAATTTTGCTCTTTAGATACTATAATTTGGATAGTCACCCACAGAAATAGGTCAGGTTCTCTTTCTTCATTTTCTTTCCAGATATCCCAACTTACTATTGAGCATTCCTCTGTCCACACATGCTGCAGTCTTCAGGCAAATACTAACCTTGGCTGGTACTTGGTGATGCATACTACCAATACCAAGCCTTTTTTTCTCTTCCACAGGTGGCTGGTGAAGGTGCTGATCACCACAGGTGTGTACCTACTGCTAGGGTCTACTCTGGGGCCTTATAGTTTAACTAGGGAGAGGGACCTGCATAAAATATTGAGGCTGCCCTAATGATGTCTCTCAGTGTAACTTTGCAGTTGGGTGTTGATGTGCATTATAATGATGTACACCCATTTGCTTGTGTATCAGCTGGTTTGAGGCAGGAATCAATTTCTCCACTTCCCCCCACAGATTTTGGAAAACTTAACTAATTTATCATTTGGTAAACTGACTAAGGCTGTAGCTAGCAAATTGTAGCTTCACACTCTGTCTTGGAGTTGACCATTTCAGATGTACACTGAAAAATTAGGATCTGGAGAGTATATTCAGGACTGTGCTAAGACAAGATAAATACCAGGTACTTTGAGTATAGTGAAATTGAAATCATCTGGATGGCTCTCTCTTTATCCTTGAGAGTGAACTGCTTGTCAACCTTTAAATCCTTAAGGCAAGGGAGTAGAATGAAGCATTTCCTTCTGTAGGATGTTTCAGCAGTATTAAGATAGAAGTCCTACTGAACTGAGACCTAAAGACATGTTTTCATATCCTAGGACATTCTTCACTGAGATATGAAATAACGTTCTTCATGAAATTTGAAACCCCTAGAAAAAGGCAACGTGGATATTTATAGTTTCTAAGTCATTTAACTTATAATTAAAAGGTTGGCTTTGTAATCTCCCTAGGACATAAAAGAGTATCTGCTATGCTGCAGGTCTTTCTAAGCTGGAGATTGGAAAGGGTAGGAGTAACAGTGTACTTGGTATTCACAGGATAATAGATATTTTGAGGAAATTTGTGATGAAAAGCATCTTTTAGACATCTAGTCATTGCTTTTCTATCTGAACTGTCAAGCCAAAGTATGACCCTGTTTAAATTGACTGAGCATCTTCTTATGTCCGAGCAATCTGGTACTTTGGTTAGAGGTAAAAGTACAAACCCAGGCATGCCTTCTCCTTCTTACCTCCCATTCTTTTGCATGTGAGTCAAAAGTTGTATGGTCTAGCTTCTGGAATCCTATTTTTTCCCCTTTGTTCAAGCAAAAGACTGCAAATTATTGCCTGTTAGAGCCCCCTGTTGTTGGCTTTAATTTCCTCTGACATAGCTTTTAAGATATTATGTTTTAGTAATTACATGACAGAAATTTTCAGTCAAAACTAAGAGCTGTATTAAAATTTCCAAGCTTAGAGTCATGTGGAGATTGGTTTGGTTTTGTTGAAAACAATTAAGACCTCTACTTCAGGAACACCTCTAACCTTTTTCGTTTTATGATCATGAATAGTGCCTAGTCTTTTAAAACTGTTTTATAAGATGTTCCCAAAGCTTTTGATATATGTTGATAATAATATCAAAATAACCAAAAACCAAGTATCAGCTGTGTGCAGTGGCACACACCTATAATCCCAGCTACTTGGGAGACTGATGCAAGAGGGTTGCAAGTTTGAAGTCAGCCTGGGCAACTTATTGAGACCCTGACTCAAAATTAAAATTAAAAAAATATATATATATAAGTTTTTCAAAAATATTATTTATTTATTTTTAGTTGTCAATGAGGCTTTCATTTTATTATTTATTAATTTATCTATATGTGGTAAACACTCTACCACTGAGCTACAACCTAGCTCCTCAAAATAAAATTTTAAATAGGGGGTGGCATTGTAGTTGAGTGGTAGAGCACTTGCCTAGCATGTATGAGAAATATAAATTTTTCCCATACTGGGGTTCAATCCCCAGTATGGGGAAAAACAAAACAACAACAACAAAAAAACCAAGTGACTTCTTCACTAGTATTCATGATTTGGAAATTGAGCCTGTACCCTGTGGATTCTTGGTCTAGGCAGTAAAACATGCATTGGGAAGGGTTTTTGATCCCTGGTTTTTAGCTACTATAGTACACATACTGTTATTAGCTGAAACAGAAGTTTTGCCAAAAAGTACTTGCCCTTACAATGTGAAGCAGCCTCAAAATTATTTCTGTTATAATGTGGTGTTTGCCAGCCCCTAGATTGATTTTATGTCCTGCTAATAGGTCAGAACACTACTGTGGGCTATATAAATGATGTATCTTTACCTGACCCCTCCTATAAAGAATGCTGATTCTGCTGAACTAATCTAGTAACTTTAGTTTATCTGGAACTCAACTTAGAGCAGTCAAAACCAAAAATGTGTCATGGAATCAGCCAGCCCGATGGTACTGAGTTCTTACGATACTCAGGCAAACAAGGTCCCATAGCTGCCATTCTTAAGAGTGAGATAGCCAGTCCGATTTAGTCCCTTGTCTTGTTCTGTCCTTTGTTCATCTGATTGCTGATCTCAACTCTTCTTTTAAAAAAAGATGTGCCTTTATTCAACATTTATGAAGTTTTATGCCACAAACATTGTTGGATGTGGGAGACACAGAAGCTGTTTTATGTTGTAATATGGGAAATAGATGGCCTTTAACTATGGAATCTGCAGAGGAAACTTTTTTGGGGTTGCCTGTATACTTCAGGTCTCTGACCTCCTTGAGAATCTCATTAGTGTTTGTTTATCCAACTACATTTCATTTTGAAAAACAAACCCTAATAGGATTGGTCATGATCACTGGGTTGTATTTTTAAATAGTGAAAAACCAGAGGGGTCAAAGAATGATAATATAAACATATCCCCTCCCCCATTTCCTGGTTATTTGGTGTTCTTACATCATTCCCAATGGGACTAGGACTCTCTCAATTTCCAGTGCTAGAATAACTTAATCACATGGAGGTTTAAGTAATCTCTGTTTCATTCATTAGAGCTTATATTCCTACATTAGCTGCTTCTGGGAAAAGTTAGGGATCTTTCCTAGTTTTAAGGAATATTTCTTCTAGCTATTGGCAACTGTCAAAACATGCTGTAGCTCGACATATATAGTACTAGTACTAGTAGTAGTAGTAGTAGTAAAGATTTCTTCATGCCTTTGATTCCCTTACATTGTCCTCTCTCATTTCTCTAGAAAATGTCTCAGAGTATTAATTTTCAAAGATGCTGAGGAAAATATTTGTATTCAACGCATTGAGGCATTTATATGTAGCCTCTATGGTGCTCAGTTATCTTTTGGATCATTTTGTGCTTTGTGTCTATGCTGACCATACATAGAAATGCCTTGGAAGAATTCTTAAAACTCTTATGTGTCATTTGACTTTTTAATTCTGAGGAGTTCTTAGCTGACCAACTCCTTTCTTTCTTTTTCCAGATGAGTTTGATGCCTACATCATTGTGTCTTTCGTGAATGCCACCCTTGTACTGTCTATTGGAGAGACTGTAGAAGAAGTGACTGACTCTGGGTTCCTGGGTACCACCCCAACCTTGTCCTGCTCCTTGTTAGGAGATGATGCCTTGGTACAGGTGAGAATTCTCAGAGCTTACTTGCTTAGCTTGTTTTCTCATTTCTTTGCCTTTGTTGTGCTATATAGGCAGCTGCATTCAGGTCTCTCTCCACCGAAAGCCTTAGGGAGGGGCTTGCTATTTTATCAAAATATAGAACTACACCAAGAATTGGATTTTTCAGATTTTTACCAACTTAACTATTCATTTAGAGAATTTTGAAACATAATATTCCTCTTTGCCATTTCTATAGTTGCTTCAGAGCTCCATCTCTATAAAGTTTTCATTTATTTTTTTCACGCGAATCCAGGGGTACTCTGCCACTGAGCTACATCCCCAACCATCTCCCCACTACTTTTTTTTTTTTTTTTTGAGACAGTCTCACTGATTTGCTGAGACTGCCTTGAATTTGCGGTCTTATCTCAGGCTCCCAAGTTAGTGAGATTACAGGCATGCCCCACTTTTCCCAGCTATTAAAGATTTTAATACTTATTTTGTTGATAAGTTTTGAACTTCTTCAAAGTGGACATTGCAAAACATAAACTTTAAAAAGTTATCCTTCTCTGGACTTACCAACTCCAGTTGGTGCCTCAAATGCAGTGGTTCTAGATCTATCAGGGATGACAGATCTGACAGGTCTAGGGATCATTCTGAGTGATGAGTCAAATCACTAAGGTCAGGTTTCCTTCCTTTCCTGACTCCAGGTTTATCCAGATGGTATTCGGCACATTCGAGCAGATAAGAGAGTCAATGAATGGAAGACCCCTGGAAAGAAAACAATTGTGAAGTGTGCAGTGAACCAGCGACAAGTGGTGATTGCCCTGACAGGAGGAGAGCTGGTCTATTTTGAGATGGATCCCGTATGTTATTTTACAATTCATGTGGGACTTAGTATATGGTCCAGAGGTAAAGTGGAGAATTGTCATCCAGGCATGTAGAGTGCATTCACAAGAAAGACAATGAGGGAATGTAATTGTCCACAAACCAATCTTGCCCTTTCTAAGGGAGAAAAAAGGAGGAAATTGATGTTTGGTTCTATTGGAGTTGGAAGATTACCTCCTAGGAGTAAAACACTTGATCCCTCTGCATTTTACACCTACTTTTCCAACAAATATTTGGCAGAGCTTTGTTTTCTACCATCTTAATCCATTAGGGAAATTTTCTTTTCCTCTTCTGTATGGAAGTCTGTTTGGCAATACTAAACTATCTTGCTCTTAAGGAGTTTCTAGTGTGGTTGAGATTTCTTTGTTGTTTTGTGTTAGGAATTGAGATTTCTTTTTATTTCTTATTTATTTATTTATTTATTTAGTGGTGCTGGGATCGAACCCAGGGCCTTGTGTGTGGCAAGCACTCTGTCAACTGAGCTATATCCCCACCCTGAGATTTTTTTGTTTTTAATTATCATATTTGAATTCCCTTTCTCCCAAAGTATTTTCATGAACAGCTTAAACATTTTTATTTCTGTTTCCTGAGGACTGTGGTGGCACATTAAGTTTGTTAAAGTTCTCGTTTCTTTTCTTACTCAGACACATTAATTTTGCTTGCTGTTAGCTTGTTAAATATTGTCTTGGGTTCTTAGGTTGAGAAATTGTTGGTCACTGAATATATAAGGGGAGTGGGAAGAGCCAGAAAGAAACCTAACACCTGTCTTCCTTCCCTGGATGAGGATTTTGGTGTGAATTGGAGCATCTAGACACATCTTCTGAACACACTATGTTTTCCCTTATGTAGTCGGGACAGCTGAATGAGTACACCGAACGGAAGGAGATGTCAGCAGATGTGGTGTGCATGAGTCTGGCTAATGTGCCCCCTGGAGAGCAGCGTTCTCGCTTCCTGGCTGTGGGACTGGTGGACAATACTGTCAGAATCATCTCCCTGGACCCCTCAGTGAGTGACACCCTCAATTTCAAGGATCTTCTGGTTGGAATCTGAACACCTGGGTCCTAAAATCCATATTTGCTGCTACTCTTTTTTTTGGGGGGGTGGGGGTGTGTGTGGTGCTGGGGATTGAACCCAGGGCCTCATGCATGCTAGGCAAGCTCTGTACCACTGAACTATACCCCTAGCCCTGTACCTGCTGCTTCTCTTGATTATCATAGCAGCATACTTTAGGAGTCTTGTGCTGTGGTTGAGAATGTTGATCTGAAACTACTGAATGTTTCTTTTAGCTAATCCTTGAGTCTCTTTTGTACTAAAAACCCCAAACCCCAAGACTATATATGGAAGGAATTTTACTTGCTTCCAGGCCTTAGGTAACTTTCAGAGAGGTACCCATTACTTATTTGCTCTTACATTTTCTGTTTTGATAAAAGGAGAAAAACAATATTTTTCAGAGCTTATTCTGAGATTTAGTTAAAATTAACAATGCACTATCCTCTCATTCCTGGAGTTTTCTCTGCCCACAAGAAGGTTCTTCCTGCAATGCTAGCATTAGATTTTTCTGAATGTTTTTTTTCCAAATTGGTCATTTCCTGTTTTGAATGATTTTTCTGTCCTCCCTACCTCCAACCCCAGGACTGTTTGCAACCTCTGAGCATGCAAGCTCTCCCAGCTCAGCCTGAGTCCTTGTGTATTGTGGAAATGGGTGGGACCGAGAAGCAGGACGAACTGGGTGAGAGGGGCTCTATTGGCTTCCTCTACCTAAACATTGGACTGCAGGTAAGAGATCCAGAGGTTGACGTTGTTGTTGTCAGGACTTATGTAGGTTTTACACACTCCTTTGTCCAATAAAGGCATTTTTGTGCCCAGAATTTCAGATGCCAACTTATGAGAAATGAACAATGTTCTGGGCTCTACTTTTCTCAGCACTTTGATTAGAACATATCGGCCCTGGAAAAAAAGTATTTTTACATTTGATAAAAACACCTTGCTTTCCCTGTTCTGGGTCAGAACTGGCTAATGTGCTCCCTGGAGAGCAGCGTTCTCGCTTCCTGGCTGTGGGACTGGTGGACAATACTGTCAGAATCATCTCCCTGGACCCCTCAGTGAGTGACACACTCAATTTCAAGGATCTTCTGGTTGGAATCTGAACACCTGGGCCCTAAAATCTACATTTGCTGCTTCTCTCTTTTTTTTTTTTTTTTTTTTTATGTGTGTGTGTGTGTGTTGCTAGGGATTGAACCCAGGCCTCATGCATGCTAGGCAAGCTCTGTACCACTGAACTATACCCCCAGCCCTGTACTTACTGCTTCTCTTGATTATTATAGCAGCATACTTCAGGGGGGGATCTTTGAGTCACATGCAGTCCCCACAATATTCAGCTTTTTGAAATCAATACCTTAGAGTTCCTAATTGACTTCTCTCGCGATAAAGGATCCCTACATGTTCCTTGTTCTCAAAGGATCTGAGCTCTTCATGTCATATTAAAAGTAGGAACCTAAGGATACGAGAGTGTTGGGGCTCTTGATTATGTACTTTTTATTTTCCTTGACTATTATTTACATGAACACATTAATTAATTTAACCTAGATATTTTTGCTTTTTTTTTTTTTAATAGCAGAGATTGAACTCGGGCACTGAGCCACATCCCCAACCCTATTTTGTATTTTATTTAGAGACAGGATTTCTCTGAGTTGCTTAGCACCTCGCTTTTGCTGAGGCTGGCCTCGAGGTTGCAGTCCTCCTGCCTTGGCCTCCCGAGCCGCTTAGATTACAGGTTTACACCACTGCACAGAGCATATTTTTGCTTTTTTTTTTTTTTTTAATATTTATTTTTTTAGTGGTAGTTGGACACAATACCTTTATTTTATTTTATTTATTTATATATGGTGCTAAGGCTTGAACCCCTAGGTCCTTGCATGTGCTAGGTGAGTACTCTACGCTCAGCCCCAGCCCATATTTTTGCTTTTTCAATTTACTTTAAAAAAAAAAAAAAAAATTTAAGCTCTATTGGCTTTTTATTTTATTTAATTTAATACCTTTATTTAATTTAATACCTTTATTTTATTTAATTTGTGGTGCTGAGGATGGAACCCAGTATCTCACACATGCTAGGCGAGCACTGTATCGATGAGCCACAATCCCAGCCCCTTAAATTTACTTTTTTTTTTTTTTTAGAAGTTTTCAAGCATAAACAGAACTTAGACTAGTGTAATACGCCTCCTTTCCCTCTTTTTCCTGGAGTATTTTAAAACAAATCCAAGATAATGAGTCATTTTTCATTTTCAAATACTTGATGAAAGTACCTTTAACAGATGTTTTCTTGAAGCACTAATATTCTCACACCCAGCAAAAATCTTGTATTCCTTACTATCATGTGATACTTTGTCTCTGTTATAGTTTTTGCCATAAAAGAGTGGCCATATAATTGGATCTACTCAAGATTTCAATAGAACAGTTCATAATTTGCATTTGCTTTCTGTCTTTTTTTTTTTTTTTTTTTCCCAGTACCTGGGATTACATCAAGGGGCACTTTGCCACTGAACCACAACCCTAGCACCTCGACCTTTTAAAATTTTTTGTTTTGAGAGGGTCCCACTAAGTTGTTAGGGCTGTGCTAAATTGCTGAGGCTGGCTTTGAACTCATGATCCTCCTACCTCAGCCTCCCAAGTTTCTGGGATTACAGACATGCCACCACACCCAGCTGTTTCCTGTCTTTTAAAGTCTCATAATAACTGTCCCACCCCCATTCTTTTTTTTAAGAGACCAGATAATTTTTCTTGTAGAATTTACTTTTTTTTTTTTTTAACCTTTATTTATTTTTATGTGGTGCTAAGGATTGAACCCAGTGCCAAGCCACAACCCCAACCCCTGAACTAAGTCTTTTGAAATCTGGTATTTGATACTTTTTTTTTTTTTTTTTGTATTGGGGATTTAATTTAGAGGTAATGGCAGTTAACCAGTAAGCCACATCTCCAGTCCTTTTTGTTTGTTTATTTGTTTGTTTTTGTTTTTGTGGTGCTAGGGATTGAACCCATGGCCTTGTGCATGGGAGGCAAGCACTCTGGTATTTGATACTTTAAACTTAACAGCGTATATCAGTTCTGACTAGCCACACTTTTGATGTTTAATGGCTGTAGGACTGGCTAGTACAGATCACAATATTTGTTTAATTCAGATTTAATTTGAGGTGATAAGAATAGTTCAGCGATGGTGCTATTTATTTCCTATTGCATCACATTAGATACAGGAATATCTAGTTGTCCCAATTCTATTGATGTTGAAATGTTTGTATTATGTTTTAAAGCTTCCCTTTAGCTTTTAAACTTAATAGTTATTGATACATATTGCCTAGATTGATTATTTCATTGGGGGGTTGGAAAATGTAATTTCTTTCTGTATTTAATTGGATGGAATTCTTCTCTAAAGACAAAATGAGATTCATTTGCTTATCCTAAATGTAGTCTATGCAGGAAAAGATCAGTACTTTATTTTTTCTCTTTGTTCATTTGTATCCAGAGTTAAGGAGTTAGGGCCATAACAGTCTGTCTCCAGAGGGGACTGATGAAGTGGGTATTCTGGTTTTTCCTTTTTAAAGTAACGTGATTTTGTGGGGTTTTGTATATTTGTTCTTCAAACTATGCTATCGTTTTGTTGTTAAATTGTCTAATTTTAGACAACTGGAAGTTCCCCTTTGAAGTTTTTTCCTTTGTTCTTTTAACATGACCCCACTGTTTTGCCTTCTTGCACAATAAGATGTCCCACACGCATCTGGAACATTCTTGCCCCAGTCTTGAATCAGTCATTTCTTTTAGGAACCTTGTTCATTTTAGAGAAAATGGTGTATAAAGACCATACTCCGTGGGCCTGGGATTTTTAAACTCTGGATCTATTTTAAAATTATAAAAGAGATTTTAACATTCATGATTTTTTTAAAAAAAGTACAGGGTATATAGTGAAGAATAAGTATATTTTTCATTTAGTAGATTTTATTTGAATGAGTGATTTATTGAAAGAATAATGAATGACTGATGCTTAGGTTTTTGTTTTTTTTTTTAACCACTAAGCCATTTTCCTTTTGTCTGCTCTGAAAGTAGCTAAGAGGGAGATTTCCTCATCATATCTGATAAGCTTGCATTGTAAGTAGGCTCACCCACTCCTCTTATTTTGATTAGAACGGTGTGCTGCTGAGAACTGTCCTAGACCCTGTCACTGGAGACCTGTCTGATACTCGCACTAGGTACCTGGGGTCCCGTCCTGTGAAACTCTTCCGAGTCCGGATGCAAGGCCAGGAGGCAGTAAGTAATAAAATGGGGCAGGCAGCATATACAGATGTTATTAGTGACACCAGCTGAAAAAAAAATCCCTCTTTCACTAATTCACCAGTATATAATTGATATGATATCAGTTCTATCTTGATTAGATGTAAAAATTCTTGGGACCCTTAACCTAGAACTTCCTAACAGGGATTCCATGGCACTGTGGCATCTGGTTTTATGGAAATTGGAATATTGATCCCTTTTGCCCTTGGCTGGGGATAGTTGGAAACCTCCCACCCAGGTCACCATTAGCCATGAATTTTCTAATTTACCCCAGGCTCATAGTAGCATGATTTACTACCTAATGTTAAAGAGATTGGAAAATGTATCCTTTGTTGTTAAGAGTAGTAGTTTGCTGAAGCTCTGCCAGTTCTTTTTTTTTTTTTTTTTTTTTTTAAGAGAGAGAGAGAGAGAGAATTTTTTAATATTTATTTTTTAGTTTTCGCCAGACACAACATCTTCGTTTGTATGTGGTGCTGAGGATCGAACCTGGGCCGCACACATGCCAAGCGAGCGCGCTACCGCTTGAGCCACATCCCCAGCCCGCTCTGCCAGTTCTTAAATGTTATCTCATTTTATTCTTACAGCTGGGGCTGGGGATGTAGCTCAGTGGAAGAGTGCTTGCCTTGCATGGATGAGGCTCTGGGTTCAATCCCAACACTGTTAAGAATTACTTTTTTTTTTTTTTTTTTTTAACTATAATAGTATTCCTATTCCTGTGAAAACAGGCTCAGTGAGATGTAGTAATAATTAGCTTAGGTCATGCAGCTGGTAGCCCATGGATTTATCATATAGCATCATTTCTACTTCCTTTTTAAAAAATTTCCTTTTAGGTCTCAATATTCTGTGGGCTGAAATTTAGGTTAGGATATTTGGTCAGCCTACCATGTGTGAATTTTTCCTAAGCTCAATGAAAATGTTTTTCTCTCCTCAGGTATTGGCCATGTCAAGCCGCTCTTGGTTAAGCTATTCTTACCAGTCTCGCTTTCATCTCACTCCCCTGTCTTATGAGACCCTGGAATTTGCATCTGGTTTTGCCTCTGAACAGTGTCCTGAGGGCATTGTGGCCATCTCCACCAATACCCTGAGGTGAGTGCGTTCCAGGTTTGGAGGCCAGCAGAAAGCATTTTTTTTGTTGTTGTTGTTTTAAATATTTTTAATTGTAGATGGACCCAATACTTTTATTTATTTATTTATTTTTATGTGGTGCTGAGGATTGAACACAGTGTCTCACATGTGCTAGGCGATTGCTGTACCACTGGTTTATAGCCCCAGCCTAGCAGAAAGCCTTTTTGCTGGTGTTGGAGGAAGTTGTGAAGAGATGGCAGAGAGCCAGCTCTTCACCGTGAGACTAGTCTGTTGCAAGTGAAACCTTCTTTTGGCTCAGAATTTAAGTACCTGGAAGCCAAGTTTCAATGTTGGGAGTTTTAGCTTCTGTTTAAACTTTCAGGGCCAAGTTATAATACTTAGCGCTACTGTCCAGTCTTCAGATTAAGATTTTTGTTTTCCAGCAAAAGGGACAGGCAATGCCATTGGATTAGTTTATTTTTTTTAGACTTTCTTTATTTATTTATTTCTTCTTTCTTTGTTTTTATGTGGTGCTGAGGATCGAACCCAATGTCTCACATGCTTGGGAAGCACTCTACCACTAAGCCACAACCCCAGCAGGGTCCGATTATTGATAACTATTTTGGACTCTTGTCATTTGCAGTAGTACATCTGAAAGTTTGAACTCAGTGTAAGTTATTTAGGCCTTTTGCAAGCTATTTGGAAGCTATTGTTCTTACAGCATTGACTTTTTTTTAGTTGTAGATAGACACAATACCTTTATTTTGTTTATTAAGTTTGTTTTGTTTTTTAGTGTGCTAGGATCAAACCCAGTGCCTCAGGGGTGTTAGGCAAGCACTCTACCAATGAGCTACAACCCCAGCCCAACAGCATTGACTTTTAAGAGTCAAATATATTCTATTCTTATTAAGATAGAAAATAACCTGGTCAATTTGACTTTCTCAGGGTTTTTAATTTTTAATTTTTATTTTTTTAAGCTTTTTTTCCCCCCTGGGAACTCAGGGACTCTGTACCACAGAACTACATTTCTAGCTCTTTATATTTTTATTTTAAGACAAGGTCTTGCCAAGTTGCTGAGGTTGTGATTCTCCTGCTTTGGCTTCCTCCGTACCTGGGATTACAAATGTGTACCACTGCACCCAGCTATAAGTTTTTAAGACATTGAAGTTGTTCATGTCCTGATTATTACTCTTGGTTGTTCACAATGAAACTAGTGTAGCCCTCTTGATTAAAAAAAAAAAAAAGATAAAACTGTTACTCTTTAAGTGAACTTGCTCTTTTGCAACAGCTTTTAGGATTTATTCATAGCTATTGTCTTATCTTTTGGCATTTTTATATACCTTTTCCAGCAGACTTAATCTTCCTGCATTCCTTATTATTATTTGTTTATTTTAAATCTCTGCACTTGCCCTTGGAATACTTCTCCTTTATGTCTCTGCCTGTCCATGGTTCTGTAGTCCCTAACTCCTGAATTGCCCTAGATTTAGATAATCTCCAGACTTTCTCCTAACAGGAACTTCGCCCCCCACCCCCCCACTTCCCTTAACTTCTTTAAGAGAAGGCCACTGCTATAAACATTGACATATGAATTTTTGTGTGGACATAGGTTTTTTATTTTTCTCTGAAATGCAAAAGTGGAATTGGTAGGTAATATGAAAACTCTTTCAAAAACTTTTTGAGGAACTGCCAAATGGCTTTTCAAAGTGGCTGAACTATTTTACATTTCTACTAGCCAAGGTATGAGGGTTCCAATTTCTCCATATTCTTGCAAACACACACTTGCATTATGACTTTTGAGTCTAGCCATCTTGCTGAGTGTGAAGTGTATCATTATTTATATTTGTATGTTTCTGATGACTAATAGCAAGCATATTTTCATGTTTTTTGGCTATTTTTCTTAATGTCTATTCACATCTATTGGCCATTTTTTAAATTGGGTTGTTGTCCTTTTATAAGTTCTAGTCTGTAATTGGTTGGCCCATTGATTTGGGCTTGTGGTGAGGCAGCATATTGTTGTGGAATCATGTGGCAGAGCAAAACTGCTTACATTGTAAGCCTGGAAGGAAAAAGAGCAAGGAGGAGTCCAGGGTCTCATAATCCCCTTCTGGTTCACAACCTAGTGACCTAAAGATCTCCTACCAGGTTCCACCTCCTAAAGATTCTACCACTTCCCAAAAGCACCACCCTAGAACCAGGCTTTTATCATATGAGCCTGTGGGGGACATTCGACATCCAAACCAAAGCAAATTGTGAGTTCTTATATATTTTAGATATAAGACTCCTATCAAATACATGTTTTGAGTGTTTTTTCCTATTCTCTGGAGTTTTCTTTCATTTTCTTGATGGTGTCCTTTGTAACACTGAAGGCTAATTATTTTTTAAATAATTGTTTAAAAGTGTATCTGAAAACTACCCAAAGTATTGATTATCACCAATAGCTCATGCCTCCTCTTAGACAAATGCTGGGTAACTTTGTATTTTCCAAGAAGCAATATAGCATGACAACATCTGTGGTCTAGTTTTGTATGTGTCTTTTTGAGGACAGGTTTCCTTTCTGCTTAGAGTCTGTGCTCTATAGGCCTTGTAGTTGTGAGTTAGATCACAGGAAAATGAGAACAATGGGATCAAAAATTGTGATTTTTTTTTTTGTTTGTTTGTTTTCTTTATGGCATACTTAATTTTTTTCTTGATAGAATGATAATTTTTGATATTTAGATGGTTCATTTTATAATTAGGTATTTGTGAAATACACAAATAAAGGAACATGGTAATTACTACTCAGAGAACTTGGGTGTGCACAGAGTGGAAGTACCATCAATATTAATGTGAATAAGAAAATGTTTTTATTTTGTTTTATGTTCTGTGCTTCTGGGTTGGCTGTCTTAGCACTTTGGGAGAGTTTCCTGCTATCTTCCATTGTTGGATTTTAGGACTATGGTCAGACCGGATGTGGTCTGTTGTTATTGTTTTTTGATGTTTTCTGTAGTTCTTAGGGACTTTATCTAGATTGGCTTATATTTTTTCTCTGTTGGTTTTGTTTTGTTTTACCTGAAAAGTTTTAATTTTCTCATTTCTGTTCTTTTGGAATTGGGATTAGATGTTTGAAATCTTCTCATTCTGTCCTTCTTTGTCTTTCAGGCCCCATCCCCTTTCATATTCTATCTCTGATTCTGCTGCATTCTGGATAATTCTTCAATTATATGACCAGATCCTGCTTGATACTGGCTCTTCCTCAGAGTTTTGGAGGATTTATTTGGGGGTGGGTGTCTGTGTATGTATGTGTGTATTTCTGTTTACATGTAAAACATAATCTCTTGTTTTTATTAGGCTGGCCTTGAACTTTCTCTGTCTCAGCCTCCTGAACCTCTGGGATTACAGGCATGCATGTGTCACCATATCTAGCCAAAAATAAAAAGTCTTTTGGCTTTTGATTTTTAGTTACCGTTTGATTTCTGGTGTACTGGTGACTGATCGAGATGTGAATTCCCTAGAGGAAAGTCTTATAATTTGTTCATCACATCATCCATTGGTCTGTAGCTTATAGTCATGGCCACACAGGATAGTCCCAGTGTATATGTGAGGGTGGGGACTGAGGGAGAGGGTATATAATCGAATGGGTAATTGAGTTTAGAAAGAATGCCAGTTATAGAGTACCCATTCTCATTTCTATTAAAACCTTTTACAAAAGGTATATAACCTTTAAACACTGCTTACCTTCTTGAGAATTAGCAGTTCTATACATCGTTGAATTACCCTAAGTACATAGATAGCAATACCATTATTTTTAGCCCTCATAGAGAGATTCAGTGAAGAAATGGAAAGAAAGGGATTTGAGTGAGGTTTTAGATGACTCTGAAGGCCCTAGCTTGGAGGGGAGGTATTGTTAGTTTTTGTTTCTGGTGTGTGTGTGTGTTTCTGGAGATTAAACCCAGGGGTGCTCTATCTCTGAGCTGCATTCCCAGCCCTATTTATTTATTTATTCACAATATTTCCAGAGCCTAACACATGCTAGGCAAGTGTTCTATCACTGAGCTCCATCGCCAGCCCCCCTTCAATTTTATATTGAGACTGAATCGTAAGTAAGTTACCCAGGCTGGCCTTTAACATGTGATCCTTCTGCCTCAGCCTCAGCTGGAATTACTGGCAAGTGCCACTGTCCCCAGCTTCATCATTTGAAAAATGGATGTCTTCTTTCCAAGCATGTCGTTAGTTAGTCCTCTCCTCTCAGATGACTGTATTACTGGTTCTTGTGTGTTGTCTTCATACCGGAGTTTTAAGCATATCCTAATGAATATGTGTATGTGTTCTTTTTTTCTCTTGCTTTCGTAGAGAGCTTACTACATCCACTATTCACACAACGTTTTTCTCATTTTATAGTACATCTTGGAAATCAATGTAAATATTATATGACTTCCATATTGTTTTATTGCTAGAGTGTAATATCATTCTTAGAAGTGGAGTAACTGAATCAAAGGTTATGTTCACTTGACATTTTTATTTATTTTTTTAAGAGAGAGAGGGGGAGAGAATGAATTTTTTTTTTAATTTTTTATTGTTGGCTGTTCAAAACATTACATAGTTCTTGATATATCATATTTCACACTTTGATTCAAGTGGGTTATGAACTCCCATTTTTACCCCGTATACAAATTGCAGAATCACATCAGTTACACATCCATTGATTTACATATTGCCATACTAGTGTCTCTTGTATTCTGCTGCCTTTCCTATCCTCTACTATCCCCCCTCCCCTCCCCTCTTCTCTCTCTACCCCCTCTACTGTCATTCATTTCTCCCCCTTGTATTATTTTCCCCTTTCCCCTCACTTCCTCTTGTATGAAATTTTGTATAACCCTGAGGGTCTCCTTCCATTTCCATGCAATTTCCCTTCTCTCTCCCTTTCCCTCCCACCTCTCATCCCAGTTTAATGTTAATCTTCTTCTCATGCTCTTCGTCCCTACTCTGTTCTTAGTTACTCTCCTTATATCAAAGAAGACATTTGGCATTTGTTTTTTAGGGATTGGCTAGCTTCACTTAGCATAATCTGCTCTAATGCCATCCATTTCCCTGCAAATTCTATGATTTTGTCATTTTTTAATGCAGAGTAATACTCCATTGTGTATAAATGCCACATTTTTTTTATCCATTCATCTATTGAAGGGCATCTAGGTTGGTTCCACAGTCTTGCTATTGTGAATTGTGCTGCTATGAACATCGATGTAGCAGTGTCCCTGTAGCATGCTCTTTTTAGGTCTTTAGGGAATAGACCTAGAAGGGGAATAGCTGGGTCAAATGGTGGCTCCATTCCCAGCTTTCCAAGAAATCTCCATACTGCTTTCCAAATTGGCTGCACCAATTTGCAGTCCCACCAGCAATGTACAAGTGTACCCTTTTCCCCACATCCTCGCCAGCACTTGTTGTTTGACTTCATAATGGCTGCCAATCTTACTGGAGTGAGATGGTATCTTAGGGTGGTTTTGATTTGCATTTCTCTGACTGCTAGAGATGGTGAGCATTTTTTCATGTACTTGTTGATTGATTGTATGTCCCCCTCTGAGAAGTGTCTGTTCAGGTCCTTGGCCCATTTGTTGATTGGGTTATTTGTTATCTTATTGTCTAATTTTTTGAGTTCTTTGTATACTCTAGATATTAGGGCTCTATCTGAAGTGTGAGGAGTAAATATTTGTTCCCAGGATGTAGGCTCCCTATTTACCTCTCTTATTGTTTCTTTTGCTGAGAAAAAACTTTTTAGTTTGAGTAAGTCCCATTTGTTGATTCTAGTTATTAACTTTTGTGCTATGGGTGTCCTATTGAGGAATTTGGAGCCCGACCCCACAGTATGTAGATCGTAGCCAACTTTTTCTTCTATCAGACGCCGTGTCTCTGATTTGATATCAAGCTCCTTGATCCATTTTGAATTAACTTTTGTGCATGGTGAGAGAAAGGGATTCACTTTCATTTTGTTGCATATGGATTTCCAGTTTTCCCAGCACCATTTGTTGAAAATGCTATCCTTCCTCCATTGCATGCTTTTAGCCCGTTTATCAAATATAAGATAGTTGTAGTTTTGTGGATTGGTTTCTGTGTCCTCTATTCTGTACCATTGGTCCACCCGCCTGTTTTGGTACCAGTACCATGCTGTTTTTGTTACTATTGCTCTGTGGTATAGTTTGAAGTCTGGTATCGCTATACCGCCTGATTCACACTTCCTGCTTAGCATTGTTTTTGCTATGAGAGAATGAATTTTAACATTTATTTTTCAGTTTTTGGCGGACACAACCTCTTTGTATGTGGTGCTGAAAATCGAACCTGGGCCGCACGCATACCAGGCGAGCGCTCTACCGCTTGAGCCACATCCCCAGCCCTCACTTGACATTTTAGAAAACTACTCCCTGTGCCATATCGTCTAAGATCTTCTGAGATTCTTGTCTTTCTAATTCTTAAACCTTTCTCAGGTTTGAGGGCTCAGTCAATTTGTAGTTTAACTCTGTACCTCTTTTCAACTACTAGAATTTTATTTGGCATTTCATATCTACTATAATCTACTATTTTATCCTTTGTAGGTTTTTATGTTTTAATGCAGAAAATATTTAAACTGTGACTATAAGTACATCATTAGAAATCTAGTCACTATTTTTTAAGAGTGCCTACGTTCTCCTTGTTTTTACACATAGTTTGGCTTGGATTTGTGTTTCTATGTCCTGTTGGACAGAAGTTTGTATTCCCTTACTTGCTATCTCTTGGATTGTCCATGAGTTTCTTAAAGGTATGATGATTTTCGTTCAGAATAGTACCATCTATTTTTAAAAACATGATCAGCGGGCTGGGGTTATAGCGCAGTGATAGAGCGCTTGCCTAGCACATGTGAAGCACTGGGTTCGAACCTTAGCACCACACAAAAATAAATAAATAGGAAATGGGTTTGTGGCTCAACGGTAAAGCACTCGCATAGCATGTGTAAGGCCCTGGGTTCAATCCTCAGCACCACATAAAAATAAATACAATAGGGGCTGGGGATGTGGCTCAAGCGGTAGCGCGCTCGCCTGGCATGCGGGCGGCCCGGGTTTGATCCTCAGCACCACATACAAACAAAGATGTTGTGTCTGCCGAAAACTAAAAAATAAATATTAAAAAAAAAAATTCTCTCTCTCTCTCTCTCTCTTTAAAAAAAAAAAAAAAAAAAAAAAAAAAAAAAAAAAAAATAAATACAATAAAGATATTGCATCCAAATACAACTAAAAAATAAATATTTTAAATAAATAAAATAAAGGTATGTCTCCATCTACAATTTAAAAATTTCAAAAAAAAAAAAAAAAGATCAGCCTAATACCACATTAGGTAATTGCAGTGCTTTACAACAAATTTAGAATTTTAGTGCTCCTTATTTCTGGATTTGTCAGTAAAAGAAGAGATTCTGCCTTTCACTATCATATTATCACTGGAGTGATAAATATCTTTGATGATCATAACGTGTGTTGCAATGGTAGATACCAAAATCAGTGTAAAATTGCTGAAGGGGATGGCCCTTCTGGATTTCCTTATTCACTATGTGGAATCTTCTAGCTTACTGTCTTTTTGTATTTTGTAATGGCAACATTAAAGCTTCAGGGGTTGTGTTTACTATCACTGATCATGGTGCATTTCAGCATCAGTTTCTAGGTCCTGAGTGAATAACCTGTTAATCCTTTGCTTTTCGTCTTAGGATTTTGGCATTGGAGAAGCTTGGTGCTGTCTTCAATCAAGTAGCCTTTCCACTTCAGTACACACCCAGGAAATTTGTCATCCACCCTGAGAGTAACAACCTTATCATTATTGAGACAGACCACAATGCCTATACTGAGGCTACAAAAGCTCAGAGAAAGCAGCAGATGGCAGAGGTGATGTGTCTGACTTCCGTGGTTCAGTTTAAAGGCGTGCCTGGGTACTTATATAGGAAAGTCAGTCTTGTGGCTGAGTATTAAAATACTAACCTGGATTATTCAGGATTCCACTTCCACTAAGGAAGAGTTCTTCAGTCCTTGAACTTCCAAAATAGGTTGTGTTAAATGTTTCCTGGATTTGAACCCAGAGGAAACAGCTTTCAGATTTCCCCACAATACCAGCTCTTTCCAGAAACCATTTCCTAGCAAAAACCAAATAATCATAACCATGTAGAACTGGATCCAGCCTGAAAGAGAGGAGATTAATAGTCTTAGCAAGGGATATGAAGTAATCTAGATATAAAAATGGAGGTTTTCATTTTCACATTTCTCAGACCACTAATATTTGCTACAACTGGTATATTCTTTTGGCATTTTCTTCTCAAATTTAACTTGGTGGTAGTGATCCAGGTAGTGATCTTTGTACTTCCTCTCATCAGTGCATCTTTCCCTTGAATCTTTACTTTGGGAAATCCAGGTTTTAGATAACAACAGTCTTTGCTATTTTATGTGTTAAGCTTCCCCTCTAATGTTCTTGCTGCTTACGCACTTCTCACCTCTGAACACACTGACTCTTTTCTTTTTGGATTTAGGAAATGGTGGAAGCAGCAGGAGAGGATGAACGTGAGCTAGCTGCAGAAATGGCAGCAGCATTCCTCAATGAAAACCTCCCTGAATCCATTTTTGGAGCTCCCAAGGCTGGCAATGGGCAGTGGGCTTCTGTGATCCGGGTGATGAATCCTATTCAGGGTAACACCCTGGATCTTGTCCAGCTGGAACAGAATGAGGCAGCTTTTAGGTAAGGAGCTTAGGACAGTTCAGGATTTGTTAGGCAGGTACCAGAATTCTTTGGGTTTTGACTAATGCCTGACTCTTGCTTTTTTCTCTTTTTGTAGTGTGGCTGTGTGTAGGTTCTCCAACACTGGTGAAGACTGGTATGTGCTGGTGGGTGTGGCTAAGGACCTGATACTCAACCCTCGATCTGTGGCAGGAGGCTTTGTCTATACTTACAAGCTTGTGAACAATGGGGAAAAACTGGAGTTTTTGCACAAGGTACGAATCAGCCAGTGATTCCCTGACTCTTAGGTTCTCCACTTTTGCTGAACTTATGAGTCAGATCTTTTGGGGATCAGCTCATTGATTCTAATCCATCTCTTGGCAGCACAGAGATAATGCTGAGGTCATGCTTTAGTGATGCACCAGTGCCTAGCTCCAAGAAGAAGCCTGGGTGCTAACCACCCACAGTGGGAAGATAGATGCACACTGAATCACCTCCTTGTTTACTGTCTCACTCAGCAAGCAGCAGTTCGTGACCAAAATTTAGCAGTTTTAAACAATTAATATTCTGGGAAGTTACCATTTAATAGAAACAGAGTTTCTGTTTGGGAGGATAAAAAATCTGGAGATGATGTGGTGATAGTTGCATAACAGTATAAATATAGTTAATGCCTCTGAACTGTATAAACATGTCTTAAAATATAAATGATAAATTACTCCCTCAGTCCTACCATGAGGAGTGTCTTCTTGAAGTTAATCACTTCACAGACCATTCTTTGTGTTAAACTTACTGTCTCTCTCTCATAACTGTCACTTTTCACTAGCATTCCTTTTCCATCCCTCCATAAACCTCAGTCACTTCTCAGATGTTGAAACTTAACTGTTAAATTTCATGGTGGCAGTTAAACCTAGCATAGGCTGAGGACAGCACTCATCAGGCACCAGACTTCACATTTGTGGCATTGAGCCACTTGCTAGGTGAAATGCATTGTATAGGATCTGTTTACCCAAGGATGCTGTTTCATGGAGACGCCTGCATATATGGTTTATTTCTCTCATGAGCAAAGATACATAGAGTCACTTGCTGTCTATCTTCCTGACAGGTGCCCATAGAAGCAGGCAGTTCTGGGTTGAAGGGGTGAAACTAGCTTGTGGCTGTGTGTTCTGACAGGTGTATGACCTGTTTTTTTTCTCTCAAAAGACTCCAGTGGAAGAAGTTCCTGCTGCCATTGCTCCATTTCAAGGGAGGGTGTTGATTGGTGTGGGGAAGCTTTTGCGAGTCTACGACCTGGGGAAAAAGAAGTTACTCCGAAAATGTGAGAATAAGGTAAATATTCTGATGTGGAGGCTAGGACCTAGCTATGAGGCAAGAGGGAGCATTGTTGGGGTAATGGACACTGATTCTTGAAGTCATGTGACTTTATTAGAACCATATTATATTCCCCCTATTCCACCCTCAGAATTAGACTTCTTAAGTTTTGAGAAGGGCAGAAGTAGATGATCTCATTCAAACCAAGAACCAGCTTCTTATTCTTATTTCTTATAAAGAATTTAGACATGTATTTTCACTATTATTGGGCTGGGGTTGTGGCTCAGTGGTAGAGCGCCTGCCTAGAATGTGTGTAAGGCACTAAGTTTGATCCTCAGTACCACATAAAAAATAAATAAAACAAAGGTATTGTGTCCATCTACAACTAAAAAAAATTTAAAAAAAAAGACTCATTCTTTTCCCTACCTTCTAGGCATTTATCGCTGGCTGCTATTCTTTTGATGTGTACTTTTCTGCATACCCTATGTATGTACTAGTCAGAGAAAGCTGGATTTTTCTGTAGGTTCTTTTTTTTTTTTTTTTTTTTTTTAATTATTTTTTGGGCTGGAGTTGTGGCTCAGCAATAGAGTGCTTGCCTCATACATGTGAGGCATTGCGTTTGATTCCCAGCACCGCATATAAACAAGCAAATAAAATAAAGGTCCATCAACAACTAAAAAATATTTTTTAAAAAAATTTATTTTTTAATTATAGTTGGACACAATATATTTATTTTTATGTGGTGCTGAGGATTGAACCCAGTGCCTCTCACATAGCTAGGCAAGCATTCTATCTCTGAGCCACAACCCCAGCCTCAATTTTCTGTAGGTTCGAATTCCAGAATTCATTTCTGATCTTGTTTTTTTTTCCCCCCCAGCATATTGCCAATTATATATCTGGAATCCAGACTATTGGACATAGAGTAATTGTGTCTGATGTCCAAGAAAGTTTCATCTGGGTTCGCTACAAACGTAATGAGAACCAGCTCATCATTTTTGCTGATGACACCTACCCCCGGTGGGTCACTACAGCTAGCCTCCTAGACTATGACACTGTGGCTGGAGCAGACAAGTTTGGTAACATTTGTGTGGTGAGTTGTTATTTACTTTTGTTACTGTGATGTGTAGGAAAGTTAAGTTTGGTTTGTGGTGTTGGTAAAGCCAAAGAGCCAGGATTATGATCTCTAATACGGGAAGTAAACATGGGTATAAGATTCAGTCCTGCTAAGGCTAATTCTAAAAAACAAAAATCTTTCTGATCTTCTTACCAGTCTTTTGATATCCACTCCAAACCCCATGGTCACCTCCTTCCTTTCCATAGAACATAATTTAATATTGATAGGTTTTGTTTGAACTAATGGATAATATTTATTTTTACCTTTTGGTAGAATCTTAGCTTGGCCAGGCCTGACTTCTTTTGTCTGTAATCTGTAGTCTAGTTTTGTTCTTTTTGTGCTGAACCTTGCTTAAAGCTTGGTTCTCTTGGATTTCTCACACCTCAGACACAGCTCCCAGAGCAGGTATAGGATATTTGGGCTCCGACATCTGTCTAGATAGTTTTCCTAGGTAGTTTCTTGCTTAAAAGGACCCAGGCAAGCATATTGCTTTTTGATCCAGGGGAGCAGGTTTAGGTCCCATCCTTATGATTTGTGTCACTTCCTTATAGGTGAGGCTCCCACCTAACACCAATGATGAAGTGGATGAGGATCCCACAGGAAACAAAGCCCTGTGGGACCGGGGCTTGCTCAACGGGGCCTCACAAAAGGTAAGATTGCACAAAGGGCCCAAGTGAAAGATAAGTTCACTACCTTCCCTCTTGCCCTCACTGAAGAAAGAGTCTTGATTGGATTATCCACGATGCACCTGACTGCTGAATGTTCTCTTGCATGTTCTTTATAAGTTTAAAATAAGAATTTTCTGAGACATTCTGTCAGAATGTCAATCAGTAAAAATCTATTTGGAGAACAGTGAGGTCCTTGAAAAATATGGACATAAGGTTCATTCCCAGTATTAGCCACCTCTTCTCTGGGTCTTGAACTTTGCTCATCTTCTGTAGGCATATACTTTAATAGAGAATCGCTGGACTTTTTGAAGATGGATCTGTTTTAGAGAACAACCTAGTGATAGCTGTTGTTTATAATTGTTATGTGGTTTTCTTTATTTTTTTTATTTTTTTTAGTTGTAGTTGGACACAATACTTTTATTTCATTTATTTAGTTTTTTTGTGGTGCTGAGAATCGAACCAGGGTCTTACACATGCAAAGTGAGTGCTCTACTGCTGAGCCACAACCCTTGCCCCTTCTTTTTTTCAATTGTAAACTTGATAATTTAACCAAAAGGTTTGTACATGATAATTGTTTACGAGAAATTATCTAACCTCAATATGTTTTGAGGCACCAAGGTTTAAAATAATGAAGGAATGTAAAAAAGGTGTTTTTAGATTTCAGTAATTTTTGGATTAAATTAATTAATTAACTAGTTTTGGTACTGGTGACTAAACCAGGGATGCTTAGCCACTGAACTATATTTTTAAACTTTTTTTTTTTTTAATTTGGAGACAGGGTCTCACTAAGTTACTTAGGGCCTCACTAAGTTGCTGAGGCTGGTCTCGAACTTTGATCCTCCTGCTTTAGCCTCCAAGTCGCTGATATTACAGGCAGGTGCCATTGCACTTGGCAATTTTTCAATTTTAAAAGATAATGAAATGTGCTAGGTAGAGTGGCATAACTGGAATCTCAGCTAACTCTGGGAGGCTAAGGCAGAAGATTGCAAGTTTAAGGCCATCTAAGGATTGCAGGTTTAAACAACTTAGCAAGACCCCGTTTCAGAATTTTAAAATGGAAAGGGCTGGGGATTTTGCTTAGTAGTAGGGCATCCCTGGGTGTAATCCCTAGTTCTGTCCCAGAAAAAGGTGGTTAAATGTTCCTGGAGGCACTGCTTGCCCACAGGAAGCCTGAACAGGCTCCAGAGAACACATATAGTTGATAGTTTGTTTTTGACTTGCAGGCAGAGGTGATCATGAACTACCATGTTGGGGAGACAGTGCTGTCATTACAGAAGACTACGTTGATCCCTGGAGGTTCAGAATCACTTGTCTATACCACCTTGTCAGGTGGAATTGGCATCCTTGTCCCATTCACATCCCATGAGGTGAGATTCCCCCACATGGTTTTGGCCTTGGCCTTTCTAGTGTTGAATCTGCCTAAGAGGGAAAGTCCATTTATGTATCCTTATTTGTAATTAGGAGTTACAAGTGCCTGGGAGAATAGGAATCCTGAATTTTTACCCCCTGAGCAAAATCATTTAATTTATATAATACTAATTCTGATTTGGGTATAGGTTATTCTCAGGCTAAAGCCCCAGAAATGGACTTCTACAGACTAGAAATGATGGAATGTTGTCCTTTGGGGGACTCATTGTCTTATGGAATTGGCTAAGTTTGGTTCATGTCATTCTAGCCAGGAATCTGACCTCACAGGCCACTGTTAGCAAATGACAGTCTCTCTTGTATTACAAATACAATGAGGTCTGTTTTGGACTTTAGCTCTCTTGTTATAACAGAAAAACCTGTGACCATCAGAAGAGTGGTGAGATGTTTACTGTCTGTTCATATGGTAAAAATCAGTGGCTCATTTGTTCATTGTGCTTGTGGAAACTATAGACTAGCAGTTGAAATCATTTTTTTTCTCAGTGACAGATTCTTTGTTTCTTCCACCAGGACCATGACTTCTTCCAACACGTAGAAATGCACCTGAGGTCTGAGCATCCCCCGCTTTGTGGGCGGGACCACCTTAGCTTTCGTTCCTATTATTTCCCTGTTAAGGTAGGTTTCTCAGCCTGTTCACCTGGTCTTTTCTCTGGGCTTCTGCTTCTTAAGAGAGTAGTCCTGAGTGGAGCAGTGAGTGAGTGGATTGATAGAGGAGGCAATGATGGGGATTCATGGTAAGTGATATTCTGAGCCCTCTTCTCACAGGGCAGGCCATAGCCAGAGAAGAAGCTGTACTGGGTTTTGTCAGTCTGAACTCCAGCTACTCAGGTATCTGGGGGAGAAGAAAAAGCTCTCTCTGCAGCTGCTGCTTTAGCATATGCCTTTTTCTTTGAGTATCAAACCTTTTTCTTTCTCTTACTCTTGCATGTCTCAGAATGTGATTGATGGAGACCTCTGTGAGCAGTTCAACTCCATGGAGCCCAATAAGCAAAAGAATGTCTCTGAAGAACTGGACCGAACCCCACCTGAGGTGTCCAAGAAGCTTGAGGATATCCGGACCCGTTATGCCTTCTGAGCCCTTACTGTACCTGTGGGCTTGCCAGAGACACTGTTTTTGACCCTTACTACCATCATTACCACCTGTCTTCTGCTATATGGCAGGAGAAAGGTGACTGGATATTTAAGGCTATAATATTAAAGCCAGTAGCTCTCTCCCCTCAACTCTTCCCTTGGAATGACTGGTTCCCCCTAAAATTGGCACAGATTCACTCACTTCTCCCTGCCCAGCACATGATACATTGTCCCAACCCAATGCTCTATTCCTGAAACCATCTCTGCATTGATATTTGGCTCTCTTCTACTTTTGTACACACCCTTAATTTTTAACTTGTTTTCCTGTAAATACAGTTTTGTACAATGTTATTTGTGGGAGGGAGGAAGATAAGTTAAGGTGGGGTCAGGTTGGATACAATATGACTCCTAAATTCTGTCACTTGGAACCTGCCCAGAAATGCAAACCTAGTTTTTAAGGTGGCTGGCATCTGTGTTTCTTTTTCTATGAATGAGAATTCAGGTGGGAGATTTGAGTGTGAATTGGAGCAAAAACTGAGTCCACTCCTTCCTTTCAGGTTTCTATCTGGATTTCTGATAACCTGTGGCCTTCTGTCACAGGCTCCCCTGTGATTTCTTTTAGTTTTCCTGATTCTTTGCTATGCAGATGGATGTCTACCCACTGTTTCCATTGGATACTGAGGAGTGGTGGTTGATGTCTTTTCCCAGTCTAAGTTCCCTTGTACTCTTGAAGTCTTAGAATGATTGGATTTAGCATGGCTCCCATCTGGGCAGTCTCATTAAACAAAGCTTCCTTCACTTCTTGAGAAAGTCCTTGACTACTATGAAGGGTCAACGAAAATAGATGATCCCAATACTAGCCTTCCCTTGGGACCCGTCAGTGTGTGTTGCACCCTTAAGCACATGGGGTGGGCTGTCTACAGTGCATATCTTGGGTAGATTTCAGAGGGCCTTGGGAATAAAAGGAAGGATCACTGAGAGCCCATCAGCCAGAAGTGGCCCAGTTTCAAAAATGTTCCAGTCCCCCAGTTGGAAATTCCTCCGCTTGCCTATGTGGGAAGCCCTAATCTTTCAGGCAATCCTTCTGAGCATTGAACCCAAAGAAACCTGAGCTCACTTGCTTTCAGAATGTCATAAAGTAAAACATTGAGTAACTTTTCTGTCATCTACAAATGGTATTTGGTAAGAATCCAGAATGGAGGTGATTATACGTGGCCTTTGAGCAGTCCAATGTAGAGAGGATTCCTAATCCATCTTTTTTTCCCTTAATGTATAGATTGCAAAGGAGATGTACTTCTGAATTGCATTTAGGAAACATTATTCCAGGGCTCATTTTTTCCTATGGCCATAAATCCATTCTGTCAAATACACAGCATAGATAGATGAGCAGTGGCTCCTTGTTCTAACCTCCTAACTCGGGTTTCATAGGTGCATACTCTATTTTGAAAATATTTTTATTTTTCATTTTTAGTAATACATGATAGTAGAATGCATATTTATATATGAATATAAATACATATAAAGTATGACATTTTATTTAGGTTTCCACTCTTGTGGTCATACATGATGTGGGGTTACCTTGGTCATGTAAACAAATATAAAGCTTGGAAAGGTATGTGGTTCCAGGGATCGAACCCAGTGCCTCACACATGCTAGGCAAGTGCTCTACACTGAGCCACAACCCCAGCCCTAGGTACATGTATAAAATCAGGAATTTTTCCCTCTGAGCTTCCTCTGTAATCTGCTCATCAGTTTGCTTGTTCTCTGCCACAGGAAGGGCTTGGGCAAGCAGAATTTCTGGAGTGCTAGTGCAAGTGTTCAGGCTTGAATTTGCTGAGATGAAGAATTTTGCCTTGTTCATAGCTACTACCTCACATCCTATAAAAGGTGTCTGACAAATATTTAGCAATTATATGAGGCTGAATCGCAAGTCCCATCTCTAGTTGTTAAGGGGACCTAAGTGGCTAATTGGGTTTGGTTGAACAACAACCAGGTAAACAGAGCTGTCTGCAGCCTTGCAAAAATCAAGAGACTGCTGGGGAACTTGGAAAGGAGGAGTATTGTCAAAACTGTCATCTGCACTTGGTTATTGGGTTTGTTCCCATCCTGCTCTTCTGTTAAGCCCCTGTGACTTGGATCTAAGAGGACCAAAAAGTTTTCAGCAGCTTTCCCCAGACCTCTGGGGCCAGAGGTTGTGCAGATGTTGTTTCCTTCGGAAAATCTCTGGCCAAGAATAGCATTCCTTTTGGGGAGGGGGTTCAAGTTGGACTGTGTCTGGAATGTTGCTTTTCTTGGTTTGTGTAAATGTATTGCTGGCAAAACAGCTGTTGGGACTGGGAAAGGCGCTCAGGGTTCCCCATCTCACAGCGGGAGTGCTAGACGCCAGGATATGGGTGGCTTTCATGACTGCAGCTTTTCTGGAGCTCTTCAGAGGGGAACCTGAAATGCTGAGTCATTCTTCAATGGCTTTCAAATCTCTTCAGTTCCTAAATTTGTGTGTGTGTGTGTGAGAGAGAGAGAGAGAAAGTTACTGAGGATTGAAACCAGGGTTTTGTACATACTATGCAAATGCTACCAATGAGGTACAGCCCCAGACTGTCCCTTTTATTCTTTTTAGTTATACATGATATAGGCATATCACACATACATGGAGTATAACTTCCCATTCTTACGGTTGTACGTGTATGTATACATACACTGGTCACCTCTTGCACTTTAGGAGTCTTGTTGAAGAATTTGTATTCATATGTGAACATAGGAAAGTTGTGTCCAATTCATTCTCCTGTCTCCCATTCTCATTCCCCGCTCCAATCTGATGACCCCCAACCTCCTTAGGGCAATGAGTGGGGGTTGCCTGTTGTGAGTCAGCATCTACATATCAGAACATTCAGCCTTTGGTTATTGAGGATTGGCTTATTTCACTTAATCTTGAGTCTCCAGTTCCATCCATTTATTGGCAAATGCCATAACTTCATTCTTTATGGCTAAGTAATATTACATTGTATATACAAACCACATTTTCTTTATCCATTCATCTGTTGAAGTGCACCTAGGTTGATTCCCATAGCTTAGCTGTTGTGAATTAAGCTTCTATAAATATTGATGTGGCTGTGTCGTTGTAGTATGCTGATTTTTAAGTCCTTTGGGTATAGTCCAAGGAGTGGAATAACTGGGTCAAGTGGTGGTTTTATTCTAAGTTTTCTTTTTCTTTTTTAACTTGTAGTTGGACACAATACCTTTATTTTTATTTTTATGTGGTGGTGAGGCTCAAACTCACACCTCCTATGTGCTAGGTGAGTGCTCTACAGCTGAGCCACAACCTCAGCCCCCCATCCTAGGTTTTCTGAGGAATCTCCATACTGCTTTCCAGAGTGGTTGCACCAATTTGCAGTCCCACCAGCAATGTATGAGTATATCTTTTCCCCCACATCCTTGCCAACATTGTTACTTGTATTCTTGATAATTGCCATTCAGACTGGAGTGAGATGAAATCTCAGTGTAGTTTTAATTTTGATGTATCTAATTACTAATGATGTTGAATACTTTTTCATCATATTTGTTGACAGGTCATATTTCTTCTTCTATGAAGTGTCCAGTTCCTTTGCCCATTTATTGATTGGGCGGTTCCATTTATTGATTGGAACATGATAGGGATTCATTAAACACCTGCTTGGCTGTGGTTGTTTTGGAGACCTGAAAGCCCAACTTTGTAGGGCTCATGTGATGTTTGTTTTTGTTGTTTCGTTTTTTGAGTTCTTTGTATCTCCTGGAGATTAATGCTCTATCTGATGTGCAGGTGGCAAAGATATTCTCCCATTCTGTAGATTCTCATCACATTCTTGATTGTTTGCTGTGAAGAAGCTTTTTAGTTTGATACCATCCCATTTATTGATTCTTGATTTTACCTCTTGCACTTTAGGAATCTTGTTGAAGAATTTGTTTCCTAAAGCACCATAATGGAGATTTGAGCCTACTTTTTCTGCTAGTAGGTGCAGGGTTTCTGCTCTAATGGCTAGGTCCTTGATCCACTTTGAGTTGAGATTTGGGCAGAGTGAGAGGGGTCTAATTTCCTTTTGCTACACACAGATTTCCAGTTTTCCCAGCACCACTTGTTGAAGAGGCTATCTTTTCTCTAATGTATGATTATGGATCCTTTACATAGTGTAACTGTATTTGTGTGCCCAGACCCCCTTTTTATTATTTTATCTTTGAAGCAGAATCTCAATGTTACTCAGGCTGGCCTTGAATTTGTCATTCTCATGCCTCAGCCTCCCAAGTAATTGAGATTACAAGGCATTGTTACTGTGACCAACCTAAATTCTGTTTTTCTTTTTGGAAACAGGGTCTCACAGAGTTACTGAGTCTGCTTTGAACTTGCATTCCTCCTGCCTCAGCCTCCCTAGTCTCTGGGATTATAGGGGTACACTACCATGCCCGGCTCCTAAATTCTGTTCTCTATTCAAAGTAGAAATGCTGTGTGTTTGCGTGAGTCATCCATTTTCTCATTTTCACATGAAATATGTGTGCATATTTTAAGTTTATTGCACTCTTAAAATTAATTTTCAAGGGCTGGCTATATTCAGAACTCAGAACTCCTGCAAAAATCAAAGCCTACCCAAAAAAAGAATGTGGGGAAATAGATGGCTCACTTTGGGGAACATGGTAGAGACTCATTAAACACCTGCTTGGCTGTGGTTGTTTTGGAGACCTGAAAGCTCAACTTTGTAGGGGTCATGTGATGTTTGGGTGAACTGAAATCAGGTATAGATCATAGTGTTAGAAGCATCCCTATCACCAGTCTGAACCAATAAAAGCAAGATCTTTTTCATGAGAAGCTTGGAAAGCCACCATCAGGATACTGCCAGCCCCTAGAAGAGTGTGTTTACTTAGCACCTACTCTACCCTTTCTCCTAAGTCTGCTCCTACATCCTCCAGAGGTTGGAGGAGAGTGTTGATAATTTGGCAGTCTGCCCTTCAGAATAGCCTAACACCCATGCTCCATTTCCTCAAAACAAATGCACAACCTAGAGACTATTGGGAAAACTTGGAAGTTTGCAAGTCTAAAAAATGAGGAGGTGGTGCCAGGTACAGTGGTTCACACCTGTAATCTTAGCAACTTGGCCTACTGAGGCAGGAGGATCACATGTTCAAGGCCAGCCTAAGCAAATTGGTGAGACCCTGTCTTGAAACAAAAGGATTGAAGTTGTAGTTAAGAGGTATAGCACTTATGCATGAGATCCTGGATTCAATTGCCAGTACCCCAAAAAAGGGGGTGGGCAGCCAAGGGTTTTAGGACAGAAAATGGTAACTTCTAGTGACCTTTGCTGGACATTAGAATTCTCTCTATGTCAGAAAAGACTCAAGAGTCTCGTAATGCCTGGGCTGAATATATCTCAATCTGATATAAATGATCAGATCTGGAAATCACTAGCTATGATAGGGAAGGAGGGAATGTTGCTACTTACTCAAAACAACAAAAAAAATGTTATCAAAGAAAATTTAGTTTAGAACTTGCAGTTATGAAAAAGAGACAGGGAGAGGGCTCTGGAAATAGCTGAAGGACTGTGTTCAGCATCACTGTACCTTGCCCACCCCTGAATCCAGCTGCTCTGTCATACCCAGTCAAAGGCAAGCCTACATCAGTTCTGGCCTCTTATCTGCCAGAACCTGGTCTTCAAAGAGTCACCCAACAGAACTCTCCCCACTTCTCTGACTGCAAACAAAATCTCTCCTTAATGAAAGGAGAGTCTCTGCAGCTACTCTGGAGGCTGAGGTGAGTAGGATCTCAAGTTGGAGCCTAGCCTGAGCAATTTAGCAAGACCCTGTGTCCAAAAAAAATGGGGTTAGCGATGCAGCTCTGAGATAGTGCAGCCCTGGGTTCAATCCCTAGTACTGCAAGGAAAAAAAAAAAAAATGTTGCTTTTGATGAGGTTGGTTGGGGAGTTGCCATCTTTCAGGCCATGAACGTGTGTGTAAGCTAGTGACATGATAGTCAAGACAGGTATTAATAACTGGGTTATTGGGCCCCAAAGCTGTTAGACATGCTGCGGGCTCTCCTTTAAGGATCTGATGTAACTGAAGAAAGGCAACTTTGCCTCACAAAACCATCAGAAGCAAGGCTCCATCTGTCAAATGCCAAGCAGGAAAGAAGTCTATGGCGAAAACATTGGACATGGCATCAGATGACTTGTGGTTCACTACCTCTAAGCTCCATCTGGGTTTCCTGGCTATAAAACGATAAAAGCAAGACTGACTGACCTATGGCTGAGCATCCAGGGTCTGAAGAGCCGTGGCCCTGGAAGACCCCAAGCCACCCTCCATTGTGAACCTTTTGTGTTATATAGGGACACTTGGGAAGGAGGGCATCCTTCTAAGCCAAGAGTCCCCAGTGAGGTCCTGTGACTGTGTCTCCATCATCTTTGCCCCCTCTGCCTCCCAGGGACTGCCTGTGAATCAAGCCTCAGCAGAGCTCTTCAGCATGGCCTTGCAGAGGGTGTAGCCAGGGTAGCCACTGCCAGGGAGTAGAGGTGGGGCAGTAGCTGTGTACATTCCAGTGTGGGCACATTGCAAGTTCAGGGAATCCAGCTTTCTCCAGTCAACTAAGGAAGCATTTCTTTAACTGCCAAGTCAATTCCCATTTAGAATAAGCCCTGCTCTCATGTCCAGGCCGGCCTTCCCAGACTAGATGCAGTGGAATCCTAGATGTTAACAAGGGGCCCTTAATGAAGGGTTCTGTGCTCACATTCTGGGAAGCACCGCAAACTCCCCTCCTCGGTAGTTCACTTCTTTGAACAACAGCATCCATTGTGATGTCCTGTGGTGGGAGAGCTGAAGGATGCCTTTCGGGGAGGGAGTTGGCCACCCCCAACTACTCCAAATACAGTCTAGTAAAATCAGGGAACTTGCTTTGAAAACTACTCTGGAAAGGTTATGGTGCTGTCCCTGAAGACCCACAGAACTCTGCTAGAGAGGGCCACCCTCAGACCAGTCACTGTGATCCAGGTAAAACAAGACTTCCCATGCCTTTGCAGATAGACTGAGAGAGAGGCTCTTCTTTTTCCAGGAGTAACCACAGGGCTAGGTCTGAGGCTTTGGGGTTAAACTCAGTAACCAGCTGTGGAATTTTCCACCTCCCTAAACTCAGGTCCCTATCTGAAGACTGGTAGACCTGGTCATTTTTCTGTCTCCAGCAGTGGTATTATGCATCAGAGAAAGGCCTTTTCTAGAACTAATGTCCCTATATGTACAAGCTTCAGTGATTACAGCATCACCAGCTATATTCAGTTTTGTGATGAGGTTTTGGGGTTTTTTGGTTTTGTTTTTCTTGTTGTTGGTACTGAGGATTGAACCCAGGGTTCTTAATGACTGAGCTACATCCCCAGCCCTTTTCATTTTTTTTATTTTAGACAGAGTCTAAGTTGCTTAGGGCCTACATTGCTGAGGCTGGTCTTGAACTTGCAGTCCTCCTGCTTCAACCTTCTGAGTCACTGAGAAGGATAAGTTTTTTGTCAAGATCCCCATGTTCTGGAGGGGATCTCTTAAAACACTCCAACCTCCCTGAAAGCCATGGTTTGATTTCTAGGGACTCACACCATACTTGCCCTTGGTCAGAACTGTCCCCTGACTGATCCTCTGTGTTTGAGTCTCCTTACACTGCACTTCAAGGCAGGCTGGGGCCATGTGGCCCTGCCCCACCCTTGCTTGGCTCCAGTTCCAACTTCCAGAGTGAAGTTGGAGCTGCAGTGGCTTGCATTCCCCGCCCTTCTCATCAGATGGGAAGCCTAGTTTGTGGGCTGGGGGCAGCCACAGCTTTTCCCATCTGGTGCCCACTGCCCACAGTCCCTAGGCATCTGCTCCAGGACTTAGAACCCCTTAAAGCTGAAAGCAAGCCTTAGAAGACCACAGCCTGGCACTCAAGCAGGTAAGAAGCAGAGTTGTTGTTGTTGTTTTTCATAGGATTGCTCTCTCTCTGTTACTTATGACTGGCTAAACCTCATTATTTAGCTGCTGCTGCTTCTTCACCCATCACAGCAAGAGGAACATGAACTAGAATTGACAAAAACAGTCCCAGCCAAGAAACTCCAGAATACATCTCAGAAATGGTGTGAACTGTCTGCTCTGGGTTTTGTTTTTTAACGTTTGCCTTCACAGCCTTGCAGGAAAAAAGCAGATACATAAATCCATAAAACAAGTTACCCCTTCTGAGTTTTATCAGTCTTCAAACCCACATTCCGAAAAGGTTGTTCTGGGTTCCTGGGGGCTACTCCAGTATGTATTTATTGTTTTGGATCTTTAGACCCTTAATGTATCATGTGCATGAATTATCACTTGCATGAATTACCTTATCAAAAGTTAATTGATGTAAAATTCTTTAAAAGAAAGGAAAAATAGCATTAGTAAGCCTTCCTCGTTCAGTGTTTCTTTTTTTAATTATTTTTTTGTTGTTGTCAATGGATCTTTTATTTTATTTATTTATTTATATGTGGCGCAGGGTCTCACACATGCCAGGCAAGTGCTGTACCACTGAGCCACAACTCTAGCCCCAGACAGTGTTTCTGAAATTAAAACAAAGTGTTCTGCTTTTACACTTTGAACTTGTTTTAAATGCACAGAAACTATGACACTTAAGGTCCATGTGGTATTTGCCACAATAACAACCCATCCTAGGATGCCTTTGCCTCTTGACGAGGAAGGTGGATTGCTTCCAGGTGTTTTTGTAATTAATAATTCATCTTTTATGGACAACTCTGTGAAAATAACTTTTTTGGGTCTTTTTAGTTTTGCTGAGGTTTCCCCGGCCACCCCACTTCCTGCAGTTTATTCTCCATCCAGGATGAATACTTGGGACAAAGGGCAAAAACATTTTGTATATTGGGGTCAGCTCACTCAGAAGAATTATAGGACTCATTTACTAATTTCTAGGACCCTGGTGGCATGATGAGGTTGGTGGGGAACTTGTGTTCTCTGGGGATTTTTAAGGAAGGTGAATGGAAGCAGTCTAGTATAGTTGTTAAGAGCTTGGGTTTGTATACAGTAGTTGGCTGACTGAGAACTCTCACCTAGTAACTTCATTGTGTCTCAGTTCATGTGTAAAGTACAGATTATAAAACTTCTTAGGGATGTTGGAAGACAGAGACAGTGTATGTGAAGCATAATGTCTGCTACTCAGGAAGCACTCCAGAGGGTGCTTCCAAGCTGGAGCTCTCCCTGAGCCATTTTATAAGCTAGGCAGGAGAAAGTCAAGTCATCTTCTTCAGCCCCATTGTACCTGGAATGAAACGTTTCCTCACTCTTTAGATATGTGTGTGTATGTGTGTGTGTGTGTGTGTATGTGTGTGTGTGTTTGTATTTGGTACTATGGATTGAACTCAGGGGCACTTGACCACTGAGCCACATTCCCTATTTTGTATTTTATTTAGAGACAGGGTCTCACAGAGTTGTTTAGCGCCTTGCTTTTGCTGAGCCTGGCTTTGAATTCGTGATCCTCCTGTCTCAGCCTTCCAAGAGGTGGGGATTACAGGTGTGAGCCACTGCACCCGGCGAGAGAACTTTTTGATTATAATGCCATGTGTCCCTAGGATGGAGGGCTGGGCATTAGGGTCAGGCCTCCTCCTTCAAAGGATCCCAGGCTCTCAGCTACCCCTGCTATGAGATGAGGATGCCACCCTACCTGGCTCTCAGCCACCTTCCTTACAACTCGGGCTTGGACAGAATAAGAATTCCCAGGAAGTCTGTGGGTGCACCGTCTATTCCTCTCCCAGCTGCCACTATGGTAGGTTGCTGGGTGCCACAGATGCCGCACAGCACAATGAGCTCAGGCTCTGGATCCAGTGAGACTGGATTCCAATCCTAACAGTGCCACTCCCCACCTGTGGGCTGTTATTGGCCCCCTCTGAGCCTTTGTGTCCTCATCTGTGAAATGGAAATCTGAAAACTTGTGCCATAGTATTATATGAGACAGCATAGGTAAACATCTGGCACTTAGGGGCCCATTATTATGAAAGATTAAGGTTCTGGTCCAAGACCTTTGCGAAATGTAGCCAAGTTAAACATAAAGATATACAGAAAAGTAATGTGTTCATTATCTCTGTCAATAAACATTAATCTGACTGGCTGGCTGGGCGCTGGAAACCAGGTGACAACTGCATAAGACAGCCTCCCTGCTCTTGAAATAGCACCCAGTGTTGAGAAAGCAGGGACAATGATCACTTCAGTCTGGGCACTCAGGAAACTGCCCTAAGCTGAAGGACAAAGAGTAGCCTGTTAGGCAGGGACTGAGAGGAAGGGGAAAAGTAAGTGCCAAAGCCAAGTGGAATTTGGAGAGGGATGGGAAGCTCTGGGGACTGCAGAGTTAGCTGGGTATAGGGAAAGGGGGCATTGGCATGAGATCAGATGGTCAGTTGGGACCAAGCTGTGAAGAGCCTGGAAGGTCAAGTGGGAATTTAAACTTGATCTCAATGACTTAAGGGTTTAAGCAGATTTGAGATTCTGTGCTGGCAATTTCAGGGGGCATGGTATTGGGTGTCTGGCATGCCCCCAGCCTTCTACTCCATCTCAGGGACTTTGGTGGCACCCAGAAAAATTAAGTGCCAAGAATGGAATCTTCAGGTTAGGCCTAGTGCAGGGAAGCCTATCTGGGGACTTGGGGCCCTGGTTTCTGGGGCTCTGATCCCAGCCACCACCACCAGAGAATGTGGATTTCTTCTACAGTCTCAGATTAGGGCTCAGGACAATTAGGCTGTCCCCACTCCCATCCTCTGCCCCTGATCCTAGGACAATACTGTCCTGTAGCTGCCCTGACTCAGACTTGGGAGGAAGAGACCACTTGTCTGAAATGGGCAGTCTGTCACTTTGAGCCTAAAAGAGACTCCATGGAGATTGGAGAACTGTGGTCTCCAGGCCTGGGACAATCCCAAGGGGGTTCTAGGCTGTGGTTGTCCTCTGTGCTTGCGTTTGAGAATCATGTCCCACAATTGTGGAGTGGTGTCTTTCTTCTGAGACCTGCGCTGAGGTTGGCCTGAGAACTACCTCCTGAGTTTCCCAGGGACTGCAGGGAGAGATGTGTCCATGCATGGCAGCCTGGAAGGTCACTGACCCTGCCTGGAGGACCAGCCAGTCTGCCCCTTGAGCCTCTTCAGGCCAGGGATGTGTATGTGTTGAGTCTTGGCTACAGTTAGAAAGGTTTAGGTGATGAATTTAAAAAGACAAGAAGATGTGGACCCCCCAGAATTTTTAGGCTGAAGTTTGGAGAGACTGAAGCCAAGCAGTGATAAAAGAGGAGAATGGTAGATAATAAGTGTTCAGGGCAGAGCAAGAACATACCAGGTCCTGGAGGCCATGGTTAGGATTTTGATTTTCATCTTAGTAAGAGAAGCCAGAGAGGATTTTGAATTGAGGATGATATGACCTGGCCTTGGCTCCTCCCCAACCCTGAACCCAGGGGCTCACACGTGAGCTTACTAGGCATTCACTATTCCATTAACTACACCCCAACTTTTATTTTTAAACTTTGAGATAGGATCTTGCTAAGTTGCCTAGGCTGGCCTCAAACTTGTGGTCCTCCTGCCTCAGCCTCCTGGGTTTATAGGTATGTGCCAAGCACACCCAGCTCTGGCAACTGTTAGGAAAGATCAGGCCCCTGTTTCAAAGCTTTCTGGGCTTCCCATTGTCTCTGGCAGCATGAGAAAGTCCACATTCAGACTAAGAACTGGTGTTTCCTGCTTTATCTTCCAATTTTCTTATGTCATTAAAATCTCTTTGCAAGCATTTCTTACCATTTTAATATTATTTGAGTATACAGTTCAGTTGTGTTAAGTACATGTGTACTGTTGTGCAACAGGTCTTGCAAAACTGTAACTCTATATCCACTAAATAATTACCTTTCTCCTCTCTCTGGCCCCTGGTAAATATCTTTCTACTTTCTATCTATATGATTTTGTCTGCTCTAGATTCACTGTGTAAGCAAAATCACAGCGTTTTCCCCCCACAGTACTGGGATCAAACCCAGGAGGCTCTACGACTGAGCTGTATCCCCACCCCTTTTTATTTTATTTTGAGACAGGCTCTTGCTAGGTTATTATGGTTAGTCTGGAACTTAGGATCCTCCTGAAGCAGCACCCCTCAGTAGCTGGGATTATAGGAGTGTACCACCGCACCCCGCTCAATAATTTTGAGACTGGCTTATTTCAATTAGTAGGGCATCTTCAAGGTTCATTCATGTTGTATCATGTGTCAGGATCTCCTTACTTTTTAAGGTTGAATGACACTTCATCTTATACATACACATTATATTTTGCTTATCCATTCATCTGTCAACACTTACGTTGCTTCCATCTCTTGGCTATTGTGAATAATATGTTTATAAGGTGAGTGTACAGGTATCATGTTGAGTGTCTGCTTTCAATTATTTTCAATATATACCCCAAAGTAAATTAGCTGGATCGTATGGTAATTCTATTTTTATTTATTTTTTTGAGGAACCGCTATACAATGCACAATGATTCGTATGACTCTACATCCTGATCAAGACTTCTTATTTTCTGGTAACAGTAGTAGTAGTTGCTGTTCTTGTTGATATGAATGCAAAGAGGTATCTTATTGAGGTTTTTTTTTTTGTTAACCTAATGACCAACAATATTTTCATACACTTGTTATCCATTTGTATATCATCTTTGGCAAAGTGTCTATTCAAGTCCTTTGCCATGTTTTTATTGGGTTATTTGATTTTTGGTTATTGAGTTGTAGGAGTTCTATATAAATTCTTGATATTAACTCCTTATAATTATCTAATTTGCAAGCATTTGCTCCTACCTATAGGTCACCTTTTCATTCTGTTGATCACGTCCTGTCCGCACAGACTTCTTTTTTAATGTAGTCTCATTTATCAACCTTTGCTTTTGCTGCCTGAGTTTTTGGGGTCATACTGAGAAATAATGGCCATGTCCCAAATCATGAAGCTTTTCCTCCTGCTTTCTTCTAGGAGTTCTAGAGTTTTTAGTCTCATATCTTTGCAAGCATTTTTGTAGCTTTATTGTTTTTATTATGTGTATATTATAAAAAATACACAGTTCAGAAGAGAATAAGAAAAAAATCCTTGCTTTCCCAGCAGAGGTCCTCAACCTCTAATGATATTTGACGGGGCAACTATCCAGACAGTGCCCCACTTTATCACCTTCTAAAGTATAACGCGCACATGAATCATCACTGGGGAGTTGAAATACAGGTTCTGATTCCCTGAAGAACTGGGGTGGGGCCCCAAAATCTGTTTCTAACAGGTTCTTGGGTGATGCTTGCTACTGCTACTGATCAGGAAGCCATCCCTGGAGTAGTGAGTCTGTCTATATAAACACACATAGGATCATCTATGTATGACTTTTCTTATTTGTTTATTTCCCTACTCAACAGTATGTCATGGAATACCAATAAGTATAAATCTCCATCATTCTTTTTAGCGACTTAACAATCCCATTAATAAGTAAGGCTTATCAATGAGTCCCTCTTGAGTACATTCAAGGTGCTGCCAAGTTATCATTATTACAAATAATATGGCAGCAAATATATTTGTGTTCCTATATTAATTTCACCAAAAGAATTACTGTTATTTTGTTTATTTGTTTTTCTAAAAAGACCAGAACAGTGGCTGGGCATGGTGGGCATGCCTATAATCTCAGCAACTCTGGAGGCTAAGACAGGAGGATTGCAATTTCAAGACCAGCCTCAGCAACTAAGCAAGACCCTGTCTCATAATTTTAAAAAGACTGGGGATATAGCTTGGTGGTAAAGCAACCCTAGATTCAATCTCTAGTAGCAAACCAAACAAAAACCAAAACAAATGCCCTCAAATATGTTACTCCTTAAAGGAGTCACCTGAGAGGCTGACTTCTTAATCTCAAGGCTCTGCCAACCCCTCCCGGGGGAGGGCAGAGTGGATAGCAGTGTGGGGTAGGGATGGATGGTATGGGAGAAGGCAGTGGTGGCAGGCACTGTTTGCTGTCCACCCTTCAACCTGGTACAGTATGACCAGTACTCACTTAATGCTTACATACAACTCCCTGCAAGCTTCCGTTTATTCTCCCCCCATTTCATAGATGAAGAGATTGAGGTCCAGGGAAGTCTCCTAGTTTGCCCATAGTCATGCAAATGGAAAATGACAGTGTTGAGATGTGGGTCAGGATGGAGTGTGCCAGGTCTACCTCTAGGTGTCTCATTGCTTAGGTGGCCTCAATGGCTCCACCAGATTCTAAAATCCATGTTGCCCCCTTGCTTTCTCACCAATGCTCCATGATCTATCTGGCAGCTGCCTGTCCAAGAGGGAAGCCTGGCCTGAAGTGCTGGTTCCAGGGTTGCCTAGGTTGGGGGAACACAGGGTCTGGGGGAAGTCTTACATCTCACAGGGGTAGTCTCCTTCAGCATCACGGGCTCTTCCTTGGCCAGGACCTGCAAGAAGCTCAATGTTGGAGGTCACAGACAGGCCTGAGCTTGAATCCCAGCCCTGCCATCTGCTGCCCATGGGACCTTTGGCAAGTCACCAATCTTTACCAGTCCCCTGTCCTCTGCCATAAAACGGGGATAAAAATGGTATCTTCTTAAACTACCTTGCATCTATCAGGATGGCTACTATCCAAACAAAAGCAAAATCAGAAAACCAGTGTTGGTGAGAACATGGAGAAATTGGAAACTCACACAGTATTGTGAATGCAAATCAGTTGTAGGCCCTGAGGAAAGCAGCACGGCTGTTCCTCAAAAAACTAAAAAGAGAATCCCCACATGATTTCAGCAGTAGCCCCACTTCTGGGTGTATACTGAAAAGAACTAAAAGCGAGGTCCCAGGAAAATGAGACATTTGTACACGTATGTTCATTATTCATAAATAGCCAAGAAGTGGAAGCAACTCATCATCCACAGAAGAATGTGCAAGTCAAACTCCATATGATGGAGTTTAATTCAGCCTTTAAAAGGAAGGAAATCCTGTCACAGGCTACAACCTGAATGAACCTTGAGGATATTCTGCTAAGTGAAATGAACCAGGCACAAAAAGACAAATACTGTACGATCTCACTTACCTAAGTTTCTCAGAGTGATCAAATTCATAGAAATAGAAAGTGGAATGGTGGAAGGAGGGGAGAATGGGTATGAGTTTGTTTTGCAAGATGAAATAGTTCTGGAGATGATGGTGGTGATGGTTATACAACAGTATGAATGTTCTCAATGCCACAGAAAAATATTTAATGTGATACATTTTATGTTATGTGGGGTTTTTTAAAACCACAATAAAGAGATGTCTCCCAGGGATTCTGTGGGGCTTGTGTGAGGCCTTGCCTGTGAACTATTATTAGCAGGAGGGCTATGGAAATCCAAAGCTTTCTGCCCCCAAGCGGGTATTGCTGAAGAGAGCAACAGGCCTGGGTGTTGGAGGGGTGTCTGTGTCCCTGTGGAAGGAATTGCTCCATCTGGGAGAGGCTGAGGTTCAGGGGAGGCTTGCTGGAGCAGTGGCAGGGGCCCAGCTCAGGAGATCCCTAGCATTTGTGGGATGGGTGGATTGCAGACATTGGAAAGTCCCTGGCAGGAAACTTGCTTCCATTAAGGGGCAGCTTACAGGGTGCAGATTTTGGCTTAGCCTAGTGAACTTGTGTTCAGAGCTGTCTGAATGTGGAGCAGGCTGCCTCATAGAGTGTGAGTCCTCTCTCAGTGGAGGCATGTAAGAAGAGGCTGGGCGAGATGCAGAGAAGACTCCTGTTTGAGGTAGGGGTGGAACCAGGGGTTTCCCAGGTTCTGTGCCTTTCTGATGTGATCAGTCCTGGTGTGTGTGAAGTTGGGACCCAGCTCAGAGGGAGGGGCAGATGGGAGGAGGGAGAATTGCTCCCAGCCCTCCCCTCATAACAGTGATGACAATTGCTGCCACCCATATTCACACTGGGTCACTCACTGTGTTAAATGCTCAACAGGCTGGATTCAGTCCTCACCTGTGTACAGCAGGTGCTGTTCACACCCAGGAGCCAAGGCTGGGACTGAAGTCTCTGCCCAAGGACAGCTAATATGTGGTGGGTGGGATAAACCCAAGCAGTCTCACTGGAGCCCTCTATGCTGGGCAGAAGTCTTCCTGCTCAACTCCCCCAAGATGACTGCTCCACCCCTGTTCCTGGCAGTGCATCCCCAGGGACCAACACTCTCCCAGGTGCGGCTCTAGCTTCCACGCCTCCCTGACCAGTGACTCAGCACTGCCCCACCTCTGGCTGGCATCACATGTCACACCTCAGCCTTGCTCCTCTGAGAGTCAGGCCCAACCTGTTTCATTCTCCAGGATCTGAGCATACCACCGGCCTTGACTGGAAGCCAGGCCATGTCACTCAATGCCTCCCTTCTCCTTCCATTAAGTGGGACCCTCCTTAAAAACTTCTCCCGGAACTCCAAGTCTTTCCTATGGTTTTGAGTTCATTTGGACTTTTGGATAATTGTGTGTTTTCTAACCCAGCTCTCTGGATGCCAAGACCTTGTCCACATGACCCAGTCGATCCAGTTCCAGCTTAGCGCCCAACAAGCAGTAAATGCCATCACTAATGGGGAAGATATGGTGGCCTCCTCTGGCCTCCAATCTGAGACAGAATTCTACCATGTTTATAGCTGCAGTGAAGGAAGCCCCGGCAGTGACAGCAGTTAATCTAGAATGTCATCAGTTAGCTTGGGTGACAGTTGCTTGGTGTTAAGGTGCAGGGGAGCTATCCTTGACCTGTGCCTGGAAGCGTGGGCCCTGGACAAGCACTCTCTTGTGGGATCACACAGAGCCTAGTTAAGGAAATGCTGTTGTTATGTCCATATTGCAGATAAGGAAACAGAGGCTCTGAGAGGTTAAGCCATGCTCAGGACCCCAGAGTTTTCCTTTGCCTCATTGTGCCCCTTGAAGCTCGTGTCGGTTGCTGGGTCTGATGATAGCAACATTAGTGTCCCTCACAGCTTGCTGGTGCCACATTTACTTAAGCTTTCTCTTCTACTCCTTCTGTGCACCCTCGTCCTAGGTGAAGGCTCTGGTAGTGCTATTTTATAGATAGAAAAGTCTCTTAGGGACTCCCCCCAAATCCCACAGTAGGAAGGGGTACACTGGGGCAGAGTGGTGGTCCATTGGTAGCCTCTACTCTCCAGGCTCCTTCCCACATCTATGCTGGGATGCAGGCTTCATAACCCTCTCCATGATCTCCTTGGAGGGGATGTCCCAGACCTCAGTGACGCTGGTGATGCAGAGGCCAGCAGGCCAGCTGGACCAGCTGAGGTTGGGCCAGGGCCAGGTACTTTCCACTGTCTTCCCACAGGCAGGAAGGCTTCTTTCATGGGCTTCTTATCTGGAGAGAAGGCCACCTGGTCGTCCTCATCCCCACTCCTTTCCCTGGTCCACCCCCTGTTACTTTCTGAGGGAACGGGGGGCCACTCCTCTTTGTCCGTGGAAATCATGCAGGCCGAATGAGCTTTGATTCTCTAAATTACAGTGAGAGTTCTAGAATCCTTAACCTGGACTCGTAGAGCATGGGTGTCACCCTGGAGGAGGATGCTAGGCACATGAGGACTTGAACCCTGAGCCATCTGCCTGCTAACATTTGCTGAACAGCTAATGTTTAAAACTCTTTTTTAAAAATTTCTTTAGGGCTGGGGATGTGGCTCAAGCAGTCGCGCGCTCGCCTGGCATGTGCAGGGCGCTGGGTTTGATCCTCAGCACCACATAAAAATAAAAATAAAAAAAAAGATGTTGTGTCCACTGAAAAATAAAAAAAAAATTCTTTAAAAAATTATCAAGGCTGGGGTTGCACCTCAGCAATAGGGTATGTACAAAGCCCGGGCCTCCATCCCCAGTGCTGCAAAAATACATTTAAAATTATAAAAAATCAATTGTATAGTCTTAGATTTACAGAAAAATTGAGCATCTAGAGTTCCATTTAGCTGCCCCAACCCCAGCACAAAATCTCCCTCATTGTTAGCATGTTGCATTTGTGTCCTCATACCTTTGGTCTGATAATAACACATAATATGAACTAAATAATTTAAAGTCCATAGTTTCCACTGGGGCTTCACTTTTCCTGTTGTACAGTTCTATGGATTTTGACAAATGTATAGTGACAGGTATCACACAGAACTGTTCCTCTGCCCTATGGCTCCCCTGTGTCCCAGCTGTTCAGTCCTCCTCACGCCTGCAACCACTGATCTTTTAACTGTCTCCCTAGTTTTGCCTTTTCCAGAATGTCACATAGCAGAACTCACACAGTAGGTGGCCTTTTCAGATGGGTTTCTTTCATACAGATATATGTTCCTGTATGTCTTTTGGTGGCTCGATAGCCTTTTCTTTTTGTTGTTGAGTAATGTTCCAATGTATGGCTATACCACAGTTTATTTATTCCTTCATCTATTTACTGATTGCCACTAGTTTTGTTTTTTTTTTTTTTTTTTTGAGATGGGGGGTCTCACTATGTTGCCTGCACTGGCCTCAAGCTCCTGGGCTCAAATGCTCCTGGGCACAAGTGCTCCCCCACCCTAACATCCCCAAGTAGCTGGGACTATAGACCAACATTGCTAACTTTCTTCTACTTTGGGGTGATTATGAATAAAGTTGCTATAAACATTCATGAGTAAGCTTTTGTGTGGACATAAGTTTTCAGCTTGATCTGGTAAGTACTTAGGAACAAGACTGCTGGGTTGTGTGGGAAGAGTGTACAGCTGTGTAGGAAACTGACAAGCTTTTTCAAAGTGTCTCTACTACTGCCCATTCTCGCAGCAGAGAATGAGAGCTCCCCTGTCCTGCCATTTTTCCAGCACTTTTTAGCAACAGCTTTTGGACTTTAGCTATTCTAAGAGGTGCTTCACGGTAGCTCAGTGTTATTTTAATTTGCATTTCCCTAATGATGTCTGATGAGCATCTCCCAATGTTTCTGGTGAGGTGTGTCTGTTCATCTCTGTTGTCTGTTTTAATTGGGGTTTGTTTTCTTATTGTTGAGTTCAAGAGTTCTCTGTATATCTTAGATACAAGTACTTTATTGATGTATCTGTTTCAAATATTTTCTCTTCATTTCCTCAGCAATGTCTTTCAGAGAAGAACTTTTTAATTTTAATAAAGTCTAACCTAAATTTTCTTTTATGGATTATGCCCTTAGTGTATCTAAAACCTCATAAAAATTGAGCATCTAGAGTTCCACTTAGCACAAAATTTCCCTCATTGTTAATATGAAAGTCCAAGATCACCTGGACTTTCTCCTCTATGATCTTCTGGAAATTGTATAGTTTTACATTTAGGTCTAAGACGTTTTTATTTTTAATTTTTAATTTTTGCAGTGCTTGGAATTAAACCCAGGGCCTCAGGAATGCTAGGCAAATGCTCTACCACTGAGCTACAATCCCAGCCTCTAAGATCCATGTTGAGAGCTTGTTTGGAGGTTCTAGCAGGGGAGCACATGGTCCTCCTCTATCAGAGAAGGTCGTCCACTTTGACTGAACTTGCAGCTTTGAGAGGGACATACGTGAGGGAGAAAGGGCACACCTGCCTAGCCAGCCAGGTCAGCCGAATCAACACTGGCAATCAATGGGGTGACAGATCTCGCAACCAGATTACCCTCACATCCTCTAAGATCCATTTTGAATTAATTTTTGTGTAAGGTCTCTGTCTAGCTTAATTTTTTGCATGTGGATGTCCAGTGGTTTGAGCATACTATTTATTAAAAAGACTGTCCTTTCTACATTGAATTGTCTTTGTCAAAGGTCAGTCGGCTGTATTTGGGTCCATTTCTGGGCTCCCTGTGTTCCATTGATTTGTCCTTTCACTGAAACCTCACTGTCTTGATTGCTGTAGCTGATAGGAAGTCTTGTAGTCAGGTAACACCAGTCTTCCAACTTTGTTCTTCTTCAGTGTTGTGTTGGCTCTTCTGGGTCTTTTGACCCTCCACATAAACTACAGAATCAGTTTGTTTGTAGATATCCAAAAGATAAGTTTCTGGGATTTTGATTGGAATTACATTGAACCTGTGTTGCATAGTTTTTCCTTAGATACTGTAAGTATCCTGCTAGATTTATATTTAAAAATATAATAATTGAGGGTGATAATGTAAATGGCGTTGTGTTTTTAATCTCAAATAATAATACATGAACACAGTAAAAAAAAAGTTCAAAACATAGTTTGGCTTATAGTGAAAAGTACCCTCCTCTGCATAGCCCGTTCCCTAGGCCTCCACTGACATCTATCTAAAGACATTCACTGATGCCAGGTTCTTGTGGGTCCTCCTGGAGACTTGTGAATGCACTCAGCTTATATTCTTGTTTCTTGTTTATTCAACAAGCATCACGAGCATTTATTATGAGCTGGGCGAAGGAGAAGGGACAGAGAACAAAATGAAGTGTTGCTCTTCCAAGCTGACATTTGTTGCAGTGGGTGTCACCAACTGTCATATCTACTTCTCACAAGAACTCTGCCCAGCATGAGTCCATGATAGTCCCCATGGGAGGCCCATGGGCCAAAGAACCCTCTCTGGGGAGGACTCTCCAGGAGCTTGGGCAGAACGGGCTGGTCCTGCCAAGAGCTGGGGACGGGGCGGATGCCGCCAAGGCAGAGGAAGCAAGCTCTGGAGGGAAGGGATTCTTGCCAAGGCAAACGGGTGGAGGTGAGGAAGAGTGGGAGGAGGCTGCTCATCCAGGTAGGGGCAGATTCATATTAGAATAAGGACTCCAGGCCCTGGAATCCCTCCTGACAGTTGGCTGCATTTTAATTCCTTCCTTTTGTTTCCTCTCTGGTTTCTTTCTTTCTATTTTTTTTTTAACTCAGGGACCCTCAACCATTGAGCCACATCCCCTGCCCTATTTTGTATTTTATTTAGAGATAGGGTCTCACTGAGTTGCTTAGTGCCTCCCTGTTGCTGAGGCTGGCTTTGAGCCCGCGATCCTCCTGCCTCAGCCCCCTGAGTCGCTGGGATTACAGGTATGCACCACTGCACCTGGCTTCCTCTCTGGTTTCCTTGGATGTTCTTCTGGGTGAGAGGCTAACTTTGCCTGACTGACCATAGGAGTTGGATTTGTCTTAGTCTGTTCGAGCTGCCATACCCAAATACTATTGGTTGGGGGGGTTAATGAATTATAGAAATGTATTGTTATGAAGGCCAGAAGAGCAAGATCAAGCCTCCAGCAGATTTGGTATCTGGGGAGGGCCCACCTCCTAGACAACTGTCCTTCTTCTGTAAGCTCACAGAGCACAAGGGATGAGGGAGCTCTCTGGGTTTCTTTTACAAGGACACGAATCCCATCCATGAGGGCTCCTCCCTCATGACCTAATCACCACCAAAACGCCCTGCTTCCTAACACCATCTCCTAGGGGGTTAGGATTTCAAGGGAGGAATGGTGGCCATAGCAGAATTTATTCACCCTGATATCAAGACTGCCTGGGGAGGTGGCATGGCCATTGTTCCCAGAGGCCCAGAGGGGATTGTGGTCAGAAGAGGAAGGAAGTTGCTGCACCCCAACATCTGAGTGGCAGATCAGGGCTCACTCAGCTTTCCCCACCTGGGTCTTCTTCCCACTGGAAGTGACTCTCCCAGACATGGCACTGGGCTCGCTGGCATACCATTTCCTGTCTCCACTCCAGACACTGGAGCCAGTGGCCCCTGCTGTCGTTAGATGGCTCTGTCCATCTATCACCCAGCCTTGCCAAAAATACTTGTGTCCAGGTGCAGTGAGCGTGGGCTATTATTGTCTGTGTGTGTCATGCACCTAGTAATTAGAGCTACCATGGCCAGGCCAGGGCTAATGACTGCAGATTTCATTCTCATTTTTCAGATGAGGAAAGTGGGGCTCTGAAGCCAAACCTGTGCTTGTGCCACACACTGCCTTCTGCAGCATCCAACGTACAGACACATATGCAGTTGGGGTGCTGCTCCCCAGTTCAACATGTTTCTAAATGAATAAAACAGCTCAGCTGCGTGCTTGATACTGACCCTTCCTGGTGAGCAGAATCCCTTCATCCTTGTGGGGTTCTTGGGTAGTTCTTTGACTCTTACATTCCCAAGTGGCAATGTTTTGGGCCATTTTGGACTTGATTACTTCTTAGTGGCCCACCTCCTAAAGTGTAGCTACCCCCTGACAGGGTTTAGGCAGTTTTACGATTTTTGTTACAAATGGCCAAGTAGGATCAAACCTGAAAGAAGGGGCTATCAAACAGATGTAAGCAGTGTTTCAGCCCCTGCATCTGTTAAGTGATGCCCGTTTTACAGAGTCAGGGAGATGGTTTTTATACAGCTGTCCTTTCCTAGAGTGGGTGGCCCAGACCTTGAAGGAAAAGTCCTTTAAAGGGTCAGGACCCTTCTTCATCTCAGCATGGTTAGAACTGCCTTATAGAACTGCCCTAGGCCCTTTGTAGACATGTGAACCTCCATTAGAGACCCCTTGGAGATCACCTTCTTTGGTCGCAGATCTTGGAGGAAGAGGTGATGTCTTAGCCTCCAGCTCTTCTTGGACATCAGTGTTCCCTAAATTAGTGTTTATCAGATCAAGTTCCTACTCAAGAACCTGCACTAGCTCCCTGCTTCCTGCCACATTAAGAACTGCCAGGCAGATGGGTGCTGTGGAGTTTACCTGTAATCCTAGAGACTCAGGAGGCTGAGGTAGGAGAATTGAAAGTTTGAGGCCAGTCTCAGAGACTGGGAAGCCCTAAGTAATTTAGAAAGACCCTGCCTAAAAAAAAAAAAAAAAAAAAAAAAGTCTGGGGATGTAGCTCAGTGTTAAAGCCTCCTGGGTTTAATCCCTAGTATCAAAAAAAAAAAAAAAAAAAGAAAGAAAGAAAGAAAAAAAAGAAAAGAAAAGAAAAAAGAAAGAAGATTTTGCTGTCATATATACCTAATTAAAATAAATAAACTGCCTGGCTTTCAAGGATGTTTGTGGCCTTGCCCTGCCTGTCTCATAGATTCCTGTAATTCCTGAACACAGCTTTTTTGTTCCAAACAAACTGAACCTTCTCTTTGTTGTCCCAAGCATCTGGCATATGGGCTTCATCTTTATTCCTTGTTCACTTTATCCACACTTCTCCCTCCCCAGTGTCTTCTCTTGTCCCCATTCTCCATCCTTGCCTCCCCTCCCTGCCCCACCACAGATTCCTACCCTTCTTCCTGCCATGAAGCCTTGTTTGTTCGCTTTGGCCAACCCCAATCCATCCCTTCTCTGAACACCTAGCACATTTATAATCCACACCATAGACACTGTCTGGAACTGCTCTGTACATGTTTTCTGAATCTGTCTTTAAGATCACCAACTAACCTGTGATTTCCACCAGGGCAGAGAAAGGATTCACCAGAGTCTGGGCCATTAACAGAGCAAGATGCTGCACATGGAAATCTTTTGTAACCTTTAGGCAAGACCCCAAATCCACATCAGTTCTTTTAGTGTGACCATATTCTACCAATTTTAAAGCACCCTGCTCTTGCACATTTTGATATCTTCTCTGAATTGGATTGATAGATCACAATTTATTTAGCAGTTTACCTTGTCTTTCTCAGTGGCACATAAAATAATGGTGTATTTTATAGTCCGTCATGCATTACATTTGACAAAATGAAGTATAACTGGTTAATGTAAAAATCTGTTGGTGATTGTTTTTTGACTCCGACCTGGAAAAAAGCCTTTGGAAGTAATGAGGAGATTCTGGCAAAGATAAAGGGATAATGAGAGAGATGAGGAATGCTGGGAGAACTGGAGGATGCTGGGAGAGAGGAGGACTGCTGGGGCTCAGGGTGTGGCTCAGTGGTAGACAGCTGGGCCAGTAGGCAGGAGGCCCTGGGTTCCATCCCAGCATCTCCTCCAAAAAAGAGGAAGGGTGCAGGAGAAGTAGGGGATGCAGGGAAAGGAGGAATGTCCTACTGTGTCCAGAAGCTTCTGGAATCATCCTGTCTTGCTTCAGCGTTCCTCCCCCCTATTCTCCTGTCTTCTGTGTTTTCCCCCCTCAGGAGCTGGTTCCTTGCACCTCATGCACCTCATGCACCTCACATCGACAGCCCCAGGTGGGGCGGGGTGTGGGGATTAGAGGCCGTGTTCCCTCACCTGTGAGGAGCCTTCTCATGGCCAGCAGAGCCAAGGCTGCTCTGACCAACTGGCTGCCCAGCTGACAGGATGAGGAAACTGAGCTCCCAGCACCAGCATGAGCCCGATCAGGAGGGCTGGGGGAGTCCAATGGGCAAAGGGCACAGACTCTGCCTCTTGGGAAATAAAGAAGGAAAAGCCCTCCGTGGTGAAGTGGAATAGCTCTTCTCTAGGCCCAATGGCTCTGGGCTCCAGCCAGAGGGGCCCAGACCTGACCAGCTCAAGGTCAGACTCACAGTCTCTGTGTTCAGATGCCGAACTTGGATGCTTAGGTCACCCGGGATCCTCAGGGCTTCCCCTAGGCCACGCCTCCTCCTGTGGCCTCACAATCATTTTTTTTTTTTTTTTAAATTTTTGTGGTGCTGGGGATCAATTAAGCTTGGCAAACTCACTACCATGAGCCACAATCTGGCTTTTTAGCTGTAGAAATTGCCAGATTGGGGGAATGTGACCCTTTTCTCTTGCCTTTAGATTGTCACTCTAATGTAGTCAACAGCAAGAGCTTCATGGTTAGAGAAACTTAGATTTAATACTTGCTTGCCCACTTGCTGCTGTGTGACTTGGGGCAAGTCACCTAACATTTTTAGCCTTGGTTTTCTCATCATCAAAATGGGGGTGAGAATTTCTAGAACTGGTATATATGCATGTTGGGGGGGATTGAATGACATACAGTCATTAATATTAGTTATGTACAGTCATTAACATTAGCTTTGCTGTTATTCTTTTTTAAAAATTTTTTTAGTTGTAGATGGACATAATACCTTTATTTTGTTTATTTATGTGGTGCTGGGGATCGAACCCAGTGCCTCATGCATGCTAGGCAAGCGCTCTACCACTGAGCCACAACCCCAGTCCTGCTATTAATCTTATTACCATTTGCCCCTGTAGTTGTTTTATTCCAGCCAAAGCAGTCCCAGCTCCATCCTATGGACAATTGCCAACATCACAGTCCAGGTTTTTCTCTCTCTCTCTCTCTCTTTTCTTTTTGTGGTTCTGGGAATTGGACCCAGGGCCTCACACATGCTAGGCAAGTGCTCTACCACTGAACCACATCCCCAGCCCTAATGATCCACCTTTTATGGGCTCCAAATGAGGTGAAATGAGGTGACCACATCTACATGGCTCCTGACGGGGAGCCTGGGCTGCTTTCCTCTCATTCTTCTAGTTTCCAGTAACCACCTCTCCTTTGTGTCCACAGTGGGGCTGTGCCCTATGAATGACCCCAGAGTTCTAGTTCAATTGCAGAAATAAGAGCACATGAAATTATTAAGGCCAAGAGTCAGTACAAGGAAAAAGCAATGTAAGGGATATTTCTTTTCAGAAGGTGGAAGATTGGATAGTTTGGGTAGAAAAACTCCAAAGCCACCTTAGAAATTTAAGATATAACTTCATATGTATATATGAAGTTGTATCTTATATACGTGTGTGTGTGTGTTTGTGTGTCTTATTTTTTTCCAGATGAATTTTATGACTGCTTTTTCTATTTCTATGAGGAATGGTCATTGGGATTTTGATCAGAATTGCATTAATTCTGTATATTGCTTTTGGTAGTGTGGTCATTTTGACAATATTAATTCTGCCTATCCAGGAGCAAGGTAGATTTTTCCATCTTCTAAGGTCTTCTTTGATTTCTTTCTTTAGGGTTTTCATTATCTAGATCTTTCACCTCTTTCATTAAGTTGATTCCCAAGTATTTTATTTTTTTGAGGCTAGTGTAAATGGGGTAGTTTTCCTTGTTTCTCTTTCTGAGGATTTGTCACTTATATACAGAGATGCATTTGACTTATGGGTGTTGATTTTATATCCTGCTACATTGCTGAATTCATTTACTAATACTACAAGTTTTCTGATGGAACTTTTTGCGTCTTCTAGGTATAGAATCATATCATCACCAAATAGTGCTAATTTGAGTTCTTCTTTTCCTATGTGTATCCCTTTAGTTTCTTTTGTCTAATTGCTCTGGCCAGCGTTTCAAGAACTATGTTAAATAGAAGTGGTGAAAGAGGGCATCCCTGTCTTGTTCCAGTTTTTAGAGGTTTGCATTCAACTTTTCTCCATTTAGAATGACGTTGGCCTGAGACGTAGCGTAGATAGCCTTTATGATGTTGTGATTTGTTCCTGTTATCCTTAGTTTTTCTAGCGGTTTGAACATGAAGGGGTGCTGTATTTTGTCACATGCTTTTTCTGCGTCTATTGAGATGATCGTGTGGGGGAACATGTACACACACAGCTAACCTGCTGCATGGAAATAAGAGAAGTCCCAGGGCCAGAAGCATAAAAGAAATCAAGAACGAGAATGGCTGGACTAGGGGGCCATGGTTCTACCTTGAGGTCCCTTTGCCTGCCTGGATAACCCAGAGATCTAGGGTTTTGTTTTGTTTTATCTTTATTTTACATTTATGTGGTGCTGAGTATTGAACCCAGTGCCTCAAGCATGCTAGGCGAGCACTCTACCTCTGAGCCACAACCCCAGCCCGAGATTTTTTTTTTTTTTTTGCACCCGGGATTGGACCCAGGGGCCATTCAACCACTGAGCCACATCTTCAGCCCTTTTTATTTTTTATTTTGAGAAAGGGTCTTGCTAAATTGCTCAGGGCTGAGGCTGTCTTTGAACTTGTGATCCTCCTGCCTCAGCCTCCTGAGTCACTGGGATTACAGGCATGTATCACAGCACCCAGCTGAGATCTAGGTTTTAATGGCCCACAGGGACAGGGGACACAGTTTTGAGCTTATGTGAAGCAGAGAGATAGAACTACAACCTAGTACGCCCACTCTAACCCCAGTCTCTGCATGTTTGTCTATATGGTCCTGACTTACAAATATGCCCAGGACTGACTGTAAAGTGTGGGGGCAGGATCTGGTGATTCAATTTTACTGGAGCAAGCATGCCAACTTCCCCTTTATGTGTTAGCACACATGTGTTATCATGAGCAAAGAGAAAGATGCAACTGAGAGTGGTGGTGCATTCCTGCAATCCCAGCAACTCAGGAGGCTGAGGCAGGGGGATCACAAGTTCAAGGCCAGCCTTAGCAACTTAGAGAGACCCTCAACAACTTAGCAAGACTGTATCTCAAAATAAAAAAATAAAAATAAAAAGGGCTGGGGATGTAGCTGTAGTAAAGCAGCCCTGGGCTCAAACTCCAGTCTCTCTCTCTCTCTTTCTCTCTCTCTCACACACAAACACACACATATACACGAAAGAGAGCAGGGGAGGTATAGAAGGACAGCTGGTGACCCCCAAGGTACTGTAAAGGAGAGGCCAGGACAGAAGAGGAGAGACAGAGACACAAATCTGGGTATTACTTATATTAAGAAAAGTATTGCGCAGGAGACACCCATGTATCATTTCACTTGTGACAACGTACTTACACTTACTTGGAACATGAAAAACATAAAATAAAGCCAATGAGAAACAAACAAGCCATCCCATGAAAGCAATGCTCTACATTGCTTGTAGGAGCACAAACCGTGCTGGGCTCCTCGGAGGGCCCTTTTGCAACAGCCTTCAAACATTTAAGTGAACCCAATGGACCTCCTATTCCCCGACCCAGGGATTATGCTTCTACCTAGGAGCCCAGGGTGGCCCAAACCAGGAAAGCCAGGACAGTCACGGATCACAGACTGTACAAAGTAAAGATGGCAAGTGCTAAATGCTCACAAGGCTCCCTGCACGATGAAGTGCTCAGCAGCTGGTAGAAAATAACGAGGCAAAGCCACAGCTTTCAAGATAGCTGAGGTGAGAAGAGCAAGGTGGGAGCAGCGTTCTCTTCACTTCCCAGCGCTGCTGTGGGTGGCTTTGAACAGCAGAGATTTTCTCTCTCACAATTTTGGAAGCCAGAAGTCTGAAATCAAGGTGTCAGAAGGATCATGCTCCTCTGAAGGCTACAGGGAGGATCTTCCCTTGTCTTCCTCTGGGAGCTCCTGCCATCCTTGGCCATTCCTTCCCATCCCTGGGCTCGCAGAGCACCTCTCCATCTTTGTCTCTGCCATCATGTTGCCCTTTTCTCTGTATGTTTCTCCTCTTATAAGGACACTGGTCATTGGATTTAGAGCCCACCTTAATCCAGTATGACCTCACCTTAACTAATGACATCTGCAAAGACTTTTTTTCAAGTGAGGTCACATTCCAAAGTTCCAGATGGATATGAATTTTAAGGGATACTATTGAATAATCAGTTTACTCTAAGCATATGTGGTGTGCTACCATTGAGATTAAAAACAGAGCAGGGTGGAGGGGGAGAGAGAAAGATGCCTGGGTGCTCTGGAGCCATAGCAGGAGGCTGGCAGGAAGTGTAAATGTGAGGAGTCTCTGGAAGAAGTGACACCAGAGTCCTCTGACAGGGAATGGAGGGAAGAGCTGACACTGGTCTGTAGAGGGAGGCTGGTGTGGGCAGGCTGGGGAGCAAGGAGGCTGAGAGTGGTGAAACCCGGCTGCCCACGGCCTCGGCCTCCCAGCTGGCGAGGGCTGGATCCCACAGCTGGCCTGCAGGCCCCCAGCTCTACTGACAAATGCTTCTGGAACAACCGTTTTTCCCAGGCTGAGTCCTAGATTGAGGAACTCACCCTCCACCACCCCCTGGGAAAACTAGTTTTGGATTTCTCCATCTTCTCACAGATTCCTGCAGAAGGATGGAGGTGAGACCTCACTTCTTATCGTTTGTTAGAAGAGTGGGCAGGACCCCTCACCTCCTTGCCCCCCAGTGCAGGCTCAGGTCAGTGGGTGTGGCTCTCTCCCCCTTGGCTACTCACTGTGACCTGGCCTCCCCACCATGCCAGCTGGCTTGAAGCTTTCCATCTTTGTGTGTCAAACTCTGGGCACACAAGAGAGGCTCTGCTAAAAAAAAAAAAAAAAAAAAAAATAAAAGCATGTAGAATAGCATTGAACTCTGATGTGGAGACTTCACAACTCACTTAAAAAATGTCTTAGAAGGCAGGTGGGATGGGGGCTGGGTATAGCCAGGGCAAGGCCTGAGCCAGAGGAAGGAGGAGGGCTGGGCCTGCAGGGAGGCTGATGACTCCCCAAGTAGCTTGGGGACCAGAGGCTGCCTTTCACTCCTTTGAAAACTGCCAATACTGATAACACATTCCCCCATTAATTATTTAATACAATGAGACTCTGATCTAAATGCCTGGAATTTACTGAGGCTCCCTCCAGCAAGGGAGGGAGATGTGAAACTGAATGAAAGATTGGTTCCATTGCTTTGGAAGATATAGCCGAGCAAACCTGACCAGGAGCCAGAATAAGAGAGCCAGGGCTGGGAGGGGCAGGGATGACCCTGCCAACATCCATGGAAGAACCCAAAGTCAACATATGTGGGGCCAAACTCTTGGACAGACCCCCTGCATGCCAAAAAAATCTAAAACAAAAGCTGCTCTGTTCACCAACAATTCCATTTCTTCATTGTTCTCCACTAGGAACATTCCTGAATCAGTGAAAAAGTGACTGGATTAGCCCAAGTCCCTGGCAGCTGATCCACTTGCTGCTAGGCCTGACTCAAAAAGGGCGGGAGGCAGAGGGAGCCAGGCAAAGCCGGAGTCGTTAGTGAGCTTCCAGTCTGGCTGGAGATTCAGAGTAGATGCGCAGGACCCTCTGGACAGGTTAAAGGAGGAGGGAGACCAAGGCTAGGGGGCCACAGAGAAGGGGCTGCCGTCTTGGAGAAGTGGCACAGCAGGAGAAACAAGAGGCTGACAGCCTCCAGGGGCTCATAGGCCAAAATGAGAGAGCCAGAGTGTGTGTGTGTGTGCATGTGCGCATGCGTGTGCATACACCTTTGTGTAAGTTCTGCTGCTGGTGAGGGAGGGGGAAGGATATTCTGCTTATCAAATATAGCAGGTGCCAAGGAGTTGAGGCCAGTCTGCTGTTATCATGAAGGGTGGCTGCAGAGATGGGGACATGACCCTGTGGGGATTCTGGTTCCATGGAGGGCTGGCTCTCTAAGGGAAGAAAGGCTGTTTGAGCCTCGTTGCAAACAGACACCCTTTGGGAGAGTGAGAGGAACAAATGCAGGTATTTAGCATGCACGAGGCCCCAGGTTCAATGTGTAGCAGCCTCCCCTCTGAAATGCAAGTCTCCACTTATGTGTGACTTATTTGGGATTCTTTAAAAACTTTTTTATTGTGGTAAAATATACATAATATAGAATTTACCCCCTAGCCATTTTTAAGTGGATATTTCATCCCTATTAGCATATTCTGTGTGTGTCACCATCACCACTATCTATTTCAGAACTTTTTCATCCTCCCAAACAGAAACTCTACCCATTAAAAAACAACTTCCCATTCCGGTCTCACCCCGTCCCTGGTAACCTTATTGTACTTTCTGTCTTTATGAATTGGCCTATTCTAGATGCCCAGTTCATATGCAATTCAAAGAAAACAACGCCAAGGTGAAGTGGACCTGCCGAAGTATGCACAGAAGTGTTCGATCTGCTCAGTTTGGGGTGTGGATAATATAATCAATCATTCATCTGCTGCTGGACATTTAGTTGGTTTCCAGATTTTGGTGCTAGATCATAAAAATACAGCTGATTTTTGTATGTTGGTTTTCTGACCAGCAACCTTGCTGTACTCATGTATTTTTTTAGCTTTATAGTTTTATGCATCCTCTGGACTTTCCACAGAGATGAACCTCTCATCTGGGAGCGAAGACAGCTTCTCTGCTTCCTTTTCCTATGCAGGCCTCTGGTTTTCTTGCTCAGTGCACGGGCTGGAATCTTCAGTGTCCGAGTGGAAATAAGTGCAGACATCCCTGTCTCCCCCAGCCTTAGAGTGAAAGCATTTAGTCTTTCACCGTTTAGCTGCTACTTTTTCAAAGATGCCCTCTTTCAGGTTGAGGAAGTTCCTTTCTATTAGTAATTGACTGAAGGCTTTTTTTTTTTTGGCAAAACCCAGGGGGCCTTATACATGCTGGACAAGTGCCCTACTACTGACGTACATCCCCAGTCCCCCACTGAGAGTTTTAATCAGGAATAGATGTTGGATTTTGTCAGACATTTTCTTCATCTACTAATATGACTATGTGATTTTTCTTTTTTACAGATTATGATTGATTCCCATCCCCTTCGCCTCCCCATACTAGGGATTGAACCAAGGGGCTCTTTACCACTTAGCTAAATAACCAAACCTTTCCTATTTTGTTATTTTGAGACAGGGTCTAGATGAATTTCAGAGGCTGGCCTCAGATTTGCAATCCTCCTGCCTCAGCTTCCCAAGTCGCTGGGATTTCAGAAGTATTTTTCAAATCTTAAACCACCCCTTCATATCAGGATGTTGGGGGAGTGCCTCCAGCACATCCTAGGGCTGGTTTTCTGACAAGTCTGGGCTTGGGGCCCAATCATCCTGGAAGAGGGAGGGATGAGGCAAAGGTGGAGGGTGGGAAGAACGAAGAACAACACACTCACAGGCCCTGCCTGCCAGGTTCTAGGTGAGCCACCCCAGGTGAGCTCAGGCCAACTCGGAAGGGCAGGCAGCCAGTCCCCACAGCATGTACCCTGTGGGGTGGCCTTCACTGTCATGTACTTTTGCTGAGGGAAGCACCTGGGGCTCATTGTGGGTCTGGTACATAGTCCTTACATCTGATGGAGACTTGGTCTCCATATCTGAGAAACAAAGCTGGTGCCAGGGACCACCAACTAGTGTCACACCCTTCACCCCATGAAGGGTCCTCAAGTAGAGAGGGAAGAGCCTGCGAGGCCAGGGGCACCCAGTGGACCTTGTTGCAATCACACTCCCATTCTCAGTAAAATGGAAGTCACAGTGCCCTCCTTCTAGGACTGCTGCCGGAAAGGAGCCAAGAGCGGCAAGTCACCTAATAAACGAACTGAACCATCAGAGGGCAGAGTTAGAACCCAGATGCCGCTGCTCACTAGCTCTGTGTCTTCAGGCCAGTGACCTAATCCCTCAGCCTTGTTTCCTCCTTGGTAAGACAGAGATGGTGATCCCTGGAGACGAGGTTCCCTGGGGATGTGGGTTCATGAGCAAGCAGGTGTGGAGCCGGCTCCTGGGAGCTGTTGGGTAACACTGGGGGATCTCCCAGGTGACCTGAGGCTGTGCAGCTGAGGTGGAGACTGTCCTGGAACCGGAGGAGCCACCAGCCCCTGCAGCAGCCAGGAGGGAATGGGCACCCAAAGTGGAGATTTCCCCTGCCCTGGTGGCAGTTTGCAGTGGGGCGAGTCTGAGCCCGGTTGCCCCAAGGCTGGTGTTCCCAGCAGCCCTGCAAGGCTGACGTCAGCACTGTGGCACTTTCAGGGACCTGGGGGACAGAGAAGTTTAGATCTGGAACTTGGATTGGAAACGGGGGGCCCCTGGACATCAGGAGAGGGTCACACGCTTCCAGGAGGTGAGCATCCCCCCGTTGATGCCAAGCCTGCCTCCAAGTTGAGGGGTGGGCGCTGAGACAAGGAGCTGGAGGGGAGAGGGACTCGGCAGCCAAGCAGTCTCCTGGGGGCTCTCTCCTTTCTCCCGTGGCCAGTTCCAGTTCCCTCTGGTTGCTGAGGCTGCCGGGGGTTAGCCAGCCTGGTTCTCCTGTGCTGGTCCTAGTGTCTGATTCATTCACTCAGGTATCAATTCCTGGGTGGCACAGACTGCTCAGTGCCCAGCCACAGCCGGGCCCTAGGGACCTGGTGATTAGACCAGAACCAGGTTGTGTCCCCTGGAGGCCATTCTAGCTGGGAGATGCACAACACCTAGGGGGTTGAGATAATGTCTGTGGCCAGTGCAGAAAGTGCAGCCCAGCATGTGGCCCTGGGAATGGCCTGGGATGCCTGGGGAGGAGGGATCTCCACGGGGGGATGTTTGATCTGACAAGAGGAGCCAGCTGGGCAAACCTGGGTGGAAGAGTCTAGGCCGAGGGAAGGCAAAGGGCAAAGTCCTTGAGGAGGACTGGGTCAGTGCAGGGACAGCGGGTGGAACTGGGGTGGTGGGGGGGGAGGGGCCGTCACAGCCTGCCGGGAAGTCACGGGGGCGGGGGCGTCAGGGGTTATTCCAAGTGCGGATTCCAGGAGTCTTCGGGAAATGGAAAAATGCCTGTAGTCTTCTCTCTCCTTTTCTCCTTTTGATTTTTGGGGCCTCTTGTGAATAAGCACATTTGAGAAGCTCTCAGAACCGCAAGGAAGGATTGGCGTCTGCAAAAGCTCCTCAGAGTGTTGCCTCCATCTAGCTGCAAAGGGCTGCTGGCCCCTCTCTGACGGGAGGTTACCCCACTCTGTGCCCTCCCCCACCCCGGGGGGCCACTGACTGATCAGGGGTGTGAATCCCCACCGCACCCCATCCTTGCCTGCACCCCATCCTTGCCTCAGGTGGTACCCTTCTGGGGATGGCCGTGGAGCTAAGTGGAAGAGCTCTTGCTGAGCATGCGGGAGGCCCTGGATTCCGTCCTCAGCACTGCAAAATAAATCAATCAAAACATTTTTAAAATAGCCCTACCTGACCCGCTTTCCTGGTTCTTTCACTGAGGACCTCCCTCTGTAAATCATGGGGAGCTGCGCTGCGTCTCACCCCTGGCCTCTGGGGAAGCCAGCCAGAGACAGGGGTCCTGTGTTCCGGGGCCTAGAAATTGAGGTTCTGTGATCACAGAACCAGCTGATCTCCTAGGGTTCCTCCTTTCAGCTCTGAGAATCTCCAAAACTGATTTCTTCTAGTGACACAGCAAGTTCATGGCAGAGGAGGTTCACAAACCAGTCACAGTCTGAAGACACCAGGGACTGAGGGTTGGGGAGTTGGAGGCCTGCTGGTGAGTCCAGAGGCCAAGGCCCCTCCCCCACATGGTCATAATCAGGGTACCCAGGTTGAACAATTCTCCCTGTCTTCCTGGGACTCTCACAGAAGGGCCTGTCAAAGTGTGAGTCCCTGGAAGGGAAGGTGACTCAGCTAAAGGAACCATTTTACCAAAATTGCATTTTTAAAAAGAGCAATCCAAACTGGGAGTGGAGGTGCACACCTGTAAGCCCAGCTACTCAGAAGGCTGAGGCAGGAGGATGGCAAGTTTGAGGCCAGCCTCGGTGACTTAGTGAGACCCTATCTCAAAATAAAAAAATAAAAAGGGCTAAAGAGGTGGCTCAGTGGCTAAACACCCCTGGGTTCTTTTGCCAGTACTGCAACAAAACAGAGGAAAAGAGCCTGGTGATCTGAACTAAGTTCAGCGTGGAGGGCTTTGTCTGATGTAGTAAATTGACAGGCCGTTGTCCAGAGGTGTGGCCTTGCTTACTGGCCCTTGTGGGACTTAGCACAGATCTGGAGAGGGGAGACAGGTGTTCCTGAGGGATGGTGGCCACCTGCATGGGGCTTCACCCTGTCTCTGCCCTTACGGCCCAAGTGTCCTTGGGCGAGTTGTTCCATCTTTTCAAGGCACACTTTCCTCATCTGTAAAGGGAGTCCGCTAAACCAGAACCTTCACAGTGAAAACGTAACAAGATGCTAGGTGATTTGCGTTCACATCATCTGAAGAGCCCTAGTCTGGACCAGAGAACTAGTAAACCAGCCACAGCAGCATCACCTGGGAGATGTTTATTAGAAAAGCAAGTGGCTGGATCTGAGCCCTGCTGAAGCGCATCTCTGAGGGCAAAGACTGGGGACCTCTCTGGGGCTCCTAAAGTACACTGAGGTTTACAAAGCTTGGCAGCCACAATCTGCACTGACATCCATTTCAGCTGAGATGTGGCTGCTGCAGTGGTTGGAGGCAGAGCAGGTTTTGCACCCATCTCCGAAGCGCTGTCATACCTGAATTTCCCAGCAATTCTCCAACATCATTCTGTTCTTACCTTTGCTCTGCTTAAGAGAAATCAGAAGCTCATGGGAGGGTAAGTGAGTTGCCTAAGAGCTTTCTATCTCACCATGGCTTGCAATAGCAATATTGATGTAAGTTGTTTCTGGCAAATGTCAGTGAGCTATTACGGGTAATAAAACTGCTCATGAATGTTTACCTGATGGCAAATGACAGGCTTTGTTGGAACAGGAGCTGGGGTAGGTGTTACAGGTTTTGATCAAGGCTTAGGAGCCTACGAATTGAAACTCCTCTCTTTTACTGTTCAGTAGTTTGATTAGATAATATATTCATGTGGTATAAACATCATGTAATAAAGAACTATAATGAGAAGTTTTCTTCCCATGCATATCCCAGAACTGTCCAGTGCCTCCCCAGGTAACTGGTTTTAGCTTATTGTGTCTAATCTAATTAAAGCCGATCCTTGATAAAGCTGAGAAGCTGAGGAGTCCCCTCTTCTACGGCTCTTGTGAAACCCCCCCCCACCCCCGCAAATCTCTTCACTTGTGATCTATGCATTTTCCAAATTTATTACCCTGATAAAAGTCCACCAAATTGTAGGTTCATTTGGTTTAGCCAGTATCATCTTCTTTTAAAGAGGTACCATCTCTGAGAGAGTTCTGAGCTGCCAGTCTTTTACATTTTAATGTGAATTATTCTAACACAGACTCTTGTTATGCAAATACAACCATATATAAAGTGCTTTGCTACCTCTGCTCAACACAGTTTACAAAATAGAATGAACACTGTTCTGAGCCTTGCTTGTTTCACTTACTGTCACGCCATTGTGTGGTGAACATTCAGGTTGTTTCAATATGTTATCATAGACGCTGCAAGATGAATAACCTTGTAATGTGGCATTTTGCAGGTGCGTACTTTATATGCAGGATGGATTCCCAGAAGTGAGATTGCTAGGTATCTGCATTGGTAATTTTGAGATAAACTGTTAATTTCCTCTCCATGAAGTTAGTGCCAATTTGCACCTGCATCAAGCTTTTGGATGAGAAATTACTATTTTCCTACTTTATCACCAAACGCATGAAATTGTCAGATCATTGAATTTTTACCAATCTGATAAGTGAAAAACAGTGACTCATAGTAGTTGTTTGTTTCAGTACTGAGGATTGAATCCTGGGGTGCTCTACCACTGAGTTACATCCCCAGCCCTTTTAATTTTAAAAAAATTCCTGCCTCAGCCTCTCCAGTAGTTGAGGTTACAAGCACATGCCTCTGCACCCGGCTTCAATGCAGTCTTAATTTAAATGTGTTATGAAAAGTTAAAAATTTATAGCCTATTTAAATTTATAGTCTTGTATCCTTCTCCAATCCAAAATTGGATCGTTGACTTTTTCTATTTTATTTCTAGGAGTCGTTTATGTATGAGGGATGAGCATTTTGCCTTGGATGGGATTGCATGTAGTTTAGTGTTTCTCTTTCATTTTGCTGATTTGGGAGAGAAGCGTATAGATTTTTATTTTTATGCAGTCGAGTCACGCTTTCTGTTCATGACTTCAGAGCATTGGAACATGGGTACAAAAACCTTCCTCACTCTGAGGTAACAGAATGTGTCCTGTGTTTTCTTCTGTCATTTTACATTCAAATTTTTATCCATTTGGTGCACTCTGGGTGGAATTGATTCACCCCTCCCATATTTTTTCCAGATGGCCCTCTTTTCTCTGTTAAACTGAGAAGTTATTTTGTCATAAGCTATTTATTTAGCATAAGCTCTTTTCTCCACATATATCTAGATCTGTTTCACACCTTGCTCCCCCTTCCTTTTGTTTCTCTCGTCCTGTTCATTCACGTTCCCACTGTTTTGAATACTAAGGTTTAAATATTTTAAAATATATTTTAATATTTAGAAGGGCATTTCCCCTTATTTTGAGCTATTTGAAGTTCCTCTTGCTTTCTTATTTTTCATTTGAGTGTTAAAAATCTAATTATACACATACACACACACAGGTGTTTTTATTGGGATGGCTTTAATGAAAATTCAAGTATCCCGCACATACAGAAAAGAGAAGAAATTATAAATGGATAGCTTGATGGGTTACCATGAAGTGAACACACCCTCCTTGTAACTATTACTCACGCTTGAAAATAGAGCATTACCAAAGTGTAGACCCTGCTAAGACCTCCAGACATCACTATCCCACACTCCCAAGAGGCAATCAATACCCTCATTTACTTTTTTAATACCTTTATTTTATTTATTTTATTTTTATGTGATGCTGAGGATCAAACCCAGAGTTTCACACTTGTGAGGCAAGCACTGTACCACTGAGCTACAACCCCAGCCCAGTACCCTCATTTCTTATGCCCGTAGACTGGTTTTGATGTGTTTAAACAACAACAACAAAACTTTATATACTTTTTTGGTATCTGGATTTTTTTGCTTATCTTTTATTTTTATTTTTTTGAGGGGGGGATTGAACCAAGGGGTGCTCTACCACTGAGAGACATCCTCAGCCCTATTTATTTATTTATTTTGAGACAGGGTCTTGCTAAATTGCTGAAGCTGGCCTTGAACATGTGATCCTCCTGCCTCAGCCTCCGGAGTAACTGAGATCACAGGGGTGCATCTCCATGGCCCAGCTCATGCCAGGTTTATCTATTCATTCTGATTTTGTTGTTCCCAGTTGTTGGCTCTCATTGTAGCATTGCCATGAACGTTGTAACACATGATGTTCAGTGACAGACACACACATCTCTATGCTTACAGCAGAATGGCTGGGCCATGGGCTATGAATATGTTCAACTTCAGAAATACTGCCAAACTGTTTTCCCAAGAGATTGCAACACCCTCTTTCCAAGAAATGTCTGGGTGCTCCAGTTATCCTACATTCTTCCAACGCTTGAATTTGTCTTTTAAATTTTGTTCATTTCAGTGTGTGTTTAGTAATTAATTGTGGTTTTTAGTTTTCACTTCTCTAATGACTAATGAGGTTGAGCACCTTTTGCATTTTGTGTATTGGCCATTTAATTATCTTCTTTTGTAAAATGTATTGGGATTGCTTTACACTTATACATTAAATTCAGAGAATGTACATATTTCTGATGTTAAATATTCCTATTCAAGAACATAGAATGTCTTTCCATTTGTTATATCTTGTGTGTCCTTCAGTATTATCTTTGTAAGTATATATCTTGCATATTTCCTGATAAGGTTTTTGTAGGTATTTGAACCAATTATAAGTGGAGTTTTTCTAACTGGATATTGTTCATGGTACTTTCATAGTTGATTGTCTTGGATGTTCTGTGGTGATAATCATATCATCGAAAATGAAAATAATTTTACTTCCTCCTAAGGAATTTTTATATCTCTAATTTCTGAATGCATTGGCTAGTGCTGCCTGTACAATGGAACAATACACTCATAATGTTTCTGTCGTTAGTAGGAATGCTCCTAGTTATTCCAATAAAGTGCTGGACTTTATATTTCTTTGTGTTATGGAATCACCCATCAATTTCCACTCTAATAAAGATTTTTATCAGAAAAGGATGTTGAATTTCATCAAATGTTTAGTCAGCATTTGCAGATCTCCTAGGGTCTATTATTATGTTATGTTATAATAAGAAATCTCCTAATATTGCCTTAGTAAATTCCCTTTGGTTCTCTTTTTTTTAAAAAAATATTTTTAGATGTTGATGGACCTTTATTTAATTAATTAATTTTATGTGGTGCTGAGAAACGAACCCAGTGCCTTACACATACTAGGCAAGTAAGTGCTCTACTGCTGAGCTATAACCCCAGCCCAAATCTTTGTTTTTGTATTTATTTTATGTGGTGCTGAGGATCGAATCCAATGCCTCACGCATGCAAGACAAGCGCTCAACCACTAAACTACAACCACTCCCTTAGGTTTTCCATTGTTCTGTGCCACTTAACTGGAGAATATTCTTTGACAGAACCAATAGCTACTGTGGACTTCTCTGGGCAGGGTCTGTGGACATGTGCAGGGTTGGTACCTAAAGGCTTACATCTCCTTTCCTGAAGTAAGGAACCAGTAGTTACTCCCAGTAATCCCAGTTCACAGTCCTCCTTCCTAGGAGCTGAGGTTTTCCACTCAGTTGGGGAAAACTGTATGCTTCTGATCTGTCTTTTCCAATTCGTTCTCTTGTTAACTTTCATTTCAAAACAAAACCTATTAAAAACCCCCAAACATAACCACGGAAGCTTCATCCTGTCACACTCAGTTTTGTTTATGGAATGTTTTGGAGGATGTCCCAAGAGGGTTTGAGAGTCTCTGGGCTATCCTAAAACCGAACTCGTGACTCATTGCCTTATGTTTCTCAAGAACAGTCAAGGGAAAAAAAGTTACAAGGGACTAGGTCAGAAACAAAGAAAAGGCTTTGGGCTCTTGGCCAATGGAGGATGTGATGTCCACTCACCAGGGTAGCCCAGTGGTTAAGGCAGTGGGCCAGACTGGCTGGGCTGAAATCCTTGCTCAGCACCTTACTTCTTGTGTGACCTTGGACAAGTCACCTCACCCCCCTGGTCCTCAATTTCCCCATCAGAAAGAGAAGATAATAACAGTTTCTACCTTCAGCGAGTTAATGCGCAGAAAATTCCTAGGCATGTGGTGAAGCCTCCGTGGGGGACCGAGCATCCAGTAGGATTGGGCCAGGTGGTCTCTGCATTCAGTGTCTATTCTGGACCTTGGTTGACCCTGATCCTTGTGCACACATCTGTAGGGTGTGCTTAGTTGGTGGGCCAGTTCTCAAGGTCAGGGGCTTGTACCATGATGCAAAATAAAGACATTTAAAAAAATTTCCTAGAATGCAGAAAGCAAATGAATGGAACTGAAGATTCCTGTAGGTTGGCATTTCAGACGACAGACCAGCAAGGAAGCGGGTCTCATCGGGGAATAGTTGGGCCAATGCTCTTGGCTCCTAACCTGGCTTCCTGGCTTTTCTGCAGTCTTTAATTGTGGGTAATTAACCTTCCTCAAAAGTAGGTCAGTTTACATTTTTTTTTCTTTGTGATGCTGGGGATTGAACCCAGGGCCTTGTGCATGAGAGGCAAGCGCTCTACCAACTGAGCTATATCCCCAGCCCCCAGTTCACTTTTTAATAGAACATCCACATCAATCTCTTGGGTAGTGCTGCCCATGGACAATGTGGTGCTTGCTTGCCAGAGGATCAGGGGATATTTTTGCTGTGGGCGGAGGGGACAGTTTTGTATGCTGAATGAGCGTGAAGGGGGAGCCACTGGGAGGGGTCTGGCTGGGCAGTGCCCAGGTTCGCCCACACTCTGAGAACACTGATCTGCCCTGGGCTGTGCTCCCTCAGGTGTTCTGTACAACTGGGTGAAGTATGGGCCAGGTCACCTCCTTTATCATCAGCTTGCTGTTTCCATAGAGACCTTCGAAAAAATAAATAAATAGAGTACAGTTCACTTAAAATGCATGGATCTTTAATGTTCAACGTGGTGGGATGTTAGTGTCCCAGGGTTACTATAACAAAGTACCACAAACTTGATGCTTTATTACAACAGAACTGGGTTCTCAGAGGTCTAGAGGCAAGAGATAAATCAAAATGCTGGCAGTGTTGTGATCTCTGGGAAGGTGCCACCAGAGGATCTTTCTCTGTCTCCTCCCAGCTTCTAAGGACGCTTCTTGACTTGTAGAGAAATCATTCAATCTCTGGCTCAATTGTCACGTGGTAGTTTCCCATGTGGCAGTCTCCTATGTGACTCTATTTTCTCTTCTTATAAGAACACCAGTCTCTTCTCTTCTTATAAGAACACCAGGGCTGGGGATGTGGCTCAAGCGGTAGCGTGCTCGCCTGGCATGCGTGCGGCCCGGGTTCGATCCTCAGCACCACATACAAACAAAGATGTTGTGTCCGCCGAAAACTAAAAAAAAAAAAAAAAAAACAAAAAAAAAACACCAGTCATGGGATTAGGACTTACCTCAACCCAAAATGATATTGTTTCATTTATTATACCTCAAAGACCATGTTTCCAAATAAGACTCTGATTCTAATAATCTCATGTTCTGAGATTCCAAATGGATGTGAACTTGGAGAGGGGCACTATTTAATCCAGGGTAGTTGGCTTTTGACTAATGTGTATACCCATGTGACCAACAAGCAAGAGATGGAACATTTCTAATTCCCCAGAAAGTTCTCTCATGCCCTTTTCCAGACATTTCCACCACCACTGCCCACCCTGAACAACCATGGTTGATTTCTATCTCATCATAGCTAATTTTTTTTACCTGTTCTTGCACTCAAATAAATGGAAGTATGTAGTGTGATCTTTTGTGTCTGACTTCTTTTCCTTAAAATACATTTTGAGCATTGTTGGTGCTGTTGCATGGATCAATAGTTCTTTCCCTTTTGTTGTTGAATAGTAGTCCCCAGTATGGCTATATTGGTTTTCATATCTGGTCTTCTATGGATGGATAGTCAGATTGTTTTCTATTTTGTGAACTAGATATTACTGATAATATGAAGATAGCAGCAATACGTATGCTTGTTCATTCCTTATGTGGATACCTATATTTTTCTAGGAGTGCAATTGCTGAGTCATAGAGTAGGTGCAGGTTTAACTTTATTAGAATTGCTCAATGGTCTTCCAGAATATTTATACCCATATGTATTCTCTGGACAACATATCAGAGTTTCATCCTTTTGAGCTCCATTATTTTGTTGATAGTTTTTTTTTTTTGATGCACAGGGAGGATAACCCCTCTGCAGAGGTCTCTCCACGGAGCTGTTGAGCTCAAGACCCTCCAGCAGGAGACTTGGTCCTTTTTGCTTAGTTTTGTTTTCCTTTCTATCCTGCTGTACCCATGAAGCCTTGGGGCACAAGGACCTGCTGGAGTCCCCTCACTACTGTCCCCCTTTTCAGAGAATAGCACCAGTGCGCATCCTCCAGACTCTCCTCTTCCATTCTGAGTCCCCTTGTCACAGGTCAGATGTTGGAGGTCAGAGGTTAGAAGCTGGGGACCTTCAGAAGGGCATGAGCAGCTTCCCTGAAGTAGGAGCTGTTCAGAGCATTCAAGGGTCCCCTCAATTAGTCCCATATTGGGCTCCTTCCTCCCCTCTCCCTCCCGGCACCCCTCTCTCTTCTTTCTTTCTTTTTCTTCCACAATCAAGTATTTTCCTCAGAGATCCCTATTGATAATACAAAAACAGTAGTAAATAAAAGAATGAATAAATTTTAAAAAGCTTGAGGTCTGGGTTTGTAGCTCAGTGGTGGAGCACTTGCCTAGCAAGTGCTCCTAGGTTTGATCCTCAGCATCACATAAAAATAAACAAATAAAATAAAGGCATTCCATCAATCTATAACTATAAAAAATTTAAAAAATTGTTTAAAAGCTTGAGTTTCCCAAAATCCATCTTTACTGTTAATTGCAGTGAACAACAATAACAATAGTAAATACTGAGATAGCGATTACTGAAGGTAAATGCTCATGTTCTTAGCTCTCTGTATATGGAAACCAAGTGAATCCTTATGTAGCCCTTTGGGGTCAGAAGTTTGTACAGATGAGGAGTGAGCCTGAGGCAAGGTAGAGCCAGGCAGTCCAGTCTCAGAGTCTGAATGTTACCAATACATGTTTCCTTAGGATAATTCCTATTTTAGAAACCGAACCACATTTATTTTCAAAGAAGACTTTAGACCACTACCATAAGTGGAGTATTCAAATTACTTACCATAAATAGATGATAGCCATAGAAATGAAGATTCTGATGACCACTTAAGTTTATTCTAAATAGTGCCTGTTGTTCTCCCCACTCCTTTTCCATGTTTTTATTGGTGCATTATAATTTTACATGATGGTGGGATTTGTTATTGCATATTCATCCATGCAACAATATGACATTATAATTTGGTCAGTTTTGCTCCCTGGTATCCCCCTTTCCCTCCCTCTCTCCCTCCTTCCCCCCATCCCTTTCCTCTACTCTACTTATCTCCCTTATATTTTCATGAGACCCTCTGCCACCTTTTTCCTTTCCTCTGTAACTTCCACATATGAGAGAAAACAGCTGACCTTTGACTTTCTGAGTTTAGCTTATTTCACTTAACATTATGTTTTCAAGCTCCATCAATTTTCATGCAAGTGGCCTAATTTTATTCATCTTAGTGGCTGAATAAAGCTCCATTGGGTGAATACACCACATTCATTATCCATTCATCCATTGATAGACACCTAGGCTGGTTCCACACAGTTAGGCTCTTGTGAATTGTGCTGCTATCTCTGCCCCTCCCCCCTCCCTTTTTAAATGGTTTGTGCTTTGGTTGTCACATCTAGGAAATTTTGCCCAACTCAAAGTCACCAAGATTTTTTTCCCTAGGTTTTCTTCTAGAAGTTTTACAGTTTGAGGTTTTACAATTAAGTCTATAATCCACGCGAGTTACTTTTTGTACATGGTGTGAGGTGAGGATTACACTTATTTTGATTTTACTCTTTTGTATAAGGATGTCCACTAGTTTCCACAACATTGATTGAAAGGACTCCGTTCCCTGTCTCCTCTGAGTCTGGCTCTTCTCAAAGACGGGGAGGATTAAAACTCACAATTGCTACAGGGATAAAAAGCCACACAGTATACAGAGCAGCTGGCACATGGTCAGCGCTTCCTAAGCTTCAGTTTACCACCTGCTTTCCCGTGGTCTAGCAGTTAGGTTGTTTCCAGGGGTTTTGTTGTTATTTTATTTCAAGTATCAACAGCAATGCAATAAATATTTCTGGCTCTTCATTCATACTGCACATTCATATTAAAAATGTTTGATTAAAAAAAAAAGTGTTTGATCTGTGCACTAAACTGTGGGTTGCTTTAAATTGGCTCTGCTTCCAGCCAGAGGGAGCTAGCTCCCTGGGAGCTTTGAGAACTGGAATCCTGAGGATGTAGCTCAGTTTTGAGTGCTTGCTTAGCATGGGCAAGACCCTGGGTTCAATCCTAGGTATCATAAAAAAAAGAAAAGAAAAGAAAATCCAACAACCCAACAGGGAAACTTTCCTGCCTCCTGGCCTGTGTGCCTCTATTTGGAATCAGGAAATCCCAGCACAGTGTCTATACATAGTAGATGCTTAGTTAGGGCAAACTGTAGGGGTAAACCATAGGGACCATGTTCAGCATAGCACTGCCACTGGGTCTGGGGACCCCTCAGATGTGTCCCCAGACAACAATGTTCTTTTAGCACCTGTGGCTGGTGTGTCACCCTTGGGTTCCATGTGGAGTAAGCGTTTAGGCAATTTTCTCTAAGTATGTGTTAATTTCCATGGTCAATGTTGGACCTTGTTCTATGGTACCTGGACCTTGCAGTACATACATTCAATCTCAGAGGAAGGAAGTTACTTTTTGGTTCTTTTTCAACTTTTCTTGATTCTCTGGGACTTGGTTTCTCAATTTAAGCACTCTTGTCATTTGGGGCTAGAAAATTTTTTGGTTGTTGGGGGTTGTCTTGTGCATTGTAGGATATTTGGTAGCATCCTTAGCCTCTACCCACTAGATGCCAGTAGCACCCTCACTCCTAATTGTGACTTCAAAGTGTCCAATTGTCTAATGTTCCTTAGAGGACAGAATCATCCTGAGTTGAGAATTACTACTCTAGGAAAAATAGTCAGCCTGGTGCTCATATGTTTTAAACATTTCTTTAACTTTTTTTGGTCCTTGAACCCAGCAGTGATAAAGATCATGATAAAGATCATGCAGGTGACTTTGGGTCACATGGGTAAAAGCTGAGCCTGTCTAGAACTCAGTTGATCCTGGTTTGGGAAGCAGACATTTGAAAACAAATCGTGCCTGCCTGGATCCTATCTGATTTCAGAGAAGACCAGCTGAAGAAGGAAAGCACAATATTTCATTCATATCACACGTCTTGGCAAAGCTGTTGATCTGCCTCCTCTTGTCTCATGGGAAAAGATCTTATCAGAAATCATGAGTTAGAATATCACATTTAGTCACCCTTGATGATTTATGGTGCTAAGCATGCAGCATCAGTAGCTACCAACATCAGTAAAGAGTGAAACCAGATACGGAGCACTTCCTGGGGAGCACCATCCCATCTTTAGCTTGAATCTGATCCCACCCCCGCAGGCAGAAGTAAAGCGGAAACAGGAACAGCTAGACCTGCACCATGATTTCGTCCTCAGCAAAGCCTAGACTGGGGATGCTTGTTAAAAGAAAAGCTTTAGGCAATGTAGATTTAACCAAGTTGATTTGAGCAAACTGTGATTTTTGAATCAGAACCAGAAGAGGTTCAGAGAGCTTCACTGGAGCAGGTGGACAGCCAGATTTTATAGGCTGAACTCAGAAGGAAGCCAAAGAAGCTGTATTTGACGGGTTAGAGTGAAAAGAATCTAGTTAGAGGTTAATTGGTGGCGTCTGATTGGAAAAGTGTCTAGGTGGAAGTTAGTTGGCGGTTTCTGGTTGGAAAAGTCTCTAGTTTTGCTTTGACCTTGACATTGCACTGTAGTTTTGTTTTTTTTTTAACTTTTTAAGTTGTAGATGGATATAATAGCTTTATTTTTATGTGGTGCTGAAGATCGAACCCAGTGCCTCACACGTGAGAGTCAAGTGCTCTACCACTGAGCTACAGCCCCAGCTCCTGCATTGTAGTTTGCTTCTGTAGGACCCTAAAGCTGTAGATGAAGTAAACATATTCTACATGTGAAATCTCTCCACTTTCTTCAACAGAAGAATTGTAAGGGGAAGAATGGAATGGAGGGGAAAACCTCAAACTAAAAGAGACATCAATGTTTTAAATGAATACAGCCAAAAAACTAAACTTAATGTCCTGGCAGTGCAGTTGGTTAACAAAACCACCCAGAAACCCAAAAGGGAGGGTGGGATCATTGTCAGGATGGTGGTGATTACTTCTAGGGGTAGCTGGGATTGGGATGGGGCACATGGTGAACTTCTGGGATGGTTGGCCAGATTCTGTTTTTCAATTGGGTCATAGATAGAAGATGTGATTATCTTATAATGTTCCACTATATATTTGCTCTATGTCTTCTGTATATATTTAAAAAATTTTTTTTAGTTTTCAATGAATCTGTATTTTATTTATTTATATGTGGTGCTGAGAATTGAACCCAGTGCCTCATACATGCTAGGCAAGCACACTGCCACGGAGCTACAACCCCAGCCCATATCTTTAAATAGTTTTCTTAAAAGTAAGGTGCAAAAGAATATGTGTAGTATGTTCCCTTCGGGGAGCAAAAAGAGAGGAAATAGGAAAATTATGCTTTTATTTTAAAACATAAGTAATGCAAGGTCAAGCCAAAAGCTGACCAAAATGGTAATCTGTCAGGAAAGGGTGAAGTGGAGCAAAGGAGAGATTGGAGGCTAGACCTTTCTGATAGACCATTGGTATTTGTCACTTTGTAATGATGTAATTGTTTTATGTAACTGAAACCACAAATATATTTAAATCCCTAAAAATCAAAAATAAATTGAAACACATGGTCTTTCTGACTGTACATTTCTAGTGGAATAGATCCTAAGATAAAAGAATCACATAGAAATCTTAAATTACATAGACTGTTTTATTGGTGATACTATTTTCAGATAGAGAGATAGATAGATAGCTAAAACAGTTATCTTGTGTCACTAGGAAGCAAGATTTTCACTACAAAAAATGCCAATAACGAGTTGAAGACGTTATAATGCTAAATATCTATGAATTAATTACATATTTTTATCTTTCTTTAAAAATTGAATTTCCACTGGGCACAGTGATACACACACTGTAATCCAGCTATTTGGGAGACAGAGGCAGGAGGATTACAAGTTGAAAGCAATTGTGAGACCCTGTCACAGAACAAAAATAAAAAGGACTGGGGATATAGTTCAGTGGAGAGGTTCCTGGGTTCAATCCCTAGCTCCAAAAATAAAAAATAATATAAATTCCTATATCTTTCCACCTGAAAGGCCTATAAACAATGGCAGCCCTGTAGTAATGAGCACCCTGGTGCCCAGGCTGCAGTATCTAAGTACCATTTATCTCTAGAAATGGTCCTTGAAAAAGGACAGAAAATGTATGAGACTGGAAACTCCTGTAAGGCCCCAAAGAAAAGAAACTGTTGAAAACGACTGGAGTCATGCCAATAGGGCAGAAACCTGCCAGAAGAAGTTCTCATTAGCCTACTGAATAATTTGAATATCAAAAAGAAGAGTAAATAGACACTTTAGAAAATAGCTTGGAAATTTCTTATCATCTCCAGCTATCTTACCTGATAACTCACTCCTAGGTATTTACCCAAGAAAAATAAAACCAAATGTTCCCAGACCTGTGTATTAGCCCATTTTCCATTATTATAACAAAATACCTGAGGCTGGGTTATGTATAAAGACACAGGTTATTTTACTCAAATACACCAGGTTCAAGGGCCTGGTGCTAGTGTCTGCTGGGCTCTGGGGAGGACCTCACTGTAGATGGCATAATGAGAGCAGGTGCATGTGAGGAAGGGAGAAGTCACATGGCAGTAGAGGTTGCCAGAGAGCTGGGAGGGGTCCCTCTCGCTCTTTTCCAACAATCCTCTCTCCAAAGTGGGATCCCATGAGAACTGCATAAACTTCCAAGGGTAGCACCCCCATGACCTAGTTACCTTCACTAGGCTCCACTACTTAAAGGTTCCACTATCTCCCAGTTTTGCCACACCGAGGACCAAGCTTCCAACACATGAGCCAGCACCGAAACTCAAATCATATCCAAATCATAGCAACCTGTATGCAAATGTACGTGGCAGCTTCGTTCATAAAAAACCTGGGAGCAGCTCTAATGCCGTCCATCAACAGATGAATGGCAACATGCTATATACTTCCATTTATATACTATTCTGGAAAAAGTCAAACTCTAGGGGCAGTGGGAAGTGAAGAAGGGGACTGGCTGCAGAGGGGCACAAGGGAACTTCTGGGGGTGACAGAGATGTTTTATACCTTGAAGGAGGTATTGGTGTATTGTTTGTTGAAATGTGTCCAACCGTGTGCTCAGAGGGTGAGCTTTACTGTGCATCCATTCTACCTTGAACTTGAAAAGCCTGACTTAAAAATAACTTCAATAGATTGAAATATATATAAACAAACAAATAATGAAGGAACAATGTGTGAACAACACAGTTTCTATCCAGACCAGAAAGTTCATGATCCATCAACATAACCACCTTTGGGTTATGTTGGGATCAAACAAATCCTTCACTCTGGGAAGGCAACATTACCTAAGGCAGAAATTTGGGGAAAACTAGCCAACAGGTACAAGACCAGGCTGATGTTATCTGTGCATTTGGATTCAGAACCTATTTGGGTGTTGCAAGACAACTCACTTTGGCAGGATTTATGATTCCTTAGATTATGGAAGGGAAGATGAACCCACACATAGATTCACAAGTCATGGCCTGTGAGAAGAAGACTTTTAAGAAAACAGTGAATGGAACATCCAAATGGAACCAAGAGTCAGTGGGACTGCAAAGACCCCCGCTGAGGCAGGCAAAGAGAAGTAAAATTTCAGCCGTGATTTCTTCCCCCTAGTGCCGGAATTGAACCCAGGGATGCTCTATCACTGAGCTACAGCTACAGCCCTTTTTTTTTTTTTTAAATTTTTTAATATTTATTTTTTAGTTTTCGGCGGACGCAACATCTTTATTTGTATGTGGTGCTGAGGATTGAACCCGGGCCGCACGCATGCCAGGCGAGCACTCTACCGCTTGAGCCACATCCCCAGCCCCAGCTACAGCCCTTTTAATTTTTTATTTATTTCTTTATAATTTTGAGACAGGGTCTCACCGGGTTCTGAAGCCGGCTGTGAACTTGTGATCCTCCTGCCTCAGCCTCCTGAGTTGCTGGGATCACAGGCTGCCCCACCATGCCCGGCTTCTGCAGTGATTTATCTGTGGTGGTTAGATGGGTTTTTCACGAGACGATTAACAAGCTGTAAAACGTTTTTAAATGATGCTAAAAAATCATTATCTCTGGAGGGAACAACTCATTCTGAAAACTGGAAGAGGGAATGAATCAAGCTTTGTCCTGGTATTTTTTATTTTTTGAGTGTGTGTGTGTGTGTGTGTGTGTGTGTGTGCAGGCTAAGCTTGAAGATAAGAAAATAGACGAGGAAGGAAAGTTCTACTTTCTAGAAGAATCACGGTAATAAATGTAGACGGAAAGATAGAATCAGGAGTTACCATCTAATGAAATACTGGGTCAAGGTTTTAATCATCAGTGTCTGATGAAAGATAAAAATTGTGGGAAATTTATAATGGATAAGATAAGAGAGAAAGAGACATTGGTTCAATAAGGGGGACAAGCAGACACTATGTACCTCTTGCTGTGACCAGAGGGAGTACTCAACACCTATAAAAATTATGCTTGAGTCCAAAGATGCCTCTTAACCTAAATATTAAAAATAGAGATTTTTTTTTACCAATGAACTTTTTAAAAATAACTTTATTTTATTTATTTTTATGTGGTGCTGAGGATCGAACCTAGGGCCTTGCATGTGCAAGATGAATGCTCTACCGCTGAGCCATAACCCCAGCCCCCCAAAATAGAGATTTTAAAACCTTGAGAGAGGCAGGTGTGGTGGCACACACCTGTAATCCCAGCTACTTAGGAGGCTGAGGCAGAAAGATAGAAAGTTCGAGGCCAGCCTGAGCAACTCAGTGAGACCCTGTCTCAAAATAAAAAATTACAAAGGGCTGGGAATGTTGCTCAGTGGTAAATTGGTCCAATCTCCAGTATTAAAAAAAAAAAAATAAGTGACATTCCAAGGATGCATTCAGCCAAATTCAGAACGTGGGAAAAGTGATCCAGTTTCTTCAACACATGCACGGGATAAAAAAAGAAGAAGTCAATTTTATGGGCTTATAAGGTCTTAGGAGTTCAAAACCTGCTACAAAGCTATAGAAATCAAGACAGTGTGGTACTGGCATAAGAATAGACATATAGATCAAGGGGTGGAGATGAGAGTTTAGAAATAAATCCTTGTGTTTATGGTCAACTGATTTTAACAAGAGAGCAAGGAACTTTCAATGGGGGAACTTACAGTCTTTAAAAAAAATGGTGTTGGGACAATTGAATAGACAAATTCATGAGTGAGGTTGAAGTCTTTTATCACACCATATGTAAAAATGAGCTCAAAATGGATCAAAGACCTAAATGTAAGAGATAAACCTGTAAAACTCTTAAAATAAAACCAAGATGTAAATCTTCATTACCTTGTACCAAAAGCACAAACAATCAAAAAAGAAAAAAGAAAGATTAATTGGACCTCAAAGTTAAGAGGGGCGAAAAAAAGTGTCGCCATGCTGGGTACCATGCCAGATGACTGTAATCCCAGCTACTCCAGAGTCTGAGGCAGGAGAGTCACAAGTTCAAGGTCAGAGTCAGCAACTTAGCAAGACCTTGTCTCAAAATAAAGAATAAAAAGAACTTTTAAAAGCAGGCTGGCAGCTCCTCAAAAATTTAAACAGTTAGCAGATGACCTAACAATTGCATTTCTAGGTATACAGTCGTTCCCTTTATCTGCAATTTTCCTTCTTGTGGTTTTAGTTACCTGTGGTCAACCTTGGTCCAAAAAAATTAAATCAAAAATTCCAGAAGTAAATAATTTGTAAGTTTTAAATTGCATGCTAAACTGGGTAGCATGACGAAACCTCCCATCATCCTGCTCCATCCCACCTGAGATGTCAGTCATTCCTTTGTCTGGTGTTCCCACACTGTATACACCACCTGCCCCTGCATTAATTAGTAGTATCTTGATGATCAGATTGACTATTGTGGTCTGGCAGGGCCTGTGTTTAAATGACCCTTATTTCACCTACTAAGGTCCCCAAACATAAGAGTAATGATCCTGGCTACTTGAATAGGCCGAAGAGAGACTGTAAAGTGCTTCCTTTCAGTGAAAAGGTGAAGATCTCTACTTAATAAGAAAAGAAAAGCAGGCCAGGGTGGTGCACACCTGTAATCCCAGCAGCTCCAGAGGCTGAGGCAGGAGAATTACAGTTCAAAGACAGCCTCAGCAGAAGCGAGGTGCTAAGCAACTCAATGAGACCCTGTCTCTAAATAGAATACAAAATAGGCCTGGGGATGTGTCTCAGTGGTTGAGTGTGCCTGAGTTCAATCTCTAGTACCCTCCCCTCCAAAAAAAAAAAAAAAATACTATGACGAGGGTGTTAAGATCTACTGTAGGGCTGGGGCTGTGGCTCAGAGGTAGAGTGCTCGCCTATCATGTGTGAGGCACTGGGTTCGATCCTCAGCACCACATAAAAATAAAATAAAGATATATGGGGGAAAGACACAGTGTATATAGGGCTTGGTGGCAGGAACAGTGTGAGACATCTTCTGGGGATCCCGGATCATATCCCCTGAGGATATGAGGGAACTACTATACCCAAGAGAAGACATGAAGTGATGTCCACATAAAAGCTTATACACGAATATTCTCAGCAGTATTTTCCATAATAGTAAAAAAGCAGAAACAACCCAATGTCCACCAACTGATGAATGTAAAAGAAAATGTGTATATTTATACAATGGAGTATTATTTGGCAATAAAAAAGAAATGGAGTACAGGTTGAGCATCCCTAATCGGAAAATTCCAAATCCAAAATGTTTTGAAATCTGAAACTTCTTTTTTTTTTTTTGGTACTGGTGATTAAACCCACGGGTGCTTTAACACTGAGTTATATCCCCAGGCCTTTTTATTTTTTATTTTGAGATAGGGTCTTGCTAAATTGCTCAGAGTCTCACAAGTTGCTAAGTCTGGCCTCAAATTTGGCAATCCGCCTGCCTCAGTCTCCTGAGTTGCTGGGATTACAGGCTTGTGCCACTGTACCCAACTAAAATCTGAAACTCTTTGAGTGCTAATAAGATGCCCTAAGTGGAAAATACCACACTACACAGTGTGGGATGAGTTGTAGTCAAAACCCTAACTTCCTCCCCAAATTTCCATCTCCAGTAACACCTCTTCAGATGATGGGCTTCGGCATATGAATTTTGGAGGGACACAACCTTTTAGTCCATAGCCCACTACTGATGAGTGGACTCTGACATCATTATGCTAAGTGGAAGAAGCTAGTTAACAAGGTCCACATAGTGTGCAATTCCGAAATGTCTAGAGCAGGAATATCCAATGACACAGAAAGAATATTAGTGGTTGCCAGGGGCTTGGGGGAGGGGGATGGGGAGCGATTACTGATGATTTTTTTTTTATTTTTGGAGTGATGAAAATGTTCTGGAATTAGGTAAGTGTGATTGTTGCACTATATGAGTGCACACACACGAAAAAGCAAAAATATTGAATTGAACACTTTAAAGTGGTGAGTCTTATGGCATGCAAATTCTATCTTTAAACAAAAGAAAGGAACAAAAGACATAAGGGACACATCTGTTCAGTGCACTGTATGGACCACCCTGTGGGCTCTTGATTCAAACAAAGGAACTAAAAAAAGACATTTAAAAAAATAGAGAAAATTTAATATGGATTTTGTATTGAATTATACTAAGCAGTTATTAATTTGGTGGGGCACAATAATTACATTGTGTCTATATTTATTTAAAATTCTTAAAATCCTTACATATTAGTGAGTGCTTTAAAATAGTCCAAGAAAAAGAAAAAAAAGAGGGATGTGGGTAAAATTGAAATAACAGGTATTGATAATTTTGGAAGCTGAGTCATGGCTATACGGACGTCCATTATACTAGTCTATCTTGTTGGGTTTGTTTGATAATTTCCATAAAAACAAGTTGCAAAAAAATAAAAAATGCCAGAGCAAATAAGAAGTCTTGATTAGTCCTAAATTCTAGAAAGTTCATCTCCTACAGAAGATTCTGAACTGTGTGTTAGGACAATTTCAGGATACCTTTGTCCCCAAAGGCCTCCTGACCTAGAACTGAGCTTCATTCTAAGAAGACAAGCCTCTGAACTCCCACAAGATGCTTTGGGTTGAGATGGATCAGGCCTTTTACTGAACATTCTGCAGAGATGACACACCTTCATGCTGTATCAGTCAACGTTTGCTGCATAAAAAAAACAGCCCCCAACTTAGTGGCTTAAAATAATAGTGGTTTATTTCTCACAATTCTGTGGGTTGACTGACTCTGGGCTGACTTGGCTGTAGCCAGCTGGTCTAAGATGGCCTCACTCAAATGTCTGGGGCCTCAGTAGGGTCTCCTTTAGGGGGCCACCTGGATTATTTACACAATGCAAAGCCTTCCCCGCAGAAAGAGGAGTCAAACTCTGCACAAGTATCTATCCCATTGGTCAAAGTAAGTCACATGGAGGCATAGAAATTTGTTTGCAGATTGGACTTGTACTGAATAGGAGCCAGAGTCTGACCCAGGCCACTTCTCAGAATGCGACTGACATCTTATGTGTGGTTGGGAGTAGGTCTTGTGTTAAATCTTATGCCCCAGAGTTGAAATCTTATTTCCACTGGTAGAACAGGGTTGGTGCTTAAAATATTACTCAGAAATATGCAATTAACTAATGAAATTAATCATGGCATGCGAATTCTATCTTTAAACAAAAGAAAGGAACAAAAGACATAAGGGACCCTGGGCTAATGAAATTAACTGGAATTAATGGTTCCTATGTCTGTTTTTCTCTCCCTTTTCCTGAGGCCTAAACTCAGTCCTGTTTTCCTGCCTTCCTTCCTGTCTAGAACATCTGTGACTCACTCCTTGTGATGACTTCCTGTGCCTCCCACATTCTGATGGGGGCACGGTTTGATTCATTGAAGGAGATAGATGGGGAGACTTGGAGGCCCTGTGCCCTGGGGCCAGCTCCCACCCCCACCAGATCTCCATTTGCTCATCTCTAGAATGTGGGGCTGTTTGGAATGACTCGGAGGCCCTTTTGGCCCTGTCCTACTTAGAGGAAAGTAGTCAGACTGGGCAAGTGACTCAATACTCTGTCCCCTAGGACTCTTAGGCCAGGGCTGGCCTCTTCGAGAGAAGAATGTTCTGGGTGGGTGTAATAGATTAGTTGTGGGCAGAGCCCAAGTCCAGCCTGGACCAGCAGAGCCCAGCCTGGGTCAGCTAAGTTCCAGCCAACCTATAGTTCATGAAAAAACAAAAAAGATGGTTTTCTGCCTCTTTATTTTGGAGTGATGTGTCCCACAGCCGATAGAATGGGTACTTGGGGTCTCTCGCTGGCTGTATGTCCTCTTCTCTTCTGGGTTGGGGACCAGGCTTTAGAGTTAAACTCGCAACTCCACATGGGGTTCCACTGCTCCCTCTCTGGGGGTGGTCTTGGTTCTCAGGCAGGGAACAGAAGAACCAAAGCAGGTGGCTATGGAAAGAAGGGGCAATGATGTCCCAAGGTGAACAGGTCCTTGTGGCCCAACCTGGCTGGACTTCGCAACACAGGTCCAGCACAGAAATTCACTGTTTTAAATTTAGTTGAAAAAAAAAATTAAATCCAAGTTATATCTGCACCTGAATTAAAGAAGAAATATCTGGGCCCAGTGGCTCATGCCTGTAGCCCTAGTGACTCAGGAGGCTGAAGCAGAAGGATCATAAGTTTGAGGCCAGCCTGAGCAATTGAGCAAGTCCCTAAGCAACTTAGTGAGATCCTGTCTCAAAATAAAATTAAAACGTAATAAAATAAATAAAGGACTGGGGATTCAGATCACTGGGAAAGCACCTCTAAGTTCAAGCCTCAGTATCAATCAAACAAATAAAAACAAACAAAAAAACAATCCCCCCAAGCAAAAGAATAAAATAGTTCAGTGTGATTATAAACAACAGCAGGCCTCTTTCTGCTTCCAGACACAGGGAACTTTTAAAAATATCTATCTATCTATCTATCTATCTATCAATCATCTATCATCATCATCTATCAATCATCTATCCTTCTTCTAGAAAGCAGTCTTTCGCCACTGCTTCTTCATCTGAGCCCTTATCTGTTGACTTTCTGCCATGGAAGATGTAGTTCTTGTCACCCTTCCTTCCCCACATACCTTCCCTCTCTCTGACCCCGGCCCTCCCAGCGTCCTTAAGTCATAAGTAGGCGAAATGAATATTCACTTTGTACTTGCTTCTGCAACTTTGAAAATGCTCGTCATGGCTGAACTATGAAGAATACTATGTCCTCATTTACTTTCGAGCACAACTTTTCCCTGCATGAGCTTCTGAATGATGCTACAGGCCCCAGGGGTAGAGTGGGGAGGGGTAGGAGAGGCGCAGTGTTTCCAAACTCCTCACCCACTCCCCTCCCCACCCCAGAGAGAGAGAGAGAGACATACAGACAGACACGGAAGGAGGGACACAGGGAGAGAGAGTAAGAAAAAGAAAGAGACAGAGAGACAAAGGGCAGGCTTGGGCCCTCCCAAGTGTGGGGAAGGCCACAGTCAAGCTCCCAGGCCCTTGGTTAGGCCTCATTTGCCAGAGAGGAGCCCCAAGCCATTGGGCCATATCTGTTCCAGCCTCTCCCAGCGGCCTAGGTTCCCGCTGTGCCCCTCAGCCTGGGTCTGGCTTCTGTCATTCGTAACTCCTACTTGGTGGCCTCATTGGGCTCTCCCACTCGCCCCCTCCATGTCCAGGGCACAGGGGTGGGAAAACAGATGATGCTCAGACTCAGGAGCTGATACAGCTGTGCCATGAAGCTGACCATGGCTCCATTTCTCATTTGCTTGATTTCTCAGCCAGGACGCAGGCAGGGTTCCACGTTGGAGCCTTTCTGAGTGGGGAGTGTGCCCAAAGAGTTTGCGGGACAAGGACAGGGCAAAGATCCTGATAGTGGTGAGTGCCTGGGTGTGGGGAGGTCTGGGCTCTGGGACCCACCGTCCTGGGCACAGCAGAGCTGAGGGGTGCTCAGAGGTGATGAGCGGCCCAGGCCCCTGAGTGGCACGCGGATTGCAGGTGTTCTGAAGGGCCGTGGTGCATGACTTGAAATGACAGGTAGACCTAAGAGAGACAGACGCGGCCATCCACACAGAAACCTGCATGCGGAGGCTCTTATTCCCTGTCACCAAAACTGGGAATAACCCAGATGCCCTTCCATGGAGGGGAAGCAAACAGTGATCCAGCTACACAATGTACAAACTGCTCAGCAAGGAAAAAGGAGATTTCTCTTTTTAAAAATATATGTATTTTAAAATATATACATTTTTATAACTTTATTTTATTCATTTATTTTTTTTACGTGGTGCTGGAATCGAACTCAGTGCCTCACCTGTGCTAGGCAAGCGCTCTACCACTGAGCTACAACCCCAGCCTCCTTTTATAAAAATATTTTTTAATTGTCAATGGATCTTTATTTTTTAAATTTATATGTAGTGCTGAGAATTGAACCCAGTGCCTCACATATGTTAGGCAAGCACAAGTGGTAGCCCTGAGCCACCACCCCAGCCCCCCAAAAGAGGATTTCTAATGCGGGTAACAACATGGCAGCCAGGCGCGGTGGCACACACCTGTATAATCCCAGTGACTTGGGAGGCTGAGGCAGGAGGATCGCAAATTCAAAGCCAGTCTCAGCAACTTAGTGAGGCCCTAAGCAACTCAGCAAGACCCTGTCTCCAAATAAAAAATATAAAGGGCTGGGGGTGTGGCTTAGTGGTTAAGTGCCCTTGGGCTCAATCCCTGGTACCAAAAAACAATGACAAAAACACAGAGAACCCCAAGTGCAGCACGCCACAAGAGAGAAGTGACATGCAGAAGGTCGCACCCCAGAACTGTAACTGTGTGACATCCTGTGGGAAAAGCGCCTGCAGGAAACAAATGGGTCCCTGCCCAGTGCTGAGGTGGGAGGGCTCCCTGCAGGACAGTCGGAGGGGCTTCTGCAGGGACGGAAGTGTTTTCTACTTTGTGACTGTGGTGGCTATAAACTCTTAGCCGGGTGCGTGGTGCAGGCCTGTAATCCCAGCTACACAGGAGGCCGAGGCAGGAGGATTGAAAGTGTAAGGCTGGACTGGGCAACTTAGTGAGGCCCTGTCTCAAAATAAAAAAGAAAAAAGAGCTGGGGGGTGTAGCTCAGCGTAGGGCGCTTGTCTAGAATGTGTGAGGCCCTGGGTTCAGTCCCTGGCACTGCGTGCACGCTCTCGTTCTCTCTCTCTCTCTCTCTCTCTCTCTCTCTCTCTCTCGACTCATACACTAAAAAAAGGCAGATTTTACGGATGTAAGTCATACCTCCATAAACCTGGAAAAATGTCAACTGAAAGTCTAGTTGGCAGGGACACTGTGATAGCAGGGAAATCGTCAGGGTGAGGCGGAGGGGAGAGATGGGTGGAGGGTCCTTGTTCTACAAAAGGACGGTCCTCCCAGTTGGGCAGCCACAAGGGCAAGGGCTGGCTCTTTGTTTTCTTTCGTTTGTTTCTTCAGGGCTGGGGATCAACCCCAGGGCCTGGTGCCTGCTAGGCCAGGGCTTCCTACTGAGCCCCAGCCCCAACCCAAGGCCAGCATTTCTGGTCCATGCTACAGATGCCACAGTGGAGAAGACCCCGAATCATACCATCTTCCCCCCCAAGCCCTCACCCTGTGGCCCTTTCCCCTGACCAGAGGGGGAACAGGGAAGAACATGGGGATGGAATAGAACCTGGTCAGAGACTGAACTGGAGAGCCAGCCCAGCTACTGGGCACCTCAGCCTCATCTACAACATGGAGACCCAGACCATGTCTTACGGAGCCCAGTGAGGGACGGACAGGTAACTCTATGAGAACGCTGTGGGTGTTGAGTTCTGAGAATGACTACCAGTGGGCCAGGTTTGAATTCCTGTCACTTTCTACAGGCTGTGTGGCCTTGGGGAAATGCCCTAACCTTTCTGGACCTCAATTTCCTCATTGGTAAAATAAGATTTTATGGTTTCATTAAGTGGTGTTGAAGATTTGATGAAAAATGTCCTTAGCTCTGGGTCTAGCTCACACACATAGTGAGTTCTCAAGAAGAGAGCTCTAGGGCTCTGGTGTTATCATAGGGATGCCAAATCTAGTTACACACACACACCACACCACAGATATATGACTTCCAATTAATTTGAAATTGCAATTGCTGATAGATAGTGAATACTTTCTTTTTTGATAGATAGTGAATACTTTATTTGTGTGGGTTTTTTTTTGGTACCAGGGATTGAACCCAAGGGCGCTTAACTACTAAGTCACATTCCCAGCCCTTTTTATTATTTTGATTTTGAGACAAATTCTTGCTAAGTTGCTTACAGCCTCCCTAAGTTGCTGAGGCTGGCTTCAAACTTGGCAATTCTCCTGCTCCATCCTCCGGGAGTTTCTGGGATCACAGGTGTGAGCCACCACACCCAGCTAACAATGAATACTTTTTAACACAAGTATGTCCCAGGCAATATTTGGGACATACTCATGCTGAAAAATGATGCATGACACAATCAGACTGGGAAAAGTATTTGCTTATTTGATATTCAGATTTAACTGGATAATCGAATTTTGCCGGGCAGGGGGAGGAGATGGGAGTGATGTAGGAGGGGCTCGGTCAGAAGGTGAGGAGGGTGATTTGAGCCATGTGTTCTTCAGCACCCCCTGCAGCCGGGTCACCCCCAGCTTCACCAGGAGTCTCACCTCCTCCTCCGGGCAGCCCCCTCTCCTGGGGGCCGGCCCACACTGCCCATGCATTCTGAGGTCTGCTTTTGTTCCTGCCCAAGGCTGCCAGCTGGTGTCATCGTAACTCACTCCTGGGCTGGGGCCGCTGCTCGCTGCTCGGGAATCCTGAAGTCGTTTCTTGTGTGCGACCCAGGGCAGGGAGTCCTGGTGGCGTGGGCCGGTGCTGCTCTGGCGGTGGGTCTTCTGTGCCTGCCTGTGGCTGAGTGGCAGCCCTGCTCTTACATAATCACTTTCTCTCCTCCTTCTTTTTCCAGAGCCAGATCTCACACTGAGCAGCTGCAGTCGGAGGAATCAGAGAAAGCGCCAGAAAGCGCCACCCAGCCCCAGATTCCAAGGGGCCTGCTGGGGACTCTCCTCCCCCTCCTCCCCCTCCTCCTCCTCTCCTCCTCCTCTTCGGGAAGGAAGACCCCGAGGGAGACTGCTATCTCATACCAGCTCCTGGGCTGCCATGGGACTAGCAGCCACCGCCCCCCAGCTGTCCTCCCCACTGCCAGGCAGATAGGGTGGCTGCTGCCCCAGGAGCACCTGCCTGATCCCTGCTGCCTGGCACCTCCTTTGGGGACAGCCCTTTCCTGACTCGGTGGCCACCTTTTCTGACACGTGGCCATGTAGGTCCTGCTCAGGCTCCTGTGGACACACCGCTGGGGACAGCACCTCTGCTCTTGGGGAAGCCAGTGCACCACCATGCCCCGGGGATTCACCTGGCTGCGCTGTGAGTACCCAGGGACCCACTCCGGGAGGCCTTGACCCAGAGAGGGCTCAGCCACAGCCACGGCAACCAGCGCGTCCCTGCTGGGGAGAAGTTGAGATGCTTCCCAGCTTAGCTGCAGGTAGTCTCAGGGACTCCACAGCCACCCTGCCTGTCGCTGACCCCAGGCTCAGGCAGGCAAGCTGGGCGGGAGTCCCAGGTAGGGTGGGCACTGGGTGGCACAGTGAGTGGCTAGACGATGGGGCAGGCGCTGGGGTGGGTGGCAGCATCTCTATGGACTGACTCATGGGTGCTAGGGAACATGGCAGGGGCAGAGGGTGTGGAGAGAGGATGGCTGTCCTCCCTGGGTGTGGCCAGCAGGGGTGGGGTGGGGACCAGGGACCCAAGACAGATGGGACTTGTGTGTCCGGCACCTGGAGAAGGCAGCTTGCCCTCCTCTGCCCCTCACTCTATAACACCAAGATTAAAAGGCAGGCCGATAACGGTGCGGTTGGTAAAAAGAAAAAATAAGTTGAAATGAGGACAGAAGAAAAGGAAGGGCCTGGAGGACGCTCAGGCCTGTGGGTGGAGGCCAGACGGAGCCCTCCAGACCCTAGGCTCAGCGCCACTCACTCTGATTCGGCACATTTCTCTGGTGACGCCCACGAGCCCACTGGAGAGTGACTTGCCATGACAACAGGACCTCATTTGCTTTGTGCCCCTCAGCCTCTGTCACCCAGTTCAGAGTTAGGTGGCCAGGGACTGTGTGCCAAATAAATGGGGGCAGGGGCTGGAGCCCACAGGGGTTCAGAGAAGAGCTGGGTGTACCCTGGTCCTGGCGGAGGGACACTGGAAAGCGTCAGGACATTCAGAATGGGTGAAGGACCCAGCCAGGCCCCAGGTTAGGGAAGCTTCCAGGTCTTGGGGAGCAGAGGAAGCTGCTTGGTGAGGTGCCACTTGAGGTGGTCTTGAAGGCTGGGTGACATCCACAAGGCAGACGGGGTGGTGGGGACCGAGTTCCAGGCAGTAGCTCAGTGGAGGGGCTGGAGAGTCTGGGCCGCAAAGCTGGTTTGGGCCTAGGTGGCCTTGGCCTTGAAAGCCAGGTGAAGAGCACCCACTTCACCAAACCACACGGAGCCTTGGAAGGTGGCAGAGGGGGTCACGGTTGGAGTCCCCTGCTTTTGAGGAATCTGGAGTCACTGTTGCAACCTTATGGGGAGCAGGTAGCGACTGTAGATCTCGGGCGTGGTGGGGGCTGGTGGGTGGTGACGACGGGGGGAGGGCAGAGGCAGGGGCAGGGGGAGCGGCTGCCCAGTGGAGGGGCTGGGATGCTGGGATGCTGGGCAGCTGTGATGTGACCACAAACTGGGCAGCAGCAAGTGTTACTTTCTCACAATTCTGGAGACCAGAATCCGAAGTAAGGATGTCAGCAGGGCCATGCTACCTCTGAGAACTCAGGGAGGAGCCTTCCCGCCTCTTCTGGCTTCTGGGGGCCCCTGGGGCTCCCTCTCTGTGGCAGCTTCACTCCAGTTCATCTCTGTCTGCACGTGGACTTTCCCTCTGGGTGTGTCCGTTTCCTCTCCTTCTGACCAGGACACCAGGGGCCTTCCCTAAATCCAGGATGAGTTCTAAAGATGCTGTTTCCAAATAAGGTTACATTCTGAGGTTCCAGGTGAATATGAATTTTGGGGGGAATGCTACTCAACCCATTGCCTAGGCTCAGATTGGGTCAGGGACCCCTACTCCCCTGCCACCTCCCAGGCCAGGGAGCCAGGAGAAAGCTCTTTCTACCCATCTCCTTCAGCTTCTGCTTATCTCCCTGGTCCTTACCTCTGGGGGGAGGAGGAGGCAGAAGGGCCTCTTGACCAGGGTCAGGCCTACCCTGGCTGTGTGGTTCCTGGGGCACAAAGTGTGGGGGTGACAAGTGATCTTGAGGTTTTGGCTGTGCCAACCCTGCTTGGTTTCCTGTTTCTCTGGGTGGAGGCAACAGAAAATAAGTTTAAAATGAGAAATGGGGCCCCCTGAAGACTAAGGAGAAGCTGCCCAGGCTGCAGGGAGGTGGTCCACGGATAGGTTTCCAGGGCGGCCCATGTGCCCGGCTGTGCCAGGCTGAGCTGCTGTGGCCCTCTGAGACCCAGTCCCTGCTTTGAGGCCACTGTTAGCAGAGCCAGAAGGCTCCAGGGCAGGACCTGGGAATGGAGTGGACTCCCCATAGTGACAGCCACATGGGAAAGAAGAAGCAGTGTAGACAGAAACACTATTTTGGTACTGGGATTTGAGCCCAGGGACGCTTAACCACTGAGCCACATCCCTCGCACTTTTTTTTTTTTTTTAAATTTTGAGATAGGGTCTTCCTAAGTTGCTTAGGACCTCACTAAGTTGCCCAGACTGGCCTTGAACTTGAGATACTCCTGCTACAGCCTCCTGAGCTGCTGGGATCTCAGGTAGATGCCACTATGTCAGGCTAGAAACACTAATTTCTTTCTTTCTTATTGCGGTACTGGTACCTCCAGCCTTTTTTATTTTTATTTTGGAACAGGGTCTCACTAAGTTTTCCAGGCTGGCCTCAAACTTGCAATCCTCTTGCCTCAGCCTCCTGAGTGACTGGGATTACAAAAGTGTGCCACTCTACCCTGCAGAAACACTGTTTTTTAAAGGAAAGGTGGCAATACGGATTTTAACGGGCAATCCCTGTGGGCTAGATGTGGTCCTTGGGCCACCACCCTGCACCTGTTGCTCTAGGTCCATGGTTCTTAAGGTGCATGCCCAGATCAAAGGCCGAAGCCTCACCTGAGGGCTGGTTACAAGGGCAAATTCTCTGGCCCCACCCCAGGCCTGCTGGATTGGGGCGGAGGCTGCTGAGCTCTCCTTGCCTTGGCTGGCTCCCCAGGGGATTCAGATGCACCCTCCCATTTCCACTGCAGGAGACCAATCCCCAAACTTAGGCATAAGGCTCTCAGTCAACAAGACCACAGCACTGGTGATTCACATACCAAGGGTGAAGTGCTGTGGTCAGGGAGTGAGTGAATCAGGCAGGTGGTGCTGGAGTCAGAGGCTGGTGGGGCTGGTATAGGCAGGGCAGACCCTAGGGTGGGGTAAGAAGCCCAGGGAGACTTTTAAAGAGATCTGCAGTGTGAGGGGATCTCTAGAGCAAGGCAGAGCAGGAGCAAAAACTGGGACACAAGATCTTGACCTTCAGGAGTCAGTGCAAGGCTGAGAGGCTTTTAGGACTTAAGAGACAAGACACAAAGCAAGCTGCTATCTAAAGGCATGAACACTGGCTAGGTTTGTATTTAGCTCTTGCTTTGGCCCAATACCATGTCAGGGAGATGGAAGAGAGCAAGCACGCTGGTTGGATTACTTCACACTGGCAACTTTTCCTGGAGGGGAAGGGGAGGCAACTGCAGCTCCTATGTGGCCCAGGCCATAAGCAGGCCTGAGGAGCCAAGCCGAGGGAAGGTGCCCTTGGTGAGGGGTCCAACAAGAGCAAAGTCCTGGAGCAGGACCCAGCAGGGTGGGACTGGAAAGGGAGGAGGGAGAAGTGATCCAACAGGTAGAGTGGCCCAGGCCAGTGGGGATGGAAGGACAAAAGTCTTCCAAGTACCAGGAAGTAAGTAAGTGGGGAAAGTCCAATCAGTAATTCCTACTCATAACAGGTGGGTCAGGGCAGTGACTCAGCCTGGCTATCTTCATAGTGGGGAGGGCAGGAGGAGAGGGAGAAATTTTTGCTTCTGATTCTAAAAATAATAGATATGGATTGTAGAACATGCAAAATGTTCCACAAAATATATAGAACACAAAAATCTCCCATAGAGATTTGGTACATTTCTTTCCACCACGTTTTCCAAACACATATGTAAACAATTGTAAACACACGTATAAATAAAATTCAAGTCCTGCTGGGAATGCAGATAGCGTTGGGTCATGTTTTTCAAAAACATCACCATCCATATCTTATTTTTCTCATCACACATCATAATAATTCCTTAACAATGTGATTTTTACTGGAAACATTCATTATGATGGAATGTCCTGGTCGTTTACAGATTTTCACTATTATAAAATAATACTGCAGTCCATAAATCTTTTTGGTCTATGTCTCTTTTTCTTGTTTTAGTTCTTCTGATTTTTGAGTTTAGTGGGTCAAAGGGTGTGGACTTTATTGAATTCATTAATAATAACATTTGCCAAATTGCTTTCAGGATGAGAGCACCTTCTTCACTACTTTGGCAGCATCAAATATTATTAAAAGAAAATCAATACACAGAAATCTTTTTGTTTCATTTCTTTTTCTTTTTTGTGATGCTGTGAACCAACCCAAGGTTTCAGACTTACCTACTGAGCTACACCCCCAGCCCTTATGTATTTATTATTTTGAGACAGGGTCTGGTTAATTTGTCAAGGCTGGCCTCAAACTTATAATCTTCCTGCCTCAGCCTCCCAAGTCACTAGGATTGTCATAGGTGTGTGTTACCATTCATTTTTCTATTTTGATGGATGAAAAATGGCATCTAATTTTTTTTTTTTGTACTGGGGATTGAACCCAGAGGAGCTTAAACACTGAGCCACATCCCCAACCCTTTTAATATTTTATTTAGAGACAGGTTCTCACTGATTTCCTTAGGGCCTCCCTAAGTTGCTGAGGCTGGCTTTGAACTTGTGATCCTCCTGCCTCAGCCCCCCAGGCCACTGGCATTACAGGTGTGTGCCACCGTAATCTAATTGTTTATTTTATTTGTGAGGTTGAACTTTTGGATACATCTTGCCCTTTTATGTTCTTTTTTCTTTTTGCTCTAATTACCCTCCTATTTATTGCAAATTCTCTCAGGTATTGGGTCTGTTCAGTTAGGTAGAAATCACAAAGGCTATTATTTTTGAGGTTGCAGTGTCCCCTAGTGGTAAAGGCTGGTAATGTTGGTAAATCATTGTAGCTAACAGCCTGAGTGAGATCCCAGAGTCACCAAAATGGAAGACGCCAGAGACCACTGGTACATTTAATGATGAGGGATGCCAAGGTCAGATAGAGGAGGGGGAAAAGTAGCTTGGGTCACGTGATTTTTAGAGTTGGAACTGGAATCCACATCTGAATGGAAATCCAGCGATGGGTTTTGAAAACGTGTCACTCCTACACAAGGGGCTGAGGTTGCCCTCTAAGGAAGTTTAGGCTTACCCCATGGGGCAGGAGTTGGGGACTGGCCTTAATTAAGTGCCTCCTGGGGGGTCTGCTGGCCAGGGTTGGGGTGGAGGTGGATCACCTTCTGGACTGCTTGCACCTACCTGTCCTTGCTCTTCTGAGGTCCAGACCCAGGGAAACCATGCGGGTTCTGGGTGGGAAGTCCTCCTCAGGTGACAGGGTCTGTGCACCTGTCACCACCACTTCTTGGATGACAGTTGTGCACATCTGGACCCTGGGGACAGTGTGGATGTGGTACCTGGCGCTGACGTGCTCTTGTTGGCTGTGGTCCACAGATCTTGGGATCCTCCTTGGTGTGGCCTTGGGGAATGAGGGTTTGGAGGTGTGGCCCTTGACCCAGAATAAGGAGTGCACCGTCACGGGCTTCCTTCGGGACAAGCTGCAGTACAGGAACCGGCTTCAGTACATGGTAACCACATGGGCACCACCAGCACCCCTGTCCCCAGCCCCATGGCGCACCTGGCACAGGGCTCTGGATAGTCAGGGACCCTCCTAGGACCTGAGGCAGCCCCAGAGTTGCCATGGCTCCCTTCTCTAACACACAACCAACGTGTCTGGGGTCTTTGCCAGCCTCCTCCCGCCATCTCCCAGGGCTTCCCCCCCTCCTGACCTTTGATTCCCCCTCCACAGGGCATTTCCCCTGGGACTCAGGAATGGAATCCGGGAGGGGGAACCCCCCCCTCCCAGCACTTATTAGCAGGGGAGACAAAGACTTGCCAATTGGGATGTTTGGTTCTTTTGGGGGAGTGGAGATGCCCACTCTGTTTTTAAAAAGAGCTTATGAAGGCAATGTTGACATGCCCTACCATTCACTCATTTAGAGGGTATAACTCCCTTGGTTTTTAGTGTGTTCACAGAGTTGGGCGACCACCACCACAGCAAGTTGTAGAACATCCCTCTCACCCCGAAAATACATGTCTTTCTTGAAGTAGGAGGTCCTTACATTGAGCCCAGAACTTCTGCTTGAGCAGGAACTATGTATTTAGTTTCACTCTCCCTGCGTCCCAGAGGAAAGTGAGCTGGTGTTAGTGCTGTTGGGAGCAGGGATGTGTCCTCTTCAGAGGACTCCTGTGACGGCAGGGGGCCCTCTGGTGCGGGCCTCCCCGGCGCTGGCATGCACCTGGGCTGGGGCAGCCTGTCTGTGCAGTTTCTGCCTCTGACCTCCTGGTTCGTCCCTCTCCAGAAACACTACTTCCCCATCAACTACAGGATCGGCGTGCCTTACGAGGGGGTGCTCAGGATCGCCAACATCACCAGGCTGGTGAGGATCCCTTCCTGGGCTGCGGAGACCCCCATCTCCTGCGATCCCCTGTGGACCCCAGCCTGAGAGGCACTTTGGTCTTGGCAGGTCCAGGGGCCTTTCATCAGTCCCTCAAGTGAGCCCACCCTTGACCCAGGCCCGAGGTTGCCCGATGTCCACTGTAGACCCCTGTGGTCAGTTTCATGCAGGGACAAGTCCTTGGAAAAGGGTCACAGTGGAGCAGCCCACAATGGGGGGTTCCAGAGTTTTCTCCTGTCCCTGCAGCAGAAGGCGCGGGTGAGCGAGCAGGAGCAGAGGTATCTGTGGGTCTTGGTGAGTCTCAGTGCCACTGAGTCGGTGCAGGACGTGCTGCTTGAGGGCCACCCGTCCTGGAAGTACATGCAGGAGGTTCAGACGCTGCTGCTCAACATCAAACAGGGCCTCCCGGTGAGCTGGGCCTGCATGTGTGAGCGTGTATGTCCGAGAGGTGGGGTCAAGGGCTGTGGAGCCAGGGGAAAGTTCCGGCACATTGAGGAGTGGGGTGTGGGAGGGATGGGGGAGGCATACAGGAAAAGAAGTTCGAGGAAGGAAGAGGTGTGGAGACCCTGTTCCAGGCCCTGCTTCTCTTGCTGTGGATCCCGGACAGGCCATGGGATTCTCTATCTCTGAGTCTGAGAAATGAGGCTTTTTTGGGAGTGTAGGAAGGAAGAAAAGGTGGAGTGCAGGAGATTTTTAGGGTGAAGAAACTGTTCTGGGTAATTCACTGCTGGTGGGTGTGTGACATCACGCATTTGTCAACCCACAGAACTGTGCCACGCAGAACGGGAGTCCTAATGGGCCACAATTTGAGTTAATTAAGAAAATTAATTTAAAAAAAAAGAGACTCCTTCTGGCTCGGCAGGGTTGAGGCCTCAGGGGGATGTCCTCTATAATGCATGAGCCATCTGAAAGAGGGAGGCCAGGGGATCATCATGGAGCCACACAGGCCGTGCGTGTGCCTGGGATCCCTCAGGCCCCAGAGCACACCTGCCCCTAAGGATGCACCTGCCATCCCACTCAGCCAGCTGCCTGGTCTCATCTGCCCAGGAGGCCCCATCCAGGGCCAGAACATCCCACACCAACTGTGAGCTTCCGACGATGAAAGCGCTAGGGACCAGCCATTGTTTTTGCAGCTGTCTGGAACCGGTCCTGGGACAGGGCTGGAAGGAGGTCAGGAGGTCCAGCGATTTCCTTGGTGGCTGTTTTGTGCCCATGGGCCAGATGGATGTCCTCGGGCAAGATGAGCTGACCTGGGGAAGAGACCCCTCCTGCCCTCATTTTTCCTGGGAAGCATTTCTGATTGGAGGCTGATGGACCCTCAGCCCCGCCCACCTTCCTTGGCCTCTCCTGATTAAAATCCACCCATCCCTGCAGCCAGATTCTCAGTCTCTCTTTTCTCCAACTCTGCTGGTCGGCTAGGACCTTGCCTTTAAGATGGATTTAGGGAAAACCACCTTCCAGATTTTCTTAGCTTTTAAAACTCCCAGTGGTCCTGTAGTTTGGAGATCCCATCTGGGGATGGGCCACCAGCAGCCTTGAACAGGTTGTTCACCTCTGGACTTTAGATTCATCACTTGGAAAGAAGAGGGATTGGGAGGAACCTGAAATTGTATCTGGCTGTAAAGCTGATTCTATTCTACCTCCTTCTCTACTTGGAGGTACCTGGAGTCTGGTTTCTACATTGTTTTTTTTGGACCTGGGGATTGAACCCAGGAGCACTCAACCACTGAGCCACACCCCCCAGCCCTTTTTCATATTTTATTTAGAGACAGGGTCTCACTGAGTTGCTTAGTGCGTCGCTAAATTGCTGAGGCTGGCTTTGAACTCACAATCCTCCTGCCTCAGCTTCTGAAGCTGCTGGGATTTCAGGCATGGCCTACCCCCACCCCCGGCTCTGAATTGTTTCTGTCCTACTTTCTCCCCGCACCCCAGTACTGGGATTGAATCTGGGGGCACTTTACCACTAAGCCACATTCCCAGCCCATTTTATTATTTTTTTTAAATTTTGAGACAGTTTCTCACTAGTTTGCTGAGGGTCTCCCTAAATTGCTGAGACTGGGCTTTGAACTTCAGATCCTTCTGCCTCAGCCTCCCAAATTGCTGGGACTACAGGCATGTGTCACCACAGCTGGCTGCATAATGTTTTCAAAGTCCATCCATGTCATAGCAGACCCTTCCTTTTCATGGCTGAATGATATCCCATTTTGTGCAGATATTATATCTGTGCCTCCATTTGTCTTGGGCTGTTTCTACCTTTTGGCTCTTATGAATAATGCTTCTGTGAACATGGGTGTACAACATGGGTCTGAGTCCTTGTTTTCAATTCTTTGGGGTTTACACCTGGGAGTCAACTTGTGTCTCTAGGTGTAGCTTTTTGAAGACCTTCTGGACTCTTTTCCTATAAGAGGCTTTAGGAAGGTGACATCTGTCCAGCTGTCCTCAACTTTGAGCTTCTCTAGATGGCCCAGTGGCTCCCGGGGCTCTGTACTCTCACCAGGGCAAGGGGATACATCTACTAGGTGGCTGGGTTCTCCCCAGATTCATTCTCACCCCACCTCTGTATATCAGTTTTCCAGGACTGCTGTAACAAATTAGTACAAAACGAATGCCTTAAAACAGAAATTTATTCTTTCATAGTTCTGGAGGCCGGAAGTCCCAGATCAAGGTGTCGGCAGGGCGACACTCCCTCTGAAGGCTCTAGGGAGGGTCTTCTCTTGCTTCCAGCCACATTACCCAACCTCTGTCTCAGTCTTCGGTGGCCTCTGCCATGTGATCACCTGTCTCTGTGATCTTTCTCTCATGTGGACACCTGTCACTGGATCTAGAGCCCTCCCCAAATCTGGGATGATGTCCTTCTTCCAGATCCTCAATTATATCCCCATTTAGAAAGAGTCACAGTCACAGATACTGAGGGAAGGACTGGGATATGGGGTGCTGGGAGACATAATGCAGTTCAGAGTTTTTGCGTGGGCCGCTGCTGCCCCCAGCTCAGGCCCCACATTTTCCTAGATGCCTCCACAACGGCTGTGGTCCCTCTTCAGGGACTTCGGCTACCCATCATGTTGCCTGCGTGTTCCCTTTTGTTAAGCCTCATGAAGGCAAGCTGAGTTTGGAGTCTGACACCCGGCCCTGTCTATGACTTTCATCTCCGTGTCTCCCGTGAGGGCTTTCTCTTGTTCTTGCAGTTGATGGAGGGCAGCTTTCCCAGCTTGGGGGCGGGCAGCCAGGCATGGTCTAGAACAGCGGCTTCCTTCCTCCCTGTCCTGGCCTGGGCCCTGTGTTCGTTTTTCCCATGATGGAGAAACAGGAGCCTCTGTGTTGTGCTTGTATAGAGGTGAGAGCTGGGACCCTCTCTGTATTTGCGGGAAGAAGGTGAGACATAACGCACAGGTTCCTGGTCCCAGAAAGTCTTGCCTGCCTTTCGTGACTTGGGGTGGCACCAAGTCAGGTAGCCCCCACGGTTCTCTTGTTCAGTGTGTCCCCATCTGTCATGGTTCTGACCGGTTCCTCCCTCCAGGATGTGGAGATCAGCCCCAAGGTGGAAGAGGTGTTGTCCCTCCTGAATGTGCCGGGTCGGAGCCTGAAGCTGGTGCGGCCCAAAGCCCTGATGGACAACTGCTTCCGGGTCATGGAGCTGCTGTACTGCTCTTGCTGTAAGGAGCTCCCTGTGCGTGAGGCTGAGGGACGAGAGGCCAAGCATCTGCGTTGGGGTCAGCAGGAAGAGTTGGCACACTCCCGGGCATGCCCTGTGCTCCAAGTGATAGTTCACTTTTGGAAACCCAGATGGGCCCTTAGCTTGAGGGGAGGGAGGTCTTGATGTGTCCTGCAATTTCCCTCTTTTTCTTTTCTGTCCCTTACAGGTAAACACAGCTCCATCCTGAAATGGCAGGAGTGCGAGGTGCCAAGTCCTCAGCCCCATGCCTTGCAGTGTGAGGCCGCCCAGCTGTACCCCCCTCCCCAGCAGACCCCCACCTCCCTGTCCCACTCCCCTGGCTCAAGCACTGGACCCCAGGTCAGGGCCCAGGGCGAGGGCCCCTTGCCCTGATCGGCCTGTGTGCTGACCCTGGGTGGGGACACCTGAGGACTTCCGGGAGCTGGACTAGGCCCGAGACTTTGCTGTGTGATGGGGGTCCCCGCCTTGAGAGAGGCCCTGGGGGAAGGTGTTTTTCCCTCTGGGGGATTCTGTGCCACCGTTGGGCTCAGCTTCCCACCTTTCATACCTTACTTGCTCTCACTTGGAGGGCTGGGGGTCAGGGAGACCTGGTGCCACCCTCGTGGCCTCCCCTGCCTGCAGGTGGTGCTGCAGTCTCCTGGGGCCACAGCAGCCAGCGCATCCCTGGGCAGGGACGGGGCCCACGTGGGACTCTGGGACTCACGCAGAGGCTTTCCAACTGGACTGATGGGGAGGGCTGTCCAAGGGCAGAGCCACATGCCACATCTTGCCACAGTGGATGCTCTTCCAGATCCTTTTTTTTCTATTAAATGCCCATTTTGTTTGGTTTTGTTGGGTTTTGTTTTCATCTGGGAGAGTGAGCCTGAGGGGCTGGGGGCCGGCCTAGTGCAGGAGGTGGAGGAGGGCTGGGCCAACCAGGCTCCCGGGGAGGGCTGCATCTGGAGTGGGCGAAGCCTTACCCGGGGACAGCTGAGGACGGACTTCCTTCCAGCCCTTTCCTAGCCTGTGGCGCCTTGGTGGCCCTGAGGAGTGTCTGCTGGGGTGTTTGGGTCCCTTGGCAGTGACCCTGGCCATCTTTCCTTCTTCCTTCCCTTGGGCTGCTCCCAGCAGGGGCAGAGTGAGGCACCTCCAAGATCCCAGGCCAGGTTCAAGCCTCAGCCATTCCTGCCCCTGCCTCAGGGAGACCCACGTGGCTCGCAGCTCCTGGGGCCTGGGGTGACCTAGGTCAGGGTGCAGGGGCAGGAGGGGAAGGCAGGTGAGCCGCTGCAGCCCAGGGAACCCAGGCAGAGGCAGGGGTGTTAATTACAGTACGACTTTATTAATACTGGATCCTCACAGTGCATTTGTTACTTGTAGCAGTGACTATTTAAATCAAGGGGCGGATGGAGTGGAGGGGGCAGGAGGAGAGGAGGATTTATCCAAAAGCCAACGGAAAGAAAAGGAACGAGACGGTTCAGGGGGGATGAAGGGGTGGCGAGGGGTGTGTGTGGGGGAAGGGTGAACAGGAACGGGGTGGGGGGGCCTTGGGGAGGGAAAATAAATTAAAAAAAGGAACAAGTTAACAGCACCAGAAAAGTTACTGCAGTCAAAAGACGCTTTTGAAAAGAACAGTTCTCTGTACAAAATGAAAAATAAACAAATGTAAAGAAGCCCCCCCCCAAACCAAAGTTTATGACGCGGGATTGTTGGCTCGGATCCCGGAAGGGGGGCGCTATGAGGTGGTCGCTAAATGACGAGGGAAGCAGGGGGTGGTCAGGGAACAGACGAGGGGACGGAGTATGTACAGCCCTGGGGGCTCAGGGGAGGGGAGGCAGTGGCCCCCACCTTCTCCTGGGAAGCCCCAGCCCCCACCGCCCATCAGGGCCTGTGGAGCCCCCAGGAGGCGGTGAGCTCTTCCTCCGGGGACCCCTGTGACCAGCCACACTCCTGCTGCTCCTGACTGTCCCCTCACACATGCTGCTTCCCACCCCATCAGGTCACCTGGGCAAACCCGACGCAGCCCTGAGCGGGGAAGGTGCAGCAGAAATTCCACCCCAGGGACCCCAAACTCATCACCTGCTCTCTAGGTTCCCACGGCTGGGAGCTCGGTGGGTCATGGGCTCCACCAGGCAGTTCTCAGATCTAGGGACCTGCAGGGACCCTTCTCCAGCAGTCCCCAGGGAGCCCAGCGGGACTCACTCACACGGGGTCAACCCTGCTGAGACCCCAGTTCACGGCCCAAGAACTCCCGGGAGCTCAAGCCTGGACCAGCCCCAACACCATTCCATCCACACCAAGGCAAAGTGCTCTCCTGACGCCCAGCGAGGTGCCCCCCTTGGGGCTCTGCTGCTCTCTTTACCACCCACAGTCCACCCTGATTCCCTCCACTCGCCCTAGGCTCACGTGCTTTTACCTGCTCAGACTTGGCCTCACAGAGGAGGGTGCCCCACTCCTCTGCCCAGCCCTGCTGCCAGCCCAGGCCCAGGCCCGCACAGGGCCACCCTGGGATGGCATCTCCGCTGGCAACAGAGAGTCACAGCCCATCACCCTGCACCTGCTCCCCCACCCCAGGCCTGTAGCTCCCTCAAACCCCAGCAGACAGGCCCAGAGACACCCTGGCCCTGCCCTCTCCAGGCTCATTTTGGCTACACTGGAGGTGCTGGAGAGAACAGCTTCCCCCGGCTTCAGGGGAGTTGATTCTGCCCTTCTCCTGCCATAGGCCCATCAGGCCACCCTGTGACCTCCCCCTCTCAGGCACTCGAAGACACACACCCTGTACCACCAGCTCGCCCCCCACACAGTCCTTGTCTGGGGTCAGCTCCAATTTATTATATTTATAAAATAACCCTCCATACCGTCTACTGCTCCAGCCCCCGACCCCAAAGGAGGCTGCAACTGTGACCCCAAAGTGCCACTAGTTAAAAGTCTTGATGTGCCAGATGAGAACGGGGTATCTGAGGCAGCTCCTGTGTGGCTGGCCAGGCAACCCCCAGGACCTCTGCCTTCCTTTTCCTGCTGCCCTACTGGGTCCCCTTCCTGCCACCCCTCACATGGGAGAGGAGGTGGGAGGGTCCCCTGAGCCTTCCACATGCAGGCCCACTCCATGTCCTTCCACCCCATGACTCCACTTGGACTCCCTTCCCCATGGGTTGGCCTGGTCTCCAAACTCCAACCTGCTCCCCTAATTCTAGCCACAAATTAAGATACCCCAGCTGATTGGACACTGGCCCCTCCACAGCCACCCTGCCACCCAGGTGGAGAGGGACCTGGAAGAGGCAGAGGTAGAGGGGAGAGGTGTAGGGGGCTCATGAAGGGACAGGAAGGGCCGGCATTCAAGAGTGAGCCAGGGCACCGTGACTCTGGGGAGCAGGTCTGGACCCCAGGCCAGGTGGGCCAGGGTTGGCACGAGGCAGGCTGGGCTCTGGGGGTTTGGAAAAGGCAGGGCCTGAGAGGAGGGACAGAGTGGGCAAGGGAAGTAGAAAACAGGCTCCAAAACCAGTTCGAGGCCTGCAGGCTCCACCTGTCCTGCGAGGTTGGTTAAAGAAGTCACATCCCGTTAAACGCTGTGGTCCAGCCTGGGTGTCTCTTCCATAAAGTGGCTTTGCTTTGTCCCTGGCGTTGTTCTTTCTCCTGACTGTGCCTGTGCTGAGTGGCTGCTGCTCACAGACCAGGCCACCTGCTTGTGCTGGGGCCAGACAGGGTGGGGAGGGTGGCGCCATCATAAGATGCGGGGCGCAGACCTGTCATTGGTGACGGTCCTGCGGAGCCGGACCCCGCGTCGAATGGCCACCAGCATGTCTTCGGCTGGGGGGTCGCTGGTGGCAGCAGGGGGTGGGGTAGGCGTCTCCTCTGCTGGGGTGGCAGACAGGCCGGTGGGGAAGGGGAACTGGCCCTCGCCCAGGGCGTGGGCACCTGCCACCAGCTCCCCAAGCTTCTCCACCAGGCTGTGCCTGTTGGCGGCCAGCTGCTGCTCCTCGTCATCCTCAGCCGCCAGCCCGGCCCCCGCTGTGGAGTAGCTGGCCACCTCCGGCGACGGGCTGCCCCAGGCTGTGTTGGGCAGGCTGAGCCTCTTCGGGGAGGCCTTGGCGAGGTCCGGTGCCAGGGGCGAGGCGGCCTCATCCGTGTAGAAGACACACTCCTCGCTGCCTGCCCGCGTGGGTCCCACGTAGCCAGGGGAGTCGGGTACCGTGGGTGTCTTCACAGGGACGATGGGTGGCCGGATGGGGATGGGGCCGGCGCTAGACAGAGCACGGCGTACAGTGGGCTTGGTGGAGGGTGTGCGGCGGATGGTGGCCACGCCGGGTGGGGCGCCGGAGGGCAGGCCCGTGGCTGTGGGCAGCCCGGCGGTGGGCAGCCCCGCGGTGGAGGCTGGGCGCTTGGTCTGGATCAGGCGGCGGTAGTTCTGGGCGATGTTGCTGTTGCGCGGGATGGTGGACGACTTGTCAAACTCAGGGGGGCCCTCGCTGTCCGCGTCCCCATTCACAGAGTAGCAGTCATAGTCGGAGCCTGGGGACACAAGATGCAGTGAGCCTAGGGTCCAGGTGTCCCCTGAGCCCCAGCCCACCCAGGATGGACACGGAGAGGGAAGAAAACGGGGCCCTCATGTGCGGCCCAATCCCAGCTGTCCCTGTGGGGTGGGGCCACAGGCTGTGAAGGCCTCACACACACTTTCGGCCAGGGATGGCCTCCTGCAGACCCACCGTGGGAGGGGATGGTGTCCTCGGAGCACGAGGGCGTGGTGGTCTGCGTGCTGTAGCCGCTCGAGTACTGCAGCGAGTCCCTGCTGCTCTTCTGGTGCTCCAGGCTCAGGCCGCGGGTCAGCACCATGGCCAGGTCGCTGGCCGCAGGGGACACCTCCTCGCCATGCTGGGGGAGGTGAAATCGCAGATGGAAGTCTCTCTTCCTTTCTACCCTCTGCCTGGACTCCAGGCAGCCCCACTGAGGCGACTGAAGCTGGCCCTGGAGACCCCCTGCTGGGCCGCCTGGGGAGCTGCCCGCCTACCTTGGCTGCGATGGTGGCAGGGGACATCCGAGGTCGTGGCACCTCTTCTCCACTGGGGCCCAGGGTGCCTCCACTAGCGGGGCCTGGCTCATTGTCTCGGAGAAGCTCCACTCGGTCCTTCCTCCGCTGCAGCGTGGCGCCTGAGGGCTGCTCGTGGGGGCCAGCCTTGGTCCAGTCCTGCAGGGTGTGGCAGGCAGGTCAGGGGGACTCATGGCCTTGCTGCCCACAGCCAATGGGGCCCTTCACTGGGGTTGAGGCTCAAGTTGTCCAGATCTGTGAGGGGCCCTCAGCGCAATGGCCCAGGCCAGAGCCTGGAGGGTGGGTATGGCTGCTGTCCCACCAGGCCCAGGGGCAGAGCAGGGAGCCCCAGGAGGGAGAGATGTGGCTGTGAAGGGAGTGGCTGGGGGGTCCTCTGGCTGAACCTGGGCCTCTCTGGGGTGCTGGCCCCATGTTGGGAGGGCACAGCTTGAACAGCTGGTGATTTTCCTGGGACGGGGCTGGGGGCACTGACCGAGGTGGGGGAGCTGCACTCGCTAACAGACTGGCATGTTTCCGAGGCCTCGGAGGACGCGGAGCTGGAGGACTTCTGCCATGCAGCGAGTGGGTGGTTGCAGACAGGGGCCGGCAGCAGACAGGGCGGGAGGCAGAGCAAGAGGAGAGAACAGTTCTGATTACAGTGCCGCATGCAGGGGCGGTTTGATTCAGCACCTCACCCCATGTCCCTCTAGGGTCACGGCCACCAAGAGCACCTGCAGCAGAAGGTGGTGGCCCAGGCACACACCACGGGGACTGAGCCACCAAGAGCCCAGCCCAAGAACCCACTCTTTGAGGATTCACCAGAGGACCTGCTGCCTTACACGGTTCTCTCAGGGGATGCCAGCAGGGCAAGGGGCATATGGAGTCCAAAGTGTCATCCTGCACATGCGAAGCCGGGTGCCCATTAGGTCTCGAAACCCAGATGCAATGTTGGCAAGTGTATTTACAAGCCTGGATTAAGAGTCAGGGCTGGAGTCACACATCCAGCTGTCTCAGGGCAGGAGGTGGCCATCCAAGCTGGGGGCACAGTTAGAGGCCCCAGGCTGGGACCATGCCCTCAGGGGTGCAGACATTTAGTGATTGGAAAGAGGAGGACAGTCCAACAAAGGAGATTGGGCCAGGAGCTGCCAGAAGTGGGAGGAGCCTTGGAAGACAGAGGACCTGCTCTGAAGTGGGAGGGGAACGGCTGTGCTAGAGGGAAAGTAACTCCCGCCCTATCAGGCAGGAGGGGACCTTGGGCGTGAATGGGAAATGCTTGCGGGCATTAGAATAGATGAGGTACCCCTGAGGCTCTCCCTAAAGGAAAGCGAAACAAGGGGTAGAAACAGGACCCTCAGCATAGGTGATGGGTTCCTGGGGCAGATGCTGACTTTGGCACTGCAGTCAAAGGTGAAGCCAAGTGAAGTGCTCGTGACAAGCAAAATTCAAGATGAGCAAACCAAGCCAGGGCAGCTGGGAGGGACCCCCGTCCCTGCCACAATCCCCACATCAACCTCAGTTTAGATTCCCAGGTTTCCTAAAGACTCTGATGAGCCAAGATCACTAAAACAAAGGAGAACAAAGCAACCAAAAGGGAGGACTCAGAGGAAGTAACACACTCAGACTTTCAGCAATGACTGTTAAATATATTAAATAAAAGACTCAATGCAGAAGTATTTGGCAGAGTCACTGAAAAAATTCAACACCCATTGGTGAAAAAAATGACAACAAAGAATAGAAAGAAACCTAATCTGATAGAGAATATCCACAAAAATATTGATATTTTTCTCTCTAAGGTTGGGAAAAAGACAAGGATACCCACTATCAGCACTGGAAGTCTTAGCCAGTGCAATAAAACAAGAAAAGGAAAATAAGGAAGAAATAAGATGATCATGGTTTGCAATGACATGATAACAAAGAATCTATATCAGAAACTATAAATTGTTGGAATCAATAAGCAATTTACACAAGTTTACTGGCCAGCCGCAGTGGCACATGCCTGTAATCCCAGTGACTTGGGAGGCTGAGGCAGGAGGATGGCAAGTTCAAAGCCAGCCTCAGCAACTTAGTGAGGTCCTGTCTCAAAATAAAATATTAAGAGGGCTAGGAGTGTGGCTTAGTGGTTAAGTGCCCTGGGTTCAATCTCTACTGCCAAAATAAATAAATAGAGATAGAGAGATATAGAGATAGATAGATAAATAGAGAGAGAGAGAGAGAGAGAGAGAGAGAGAGAGAGAGGTTTCTTCTTAGCAAAAGAAATATAGCACTAATCTCTAGGGTATATAAAGAACTCAAAAAGCTAAACACCAAAAACCCAAATAACACAATCAATAAAGGGCCAGGGACCTGAACAGACACTTCTCAGAAGAGGATATACAATCAATCAACAAATATATGAAAAAATGTTCATCATCTCTAGCAATTAGAGAAATGCAAATCAAAACTACTCTTAAGATACCATCTCACTCCAGTCAGAATGGCAGCTATTATGAAGACAAACAACAATAAATGTTGGTAAGGATGTGGGGGAAAAGGCACACTCATACATTGCTGGTAGGACTGCAAATTGGTGCAGCCAACATGGAAAGCAGTATGGAGATTCCTTGGAATCTGGGAATGGAACCACCATTTGACCCAGCTATCCCTCTCCTTGGACTATACCCAAAGGACCTAAAAACAGCATTCTACAGGGATACAGCCACATCAGTGTTTATAGCAGCACAATTCACAATAACTAAACTGTGGAACCAACCTAGATGCCCTTCAGTAGATGAATGGATTAAAAAATGTGGCATATATACACAGTGGAATATTACTCAGCAATAAAAGAGAATAAAATCATGGCATTTGCAGGTAAATGGATGAATGGAGTTGGAGAAGATAATGCTAAGTGAAGTTAGCCAGTCCCAAAAAACAAATGGCGAATGTTTTCTCTGATATAAGGTGACTGACTCATAGTCGGGAAGGGAGCATAGAAGAAATAGACAAACTCTAGATAGGGCCCAAGGAACAGACAAATCACCAGTTGCACGGAACACAAGGTGGGAGGGGAAGGGAGGGGGCAGGGGGTTGCCAATGATGGTGGAATGTGATGGACATCATTATCCAAAATACGTATGTATGAAGACATGTATGAAGACATGAATTGGTGTGAACATACTTTATCTACTGAGATATGAAAAATTACAATAAGAATTGTAATGCATTCCACTGTCATGTATTTAAAAATAAAATCAATAAAAAATATAAAAAAATAAGTAAATGGACAAGTTTATTAGATACAAGGTTAGGAAAAAACCTATTGTATTTCTCAATACCAACAGCTAACAAACAAAAATGTAATATATAATAATACTAACAGAAATCAAATACCTAGAAAAAATATCCAATGATAGATATGCAAGATCTTTACATAAAAATTAGAAAACGCTATTGAGGAAACTTAAATCCCAAATACAAGGAAAGACACAACTCCAGTCAAAATCTGAGGAATGTTGTTGTTTGATTTTGGTTTCGTTTTTTTTGGTAGAAACTGACAAGGTGATCTTGAAATTTATAAGGAAATACGAAGGATCAAAAATAGATGAGGAGACTGTGAAGAGAAATGAAGACAGAAGACTTTCATTATCAGATATCAAGATCTTCTACAAAGTTACGATAATTAAGATGGGTTGGTACTGGCCCAAGGAACAGACAACCAGTTGGCCCAAGGAACAGACAAGTCACCCGTGGCACAGAACATAAGGTCAAGAAAGAGCCACACACAGACACCTGATTCACGACATGAAGCACAGTAGGGAAATGAGGCTGCTGTGGTCTCAATGTTTGTGTTCCCTCAAAATTCATGTGTTGAGATCCTGACCCCTATGGAGATGGCATCAAGGGGTGAGGTTTTTGAGGTAGGCATGGTGGCGCAGGCCTGCAATCCCAGAGACCTAGGAGAATGAGGCAGGAGGATCACATGTTCAAGGCCAGCCTCAGCAACTCAGTGAGGCCCTCAGCAACTTAGTGAGACCCTGTCTCAAAATGAAAAGTAAAAATGGCTGAGGATGTGGCTCAGTGGTAAAGCACCCCTGGGTTCAATCCCTGGTAGTTAAAAAAAAAAAGAATGAAGAAAAGGTGAGGTTTGGGGAAGGTGATCAGACCATGAGGGTAGAGTCTGAGCAAATGGGACTAGTGTCATCATAAATGAAGCCTGATGGAGCTCGCTGGACCCTTCCACCATGTAAAGAGACAGTCAGAAGGGCCTTCTGTGAGCCAGGAAGTGGGCCCTCACCAGACACTGGGTCTGCTGCTCCCTCAATCCTGGATTTCACAGCCTCTGGAACTCTGAAAAATAAATTTCTGTTGTTTATGGTATTATGTCAACTTATGGTTATTTTGTTACAGAACCTCAAATGGGCTTAGACAGATGGTCTTTTCAATAGATTGTCCTAGGTCAATTAGATGCCCACATGGAAAAAAGGATCTCCGCTTCATAACACACACACACACACACACACACACACACACACACACACACAAACGAAAAATTCCAGGTAAGTTGTGCATCTAAATGAAAAAGGTAAAAACAAAAAAACTTTTAGAGGAAAACATCTTTGTGAGTGGGAGTGTGAGACAATATCTCAAGCAGGACACAAAAGGCACTAACAATTTTTTTTTCCTAGCCTCCTGATAACAATTTTTTAAAATGGAAAAATTGGACTATATAAACTTAAAAATTTCTGGTTATTAAAAGACCCCATGGAAAGGGTAAAAAAAACATACCCATAAAATGAGAGAAGATATCTGATGAAGGACTTGTATCTATAATATATAAAAAGTTCTATAAATCAAAGAGAAAAACACAAACAACCTAGGAGAAGAATGGGGAAAAGATTTGAACAAGTCCTTCCCAAAAGAAGATAATCAAATGCACTTTGAAAGAAGAAAGAAGGTGTCCTACCTCATTATCATTAGGGCCATGCAAATGACAAACACCAGGTACTAACTATTATTGTACACCTGACAGAATGGTTAAAATAAACAAGATACAAAATACTAAGGGCTGCTGAGGATGTGGTGTAGCAATGAACTTCCATAATCTTGCTATCAGGGGTGTAAATCTGTACAACCACTTTGGAAAACCATTCAGTAGCACCTGTCAAATTCGAACACGTGCGTACATCGTGACACAGTAAGTGCACTCCTAGCTCAGCACCCCCACAGAACCGCACACCAACTAGAAGGTTCATAGCAGCACTTTTAGCTGCGCCACAGCCAAAACACTAGAAAATATCCAAAGGTCCTTCAAATATAGAATGGCTAATTACATATTCATGTGATGAAATGTTCTACAGAGATGGGAATGATACAGGTCTCATATAAGACAGATGAATCTGGTGAACATAATCACTGAGCAAAAGGACCTTTTGTCCTCTAACGGATACAAAATGTATGATTCTCTGCCCATCTATCAATCATCCATCTATGTATCCATCCATCCATCCACCCATCCGTAGTGCTGGGGATCAAATCCAGGGCCTCACTCATGCTAGTCAAGTGCTCTACCACTGGGCTACATCCCCAGACCAATGACTCATGTATATTATAAAAAAGGCAAAAGCTAGTGAGGACAGTGGCTGTCCTTGGATGAGAGTGGCAACCTTTGGCTGATGGTCACGCTGTCTTGCTCTTGATGCTGGTGATATGGGTGTATTCTGTTAGTACAGATTTATTGAACTGTACCTTTAGGATATATTTGATTCTTTGCATGTATGGAATGAATACATCAGTAAAAAAGTTCCTAAAAGACTCAGTGGTAATGGCTTATTATTATTTTTTGGTACCAGGGATTGAACCCAGGGGCACTTCACCACTGAGTCACATCCCCAGTCCTTTTTATTTTTGAGACAGGGCTTGCTAAGTTGCTGAGGCTGGCCTGGAGATCATAATCCTCCAGCCTCAGCCTCCAGAGTTGCTGGCATTAAAGGGCATGGGCCACCATATCTGGCCCCAGTAGTAGTGACTTATAACCCAGAGAATATTCATGAGTCCGTGCTGGTATAAATAAGCTAAGTTGCTGAGGCTGGCCTTGACAGTACATTAGAGGAAAAACAGACTGGAAAATGGACCTAAAGAAATTATCCAGATTATAGTATAAACAACAAAGAAATGAAATATGGGATTTTTTTTGGTACTGGGGATTGAGCCCAGGGGCACTTTAACACTGAGCTACAGCCCTAGTCCTCTTTATGCTTTATTTTGAGATAGGGTCTCCCTAAGTTGCTGAGGCTAGCCTTGAACTTGTGATCCTCCTGCCTCGGCCTCCTGAGTTGCTGGGATCACAGGGTGTGCACCACCACACCAGGTGAAATACATGAATTAAGAGACACAGAAAGAATGACAAGGTGTGACACATTTAACTGGAGTCCCAGTAGGAGAGAATGAAAGTGGGGATAAAAAAGATGATGGCTGAGGCTGGGGGTGCAGCTCAGTGGTAGAGTGCTTGCCTGGCATGTGCGAGGCCCTGGGTTCGATCCCCAGCAGCACAGGAAAAAAAAAAAAAAAGGAGAAAAGGAAAAGAAAAAAGAAAAAAAAGAGAGATGTTGTCAGACTGGATAAAACAAGAAAATCTAGGCATATGCTGTTTACAAGAGACTTATCTAAAACATAATGATATAGTGAGTTTTAAAGCCAAGAGATGAAAATTGATAATATAAACATGGAACAGAATGAAGGCCCTGGGATCACTCCCAATGGCTACAGTGGCCCCGCGTGTAGTCAGGCCTGAGCCTACCCGAGGCGGCCGCACCCCACCCGGGGGGTCCTCTGGTGCCCCTCACCTGGCTGGTGATGTCTGAAGGCATGGGCGAGGGGGGCTTGGAGTAGGTGGCGTCCTGGGAGATGAAGCCAGAGTCGTGGGAGGAGACGCTGGAGAGGCGGGTGGTGGCGGTGGCTGGCTGCGCCAGGCTGCGGTAGCGACAGGTGGAACTGGGTGAGTATGTTTGGGCACCCCCAGGCCATGGGGCTCCGCCACCCTTGGCACTGCTACTGCTGCTGGGGGCACTGAGGGAGTGAAGGAGGACGGCACAGCAGCCAGACAGGGAGGCGGGGGAGTGTGAGGGGGTGACAGATGAGGGGGAGAGAGATGAAGGCAAAGGAAGGAAAAGAGAATGTCAGACTCTGAGGTCCTGAGACCCGGGTACTACGGAGGAGCTGGGTCCCGGGGTGACGTGGCAGGCAGGGCAGGGCTGGAGCAGGGGGGACCAGGCCCTTGCCCCTGGAGCTCCTCAGTGTCGGAAGCCACGGTCAGGGCATGCCAAGGGCGAGGCGAGCGCTATGCCTCCCCCTCTGCCATTAGAACAGTTGTCCTCAGGTTAATGATGGGGAAACTGAGTCACAAAGCATCGAACAATCAGATGTTTCTAAACTGCCTTCTCTAGGCCTGATGTTGCCGTCCAGTCACAGAGGGCCATCTTGCACGAGGTGGCGTGTCTGGACAGCACATGAGGCTGCCCTCCAGGGAGGGTCTTAAGCCTCCCATCATCTCATCACCTCTCTGCCGGAGGGTGTCCAGCCGGCCATGGCTCATGCCCTCTGCACAGCCACTGAACCCCCAGCAGTGCCCCTGGCAAGGAAGGCTGCCCTGCTCCTGAGCATGACCTTGAAGCACCCCCACCTGGCTCCTGGTCTCCCCTGCCGTCTACCCCTCTTTGGACAGGTGCTCATCCAAGGTCTAAAGAGGTTCCAGCAGCCGGAAGGAGCAGCTGATCACTGGGCCTGGCTTCTCTCAAGCCCTGGGTGCCCGGACAGAGGGGCCTCCCTCAATAATCATCTCTGTGCTCAGTGCCCTCCCCACCCCACTTCAATCATCAGTCTCCTCTAGATCTGGCCCCAGTGCCATCAGGGAAGGGCCCCTGATGCTGAGCCAAACTGGTGTTGAGTGAGATTCTTGGCCCCTCCCTGGCTCTGAGACCCCAGGGCCCAACCTGGGTCAGAGCTTGATCCATTGGCAGCTGCCTGGGCACCAGCTTTAGGAACCAGTCAGGCTGGACCGTTCAACATATGTCCTCAGAAAGCCCTGTCCCCTTCCCTGATCACAGATTCTTACTTCCGCCCCACACTGTCCTAGGCCTGGCAGAGTCCCGTGAGTGGTTAAATGCTAAGACCCCGTGCCTCAGTTTCCCCTTCTATGAAATGGAGACAAGACCAGGCCTGACACAGTGGTGTTAGGATTCAATGAGGAAAATGCTTGGCACCTGGTACACAGTCAATGCCCTGTAAACGAAGCTACTGCCCCTCCCTGCCAACAAACGCCTGGGGCAGCAGTCCTGGGACTACTGGGCACGTTTTCCTCTACACCTGAAAATCCCTTGGATGACGCCGAGGTCATATGAATTCTGAGGCTCTGAAGAATCCCCCTGGCCACCCCACCACCCCACAATTCTGGGGACTGAACTCAGGGCCTCACACCTGCCAGGGACGTGCTCTATCACCAAGCCACGTCTCCAGCCTCTGAAGCAGTTCTTGATGGAGCTTTGGGGGGAGCTTCCACATTCCTTCCTGGGGTACCTCCATGAGTCCCACCCCACCAACCTGCACATGCTGGATTTCCGGGAACTGGAGCTGCTGGGTGACGATGGCGGGGTCTGGTAAGACCAGCTGTAGTCTGAGCCCTTCAGGTCCTTGATCACCTGGGCAGGGACATACATGGGGGTCACTGGAGGCAGACCCTAACCTACAGAGAGGCTCGTCATGCTCCTCAAAGAGCTGGCGGGGCCAGAAGCCTTCTACTCTCTTCCCAGCTGTGGACCATGCTTTAGGAGAAGACCCCAAGAAGCTAACCCTCCCATCCCCCAGCCTTCTCCCAATGCACGATTCTTACTGGGGTGGGAAGCAGAGAGATATGGGAACATTCAGCTCTCTCTGCACCCCTTCAGCTTACACAGCACAGATTTGGGACTCTGGGTGGGGACATGGGAGAAGCAGGTGCTCCCAAGAACTGGCAGAGGAACCGGGCTAGATTGGATAACAGGGGATAGGATAACAGGGGAGCAAATCATGGTTGGATCCGAGTCTCCGCTTTCTCCATGAATTGGGGCCACTGTTCCTGTCTTAGAGCACCATCAAGAGCGCTAAGGAAACAACCTGTAGAGGGTGTTTGTCAGAGTGTTGGGCACACAGGATGTGCCTGGGGAGGGCAGTGGGAGCAGGCGGGGACAGGGTGGACACATATGCCTGGGTCTAGGGGAGGTGACTGGTGTTCTCTGTGTGGATGGCAGCCAAGCATCAGCAGGTTGGAAAGGGCCAAGCTCCAGGGATCTGAGATTTTTCCCACCTGCTCTCAGTCTGAGACCCCCCCTACTTGGGACCTAAGCATATCACCCGGGCAGGTGCTACTGGATGCCCCCTGGTGGCTGCTGGAAGTTCTCTGGTCTTTTCCCAGATGCCTTCCCCAAATGCTGTCTCCTTTTCTCAACTGTCTCCAATGGAGGGCACGGCCGTTTCCTCCCTGTCCCTGTCCCTGTCCCTGGGCCCCAGGGCTCACCGCACCTGCTCACTGGCGGGAGGCAGCTTGTGGGGTTCTGCAGTCAACACCACCAGGTCGTCAATGATGCCCTGCAGGTGGGTGATCTCCCCCAGCATGGTCAGCTCGCCGTTCTGAGGACGCAGTGATAAGACCTGATGGTCCCACCGCCCTCCAGCCCACCCTGGAGAAACAGGCCTTTTCGGCCTCTCCTGTCTCACCCTTCCCTGCTAACCAGTCCGTTTGGGACTGGTGGAGGCTGGGCCAGCACAGTCTGGGTGGCTGACATGACCATCTGTCCAGACCAAATCAGGACACGAAGAGCCACGAGACCTGCTTCTGGTCCAGGAGCATGTGGCTCTAAATGTATTCTGCCAGGGATCACTTAGAAGTGATCTAGGAGGTCAACAAGTCCACCCTGGGTCCCACCCACCCACCCCACTGGCCTCTGAGTCACCATGAGACCCACCACCACGGGCTGCAGGAAAGTGATGAAGGTGCAGAAGCGGCCTCGCTCCTCGATCAGGGCCCGGCGCACTGCCTGCTTCTCCGTCTCCTCCAGCAGGAGGTACATGTCATTGACGTCCTGCAGGGCACTATCCAGCTGGGGCTGCAGGTCTCCTTTCCCTGGAGGGGTTGGGAGGAGAGGCCGCGCTGGGGACGCTGGCCTGGTTTGCTGCACCCATGGCTTAGGCCCCTGGGGTGGCATCCCTGGCCGTGGAGCTGGGCACTACAAGGGGAGTGGGGAGGGCAGACTGTGGGGTTCGTGGAAGGGATGGTCCCCCCAGAGCAGGCAGAGAGGACAGGCAGATACACACGCACAGGAAAGACACCAAAGCTGCAAAGCCACCCAGGACCCAGGTAGGCAGGGCTGACCATATAGAGGCCAGTGGGGGCCTTCACTGCATGGGATCCCCTCACTGCCTGGGGAGGGCACCCCATCACCACACAGGATACAGGCAGGTGGTGTGGAGCAGGACAAAGGAGACCCGGGTAGGGGGCTCAGCTGTAGGCCAAGCCACCCAAGGTGCCAGGATCAGGAGACCTAGGGGCTGGACCTGGGGAGCAGGGAGAGGGGTGTCTCAGGGTGGGCCCCCACTCAGATCAGAAAACAATACACAAGGACAGCGACGGTGACACAAAAAGCAGCAAGAGAGACAGAGAGAGGCGAGAGGATGATATGGAGGAGATGTTGAGACAGGAAGCAGGGAGGCAACAGGTAAGAACAGGGCTGGCCTGGTGGGGCCGGGGCAGCCAGGGCCTATGCCCCCCACCCCGCCCCACCAGCCAACCCCTCCTGGCCTGGCAGACTGACCCAGCAGTGGCCCTGGACTCATCCCTGGCCAGGGGCCCCAGGGCCCCAGGGGGACTGTGCCCCAGGCCCCTCCCTCGGTGGACCGACCGCCTTCCTCGCTCCTCCTTGGCCTGAAGAGGTTCCTTCCAATGGCCCTGAGCTGGGGGAGACAGACAAATGCGACAAGGACGGGAGGAGCAGCTGGAGGGACCGACATTTGACTTACCAAGTAGCTCTACAGGAAGGATGTGGGAGGAGGAAGAGGAGAGACAGAGAAAGAAAGAATGTGTGAAAGACAGCCGGATGGACAGAGCCACTCCTGGGGTGGGGTGGGGGCCTGGGCCTGTGGGGCCTCTTACTTTCTCCCAAGAGGGAGGGCCTGGGCCTGTCTGGTGCACAGGGCAGCTCCCTCTGTCCCACCCGACAGGTTGGAGGGTCCTGTGTCAGGGATAGGACCCCTCTGGCCAGGATGACGCCCTGGGGTGCCCCATAGGGCAGTGGGGCTATGGAGTGGGACCTAGGGGCTGGGCCTCCGCAGCTGACTCTAGGTCCTACCTTTTCGCGCTTTCTTCTGCAGCTTCAGCGTGTCTGATGACTTCTTCTTGATCTCGTGCCGGGCTCGTTTGTACTCTGCGGAGGCAGGGTGAGATGGGAGGCTATAATAGGGATCCCTGCGGAGAGGGTGTGGGCACCCCCACAAAGCCCCACCCCACCTTTCGCGTGGTCCTTGTCCAGTTGGTTGGCCGACTTCTTCCAGTCCTCGATGCGCTCCTGCAGCGGGTTGATCAGGCTCTCCAGCAGCGCACTGTGGGTGGGAGCTGGGGGTCAGGATCACAGGGGGCAGGGTCTCCCGCGGACCAAACGCCTTAGCCCTGCCCGCCGCGCCCACTCACTTGGTGAACTGTCGCAGCTTGGTCTCTATGCTGCGGTGGCGCATGCACATGCGTGTGAGCGCCGAGCCGATGTCCCGTGTGGCCCCTGGCGAGACAAGCGCGGCGTGGGAAGGGGCCCACTTGGGTCTTTGCAATGCCGGCCTGGGGCCACAAGGGGGCGCGCCGGCCCGCAAAGGCCAGGCCTGCAGCCTGCGCCCCGCCCTCGCGCTCTGATCCGTGGAGTGGGGTAGGGAGTGGGTGCTGGGCGTTGACCCAGCTCCTCCTCAGGCCAGGACCCCGGTCCCGCATGCTGGCCATCCCAGCCTCGGACAGCTGCAGGTACTCTGCTGCCAAGGCCAGGGGCCTCCCCTCTCATCGAGCTGAGGGAGGCCAGTGCCAGACAGCCCAAGGAGGAGTCAGTGAAATTCTCCAGCCCCCGGGGAGCCCGTCCAGGTGTGGAGTGAAGTGACAGAGGAGGGCACACGCCGGGCCTATGTTCTCAGTGCTGAAAGGAACAGGAGCCGAGGTGCTTGCTCTAGACCAGGACCCCAGGGAGTGCTCACGTGCCCCGTAAGCGCACCGAAGGGCGCTGGGAATAGGCGAGAAGCCAGAGACGCTCTGTGCAGAAGGGCAAATGGCTGGCAGAGGGGTCAACTGAGCTGCCCACAGCAAGAAGGGATCCCCTGGAACATCCCTGTTGCCACTCACCCACTCCTGCTTGTGCCTCTTGTGGCAAGGGGCTCAGTCTCTCCACAACCAGCCCATTCCGTGAGGGAGCAAAACCTCAGCTCCGGGCCTTGTGTCATTTCCTTCGGGCTTTCCCACCCCAAGCCCACCCTGGGGCATCCCTGACCTCCAGCCATGATCCTTCCCACCTCGAGTGTTGGTGGCCATGTCGGCCACTTTCTGGAAGGCGTCCAGGAAGGCCACAGCAGCCAGCACGGTGGTCCTGGGGAGACGGACAGTGAGATGGAAGGTCAGCGGGGGTCTTCCGTCCATCCCTCCCTAGCTAGAGCACCCCAGGCAGCCTCACCTCAGCTGGGAATGCAGCTTCGTGGCCTTGGAGTTGAAGTCCTCCCAGATGGGGTAGGAGCTCTGTGAGAGAGGTGGGAGAGGACATGAGACCCTGTGGGAGGGGGCTGTAGGGCTCAGCCTGGTCTGGATCCCCCATATGCTACCCAGACTTGTCCCTTTCTTGAGAGCAGCTTTGCCCCTGAGCAGAGCAGGCTCCCGCCCTCTGGGAGGAGACAGGGCTGAGGACAGGGCAGCAGGCATGAGAAGGGCTTGCCCCTGGGAACCAGTGCCTTGGCTCTTCCTTCCCACCCTGTTCCTACTGTGTAGAGTTGGCAACTCTGCGGTTCCCACTCTCCATCCATGGAGGTGGAGGCAGTAGATGGCAGATCCTGTCTCCTCTGGGCTCCTCAGGGGCCTGGCAGGGATCTCAGCTGAGTCCCAATAGGGACCCATGTTCCCTGGGCCTGGGATGGTGGGCCCTGACAGGCCGCCTGGCTTAGGGCTGTAGCAGTGTCGGGTGGGGAGGCTGGCAGGGTCAAGGCATTCCAGGTATAGCGAGGCCCTGGGAGCTGCTGCTGGCAGGACACACTAGGCCAGCAGTAGTGGCTCCTAGGCTTCTGAGGAGGCTGTGGCTGCTCAGGGCCTGGACAGTCTGCCCAGGACAACCAGGCCCCAGGCTGAATGGGGCCTTGTGCGGCCAACAGAGCCACCTTTTTCCACCCCCCGCTCCCCTCCCCTCCAGGGGAAACAGTGTGGCCTTTATCCCCGCCTGGCCCATGGCTCCATGTTGGGAGGGGGTTTCCCAGTAGGGAGGTCGAGCTCCTGGCGACCGACTTGTCCAGTCTGATTAAGGGGCTTTTCTGGCTAATGTGCTCTCCCCATGGCTGCAGGCCTTGAGAAAGCTCAGCCTTGGCTTCAGGGCCCTGTGGAGGCCTTGCTTTTTGAAGGACAGCCCTGGGGGTTCAGGCTTTGCCCTAGGAAAGGAGGGGAAACAGAGACCCCAGTCCCCCAAGGCCCTAGAGAAGGCTCTCCTTGGCTGTAGCCCCAGGACAGGTTCTAGCTGGCCTCCCCAGGCCAGAAGTACCCACAGGGGGTAGAAAGGAGCTGAGAGGCATCAGGGAACCTCAGAAACCCCCTCCTTCCCAGCCCAGCCAAACCAGTGACCAGGGAAAGCAAATATTTACGAAGTACACTGAGGCTGGGACAAGAGACAGGGGATGTGGGTTGGCTGTCCCCATACAGCTCAGGGAAAAGGAGCCTGGGAGGTTTTCCCTAGCAGTCCCAAGGAGCTGACCCATGCCTTGGGGTCTTTTGAAAGGCATACCTTCCTACCACCTTCACCCCACCCAGCCTGGATATCCTTGAAGACCTCCCTGCTGGGGTGCAGGTGGTCCACAGCCAGCTGTTCTGCCCCCCTCCTCCCTGATCACCTTCTCAGCTCTCTCAGCAGTCCGTGGGTAGTCTCAGAGAGAGGGCTGTCCCAGGGGAGGGGGACAGGACAGGGCATGGGGGAGGCAGGCCTAGTTTCTCCTCAGCAGATGGACCCAGGTACTAAAGTCCTCAAGGGCTTAGCATTCTCTCCCCTCCCCCACTCATGGTTCCCGAATGAGCCCAGAGACTAGGAGGAAGGGCCGGAGTGGCCAGTGCCCCAGGCCTTACCTGGCCCAGGCCCTGCCTGTCAGGTTCTGAGACCCTGGTTTATCTTCCCTGGTCACATAACTGCACTGTGTTCTATGCAGGGCCTGGCTGGCACTTGCAAAGTGTGCGTCGGTCTTCACAGCAGCCCTGTGAGAAGATTCCTACTATTTCCCCTTTTAGTGATGAGGAAACAAGGTGAAGTGATTTTTCCAAAGCCACAGGGTGTGGCATCAGAGTCTGATCCCATGTCTGACAGGCGAATGACTGCATGTCAGGGTAGAGGAATCCTGCTTCAGGAGTGCAGGGACGTGAGCACCTGAGCTCCAGGGACTGAAAGGATGGGGGAAACCCCCAGCTCTGCCCCACTCATCTGGGCTGCTCCAGAGTGAGGAGGTGAGGTGCCCAAGGGGACAGGATGAGTCTGAGGAGCAGACGGCTGTGGCTGCATGAGAGGAAGCGACCTAGGCTTCAGCCCCAGAGGTTTTCCAGGTGACCTTGGGGCAATCTGAGTCTGTTTGCCCACCAGTAAAATCAGGAGAGGGACTTGCACCTCCCTGGGGTCAGTGTGTAGGCTCCAGGGGGTACTCACTGAAGGGACTGCTTGGAAAGGGTCTGGGCAGCTAGCAAGGGCTCATCACTGTTGGCCAGGAGCACATAAGCCCTGTCTCTGCTAGGAGAGCCCTCCCACCTGCCCAGGGTCTGTGTGTCCGGATGACACTCTACTCTGGATAGGGAGGCAATGATTACGACCCCATTATCTGAACAGACCAATGTGAGGTGGTGGCCCCATTTGCTCTCTGAGGGTGCTGTGCCCGGGCCTAACACCCCAAATAAGTTCTTGCCCCTCTCTGGATTCAGTGGGCTTGTGGCCTGAGCTGTGTGAGACAGGGAAGGCAGGGCAAGCTCCTGAAGACTCTTCCCCCCCTGAGCTCAGACCTTCCTCCAGCTCTCTAGGCTCCCTGCTATTGCCTTTAGCCACGGGTCCAGCCTCCTAGTGGTTTGAGGGAGATCTGCTGTGGGCTCACTGGGGGGCAGCTCCAAGGGGCAAGATTTCTCCCAGACCCAGCAAGTCAGTAGGCTTGGAGTCAGTCAGAAGCTGCCCCCCAAATCTAGTTATCAGTCTCCAGATGGCCCAGCCCCCTCCTCTGTCCCTGGCCAGGGTCCTTGAACACATTCATGTGTCATGGCTAGGGGCAAATCTTTTCATGGTGTCACCACAGTTGGTGAAACCTCTCCCTTTTGACTCCACATATCTGCAAATCCTGCCACCAGCCAGTCTGAACCTCTTGCTGCGATCTGGGCCCATTACCTTTGGTGTCATCTCTAACTTCCTTGCAATTGGCCAAGAGGGAGGGACACAGTCCTGCTCCTCTCCTCTGGGCTAAAGCTGCTGCTTGCTGCAGTGTTTGCTGTGTGGCTGCCAGTGGGAGGAGGTGCAGGCAGCTCCCACCCTCAACCAGCCCCAGAAGCGGCCAGGGGAAGTGGTCTAGGCTGCCCAGTCCCAGGAAAGGGCCTTCGTGCCAGGGCTCTGATGTCTGCAGGGTGGGTGGAGGCTGCTCAGGGCCAGCAGAGAGGCCCACAGGTGGAGCTGCCAGGGATGGAGGTCCCAGGGGGGAAAGCACTATGGTGGCCGGGGGTGGGGGAGGCGGGGGGAGACATGGACATGCTGCTAATTGCGCAGTCCCAGGCCAGAGTGGCTTCAGTCCCCATCCTAGGGGACAGAGATCTGGCAGCTGCCTCTGGGGCTGTTTCCCTGGCAGCACAGGAAAGGAGTCCCAACCTTTTGCCTGCCTATCACCCTCTACTTCCCAAAGCGCCTGCCTGGAACTCTTGGGTAGGTTGCATGTGGTTTGTGGTGTCCCCACCATTCCCCAGGCTGGGGCCTGGTAGGACTTTGTGTTGTGTACTAGGCCAGTGTGTGTGGGGCTGTGAAGGGGCCCTCGGGAGCGCCTGTGGGGAGCCAGGTTCTTCCTCCTGCCTGCAATCCTGCCTCTTCATCCTAGACCATGGGGACAGAGGAGAAGGGCAGGAACGCTGTTTCTTGGCCCACCCTGTCACTGGAGCTGGGCCCTCTGCCTACTCAGTCTGGGGCAGTCCTATTATACTTTGGCCTCTTTCCGGGACAGGATCCCTCCTACCCCTCTCAGATAAACAATGAAGGCTGAGATCAGGGGCAGGGTTAATGACCTTGAGCCATTGCCAGGCCTCAGTTTCCCCACTTGGTGGGCTGAGCAAGAATTAGTGACCTGCTCCAGCCTGACCTTGGGTAATCACGGGGAGTGGGAGGTTGGCGCTGAGTGGTAGTGGGGTAGGAAAAGCGCTCCCTTGGGGTTGCTCCACCAACCCCAATCTTCTCCCCTCCTCCTCTCAAAGTGATGATAAAGGCCTATCCTTGGGATGCAGGGACATTCAGCTCGGAGACCTGGAGTCCTGGGGCTCGCTGGGGTTGCTGATGGGGGGCGGGGCTGGGGCGGCAGTAGCAGGGTCGGGCCTCTGGCGGGGAAGGAGTTAAGGATTCTTTGCTTTATTATTTTTCCTGCTTGGGCTGTGACAGCATTGTCTGGGCTCCGGGGCCGTCGGGATGGGGGGACATTGTGCTGGAAGGGGGCGGAGGCCGGCAAGACCCTGGACTGGTTAAAGGGCCAAAGAGTCAGTCCTCTAGCTAAACCCCAATCATGGTTGGGGGTCTGAGGCACAGAGAGCCCGCGTGTGCGCAGGCTCGGGTCGCGACGGCGCAGGGAGACCCGGGGCGCTGCACGGATCCCCCAATACTTGAGCACCCACACTCCCGCAGACAGGCACCTGGAGACCCGGGCGCAAGGCAGATGCAGGCAGGGCACTCTCAGACAAGGACACAGACCCCACCGCGCACGGTCACAGCAGGGCACGGCTGCCCGCCGCCACGCGTCCCCAGAGGGGACCCGCACCCGCGCGCCCACCCGGGTGGCCGGCCCCGCCGCGTCCCGATTACCTTCATGTCGTTGACGATGGCCTGGAAGAGCCCGCCCAGGGCGCCGCACTCCTTCTCCGCGGTCTCCATGCTCGGGCCGGGCGGGCCGCGGCGGCGGGGCGCGCAGGGGCTCGGGGAGCCGCGCAGGGGAGGGGGCCGGGCCGCGGCGGGCGCTCGCTCCGAGGCCGCGCCGGGCCTCCGCCTCCGGGCCGCGCTCAGCGGCCGGCCGCGCCGCGCTCTGGGGTCGCGGGCCGCCGGCGGGCGGCGCGGGCCATGTCGCGGCGGGGCAGGCGGGCGGCGCTGGGGGCGCGGCGCGGGCAGCTCGCGGCGCAGCCTCGGCGCGGGGACTGGAGCGGCGGCGGTAATCCGAGCCGCCGAGGCTCGGGCGTCACGTGGGCGCGGCGGAGGGGAGGACCGCGGGGAGGGCGGGCGCGCGGGAGGGGGCTGTGGGAAAGGCCGGGCGGGCGCAGGCCCATTCACGGCCAGAAACCAGGGCTTTGAAATCCGAGCCCCGGCGCTGCCAGACTGGTCGGGCGAGCGGGGCCGGCGGGCGCGGGCGCGGGCGCCACCGCGGGTCGGGGCGGCGCTGGAGCGGGGCCCGCCCAGCTCCCCAAGGCTGTGGATGGGCGGTTGGTTCTTGGCCCCCAGACCACACCTTTTCGCCTTTGGTCTTGGTCTTCAAAGAACACCATGGCGGGATGGAGTCCCTGGTTGCTTCCCGCCAGACGGATACTCGGCACCTCGGGCGCAGGGAGTCACGGGTACCCCCCCCCCCCCCCGCCTTTGGGTGGTTCACTCCTGGGACAGACCCTCCAGTTATTGGGCTTCTTTTCCAAGCGGTATCGATGCCACCCAGGTGGGGTGCCCGAGGCCAGGACTTTGCGGGGTGGCGATTATCTATCTCCTGGCCCTGGGACAACCTCCTTCCTCACTGGTGGGGATCCCTGATGCCTGGGTAGTGCATAGGGAGGCATATATTTGTAGAGGGCCATAAGTAGCAGCAAGTAGTCTGTCTTCAGAGACTCCAGGCAAGTAAACACTCATGGGTTATCCTAGGCTGGGGTTCTGGAAGAGCAGGTATAAGCCCCTATTCCAGGAGCCACTGGGAGCTGGTCAGGCCAAGGCAACGCTTCCCAAAGCCTGGGGATAGGTGAACCCTGGCCTACAGGAGTGGAGTTCTTTCAGCCAAACTAAGTGTTGGGGCACCTGTCCCTCTTCCCCCGAGTGCTCTGGCCTTTCCTCTCATTCCCCAGTGATCTGCAGAGTGTTCAGCAGAGTCCCCTTCATCCAGAAAACCCTGAGGCTCAGCTCCCTTGGGCCTGATGGGGACATGTTCCATTGCCCAAGGGACTCATAATGGAAGTCAGATCAGGATATGAAGAAAGGCAGGGTTCAGGGTTCTAGGGCAGGCCAGAAAGGTGTGGGTCCTAGAAGTGGAGAGCTGGGCCCCAAGGACATAGCTCAGGTCAGGTGAGTGTGCAGGCCCAGTCCTGGGGGTACAGACAACACACTCTGGGGCCAGCAAGAGACCAGATCTTCTGGACAGATGAGGGCCTGGGGCAGCTGCAGTAACAGGTGGGGCACAAGTGCCAGCAGGGAAGGAGTAGACAGGTTCGAGTTAAGGTTTCTGTCATATCTTTATTGGGGCGGGAGTGGGGAGGGTGCACATCATTCAGTAGAGACCTTTGTGCTGACCCCTGTGTGCACATGCATACGTACACACACGTTCATGTATGTATACACAGGCACATGAGACCAAAGCTCTCGGGGCTGAGGTCAAGCTCTTTTCACAAGGGGGTATTAGAAGTTCCGAGACGGATTCCAGAGGATGGGTGGTCTCTGAGGCTGTGGCTCTACCCTGGTGGAATGCCAGCTGTCTGAAGCCAGCGTGCAGCTGACAGCACTGAGAGGAGCTGGGGTGCTGCAGCCTCACCCACTCCCTGCCTTGGGCTGGTGGTCAGGCCCAGCCCTGCTCCTGAGGCAGGTCCTCAGGCTCCTTGGGAGGGTATCCTGAAGACCCTGAGTGCTTCACGGGCCCCTGGTTGGTTGGGCTCTTCTCCATGCCAGGTGTGTCAGAGGACAACTCTCCGGTCCAGGTGGTCCCCACGCCCACTCCGCTGGTGCCTCACTTCCAGATGCTGGTTTTGGACCTTCTCAAAGTGCTGCAGTAGCTCTGCGTAGTCGATGCTGGGCGAGTCGCATTTCTGGGACTTGGGGGCTGCCTTCAGACTGTCTCTGAGGAGGAGTGGAGGACTGAATCAGCGTCTGCAATACATGGGGGCTCCTGGTGGTAGGCAGTGAGAATGGGCAGAGCTGCAGGGTGGTGGGGCTCAGCCCCTGGGAGTCTGTCTGCCCCCTGCCCAGTAACCCCTCTCTAACAGCCAGTCCCCCAAAGCTGGGGAGCCCCAGGCACACCCCCCTCTGCAGTTGGTGGGAACTTGGATATCACTCCCAGGCTGTGGGTTGGCAATGGCGCCCAGAGCAGGCATTGCATGGGGAAGCATTTCCTGTTTATGAGTGGCTCCCTTTGGGGTGAAAGCCAGGGCTAGCAGCCAGCCAGGAAGCCAGCTGGGGCCTGGAACAGGGTCTGGGGAGAAGGGGGAGGACAGCCTGGCTCTTTCTCTAGGGCAAGGCTATGGGGACAACTGGGATCACTGAAGTCTCTGATGGGCCCTCACTTGGCAGGAAATTTGTTTTTGAGTTTTTGGGCCTTGAGGCCTGCAATTACTCCTTGTCCCTGAGGAAGAAGAGCTGGTCTCACCACTAGATATGCTGATGGCTGTTGCTACCACCCTCCTGTTGTTCTGTGCAGCAGCACGGGTTGTGGGCTGCATAGCTACAGTGCACACAGTGCTCCCTGATTGTACAGTGTGGTAAGTAGCCCCGCTGCCCTGCTCAAGCCTGGTGCTTAGCTTACAGGTGGGGACCGGATCCCTTTGGACCTGTCTCATTCCTAACCATCCCTCCAGCAGTGACTCGTGAAATGTTCTGCTGCTGCCTCCTTTGGCCTCACTGGCTTGCAGAAGTAGATCTATGGCGCCTTGTGATCTGGTGGCCTTGGCTAAAAGTCTCATAAAGACTGTGGGCTGCACAGCTAAGCAGAAAGTTTCTGGGTCCTGAGTTCATGATGAGACCCCCAATATAGAGGTGTGTGTGTGTGTGTGTTTGCGCGCGTGCGTGTGTGTGCAGGCAGCCGCTGCAAGCAGGAGTGAGAGGCCTGGACCCACCTCAATAGGATCACATTCTGGCCAACTGGGCATGCCAGTGTCTCCTCATCTGTAAGTGGGAATTGCCATAAGAGCACTGGGATGATAAGAATTTCTCCAGACAGGACAACCAGGAGCTTAGCTTGGTGCCCAGATCCCATCCAGCTCTGAGGGGTGGCTGCTGTGTCTACAACTCTGTACCTCTGGGGTGAGGCTGGCCAGGCTAGCAGTCCAAGGCTGCGCACACTGGCTGTTCAGTCCATTTTGGGGGAATTGCAATGGAGCTCCACCCAACACACCCTCACCAATGAGCTTGGCTCAGCACAGGAAACCAATGGCCAGAGTCTGATGGCATCTGAAGCTCACCAGGATGTGGGCAGGGGACTACTCCCCATAGCCGAGATACTGTCTGGAGCTGGCCTCCTATGCCCTGCCCTACAACTGTTCCTCCTACCCTTCTGTGAAAGATATACCACCTGAAGCCTCTTGGATGGTATCAAACCCTTGCTTCCTGGGTCAGGGCTCAATATAGATCTGAAGCAGCCAGGCTGGGGTTCACTCTAGGTGGCCTGACTGTGCATACTGCTGCTGCCTGTGCCTTTCCTGGGAATAGGGAGGGATCTTCCTGGCACAGTACCCTGTGGCCAAGGTGCCAGTGCCCCAAGAGAGCAGCAACATGGGCTTCTGAGGAGGCTGAGGGACACTGAAGCTCTAAATCCAGGATGTGTCCAGCTGCTCCCTAACCCACTTAGGCTGGATCAGGGAAAAGGTGTGCAGACCTGGAGAACGAGGCCACAGGGATCATCTGATGGGGGGGCGGGGGGACCAGGGATCTGCAAGCTGCTCCCAACAATATCCCCAGCAAACCCGAGGCCTAAGGTCCAAGGCAGGGACTGAAATGAAGGGTTCTTTTTTGGGGGTACTGGGGATTGAACACTGAGCCACATCTCTAGGGGCACTTGACCACTGAGCCACATCCCCAGCCCTATTTTGTATTTTATTTAGAGACAGGGTCTCAATGAGTTGCTTAGCGCCTTGTGCTTTTGCTGAGGCTGGCTTTGAACTTGTGATCCTCTTGTCTCAGCCTCTTGAGCAGCTAGGATTACAGGTGTGTGCCACTGCACCCGGTGATGAGGGCTTCTTAATGAGATGCTGGCAATGGAAGGCAAACCTCAGGATGATGAGCACCGAAGAGACAGGAGTAGGGGGCTGGGAGGAGTGGGCTGCATGAGACTTTGGCAAGTGATAGGTGGACCTTTCCTGGCCTGAGGTCTTGAGTGCAGGGTAGGGTGTGTCCCCTTGGGAGTGGAGGACACTGCCTAGGACCTCTGAACATGGAGGGCAAGGCTTTTCTCTTGCCTGTTATGGGCATGATCACTGTTCAGGCCCTACATTTTCTGTTTCCAACCACCTGCAGGTACTGGGTGATGGGGACACTGACAGCATCACAGAGCCAGGATTCCAGAACCCAGAGCTGGCCCTTTCTCCTGTCACTACCCATGTACCTGTCACCAGCTTTCAGGGGTTCCCTCTTGCCTCACTGAGGACCCCTGAGAGTGGCCTGGAAGCCTGGAGGGGGTGGGGGCAAAATGCATGGGTGGGTGAGGAGCAGAGAAACTTCCTCAGCTGTTCCCAGCACAGGCCTGTTGGGCAACTCCACACTGCCTGCCAGCTGCCCGCCCCACCCTGGGCTGGGTCTGTCCTTAGCCCCCTTTCCAGAGTGTGAGCTGTTCTTTTGTGCCCAACCCTGCAACCCTCTCCCCCAGCTCTCTCTGAGGCCTCTTCCTCATCCACTGCCTGTGACTATGTTCTCTTTTCCCAGTCCATCCCCACACCTTTGGTGCTGGGGATTGAACCCAGGGTGCTTTACCACTGAGCTACCTTCCTAGTCCTTTTTATTTTTTTATTTTGTGACAGGGTCTTCCTAAGTTGCTTAGGGCTTCGCTGAGTTGCTGAGGCTGGCCTTCAACTTGCAATCCTCCTTTCTCAGCCTTCTGGATGAGGCCCTTTCAAAGAATGGCTGGGAATTTAAGATCTGAAAGGCTGGGAAGAGCCCTCTTCTCAACCACATACCTATTTATTACAAACGTTCATTTACTTATAAAGAAACCAGTATTCCAAAAAGGGTATGGGGCTTGTCTGAGGCCACAGAGACACATTCTATGCCAGAGCTCAGACGGGATCCTAGTTGAGGACTGTGTCATCTACTGACTCGCAGAATCAGAGAATTCAACCCCTTTGCTCAAGACTTTCTTGACTCAGACCATAGGAGAGTTTGAAGAACTACTCATTTTTTTTTTTTCCAGCTTCCCTCTGCAAACTTGTTCTACCTGGATTGGGGAGAATGGGGAAGGGTCTGAGCACTGAGAACCTTCACTCTCCTCCCAAGACAAGAGGCAACGTGCAGAGCTCTTGGAGTGGCTGTGGGTAGTGCAGGGCTTATAGCCTGGCCCAGGGGCCACCAGGAAGGCAGATTCCCCCAGGGGAAACCCGTGGTCACAGGAAGGAGCTCTCCCTCCTTCTTCCTTCCTTCATGCTATTCCTTCCCCTCCTAGGTGCCTTCTAGGGAGCCCCTAACACCTACAGGACATTAAAAAGGCAATGCAGAGGCCAGGCTGGCGAGGTGCTATGTGGCTTCTGGGCCTCTCTCCAAGTCCCTGGGCTGGAGGTGCTCTGGCCGGGGGGATCTGCATGCAAACCCAACCCACCAGTGTCCCTGTTCCCCTGGGACACTCAGAACACTGAATGTTGGCTCTTGGGGATTACCTGGGTGGTACCCTGAGCTACGAGATGGCAGCAGCAGAAGGCCTAGCCTGTCACCTAGAAAGCTGCTGTATGGAGAAAGGGGCAGGAAGGCAGGATCTGGGCCTCATCTGGGAGACCTATCAGACCGTGGCTTCTGCGGAGGCCAGGCTCTGGGGCAAGGTGGCAGGAAACTAAGCCCAGTGGTCCTGAGGGCATAAGGACTTTGGTCAAGGTCTGAATCTGGCAGGTCCACCCCAAGGCTGCCTACGTCCACCCCAAGGGCAAATGCCCAAAGTCTTTTGCTGGAGCAAGGCGCCGGGCCTGCCGAGTGGCTTGCACAGCCAAGGGGGATTCTAGACACACAGGGCATCTGATGCAAGCTGGGTGCGCTCCAGTCAGCGTAAATCTTCTCAGTGGCTCTGCTTGTTTCCATGGTGACCTGACAAGTGAAATTTTCCATCTCGGATGCCAAATGCCTGTGGATGAGGCAAAGCCTCCAAGGGTTACCAAATATAGACACAGCCCAAGAGGCTCTGGGGCCAGGGCCAGCAGTGGGTTCAGGGTGGGAGCGTGGACCCCCCTGCCCAGAGGATGCCATTCTGGGCCTCTCAGAGACCTACTCTTCCTGCAGGCAGGACCCCAGCAGGGTAGCCATGGGTGCATCCTCGCTTCCCGTCCCACCAGGTATGTTGCCGGGAAGGTCCCAGTGATGCTGGGGTCTCTGTGTCCCAGGTCTGAGTCTGTGTTGCAGATGGGTTGGCATGACTGTCTGAGGCCAGGGGGGTGCCCACCCCTGGGCTCTCTCTGGCTTCCTGGTCTGATTGCCATCTGCACTATCTGTCTCATTCCCCTACCCTGGAGCTCTCTCCAGGGGCCTCTACTCGGTGACTCTCAGTTCCTAGACTGAGTCCTGGTCTCACTAAGTGCCCCCACCCCTGCATGGAGAAGACCCTGCTGCTTGTTCACCTTGTGAATAGTGCCAGAAACCCCCAGCCTGGGGCTCTGCAGGACCTAAGGGCTAAGGGCAAGTGGCTGTGGGTGGATGGGGCCATAGTGACAAAGGGGTGGGTGTTGAGGCAGGGAGACTAGGTGGTCCCTTGTGTACCCCCCGCCCCCGCCCGAGCGATCAGGGATGCTGAGGGCAGTGCCCCTGGCCCAGCACTCACTCGGTCTGCAGCAGCTCAGGGTTGGGCACACACTGGAGCCGATGAGAAAGCAACTGGAAGGCACTGCTCTGGGGCAGCAGCATGAGCAGGCCGTATAGAGCCTTGATCAGGTATGGGTTGTTCTTCACGTCCAGCAGCTGCAGGCGCAGATCTGTGGCAAGGAAGAGGGCAGAGGCCAGGGGTCAGAGGTGAGAGATCCCGGAGCTACTGTGAAACTGAAATACATGCAGCCCAGATCCCCTGCCCAGCCTGGCTGGGAGAGGGCCACCCTGGGTACTATGGACTCAGCCTGCAGGGGCTGGCTGAGCGGTTGTGGCTTAGATCTAGACAGGGGCTCCTCCACAGCCAGCCAGGCCTGCCCCCTCCTCCGGAAGTGCCTTAGCCATTTCTATGATTTCATTTCTCTTCCTACCTGGCCACCTGCCGGTCTCATCTTTTCAGCATTCCCCTTGGTCTGAGGACCCCCAAACCTGCTGCTTGTTCCCCCCCGTCCCTGTGCTCAGCTGCCTCCCTGGTAATAAGAGGTTGGGGGCTTGCAGAGTAACAGATTCCCCAGTCAGTTCTGCACGTGCCAGCACGTGAGCTATAAATAGGGCGAGCTGGAAAGAAAGACAGTGGATTAGGACAGCTTTAAGGGAGGGCAGGATGGGAAAAAGCTTTTGTGTGTAGCAAGGCACATGCCAAGCCTGCAGTGTCTGGGAGGTGCTTCTGGATATCTAACTCAGAAACAGGCTGCTACGACCTCCCAGAGGTCCCTGCCCAGCACCCATTCTGACCTGGGGTGTCCACCGGTGGCCTGCTGCATTCCAAGGCAGTTCCAGCTTCTCTAAGGCCCAAAGGGGAGACTGGCCTGGAAGCAGGCCTTTACTGCTCTCCTCTGAGCCTGTGCAGGAGGATCACTGGCTTCTCCTTTCTGTGTCTCTGGGCTCCATCTCAGGCACCCTCTGTGGACAAGCCACACCTTTTTGGAGTGGCCATGCCTACCCAGCAGCAGGCCGGTGGGACGCTGGGAGACTAAACCGTCAGTCCTTGGAGCCAGGAAGTAGGGGAGAGGCCTCCCACAGTCCTTCCAGGAAGAAGTCACAAATGGTGACCTGACAATTGTCCCCAGGCCTGGTCTATTGATATTGTGAAATACACATCTGGTATTCATCCCAGTGTCCTGGCACACACTTCCTTCTGAATGCTAATGAGGCACCTGATGGCAGACAGGCCCTTGGTAGCTTTAGGATGGGGCTGATCACTTGAAAGGCAGGAGTGGAGAGGACTAAGGGTTGAGCCGATCACTAGCAGCCAGTGATTTAATCAAGCATGGCTAAGTGATGAAACCTCCATAAAATCCCAAAGGACTGGGTTCCAAGAGCTTCTGGATAGTGGGATGTACAAAAGTATCTGCAGGGTGGCACGGCCTTCCTACACCTCACCCCACATGGCTCCTCATCTGTGTCTCTTGGAATACCCTTTAGGAGTAACTGGCAAACATGTTTCCCCAAGTTCTGTGAGATGCTCCAACAAATTAACCGAACCCAAGGCTGCACTGTAGCCAGTTGGTCAGAAGCACAATGAAAGCAACCTGGGGCTTGTGACTGGCATCTGAAGTGAAGGGGAGCAGTTTTGGGAATCTGAGATCTGATGCTGTCTTCAGGCAGTTTCAGAACTGAATTGGATTGGATAGATGTCTGGCTGGTGTCTGCTTCATGTTGCTTGCTTGCTGGTGGGGAGGAATTCCCACACCTGTCAGAGTTGTAGAAGTCCTCTGTGTTGACTGGTGATCAACAGAGGAAACCTGTTTACTATCCACATGGCTTTAGAGAAGCAAGGGACAGTTTTGAGTCATTTCCTCCATTGGGAGTTGGGGAAGCTGGGACTGCCTTGTGTCAGAGCCAGCCACCCACCAGCAGGGTCCAGGCCACTCAGCTGGGATGGGTGCGGGTCAAAGCCAGGCTTGCGTCTCTGCTGTCAATGCCTTGCCCACAGAGGTCCTTGGCTGAGGAGCGGGAGCTGGTGGCTTCTCCAGGGTTAGCCTGGACCTGACCTCAGATACAGTCCTGCCACAAGGAACCCTCAGGAAGTGAGAAGTCAGGCCAGGGCCCCCTTGGGACACAGCTGCAGGGCACTCTGCTGACAACAGGTCTCCTTCTTGTTCTAGGACCTGGGTCACTGGACCTGCTGCTTTGAGAAGCTGGCTCTCTGAATGGAAAAGAGGAAGCCCTGAGCCCCTGCATTTGCTTTGGGCTCCAGAATGAGGGCTGATGGCTTAGGCTGGGTGGACCAGAGGTGCTGCCAGAGTGCTGGGGGCCCAGGCAGCCTGGCCTGGAAGGTAGCCACTAGCAGGGCTGCCCTTGGCTTCTCTACCCCATGTGTGTCACTCAGAGTGTGGCCTGCTTCGGGGAGTAGGCAATGCCTGTGTCGAGGTGCCAAGAGCTGTGCTTACCCCGCCCGCTGCCACTTTAGCACATCTAGCCGGGGTGTTACTCGGCAGGCAGCTCCTGCCCGTTGGCTCCTACTACAGCCATCTCTTCTTTCAGAGAGGAGAGCATGTCTCCTGGGCAAAGAGGAAAACTGGCAGGGTTGCCTGGGTACCCCACAACTACAGAAATGCAGGGCGGAGGGCAGCATGCTAGGGATGGGTGGCTGGGGACAGCCTTGGGTCACGGCCTGATATTAACCTTCAGGTGGGTTTGTGTAAGCACTGGACCATGTCCAAGAGACCCACCTTGAAGAGAGGCAGGACCAAATTCTAATTCCATGTGCCCCAGTCCTGCTCCAGCTGGCCTTTCAGCCTGGTCATCCCCAGCCTTACATTCTTGACATTCCAGAAGCATCCCTGGGATGATCCTCCCTGTGCAGACTAAGCCAAGAGTCTGTCTCTGGGCTTGGCTCCACCCCACCTACTCCAGGCCAGCTAACAAAAGTGACAGAGTGAGGAGCCTTACATGTGAAGATGGGACACTCAATCAGCTGCACCAGTTTGTCCACCTCGGTGAGGAAGTCCACTGTGACCTCCAGGTCCCCACTGGGTGGACAGTCAAGGAAAAGTCTCCCCAGTGGACCAGCATAGCTGTAGAGTTGGGCCACGCTGGCCATACCTTCCTAAGAGCCGGCAGAGGCTGGACTGCAGGGGCTTGAGCCCCAGCTCAGAGCTCCATACATCCCTCCCACTTGGCCCTGGTTTCCTGGGCAGAGCCTGGCTCTTGCTAGCCATAATCTGGCATACAAAGGACACTTCTATTCTCCTCTTTGCCTGTCTGTTCCTCCTGTGTGGGTGCTCGGGTTCCCCTCTGGCAGCTCTCTTCTCTGTGCCCCTGTGACTGGGTTGGGGCACCAGGAGTGGTACTGGGCCTGGAGAGGCTCTTTATCATGGTCCTGCAGTCTGCAGAGGGAGGGCTGGGCAGGAAAGGCCCATGTTTCTGAGGACAGCCCACCACAGGCCAATGTCAGGGCTGTATCAAGCAGTGAAGCTGGGCAGTGGCTTCCCTGTCTCTAGGTCACACAAGTGGCCAAGAGGAGCAAGTTCAGGTTGTGGAAGGAGAGAAGACACCCTGAAGGGAGCCAGTCACAGCCACATCTGACTTCCGCTGAAGCACCTCACGTCCCTCCTTCCTCCCCTAGCTCCTGGCCCATGAGGAAGGTGGCCACTTTTGCCTCCTAAATAAAGCTCTGATCCACAGTCACACCTCAGGCTCGTACTAGAGGTTAGTTTGCTTTTCAGCATTAAAGAAAATCTGGCCGCGGCCATGGAGGTCTTCAGTAAGGTAGGTACTGAGGTGTGCGCGGGCTCCCCCTCTTGAAGCTTCCTGTCCAGCCTGTTTTCTCTCACTGGGTCATCCGCAGAGCTTCCCAGGCCCTGGCTCTGTGGCCTTGGAAGGTCCCAACAGCACAGCTCAACTTAAAGACCCCACCTAGGCTCTCCTGCAGCAGCCCGGCGTGGTCTTACTCCCAGGCCTTGCCCATCCTCTCAGCCTGCACAAAAATGGTGCAAACTGTGATGTGAAGGCGGCTCTGAGATGGCCGTTCGCTGCAAACAGCATTCTCCAACACGCCCCTCATGGTGCCCCTGGTGGGGTGGCCCAGGTGGCACAGCCCTGGAGTCAGAGGGGAGGGCGGGGCAGGAGTATGGCAGGCCCCCTCCTATCTCTCAGCCGGTTACCAAACGGAAGTGTGAGAAAGGATACAACTTCTGGATGAGGTCATAGGCGTGCCGGTAGTTCTGGGTAAGGAAGCAGAGGGACACCGTGGTGACTGGGTTGTGGCACCAGGAGCGGTACAGGCAGCAGAAGAGGTTCTGGCTCTCCTGGGGAGAGAGCTGCAGCAGTTAGGAGGTCCTGCCCTTCCACTCCAGGTGGACCTGCAGAGAGAAGGACCTGGAAGGGCCTGAGAACTGGGGGCCCTTGGGAGCAGCCAGGGTGCCAACTCAGCACCCTAGCTGTTTGGCAGCCCAGCTGGGAACAAGCTGTCACAAAGGAAACGCTGACAGCTCCTCCTCAGACCCTGTCATTACCTCCCAGCCCCACAGAGCCACGTGGTGGCATGAGGGCCTGGTCGGAGCGAGCCTACCCTTTGTGCTGGCGTTTCTGCCCCTGGCAAAATAACAGTCATTGTCCTCCCCAGAACTCTGTGGTCCTGGAGTCTGGGAGGCTGGGTGGTGTGGGCCAAGAAGTTTCCCCTGGGGCTAGGAGATGCTGGCTGGGTCCTCCTCTCTGTCACCAATGCCATTTCCTCCCCGCTGGCAGCCCACCTTGTATGTTTGGCCTTCATCGGACACCAGCCCAGAAGCCCACACTCGGAGGAGTCCCTACCGCTAAGAAAAATTCTTAAGCCCTCTGTATATGTATGGAAGGAACCACAGGAGGAAGGCAGGGCTGTGGCCTGGATCATTCTGAGCTCCTTGGCCCCAGACGCCCTCAGATATGGGCTTAGATGTCCTTGCGACTCCTGGGAGGTGGGTAAAGGCAGGATCCACAGGGACTGAGCTGGGCAGAGGAGCAGAGGGGAGGTGACCAAAGCCCAGATCGGGGAATAAACCCCTGGAGCTCCTGCATGAAGGACGGTGCCAGCCCCTGGTGGCCTCTGCAGCCTACTCCCTCCCTCAGCTGGGATAAGAGGGGCCTGATGGCTGTCTCTCCCTGTCTTGCACAAGTACCTCCCTCTTTTCTCTGACCAGCCCTTGGGTGTCCTCAACCAAAGGACTGTGCAGGCAGCAACATGACACCCTGTAAAGGTCTTTTATGAGACAGAATGTGTCCAGCTTTGGGAGAGGGGCCAGGGCAAGGAGAAAGGGGAGAACAATTAAGCCCTAGTTCCCCCGCAGGTCTCTGATCCAGAAGCCTGACCTAAGAGGTGGCCTTGCCCAGCAGGTGGGCCCTGAGCCAGGAGAGCTGTGGTACCAGGTGGAGTCGGGTCAGTGAGTAGAGAAGTCAGGGCTGCTGGTGGGTCAGGCAGGGCACATGGACCTTGCACAGGGCATGGAGCCTTCTGCGGGCAGAAACCTCAGCAGTGTGTGACTCACTCCATAGCTGGCTGTTTACCCTCCACATTCTACCCTGGACCAGGGAAGACCTTGACTTCATCTCTGTTTCCTCTTGGGCCAGGCTGAGGGGACACTGGGTGCCTGTTTGCACATGGCCTAAACCAGGGGTCAGAGCCCATGGGCATGGAGTACCAGAGTCTTCAGGTCCTTGAGCTGATTTCTTAGCTGGAAGAGTTCGGTAGAGGTGAGCAGGATGGTGTTGAGGGTGTGCACCATGGTAGAGGCAAACTTGAGATCCTCCTCCCGGAGTAGGATGTCCGCCATTGAGTGGAAGATGTTTTCTGCGTTCAACAGGAGACAGAGCTGCCTGGAAAACAGGGAGAGCGGCACTTATGCTTAGGTCACCCTGGATGCCTCTGGGCCTCGACCTGGGGAGCCTCCTCCTAGGGGTGCTACTACTCCTTAGCCACATTCCCAGCCTTTTAAAAACTTTGAGACAGTTTCACTAGGTTGCCCAGGCTGGCTTTGAACTTGTGATCCTCTTGCTTCAGCCTCCTGAGCCTCTGGGATCACAGGCGTGTGCCACCATGCCTGCTAGCATTCTTATTCTTGTTTTTGCAGTGCTGGGGATTGAGCCCAGCACCTTGCACATGCTAGGCAAGTGCTCTACCACTGAGCTACACCCTAAGCCCTAAGCCTCCTTTTCTGCCTGGGCAGATCTCCTCTTCATCTGAGAACTTCTTCTCACATGGGTCACTGTTACTGTCCCCTCACAAAAGCCTCTGAGGTCAGGGGTCTGTGCTGCTCATGTGCATCCTCTGCTGGGGGGACAGCTGCAGACGCAGGGGCTTGGTAGGCACCTGTGGGCTGAATGGCCCTTATGACAGCTTTATCCTCAGAGTACAGATGAAGAACCTGGAACAGGGAAGTGAAGTGGCTTTGCCAGGGTGGCAGCATGAGGGGGACCAGCCCCAGCTCCACTGGTGCCACAGGCCATGTTTCTTCTCTGAGTCCTGGGGGTGGGACTGGGCTTGGTGGAAAACAGCCTCCATGCTATAAAAGAAGAACCCAGGGAGTGAAGGAAAGCAGGTTCTCCAGGTCCTGAGGCAAGGGGATGTCAACAGTGGACAAGGGGGTCTTGAGGACAGACTCAGAGGAAGCCTGTTGACCTGTTCATTGGGCCACGTGCTCTCAGAGGCCCAGCCTTGAGGGAAGAGCACTTTAAGGTTACCTGGGCAATAGCTTCCCAGTTGGGTGGGGAGGCAGGACTGGGAAGAGGACAGGACTGGTGAGAGGGTGGGTGGGTGGCATGGTGTTTTTGTTGGTGTGGGCTGATGGCCCGTGGCACCTTGCCCTTACAGTCTCCCATCTGGGGCTGTCATCATCTGCCTGACTCCTAGTCACTGCCCCAGGATAGCAACACCACACACCAGACACCAGACACCAGACAAGGGGTTAAGGCCTCAGGGTCCTGCGTGCCGAACAACAAGAACCACATTTTGAGGCAACATGCCTGAAACATGTCCACTTCCTCCCAGGCAGTCAACTCATCTGGAACTCTGGGAGCATTATCAGGAACTGGTTTCCTGTTCCCTTTGAATACCAGCCATGGCTTTGGGACCAGGCTGGAGAAGATTCAGCCCCACCCCCAAACCGGGAAAAGTCCCCGAGCATTTGGTAATGGAGAGGACAAAGCACGGAGAGCAAACAGTGGGCAGGCCGTCGGCAGCCTAGCCCCAGCTGGAACCCACAGGCTTGGGCAAGAGACCATGAGAGAAACCCAACCAAGGCAGAGGCACAGAGGAGCTGGGTGGTGTGGGGGTGGGGGGAAGTGGACAAATGGACAAGGGGCCACTTCATCTCTGACTCACATACTGGCCTGGGTGGCTCTCCCAGCACTAGGGGGTGAGTACAGGCTTTGGAGCCTGATGGCTCAGGCCACCAGCTGTGTGACCTCAATGTCTCTGCGCAGCAATGTCGTCAACTTTTAAGTGGGGCAATGCTTGCCTGTAAAGTGGGGGAAATACTTAGTGGTCAGACATGTCATGTGAGATGCCAGTGTTCAGCATGAGCACACAGGGGCCAAGGCCCCCAGTGTGGAGGTGACAGCCGGCCTCCTTCCTCACGACTTGGGACAGTACTTCCTGTCCCCTCTTCATGCTCCCACCCCTAGATGAGTCCTGTCTCCAAGGCTGTGGGACAGAAATGTTCCAGAAGGGCAGGCCGGGGTGGAAGGGGAGTGTTCTGACAAATGGTCGCAAATGCCCGTCGCCTGCAGCTGCTGCCGTCTCCATGACAGAGGCTAGCAGCTGAGCTGCTGCCAGGCAGCGCTCTCCAGGAACCTCAGGCTGGCCCAGCCCAGCAGGGACCTGCAGCAGCTGGAGGGCAGGGGTGGCCTCTCGTGAGGATGAGTCGTGAGTTTCTGAGGGGAGGAGGGACAAGAGGATTGGTGAGGAGAGGCGGGTGCCAAGGTCTCCTGGTGTCCCAGAGAACCTAGGGAAAGGGACACGTTACAGATCAGGGATGTTTTCTGGAAACACTTTTCTTTTGTTGCTGGTGACACGACCCTCTCCTGGTTTTCCTCTCGCCTGACTGCGCCCCTTCCTCTGAGGGTGGGGTGTCCCTCTGCTCGTCTCTGGTCTGCATCTCCCAGTGGTCCTGATGGGATTCTGGATATGTTCGGAGTTGCCTGGCGATCAGGGGCGGCCCTAGCCCCAGCCCTGCTGAGCTCTGGGTGGGACAGCACTTGTCAGGTGGATGGCCCTGCTCAGCCATCTACAGGGCATTTCAAACTTCGTAGGACCACAACCCCATTCTTGGTGTCCCTGGAGACTCCCTTCCTGTCTCAGTAACGACGTCACTGCTCACTCAGTTGCTCAAGCCCAACCCAAGGAGCCCTCCTTCATCACTCGGCCCTGCCATCAGGCCATTAGGTCCAGGAGCCTCACCTTCAGAGCACCTCCTGCCTCGGCCTCCTGGTCCCATCTTAGCTACCATCGCACCAGGGCAAGTGCCAGCCACGTCTTGCTGGGTCTCTCTCCTGCTATTTCTCTCACCCTCCCCACACAAGCTGGGGCCATCCTATGGAATGCACGGCCAGCCCTTGCTCTAGCCTCGTCAGGGGATTCCTCCTGGATCTAACACAGAGCCCGGCTTGTCCTGTCCTTCACTGGGGATGTCCCAGCCTCTCGGGCTTTTCTTCTGTTCTGGGTCTCACTTTGCCTGCTGTGCCTAAAGGCTCTGCCATGGCCTGGCCCATGGCTGGCTCCCTACTGTGACCAAGGTCTCAGCTCCACCCTGAGTCCTGGGGAGGCCACTCTGATGTGCCCTCTCCTCCCACCAGCCCTTTCTAAGAATGGGACCAATGTCTTTCAGAGTGTCAGTCACTATGTCACGTTGTGTCCTTGTTTGCTGGGTTCCTGTCTCACTCACTAGAATATGAGTTGCAAAGGCAGGGCCTTGTCTGTGACCCGCGTGAGCCTCAAACCAAGAAGGCCTGGTGTCCGACAGCCTCTCCATCATCACTGTTAGGTGTCACTGAACAAAGGGACCTTGCTTATCTTAGAGTCTTCATGCTAGACTCCATTCCAGCACGTTCTCTCTGCTCACCTCAGTCAAGTTCCTGCACACTGCCCTGACATTACACTTTCGCCCTCATGCCCACCAGGCCAGGGCCTCTGGTGAGGGGGGCACATAATGGTGGGAGCACATAGTGGAGCAGACCACTTACATGAGAAGGCAGAAAGCAGAGGCACTGAGGAGAGAAGTCTCACAATCCCCTTCATGTCCCCAGTGACCTAAGACCCTCCTATAAAGCCCTACCTCCTGAAGGCTCATAGCAACTCCCAGCAGCACCACTCCGAGGACCAAGTCTTTAACATGTGGCCCTTTGGGGCACACTATTCACACTCAAATCAGCACCTCCTTGTCAGGAGTTCCCCGCTGGAGACAAGACTGCAGAGGGGAGGGAGAGCTAGGAACAGGCACCAGAGCGCACAGTGTTGGGGAGCCCTCCAGCATGCTCTGGACATTTGCTGCTTCCCTGGCCCCAGGAGGGTGCTGGGCAGAACCAGGAAGGGCTCCTTGGGGGTCAGTGGCTCCCAGGGCTATGTTCCTGGCAGTGCCAGTCCTGTGGCTGTGGCAAGGGGAAGAGAGCAGAGATGAGGGCCAAACTTGCTTCACCCCAAGACATTCTTGGTTTGGGGATATGGAATCTCCCAGGATGCAGGTCACAAAACCTCAAGGAGAGGAATAATAGTGACGGTTTTAGCTAAGTCAGGGCACCCTGAATAGATGACATGTGCCATGTGAACCTCCCGGGATCCAGCCAGGCAGTGATGGCCGGGAACAGCAGCTCCTATTCTGTTCTGGGTCATCACCAGGTACACGGCCCTGTCCTGGGTGCCCAGGGCAGAGGGGAGGCTGAGTCTGGATCCTTCAGCTGGACCCTGTCTTGGAGAGCTCTGAGGTCACAGCAGGATGCCAGTATCTACTCTGGGATCAAGAAGTGGGGAAGGAAGAAGGGGGGTCCACTTTTCATTGCAACCACAATCCATGACGGGATCTGCACAGGCAGCCTCAGTTTCCATGTGCCTGACCCTGGCTTCTGAGCCCCTCCTGTGGCTTCTTTTTTTTTTTTTTTAATTTTTATTATTGGTTGTTCAAAACATTACAAAGCTCTTGACATATCATATTTCATATATTTGATTCAAGTGGGTTACGAACTCCCATTTTTACCCTCCTGTGGCTTCTTGCTGTCTCCTCACACAACCCGGGCAGGCACAGAGGTTATAGGATTAATACCCCCCTGAAGAGGAGTCTGAGGTTCAGAAAGGACCCACACCATCACTCACACAGCTAACCAGGGGAGGGGGAATGGAGATTCAGAGCTGGAAGAGTCAGCTTCAGAGCCCAAGTTTCTCTTCAACACTCTGTTTCTCTGGTGCCCATCCCTGCTGGGTAGAGGCCTGGCAGATGGCTGCCTCGCAGGGCTGCTGCGTCATCACTTCTCTGTTGAGCCCCAGCCCGGCTTGAGCAGCCTGCCTGGCTCTCAAGCATAGCGTCAATAATGGAACACAGCTTGCAAGTATTATACATTTGCCCATATTTTTTCATACCCACATTAAAGTGCTATTCATCATGAGACAATGGCCTGGAAAGTGCTTGGGGACAAGGCAGAGAGGTGGGGTGGGAGGGAACCTGAATGAGGACACAGGGCACCTCTTGCGCCATCTTGGAGGTGGACAGGATGCACATCCATATGTGCTGAGTTGGTAAGAGACCTCTGGTGTGCAGCCTGACCGGGGAGTGGGGTGGGGAAGAGGACAGCCGTGGCCAGGAGGGAGGAGGCACGACCATCAGGAAGGGCTCCCCACTTGGCAGTGAAGCCGTGGGCCTTTGTCCGGGCTGTGCCGGGGGGCCGTGGCTCTTGCACACAGACTGGAGGCCCGATGGTCATGGCGCTGCCTCTCCCTTTGGGCCGCCTGCTGTAGCCTGGACCGTTGTTCCCCTCCTCCCAGGTGTGGTTTCAAGCTGGGAGCAGCAGCTTCTCATTGCTTCCTCTGCCACATACCAGGAGTTCTCAGAGGAACAACGTGCCCACCCTGAACTCTCTAGGACCCAGGAGAGGGGTCGTCACTTTCCCTTACCAGCTGAGACAGTGCTGTCTTGCTCATAGAAATGTCTTTCTTTGGGGCAGTCTCAGAAGACCAAGGCCTGGATGTTACTGGGACAGGCACAGCACTCTGAGGCAGTGTCTGCCTGGAAGTGGCTGTCCCACACCTGCCAGCTGCTGTGATCCTCTATCACTGTCTTCAACCACTGACACTGGTTAAGCATCACCACGCACCAAGCTCCAGGCCCGGACTGCTGCTTGCCTTGGCGACAGCCCACGACAAAAGCTGCTTTGCCAAGTACTCTTTGGCCTTGTGGGGCCTCATGCCTCTGGATGGCCCTAGACTAGACAGTCACCCTGTAGCCACATGGCTGTAAATCAGCAGAGGGACTGCTCTTCTCTGTTCTGTCCCAGGTGGTAGGAAAGGGGCCACATGCTGCTTCTCCTCCAGGGACCTGACAGGCCAACTCAGCATAAGTCAAACCTTGGTTTGGAGGATAAGACCTCCTGGTGGCTTTAACCCTCAACTTCTGGGGTTCTGCACAGAGCAGAAGAGCTACCACATGGACACCACTCTCCATAGGAGGAAGGGCTGCTTCTGCAGCCAAGGGCTTCTCTTGGCCATTTGGCTCCTGAGGCTGAGGGGTCATCCTGGGGGCCTGTGTGGAGCATGAAGTCCATATGGTAGTGGGAGGATTGTGGACAGGTCCTTTCACAGTGGAACCACCCTGGGTGCCTGGAAGCAGGGCAGGGCAAGGTGTGAAGGTATAGGTGCTGGGAACAACTGGAGCCCCCAGTGGGAGAAGCGGGGAAGGGCCTCCTTCACAGCACTATCTGCAAGGAGCAGGGGCCCCAAACTGCAATGAGGGCCCTAAAGGGAAGAGGCCCAAGTTCACAGGACCCTTGAAGGGTAAGAATTCCACCAGGCTTTGCCTGGGGAATCTCAACTTTGCCATGTGGCTTCAGGGGAGACTTTTTCCCATGACCCTACTCCTCTGCTCCGAGAACAGGATGAGCAAAACCGCCAAGATCAAACATGGCCTCCCCCATCCACACTGTCAACAAATAGTTCCCTGGTCCCTTGGCCATTTGCTCGTGACACTCATGCTGACTCCCATTTGTGACTCCTCTGGCTTTGTCACCCAATAAAGGTATGCTGACACCCCACCACCCCTGCCTACACTGCGATTGCTACAACACTGCACGAGGACCTGAGGGTGGCCGGGGAGGGAGCCATTCCACACACAGGGCAGTGCCTGCTGCTGCCCGCTCCCTCCTGCACTCCCTCCTTCCTCAGGCCTGGCTTTTTTTTAGGGAATGACAAGAGGCAGAAGCAGATGAGGCCTCTGACCCATGGCGGGGATGCTGGGTGAGCGTTCAGCCTGGGCGGACGGGAGAGGCTTAAGCTCAGGAATGCCTGGGTGCCAGCTGGCCAGACAGTGTGGGCCTGCAGGGTGCCGGGCACGGCCTACTCTTCTGGCAAGCCAACCCCAGGCTATTACAGAGCAAGGTGTGGGAAGGGCACCAGAGGGACCCGAGTTTAAGGGGAAACGGAGGTGAGTGATCATCTTCCCCTGGACATCTGACATTCTCTACTGTCCCAAACAATGTCACCACACTAAGAAATCCCCTAGCAGAGCACAGAACAGCTGGCCTGTGGGGGAGAGACTCGACTCAAGTCTCCTGAGCGGAGCTGGCGGTGCTGAGCTGGGAGTGCCCACCTCCCGCTGCAACCTTTCCAGTTGCTATTAATACCGTCCAGCTCTGCTCCAGCCCTCGCTTGCCTCTCAGCACTAACTGGCCCACAACAAACAGAAACTGTAAGCCTCAGCTGGTAGGAGGACAACTGTGGCCAGGAGGGAGGGCATGTCCCAGGCAGGGTGGGTATGTCCCAGCTCTTTAGTTCTCCCTGACCCTCTCCCACTGTCCCTGGTGCAATCAATGGAACCAGTCCCTGAGAGGTGTCTTGTTAGTGGTACATGAGAAGCAGGGTCTGGATGACTGCACTGGCAGCCTCCTGTTAGACTGCCAGTGATGTCTTCTGCCTCCTCAAACTGCTCTAAACTCTCGATTTGGGGTCTGGGGGGCCCCAATGCTGCCCTATCTAGCTCTTTGTGCCTCTGCTTCTCTGCTGTCTGGCATTAGAACCTCTGTCTCCTACTTAGGCAGGACCGATTCTCCTGCACCACAGGCTGGACAGGTCCTGCTGCAAACTCAGCTCCTTGGTGGGTCAGGCCTGTGCTCCCATGCTGGTCAGTGCCAGCCCTGGACAGGGGGCCCTAGCACATGACTGGACAGGTAATGCTCTCAGTGGTTGGTGTAGACTCTTCCCCACACCCACAAGTGGCCTTGGGGCTGGTCATGTCATTCCATCTCCCCTCTTTCCTTTTCCCTCTGGCCTGGGCTTCCTCCCTTCACTTCTATCCTCAGCCACTCCCACCAGTGGACGGCTCATTTCCTTTCTATACTGGCTAGCAGTGGATATCCAGGTCCCTTGCACAACCCCAAGGGGGCATGGGAGTTCTAGGAGATGCTGGGGGTCTCCCACCAATCCCAGTGTGCAACCTAACATGGAGGGGAGAGAATGCAGAAGCCCACAGCCCTTCCCACCACAGAAGGCATGCTGTCTGCAATGTCCGGCCCAACAGCTGGGCTCCTTCAGGAATTTAAAGAGCAAGTAGCTTTTGGGTTAGCAGAACCCTAGGGTGGGAGAGGAAGGAGAGGCCTCCCCTATGAGGTTCCGAAAGCCCTCGAGTTTCAATGTGTCCTCCCCCTCCCCCTTGCTCCCTTCCCTTCCAACTCTCTGCTTCCCAAGTATGAAAATTGTAAATCTGTTTTATTTATTTCAATCAATCCTCGGCAGTGTGCCCCTCAGGGCAAAGGCAGCCATGGTAACCTGCCAACTCATGCCTTAAAAATTCATCGTGTTTAATGCAGTCGATGTGTCTGATACACTTAAAAGTTTCTTGGGGGCGGGGGTGGGTGGAGGGGGAGGAAGAGGAGACACGAGGGCTTGTTTTTCTGGGTCTTGCTGGGAGTTGGTGGAATGGGATGGATGATTGGGAAGAGGCGAGGAAGAAAGGGGCCTTTTGTCCTCTCAGCTGTCTGTCCCTCTGTTCAAGAGCAGCTACTGCCAGGCTGGGGGTGGTGATATCACAGTACCTGGGAGGGATCATATAGAGACTTTCAGGGAAGGTCCCATCAGGGCAGGAATGCTGTAGAAAACCAGATGCCCTCACTGAGATGGCCAGGTCATTCTGGGCTTGGGCTTTGCTCTAGGGACTAAGCTGAGAACAGGGAAGAGCATGAGAGGTGACTTCTGCCTCCTCTACCGCCCAGGGGGGCAGCTGGCAGCTCTCCCTGACATGGGTAGGGCTCCCCTCTCCAGGACAGAATTCATCTTCTCTCTGGCCCAGGGACTTGCTGGGCTGTATTTTCCATGTGCTCTTATTACTTGACCTGGCCCGTTCCCTGCTGCCTGTCCATAGACAGGCACTTCTCGAGCCCCCACTGGACCTGCACACATCCTTCTTGGGAGAAACCTCGCCCTTTCCTGCCTCCTGGTAGCTGGTGCCCATCATCCCCTTCTGAAAGTTGTAACTGCCCCTCACCCTGGCCCATCCTTGGCTTATACAGTGATCTTCCACAGGAGCTGGACCCCCGTGCAAGTGGGGAGATGTGCACTTGTGGAACAGAAAATTAATGGCCAGGAAGGGACAAGGTGGCTTGGTTACCTTAGTCATGGAATTTGGCTTATATGCAGAGCTGTAGGCAAAGGGACCTAGGAAGTCAGGTGAATTCTGAAAATGATAATCGGGGATTCCGTGAGGTTTTGGTTGATGTACTTTCAGAAGCTGCAAGGAGGTCCTTGGAGGGAACTTGGCAGGAGTCTTCCCTGAGTGAGTGTGACTTGGTTCGACCCCACATTCAGATACTCCAGAATACGGCTGGGTGCAGTAAGACAGCCCGATTGTGGAATCAGAGCATAGCCCTGTGCTGGAGGCGCTAAAGCTGGGCCAGACGACCCTGTGGCTCAGCCCAGATATGGTCTTGGTGCTAGAGAAAGAGACAATGCAGGGAGGACAAGGCTGGTGAGCAGACAGTGTGGGCGGGGGCCACTGTCCCCCAGGCTGAAAACCCTTGGTATGGCCTCTCTGTGTTTAAGTTTCATCTTTTGAACCCTCAGAGCAAATGAAAACAAAGAAATGGGCCACTACCGGAAACCCTGTTGTCTTCACGCTGATCAACTCCAAGAAGCGCTGAGATGGCCAGGGTCTGGGACAGGACAGCTCCTGCCTTCGATGCCCAGGGATTTCCTTTGCTGGAATCACCACTTCCTTCCTAACAGTGCCCACAGATGAGACAGCTGTGGGGCAGGTTCTCTACATTAGATACATCGTGTATGTTAAATCCTTTCCATGGGAATGTGACCAAAGCGTAGATCAGGGGCCTTGTCCAGGCCACATCAGGTCTCTGCCCCAGCACTTCATTTCTTAGCTGCTAAAGCTTCAGCACATCTCCACGTTGAGACTCTAACCCAGTTAGGGGCAACTTTCCATCGGTATCACTGGGACCTTCTTTCTTTTCTTTTTTTTTTTTTTTTTGCAGTATCCAATCCAGGACCTGGTACATTCTAGGCAAGAGCTCCACAACTGATCTACATCCCCAGGCCCACCAGGGCCTTCTGATCTATCAGAGCCTGTTCTTTCAGAAGCTCGCCAGGGCTCCCGGGCGGCATATCTGCAAACCAATTCCTACCCCGCCCTCCACCTTGGGGCCACGTCTGTAAGTGACAGGCACTGACCACACCTGGCCAGGACAGTGCTGGCCTGTTATTCACACTTAGTTCTGCCCTGCTGGGGTGATGGCTTGTCTCCAAGGGAACGAGAGGGAAGCAGGGCCTGGAAAATGCATCCACAACTCACAGCCAGGACCTAAATTCAGACTTGGGGGAGGAGTCAATGGGCATGACTTCAACAGCAGGTTCCCAGAGGGACTGGGATGTAGCTCAGCAGTAGAGCACTTGCCTAGCACGCACTGGGCTCTGTGTTCCATTCACAGCACCACAAATACACACAAAAACCCTCCCACCAGCAGCTTCTCAGAAACCTCTGTTACGGTGGCAGCTTCTGAGTGTGGGTCCCAGGTCAGCTGCCTCCCAAAGTCCAGGGCAGGGGGGATTTTAATATAATGACTCCTGGTGCCCAGGGAGACATGTTAAAGCTGTTGCTGTGAATCCAGGGCTGATACTGCCAGGGAAACAGCACCCCTGAGCCCCAACTGCCTGGAGTCTCCTTGGTGACTGTTAGAGAGCCACTGATGTAATCGCTCTCTCCCTCTGAAACCCTCTGGGCTCTGGCCCTCCTAAGCAGGATTTCCTCCTGAGGATGTACTAAGCCTCCCCTGCGGAGGTGGCCCTGCCTGTGAAGAGGCCGCCACAGCCTGGTATGCTGCTTCCTGGCCCCAGACGTGCCCACCATCCATGCCCCTGCCACCTTCCAGCCAGGCTCATGTGCTCCACCCCCTCATGGGACAGAAGAACCTGAAGCCTAGGACTGGTCTGAGAACACACAGTTAGGGACATAGTGGGGTCAGAGCTCAGGTCCCTGACTCAGAATTCATGTTCCTATTAGGTCAGATGGTCCCACATGGAGACCTATCTGCAGAGGGTCATAGATATCCCCTCCCTAGGCTAATCCCTCCTTCTATCCATCCAAGGGCCCCCATAACTAAGCTTGAAGGTCCAGGGGCAGAGATGCCTCCCCACCCCTGCATGTGACCTCACGATGGCTCCTCAGTTAAATTCTGTCTTAGGACAGGGAAGAAAGAAGCACATTTGTAACTCTGCTGCTCCCCTCTTCAAACTACAGGGGTGGCCTTCTGGGACAGGAGGCAAGTGAGTGCCCAGAGTTCAGAGAGTGCCGAAGGGCTGCACCATCATACTCTCGAATGCTGGGCATCCCCAGCCCCACAGTCTTCCTGTTAACACACTGTTCTGTTCACATTTTCCTTTATTTCACCCAATTATTCCCACATTAGTCCCTTTCTTCCAGGCCAAGGGATCACCCCCTGCTGCTGTTTATACAACCACAAACAGACGGGCGGTATCCCTTCCACTGCAGTCAGAGTGCAGCCCCATGCGGAGGCCTTGTCGGGGCACCCTCCTTTCCCTCTGCCCTTACAGCATGAGCCCAATTGTGTCCTGATGGCTGTGGGTCCTGGCTGATCACAGGGATCCTCTGATAGCTCATATTCCATGGCGACCTTTTAGGATTTAATGTGCTCAGAAGTGCTTCCAAGCAGGGGCTGTCATTTTGATTCTGGTGATACCTCCCAGCGGAGTCACCATCTCTGGTCCTATCAGTGTCCTCATCTACCCAGAAAGCTGCACACTTACCCTCCAGGATCAGGAGGGCCCCTCAAGCCAGGGTCATTCCTTAGTTGAGGGACCGCTGAACCTGGGGTTTGTGAATCACCTAAGGACTCCTGGAGACACCAGGACTGCACAGAGGCCCCACCTCTAGGTGTGGGTGCTCCGCGTTCTTAAGCTTCTGGGATAGGTCTGAGAACTGCTGCCACAAATTGCCTCACCAGAGCCGAGAGCTCCACGTGCTGGCAGTGTCACTCTGGGTGGAAACGAGGGGATTTTACGAGTAGTTTCAGAGGCTGTGTAGCAACACAGCCTGGGCTCGGCCCTGGGGCAGTGGGAGACCCCGGATGCCCGCCTTCTCATCCCGCCTTATCCTTACCTCCCTGGACCTGCTGTCCTGGTTTCCGCCTGCCACTGCACCCTCTGCTTCCCTCCTGTCCCTGCCTGCTGAGCACAGCCCTGCTCCTCCACACACAAAGAAAACCAGACCAACTCGCAGACAAGACCCACGTTGTGTCCAGGACTCTTTCTGGCACCCACATGCAGGCAGTGGCTTCCTTTGGTGGCCTCAGAACTGGTCTCACCTCTCACAGCAACAGCCTCCCTGGGGAAGGAAGCTCGGCTTGCCTGCTGCTGCGCCAGGCACCTGCCATCCTGCTTCCTTGGTCACACAGCACATACACACAACACGACAGGCACCGGATTAGAAGCTAGAATGATGGGGCTTTTCTGGTCCTCACATTTTAGTCTGAGGTTTTGTGAAGTTTTATGAACTGAGATGGTTTTCTGCAGCTCTTTACAAGTGCCTGCTTAAAGGGCACAGAGATAAGAGCAGAAAACAGAAGGGCTAGTTAACACTAATGCCCACCACCGGCAACAAAGAGTGGCTCCCGGAGTGGCGGCTCTGCAGTCTCCTGGAACACTGGTAAAACGCACAGGGTCTGGCAGGGCTGGGAGGACGGCAGAGCCACAGCAGATGTGCAGGGACAAATGCAGCACGGAGGGGACCCTTTCAAGTATTCACAGCGGCTTCAGGTATTCTTATTTGTACCCTCCCCCACTGCCTGCCAGAAGACGGAAAAATTCCTTTTGTGATCAGTCATTTTCAGGGAATTTTAAGATGCATGAAATAGGCTTTTCGTCCACATGTTCCTTGCCAGCCCAGGAAATCTTCACGGGATTAAACGTGTGAGAATGAGAAAAAGCCCCAGGCGTGCAGCGTCCTTGGAAGTCTCCACAGAGGAAAAGTCCCAGGACTTGGTTACAGACCAGACCCCCCAGCAGAGGACCGGGACTGGCTGCCCTCTACCTAGGACTTTGCCTTTGCCCCCCTGAGCAGCCTGGGCAGTCACACACAGAGAAACATGGGGCACTGGAACCCTCAAGCTTAGTGATGATCTACATGAGGGGGGAGAGTGCTCCTGAGCCACTGTGCCACTGTGCTCCAGCCCAGAGAGCAGAGCGCAGGGACCAGGTGAGGTCAGGATCCACAAGCCAGGAAAGGGTGCAGGCAAGGCAGACTGTCGAGCAACCCTGAGACCAGAATCCACTATGGAAAACCACAACCGAACCAAGCCCCATGTTTATAAATGCACAGAGAAAGTTTTGGAGGGAAATTCATGAAGCCAATGACAGAGGCTCCTTTTGGAGAGGAGATGGTAGTAAAGGGTCTTTCGCAAGCTATGCTGTATTTTTCTATTACTTCAATTCTTATTTTATATGTTTTCAATACTTTTAAGCATTAAAAAGAAAGTATTTAGAATCCTATATGTTTGAGACTGTCCTGGACTCCTTAGTGGAAACTGTCAGTGGCACAGCCCCAGAGCAGGGCCTGGAGAAAGTGGTGCCACTTGAGAGAGCCCTGAGAGGGCGGTGGGACTCTAGCAGCTCTTCCCTCTCCAGAGAGGGGCTGCTGCGGATTTAACAATGGAAACATGCATTTTACAAATGAGAGGATCAACAGCCGGGAAATGATATTTTTAGCTACTGTGGCTCTTTGCTTCAAAGGCGTATGTTTCATCTAGAACCAGGCAAACCTCCTACAAAGTCTGCCTGTTTGCAAGGAGTGATTAGCATAATACGAGTAGGAAAGAAGGCCTGGCTCCACTCGGAGGCAGGAGTGCCTACTACAGGGAGGCCTTCTCTTGAAATAGAACTGCCAGATGAGGAACGTCTTATCAATGGAGATGAAGCTTCACTTGGAGCAGAAACACTGCCTTACACGCTGGCCTGGCTACTGCAAATGCAGCTGCCACTTGCATACAGTGGGATCTGAGGGTCTCAATGACCACAGCTCTACCCTGGAAGGCTGCCCTTCCGGGTGCCATTTAAATATCACCTTTGTCTCATGCAACTGTCCTCTTCCAAAGGGTCTTGGGCTGCCTGTACAGAAGTCCTCTCTGAGGGGTAGGACAGGGCCAAGTCAAGGGTAAACAGGAGGGATAGACAGCAGGTGGGGGCAATTACAGGATGCCGTCATAGGTGGTGACATCCCAGGGAGATTTCACCTCCAAGGTCATATTACTGTGGGAAGGATGGTGCTGCCCCTCAGAGCTGCTGCAGGCACTCCCACCAGCCGGCCAGGCCTCTCCTCTCCTGGCTGCATGCTTGGCCTGTGGGAGCATCTTTTGATGGTTGCTGTTTCCTGCCTGGACACTGTCAACTGGCTGGGAAGGACTTGGGGTCGTGCACATATGAAGAGAGGCACGGACTCTCCTCATAACACCACATGAATGAAACAAAGGTGCGACCTTCCAAGACTGTAACTGCAGATACTCATCTCCCGGTAGCAGTGGAGACAGATAACACCCGGCAGCAGCTGTTCCACAAGCCTTCCTTTTGCCTGTCACACCAGGTCAGGGGCACCATACTAAGGGGGCTTGCCACAGGGGTTGGGGCTGTGGGGTGCTGGGAGCAGAGAGTGGCGGTTGCCTTCTATTTTAAGTATATCTGGCAGGAATGAGAAGAGACTGGAGGGACCAGTCATTTCTCCATCACCTCTCCCCCTCAGTGCTCCCTCCAGAGGAAAGAACACAGATAGGTCTTCCTGCAGAGGGTCAGGAAACCAGGAAATGCTTGCAGACGGGGTGCACAGCTGAAGATCTGAGAAAGCAATTACCGTGCTACTGGGGGGCCTGCGAGAAGCAGAAGGAGCTGGACTGGGGCAGTCACTCAGGCTGCAAGGGCAGGAAGGAAGGAGGGGAACTCCAGGTCCTGCCAACTATTGTGGCCAGGGCTTCCAACAGAGGTGGGCGGGGGTCTCCTGCAGGAAAAGGGGAGGCTGGTCTTTGTCCATCAGGAAAAGAAGGGCTCATCTCATAGGAAGGAAAAACTGACTCTTCTCAGGACAAATGAGTGGATGAGCAAGGCTGGCTGGATTCACAGGCCCTGGGAGTAAACTGACTAAAGCCAGCATCCCACGAAGAGCCAAGAGTATGTGTCCAGGTCAGGGACGTCCGGGGCATAGAGGAGGTTTTAAAGTTAGTTCAGATAATTTGCTTATACTGTCTGTCCCAGGAGCATGAATGTTCCAGAATGATGTGGTGGCAAGATCCCTTGTCAAGCGAGCTGCTTGAGCAAGCTCCTTAAAGAACCTTTGCTGTTGTACGAGGCTAATGGCAGGGCAAGGGGCACATGGCCGCAGCTATCACAGAGAATGAGTGGTCTCACCTTCCCTCTTCCCTGCAACCCTCTCCTGGTGGGCCCTGGCCCTCTTTCACTTACACAAACTGGAAGTTCTGGGAGCCCATAGGGCACTGAGCTTAGGAGCCAGTCACCTCAGGCATGGCCTTGTGCACACCACGCCACCCCCAAGGCTCTGGCATGGCTGCACACCAGCAGCTTCTGTCAGGGACTTGGGCACCCCACGAGTGGGGTTTTGTGAACCTGCTCAGGCCCTTCAGTGGCTCACTGGGTACCACAGAGCTGCTCGTGAGGCAGCTAAGGGCCTGATCTGTCCCCGACTGCTGGGCTCCCTTGCCTTCCAGATACTCAAGGCCCACAGACTTGGGAACCAGCCTCTGGACTCCTGAGCAGATGGCTAGCAGGACCACAAACACTTCCTTTTCCTTGCCCCTAGCTAGCGCTTACTGCTCTTTCATGGCTCAGCTTAGACATCCATCTCTTTCCAGAAGCTTTCTTGGACCCCTCTATTGGACTGGGCACCTCACCCCCACCCCATCTGCTTCTACAGAGCATCAACACACTGCAATGTTACCAACTAAGCCTGGAGGGCAGGACCTAGCTCTGCCCACTGTGGTGTCCCCACTGGTGGCCACTGGGTTTGACACTGGCAGTCACACGGGACAGATCTGCTCAGTGACAAATAGCCACTTGGGGCTCTCTAGGCCAGCACAGCAGCAGGGCTGTCCTGGGTGCCAGGGCGAGACTCTTCTCCACGCTTATAGGGGAGGGGGCTGAGCTCTTGCTCCTGGCGTTCTACTCTCAGATGCGAGGCTCTTGCCCGGCCTGACAGCTGTGGCCTAATTTCCAGGGCTATCACCGGGCTCCTTATTTTTACCCACTTGGTATTTTTCATTGCTGACGCATGGGGGATGGTAAGGGACTGGAGGTGGGGGAGGGTGTATACGAGAGGAAGACACAAATGCTGTGGGGCCAAGGCAGGTTGTGTGGTGTGGAATGTGCCAGGCAGGAAAGGGGTGAGGGTAGGCATGGGAACGTGGAGGAACCAAATGTTATTATTTTTTTTTTCTTAAATTAAACCACAACAAACAACACCCCAAATCCCACCCCTTGCTTTTCCTCGGTAAGCATTTTCGACAAGGTCACAAATGCACTGGCTCTATAGATTTTTGGCTCCAAACCACATTTCAGGCAGCCTTTAAGAGCCAGTTCTTGGCGTAGCTTCAGCAGAGCCTGAGGAGAGGGAAAACTAGGGCACTTTTATGCTTTGAGAAACCATCAGATCCAGGTCACAGCTTCCTGGCTCCACTGAGCTGTGGGGCACCCCCTTCCACAGCCTGAACCTGAGCACCCCTCACTCCCAGACTGGCATTTCCTTCAGGGCAGGAATCACAACACTGGGTCACATGTTTCTTTTTTACTTGTCACCTGTCCGCCTATCCCACTGAACTGCCACCTTTGTGCCAGCAGGAGCCACCGCTCTCAGTCCCTCTGTGTGTCCTGGCTGGCGTGGGGCCCAGCCCATCCCAGGCCTCCAGAGCATTCACGGAATGGACAGCTGTGTCTAGGGAATATCTGCCCCCTGGCTAGGTGAGCTCCTTCATATAAACTCCCTGGCACTCCACCTGCCTCTAAGATGCTCCCACCACACTCAAAAGACCTCCTCTCAGGATTGTGGAGGCTAGGTCCGGGTTGGTCCAGGCCATGACTCCGTGCAAAGGTGGAAATGGAGAGTAGTTACTGGAAAAAGAGCCTCAATTTCCTCCTATGCTTAAGGACCTGATCCCGAAGGACCCTTTTGGCCATTGTCTGTCTGTCTGAAAAACTCTCCTGGTCTCTCTTCAGTGATGGCCCCATGGTTACCATCTGGGTGCACACATGTGGAGAGGGGACATAGAATGGGTCCTGCTGGGAGGTGCTGGCTGCATCCACCCCTAACTCCACACATGACAAGGGAAGATGCTTGGACCATCCTGCCAAGCACGGAAGCAGCCTATGGGGGGGATTAGCTAGGAGGACCATGGGATTCCTCTCATGCTGCCCATACCCACTGGCCATGTCCTCCCTGTCTGCTCTCATGTGGTCTCTGGGAAGGTCGCTGGGCCATCTGTACCACTTCACCCTTCTCTATCCTCCTATAGCCACCGTGATAGGCCTGGAGTTGGGATGTTGAGAGAACAGGAGTGAGCCATCCTGCCACACAGTGGGTGGCCTGAGCAAGAATGTGGCTGACACAAGAGGAAGAGGAGCCAGCTGTGGAGTGGGGAAAGGGAGACCAAGTCATGAGGACAGGAGGTGAACTCTAGCCTTGCTTGGACTTGGGAGTTTTTAATGGGCCATGCCTGCCTCTGTCCGTATACTACCTTTATTATTTTTTTAATGTGACACTGATAATTGGTTTTCTGTCATGCACCACTCAGAACTGGTCAGCTCTGCCCAAGGGCAGAGTTAGTTAAGTGGGGAGCAGGTACAGAGGATGGGAGCATGCCAGGGTTCAGACTCCATTTAATGAGGACTCAGTGGCTCAAGAGCTCTCTCTCTCTGTTAAAACAGAAGAAGGTGTGTCAGCCCTGAACGCCTGCTTCCTGGCAGCCGAGGCAGCGAGGATGCCAAGCTCAGTTCTGTGACCATATCCATCTCTGGGCCCCCTCTCAGCTTGTCACTTATGCTCCTACTGCAGTCACCATCGTGGTGGCTGCCCCTGACACTTCCCAGTTACCCTGCACCAGCCTCTCCGCTAGGCATTTCCCATGTCATGTCACTTAATCCTTGCAGAGAGCAGGGCAAGGTAGTGACTGCTTCATTTTGCACTTAAGCAGGGTTTGTTCTCAGGGGTGGTGGGGGTTTGGCTCAGTGGCCAACTGGCTGCCAGCATGCACAAGGCCCTAGGTTTGATCCCCAGCACTGCCACAAAAGAAGCTACAGTGTGTGTTTAACATATACAAGGCCCTGAGTTTGACCCCAAAAAGTGTGTAGAAAGAAAACTGTGCTCAGGAAGGCAGCCATGTTGGGGGCCTCTTCTGCTTAGCATCTCATGGCAAGAGCAGCCTCTTTGATTCAGAGAGCTGTTGGTCCCTACTAGGTTTGGGAACTGTTAAAGCTGCCACTTGAGTTCTGCAGTCCTGTCCCTGTCACTGCTGTTCCCACCAGGGACACATGACCCTGTCTGGGTCAATCAGAGCCTCCTCCTGGAATATGACCTACAGAGAAATAACACCTCTGGGTTTTAGGCAGATCATCCTCAGTGTGCAACCACTGGGAATGCATAGTAAACACCCACCAGAACTCAGACTGCACTAAAAAATCAAAGGACAGCTTGCCTTTGCTGGCATGGTGGCTCATGCTACTCTGGAGGCTGAGGCTGGATGATCACCTGAGCCTAGGAGTTTGTGACCAACCTGGGCAACAGAGTGGGACCCTGACTCAAAAGCAAACAAACAAAACAAAGGACACCATTAAGTGGGAGTGGGAAGGCCCACCACAGGGTAGGAAAAGATAAGAGCAGTATGTGCAGCCAGAAAAAACTCAAACCCAAAATACACAAATCAGTAAGAAAAACATGAAAAACCCCACGGGCAACAGGTTTGTCATAAGAGGCTATCCAAAAGGCAAATCAGCTATGAAAAGTTGTGCAACTTCATTAATCTTCAGGAAAATGTGAATTAAAACTATCTGCCTAATGGAAAAGCTACAATCAAAGACTGATGTGCCAACTATTTGCAAGGACAAGAAGCAGCTGGAGCCCTGCTACACTGCTGATGGGACTGAAATTGGGACAAGCACTCTGGGTAGTATCTCCCAAAGTCACAAATTTATGTCTACTCATCATTTCTGCAATTCCTAGGTATATAACTAGCAGAAATGTGTACATATTTACACCAAGAGATGCAAGATCATAGCATTATGGGGCCAGACTAAAAATAACCCCCATGTCCATCAATACTGGAACAGGTAGCTAAACCCTGGCATCTTCTTCACACAGTGAAATCCTCTACGGAAACGCGAACTACTGCTTTGTCAACACACAGGAATCTCAGAGACCTAATGGGTATCAAAAGAAGGCAGGCTTTGCCAAAGAGCACAAACTGATTCCATTTATGTTAAGTTCAAAACCAGGTACCAACAAACCCAGAAGTCCTGGAAGTCAGGATGGAGCTATTTGGGGAGCAGCAGGAGGCTGATACCTGGAGACGTGATACCTCTTGGTGCTGGGAATGCTCCATTTCTTGGTCTGAGCCTACTCCATGGATGTTAACAGGAGAAATTAGTGGAGCTGGAGGGCACTTGGGATGTGCACAGTTCTAACAGTACATTGTTCTTTAAATTTTTATTCATAAAAGGCTCAGGGCACAGAGAGTAAGGTTGCTACCCCACCCTGACCAGAAGAGATAAGGTTGATTGGCAGCACTGATGCAGAATGGTAAAAGAAAGGGAGGTGGCTTTTACCAGAGATACGGCAAAACCACACTGACATCAAACCAGAACTTCTGGGAGCATGGTGGCAGCAGGAAGGGCTGAGAGTCCTTGAGTGTGGACAACTGCTCTTCCTTCCCAGGGGAAAGATTGGGTATGCAAACAGCAGTATGGAGTCAGAAGGGCCTGCCGCAGGCCCTGAGTTTACTTGAGAAGGCTGAAGGTGAAATGGAGACACAGTGGGGCTGGGGCCCGTGGCGCTCCTTCTGAGGGAGAGGAGAAAGAGACAAAGCTTAGCCCTTGAGGAAGCAGTTCCTGAAAGGCAGGAGTGAAAGATCAGGCTCAAAACATGCCTCACAGGACCCTTGATGGAGGACAAGAGAAAAATGAGAGCTGACAACGTGGAGGATAGGAGCAGCTGTGCTGAGCCAGGAGGAAACAAATCACTCTGGAGGAAGGAGGGGGTGAGGCCTGTCCTCCTGAGCAGCAGTCAAACGGAGAGAGCACTCACTGTCAGTTTACAAGGGAGGTCCAAGATTATGCTGGCTAAACAGAGACCGGAAATGGGCTGGGACAGTGGATGGGCCAGAGTATGGAGGAGTTCAGGGCTTCGATGGAAGACAGGAAGAGCAAAGAGAGGCACTCAGCATTCCTACTGCCTGAAAGGGTGGCAGCCATGGGCAGCAGGGAGAAGAGGTCTCTGTGGGGACTGTCAAAAGAGAGCAGTTTCTTTCTGAACGAGGGTCCTGGCTGCCAGATGTGGGGCCCTGCTCCAGTATGGAAACCTGGAGACATGGGCTCTCGTCTCAGAGAGGGCAATAGCCACTGTACCTCTCTGAGAAGGACAACATGAACTTGTAGGGTCTTTCAGCCTGGATTCTGGGCAGGTGGACCCTGGTACTGCTTCTCAGCAGGATAGGTGTTATAGTTTGGATATGAGGTGTTCCCCAGAAGCTCTGGTGTCAATGTAGGAATGTTCAGAGGTGAAACAATTAGGTTATGAGAGCTGTAACCTAATCAGTCCATGCTAGTTTGGAAGAGGTGGGTCACTGGGGGTGTATTCTGGGAGGGTTCAGTGTCCCTGCAGCCTCTTCCCCTTTCTCTTTCTGCTTTTTGGCCACCATAAAAGCAACAATGCTCCTCCACCATGCCCTTTGGCCAACATGGAGGCCTTGCCTTGGGCTCAGACAATGCAGTGGCTTATTATGTGAACCTCTGAAACCATGAGACAAAATAAACTTTTCTTCCTCTCAGTTTTTTTTTGGTACTGGGGCTTGAACTCAGGGACGCTCAACCACTGAGCCATATCCCCAACCCTATGCACTCCCAGCAGATGCTTCCCACTATATCTGTCCTGCTCCCTTCTCACACCCAAGACTAAGGTCCTGACAGAGGAAACCTCAGCTCTGGGTTCTCTGTATGGCTACAGAGAACTTCTACAGATCCCAAGATTAGGGTGAGGGAGGTGGAAGCAAATGCTCCATCGGTACCAGGGCATTCAAAAGACGTGACAATAGTGACAAAAGTCACAGAGCAAAGCCTCCGTTCTCCTGAGTGCTGAAGCAGAAAACTTCTATAGAAAGTTCCACTGTCTACTCCAGATCCCAAGCACCTCCTTGGTGGGCCATCCCATCCTGGGTTATGAAGAGGCATTTGGCCTATCCAGTACCCTTCCCTGTGACTTCCACTGTGGTTGCCATCTGAGGTAGAATTCAGCACTCTGGTTCACCCAAGCCAGGCCCCTCCACAGGTCACTATCACCAGTGCTCCAAGATAGGAACCCTCCTTGTATGTAGAAGGGGCAGTTGGTCTGGAGGGCTTTCCACAAATGCATGTGACAGAAACCCTTGTATTTTTCTGAAGTCAGGGGCCAGGGTGTGGGAGTTTTGTGACCTCTGTGACTATCTGCTGAAAGCAACCACTTGAGGGGTGAGAAGGGAGGACCTCATGGGGGGGTCTCTAAGGGCATTGCTGAGAAAACTATGCTGACATGATACCAGAATTGAAGAAAGAGCTTCCTGAGAAATACACTGTACAATGGATGGACAGGATACTCTCTGCAGCTGTCCTTCCAGAAGGAGGTATCAAGCACTTGGAAACTCAGGACACCCATTTGTCTTCTTGGCTCTGACAGACGCAGCCCTATCCCAAGGAGGCAGAAGGATGGAAAACAACTTCTAGAGGCCAATTCCAAACCTGCTGCTAGTTTCTTAAAAAGAGACTACATTATGATACACTTTAGCTACTTGCTAATTCCTCAAGCTGTCTGAGTTACCAATGTTAAAACTTTCCAAGTTTCCTGGCATCCTTAGGTAAAGTATAAACAGTCATATCCAGGGAGTGCTGCAGGTTCCATCTGGAAACAAACTCCAAGCTTCATAAAGAAATTTGTTATCAAGTTCTCAGCTCCTGACAATCACCCCCCTGGCCCTGCCAGCAGCCTGAGCTATGGGCTGGGGGGACTGATGCCTCTTAGATGTGTAGACTACAAAGTAAGTGCTCTAAGTGGGAGGCTGCAAAGAGGCCAAGCAGGTGCCAGCATCCATGTTGCGAAGAATCCAATACTGCATATCCATGGGGTGTGTGTGGGGTCCACATTGAGCACTCTCCCACTAACCCAAAGCCAAGCCCTCCCCTCAATGCACAGGAGCTCCTGCAAACAGGAAAACAGCTGGCTTAGGCGGAGCTTGGCTGCTTGGGCTGTGGTGACAGGGGTCACTCTGAAGGACATGGCCTTTCCCTGCCACGCTCACCTTGGTCTCTAACATCCCACAGTCCTGCTCAAAGTAAATGAATGCTTGAAACACAGGACGCTGCCCTTTGAAGCTCCCAGGCTTCCAGAGCACACTGTGCAGGACTCCCTCTGGCTAGCACTCCACTCCTCCCATGAGGCCCCAGGAGGACCTAATTAATCCCAGCCTGGCCTAACGAGGCCCATCACATGTGGTTTCTATTTTCCAGAAGAAAAGACAGGGAGTGCCCGTGTGTGCACTGATGTGGGGACTGCTTGGAGGAGGCAGAGCAAAGCCAGCGACCTGCCCAGGGCCCTCAGCCCTCCCTGGTCAATGAAGAGCAGGAGGGCCCCATCGCAGATGGCATGGCGAAGTGATAGATGTTAGTCCTCTGGATTGGAGATAATGGCCATGCAGACTGGGTCAGGGTCCCTTTATTTCACCCCTTGTATCTTTTACCTTGGAGGGCAGGCCCTTTTCTCCTGGGAAGTCCTTCCAGCATGTCATCAGGGCCTTCAGGGCCTCCTGCCATTCACATTCGCACAGCGTTGCCTCCAATTAGCAGACAGGAAGCTCAGGGCTGGTTGTAAAATGGCTACTGCTCATGTTCCCCCTTGCTGCCTTGCATGGAAACAAAAGCCCCCAGCCCTTGCGTGTGGGGTGGGGGCAAGGCTGGGGAAAGTTCCAGAAGATTCATGCAAGAAGCTGGGCAGACACCTTAATTAAAACCGGCAGGAAGAGAGGTTTCTTCCAAGAGGGAAGTAAGACATTCCTAGGAAGAATTCCTCTAGCTCCATTCAATGTCCTGTTTCCTTTCCTTAGCTGGGGACCCAATCAATAAGGCTGCAAACTGATAAAAGATCAAAAACCCAGATGCATTCTGGGTAGAAATCAGGGCTTCTTCTAGCAGGCAAATTCAGGTTAGTGTGTGTTTGCCACAGCAATTTACTCTGAGCAATGAATGCAGAGGAAGAGAGCTGGACCTCTCAGACACTCTTTGTGAGCTGGGGCCCAGGGGCAAAGCAAGCTTTTCTGAAAGGCTGATTTAACCAGGCCCCAGGTCTGGACACTTAACTCCATTTTGCCTTCCATTAGTATTAGCACAATAGGTTTTAGGTGGGCTGGCCAATGCCCTGGTCAGGTGAGGTGGAGCGTTCAAAGACTCACAGGCTGAAGGCGGTGTCCCCAGGAAAAGGGACTCCAGAGCCTGGAAAGCCTGGGAGGATTCCAGGGTGTGAGGAGGACGTTAGCCCACATGGGCTGCAGAAGGTCCAAGGCCAGCAAAGTAGAACTTCCCAATTATGGCATGAAAGGGCTGCTTCTCTGAGGCCCTCCTTCCTAGTCCCTGCAATTACAAATAAGACCAGTTCCTACTGGCTGCCCTGCTCGCCACCCACCTCAGTGCCCAGGCAAGTCCCTGCTCCTCCTTGTCCTCTTCTTCCCAACATAAGGGCTCTTATGCGAACCCAGGACATTGGCAGGGTAGTATGAGTACAACCATGTATTAGGGATTGTGTGAATACTTGTGGAATGGGAGAGGCTGCCATGCCTATCTGCACCAGAGGGGAGACAGCAGCACCTGAATGAACCAGAAGCCTTATCTCTGGGTTTCTCTGGGTTGGGGTTTCAGGAAGGAAGTCCCATGACCTCCTCCTCTTTCCCACTTGGGCCCCAGCTCTCCCTCTCCGGATGCCTGCCTCATCTTAGGAGTGCACCTTTCCCTGGGAGCGTGCTCGGGACTCATCTACCATCAACTGGGCCAGCAGGGTCGCAGCCCTCGCATTCACAGCACACAGTGCTTGTTAAAAATGAAAGCATTCTCTGGCAAAGTGCTCTTTGCAAGGCAGCAGGGAGGAAGAGGAGGGGAAGAATGCACAGTTGATGAAGCCAAGGGACGCTGGCCAGAGGGCCGCGTTGGCAGGCAGAGTGGAGTGTCTTCAGACTCACTACTTCCCCGCACAGAAGCAGGCTTGTAAAGATCACAGCTGCTGGGTTACGCCGGAGTTCATATCACAGCTTATCAAAGAGGCTGGGTTTTCTCCCTCCTCTCCTTTTCTCCTGGGTATAAGTGGGGTGGTTCACAGGCAGACAAGGCCTGGGCTTGTTCTGCCGGCATTAGCATGGAGGGTGGGAAGAGGCTGGAGGAGGGCAATGCACACCAACACCTACTTTGGGCAGAGTTGGTTTAGCAGGGCTGGGAAGGGTGCTGGTGGGTGCCTGGGTCCTGGGGCAGCAGAGCTGACTCTCAGTGCAGAAGGTCCAATAATCTTACTCTCTCATGTGGGTCTGGTTTTCTCTCCCTACAGACCACAAGGGGAGGTAGAGGCCATGGTGTGTCAGAGGCTGGACAACAGCGCCCGCCCTTCATCAAACACTGCCAGCACTGGGGCTGGAACCGCACTGATCTTACTTAAGCCTCCTGCAAAATAACAAGGTAGCCACCATTATCATCTCTATTTCTTGAACACAGCAGGAAGGCCTTGGAAATAGGTCACATGGCTACAGAAGGGAGGAACTGGGGTTTGACTCCGGAAACCATACACTTTCTTCCTTAGGCTACGAGGGGCTCTTGGGCAGGAGTGGGGGTGCAGCACCAGCCTCCTCACAGTACTCTGTTCCACATGTCCCATCTTCCCCCAATCGTGGGCATGGCCTCAACTACCTGTATGCAGCCCAGGGAGGGCCTGGAACTGGAGCAGGTTTCCAGGGTCTCAGAGGTATGGGCTTTTTTTTTTTTTTTTTTTTTTTTTTACATGCATCTAAACTGTTGTGACGGCTAAATAAAGAGGCCATGTGGACAGAGGGATGTCTAGCTCACTAAGGTCTAGGGGGTTTGGGTGTCCTATCCCTGGCTCCACACTGAGGTATAGCCTGGGAAAGCTGTGTGGGGAGAGGAGATGCTCTCAGTTCCTGAGGGAAATCATACAACTCTCTCAATGCCAAGAACCTCCCCAGATATTGGTCTTCCAAGAGCTGTGGACATTTGTCCTTCTGCAGATGGCAGCCACTCCTGGGCCCTGTGCTAAACACATTACTGCGCAAGTAACAGCTTCTAACTTGTTTGCTGGAAAATTACTCTGCTCTTTCTCTGTTCAATCTTGGTGGGTGAGTGGAGCAAACTAACAGCTATAGGAGAGGGTTGAGAAACCATTTACTTCATTCTTTATCAGGCCTGTGGCTTCACTGAAGCACTTGGCATGTACTGTCAGTATACCCCCTTTTAAAGCCATCAGCAAAGGACATGAAACGGAGAAGCAAGACAGCAGGCTGACACCTCCAGAGCTCTACCTGCCTCAACATCACCGAAGGGCCTAGCCCCTGCAGGACCACAAAAAGAGGAGACAGGGGGCTCATGTCTGTGAGGCTTCCTCTGCCTCCAATGCTGGACTGTGTGCCCTGGGAGTCCACATTGGGTGCCCAAGAGAATCCAGGAGCTGGTCATCAGTGGCAGGCATGCTGGCTTAGCAGGTAGCAGTCCCCGGGCCAGCCTGGCCCTCTAAGGAATGTGAGGCAGGTGGCTGTCAGCAGTAACACATACTGACTGCTGGGGGCTGCTTTTGGGGGATGGCAAACTAGACAGCTGGGGTAAAGGCCTAGGAGAGACCTAGTCCTTTGTGAGGGACTCAGCTGCAAGGTTCCACCTGTCTTGGACCACTGGATTCTTTGTGCTAAAGTGCCAGGGCTAAGAGACCCTCTGTGCTTGTGCTAGAGTGTCAGTGAGGCCTGACTGGAGATCAGTCTTGATGCCTTCTGAACATAGTCCCTGAGGGGTCTGAGCCATGAACAGTCAGTGACGGCCATGCTGGATACACCGAGCCCCTAGAAGAACAAGGAGGAAGGGCCCATTGGCCTTGGTCCCAGGGAGTCCTGGCATGCAGCTGTTCAGGGCCCCCTGAGGCACCAGACTCTGCCATCTCCCACAGAGGGACAAAGTGGTGGTTGCTGAATTATTAGCAGAGTGCAGGAGTTTGCAGCCCAGCTCCAAGCGAGCCCAGTTGACACACTGGCTTCTCTCCTTTTCCCTTTTGCAAAGAGGATTCCCATCAGCCCCAAAACCTTGTTGCCTTGGAATCTGCAAATGGGAACATGGCAGTGGCCTGGCCATCAGCTTCATGGAGCCTGGGGCCCCAAGTGTGTGTGTGGGGGAGGATGCCCAGTAATGTCCATTTTACCTGCAGCTCCGCTCTTGTGGTTTTGGGGTGCTGGTTACCACCCTGAGCTCCCCATTCACACACTTCTGATGGTATATGAGGCCAGGATGGGTGGAAAAACCCAGACCAGCCCTGTCCCCAAAGAGGAAGCTGGCTGCACCTGCCTTATTCAAAGGTCTCTCTCTCTTACTTGGTTCCCTGAAAGTCTGCCAGACACTCTGCAGTGTGGAAAACCACAGAAAATTAACTGTCACTTATGTGGGAACAGACAGCCGTTTTTTTGGTGGCAGGATCTTTCATATCACATCTAAAGTGATATGATATCCCCGTCCAAATGTGGGGATAGAATAACTGTGGACTTCTTCTTTTGGCCAAGAAGGTTAAGAATACATTTCTGTCTCTCTGTAACAATGGTTCTTGATCAGGGTGATTTTATTCCCCAGGGGATATTTGGCAATGTTTGGAGACTAGTTTTTGAGGGGGCAGTGCTGTGGATTGAACCCAGGGCCTTGAGCATGCTAGGCAAGTACTCTACCACTGGGCTATACCCCCACCTTTTGGACATTTTTAATCATCCCAACTGGGTGGGGGCAGGTGCTACCAGCTTCCAGTGGATAGAGGTCAGGGATGCTGCTAAATGTCATACAGTACACAGGATGGCCCCTACCACAAAGAACTACCTGGCTCCAAATGCCCACAGTGCTGAGGTTGAGAATCCCTGCTTTAGAAAAGAGCTCAGAGAACAAAGGGCGATGACAGGGACATCCTTTGTGTGGGGTGGAGACCATCAGAAGCCCCTTCTTCCTGCTGTGGTCCTACCATTCTTCTTTTAGTCCCCTTCAGGAATCACTTCTTTGGCTCCATCCCCAGGGTGCCCTCAGCTCCACACGAGGTCCCTGACTAGCCTGAGGTTCTCCTTCTCCCGGCAGGCAAACTTCTCCATCAGGTTTCTCCTGGCCCCTCCATTTCTTGTCTCCCACTCCTTAGCTCATCCATAGCCGAGGAGGCTCCTGGGCCAGCTCCCGGAAGATGCTCTTTGGGCCTCATCTTCCCTTCCTGCCTCATCAGCCCCCTCTTTCCCCTGCTTCCTGCTGCCCTTCTGGCCCTTCCTCTCAGCTTCTGGTTCTGGTTTCTCCTCCTTTCCCCGCCATTACATACTGAAGCTTCTTAGGGCTCAGTCTCAGACTCCTTCCCTTCTCACTTGGCCTCCTCTTACTCCTGCAAGTAAAAGCTCCACAAAGCCAGAACCATCTAGAACAGTACTTTGCACAGGGTTGGTATTCAGGAAATATCTGCTATGTCTTCAATTTCCAGTCGACCTTGGGTCTAGGTCTCCCTTTGGAGAACCAGGTGCATTAAATTGCTTCTTCAATATCTTTCTTTCGATGTTCCCAAAGCAATTAAAACTCAAACATGTCATGACCCTCCTTGCTCACTGGTACTCTCCTGAGGCTCCCACCTCAGACACTGGCAGTGCCATCCAGCGGTTCACACCAGGGACCTGCATGTTAGTCCTGACACTTTGCCCTTGCTCCCTCCTGCAATCAGTCCCCAGTCAATCACATATGCTCCTTACTGCATTGCCTACTGCTTTCTGTTGCCTGACAAGTTGTCACAGTCTCATTTGGACAATAGCTTCCCAAGTGGTTTCCATCCATCTTGGTCCCTCCAGACCCTTCTCCCCAGCAACAAGGCAATCTTTCAAGTCAGAGAGCTGGTCACATCTCTCCTCTGTCCTTTCCCTGGCTTCCCACTGATGTTTGGGTAACATCCCTAATCCTTGGTATAGCCTACAAGGCTAGGTCCCCATCCCCCTTGCTGTCTGGCTTACAGCAAAATGAGCTCCCTTGTGCACTTCCTGTGCAGGCTGGGCTTCTGTTAGCCCTGACCAAACTCCCTTACCCTTGGGACTGTATTAGTGTAGTCTGCTCCCCAAGTGTCCTGGACCATTTTACATTTTAATAACTCCACCATACCAGGGTTCTGGGTGTTGGTCAGGAGGAAAGCCCAGGAATCTTTTTAAAGATTCTTCAGTGTTCTGACATGCAGGGCTGAGAACCACTGCTACAGAGCATCCAGGGACATTTGGACTGTTCTCTACCTGGTTTGGTTGGAGAGCCTGGAGGAATTTGTGCCCCTAATTTAGCTTTCAATAGCCTGAAGTTCACTGGGTCACTTCTTGTGACCCTGCTCTTTGAAGCTGAATGTGAGACGAAGGGAATCCCAGTCATGCAGCCAGTGATGACAGTTCTTGGCTAGTGACAACAGTTCTCAAGGCCTGAGCCCCTGGGGCTGGAACCCTGACTGTCCTGGGCTAGGATCAGATGACTCAAGAACCTGGCTCCACCAATCCGGCCAAATCCCATATTGGTGGCTGGGCTGCCAGCACAGCCGTGTGTCATGTTCCATCTGGCTCACCTATTTTCCTTTCCAAAGACTGACAACGGCATTGAGGGAGAAGATATTTAACTTAAAGAGAAAACAGCATCTTGACAAGCAAAAACTTAATTTGTTTTCTTTTCTTTTTTTTTAAAAGAAATGTCAGTGATGACCTGCCTGATTGTCAGTGGTACCAGCAACAAAGCATAAAGGAAACCTTTGTTTCTTTTAAGAACACACATAGAGGTCAGGAAAGGAAGGAGAGAGAAGGAAGAGGTGGCTGCTTTGACATCTCAAAATGCAAAGCCATGGCCCTGTGGGGAGGAGAAGGCAGGCAGGGCTGACCTGATGATGAAAGGGCCTCTGACCTCCAGGAGCTTCCGTTCACTGCTGAACCTCTGGAGAAGGTTGATCATGAACTTATAAAAGTAGGAGTTCATGGTGGGAGTGGAAGGAGAACATTCTAAGCCTTTGGTACCTGTAGAGAAAGGGACAGAGCCAGGGTTTATTCTGATAATGTGTTCACAGGGTGATGAGTCTCATACAGAATACAAATAATTGCAAATGCCCCAAAGGGAGTGGATGGGGGGCTGTCTGTGTGTAACAAGATGAGAGAAAATCTCCAATCAAGGGGCCACAGATTGTCAGAAAAAGGAAAGGACCAAAGGAATTTGAATAAGACATATCTTTGCTTCCTGCAAAATGTACCCATTTACTCTCCACTCCTCTATCCAATCTCAAACCACGTAGTTAACTTTAAAAAAAAATTTTTTTCTTAGTTGTAGATGGACACATTGCCTTTGTTTTATTTATTTATTTTTATGTGGTGCTGAGAATGGAACCCAGTACCTCACACCTGCTAGGCAAGCGCTGTACTGCTGAGCTACAACCCCAGGCCCTGTAGTCAACTTCCTAATGTGTAAGGCCCTACCAGGTACTATGACTTTTTAAAAAGCAAATATCTACTCATCATCCTAATAAGTTAGATACACTTAGGGTTTACTATGCTCAGTCAAGGACAATGACAAGAGAATGGAGGAGTAAGGCAGGTACATAATCTTAGTGGTCAACAAACCTAGCAAAACTAAGAGGCAGGGGGTATGGGGGCAGGAAAGATGGTGGAATGTGATGGACATTATTACCCTAGGTACATGTATGACTGCACATACGGTGCGAGGCTACATACATCGTGTACAGAGAAATGAAAAGTTGTGCTGCAACTGTGTATAAGGAATCAAATGCATCCTGCTGTCATATATCCTAATTAAAATAAAAACAAAGAGGCAAAACCCAAACTCCCTTCCCAGTGATACTTGAGAAAAAATAAGTGGTGTACATGCCAGGAGATTAAAGACAGCCAACAGTGCAAAGTATTTTAATCTGCCCTAATAATTCCAGGACATTTTTAATCACTCCCCAAAGAAACCTTGTACCCAGTAGCAGTTTCCCGTTTCTCCTCCTCCAGGTCCTGGAAAGCACTACTTTCTCTCTCTATAAACTTGCCTCTTCTGGATTTTGCCCATTTAAATGGAACCCTACAGTATGTGGCTTCTTTCATGCAGCATATTTTCAAGGTTCACCTTTACTGTAGCATGTTCTTCATCCATTTTTATGGCCAAATGATAGTCCATTGTATGGACACACCATATTGTTGGCCCACTCATAAGTTGGTGGACGTTGGATTCTTTCTACTTTTTGGCTCTTATGATGCTGCTATGAACATTCATTTTCAAGCTTTTGCTTGAGCATATTTTAATTTCTTGGGTATATATCTAGCAATGGAACTGCTAGGTCACACAGTCACTCTGTTTAACTTCCTGAGGGCTGTCCTATTTTATACCCCCACCAGCCATGCAGGAGGTGTGTCGTTTCTCCTTACCAACAGCCATCTTGGTGTCGGGAAGTGGGATCTCATTGTGGTTTTGATTTGCATTCGTCTAATAACTAATAATGTTTGTGTGTTTATTGTCCATGTGACTATCTTGTCTGGAGAAATGTCTACTCAATTCCTTTGCTCATTTTTAAGTTGGGCTATTTGTCTTTTTATTGTTGAGTTTCAAGAGTTCTTCATGCACTGGATACAAGTTGAGTCACTTATCAATTATGATTTATAAACATTTTCTCCTATTTTAGGGACTGTCTTTTAATTTTCTTGATAGTGTCCTTTGGAAGTACATGACATTAAAAACAATTTTTTTTTTTTTTTTTTTGGTGGCACTAGGAACTGAACCCAAGGCCTTGTGTATATTAGGCAAGTGCTCTACTACTGAACCACATTCCCACAAAATTTTAAATTTTGGTTAAGTCCAGTGTATTTTTTTAAAATATATTTTTTAGTTGTCAGTGGACCTTTATTTTATGTATTTATATGTGGTGCTGAGAATCACCCAGTGCCTCACACATGCTAGGCAAGTGCTCTACCACTGAGCCACCACCCCAGGCCCCCAGTGTGTCTTTTTTTCTTTGGTTGCTCATGCTTTGTTGCCCAAAGCATGTCATCGCTCTCTCAGGTGGCCTCCCTGGTCCAGGAGCCCTGTGGGAATCACAAGGCTCTCCCTGCACCAGGGAAGGGGTGACCATGTATCGGCACAGGTTGTCAGATGTGGGGTCTCTGTGGAACAGCTCCCAGAAGCATTGACCCAAGATACAATAGAGCCAGGTGCAGAACCATCCAGAGCATTACAGGTGAGTCACACAGAGGTGCCTCTCTCTATGGCTGACTGTTAGGTACAGTGGCCAGAGAGTGGCAGTAAAAACACTCCTCCCAGGAGTTGTGTCTTGCTGTTGAGCTCACACTTGCCTTACAGGGAAGCAGCTGGGAACTAGAAAAGACCTTTTTCTGTTCAGTGTTTCCCAGCTGTGGATTACTCTATGAGGATTTCTCACGAGGGGCCACACCTCCAAATCTGACCGCCCCTCCCAGACAATCCCCTGAGCTGTGTCACAGACCCGCCCTGAGTGGGGAGCCCAGCTCAAGGGCAGGTTTTGTGTAACTTCCTGCTGTTTGGACTGCTTTGTTCTGGGTCCCTGCTTGGGGCAGCCTGGCTGGGAAGGTCCTGAGTGATTCTGGAATGGCAAACAGTCTCTGCTCCCTGGCCCAGAGGGGCTGTTGGCAGAATCATGTGTCACATTCTTATAGATCGAGTTACCCTAGACCCAGCTGGGGCTGATCCCTGAAGAGGTGGTTGTGGGCCCAGCTGTTGAGGCAGCCCCACACCATTCTCTGCACAGGAGATGAATTTGAAGGACCATGATGGCTGCTGGAGAGCACGCTGTATGCCCCATGTGTTGCAGCAGGTACCTGTGGACTGAAACCCAAGTAATAGCAGGCTTCACTCAGGTGAACACCTGTGAACGCCTCTTGTCCCTGTCCCCTTCCTGGTTTTCTATGTGCACCCCCTGGCCCATCCCATTTCTATGGCCACTTAAGGCTCCCAAGAATTTTAAAGGACAAAGGGACCAATGTAGGGAGTAAAGAAAGAACTCCCGGATGGGGGCACCTGGGGCCAGAATCTCTATTCCTAAGGAGCTGGGTGCCCAGGGCAGGCCCTAGGGAGAGGTGCCCGCCTGTTGCAGCCTCACAGGGGCAGCAGGAAGAATCAGGAATGACCCTGGTCTCCTTATTTATAAGTGCTGGCAATTAAGAGCCCCTATTCAATGAGACAAAACATGCAATGCACTGGGCCTGGGGCCTTCCAAATAAATGGTAGTTGCTTTTATTAGCAAATATCTCCTCTCTTAGAGTACTCCACGGGGCAGACTGCTTTCATTCCCTGATCCTCACCATGGAGGACTGGAGGTGGGGGGGATAGTCTGGAAATGTCTGAGTGGGGAAACTTCAGATCTGGGACAAATTCATGGTGCTCTGTTGTGATGTTGCAAGGAGTAAGACAGGAGTCACCTGTGACCTCCCAACTCTACACCCAGGGAAGGAGATCAGTAAACCCCTCTACCCACCGCTGACAGATGGGCTACAGTTGCCAGGAAAGAAGGCCTGGGCTGCTGTGGACACATCTTTGCTCTCCTTACCACAGCTCCCACTCTGGGCCCAAAATGTACTTTCAATATCTAGACTCACGGTGGCCCTTAGCTGGAGGAGGAGCAGTGCAGCCACATGGAGGAAGGCCCCCCAAGCCTTCATGTTTTCCCAGAGCAGAGGCCACTGGGGAAGCACGTGAGACTCAGCCCTTGTGGTGCTCCCACTGTCAAGACTAAGAATAGCAAGCAGCTGAGCGCACCCTGACCAGGGCCATGAGTGAGCCTCAGCTGACAGGCCAGGGTGTGGTGGGAGCTGTAGGGGTGATGCCCAGGGCGTAGTCTGCATGGCCTTTTGCAATCTAGGATTCCACCTGCTGGAAAGACCACTGCCTGGAGAGAAGGAGTGGCCCAAGACAAGGCTGGGGGTCCTTCTGCCGTGGGAAGAGGTGGGGTCTGTATGGCTGGACAAGGAGGGAAGTGATTTCAGTGCCCATCAGGGTCAGGGTGAGGGGCTGGGAGATTGCTCCCAGCCCCAGTTCCCCTTTGCCCAGCCGTTCCTCTGGCCTCAGTGGTCCTTCAGGCCTGGCTGACTTTAGATGGAACCTGAGAAAGAGTTTCTCAGCCAGGGCTGCAGGCTGGGGAGGAGGGGCTGAGGTGGAGAGAGCTCGAACTCATCCAGGACTGTTATTCCAGGAACGCTAGGCCTCTCGACTATGCTGATTTCCGCCTCACTGCAGCCCGCTCCTCCTGGGGGAGCTCAAGCGCCTTTACCGGCCCCTCCCGCCTACCTCTGGCTCTTGCTCATCCAGACACATGGCTCACAGTGCTCCTTCGGGGCTAGGTGCTGCACGTGCTTGAGGAAAGGGAGAGCTCAGGATCAGGGACAGCGGCTCAGGTTCCCAATTCAGAGCGTGCCTTTGATTGCCGAGTCCAAGAATCTAAGAGGCTGTGCTTAGGTGGCATAAGTGACAGCACAGTCTTGTAGGCACATGGGAGAGTGAGTGAGTTGCCCTGGTGGGACCAGCAGGCAGAGAAGGAGAGTGGGGTTTCCATTCCCTGATCCTGTGGAGGATGGGGTTGTGAAGAAGTGCACAGCCCCTCAGCTGAACAGATCTGCCTTCAATTTCTGGTGTGGGCAAGCAAGGAGCCTGCTGGGCTCTGGCAGGAAGTTCACGTGACCGGCTGGCTGCCCAGGGGCACACAGATGCTGTTGGGAGCCCTCAGTATACACAACCAGGCTGGTGGGGTGGTGGCTGGGGAGTCAGCCCTGCAGATGCTGCTAAGTGAAACCTGATGTGGCGACATGAGAATCTGCAGAACGTCTCACAAACAACCTTCCCTGGGATGTTTTGGATTGAGTTTTGTGGCTATGACGTGAAGGAACCTCACATGTCAGGATAAAAATAGCTCTGGCCTCAATACACAACACGAGCCACAGTTCAACAGAACCAGATGCATACACATTAGTCGCCCGGCTCAGCCTCAGCAAGGTCCCTGCTCCATTCTCCACCCTCCCTCCCTGCTGGGGTCGGGGCCATGTGCCTGGGCAGCCCCAGTGAGTGGGCATCAGGATCTGTTGCCCTGAGAATGCAGAGGAAGGGCCAGTGGCTGCTTGGAGCACCTGGGAGTTCAAGGGATCAGACCAGATCCAGGTCCTGTCACTGACCAGCAGGGTGGCAGAAGCCGTGACACCTTCTCTGAGGCCGCTTTCTCATCTGTGAGCCATCAAAGGGATAGGGGAGCACAGCACGACCGGGAGACTGGTATGGATTGTGAGGGACAGGGCAGAGAAGGGGCAGCTTCCCCAAAGATCAAGTGGCTGGGAGAAAGGGAGGCCAAGTGGGGTCTTGGGTGTGTGTGGCATTTGCTGTCTGCATAGACAAAAGATGTAGCACCAATAGGACTCCAGGGACTTGATCTAGAAGGTGATCACTTTCTTCTCTGTGGGCTAGCTCTGCTGAGGCCAGTGAGGACAGGAGCATGGGGGGCCTCACTCACGTTCAAGGTCTTCCAGCTGTTTGGCTCAGAGTAAGATGGGAAACACAGTGGGCCAGGGAGAGGTTTCTAGTTAAAGGGCAGTGGAGTGCCTATATAGCTGTCTGCCACCAGGAAACGGCTGCTACTGCTACAGATCGAGGGCTGGGGCCCAGGGTAGCACTGGATGGAGGGCGAGGGCGCAGCTAGGGAAGCCTCAGACCAATCAACAGGAAGGGGCCTGGGTCACAGGCTTGGCAGCCAGGGCATGAGGGGACACCTTCCTGGGCAGCGGTGCTGGGGAACCTCCTCTCGTAGCTGGTGAGGTGTCTGCCTTCCCTCATTTTAATGGACTCCAAAAAGAGGGTGCTGACCTGTGCTGAGCACCTGTGACTTGAGTAGGGCACCCAAATCACCTGGTGAGCCTGGTAAAATAAGCCTCTGGGAAGCAGGGGTGGCCGGACTGTTTGCATTTCTGAAGAGTCCGGACCACTGGGGAGCAACTGAGAAGCAGGGGTGTAAGAGGTCACAGCCAGGAGGAGACAGGTGCCAACTCTACCACCCACCCAGGCAAGCAAGAAGAGCGAGTTGGTACACAGCCTTTGTGGGCGGACCACTGGAGCTGGCCCAAGCACTCGGGAGATCTCATAACACACAGGGCAGAAGCCAAAGCTGCCTCTCGGCGCAGTGTGCTTATCTAGCCCTGTCTATGTGGATGTTCCCAGAGCCCTAAAGCAACCCACTGCTGGGGAGGTGGTGTTGGGGAGGACACTCGCCTGAGTTCACAGGGCACAGGTGGGAGATCTGGAACACAGCTAGGTCCCTGCACCCACGCCCCCTCTGCTGGGGCTGAAAGGTTGTATGGGCAGAGGGCCTCTGAGGCTCGAAGAGCAAAGGCAAGTCTGGGAGATGATGTGCTGTGGCCACAGCAAGTGGAGGGACAGCAGAAGAGGAAATGAGGTGCTGCACAGTCTAAGACCAGGATGGGGGGAGGTCCCCGAAGTGGCTGTGAGGAGAGGAGTGACTCCCCAAGGAATTAACTGCCAGGCTGGGACCATGGGCTGGCACCCAGCCTAGCCCCAGACCACTGGCCCAGGCCCTAGTGCTCCTCCCCTCAGGCAGTGGGAGTCTCCACAGCTGGCAAGGGTGGGCTTCCGATTCTCCTCTGAGCATGGGGTTAGGAGGCCAGACTCTCAGGCCAGGCTCCCGGACGAGCACCAACGCCTGTCACAATCCTCAGCTGAGGGAATGAGAAGAGTGCTGTTGAGAGTCAGGTGCTCACCCAGAGGAGCCACCCGTGTGAAGTGTTTGGAACACAGTTAGGTCCCAGTGAGAGCACACCAGCACTGGGGACCACTGCTGTCACCGTTACTGCTGCTATGGGGGGAAATGCCCCCAAGATGACTTTCTGAATTTCTTCCAGAACTTATTCCTGCTTGGTAACAAGAAGATGCTACTGACAACTGGCAACACTGGCCTGGGCTACAAGAGATGAAACTGAAAGCAGAACATTTAATTTTTACCCATTTTTTTAAAACTAGAGGTGGAAATGCCTAGGCCAGTACACTGCCATGGGTGTGGTTTTATCTGACCAAGACTGGCACCATGGCAGGCAGGACAATCAGGGAAGACTGGGGTTTCAGGGCAAACATCGGTCCTGGGGTGACCTTCAGCCCCAGATTGCCACACTACTGCTGTCCTTGCTCACAGATCCTGAGGCTGTCTCGGTCTTCCCAGGCCCAGCTGTCCCCCCCGGCAGCAGGGCTGTCCTAGCCCTGGAGGACAAAGACGACACTTATCCCAGTTGCCTCTTTGGTCCTGCTGAGCTTTCTGTGCAGGCTCATGACCAGGGTGGGCCTGCAGGCCTGGTCATTATTCCACCTCCCCAGAGCCTTATAGGGTCTCTGTGAACTCCCCCTAAAAGGAGATGGGACACAGAAGGAGCCTGAGCCACAGAAAACCAAGGGTTGAGAGACAGGCAACATGGTGTCCCTCCACTATCTTTTCTTAGGGCTGGCCACCCAGGCAGCCCCCCTATCACTCTTGAGGTAGCTTTTTGCTGGTGAGGAATGAGGGAAGTGGGGTGGGAGAGCTCAGACCCGGGCCTCTGCACTGGAGGGAGAGATGCTAATGCTAGGTCAGGCAAGAGGAAAATCCCAGGGGAGTGACTCTGCCTCCAGGGCCCTGGGGACCACTGCTACAGTGAATTTAGGCCAACACAGCAGCTGCCCAGGCGTGTAATGGGTCCTGCGTCCCTACCACTGCATGCGATCTGCGCCATTTGAGTTTACAGACCAGTGTGCAGGCAGGCCATTTGGTTCCTTGCAGATGCCCTGACTTCATCTTTGCTAGGCTCCTGCCTACTTTGCCTTCCAGAAAGTCCCTTTGTGGAAAGTGGGGTGATTTCCCCTTATGAGACACAGCCCTGCATTCTGTAAGTTCTCAGAGTGGTATCCTGGAGAGTCAGAGGAAAGCAGAATTTAGACAGGAAGATAGGATGGCCCTGCAGCCTCTGTCCACGTGCATGTCCACATGGAAACAGACAGAAGGACGCTGTGCATGTGGGAGAAGCACTCTGGTAAGAGTAGTCAGCAGAGGCATGAGTGTACATTGCCGGCATGCTTTCTGACCCAAACACCACCCCACACATCCTTGGCGCCGGGTGTGCGCCTCCCAGGGCAGCTGAGGTGAGAGAGGGGAAAGGGCATGCTAGCTTTCTACATTCTTTTATTACTGGTTTGACCCTGACTTTTTAAAATCATGGACCTGCCTGTAATCTCTGATGCCAGCTGTGGGCTCACGTGTGTATCTGCCTGGAGGCTCTCACAGCCTTGAAGCCCACACGTGGGACACAGGGTCAGGGCTGGTGGCTCGAGTGCTGTGCATTCTTGGCTGCAGCACTTCCCTGGTGTTCTTTCCAGAATGGAACTTCTTCCCATCTGGCATACTTAGTTGTTTTTCTATGAATTCCAAGTGTGTGCCTGGCTGATGTGAGCCAGTCTGACGGCCTTGGCGGCCCAGGGCGAGTCCACTACCTCAGGCTTCTAAGAAGCCCTCTCTCTGATCTTGGCAGGGCCAGGAGCTGGGGTTCAGGTCTCTTGTTCCCACATTGCTGCAGGGTCAGTTGTGTTGCCCTCAACACTCAACCCCAGCCCAGGGGCCTTAGCGGTTCCTGGACCATTTCTCCACTGGTAGAAACCCATATCTCAACCTCTCTGTGACCAGGAGAAAGAGAAAACACACCTTACAGATGAGGGAACAGCTCACCGAGGCTCCTGGGAGATCTAGGTGTCCTGCCTTTGTTTGAGGCTATGTTGCCTCACACAGGTTTCTGCTGCTGCCACACTGAGGAGGGGAGAAGATGGCGGGGCACCTGTCTCCTGGAGGGGGAAGGCTGAGGGCTGATATAGCAACTACCATCCTGCCCTTGCTGCGATCCTCTCTCTAGGCAAGAGCCTCCTGTTCCCCTCCCTGTCTCAGTGTCTCCCTACTCCCTGCTCTGTGTTCTCACACTTGACCTCTAGCATCCTTGCCATCTATCCCAGGGCCTCCAGGTTGGCTCCCACTGGCTGACCTGGGACACAGGATGGAGCATCAATTCCTATGACGAGGGACAGGGGGTGGGAGCCCCCGCAGGGGTTCCGGGGTCAGCATGAGGGAGCTGTTTCCTTGACCATGGCAGCTGACTACCCAGAGGAAACCAGGCTCATGAGCAAGGAAATGACGGCATCCGGCGGAAGTGGGAGAGCGAAGCTGGGCTGCTGCTGGAGATCCTCACTCCTCTTCTAGCTTCAGGCAGCTTGAAGCCTGGGCTCCTACATGCCTTGTGCTGTAGCACTCAGGGAACCCATGGCTTTCTGTGTCACAGGGAGGAGTCTTTGGCCTTCTGTGATCTGACCTGGCATGTCCTGGGGTGCAATGAGGCACGTGGAGCTTTGGTGACACCCTAAACTTCTCTGGCACCGGGCCTGATCTTTGTACCCAATAGGGCTGGGCCAGTTGGCACTAGGTGGGGCAGGTATTCTCTGGGTCTGGGACCAGTATGTTGGGCTGCAGGAGGGTAGCTGCCACTGAAATGCTCCGGAAGCTGTTGGTGCCTGATGCATGGATGTCAGGACCTGATGTATGGATGTCAAGAGTGACTCAAGAACAAAGATACACCAAGGCAGACTCCCAAGATTCATTAGGTACTTTCTTCTCATCTTGTATCCCTGGGGCGTTTCCAGATAGTGTGGCTGAAGGGAGGTGTCTTCTGTGTGTGGGGGAAGGAGCTGGGTACTGAGTGGCACAGAGAGAAGAGATACCTGCTGTCTGAAAGGACAGGAAGGGTGAGCACTAGAATACCCAGGTCACCTCCATTTCTGAGGATGGCCAGGAAACAGCCAGTTGGGATTATCCTGTGTCTTCCCTGGGCTGCCTGCCATGTCAAGAGCTGTTCTGAGCTTCCCTGTGAAGGGAAAATGCCTGCCTAGTCTTCTGCCTGCGAGAATCAAGGGCCCGACTCCTGCTCGGGGAGACTCCTGCCCAGGTAGAGATGTTCAGTTGCCTCAAATGGTTTTGTGCTTAGTCAGTGGCTCAAAAGCATCAAAGGTGTAGGGAAATGAGAGAAAGGGGTTGCGAGGGTTTCTTGGTGTTGCTGGAATGTGAGCCAGAAGGCAGCAACAGGGTGAGGTCTGTCTGCCTTTGGAGGAAATGGGTCAAAGGTAGGAAACCTTGCACATCGGCAGAGCTTGGGGGCTCAAGAATGACAGCCCAAAGGCCCATTTAGTCCAGGAGGAGACCCAGCAATAGCATTTCATGGGTTTCTGAGGCTGGAATCCCCAAGGAAATACTTACTGGGAGTATTTAGCAGGCTGGTTTTGCCGGAGGTGGGCACCTGAAGCTCTGAGTGGTTGATCTGGAGGTCAGGGCCATCGGGTTGGCCTGGGTCATCTGTCTGGCCTGCGGGGGAGGAAGCAATTTCTGCCAACACCTCCAGATCCTTCAGGACAACCTGGGAAAACAAGTGGAAGATGAGGGGTGAGCTCTCTTCTACAAGCTGAGCTGCTGTGGTAGAGGTGAAGTCAGAGAGAGCCCCTGGAAGACGTATGAGAAAGGGCCTGACGACAACTGGGCTTCCTGCCATTGTGAAAGCCACCAAGACCACGACTAAGAAAGCACTCAGAAAAGTAATGAAGGAACGGACTGAACAGACCATGATGGCAGTGAATGAGGACTCTGGAGGAATCTGAGGCTGGTGAGTACCTTTCCCAAGAGCCCTTGCCTTGGGTCCCCAGGAGATGCAGGCCTCACTAGGGTGCATTTTGCACAGTGTGTCTCAGCTGGGCTGTGTAGGGGGCTGATAGTGCCCTCCAGGCCATGTTCTGCTGACACAGCAGCCTCAGACCTGCCTACCCCTACCCACAGAACACTGTTACTGCAGAGGTGTCACTGGGCCACACAGATGCCAAGGGCCCTCCACATTTGGGGCATGACTATGGACTCAGGACTGGGGACTTTCTAACGTTCAGACAAGCTACCTTAAAAGTGTCCCTTCCTAGGTTGGGGTGGGAGATGTCTGCAGCCCTACCACTGCTCTGCGTCAGGGCTGTACTGCATTCCTGCATCTGAGCCCTCTGCCTTTGGCAGGTGTACAGACGGCTAGACCGATCATTAGCAGACAGCACTCACAAGTGCTGTCCTTACCTGCCCTTCCAAGCATCAGAATATGGGATTTTAGCTGCTCTCAGAACATTTTTCTTCACTGGGCCTGTGGAAAATGGACCCATGATGGCTGAAAAATGTGGCTGCTACACAGCAAAGTCAGATGGCAGGAGCGAGGGCTGCCTCTCTGCCCAGGCCCAGGGTCTCTGCTCCCATGGAGAAAGGAGCCTCAGAGAGACAGAGGGAACACGGTGGGGTGAAGGAAGCAGACAGAACAGCAGTGATGTGCAGCCTGGCAAGATGAGCAGACTTGGAACATGCACCTTGGCAGGCTGGGCAGAGGTCATGTACCCTGATGCCCAATATCCCAAGCAAGTTGCTCCCCAAAGGTCAGGGAGGAGAAGTGAGATCAGGGACTCAGACAAGGGGGACAAGGGGGAGGGGGGGAAATGACTCACACAAAATTAAACAGTGAGGCAAGAATCAAGCCAAGAGTTCTCCCCAAAGTTAAACAGAGTTGCCACAGGTGTACTACCAACTCCTAGGTAGTTACCAAGAGAACTGCACATATTCACACAGAAAATTCCATATAAACATTCACAGCAGATGTTATCCTTAAGAGCCAGGCAGTAGAACAATTGAAAGGTCCATCTACCGATAAACAGATAAATGGAATGTGGCATATCCATCCCGCAGAATATTATTTGGCTATAAAAAAGAATGGCATTGACATATACTATAACAAGGAGGAACTTTGCAAACATTTGCTAAGTGAAAGAAGCCAGACAGAAAAGGCCACAAACTGCATGATGATTCCATTTATATGAAAAATCCAGAATAGGCTAATCCAAGAAGACAGAAAGTGCATTGGTGGTTGCCAGTGGCTGGGAGAAGGAAGTCTGCGGAATGAGTGCTAACGGGTACAGGGTTTCTTTGGGGGCAATAAAGATGTTCTGGAATTAAATAGTAGTGATAGTTGTACAACCGTGTGGAAATACTACAAAACTTTGGTATGAAAAAAATAAAAATCAAGCCAAATCCCTAAACTGGCATCCTAGTTCCTAATCCAATGGTACATATAAAACAATTTACTCTTGGTCTTCCCACCTGCCCAAAGTGGTAGGTTTTGCTGACACCACACTTTGAGGTCTGTGCAGGTGGACAGGGGCACATGGTTTCTGGGCAGCAAACACTTGTGGTCAAATGCACCAAGGGGGAAAGGTGTGAGCCAGCCACTGGGGCCCTCACAAGATCCCCAGTATCATGATGGACATACTGACAAGAGATGTCCTGCAGGGGCTTATTTCCATCAGAAATGATGCCTGGGAAGAACCAGCAGCACCTGAGAGGACTGGCCTTTGTGAGACGGTGACCATCCTGAGTGGCTCTGGAACCAGGCTGCAAGAGACAGGGAGGTCTGGTTCTTGGCCAAAATTAACGTTCTTACTCATTATCTGTGTCACCCGATGCACTGCACACGAGGAACCTGAGGCTTGGAGAGTCATCAGCTTGAGGCAACAGTGGAGTCTTCTTCAAATTCAGTTCTGGTTCCCAAACCTGAGCCCATTAATACTGCTACGCAGGGCTTTGTGGCCAAGACAGTCCTAACGTCCAGTCCTGACCCTGCCACTTAGCCTCCCGACCCTGGACCAGTGAACTCCATCACCCAGTCCTTCTCTTCCCAACATCTACTGAGCAGCTACTGTGGGCCAGTTCTGTGCTGGCTGCAGAGAAAGGGGTTAAGCATTTACTGATCATATAGCCAATGGACGGGAGCCAGCAACTCAGCCTGAGGGGAACTAGGAGCTTTGGAAGCATTTGAGCTTGGAATGAGGGCAGGGAGAAAGGCATTTGAAACATTCTCTAAGCCACTCATGAGTGCAGGGAACAACATGGCATATTCAAGGAAAATAAGCCTGTGGTCTATCTCCAGAGTCGGCCATAGGGCTGGAGTACGGGGTATGGGTGGAAACCAGGCCAACCGGTGGTTGGTTAGGGGAGACTGTCATGAGTTTATTAGGATCCAGACAAAGAAGCCTGGACTTCTTTTTGCTGGTAATGGAGAATCTCAGTTTCCCCATATGGGCAAATGGAGGTCTGACCTTGCAAGGCATCCTGAAGATTATAGCAGACACAGTTGCCCCTGTGTCTGAGGAGCCAACCACCTGTGGACTGAAAATATTAGGGGGAAAAATGTGTCTACACTGAACAAGTAGACTTTTTCCTTGTAGTTATTCCCTAAATAATACAGTATGGTGACCATCTACATAGTATTAGGTATTACAAGTAATCTAGAGATGATTTTGAGTATATGGACAAGGTATACAGGTTATAGGCAACTAATACGCTACTTCATATAAGGGGTTTGAATATTCTTGGATTTAGGTGTCCATGGAGACCCTGGAACTTGTCCCCTGTGGATACTGAGGGATGACTGCAAAGCACAAAGAGCAGGCACAAAGAAAGGCTGGCTTACCACTTCTATTATACGAGTTTTGGTCCTACAGCCAAGCAGCTCAGTGGCCCTGGTTGGTGACTGGGCAGGAGTGCAGTGTAAACATGGAGGCTTCAGAAGAGAAAGCACCACCTCTGTACCACAGCCTCCAGGCCCATCCTCCCTCCCCACCGGAGAGCCCAGCTAGCAAAGCTGCATCCTTTACATTTTGAATTCTTTTATCTTAAAAAGTTTAACACCAAATGGCAAATGAATGCAAATTACACTTCAATTGCACAATTAAAGCCGGAAATGTTGTCTACAGGTTCCTTCAGTAATTCCAGCCACTCCTCTTGTGCTTACATATCAAATGGTTTTCTCTGGTCCCTGGGGCCTGGTAAAAGCCCATACCTCTGCCTGGGGCAACACATACACCTGCACACACAGCGCCCTTCCTGTCCCTTAAATAAAGCAGGATCAGAACAGTGTCACTATCTCCTTCAGTCTGCTAGAGCTGACAGGAAGGAAGAAGCTGCCTAAACAGAGAGCAAGGAACAGCTTAAGGTGGGCAGTGGGGAGCCACACAGAGGCTACGTGGTAGTTTTGACATCCAGCTCTGGCACCAATCAAGTCCAGCTGCTGGCCCATTCCCAGCTGATACACAAACCTGACTCACACCTTGAGGCTTTGATGCAAACAAATGCAGACCTACCCCAGGACAGGAGAAGAGGCCCAGGTGAGAGGAAGGCCTCAACAGCAGGGGTTCTGGAAAAAGCAACAGAGACTACTATGGGGAGCCACCCTTCCCTCTGGATCTGGATTTGAGTCTCTGCCCAGGACAGAACTTTGGTGCTCCATCCATCTGGAGACCTTGCAAAGCTTGAAGTATAGGTAGAATACTCTGGGATGAGTGATCACCACTAGGTGATCCTGGTGGCCTTGCTTACTGGGCACCCCTTCCAGGAAGGAGAAAAGGCCCCAGGAACTACAGACACTCTGTGGCCTGTCCTGCTTCGGCCTCTGGAAAAACAGATCCAGTCTTCCAGTGAGCAGGCTGGCTGGGCCCCTGCCCATGGCTGGCCTGGAGTCCTGGCTCTGAGGATAGGGAATGGCTCAAAGAAAGCAAGAGGAAGCTGCACCAATTAGTATGCACTACACAGCGTTTTTTGCAAAATGAATATAAAACACTTGCGCTTTCTTTTTGTGTAAGAGAAAGAAGAGGGGAAAAGAGAGGGAGGGAGGGAGGTTAGAAGAAAGCAATATTCTGCAGGAGCAGGAGTGCCTGCCGTTTCCATGGCAGTGGGGAGTGGGGAGCGGGGAGGGGGGTGGTAAGGACGGCCCATCAGCTGGTCCCTGGTTCTGGAGTGCAATGGGCTGGCACTGACTCCTCACTGGACTGCAGGGGTCAAGGTCAGGGGCAGCTGGGTGGAGAGCTTCTGACAGTGGCTCTGAGGGGAAGTCTCAGGGGAGAAGGCTTCTTACTCTCCAGGGGGCAGGCAGCAAAAAGGAGAAGCCAGGGAGTTCCTGAGACTTTATGCCAAAAGAGGGCAAATTTTTCCATAAGTGGAATCAACATCTAGGTGGGGCTGTGGCAGACTGTCCCCCTCCTGTGTGCCAACAGTCAAGGACAATTCTTTAGGACAGTGCTTTCCCCTTTTGCACTGGTCCAGCTGGCATCCACCTCCCAACACCTGCCTGCCCCCAGCCAGGCCCTGGAAAATCACTGGGGACTAGAGGCTCCCTGCCCTGCCCTCCCCTCCCTCACCCAGAGGTGCTGTGGCTTATTCATCTGCCATCCTGGGCCTAGCTGGAGGCTAGAGGCCAGTTTTGCAAGGCTAAGTCCCCAGGCTCAGAATTCCATCCTGTCTCCTACCAAGACTCCTAGACCTGAAGTCCTGGGCAAGGCACTCTGACCTGCCCCATGGGGAAGGAAATGAAAGATGAATGGTTGTGAATAACTTCTGCCAAAGGATGGGTGGAGAAAGAAGCCTCCTACTTCAAGGTACGCCCTAGCTTGAGGACATGCTTAGGGAGCTTTTGCACCATCCTCCACTGGCTGATGAGGCCTTAGATGTCGATTGGCTCAGCCTTCCAGCTCCCACGGAGGAAACCTGCAAGCTCCGCCCAATTCAATCCTGGTCCAGGAGGAGGAATGTGCTGGTGGTGCTTGTGGGAAAGGTAAATTTAGGCTCCAGGCCCTGGAAGCTCTGGTGTGGCCACTGCCAAGGGCTATCTGATGCCTCTGTCCACTGTGGCGAGGTCACAGGGCCTTGCCTGAGATGAGGGTCAGGTCAGGCTGCTCCTTAGGCTGTGAAGTGGAGCTGATATGAAGTGCACAGGCAAGGCCAACCATTCCCAGAAAGCCTTGGGGCTTTTTGCCTCCTCCCACACAGAAGCCTGCTGTGTCCTTCATGAGGGTACTGCCCAGTGGGCCAGGCCTCCTGGGCCCCTAAGCACATACAGAATGGTTCCTGCTGCCCTGGGGCTTGGGAAACAAGCCAGAGTGCTCACCCTAGGAAGCCAGGTGGAAGGCCACAGGGGCCCCTGGAAAGCCAAGAAGTGAACATCCAGAGGCACCTGCCCTGGCTCAGTAAACATGAGCTGGAGAAAGCAGCAACAGGCCCAGCCCTGACCTGGAAAAGGGGTGGCATTCTGAGAAAAACTGCTCCATAATGACTTCACAGCAACCCCGCCTTCCCCAACAAAGGGGAGCCAGATCCTGAGGAGGCATGTTCCTGCTGCCCTAAAGCTTCGGAAACCAGATGCCTATCTCCTGTGGTAGGGGAGAGCCCAAGAGACGTGGGGCAGTCTGAGTGGGCTCAGCTCACTGACCAGCCAACCTCCTACTTGTTCACCTTCTCATAAAATGTTTCTGGGTACCTACTATAGGCTGGACAGACTGTCTTCTCAGAGCACAGCCTAAGGTGCCATCATAAAGGGTGACCAGGGTCTGAATGGACAGGGTGGGCTGGGCATAAAGACAGAAGGGTTATGGTCCAGCCCTGAGGTGCAGGAGGAGGTGTATACGTGTGTATGTGGTGGGGGTTGGGGAGCAGGGGAAGGGGACTGAGAGAAAGAAACAAGGCTCTGAAAGGAACAGCTTAGTGGAGATCTTGACCAAGTTCTGAAACTTCTCTGGGTCTCAGCTTCTTCTTAAGTGAAATGGGGAAAAGCACAGAGCCCACCTTGCCAGGGCTGCTGTGAAGACAGAGGAAGGCTGCGCACACAGCGTGCTGAGCCAGGGCTGGGATACAGCGAGCGTGAAGCGGTAGCTTTCTCTGTTAGCAGCTAGGACTGTTAGCAGTCCCTGTCCTCACACACATTCTGGCCTGGCCCGTGTGCCCTGTGAACTGCCCACAGGGAGCTGCCAGGGAAATGCAGGTGATTCAGCTTTGGCCATCTCCAGAGCCAGAGGAGAAACCAACATATAACTTGGAAGACATTTTGACTTCTGAAGATGCCAGCAGCAGTGGGTGAACTCAGGGGGCCCTGGCCTGGCCACCACACCTAGGGTGATGGGGAGAGGGCATCAGGGTGGAGAGCTGGGGGGTATGGCTTTTAGCTTCCAAATTAGAGCTCATGCTAATCCACAGCTGTGGCTATCAATCAGAGGTGTGCATCCCATTCTCCTGGGAGTTGGTAAATGTCAGCACCCAGCACATTGGCCTGGCTTGAGGGGGCAAGTCAGGAACTCCGGGGTAAGACCCACGCAGATGGCTTTTCAAAGCTACAGAGGACTCTGGTACAGTGGGCTTTAGCTCCAGGTTGTTGGATAGGCCCCTCTAGGTGATATCACTTCCTGAGTTCAAGGCCAGATGGACTGTGTGGGTGGGACCAGGGCCAGGTAGCATGCTCAGCCCTGCAGGTAACTTGGCTCTAGAGCCTGGCTCTGTGAAAACCCCCACCCCCAGTCCCAGGGGAAGGCCATCATTAACAGGCTCCCCTTTTACGTTTTCCTGCCTGCAGCCCCAGCCCTGGAAAAGAAGGCTCCCTTTCTGTTGTCTTCTAAGCCCAACCTCTGCCTCCACGAGGAACCAGGCAGTAGTCCACGGCCCCTACCCCACTCATACCAGTTACTATGCACAGCCTGGGAAGGATCCAGACAGACATAAACTTAAAAACCCTCCTGGCACACAAACATGTCTTAATGAAGAGGGTGTTGATAGTTATTATGAGTCCCCCAGTTATTATGAGGGACTGACCACAGTTATTACAAGTCCCTCCTCTACTCTGGGGTGGCTGACGGGAGACTGAGAAAAACGTGTGAAGAATGAGAAGCAGCAGAGGCCCTCTTGGCAGGTACAATCTGGGCCTGTCACCTTCCTGTTCCTCTCTCTGGCAACACTGCTGACAATTTATTTCAGAAGACCCAAATCCTCCATTGCCCCTAGCAGTGGCTGTGGGGGTGCAGATGTTGACAGCTTGGGCCTGGCTGGATCCAAGGAGGAAGGCCTAGGGATCGTGACTGTGTCCAGCATCTTGGCCTTGCAGGCAGGTGACTCCTCTCCCTGCTCAGCACCCTCTCCTTGCAGGGTCAGCTGAGGGAAAACAGGGTCCAGTGCCCTGGCAGGTCTCTGGAGCTACGGCAGGAGAAGGCCAGGGCTGTCCGGGCAGGCTCTGCACACCTTCTCACATGGGGAGCCTCCTTGCAAGGAGAATCAAGTTCTTGGCTGCTAACACATCACCCTTTAGTCCTTGGGGTGGAGGTTTCACCTTACCGAGTGATCTGATTTTAACTGAGGCGGTAGTGAAGGGGTCGTTCTTGTTTGTTTTGAAGAGTGGATGGAATGAAAATTGGAGTGAAATAAAAACTGAGGCAGGGAACTGAGAAGGAAAAAACAAGTCCCATTCTTAGGAAGACTACCCACTTTTCAGCAGGCAGCATTAGCATTCTAGGCAGTGGAGTCGGGACCACACAAATTCTGGGCTGGAAGGGAGCACCGACAACCCAGTTCAACCCCAGCATCTCAGGGAAGAAAACTGAGGGGAGATGTGTAACCTGCCTGGGCCCACAGGGAGTGGATGGCGTGGGCCCAGAAGCCTCCCTCCTCCTCCTCCCCACCCCTCGGTGGTCCAGCCACTGGCCTAGCCCTGGCTGCAGGGAGAGAGCCTCTGGCCTGAACCCTGGAGGGGTGCTGCCAGAAGGGGCCTCTAACTAATTGGAAGCCCCCAATTTTGGGAGAGACACTAGGATGGCCAATTTCCAACGGAAGGCCCTCCCTCTGGAAACGGGCAAGAGCAGCTGAGGTTGCTCTGGAACCTCAGAGGACCAGAGCCTTTTACACCATTCCTCCCAGCAGGCTCTCAAGTCTGGGCTTCCCCCGGGGAGATTCACGTCGAAGTCCCTGTTGGCACTAAATAAATTCCTTTAAAGCAGGAAGACAAGCCCCCATCCCAGGTGGGTGACTTGTGAGACCGAAAGGAAAGTCGAGGGAGCCCTCAGGTGGACTGGGCAGGATAAGGATGAGAAGGGAAGGACACAATGGGAAGACGGAGCTGCTCCTCCCCTGAAATAGGGAAAGCTGAAGGCAGCCTCGTCCCAGATCAGCTTAGGGCCCTGGGCTGCCCACCTGGAGCGGTAGCACAAGTGGCCATCATAGCATGATGCCAGAGCTGCTTCTCTTAAATGACCCCTGACCAGTTTCCTTCAGGCAACTTGCTTGGCCTGGTGCGCCCCCTCTCCTGAGGGCTGAGAACCCCTTCAGTTTTTCCACTCTATATCTCCTGGGACCTGGACCACTGGAACAGATGAAATTCTCTGCTGCAGCCCCTGGATCAAACCATCTCTTAAGTATGGCCTCAGGTGCAGCACGATTGCCCCCTGACCACCCATCCTGTGGGTGAGGAGCCAAGAGACCAGGGAAGAGACCAGCTGGATAGGCCAAGATTTGCACCAAGGAGAAGAGCTGATGGCCCAAGACGCCCAGTTTCACTTCCCTTAGAACTTGGCCAAAGCTTGAGCAGCCTCAGGGTTCCCTGAGCACTTCTGAGACACCCCACTGGATGGAGGATTGAGAAAGTTGTGGTCTGCCCTGGACTGTGGTCCTTCACTGTACCCATAGGATGTTTTAAGCATCATAAGAAAAAAAAAAAAAAGTCCTTTTTCAGATGTCCTTAAGTCACTCCCTAGACCTATGTTCCACTGTCCCTTTCCTCCTGGGTCCTGTGCCATACTGGGTGTGACAGTTGGCCTATGTTCTTCACATGGCTAGTTGTGAATATTGCCCTCAAAATCCTGCCTTCTAGAGTTTCCAGAAAGGTAGTTCTCATTCTTTTTTGCTGCTTCTGCATCAGTCTCATCAGCCATAGTCCTCATCAGCAATTTCTCTTCATAGTGATTTTGAAGCTCAGGGAGGGGGCAAGGACACTGGCTCCACTTGGGTTGAAATCTCTTCTCTAAAAGTGTTAGGGACACCCCAGCTCTGAGATGCTGAGAGGATGCTGAGGGGCTGGTTTCCAGTGACAACTGGGCCCAGCGGGACCTGTCTCCTGGTCTGAATTTTGTTTCTGAACAAGAGGCTGTGGCTGCAGAGGCCCTGAAGCAGCCTCTGCTGATGATGCCCTTTCTCCTCCTCCCCCCCTGGACCAGGGCAGCCAGCTGGAGCCCGTCCCCCTGTGAGTCAGGGGAGAGTCGCTGTGAAGATGCTGAACACAGGGATCCTAAGAAGTAGGCTGGCGCCGCCTCGCTCTTGCTCTGGGGGAGGGTGGGAAGGACATGGAGGGGCACTAGCCCAGATGCCCACTTTGTCCCCTGCTTGGCTTTCTAAGACCTGGAGATGAAATTCAAGTCCCTCAAACACCACTGTGCTCCTTAGGCCTTTCAAGACAGGAGAGAGTGGCCTCTATCCTGGATTTCACTGCTAAACTTTGAGCAGACATGGGGCCATCTTGCTGGTTGCAGTATGTGGCTCCTAGCCCTCTACAGAGATGACTGCCAGCATCAGAGGAGCCCTCTCCTACCCTAGTTTATGCCTGCTGGCTGAGCATTTGATGTCTACAATCTCACCTAATTATTCCAACCAACCTGAGAGGGAGGGCCCTTTAGTAGTCTCCTGTTATGGATAAGGAAACTGAGGCTCAGAGAGGCTAGGTCACTTGCTTGAGGTCAACCTATCATTAAGTGGCAGAGCCGGGACTGACCTTCTGGACCAGCCAGCCCCAAACTCATGTTCTCAGCCACCAGGCTACACTACTACCTGGGGAAAGAGCACCATCAGAAAGGGATTATCCTAAATCATAGTGGAAATGCAAATACTGAGAGTTACCTTCATAACCAGTGAGTGAGACCCACAGAAAAGACCTGAGGCTTGCTGGGATGTGGTGAGAGGCCAATTACTCCCTAGGTGAACTTGTGAGGACAGTTGGGTGGATGCAGCAGGCAGGATCTGCTGGGTGCTTTATATTTCCTATGTGACCAGTAAGTAGCCTATAGGGCAGGTTAGACATCAGTATTCCCACTTCAGGGTCCAGCAAGGTTAACTTTTCACCCAAGATCCTGGTAAGGAAGGGCCAGAGCAAAGATTCTGTCCAGGGTGTCCACATTCACTCAAAGAGGACAAATATCCTTCCAGGTCTCTTTTGAGACTGTGATCACCCTGAGAGTTTTAAATGCAGGTTAGGAGGCACTTATGCTTGGGAATAAAGGGTCACCTATGGCCCTCTCAGGCCAGCCCCACCATTGGGAATGTGAAGAATGCTCCATCCTGTGGGTGCTCACTCTCAGGCAGCAGCTGCCTAACATGAGAGGCAGCTGACAAACGGCATCTTTTGGGCAGGGGATGCAGCAGCACCCCCACCACTGGGGTCCAAAAGGAAGCTCTGAGCATGCGCCCTGAATTCCATGCTGGGGAAATCAGGGTCACGTTTTCACTTAAAAAATTGGATCTCTAGCTAATGGGATGATTTCTATTCCAGTGCCAAGAATATTAATTTGACACCTGCAAATTCTTTCTGACAATGATAGAATGATAATGTCTACAGGAGCAGGTGGTACTAAGGAAACAGCCACTTATCCTGAGAAACGGAGAGCAGAGACAATGGAAGATGCCAAAGGGTGTGGCCTACTGAGCTGTCACTTGGGCAGAACTGAGGAACCATGGCAGATGAGACATGCCAGCTAGGCCATGTGCCAGTGGGGCTGTGGAACACAGTGGAGGCAGAGGTAGGCCTCTGAACTCGGCCTTCTCCATGCCTGGCTCTTGCATCATTAACACCTGGGTATATCCTATCCCCTGAGACCAGTGACTCTCAGCCAGAGTGAGGAGTATGTGGGCTAATCACAGCCATCGTATGAGAGAAAGACCTTTGCAACAGAGGTAACAAATGGAAGGTCCTAAATATACAGCTTCTATAATCAATAGGAAAAGTGAACAAAAGATTGGAGGGCTAAAGGGGAGGGGGGGTTATTTTATTTTTTGGGTGCTGGGGATTGAACTCAGGGGCATTCAACTGCCAAGTCACATCCCCAGCCCTATTTTGTATTTTATTTAGAGACAGGATCTCACTGAGTTGCTTAGTGCCTCACTGTTGCTGAGGCTGCCTTTGAACTTGTGAGCCTCCCGTCTCAGCTTCCCTTACAGGTGTGTGCCACGGCGCCTGGCGTTTTTGTTTACACACACACACATCCACCCCTCCTCACCAAGTTGGGACCTTTTCTTAAGAACTTATAGGACAAGAGAAAAAAGCCAGAAAACCTCCTGGAGAAACCTAGAGGAAATGGGGATGCTACAACTCCATCCAGGCTCCCCATCTCCCCAGCTGGTTTTGCACTGACTAGTCCTGGTCATAAGCAATCAAAGGGGACAGGCTCTGGAGTCAAACAGACCTGGCTTTGAGCTTGGCTTCAAGAACTTCCTGTGTAAGTTATTTACCCTTCCTAGGCCTTAGTTGTTTTTTTTTTTTTTTGGGGGGGGTGCGGGTAAGGGGATTGAACTCAGGGGCACTTGACCACTAAGCCACAACCCCAGCCCCATTTTTTTTGTGTGTGTGTATTTTATTTAGAGACAGGGTCAATGAGTTGCTCAGCACCTTGCTGTTGTTGAGGCTGGCTTTGAACTTGTGATCCTCCTGAGCTGCTGTGATTATAGGCATGCCTGGTTGTTTTTGTTTTTTATGTACCTTTATTTTATTTATTTTTATGTGGTGCTGAGGATGGAACTCAAAGCCTCACATGTGCTAGAGCTCTACCACTGAGCTATAACCCCAGCTCCAAGCCTTAGTTTTATTTACTTTTTTGTTTATTTTAAAGTTATAGTTGGACACAAAACCTTTATTTACTTATTTTCATGTGGTGCTAAGGATGGGATCCAGGGCCTCGCATGTGCTAGACAAGTGCTCTACCGCTGAGCCACAACCCCAGCCCCAGGCCTTAGTTTTTTGACCTGTCCAATGGAAATAACAGAACTCCCACAGGATTTTTGTGAGGGCTCTTGAGCTACTACAACACAAGGGTCTGACATGGTTCTTGAACCTCAAGGAGCTCCAATTTGAGATAAGAGCTGTGCGTGAAGACATCTGGAAAAACCCACCAGAGAACACTTTCCATATATCCTTCAAGGGAAGTCCTAGGAGAAGAGGACTTTGTCTTATCTGTGGCTGTACTCCCATTGCCAAGGGTCCACAGTCAGTGAGGCTGGGGGATATTTAGGAAAGGTATTCTGGAGAAGAACCAGGATGTGGCAGAATCATGACTCACCAATGATTATCAAGATCCCCAAATCTGTCCTCCAGAGATAGGAAAGAGAGACTCTTCCTTCCTGTCACAGCATCTCCTCAACTGTCCCCAAGAGCAGCTTCAATCCTCCTCCCATGAGGCCCACAAGATGTACCCCAAAGCCCTGACAATGTTTGGCACTTCAGCAAATCCACTTTCCATTGCCGCAACCTGAACAGAGCAGTTTAATGGGCTGCATCCACCCCCCCAGCCTCTCTCCCCGCCTCTGAATGCACAAGCACACGAAAGCCAATTTCAAGCAAAGAAAGCTGGATGGGATTAAACAACTCAATTTAAAGGACTGAAAACTCAGCTGCTTCCAGTGAAGTCCCAGGAAAGCACCAATCAGCAGCTCTCCTCATCTTTTCTTACTGAAAGGAGGGCCTGGCTCTGCAGTGAGTCACTCCTAGTTTGCAGGCAGAACTGGGCCGTGTCCACCTGGGCCGGGTACTGCAGGGCGGCAGTGCAGGGGGGAGAGCAAAGGATGTGTGTCGGGGTGGGCAAGCAGGAAAGGCCAGGGGCACTCACAGACCATCTGTTTGGGATTTTTCTGGAAATACAGAGAACCTCAGAGGACCTATAGGATGATACCTGCCTGTCTGCTTCTTTCTTTGGTCTAGATTCAGGAAAGTAAATTCAGGCTGCAGGACAGCTGCCAGGCCCCATGCAAGCCTGTACCAGCCACACGCAAGCCTGTACCAGCCCAAGGAAACCTGAGCTGCCTCACTGCAAGTATCTGTGGCAATGCCCTTCTTCCTTCCAACCCCAGCCCCAACCTGTCCACTCCCACATTCTTACTGGGCAGTGTGGGCAGGTCTATTGGTGCATGCATTTATTGCCGCATGGAGACATGGTGCTTCCTATTGCCCACAGCAACTTAGAGCCCAGAAGGGGAAAAGTCAGCTCAGACCATCAGCATGCTGAAGAGCTGATATGGAAGAATGGGCTGCTGCTTGTGCAAACGGGTGTCCAGCTACAAGTCCTGCCCCTTGGCTGGGAGGCAGGGGAGCCCTGAAAAGAATTATTCTGTCCTGACTCCACGGGCAGCACTGTAGAAAACGGTGAGTGGGGTAATGTTAAGCAGCTGGAGAGCTACAGATGACAGAGGACCCTGGGGCACCCTGTTCCCCGGGCCAGCCTCTGCTTGCTGGTCCTTTCAGAGACCAGGGGGTTGCTCCTGCAGCCTGGAATTGGGGCTAGCCTTTCCCTATCACACCAGCAGCACCTGGTGTCCCCAACAAAGCAAGGCTTAAGGGACCAATTAAAACTGGAGTCAAAGTAGAGTGCAGCTGAACAACTAAAGCGCACACTCAGCATGTGGCATCTTACACAGGTCACTTTTTTCTCATACAGCAGGTACTGTCACTACCCTCACTGGACACTGATAAGAAGGCTCACAGATGTTAACTGTGGCTCAAGTGTGGGCAGCAAAGCAGGGCCAGACCTTGCCCCCAGGGAGCCTGACCCCACAGCCAGGGTCCCTGCCACTAATCACCTCCCAGAGAAGACATATCAACTCCTAAGAGTATGCAAACTCACCTTCTCCCTGAAATCTGCCCCAGAGTACTCCAGAAAGGCCTACAGAAGCGTCCTTACTGACAAAGCCCAGCGCACTAAGCACAGCACTCTAAGTCAATTTTTTGGTGTTGATTTGAGAGCACAACATCAACCAAACAAGAACAACATAGCTGTTTGACCCCACAAGTCATCAAAAAAGAAAGCTGGTGTTTGTGACTTACCTCATCAGACTCATCCGATAACGTCTGAAGTAGGATGGGGAAGAGGCTGTCTGTGTGTCGAAACATCTGGAGAGCAAAAAGGGGTCACTGGTGAGGTATCCCTTTGCTCCAGAACTGAGCTTGGTTCAGATAGCATCCTGGGGTCTGCAGAGACCACCTCCCTCCACCCAAGTCACTGAGGGTTCCTCATGCCATCTTTCACTCTTGTGCTCACCAGGGTTTTTCCAGAAGTGCAATGACCCAAACCCTCCCAAGCATGGGGAGGCTCTTGAAAACCAAGGTGGACTTGGAAGGAACTCCCTGGTAGGGAGCTGCCTCCTGGAGGGCTGGCTGGGCTCACCTTGCGGGGGGTCTTGATGTAGAGATGGTAGAGCCACTTCAGAACAGCAATCCTGGTCATCATCCCAATGGCCATGTCACTAAGGTGGCAGTTCAGAACCTGTACAATCCCATCAAGGTGCAGGGTCACTGGGGCCCTGTCAGTGCTGTGGGCAAAAACCAGGAGAGAAAACCAAGTGAAGCTCATGTTGTCTTATACTCCTGTGTCATAGCATTCCCCTGGGCCTGCAGAGTCAGGACCACATGCTCCTACCCCACTGCCTGGGACACAGAAGGCAGACCCAAGCAGAGACCAAGACACCATCACTTGCCTTGGTGATGGGGGCTCCTAGGGGCCTTGCTTTTTTCTCTCCACTTCCTTCTGTTCCTGAGGAGTATGGAGCTTATGGCTCGCTGGAGCTCTGCTACCCACATGTGGGAAGGGAGGCTGGCCTCCTGGGCTCCGGCTCACCTTCCCTTCCATTTTCTAGTTCTAGCCTGGCTTTACATGAAGCTGGCGCCCACTGGATTCTGGCTGAGAGGCCGGTTAATGACCTGACCTGTTTGGCACCTCAGATCATTAAGTCAGGTGTTTTGCTGATGATGCAAAACCCCCGTGTCCAGACGGTACAAGGGAGGACCCCATAACACCCCTTGACATCCAACAGGCCCTTCACTGGGAACACGGTTTCCTGATTGAGTACAGGGACTGCGGCTCGTCCTCCTACCACAACTGCACCTGGCACAGATCTGCCTGGTGCAGAAGCCTTGAGTTGCCTCTGAAATGGAAATGCTCTCTTTTGAGAGGGGAAGAGGTGACAGAGTCTCTATCTAAGATACCAGGGCTCTCAGAATGTGTCCATTCAGGTACAGGAAGCCCCCTGGCTCCCATGGACCGAATCCTTGCTGGTCTCCACTTAAAGAAAAGTCCTACCAAGCACCCAAGAGGTGGCCGAGCACTGCTGGGAGGCAGAGTTAGCTCTGCCCAAAGCACGGCTCCCTGGCAGAGGGTGGGTTTTCAGGGTGGGCACAGCACAGGCAGGAAACCTTAGGGGCAAGGGGGCTCCCCTCCTCCTGATGCCCTGTACCACGTTTACCAAAAGTGACATGACAATGCTGGCCGTTTCCTGGGGACTGGGGCCAGGCAGTTCCAGTGCCCATCTGTACAAAATGGTCTTTCGTGGCATTTCCAGGCTGCTCAATTATTCATTTGCACCGGGAACTTGATGGCTGTGCTTTCCTCATTTGCCTGCAGCCTCTCCGAAGCTCATGTGATGTGAGCTCCTACAGGATAGGATTCTGAGCTCTGCAATGGCTAGGCAGAATTGCTATTTAATACAATCTGATGGCCCCCCAGAGCCCGTTTCAGGGGTGAGAATGGGCATGTCCATACTCAGGGGGCCAGGAAATCTGGGCGTGTGACATAGTGACAGAGCCCAGAATGGAGCCTCTGTGAGGAGGGGAGCAGCCTCTGTGATTTCCTCAGGAGTCATGTGGCTGGAAATTCCTAGTGTCATCTGAGGATATCAAAACATCTAAATGCTGTGGCAGCCTAAGACACAGGGAAAGCAAAGTGCAGACGGGTCCAGGGCAGCAGGCGCAGGCCCATACTTGATCTCTTGTGCTCACTGTCCAAGATCACAAGGTGAGCCACAGACGTGATTCTACATTTTTTTAGTTTTAAATTGAAAAGGAGCTGGGCATGGTGGCACACACCTGTAATCCCAGCAGCCTGGGAGGGTGAGGCAGGAGGATCACAAGTTCAAAGCGAGCTTCAGAGAAAACTCTTAAAAACTTAAGAGAAAGGCCCCATACCAAAAAAATAAAAATAAAAATAAAGCGGGGGCAGGGGGATGCGCTGGGGATGTGGCTATGGTTAAGCACCCCTGGGTTCAATCCTTTGTACCAAAAACAAAACAATAAATATAAAAGGAAAAAGAAACAGGTGAAACTAATTTTAACTAACCCAATATATCCAAATTATTTGCATTTCAACATACAATCAATATAATGAACATAAAGATTACTAATGAGACACTTCAGGTTGTTCTTGGTGTCCTCATCTTTGACATGCAGTGGCATTTTCTGCTCACAACACGTCCCAGATTGGACCAGCTACATATCAGGTGCTCTGCAGCCATGTGGCCACCACCCTGGCCAGCACAGCAATCCCACCAGGGCTTCCTCAGCATTTCCTTATCAGCTCTGATAAGTTCCTGATGGTCAGCCCCTCTCCCTTTGCTTATGGCCAGCACTCCCTGTCTTATCTCCAGGTCTCTCTTTCCCTAGCTGGGCTGGTGTCCTACAGAGCTCCTTCCCGTGTGTCCCCTTGGGCTTAGCTCTTAGCCTTTCCTTTCTGGATCCTGCGCCCTGAGGCAAGGCTAGTGGCTTTCTAGCAGGAGCCATTGAAGGTTGCTGCTACTTGGTGTCCAGGTGTCAGGAGTACCCTGTTCCCGGAAGACCACTGCCACATCTCAGCAGAACTGGCCCCCTGGAGGAAGGCCTTGTAAGTTTTATTTACCTGGGGGATTCAGAACTGCAGGGGTCTAGCAATGGCCTTGCCCTAGAGCTGCTGGTGGGGACAAGGCCAGGCTCCAACCCCCACCCCCACCCCCGGGCAGGTCAGTGGTTGTATAACCTTGGAGCTGGGGGAGTAAGGGCTTTGGTAACAGGCATGGTAATGACCAACATTCTGTGCAGCACTTTACCTACAAGCCCCATGTTGCTCTCTTTGCAGCCCTATGGCTAAGTCATGTTACTTCCACTCTGGGGATAAGGGAACTGAAGCACAGACATTAGGTGACCTGGCCAAGGTTACATAGCCAAGAAATGGTGGTGCCAGCAATTTGAATCTTAGTAGTCTGACTCCAGAGTGGACCTTCCCACCACATGGCACTATCTTCTAGCAGGGGTGGTAGGCTCAGGAGATCATGGCACCATCACCCCCAACCATATCTAGAGAGGGACAGATAAAAGCAGCTCCAGTGCACACAGTCCTTCTTTGGCCAGGCCAGGCCTGGTAGCACCTGGTGTTGGGGGAAGAAGTTCATCTCACACTTTCCAGTGTAATTTCTTGCTGGAAGGGCAGTCAAAGGTTCCATGTGGGGAGAAGGGCAGAGCTCCAACTACTGGTAGACCTGAGATGCTTCTGGCCAGCCATGGTGGCATCTCTTTCAGGTGGCATTGTGTCAGGACTTCATGGAGCCATGTGTAAACTGGCAGCATTGTATATACTGACATTCTAGGACTTTCCCCACAGCAAATGCCGACCACAGCACACCTCCCTGGGTATGGGTGTCTTTGGACTGATAGTGAGACAGATGTTGTCCTCACTCCACAAGAACTTTATAACTAAAAGGGACCTCATAGTTAATGCAACTCAATCCTTCAGTGCACAGATGAGCAAACCTGGGTGCAGAGGCCAGAGACTGGCCAAGGCCAAAAGGCTAAGTACTAAGAGCTCATTCCCGTGGCTAGAGACATCCTCCCTGGGTCTCTTCCCTTGGCTAATTAAAGATGAAGGTCAGGAGAAGCAGGTGAGTGACTGGGCTGAGCAGTGGGGAAAGGGTGATCAGGATCCCAAATGCCCTTGAGCAGGCAGCTGCTCCACTGGGCGGGGCTGGCTCCTGAGCTCTGTGCAAACTCAGCGGGGAACACAGGGTACTGTGCTCAGCTCCTCTCTGCTCGGCTGAAGTCAGATGTGGCACCCTCCGCCCTGGCTAACCTTACCCATCAAGAACAGAAGGGAGCTCAGGCAAGGTTTAAAATACATCTCTACATCGGTTCCAAAAAGTCTAGACAAGCCACTCCTGGGGGCTTCTGAGTTATTTCAAGGTGTCTGCAAAACCCCATTTTCACCAAGCTTTTTCTCATAAAGCATCTCATAACGAGTGTCTTACACACATATGCACTACGATTTCCAAGCACATGGTGCTGCTTAAAATACAGACTTCCCAAATAATGCTTCTGATAGTACCAATGAATAATAATCTGTCCCCATGGTTCTCACTGGGAGACACCACTTTATCTCTGTAATGGCTCACTTTTTATGGTACATGTGTTACATCTCTAATCAAATTAGAAAACAGACAAATCTAAAAACAGAGTTGTTTCTGAATTCAAAGTTGCCTTTTTTAAATACACGATCATCATGTAATTTTTTCAATCAGTAGCTACTTAAAGTTGAGAAGCATGGACTTCTAGGTCTTTCTGGTTGCTTACACATAGGGCAGTCAGCTCTACCAGGAGAACTGTATTGAATGTCACTGATGACACCATGGCCCTTGGCAAACCCTGGCTGCTAGAGGGAATACTGTTCACGCGGCAACACCTGTTCAAGAGTCCCTGTCAAGTCAGGAAGGCAAACTTGAAACACTAACAAAGCTAACTGCAGGGAATTTGGAACTAGACAAACCTGGCTAGCATTTCAACTTGGTCACTAACTAGCTGATTGGCTTTGGGCAAGAAGTCAGTCTCTCTGGTCTGTCTCCTCATTTGTACAAAGGGGATAAAAGTGTAGCCAAGACTCTCTACCATGGCTCAGACAGTGTTGCTGCCACAAGATCTCCCTCCACCAGGGTCAGAAAGTGTTAGAGAACTGGTTCTAGATTTTTTTGTGTGCCAGATGCTGCTCCTTGCTTCTCACTGACTTCAACTCATTTATACCTCACACTCCTGCGGCTCACCACCCCGAGCTCTCCCAGGAGGAGTGTGCTCAGCGTGCAGAAAGGCAGCGGCGGCAACTCCTCTCTCTACCTTTGCTTTAGCTTCAAGCATGCTTCCTCCATCTTGTTTCTTCTCTTCCGACCCTCCCCAGGGAGGTCAGTTTTCAACTTTCTGTGAACTTCCCTTGCTTTGGAGGATGGAGGATCTGAATCCTCTAACTGGAGATACTGCGGCTGTTTCCCCAGACCGAAAGCGACTCCATCACCCACCACTTCTCCCAGGTGACTAGGCTTGGGACTCCAGGGCTTTTGCAGCATCCCAGGAGAGAGGGCAGATGAGGACAAGGGAGGAGGCTCATGGTCTCAAGTTGATTTGGTGATTTCTCTCTGTGTTTTAGTCCAAGCGAGGAATCCCTTTTTTCTTTTCTAATCTGGGGTATAGGGACTGTCTTCAAGGAGATTCCTGAGCCCCTGAAAGAGGGTTCAGTTTTGGACGTACATTTTTAAAGGAAGGGGATCCACAACCTTCATTGGACCCTCCTAGGGCCCCAAACCACGAAGACTGAGGACCATCACATTGCTGGCAGTTTTTTGCCAGGCAGAAATGCCTTCTGCTCCTGGAGGAGTCTGCACTCGGGCTGCTGCCCTTGGCTGGCGAGAACTGAGTGGAACTGGCAACTGCAGGCGGTGCTCGGGCAAGCGACGCACCTGGACAGTGGCAGTGTGGGTTCTGTTTTGTGTCACTCTGGACGGTGCCGTCCTGCCCAAGCTTGGTCTCCTTTGGCAGTGTCACTGGGGGAAGCAGGTGGTGGGCCTCAGACCCCAGCTCTGGTTTCACAACTAGCAGGGTTGCTCTCCTCCTGGCATGGCCGGTGGCTCAGAGACTGCCACCACAGGAGTCAGAAGTGCCAGATGACTTATTCTTTTTTGTTTTGTTTATTTATTTTTTTTAGTTGTAGTTGGACACAATACCTTTATTTTTTATCTATTTATTTTTATGTGGTGCTGAGGATTGAACCTAGGGCCTCATGCGTTCGTTTGAGGCAAGCGCTCTGCCACTGAGCCCCAGCCCCAGTCCCTAAATGACTAATTCTTGGTCCGTTTTTTATGTTAAAGGAGTAGGATTCAGCACTGGCTCCTGAATGACAGGTATAAACCCAAATGGGGCTCCAATTAGGTGGTTCCTGCCTAAGCACAGGAGCGAAGGCCTCCTGTGGGCTTGTCCCAGCGAGGGCAGCACGGGTTCCCATGTGAGGCTGCAGAGGGTCATGCCACCTTCACAGTCCATCAGTTATGCCACCTCTGCCTCTCCCTCCCCTCCCCCTACATCTTACCACCACTCCCTCAAAATGTGACAATCTGTGTAGCCCAGATTAAAGTGACAAGCCTACAATAGGCTTTTCTAATGCTAGAGTGAGCTTCTAAATCCTAGATCTGAACCTGTCACTCCAACTTACAACACTGCCTCTCACAGCCTCTAAGAACAAAGTCGAACCCTCTGCAGGACTCTTGGGTCTCCTACATCTTTGCCCATACCTCTACCCTGAGCTCCAAAATCCAGCCCACCTTTCCAACCTCTCCTGGGGATGCTCAGAGCCACCTAGAACAGAGTACTGGACCACCCCACTCACACCTGCTCTCCCAGCCCAACTTGGAAGTAAACTAGGATATCCTGAGTTTGGCCCAAGCTAAACACCTAGAAATTATTCTTCCCTCACCACTCTCCTTCTATTCCATTTCATCCATCAGCAAATTCTGGAAATTCCACCTTCAAATACTGCCCTCTTCTCAGTCTAAGCCACAGCTCCTTCACATTCATGTGAATGTGGTGGTTCCGCAGCCCATCTATGCCCGCCTGAACCCTACCTAAAGTCCATTCTCTACATTGTAGCTCCTATTCGCCCACTCCTTCCTGTCCTTAAAATAGAGATAATGTTGCTGACCCTGGAATCGAAATATAAGCAAAATCAAAGCGATCCAACATGGGATAAAGCACAGGGCTGGGTGTCAGAAGCACTTGCTGGGTTCACTGCCATGAGCCTTCTCATGCCTTAGCATGACTTGTCTTCCCAACACCATCTGCATTTGCTCCCTTTTCTGGTAACTTCCTGGCTACTTGTTTGCCTCAAGGTCAGGGGCACCTCCAGTGGCCTTTCTTTATCTATTTGTGGGGTTGAGCATAGGCAGGTGCTCTGGAAATGCATGACAACTAGAATCGAGTGAATGACCAGTATTTCCCAACCTGCTGTCCACTGTGGGAGAGGCCCTAGGGGTGCAAGTTTATAATCAGTACGTGTGTACTCGGAAAACACGCTCAGGTCCTCAGAGATCAAAATAAATTAAAAAATAAAATAAAAGAAGGAAAAATTCAAAGGATCTTGGGGTTAAGTGCCTATTTTCTCTTTATGAGTGACTCACTCCCCAGACCAGATTCAACACCACATTCAGAGGAAGAAACGCATACCCAGTCCAGCCACCCAAAGAAACAGTGATGGGGGCAGGTCCAGGAGACCAAGATCAGGACAAAACAGTGATAGTTCCTTCCACAGAGGATCTCATAGCCTATAGGGAGAAGTAGAATTGGCAAGAAGGCAAATATTTTGCTGCTTGGATGCACTGCCCCCTTGTGGAAGGCTGGGCTATGACAGCACCCTGGGAGCTCTGAGGACAGTTCTTGGCCTACAGTCTAACCAGTAGCCTTGGGGCCCACATCTGCCTGTGCCCAGATTGTCATCCAAGATTTCCGCTCATTGGTCTTGTCAACTTCTGGAAAAGCAAAAGGTGCTGGGAAAAGGCAACTGCAAGTGTCCCACTACTGGCACCATATGCATAAGCTGTACTTTTATTGACACCAAATAGCTTCTAATTCCTCACTGAAGACTATCTGTCCATAGGAATTGGGTAGGGTGGGCTCGCCCAGTGTCGTTCAGCTTCCCTCACTGACTAGCTCCTGTGTGGGCATGGTGCCCCCAAAATACTGGCCTTAGGCATTTTGCCTTGGGTCTTCACTACAGTCTCTTGCACCCAGGAAAGATGTAGGCCTCTTGCTTTCCACAAACACTTCTGGCTGGAACAGGTCACTTACCAGGCTGAAGGGAAGACACTGATGCTGCTACTGAAGCTGGAGTCACAGGAACTATCTGGACCTCCTGGGACAGGAAGAGGAACAAGATGACATGAAAGGCTGTTTGTTCTTTTGAAGAAATTAGATCTTGGTTACAGGGACACTCAAGATGTTCCTCTCTAGCCCCACATACTGATTCAGGCTCCTGAAAAGGAGCCTACTCACTCCCCACAGCTCTTGGGATAGTACCCAGACCTGTAAGCTTCTAGGAACAGAGAACTCACAAGGAGGGGAAACCAGGGCTGAACACAGTATTTTAGAAGGGAGTGCTGGCCTGAGAGCAATGGATGTTAAATGACTTTTGGATACTTCACATCCCTAGCCATCAGAGAATTCAAATCAAGTTCACAATGAGATACCACTTTACTCTCACTAGTATTGCTAAAATAAAAAAGAAAGATAATAATAACAAGTGTTGGTGAGAATGTGGAGAACTAGAAACCCTTACACATTGCTGGAGAGGCTAGAGAATGATGCAGTCACTTCGGGAAACAGCCTGGCAGTTCCTCAAAAGGCTAAACATAGAGTTGCCATGTGAACTAGCAATTTCACTCCTACATATACTCCAAGACACAGAAGTTGTACTTTATGTTCACTGCAGCATTATCTACAATAGTCAAAGAATGGGAACAACCCAAATGCCTATCAACTGATGAATGGATAAATAAAATGAAGTATTACTCAGTAGTAAAAAGGAATGAAGTTATTGATACATGTCATAACATGGATGAACTTGGAAAACACTATTCTAAGTGAACGATCACACCCTATGATTCCATTTAAAGGAAATGTCCAGAATAGGCATCAATAAAGTGGGACTGATACCATCTACACTGCCTGATCTAGATCCTATTATCTATTTTCCTAATTGGGGAATTTTGGTAGCAGACTCCACTACACACCTAACTTGAATATAACCACTTTTCTCACGTCGACACCTTTGAGGTATGGGTCAGTTATTTGCAGAATGTCTCTCTGCTTGCTTTTTTCTCATGTTTCTTGAGTGGACTAAAGTTAGTCATTTCTTCTAAAGAATGCTATGGAAATTCTGGACCTACAGTGCAGCCTATCAGGGGCCACATGGTGTCTATCTGGCCTATTTTACTGTTGAGGCTGACTTTATCACTGGATGGAGGCAGTGTCTGCTGGGGTTCTCCCTGTGAAGTCACTTTCTTTATAATTAGTATGTATCTTGGGGAAGATAATTGAAATTAGACAAATGCCCTGCTTTTCCCTCACACATCCTTCCACCAATCGATTGTAGCATCAATTGGTGGAGCCTGCCTATAACAAATACTAGTGTAGCATTGCCTAATGTGGTTTCTGTTTTCCTTTTCCTTTTATTAAGTGGAATTCTTCTGTTAGGAAGATCCCTTCTCTACCATTCATCCATTCACTTATTTATTTATATCATTATGGATTCACTGATATTTATTCAGTTCAATTATAAGGAAAAACTATCTTTATATTGTTGTTGAAATGACGAGCCTTGGCCTCTTAAAATAACACAAAATAAAATATATTCTAAAAAGTCCAAACAAATCAAAGCTCTAAGCAATGCCACTCTAGGAGTGGGCCATGGTTCTTCTTTAGTAAAGAGGCCTTTATTTTTAAAATAGAAGAGGTCTGCACTGCCACCTGCCCAGAGGCACTCTGGGGATGTGGCACGGGTGGAAGGGGCCTGATCTGCTGGACCAGGGCCTGGGGAAGGTAAAACAGCAGCCGGGGCTCTCAGCCCCTGCAGGCTCGCCCGGTCTTACAGAAACACCCACATTCACAGGTGAAGTCCCAGGATGTCAGAGCCGAGCCCTGATCCACTCGGACTGCCTGGGCATTTTGCTCATTCAGCTCTCCATGGTTCTTTCCACACGAGGTCTCCCTGTTGAATGGGACTGCTGAGGGCAAGGCTCAGTCACTGTATTTGAACAGCTATTGTCACGCTGCTACCAACTCCTATGGGCTTCCAGAAAGGAAAGAGCAGTCACTCCCTCAAAGCCTCACCCTGAGATACCAGCCATCTTTTCAATGTTGATAACTTGAGGAGTAAGAAGGAAACCTTGCTTCCCTTTGGAGTCCTCATTCCCACTCCCACGGAGCATCTCCTGTTGCCCTTCTGTATTAATCCCTGCCTCAGAGAGCTGCAGAATGACACTGTGCTTATGAGGAGGGACTCCTGAGCCCCTCTGCCTGGGTTTGGGCCCTAGCTGCGTGAAGACAGCTGTGATCCTGGGCAAGCTGCCTGACCCTGCCTCCCCTTCTTCCCCTGACAATAAGGACAATGACAGTACCCATACCATGGGCTTGTTATGACAATAAATGAGCCAACATCTGTCAGGTGTTTAAAATGGTTCCCGCACATCCTAAAAGCTAGGAAGCACTTGTTACATGAAGGAAAGGTGGGCTTTCACATTCCTCTCCCACTGCGTTTTCTCTTCTGTGATTTAGAGGAGCTATTTCTTGTGTTGGAGATTGACCCCGACAGTGAAGTGCATTGCCAACATATTCTCCTGAGCTGCAGCTTTTTAGGGTTATATATGTTTAAATATGCTGATAACTTTTGCTTGTGAGTCTTGTTCAAGAACTTATTTTTTTAAAACACATTTAAATATATATTTTGTAGTTGTATATTGTCACAATGCCTTTGTTTTTTTGTGGTGTTGAGGATCGAACCCAGTGCCTCACATGTGCTAGGTAAGTGCTCTACCATTGAGCTAGAGCCCCAGCCCCAAGCATTTCTTACGAAGCATTTTTGCCAAGAAATTTTGAACTTGAGCATGAATGAATAATTCTAACAATTTACGGGGAACAGGAATACAGGGGACAGTTGATCATGACAAAAACAGTGGGAAAAACTGTAGGACAAATAATCCAGTTTCTGAAAAAGCAAATTTTGAGGAAGGGGGAGAATAGGTAATGTAAGGGACATATCAACCAGCTGCAATGTATGCAGCAAGTTCCTGACTCAAACTGGAGTCCACAGGGAACAAGAACCTTGAATGGATATCTGATAATATTTAGGACTTATTTTTAATTTCCTGAGGTGTGATGACGATACTGTGACAATTTTTATAAAAGGAGCATTTTTTCTTTATAATTAGTAAGTATCTTGGGTAAGATAATTGAAATTAGACAAATGCCCTGCTTTTTCCTCAAATGTCCCCCCACCAATAGAAACACACATCAGAAACATACACAGAGATGAAATATAATGGTGTCAAAACTGAGCTTCAAACGAATCAAGGTGGGATAATGGATGGGAGGACAGAAGTACCAGGACTGGGCAAGGTGGGAGAAGAACTGGCCTATCCACCGCTGTTACTGTCACTTCCTATGTAATAGGCAGTTTTCTAGGCTATTTGCAAACTACTTTAGTTCTTTTAATCACCTTCCAGTAAGTTGTATTATTATCTCCATTTCACAGGTAGGGACACCAAGGCATGGAGATTAAGCAACTGGCTGAATGTCACACAGCTGGTAAACGGTGAACCACTGGCAACAGATCCAGATCCTACACTCAACAGTACATCGGCCAGCCTCTTCCATTTAGGTTTTAATGACAATGTAGGGTGAGGCCATGAACCCAGGAATGCAGGTAGACTTTAGAAACTGGAAAGGGCAGGGAAATGGACTCTTTCCAAGAGGATGCAGAAGGAGCATAGTCCTGTTGACCCATGTTAGGATGCTGACCTTCTGAACAGTGGGAGGACAAATAAGCTTGTGGTATTTTGTAACAGCAGAAACCGGAAACTAATGTATCTGCCCTAATCTCTCCAATTAAAAAATGAAAAACCTGAGCTGGGCGCAGTGGTGGGCACCTTAGTCTCAGCTACTCAGGAAACTGAGGCGGGAGGACTGCTTGGGCCCAGGAGCCCAAGGCTAGCCTGAGCAACACAGCAAGATCCTGTCTGAAAGAAAGAAAAGAAAAAAATTCTCTCTTGACCTCACCATCTCCCCTCAGCTATCACTCCCTCCTCTGCCCCCCTTGGCAGGTCAATCCTCTGAAGGACTTTGGCCCTCGCTGTGCCCACTCCTCTCCCCGCACTCTTGTCACCCTCTTCTCCCATGGCTCCACTGAAGCCGGTCCAGTCACTAAAGCTCTACATGCCTGGCCCAACACCCTCCAGTCCTCACCCTCCTCATCCGCCAGGGCCGACCGACAGCCGATTACTGCCTTCTCCAGGAAAATCTGCGCTTGGCTTCCTCTTGCCCCAGGGCCATGTCCTCCCATCTACTCAGCTGGTTCCTCCTCAGCGCCCCATTCTCTAGGCTGGCATGGCCCTAGCCAGGCCTGGCCCTCCTTGCCCTCCCCACACTCACTCCTTCGGCATCCTCCCTGCTCTGCACGCCTCTATGCTGTGAATTCTGGTGAGCAGCCCAGCCCCTTCCCACGCACACCAGACTGCCTGCTCCAGGGCCTCCTTCACCTGTCTAACAGGCATCACAAATGCAGCACATTCTTCTCCCACTAACCTGCTCCTTGCTCTTCCTCCCTCCTCAGTAAATGGCGACTCCATCCTCTAGTCATCCTGTCTCCTTCTCCTGACTCTGCATGGGGAACCCTCTAGCAGAGGACCTTTCCCCTTTGAGAAGGTTACTCCCTGCAAAGGACCATGGTATCCTGTCTACATTGCTGCATGGCTTGTGCCTGGGCTTCCTGGTAAGTTACTTTACCATTTGTAAGTGTGGTTCTGGCCCTGCGTTCCTTAGCTCAAAACCCCAACATGACGTCATACGTGCCAAAGTAAAAGCCAGAGTTTTTTCAGTGCCACAGAGGCCTGCTTAACAGGTCCCCCGTTCCTCTCTGGTGTCACTGTGCCCCTTCTCTGCTCTGTACATGACTATTTATTCTGCTCTTCTGTGGTCCTGCCAGGTACACCCCACCCTTGGAACACCTGCCATCCATGGTCCACTCCCTGGCTCCTCCACTTTTTGCTCAAATATCACATCCTTCCATGACAACCCTTTTTAAAATTACACCCTCCATACTGCAGCCTTCTGCTCCATGCTTGGGGTTTCCTATGGTATTTACTGTCTTAAAAACTCTCAGAGAGAAAAGAATTGCCTACATCCATAGTAATTTCTTCAGGACAAATTCCTAAGGACAAATACTGAGGGTTCTTGATACACACTGTCAAATGTACTTACCAGGCTATTAACTTGTTCACTGTGTGCCTTCCCCCAGTGGAAAAGCCAGCTCTGAGAGGGCAGGCCTGTCTGTCTGCTGGATCTCGCCCTGTCCAGTACCCTCACTGAATTCCACTGTGTGTTCCCCTCCTGCCGTAAAACTTCCCATGTGATTCCATGTCCCAGGACACAGGGCTCCTCTACCTGGTTTCTCTTCCAGGGAACCACTGAGGCCCATGTCAGGCTGGACGGGATTGGAAAATGGCTTAAACAAGCTGAAAGGCATTTGGGAGCATATATCAAAAGCCTTAAAAATTTAAGAATTTATCCTTAGAAAATAATTATGGATATTTATAAGATTTTGCTACATAAATGCTCTTTTTAGCAAGGATTATAAGATTGAGATAAAATCAAAAGTGGCTAAATGATTTATAATAGAAGGTTAGTTAAATGAATTTTGGCATCTATCTTAAGGAATGATTTAAGTATTTTAGGTTAACAGGAAAGCAAACTTAGTTGAGTAAACAAGGAAATTATATATTGCATCCTGAAGACAAAAGGAATATTTGCATTATCTATTCCAGAGACCAATTTTATTAAGATGCCTAGTTATACAATATTGGCTAAAAAGGAGATAGTCAATACACGTTGCTTGTGACTTCCACAAAATGTAGTAGAAATAACCCCCATGTCCATCAACTGATGAACAGATAACAAAATGTGATCTATCCATACAATGGATTATATTATTCAGCCATAAAAAAAGAACAAATTGTTGAAATAATTTACAGCACGAATTAACCTTGAAAATGTTATGTTCAGTGAAGGAAGCCAAATACAAAAGGGTACCTTTTGCATGATTCTATTATGAAATGTCCAGAAGGTAAATCCATAGGAATAGAAAGCAGAATAGAGTTGTCAGGAACTGGGAGAGGGGAATGAGGAATGGCAGCATGGAGTTTCTTTTTGGGATGATGGAAATGGTTTGGAATTGGATATCACTGATGACTGTACAAACTTGAGAATATGCTAAAGTCACTAAGTCTTACACTGTAAAAAATAGTGCAATGTAAAAAGCCACAAACAATATGCAAATGCATTTTAAAAAACTGAAAATAAATATCTCCCAAAGTTGGCAGTCATTATTTCTGTGTGAGGGTACAGTGAGCACTCTCCTTTGAGTTCTGTTCTTCCCAAAACCTCTGCAGGGAACATGTATTTCTGTTATAATCAGAATTTTTAAAATGGGGGTGGGGGGGTTGAAGCTAAGGAGAAAGAAAAGGTTTGTTTTGAAAATCCTCTGAAGCTGGGCCTGGTCACCCCAAGCAACACTGACACTCCCTCCCCTGAGCCCTTGGTCCTTGGTGACTGTGCCCAGTGTCACAATTACTTGTCTGTATCTGTCTCCGAGTTCCTTGCAGGCAGGTCTGGGGTCTGATCCACCTGTGCTTGCAGTGTCCACAAAAGGTACTGACAAACCCAGTCCAGTCTCGGCTTTGCAAATAGATAGATTTCATTATATGTACACCATGAAGGTCACAGCCTCCACTGGAAATCCTATTTACAGCCCTGTTCCTCACTTGCCATATGAACTTCTATCCCTGACCCTCTATGGACTTCATTCAGAACCCACCATGAGCCCATTACTAGCTGGGTGATGCTGCTGATAAGAAACAAGAGAGTAAAAGCCAGCCGAGTACCTTACTGTGCTAACACAGACGGTCCCTGGCTTACCAGGGTTCCACTTAATGGTGTTTCAACTTTATGATGGTGTGAAAGCATACTCACACACTGCCATTCTGTTTTCCACCTTCAGTAAAGTATTCGATAAATTACACGAGCCATTCAACACGTTGTTATAAAATAGGCTTTGTGTGAGATGATTCTGCTGAACTGTAGGCTGATGTAAGTGTTCTAAGCATGTTTAAAATAGGCTAGGCTGGATGTCTGGGAGGTGAGAAGTATTAAATATAGTTTTGACTTATGATATTTTCAACTCACGATGGGTTTATTGGGACACAACCCTATCACAAGCTGAGGAGCAACAATGCTAAAGCATCTGATCCTGTCTGCCACATGCCATACACGCAAAAATTTTGTTTGAAACTCACAACCACATTATGGTAAGGTATTATCATTAACACCCTAATTAAAAAATAAGGAACCTAAGCCTTAGAAAGGCTAAGCAGCTGCTCAAGGGGAAGAGGTATGTAGTGAGCAGATCCAGGACTCACAGGCAGGTTATCTGAACTCCAGAATATTTGCTGTGACATCTGAGACAATGAGGGAATGTCGGGGGTCAGAAGAATGACAGGCTGAATATAGAAAGTGCTACAAGAACTCAGAAGTAGGGAAAGGACTCTGGGCTGGGCCTGCGCCCTACCACCAGTGGCAGGGCCAGGTGAGAGCTGTAGCATGGGGCACAAAGGAGAGGTTGCCCTATGGTTAGGGAAGGAGGAAGAGACTGGAGGTTGTGAAAAGCATACTTTATAGTAGTTCCCAGGAATGGCAACGGCAAATTTGACAGCTTCTCATTCACCCTTACCCCTGCTCAGCTCATAACTAGTCACCTGTGTGTGTGTGTGTGCGGGGGGTGGGGGGGCTTGTCTGAAGAGCACTTGCTGTGGCTGCATCAGCACAGACTGAGCTTGGAAGACAAACACTAAAAGAGGAAGACCAGGCAGGAGGATCCTGTTGCAGCCAGGTGGAGAAGGGCCCAACGAGTGAGAAAAGAAAAGGGAAAACTAAGTAGGGGAGGCTGGGATGAGCTTGCCCATCACTGTCTCTTGGCTTGCTGGGACTTTCTCCTGCTCATCTTGGTAAAAGATGGGTGACTAGTTATGAGCTGAGCAAGGCTAAGGGTGGATGAGAAGCTGTCAAATTTGCTGTTGCCATTCCTGGTAACTACTATGAAGTGTACTTTTCATCTGCTGAATGCTGTTTAAGGGGAAGTAAAACCCAGAGCTAGAATGTATTGTGGTTTAGGGTAATGTTTTCCTGAGCAGGCAGCTGTTTGAAGAATGCTTAGAAAAACTACTTAAAAGGGTTAATAAAGAAGTTGCATTGGCCGGGAATCGAACCCGGGCCTCCCGCGTGGCAGGCGAGAATTCTACCACTGAACCACCAATGCTCCAGCTGCTTATTGCTCTGCTTCCAGCTGTTTTGCAGCTCTGGTTCACAACAGTGTGGCAGAGTTGTAACTTGACACTGGAGACAGGTCCAGCAAGAAATGTTGCTCTATTCTACCAGCCAAACCCCAGCAGCATATGTGTCTCACACTCGGCTCAGATGTTCAAGATAAGTTCAGATGTTTAAGAGAAGCCCATGAAAGACAATGGGAGAAAATGCTTTAGTAGCTCTTTGGCTCCTAGGCCAGGTTCCAGGCCTTGTTACCTTAAAGACTTGAGTAGGGTGTGTAGCAACTTACTCTCTGCCTGATTCTGCAAGGGAAGAAATCACCCAAAAGTTGACTGTGACTGCTCAGTGAGGGCAGAGTCCGAGATACGAAGATGGCAGAGTGATAGATTACACTTAGAGTCAAACTCCAGACCCCAATCAGCATGAAAATGGTTTTATGTTATGGATAAACAAGAAAACAATGCTGGAAGAGTCTGACAAGAGTAATGTATTTTTTAAAGGCATTGACTTGGGCAGAATTCCCAAGCACTGAATAAACCAGTTCTCTTGACACTCCTTCCCGGAGAATGACTCATGTGGTAGAGGCAGCTGAACGGCTGGCTGTCGATGGCCAAGAATCAAATACACTGGGTAGCCTGGTACTCCTGCCATGCTCCAAAAACATCAACAACTCGCTTTGGCTAAACCCAGAAAAAGATAAAATGCAAGATGCAATGGTCTTTGAGGCAGTAAGGGTGAAGAGCATGGGCTCCTACTCCAATTCCACCACTTACGAGCTGCCAGAGCCTGAGGAATGGAGATAGTAACAGTTCTACTTCATTGGGCTGTTATCAGAGTTAAAGGAGTTAACAAATGTAAGCGAAGTCACAAGGCAAGACCCAGGACCTCTGCACGTTGTCTCCAGAGCCCTCCATGGAAGGTGAGGGGTGGGGAGCAGTCCACTCACCACTGGATGTCCCCTCCTGCTTTGCCAGGGAGTCCTCAGGGTTGGGTTCTGTCTGCCTTTGTACTGCTGACTTCGGCTCATCTGGCTCATCGTCCTCGGGAGTGACCAGCTTCATCAGGCTCTGGTTGCACACATTGGCCACCTCCTTAATGCCTGTGTCCACTGATGTAAGGAGCAGCCACATGCAGGAGTCCTCCTTCAACTCGAGGCCACTGGTCTTCCTATTCAGGGGCTCAGTGCTCCCCAGAGACTGTGTCAGGACTGTGTCAGAGAGCAGACCAGCAGTGTGACCTAAGTTCCTGTTCTCCTTGCTACACCAGTGCCCTTGTGAGATGCTCATCTTTTTTTCTCATACCATCCCACCCTGGTGGCTCTCCCACTAACAGGATTTCCCCCACCTCCAGTGCAGCAACAGGAGAGCTGGTCTAGATCTCTAAGTGACCAGGAGAGGACTGGAAATAGCCAGCACTAACTCTGCGTGCCTGGCTTTCTTAATCCACATGCAGCTCTATCTCTTGCTCCCTAGAAGCTAGGGACTATCTGGAGATGTGATGACTCCTAAGGGATCTATCTTCTTCCCCACTCGAGGGACCCTGCACTTCACAGTCTCCTTTGGGGCTATCGGCATTTCTTCTCTCCAGGGTGAAGGATACTTTTTTTGCGGTCATCGTAGGCCAGGCAGGGTAAGACAGCAGTCAGGATCCCAGAGGAGTAGGGCAGCATTACCCGGCCGGCCAGCTGGATGAACTCCCGCATCCAGCACATGGCTGTTAGCTGGATGAGGTCATCTGAAAAGGGAATCGGTGGGTTCCAAAAGGGTCAGCACAAAGAGCTGGGCGGCTCCCTCCCACCCCAAGTGCAGGATGGGACAGGGGAATGCAGGGGCTTCACTGCCTCTGTTCTTGCCAATATTTCCTAACGCATGTGCCCCACCTTCTAAAGGCCCACCTGTATAGAAGGTTGGGGGAGTGACAATCCTGAGCCTAGCCTGTCAAAGTAGCCAGGGTTCTCTCCCCTTCCTTTCCTGCCTCTCTGTAATGCAAGTTTGTATCTCCTCTCAGCAAGAAGTACAGTTCATCTATCTCCCTACCCTTCATCTGGACTGGCCTTGCTACTCTGGCCAAGAGCATATGATGGCAGTGGAGGTGTGACTGGTTCAAGTTAGGCCTCAAGAGACCTTGCCCACTTCTGCCCCTCCTGGAACCCTACTGAGACCATATGAACACACCTGGCCTAGCCTGCTGGATGAGACAACCTGACCAAATGCCCCCACTGTCCCAGCTGATAGCTAGCTAAACCCCTGAGATGAGTGAGGCCATCCCAGACCACCCAGCTCCAACCAACCTTAAGCTGACTCTAGGTGCACCATCAGGCCTGGCGGAGGGGAGAAAAACCATCCAGCTGACTTGATGACCAATAACCAGCAACTGTTTTTTTTTTTTTTACCAATTAAGGTTTGATGCCCAAATGAATCTAATGGATTCACAATCCTGACCTCTAAGCATTCTAGTTCTCCCTGAGGAGGCCAAGCCTGAAAGCAAGAAGGTCTCCAAATCTTACATGCCAGCCCAGACCAAATGACATGACTTCTAGATCAATAAGAAACCTGGATCTCTCCCTTATAAAGACCTACCACTCCAATGCTCCTGGGGTCCAGTGTTACACTGGTTACCTGTCTTACCAGGGCTCCTTCGTACCTGCTCACTGAAGTTGAGAAGTGAGAGAAGGGGCTTCTGAAGAGGTGGTGGTGACCGTAGGAACTTCTTGCACTCACCTGTGGTCTGGCAGTGGATCACCAATATGTTGGCCATCTCAGCAAACTTAACACTGGAAGGATTTTTCTTAATTTCTTTCAAGAATTCTCCAAGGACCACCTCACACCTACCCGTGAGAAAGGAGGAAGAAAATAGCGTGTGTCAGCTGGGGCTGGAAGAGACTCAACCAGGGCCTGTTTCTGCTCTGGGTTCACCACCCTTGTTGGACAGACACTGTTTGGAGGTGAGGGAAGCACACACAAAGGAAGAAAAGGGCAAGTTTTGGGCTCTCCTGCTGCTGTCAGTAGGGTGTGGGGTCCATGGGCACCCTCAGGGGTCCAGCAGGCTGTTGCCTGCCCTGCCCTCCACTCACATTTTCCGAATCTCCTTGCCATTGTCACCCAGAATCTGGAAGAGTCCATCCAGGATCTCTGGCAGGTAATCAAGCAGGTTAATGTCTGGCACAGACTCCAGAACCAGGATCTGACCAAGGGAAGAAGGAGAAGGAAGAGTTGGCTCAGGATGAGCACCTCTTCTCCTCCTTGCCATGGCCCTGGGACCTGGGCAGTAAGGAGATCCTGCAGAGGTGGCGAGTCAGGGCCCTGCTAGATGTTCACAGGAGAGTGATCTTTTTGTTTAATGCGCAGGGGAATGGCAGTTGGACCCCAAGAAGATTCAGATGCCTGGGAAGAAGGGAATGAATGGGGAAGGACAGACAAGGCTGGACAAGGTGTGACAGCTGAAGGCAGCACTACTGGCTTCAGAAGTCTGGGTGTTTTCCAGGACAAGGAATGAACTATATCCCTTTGGGGGCACATAAGTTGGGCTTTGGGGTAAGCTGGATAAAGTATTATTGGATTATCAGGTGCCTGTGGCTATTAGAGGGATCATAAAGAGGCTTCTTGTAGCCAAAGGCACAGACAATTGTGTGACAAAGATCTGAAGTGACTCCACCAGAGGCTCTCTGTGGCTGGAGGAAGTGTGCCAGGGCCCAGCTTTACCCAGGAGATGATGAACTGCCGGGCGTACTGGTTGTTTGAGTAAATCCTCTCCCGCAGCAAAGGGATGAAGCCCACCAGGTCGAACTTGTTGCTCTCAGTCACAATGTCCTGTGGATCAAAGCATCATGAGCTGTTGAGAGCCACAGACAAGGCCTTACTGGCCCTGGGCTGGCTCCAGGGGTCAGGGAACCATGAAGGAAATGACAGAGCCTGAGCTAGGTAAGAGAGGTGCAAAGGACAGCAAAACAAGGACACTAACAGTAGGAATCAAGGTCAAGAGAACTAAATGAATGGCAAAACCCTGCTCCCTGTAGTATGGATTCAATACCAGCCCCCATTGTCTGGGAAGGGTGGTGTGGAATGTGAACTCCTTTGCTCTGAGTGGGGGCAATAAAACAAGGGGACATTCAGGAGAAAGTCACAGTTCTGTATTTAAATTGTGGGGGTGACAGGACTCTATACACATGTCCTAGAAGTGCACACTGACCGGTAAGCTTCACTGTATGTACATTTAAAAAATGTTTTAAGTTTAGAAAGAACACTCCCAGTGACAGAATTTCTAAGCTGTACAGACAGATAGAAGGAATGGATTCCAAAACTAAAAGCGGAGACAAAGTACAGATACCTTCAAAAGTCGGTCTAGGAGCTCAGATCCACTTTTCACATTGGGGTCTGGGTCAGCAGCCAACTATGAGGCACAGAAATGGAAGAGAAACAGAGGCAATGGTCAGTCAAATGGAAGCCAAGGAGCCACTGCAAAGCCACAGCCAAGGCTGTGGTGCAGCTTACACCTGTGGGCACCTCTCTCTTCGAGTACATCTGGGGGAGGGGGAGGGGTGACAAAACAGAACGTGGCTGAGGAACAGGGGCACCAGATCCCCTCTCCCGGGCCCTGCTGTGTCTGGCCCAGAAGGTCACTTTTGGTTGGAAGGCTGTCCCAAGCCTTCCCCATCTTAAAATGCCAGGCCCCACTTCACTCCTGGAGCTGGGAGTGGGGTGGCTGTGATGCTGGTACTGAGATGTGCCTGTGGCATCCATTCCGCAGGGCAGCAGGGCGGCAGTCACTCTGGGCTCTGGGGAGGGCTGAAGGAGGCCCCCAGGAGAGCAGTAGGACAGCTCTTTCTAGAGCACTTGTGAGCCAGATAATCATGGCCTCCTCGCAGGGGAAGTCCAGCCTGGATGTCGGGGTCCCCCTTCTCACCTTCTGCTGGGGTGGGAGGTGGGGGGTCGGGGAGGTGGGGGTGGTGTGCTTCTCAACCAGCTTTTCTCCTCCTGCATGTTCAACACTGATACTTTCGTACAGTACAATAAAAATGAATAAACAGAAAAATGAAAAGGGCTGTAAACATAAGCCCATTAAAAAAATTTGAGGCCACTGAGTGTGTCCCTCGCAACATGCTAGTCTGCTCTGCTTGCATTTGGGAAGAGGGCCCCAAGTACCAAGGTCCCTGAAGGTAAGTAAGGCAGGTGATGGAGGAAGAGGAGTGGTTACCTTACTCAGCCCATCAAAGAGCACATTGAAGTGGGGCAGCACAGCGCCACGGGCCACCTTGACGATGTTGTAGAGAGCCTCGCAGGCATAGTAGCGCAGCCTGCTGTCTGCGTCGTTAAAGCACGTCAGCACAGGCTCGATCAGCTCCTTCAGGTAGAGCCCTGAGTCCTGTGATGGGGCAGGAGGAAGAGAAGACAGTTCAGAAAGGGACAGGCCCCAGGTCCTGTGCCTGCGGTGCCAGCTGACATGCCTGCAGTCTGGAGATGCTTAGCCTCTGCGCAAGGGATAGGCTCAAAGACCCTTCCCAAGCCAGCCTCTCAGGAGTGGCGCCATGCCCAGGGACATGGCTACAAGGTCACAAAGCAGCCTTGCTGGTCTGAAGCACGAAGTGCCCCGCTGGTCTTGGGAAGAAAGCTGTCTGCGTCTCAGTGGGAAGGCCATCACTGGTGTATGTCCCTCAGGGAAGGCCTACCTTGCCCAGGGCGATGGAGCAGGCAGCCAGGCCAATGAGGCCCCCTTTCCGGCTGTGAGGGTGCTGGGACAGGGCAAACTCCTGAGACAGGGTCTGGATCACATGCTTGATTTGAACGGTGTTGTTCTGGGCCACGAACTCCCGCACCAGCCTGGAGAGAGAGGAGACGGGGCTGTGGGATTGGTGGGACCAGGCTACCTGCTGTGGTGGACTCTGGGCTGGGACAAGGAAGGGAGATGACCTGTTTAGAAAGAGGAATTGGGAGTCAGCTGTCAGGTCACATCCTCTCAGTTCTGCTGCGGGCTGTTTCCCTATTCTGTTTCCCTTTGAGTACAAAGGAATGAGGAACAGCAGCACTGTCTCGCTTCCAGGAACCTGAGAGAACGCAAATCAATGTCTCCTTGGGACCAAAAATATAATGCACTATCAGTTGATCAACCATGTTGACTGAATACTTGTTCAACTTCATAGTCATACGTCCAAGAAGTCCCCTGCATCAGTGCCATTACACCAAAGATGGTGCTGGGGAATCAGGCCTCAATCTAATGGGCAAGATCCAGGTACAAACAAGTAGTTGCGGCAAAGTGATGTGCATACTACCAGAGAAGCAAGAACATGCAATGGGCTAACTCTCCTTGGGTGTCAAGGAGGGCTGACAGGGAGGTCCCATTTGAGTCCCATTTTAAAAACATTAACAGGTATATTGAAGTTAAAGAGAGGAAGGCAGGCTTATTAGTTTTTCATTGCTATAACAAAATAACCAAGGCAGGCTACTTATAAAGAAAAATGCTCACAGTTCAGGAGGCTCAAAGGGATGGCATCTGCATCAGCTTAGTTCTAGTGAAGGCCCTCTTTGGATGTGTCACCTCATGAATGGCAACAGTAGGAACACATTTGGGAGGAAGGGATCACATCTTCACAGAGGAAGTCAGAGCTGGGCAGAGCCAGGCTCATCCTTGAACTACCCTCTGGTGAGAACGACCAAGGAGTAGTGGGACAGCACCTTTAATCACTTGGAGGGCTAGTGCCCCCATTGTCTTAGGGATCTCCCACTAGGCCCCACCTCTAAAAGTGTCCACCTCTCTACACTCCTCCTAATACATGGACTTTTCGGGGGACACACGACATCCAAACCTTACCAGGGGCATCTCGAGCACAGAGGGAGCCTGAACAAAGGCTGGGAGTGCTGAGAAGGTACAAGATGACAGAGGAGGATGAGGTGCCTGGGGGGATGGAAGGAGACAGGTAAGGAAAAGAGGACCCCTAGCAGCTTTCCTGCAAAGGCGTGCCATCCTCGACCTAGGCTTTCATTAGCTACCACTGGCTGCAGTTAGGAGAAGATGGGCTGGGGTTGGTTTAACAGTAGGAGACCTTTCAGAACAGTGCATCTCTCAGGATAAACAGGGTCTGGAATATGGTCAGGGCAGCAAGAGAGAGAGCATAGGATTGTTTCTAGAATTAAACAGAAAAGCATTAGTAGCCTCTGTAATATAGGGAAGGGGAGGAAGGACAGATGGTGCCTTTAAGGTGTGGAACTGGGTTGGGCTGCTGATGGGGAGGAAGAGCAGGTAGGAGCGTGTGTCTGCAGGGGAACAGGGGATGCCTCTCAAGATATGTGGAGAAGAGCTGATGTCTCTGTCCTCAGAGTCCCAGGAACATGAAGGCCAAGCCTGTGTCCTTCAGAAGCTCACAGTACCTCTGCAGTGGGAAGACTCACATGGGATAATCATGTATGAGACACCAGATGCTAACATGGGAGCCACGGCTCAAGAGGTCAGAACAATTGTCCTAGAAGTGGGATTTGAGCCCATCTTGAAGGAGGTGGAAACAGAAGGAACTGTGTGAGCAAAGGTGGTGAGGGGCAGGCAGCTAAACAACCTCAGTGGACAAAAGAGCAGAGGGACATACCAGAGGGCTGGCTGGGTGGGTCTAGCACATCCAATTAGCGAGAATGGATTTCACATCATGGTAAAGGGAAAGTTTCCTTTGGGTTTTGGGGAGAAGCCTTAAGCATCTGTCTTAAGAAGCCTGCAGATGCTTGGGAGGTGTGTGTGGTGGGTGGGGGTAGTGTGAGGAGCAACTAGTAGAGGGCAGAGGGCAGCCAGACATCAGGAACTTTAAAAAGTAACTGCTCAGACTCCTTCTCTGGTTGCTTTGCATTACAGGCTCAGTGGGTACACTGCCTGCCTGTTGCATAAATGAGAATCTCTAGTTACCTTAAAGAATTTTGTCCAAAAGGTAGATCTATTTCTGTGGTTCCAGCTCTAAGCCAGGAACTTCCTAGAAATTAGAGCTGTTCAAACACATGTATGCTATTTTGTGGGACAGTGACCACTCCTGCAACAAGGCTTTTCACAGACAGACTGGACAAGGGTTTAAAGATTTAATCCAGCAAGTCATATGCAACACCTTCTGTGTGCCAGGTCCTGGGCTGCTGGATGGTGGAGCAGAGGTGCTTCAGGAATGAGTTGCACACATAACCTGTGAGGTGTCTCCTGCTCTGATGTTTCTGGGGCTAAGGGTTATCCGTGAGCCAAGGATAACCTTGAATGGAAGCTGAACACTAGTTCACAGGTCCCAACTTCTGAAGAAGCAGGGTAACTCCTTATGACTGGCAAGAATGGATCCACATAAACCTGTCTGGTCACCCAAACTTGACAAACCAGCCCCATGAGGGCCAGTGATTTGCCAGAGCTTCTGAGTGTTACAGACAGCCCAGTGAGGAGGCCTCTGCAGATGTCCCAGAGAACAGCTGGAGCATTGGTGGTTCAGTGGTAGAATTCTCGCCTGCCACGCGGGAGGCCCGGGTTCGATTCCCGGCCAATGCAGTGCAGTGTTTCTTTTTTGCTCTTCCTGGCCAGTTTCCTCACACAGAGATACTGTGAGAAAAGCCAGGCTCCTCAAGCATAGCAGGCCTGCAGCAGCCCAAAGGCGCCTATGAATCTGGGCTCACATGTCCCTACCCAGTGAGCCCAGGCAGAGCCTCTGGGCTCTCCAGAGAAGCTGCAGGAGCCATTTCCATGTATCCAGCTGGAGAGGGACACCCACAGTGCTGCCCTCAGCCCTGGCCAGTCACCAGCAGGAAGATGGTGTGAAACCTGAGAGCAGTAAAATGGCTCAACACAGGAGGGGAGGGAATGGGAAGACCCGACCATCAGAGGGGAGAGCCACCCAGAATCTCAGCGTGCTTTTGCTAGAGCTCTAGCTTCTGTCTGGAGGCTGACAACAGGTCAACTTCACGCACACCCTGGTTCCTGCTCCCTCTTGCTTTGAAGCCTATGCTTTCTGTTCTTACAGCTGTGCTGATGTGGCAGCACCAGAGACTGGTCTCAGTCTGTGTGTGACTCAGCATATACTCAAGGAGGTTGAAGGGAGTTAAAGGGAGGTGCCTCACAGCTGTTGACAGCAGGAGCATTGGTGGTTCAGTGGTAGAATTCTCGCCTGCCACGCGGGAGGCCCGGGTTCGATTCCCGGCCAATGCAACAGCTGAATGCTTTTTTAAATCCGGAGACACTGAACTTGAACTTTTATACTGCCCAAAGAATTTGCAAATATAGTTGGAGAAAAGGGAATAACTTGTTTCTAGCTTGAGTTTTAAATGTTTTTGACAAAAAACAGTGTCCTAAATTCTACAACAATTCAGAACCTGTGTGTCCTTGTTCTTGAAGAATCCAGGACAGGGGGCTACATCACAGCAATGCTGTGAGAAGCTACGCCCCTGCACTCCTGTCCAGACAGCCCACCTGGGAAGCCAGGCCCTGTTTCTGTGTGGCACAAGTCACAGCAGCACCCAGAGTGGGAGTGAGGACACCCTCCAGGCACCAGCAAAGATCTAAGAGGAAGCCCAGCCTCCCTGCAGCACAGGCATCCCTGGAACCAGTCCTCTCCTGTCTCCCCTTTCAGGTTACAAACATTCACAGAGCAACTGGGGCCACATATGAGATGCATTTCCTGCCCTTGAGGAGTTCTTGCTGGGGAAAGAGAGGACCCAGAAGAATTCTCCAGAACTATGGTGCAAACCTGCTCAGCAGAGTGCAGGGAAGTGAGGCAGGCCAGAAGGAGAGCGGCTGGAATCTGCAGGAGAGAATGTAGTGTGGTCTCACGAGGGTCAGCACTGGGAGGGTTCTGAAGGATGAGTAGGTGTTTGTTCTGGGGCCATTCAGGATGAGGTTGAAGCAAGGCTGGGGGCAAGAGGGATAGGCATTTGGTTTGGTACAAGCGGAGGCCACAGGTAGAGGAGAAGTAAGTGGCAGGCATGGAGAAGTAGTTCCTTAAGCAGCGCAGGACCCTGAATGCTTGACAAAGAACTAGCATGTCAACTCTGGTGGCAGTGAGAAGCCACAGAGTGGTGAGCAGGGGATGGATGTGAACTTCAGGAGTTCCTGCCATGGCAGGCAGTGGATCTGAATGGTGCTCAGGGTGCTCTGAAGACAACAATGGCCCAGAGTGCTCGGATGTAGGAAGAAGGAATGTGGCTTTGGTGTCACGGGGACACCTACAAGAGTGACAGGCCTCCAGAAGGCAGCAGATGGGAAGTGGGGATATTTGGGCTCAGCACCCTTTGTAAGCCCAGGAGCACCTTTCTCCCTGTGGGACACCAGCCTTGAGGCCTCCTCTGCCCAAACATTATCAAGATAATTCTGGCACCGCAGGCCACTACAAAAATGGCAGCTCATTCAAGCCCCACAGCCACGAGCATCCCAAGTCTCTAATGTTTGCATTCCTGCATTTAAGGTAGATTTTTTTTTTTCTTGTGGTACTGGGGATGGAACTCAGAGACATTTCCCACTGAGATACATCCTCAATACTTTTTAAACTTTTGAGACAGGGTCTTGATAGTTTGCAGAGGCTGGCCTTGAACTTGCAATCCTCCTACCTCAGCCTTCTGAGTTGCTAGGATACTAGGCGTACACGATCTAAGTCTGGCCAGCACAGAATATTTTTGATTTTCAGGAAAATAAACATCATATAAACAATGGTTCTTTCGACAGGGGAAACTATGAGAGATGTTCTTATCAGTATCACCATCCCAGAGAGCACCAGGCCTGCCTTGGGGTCATTCCCTGGGGCACAAGCAGGAAGAATCTATCCCACGAATCAAGCCCACTCTTCTTAGCTGACATAGGGGGCAATCAAAACAAGATGAGGTGAGCTCTCCAGCCAGGCCCACCTTTATTTCCTATCTGCCCATCTTCTGGGACCAACTTCCATTCCCTTCCCTACTCCACTCAGCCTGCAAAGACCAGCTCAGGTGCAGCCCCCTGCTTTCCCTAACTCCCCCAAGAAGTGAGCACTTCTCTTCTTTTTGACCCTTCATTCTGTGCCCAGCAATGTGCTGGCAGATGTCACCCATTAAATTCCTCTATCTCCACAACACTTCGACGGAGTCCTTGAGAACTGTGCCACACTTATCTGTACCTGTTCTAGCCCTGTCCCTGTCTAGTGCCATGTATACAGCGGGTGGGGAATCAGCAAATACCTGACAGTAGATTGACTCTGTGAAGGCCAACAGAGCTAATGGATGGCACAAGCTATAGGGCAAATGTGGGCAAAGTCCCACAATGTCACATTAGTGGCATTGGGATATCCTAATGGGTTCATCAGTATAGGATTTGGATAGGGCTGAGCCCCCAGTCTTATCATGCAAGTTAGCAGGAGCAAAGGGCACCTTCCTGGGACCCCAAAAGCACACTAAGAAGGGCCCAGCTCACCACAGCTATGGCCAGTGGCTGGGGAAAGACGCATATGCTGGGATGAGACCTGAGGAGCACCTGCTGGGGGCAGAGGTATGCGTGGCCTCCTGGCAGGGTGCTCCACGACTGCCTTCTTGCCAGACTGTGGCCTGGCTTCACAGCGGCCATGCAGAGAGAAGAAAAACACTGCAGGGGAAGCAGAGCAGTGAAGTTTAACACAGGCACCCCCAGCTCCAGGCCTAGGGACTCTTCAAAGACTCCATGTTGTCTTTTCTTTCATCCACTGCTTGGGCGCAGAGGTGGGAGATCTGAGGAGGAGCTCTTTTTGAAGTCTGCATCTGTCCCAGAAACTCAGGACTGGGAGACCCTGAGGTCCTTCACGACACAAAGGTCACATATTTTACCACTCTGTACACCAAAGAAGAGAATTTGCTTCTTCCAATTTCCCCACAAAAGTGTTGCTGAGGCAGGCCTCTAGTGGTGAGGTGCTTTCTAGAGGTCAGGGTCTCCATTTGCAACAGCTCCAAGATCTGGCAGAAACACCTATTCCCTCAGAAGACAGGAACCCCAATACAGGACAGCAGCAAGCTCTCAACACCACCTGTGATGTCACCAAGACTGCCACACTAACTCCATCTCCTTGAGAGAAGGTACCTGGGACAGGGCAGGATGCATCTGGACTGTGATCAGTCAAGAGAAAACCTGGGGCCATGGTCCGAGCAACACAGTCACAGCCCTGCACAGGATTCCTTGGCTTCTGTAACAGCACGGGGACAGTGACAGGCTACACAAGGGTGGACCAGTTCCTAAGCACTCATTCTATGCTAAATATTTCAGGGGTTAGTTATTCCTCAGGACAGCTCCCTTCCAGAGCTATTTTCATGTTCCAGATATGAAACAACCTCAGAGAAACCAAGTCCCTTTCCAAGTCACTAAGGGTCTGAACGCTTGACATCTACAAACCCTATGTCCTTTCAACTGTATCACCATTTCTCCCTGATACCTTCTGAAGCCACTGCAGCTGCAAACTGAACACACCCAATTACAATGGCAATTCCCTCGTGGGGAACCAAAGCCCTCAGGGGACGTGTCACTCATTCCATATATGTCCCCTGCTGTTCAGTGTTCAGAGCACTCCTCCACACACAGTGCGTATGGATGAGCTTACTTCAGATATTTTCAAATGGAGTTCCAGAGCTGGCCATTTCCTGCAGAGGCAGAAAATGAGTAACCATGGCTGAACACTTACCATATGCCAGGCAATGTGTTGGATGTTTCATATGCACTTTCTAATTTAAATTTTAAACAAGTCATCCAGTTAGGTAGTATTATACCCATTTCATAGCTGAGGGAAACCGAGGAACAGAGAAGCTAAGAAACCTATACAAGGGTGACCGTGTGACTCCAATTGGAGAGGGAGCGGAGCGGAGCCGCCACCCGCACCCGCAAGGTGGGCAGACCCGCGACCCAGTGGTACATGGGCGTGCTAGGAGGGGCAGGGCAGAGCCGCCGCCCACGCTTGCAAGGTAAACAGACCTGTCACAGACTGGCGGGTCAGGCCCAGTGGCCTGCCAGTGTGGTACACACGTCACACCAACTGGAGTAGGGGCAGAGCAGATCCTTCTCCCACGCCCGGATCAGGCCCTGCCGGTGTGGTGGCCACGTGACCCCAATTGGAGTGGGGGCGGAGCGGAACCGCCACCCGTGCCCGCAGGGTGAGCAGACCTGTGACCAACCTGCAGATCAGGCCCAGGGGTCCGCAGGCGTGGTAGGAGGGGCAGGGCAGATCCGCCGCCCGCGCCTCCAAGGTAGGCAGACCTGCGACAGACTGGCGGATCAGGCCCAGGAGCCTGCCGGCGTGGTACACACACCACCCTAATTGGAGTAGGGGCAGAGCAGAGTCGCCGCCCGTGCCAGGAACAGGCCCAGCGACCTGCAGGCGGGGTAGTCACGACACCCCAATTGGAGTAGGGGCAGAGCAGAGCCGCCACCCGTGCCCGAAAGGTGGGCAGATCTGCGACCGACCAGCGGGACAGGCCCAGTGGCCTGCCGGTACGACAGACACGTCACCCCATTTGGAGTAGGGGCAGAGTAGAGCCGCCGCCCGCGCCTGCAGGGTAGGCAAACCTGCAACCGACCGGCGGATCAGGCCCGGTGGCCTGCCGGCGTGGTACACTCGTCACCCCAATTGGAGTAGGGGCAGAACAGAGCCGCCGCCAGCGCCCAGAACAGGCCCAGTGACCTGCCGGCGTGGTAGCCACGACACCCCAATCGGAATAAGGAGAGAGCAGAGCCGCCGCCCGCGCCTGCAGGAAAGATACGCAAGCAGTATGAAAAGACAAGGAAAGAAAGGACCACAAGCAATGCAGGTCAACGCAACTTTAGAAGAGGTAACAGCTGCAGCAGATGGAATGTCAGATAAAGAATTCAGGATATACATGCTTCAGATGATCTGGAGTATCAAGGAAGACATTAGACAGCAAAATCAGACAATGAAAGATCACTTCAACAATGAATTACGCAAACAAATCCAGGAAGCAAAGGATCAACTATACAGGGAGATAGAGGTTATAAAAAACAAACAAACAGAAATCCTAGAAATGCAGGAAGCAATAAACCAACTTAAAAACTCAATGGAGAATACTACCAGCAGAGTAGAACACTTAGAAGATAGAACATCAGACAATGAAGACAAAGTATTTCAACTGGAAAAGAACATAGACAGCTCAGCAAGACTGTTAAGAAACCATGAGCAGAACATCCAAGAAATATGGGATAACATTAAGAGACCAAACTTAAGAGTCATTGGGATACAGGAAGGTACAGAGCTCCAAACCAAAGGAATGAGCAGTCTATTCAATGAAATAATACGAGAAAACTTCCCAGACTTGAAGAATGAGACAGAAGCCCAAATCCTAGAAGCCTACAGGACGCCGAATGTGCAAAATCATAAGAGATCCACACCTAGACACATTATAATGAAGATGCCCAACATACAGAATAAGGAGAGAATTTTAAAAGCTACAAGAGAAAGGAAGCAGATTACATTTAGGGGTAAGCCAATCAGGATAACAGCTGATCTTTCAACACAGACTCTGAAAGCTAGAAGATCCTGGAATAACATATTTCAAACACTGAAAGAAAATGGGTTCCAACCAAGAATTGTGTATCCAGCGAAATTAAGCTTCAGGATGGAAGATGAAATTAAAACCTTCCACGATAAACAAAAGTTTAAAGAATTTGCAGCTAGAAAACCATCTCTTTAAAACATCCTCGGCAAAACATTACAGGAAGAGGAAATGGAAAATAACAATGAAAACCAACAGTGGGAGGTAGGACAGTAAAGGGGGGGAAAATAATCAAAGAGGAAAACAAACCATGTTTAGTAACAGAAATAAACAAATATGGCTGGAAGAACAACCCATATCTCAATAATAACCCTAAATGTTAATGGCTTAAACTCACCAATTAAGAGACACAGGCTAGTAGAATGGATCACAAAACAAGACCCAACAATATGCTGCCTACAGGAGACGCATTTGATAGGAAAAGACATACATAGGCTGAAGGTGAACGGTTGGGAAAAATCATATCACTCATATGGACTTCGGAAACAAGCAGGAGTGTCCATACTCATATCAAATAAAATAGATTTCAAGCCAAAGTTAATCAAAAGGGATAAAGAGGGACACTACATACTGCTTAAGGGAACCATACACCAACAAGACATAACAATCATAAATATTTATGCCCCAAACAATGGTGCAGCTATGTTCGTCAAACAAACTCTTCTCAAGTTCAAGAGTCTAATAGACCACCATACCATAATCATGGGAGACTTCAACACACCTCTCTCGCCACTGGACAGATCTTCCAAACAAAAGTTGAATAAGGAAACTATAGAACTCAATAACACAATTAATAACCTAGACTTAATTGACATATATAGAGTATACCACCCAACATCAAGCAGTTATACTTTTTTCTCAGCAGCACATGGATCCTTCTCAAAAATAGATCATATATTATGTCACAGGGCAACTCTTAGACAATATAAAGGAGTAGAGATAATACCATGCATCTTATCTGATCATAATGGAATGAAACTGAAAATCAACGATAAAAGAAGGAAGGAAAAAGCATACATCACTTGGAGAATGAACAATAGGTTACTGAATGATCAATGGGTTATAGAAGACATCAAGGAGGAAATTAAAAAATTCTTAGAGATAAATGAAAACACAGACACAACATATCGGAATCTATGGGACACATTGAAAGCAGTTCTAAGAGGAAAATTCATTGCTTGGAGTTCATTCCTTAAAAAAAGAAAAAACCAACAAATAAATGATCTCATACTTCATCTCAAAATCCTTGAAAAAGAAGAGCAAAACAACAGCAAAAGAAGTAGAAGGCAAGAAATAATTAAAATCAGAGCTGAAATTAATGAAATCGAAACAAAAGAAACAATTGAAAAAATTGACAAAACTAAAAGTTGGTTCTTTGAAAAAATAAACAAAATCGACAGACCCTTAGCGATGCTAGCGAAGAGAAGAAGAGAGAGAACTCAAATTACTAGCATACGGGATGAAAAAGGCAATATCACAACAGACACTTCAGAAATACAGAAGATAATCAAAAACTATTTTGAATCCTTATACTCCAATAAATTAGAAGATAGTGAAGGCATAGATAAATTTCTTAAGTCATATGATCTGCCCAGATTGAGTCAGGAGGATATAGAAAACCTAAACAGACCAATATCAATTGAGGAAATAGAAGAAACCATAAAAAGACTACCAACTAAGAAAAGCCCAGGACCGGATGGGTATACAGCAGAATTTTACAAAACCTTTAAAGAAGAACTAATACCAATACTTTTCAAGCTACTTCAGGAAATAGAAAAAGAGGGAGAACTTCCAAATTCATTCTATGAGGCCAACATCACCCTGATACCTAAACCAGACAAAGACACTTCAAAGAAAGAAAACTACAGACCAATATCTCTAATGAACCTAGATGCAAAAATCCTCAATAAAATTCTGGCGAATCGGATACAAAAACATATCAAAAAAATTGTGCACCATGATCAAGTAGGATTCATCCCTGGGATGCAAGGCTGGTTCAATATACGGAAATCAATAAATGTTATTCACCACATCAATAGACTTAAAAATAAGAACCATATGATCATCTCGATAGATGCGGAAAAAGCATTCGACAAAGTACAGCATCGCTTTATGTTCAAAACTCTAGAAAAACTAGGGATAACAGGAACATACCTCAATATTGTAAAAGCAATCTATGCTAAGCCTCAGGCTAGCATCATTCTGAATGGAGAAAAACTGAAGGCATTCCCTCTAAAATCTGGAACAAGACAGGGATGCCCTCTCTCTCCACTTCCGTTCAACATAGTTCTCGAAACACTGGCCAGAGCAATTAGACAGACGAAAGAAATTAAAGGCATAAAAATAGGAAAAGAAGAACTTAAATTATCACTATTTGCAGATGATATGATTCTATACCTAGCAGACCCAAAAGGCTCTACAAAGAAACTATTAGAGCTAATAAATGAATTCAGCAAAGTGGCAGGATATAAAATCAACACGCATAAATCAAAGGCATTCCTGTATATCAGCGACAAATCCTCTGAAATGGAAATGAGGACAACCACTCCATTCACAATATCTTCAAAAAAAATAAAATACTTGGGAATCAACCTAACAAAAGAGGTAAAAGACTTATACAATGAAAACTACAGAACCCTAAAGAGAGAAATAGAAGAAGATCTTAGAAGATGGAAAAATATACCCTGTTCATGGATAGGCAGAACTAACATCATCAAAATGGCGATATTACCAAAAGTTCTCTATAGGTTTAATGCAATGCCAATCAAAATCCCAACGGCATTTCTTGTAGAAATAGAGAAAGCAATCATGAAATTCATATGGAAAAATAAAAGACCCAGAATAGCAAAAACAATGCTAAGCAGGAAGTGTGAATCAGGCGGTATAGCGATACCAGACTTCAAACTATACTACAGAGCAATAGTAACAAAAACAGCATGGTACTGGTACCAAAACAGGCAGGTGGACCAATGGTACAGAATAGAGGACACAGAAACCAATCCACAAAACTACAACTATCTTATATTTGATAAAGGGGCTAAAAGCATGCAATGGAGGAAGGATAGCATCTTCAACAAATGGTGCTGGGAAAACTGGAAATCCATATGCAACAAAATGAAACTAAATCCCTTTCTCTCGCCATGCACAAAAGTGAATTCAAAATGGATCAAGGAGCTTGATATCAAATCAGAGACATGCCGTCTGATAGAAGAAAAAGTTGGCTACGATCTACATTCGGTGGGTTCGGGCTCCAAATTCCTCAATAGGACACCCATAGCACAAAAGTTAATAACTAGAATCAACAAATGGGACTTACTCAAACTAAAAAGTTTTTTCTCAGCAAAAGAAACAATAAGAGAGGTAAATAGGGAGCCTACACCCTGGGAACAAATATTTACTCCTCACACTTCAGATAGAGCCCTAATATCCAGAGTATACAAAGAACTCAAAAAATTAGACAATAATAGAACAAACAACCCAATCAACAAATGGGCCAAGGACCTGAACAGACACTTCTCAGAGGAGGACATACAGTCAATCAACAAGTACATGAAAAAATGCTCACCATCTCTAGCTGTCAGAGAAATGCAAATCAAAACCACCCTAAGATACCATCTCACTCCAGTAAGATTGGCAGCCATTATGAAGTCAAACAACAACAAGTGCTGGCGAGGATGTGGGGAAAAGGGTACACTTGTACATTGCTGGTGGGACTGCAGATTGGTGCAGCCAATTTGGAAAGCAGTATGGAGATTTCTTGGAAAGCTGGGAATGGAGCCACCATTTGACCCAGCTATTCCCCTTCTTGGTCTATTCCCTAAAGACCTAAAAAGAGCATGCTACAGGGACACTGCTACATCGATGTTCATAGCAGCACAATTCACAATAGCAAGACTGTGGAACCAACCTAGATGCCCTTCAATAGACGAATGGATAAAAAAAATGTGGCATTTATACACAATGGAGTATTACTCTGCATTAAAAAATGACAAAATCATAGAATTTGCAGGGAAATGGATGGCATTACAGTAGATTATGCTAAGTGAAGCTAGCCAATCCCTAAAAAACAAATGCCAAATGTCTTCTTTGATATAAGGAGAGTAACTGAGATCAGAGTAGGGACGAAGAGCAGGAGAAGATGATTAACATTTAACAGGGATGAGAGGTGGGAGGGAAAGGGAGAGAGAAGGGAAATTGCATGGAAATGGAAGGAGACCCTCAGGGTTATACAGTGGAGGGGGTAGAGAGAGAGGAGGGGAGGGGAGAGGTGGGGAGGGGGGAGGGTGGAGGATGGGAAAGGCAGCGGAGCACAACAGACACTAGTATGGCAATATGTAAATCAATGGATGTGTAACTGATGTGATTCTGCAATCTGTGTATGGGGTGAAGGTGGGAGTTCATAACCCACTTGAATCAAAGTGTGGAATATGATATGTCAAGAAATTTGTAATGTTTTGAACAACCAACAATAAAAAATTAAAAAAAAAAAAAGAAACCTATACAAGGTTATAGAACTTGTGGACGGTGGGTCTAAAAAAACCAATTATCCAAGCTGGGTGTGGTGGTACATGCCTGTAACCCCAGTGACTCAGGAAGGTGAGGCAGTAGGACTGCAAGTTCAAGGCCAGCCTGGGCAACTTAGAGAGAACCTGTCTAAAAATAAATAAATAAAATAAAAAAGGACTAGGGATATAGCTCAGTGGTACAGCACCCTGGGTTCAATCCCTAGTACCCCTCCACACACATATATACACAAATCAATTAACCAGCAACACCTCTGACCAGTAGCAAATAGAGGCTCTGAGCAACCACTAAACACCTCTAAGTTTTTCAGAGCCTAAGTTCTGAAATCTTACCTGCTATGCTACACTACCTCCCCAACAAACATCAGTGCTACCACCTGCTGGATGCCCACTAAGTGCCAAGCACCTTACATTAATGATTTCATGGAACTCTAATCTTATTTCATTTGGTGATGCCCACATGCCCCAAACTCTGTTCTAGGTGGCAGAGGTTTTAGCCATTGCCTCCGATTCTCCTTGTTCAGAGGAGATATTCTTACTCCTAAGGAGGATTATTAATCATAAGGACTTCACAGTTTTTAAAAAGAGATTAAACTAGACAATGCACATCAGGTGCTCTGCATTGCACATGTTCAAATAACTGTACTGGGGCCAAGTCAGAACGAGGCAGACAAACTGTGTGATCTATATAACCACCCAAGATTGTGTTCATTCAACAAATGTTGACTGAGCACCTGATTTTCCAGAGGCTCCAAGGAGGATGAAAAAAATGAGGAGAGACAGACAGCTAAGGGGTACAGGGTTTCTTTGAGGGAATGGTAAACATATCCTTAAACTGATTGTGATGATTGCACAACTTTGTGAATATACTAAAACCCACTGAATTGTACATTTTAGAAGATTTATGGTATATGAATTTATGGTATTGGATTTATTTGTTTCTGAGATAAAGACCCAGAGTTGACATTTATTCCTGTGTTAATAAACTTTCAGCATGGCCTTGGGGCTGCTTTCCCCCTTCCCCCGCTTTGGCAAGTCCAATCATGGGTCTTAGCCTCTACGTGACATATTTCAATGTGATTATATGTATTCAGATGACATCAGGCAGTGATTTCCCAAAGAGACTCTGGGGAAACATCTCCATTTGCTTTGCTAAGTGTTGCAGTAATTGGTTTCCATTGGCTCATGAGTCTCCAAATAGAGGAAGGGGAAAAGTGAACATGTGCCTCTGAGGAGGGACTGAGACTCTGCTGACCAAACCTACGCAGCATCTACCGGATGCAACCAGCAGAGACACAGGAGCCAGAGATGAAGCAGGGGGTCCACCTCTATCTCGCTGATGAGAGCGAGGACCATGAGTGCTTTCCTCACCCTGTATCAATGCCCCACTGACCTTCTTACCTTCAGAAACTGAGACAGATTCACAAACCTCCTCTTTTGAAGAGTACAATTCAGTGGTTTTTAGTATATTTACAAAGTTGTGTAACCATCACCACAACCAATTTAAGGACGACTTCTTTTTTTTTTAACCATTCCCTCAAGAAACCTTGAATCCCTTAGCTGTCTGTCACTCCTCATTTCCCCACCTCTTCCCCTCAGCTCTTGGCAACTACAATCTGCTTTCTGTCTCTATAGATCTGCTTCTTCTGGAATCTTATATAAAAGGAATCACAGAACTTGTGGCCTTTTGTGACTGACTGGCTTCTTTTAGTCCAATGTTTTCAAAGTACATTTTTTAAGATGAGAAAACTGAGGCCCAGAGCAGTTAAACCAGAGTTCACAAACATGAACACTCACAGGGGCCAGCCATGAGTGAGGCCAAGGGAGGCATGGCAGGTTCTGGAGAACTAGCCAACATGGGGCAGGGGCTGGTTCCCACTGATCTGCTGTGTAAGAGTGTGGGTCCCACAGCCACAGCTCCCAATTGCTTAAGGAAAGCCAGGCTTCTAATTTCACTGTGAAATTTCTCAATTTAAAATAATGTCATCCAGGCCAAATCAAATAGTGTGTGGGCAGGACAGCCCTTGGCTGCCAGCCTCTGACCACTAGATTAAGAAATTTGCTCAGGGTTCCACTGCCGATAACTAGCAGAGCTGAGTGGAATTCTGACATAAACTCCAAAACTTGTCTTGAGTCACTGAGTAACAGTGTCTTCCCTTATAGATTTAGCAGACTCCAAAAAGCCAGGTCAAATAGGACAGTTCAAACTTTGATCCCAGGGCTTCAGGAATACTGCCCCCAACCTCTAGCAGGCATAAAGGCATCATTCAGAATCTCTGATCCCCTAAATCTCCCTGGGGCTCCTCAAAGGGCATCAATCTCTGCAGACTCAAAATTCAGACAAGACTGCATGTATTTAGGTGATATGGCTAGAGATGTAATTCAAAGCTTAGAAATAGCAGAAACTTGACCACACAGGGTATCATCTCCAGCTAGGAGTGCAAGAGGAGGGGGCCCTGTGTCCACAGTGCCTGGTGGCACCCTCAGAAGAGCAAGTACCCATGCTAATCAGAGTGCCTGTTGGCCTTTCTCCCTCATGCCAGACTCTCCATGAGAGGACAACCCAGGGTCTTACCAACCTTTTCATAGGACTGATCAATGACTATGTCCCTTGAGAGTGAGAGGCCACAAAACCCAAAGCAGCCATTCTACAACCTTAACTGAAAATTGTGTGGCCTTGTGTACAATAGGCTCATAACCTTTGCCATTAGATACTGGTCACAACATCACACTACCAAAGGTGAGCCGGATATCCATCCCTTTGCATTTTTAGCCTCTGGGAGGCCTGTCATCATGATAAAACACAACCCCTCACTGGAACACCATAAGCAGTACTGGCTCTGTCATCTGAGCAGATAGGCTCTGGAGAATCTAGAGTGGCAATTAAAACTGCCATGAAGATGACCAAGTATGAAATTTCTTCTATGTCCCCCTTTTGGCAGGGAAAACCATTTATGGTAGTGGGGAAGCCTCTGAGAGAAATGAACCTGGGTTTTCTATCCAGGTATAGCTGTGAAACCTCAGGAAAGTGATGTAACCTGAAGGAATCTCTATTTTCTGATCTGTTAAATGGGGCAAGACCTCCTAGCTCAAAGGACAGCCATGAGGAAGTGAGATGAGGGGTATCCAATGGCCATCAAAGGGAATCTTCCCTATCACCTGCCCCCCACAATGGGGCACACAGTGCTTCATACACATGGGCTCCTAGGTTTCACTGTCATCACTGTATGGACTGAATTGCCCCCTCAACTCCGAATTCATATGCTGAAGCTCTAATTCCCAATGTGACTGGATTTGGAGAGGGGGTTTATAAAGACATAAAGTGAGATTATAAAGGTGGGGCCTCTGATCTCAGATGATTACTATCCTTATAAAATCATCAGTGCCAGCCCTCCTTCCCTACCAAAAAAGAAGTGGTCATGTGAGCACATGTAAGATGGCAGCCACCTACTAGCCAAGAGAAGGGGCCTCAGAATGAACACTACCTCAATCTTGGATTTCCCAGCTTCCAGAACTGTGAGAAATAAACTGTTACTGTTGAAGCCACCCAGTCTGAGGGATTTTGTTGTGGCAGCCTAATACAAGCACATTTGTGTACTTTGGTGGGGCTTTCTGAGAGAAGTCAAAGCATGCTTAACACCTCTCAACTTTCCTTATTTCCCCTCACCTACTCTCCAGTGAAGGGGACAATGTGAGATAGACTATGACTGTACTATGACTGAGAACTCCACCTCCTTGTAAATCATAAACCAATCTCAATTTTTGCCTTTGGAATTCGTATCCTTTTCCCTGGGGCTTTCCTTTAAAAATCACACTTACTTTGACTGTTAGGCTCAGGCTGCCAAAGAAGCTGTGGGCTTATTACTTGCTCTGGGAAAGCCAGGGGCAATACTGATGGGCAGCCTGGCCTTTAGCCTTCTATTAATCTTGCTGTGAGATGACAAGCACTGAGATGATGTGAAGGTTACAGAACAGATTTACCAGAAAGAATGACTGTAGAGTTTTACTAGTTTTCTGTTCACAACTATGATCAATTACCTCAAACTTAGTGGTTTAGGATACAAATTTACTACAAGTCTTGATGAGCTAAAAATAGGTGTGGGTTGGGCTGCTTTACTTTCTACAAGCTTTGCAAGAAAACACACCTTCTTGCCAGCTTCTAAAAGCTGTCTGTATTCCTTGGCTGGTGGCCCCTTCCATCTTCAAGCTAGTGATGGCTGGTTGAGTCTTTCACTCTCCTGTTTCCCTCTCCCATGCTGATGGAGGTTTAGGGTTACAGTGGGTCCACCTGTGTAATCCAGCACACTCTCCATATTTTAAGGTCATCTCTTTAGGAACCTTAATTCCTCCTGCCATCTTAAACCACATATTCGTAGGTTTGGGGGATTAGGACATTTTTTGGGGGGCCATTATTACGCCATCTAAAGACAGATAAGAGCAGTACTGATGGAAAATGATTACATAATATATGCTATGAATGATTAAAACTATTACATAATAATTATAATGTGCCTAGTATTGCATTAAGCACTTTACAGGATTAGCTGATATAATCAAATATGAATATTATTGTTCTCATTTTACAGAGGAGGACATTGAGGCAGAAGTGAATTGTTTGCTTAGGGTTATCCCCAGGAGTTGGGCTCCAGGCTGATCTTAACCACAATACCATGTAGCCTTTTAAGAAAACAGGTGTCTTAAGAGGGGCCACTTACCTAAGAACAAGACTAAGCACTTTCATTTCTGCAGCATGTGAGCTGACTTGTCTACACTACACAAGCAACTGCCAATATTCTGCCTTTTCTTTTATGGGGTGTTTGCAGAGGATCACTTTGACCAGGCCAAGTGAGGAATACATTCAAATATGTAATATTCTATGTAAAGAACAGCCAATCTTTGAGGACAGTGCTTCTCAAACTTTCATATGTGCAATAATCACCTAGGGATTCTGTAAGTGTGGAGTCTGATTCTGTAACTCTAGATGGAGGGAAGCTAGAGTTTTTTCCTAACAAGCTGCTGATGCTGTTGTTTGCAGGCCACACTCCTGAGTGCCAAGGTCCTTTGGCTGCAGTGCTATTTCTCTACCCAAAATGTGTGGCTGCTCATTCATTTGAACACCAAATATCAAATGCCACTAGGCACATGCTAAGCATTGAGGATAAATAAAACAGGTCCTTTCTCTTAAAGAAGTTCACAGTCCAGCTAGGCCTGTAGAGAATTTCTCTGAATTCCATAAAATGAGGGCAATGTCTAATACAAAATTAACCCCATTAAAGACAAACCCCTTAAAGAACCACTTGTGGAATGAGAGCACTTACGTACGTTGTGCTGGAAGCAGCAATAATGCTGAGATGAATACCTCTATTCAGGGACCTAACGGATGGCTTAAGCTAGGATAAAACCAGATATTCCTGAAAAGCTGAGTGGGTGATAGACAAAACCGGGTGCCAGTGTGCTACAATTTGAATCTTAAGTGTCTCAAGGCCCACGTACTAAGATTCAGTCTCCAGGTTAGCTTTATTGGAAGGTGGTGGAACCTTCAGGAAGTGGGACCTGTTAGGACATCTTCCAGTCATTGAAGTGTGCCTTTGAAAGGGACAGTGGGATTTAGCCCCTCCTTTTCCTCATCAAGCCCTGGCCATGAGGTAAATGATGCTGATCCATTAAATGCTCCCCGATGTCATGTGCTGCTTCACCACAGGTCCAAAAGTATGAGTGCCAAATGACCAAGGAATGAAGCCTCCAAAACTGTGAGATAAAAATAAACCTTCAGGTATTTAATTCTGTAATGCAAAGCTGGCTAACACACAGTACAATGTAAAAGTCAACAAAGCCCATGGACACAGAATCATGTCTATATATCATAATTGGGTCCATCTACTTAGTATGGCAATTCTGATTAAGACTTAGTAGCATTGAAAAGCCAGGAGATAAACAGAAAGCTGGAGAAAAGAAAGCAGTCAAGAAAGTGGTAGCTGATGAGAGAAGTAGCAAGAGTGAACATAGTATAGAGTTGAATGGGAGGGTCTTTTTTTTTTTTTTTTTTAAATCAGAATTCAAACCCTTTAGGAGAAAACTAAAATCTAAAGCAATTAAGGCAGTGGTTCTCAAATGAGGCAAATTTGCACCTTCAGGGAATATCTGGCAATGGCTTAAGTCCATTTTGGTTGTTACAACTGATGGAGTGCTACTGGCATCTAGTGGGTAAAGGACAGAGATACTGCTAAAAATCCCACAAAGCACAGGACAGCCTACAACCAACAATTACTTGTCCCAAGATGTCACAGTGCCGAGGTCAAGATACCCTGAGTTGAGGAATCTGTCCCAGGCCAAAGAATGTGTGTCAAACCACATATTAGATTGAGGCTGTCCAGTGTAGCACTGTGCAGTGATGAAAGAGCTTTCTAATCTGCACTGTCCAATACCGTAGCCAATAGCTACATGTGGCTACTGCACACTTCAGATGTGGGTAGTATGATTGAAAAAATAAATTTAAAATTTTTATTTAATCTTTAATAATTTAAATTTGAATAACTACACATGATCAGTGGCTACCTACAGGACAGGACGAAACTATAATCCATCTTTGCTAATTCTAAGACTGATGTTCTTCCAGTTTCACAGCCTGTTTCTTTTCACTGTTCTGAAATCAGCCACCCACCTGACTTTGTCATTAAAATATGGCTTGGAAAAAAATACAAAAATAAAAACAAGAAGACATTTCTACTTAAACATGTCCCACCTTGAACATGGGCATACAAGCAAATTGTCAGGTCAGGGTTCCACATACATGTAATAAAACTGCAGAAGCAAGAAAGGACAATTATCCCTACTTCCACCTGCAGAGAAAGGTGATATGACAGAAGATAAACAATCCTCTGAGATTTCCACCTGATTTCTTCACTGGGGCACTTAACAGTCCCCTTCACTTCTTAGAAGCTAGGTAAGAAACCAGGCTGGTCAACATCTGCCTTTTCTCCCATCAGATCAGAGGCCACTCAGATGGGCTGGTTTTGATGGAGACCACACTGAGGACTCACCAAGTGCCAGGCAGTGTGCTAGGCACTACATATTATGTCATATCCTTCTCACAGAAGCCCTTTGGGCACCAAGAGGTTAAAGAACTTGGCCCAAGTTCTTCACAGCCTTTCAGGATCAAAGTTGGGATTCCCAGACATGACTTCACATCTCCAGCTCTTTAGCACTGCGCTATGAGCCTGAGACCTGGGAAAGCATCACTGGCTGAGAGGCGCGGGAAGTAGCCCCGGGGAACAGAGCAGCAGAGGCTGCATAGCCAGGGCGGGGTCCCAATAGCTCTTACTTTTCAATCTCCAGCGCAGCCACCTTCCGCTTTTCGTACAGCTTGTCATTGAGGGCACGCACGATGTTGGGCGTGAGCGGCGCGAAGTCTTTCTCGGGATTCATAGTGGAAGCTTGGGATGAGCTCCGAAGCCTCGAGACTCCTTAGCCCGTGGCTGCCGGCACAGCACCAGGGACAGGGGAGTCTGCGGTTCCGCGCTGCCCCCGGCACCGGCTCATGGACCACAACCACTCTGGGCCCGTCTGCCTCGCTCAGCCGCCGCGCGCTGCCCACTTTTCCACACCCGACCCGGGCCGCCTAACTGCTCACGCGACTAGCTCCCGCCAGGCACCGGCAGCGTTCACTGGGCAGCGGCCATGTTACTCGGGTCACATGACTCCGCAGCAACATCCGCCTTCCGCCGCGAGGACCCGCCCCTCTCCGGCCACGCCCCCACGCGCGGGTCGCAGGTGGATTGGCCACGCCCCTCAGGCTCCACCCTCTCCCCCGCCCACGCCTCCCGCGGGACCCTGTGTGGTTTGAGAGGCGCTTTCCCACCGTAGATCGCACAGGTTTGACTACCCGCACGTAGTGGGCTTGGCACGTAGTGGGCTTCTGCAGACCTTAGTAAGACCGAACGAGTCTGACTTAGGATAATTCATGTTGAATTCAGTAGTTTGTTCAGTACTTACCAGTCAATTTCTCAGACACCAGCGTTTCCCACCATCGTCTTTTTGCCCATATCCTGTCCACTTGTGTTACTTAATATTTTCTTTCAAATCAATTCGTCTTAAAGAAAACCTTGAATTCTCCATTTGAGACTTCCCCGTGCCCCAAAATCTTGGGTTTGAAGAGTTCCCCACCCCAAGACATTAAAATAATTTCCTAATTAAAAAGGGTACCTACCTAGGGCTGGGAATGTAGCTCAGAGGCAGAGTGCTTGCCTAGCATGTGTGGAGCCCTAGGTTTGATTCCCAACTTTAAATCTCAGGTGTCGCCAGCGGCTGTCATCCCACAATCTGGGAGTCAAGACTGTATTTCACATGCTTTGGGAACCAGGAGGGCTGGGTTACAGACAGCAGCCACTGAGAGCAGCTGTGTAGATGGATCCCTTGGAGAGCAGGTCCTTTTACACTAAATGGTGGAAATGAAATTGCATCGATGTGATGAAGTTAAAAAACAAATAGAAAAAAAAAAAAAACAACCTCCCCAAAACACCCTACTATTTGTGGCCACGATGTGATTAAAGATGCAATAATAGGGGAAATGCATCAAAATTTCTTAATGTAGCCTTCCAGAGGGGACAAAAACTAGATCACCACAGAGCAACAGCTGGCCAACAGCTGAATTGATTTGAGAGAAAATACTAAGTAATACAAGTGGACACCATGGATCACCATGGAGTTCAATGTGTATTAAATATGAATAGTTTTAGATGCATGTTGGTACTCTTTAATCAGTGAAAAGCACATACAATGAAGCTTTATGACAATCTTGAAAATGGAGCTTTACCTTCCACTCATAGATCAGAAACACAATGAGTGAGGGGCCATGATAGGCAGAATTCAAATTCCCTGAAATAATCAAACTCCCTGAATAATCCCCCCCTTAAGTGCGAACAAGTCTTGCAAATACAGTGAAATATCACTCACATAATTATGTTCTTTAGCAGAGCGGGTTTTTCAGATGTAATTGAGGTCCCTAGTCAGTTGGTATTGTTAAAGGGGTTGATAATCTTGGGTGGGCCTGACCTAATTTGGTGAGTCCTTATAGGGGTTAAATCGATGTAGGAGAGAAGTTCTCCTGCCAACCTCGAGAGTGAACACTCATGCTGTGAACTGCCTATGATGGTAAGGACAATGGTCTCTAGTTGCAGAGAGCAGTCCTCTTTCATCAGTTGCCAAGAAAATGGGAATTAATTAACTTACTTTCCTTCCTTCCTTCTTCCCTTTCTCCCCTACCCCCATTTCTTTCTTCTGGTAAAATGGGAACTTCTTTCATGTAAAAGCAAGGAAATGAATTTGCCAACATTCTAAAGGAGCTTAGAAACGAGAACTTTCCCTGGCTGAGCCTTTAGATGAGGGTCCAGCTGTCCCTAGATTATAGTCTTGTGAGTTCCTGAACTGAGAACCTGTTTTAGTCCATTTGGACTCCTAAGTCATGGAATCTGTGTGTGTTTTTTTAAAAAATTTTATTTATTTATTTATTTTTATGTGGTGTTGAGGCTCGAACCCAGCGCCTCGAACATGCTAGGTATTCACTCAGCTCTACTGCTGAGCCCCAGCCCCAGCCCCAAATCTGTGTTGTTTTAAGCTGCTAAGTTGATGGTAATTTATTATGCGGCCATAAAAAATGAACATGGGGGCTAATATGAAACTCAGTAAGTCATGGATGGGGAAATTATATCTAGAAAAACCTGTGAAAATGTGTTTTCTCTTACTGTTGGCGTTTTCACAGGTGTCAAAACTTTTCCAACACAATCTGATGAATGGAGGTAGGTGCATCAACAATATGAAAACTGCCCCCCTATATAGATTCATCTCCACAGTTAATGTATTGCTTGGTAGTCTCCTCCTCTTACCTTGATATCCAGCAGTACTGCTGGGGACATCTAATGTCTTGCAAAGTTTGTGTCCTTAGGACTTGATGATGTTGATGCAAAACAATGAAAACAATTTAAATCAGTGGTGATGATTTGGGTTTGTTCTCCAACATGGTCTCATTCCCATTGGACCCATACCTCATACAATATTTCATCTGTTTCTTTGCATTTAGGTTTGGCTTTTTATTAAAGGTGAACTGAATTTCCCAAGGGTCATACTGTGATATGAGTCTTAATAACTGAAGTGGTATGGATTTTTTCCTTTATTTTTTTTTTTTTTAACGAGAAGGAACTCTTCTGAAATTACATTCTGGGTCAGGTTGCTAAGAAACCAGTTTCTTATTCAAAACCTAAACCAATGCTTTGTCCTACCTAGGTCAGAAGTTCCTAAAAAGAAGTGATTTCTTTTCTCTGATATCTTAGAGAGGCCAACTAATTAAGGTTATGTATGCATACTGCATTGACAGTGGTATTGAGGATAAAGCCCAAGACCCATCCTCGTTTTCTATACATGTCTTTCCCTTCCCTGAGGCTTTTGGCTAGCCCTCCTGTGCTCAGTCTCTTCTGGATTTGTGGATACTGACATGCCTGGCCATGTGCTGACCATCATCTCACAACCATGACTCATCTGCATCTGTGAGGGGCCTGGTCATTATTATGGACTCTGTAACAGTTCTCTAACAACTATTAATAACAGCTATTACCAAGTTATGTAAAAGTTATTACATAACTTGTAATAAAATGGTAGTGGTGTCATCCAGTGGTACCCTAATCAAAGCAGTTTTTCCAACAGCACTGTAATTTTAGCAAGAGTTTCAGGGCAACATAGTTGAAAGTCTAAGAAATGTGATCTAATTTCTTGAGATCTCACAGCCATTGCCAATGTCATAATATTATCACCTCTGACTTTAGGCATATATCTTCAAAAGAAGTGGCTAGACAGCATGTCACACTTACCAGGGGCTCTGTGGAGCAGTGCCAGGGGGTCTCCTTTATAAGTTATTCTGTGCACAGTGCACCCTGACCCTGCCTGCCTTCATCTTTTGATCGTCTCCCAGTTAGAAGCCTCCTGGTCTGCTTTGCTGAATATATACTCTGTCAAATGTAACTTTTACATGCTGTGTCAGATTGCTTATTTTCCCCAAGCTCTACTCAGGTCACTGTTGAGCTATTTTGTCAATATAAAACTGTTTTATTTATTTATTTTTTTTGAGGCAAAGGAAGTATGAGAAATGCACTGATTCTCAAGTCAGCCAGGAAGGGGTTCTTGCTGATGTGGGATCAGAGTAGGGCTCTAGATTCCAGGGAGAGAGGACTTCTTCCTCTCTCTCAGAAAGATTTGGACTCCGGACTCCATGGTTTGGGGAGAGCTGACGCAGGTTTGGGAAGTATGTAGGGAAGTATGTATCATGCACTCGGCTGAGGGCTGTGGGGAGGGAGCTTTGCCCCTAGCCCACTGGAAGGCAGACTGCCATTTAAAAAAAATTGGGTTACTGGGGATTGAAACCAGAAAGCTTTATCACTGAGCCAGTGACACCAGAAGTAGCTAGTTTCTGTAGCAGCCAGTGATTGGGGTAGTGGTCGAGAGCCCTCCAGCCTCAAAGGAGCATGTCAAAAAAGCCAGAGGAGGTCACCAGGCTTTGCCTCCTCAGTGTTCACACAACTGCCTCCATATTTTCTTCAGTTTCAGCAACTGTTAGTGTATTGCATTTGAAGTTGTTGAAAGGTGCCCCTTTTGAAGAATGCGGTGCTAGGCCAATTACCCCTCAGTACCTCTGGTGAATGGGTACTGGTGGGAGGGCCGTTCTGGGGAGGGCTGCTTTCACAAAGTAGCCCATAAGCAGAGTTGGTAAGGCCACTCTATAGGGGTCTAGTGAAAAGAGAGGGCTGTGGATTGGGCAAAGTGACCTTATATTAGGGTTCTCAGCTACAAGACCCCCTCCAAATTCAGATTTTTAGCTCAGTAGACCTGGGGAGGGGCCTGAGGTCTTGCCTTCCTGAAAGTCTCCAGGTGATACTATGCAGCACATCTATGGGCCATTCTAAGTGATGAGGAGGCTCAGGGCTTTGGCGCTGTGATGATCAGTTTGCTTCTCCAAGAAGCAGGAATAGTATCATCAGGAACTGGTTAGGAATGCAAATTCTGTAGCCCTATCCAATTAGACCCTCTGAGAATGAGGCCCAGATGCTTCTGATAAATATTGAAACCGGAGAACCACTGTTTTTTTTTTACAAACTCTGTATTTGCTGGTCATCATGCTTCTTTCACTAGCAAATACAGATTATTTGTTAGTGTAGTCTTTGCTTACTTAACCACTGGGAAAAATCTGTCATTTAGGTCTTTGTCTTTAGACCTATTAATAGTGTATTTAGAGGTTATAACAATAAATTGTTTATTAAGTATATAGGTCTAAGTTTATAAGCACTCTAGAAAATGCTTAATAGGTACCAGCTGCACATATTATGTGCTGGGCTTAGGCTTGTGGGGAGGTGAAATAAAAGTATTAGAGTGTCCACCCACTAAATACCATCTCCAACAGGCAGAGGGGCTTATTATAAGACAGATTGCTGGGCTGCACCCCCTCAGTTTATAACTCAAGTCAGTCTGGGGTGGGGACCGAGATTTTGGATCTTTAATAAATTCCCAGGTGCTGCTGGTGGTGGTCCAGCGACATTTTAGAGACCCACTTCTTTTGAGCATTCATCCCCAAGTGGCCATCTGCTTTCACACCTCCACCCTCTCTTGCAGGTGGGCTGCAGGGAATGAGAAGGGGGAGGAGGTGGAGGCAGAGGGCCCTTAGTCAAAGGTGTGTGTCTGGAGTAGTAAGAATGGTCCAGGGCCAGGCTCTAACCATCTTTATTTCGACACATGGCACACTGACAGGTAGGTGGTCCCCGGAAAACATATGCAAGGCCCTGGGGAAGAGGTGGCTGTGGAGCCAGGTCTCTGGATTGAGGCAGGTGTTCTGGGGCTTGGTGGAAGTGGAGCTTCCAGAGTATTGCTGGAGAAAGGCACTGGCCTAGATGGTTACCCTTTATGTGCATACAAAATAAGTTCAGTTTCAACACATCTAACTGGGATGTGGTCCTTCCCCTGGATGGGATTCCTGACTCAGTTGTAGCACAAATGGTTGGGGGCATGTTTTCTCTATAGCCCTGGCACTCAACTCTGCAGTACAAATTACATATATTTAAAGAGATGCCCATGGGTCTCCCCAGACCAATTAAATTGGAATCTGGGGAGCATTGGATTCTGGGTGAGAATTAAGTGACTTGATGTGCAGATGGGTGAAGAATCACTGCCCTCGAGCTAGCTGCTGTGTCCAGGGCTGGGGAAGGGTGTGGAAACTGGGTCTCTGTTAGCCATCCTCCAGGACCTGACTTCCAGCAAGAACTTTCTGCAGGCCACAGATGTGGCATTTGGAGGAATCTAAGAGAAAAAGTGAATGAGAGCATTCCTGGGTTGCCTTCATGATGTCTGCTCATCATTTTGAAAAGAGTTGTTTCTTTGACTTTTATGTGAAAGCAGAATAAAATATCACATCAGAATAGAGTCAAATCTATGGACTTTTACATTTTAAGAAGAAACTGCAGTGTCCTGGTGCCAGACGTTTCAAAGTGCTATGTAGAGAAGGTCGTGAGCGTGACACAGTGTCTTCTTGTTAAAAGAGAGATCATTACACAGTGTTTAAGCTGTGGGACATGCCAAGAAACAAAATTCAGGGAATTGCAAGGATTTACTTATTTCAAGTATATGGCTATAGAGTTTAATATGGAATATCTATTTCATGTCTATATTTGGAAAACATAAGATACAGAAATAACTGCCCCTATAATTAAATGAAGAGAACAATCTCTTCAGAGTTCCTGTTTTCTTCTCTTTTTTTGTATTATGCTAAAACAATGTGTGACTCTTCAGGCTGAGAAGATAGCTTTTGGTTGATGCAGGGAATCCTGGCTGTCACTAAGGGGTGATCCCCTTCAGATAATAGACCCATTTAATTCCAGTTTCATTGCCTTCGCTGGGAGGGCAGGTCACAGTGAGCTTGGTGGTGATGGGGATTTTGCTGCCTGATGGGTTTCCTTCAAAGAAAACTGTGATGTTGTTGATCTTCTTGGGCCGCACAGAATCCAGAGCCCGGACGAGGAAGGCTGGGCTGTCCAGGGAGTAGGAGAAGAACACCGTGTGGAAGAAGACATTCTTGAAGGGGATGATTATGCTGCAGCCAGCTCGGATCAGGAAGGGGCCTTGGGGCTTGGGGTACAGGGCCTTTCCAAAGAGGGGGATGGTATATTCCCCGCCCATAAGTGATGTCAGCATCAGGGTGCACTTGGTCTCACCCAGGTGGCTGGGCTCAAAGAAGACTTCCACGTTGACTTCAGTGCCCCCCTGGGCTCCTGGAGGTGCGGTGATAACTCTCTCTGTGTGGAAGTCTGAACAGTCTGTCTGAAAGGGGAAGAAACAAACTCATCTCACAGAGAATCCTACAGAGCATCCCAGGACTCCAGTCCACCCCACCCCTCCACTCACAAACAGTGCTTGTGTGACGATGGGCAGGCTCTAAAACAGTGTCCTCAGAATCTATAGAGCAGAGATCTTTGCAGGGTAGGTATATCCATTATTATTCCTATTTGCTACCAAAAAATGGAGGTAAAGAGACTTTAGTGACATGCTCTAACACACACACTAGATCATGTTGGTGGTGCAGTCACTGAGATAGTCAGGATGTTTTGGGACAAAGGGCTGGGACAATGAAACTATTTTGGTTTAGATATTAGGGGTCCCCAAATCTTATACATGAGACAATGCAAGACAATTCAGAGATGAAATTATTGGGTTATAAGAGTCTTAACCTAATCAGTGCATTAATCTCCTTGAATAGATAAACTGGATGGTAACTGTAGGCAGGTAGGGTGTGGCTGGACAGGGTGAGTCCCTGGGAACCTGCCTTTGGGGTACATATTTTGTTCCTGATGAGCAGAGTTGCTTTTTTTGCTTCCTGGTGACCATGTCCTGGGCTGCTTTCCTTCTCCATGTCCTCCAACCATGATGTCCTGCTTTACCTTGGGCCCAGAGCAAAGGTGTTGGCCATCTATGGACTGAGACCTCTGAAATTATGAGCCCCAAATAAATTTTTCCTTCTCTAAGTTGTTCTTGTCAGGTCTTTGGCTTGCAGCAGTGAAAACCTAGTTACACAGCCCCCCCATGGGGTCTGATAAACTCTGACCGTTTGTAGCGTGGCAAGCTGCTTGTCTACCCTTGTGCTCTTCTCAAAAGGCCTTTCATGAGACCCTGAGAAAACCACAGAAGCAGAATGTTTATACAAGATGAAACTGTTATGAGGAAAACTCTAAATAAACCCTGTAGTTTTAAATGTGCTTAGTCAACTTAAAAATCATTAATTCTGGAGGTCACACATGGGCAATATGTTATCAGTTCCTCACTAGCTTCACTGTAGATACCGTCTCTGATGTGTGGGTTATGATGATAACGGTTGCCTAGGTTACTTTCCAGGGACTTGAAGGCTGTTTTTGCTGAAAACACTGACTTTTCCCTTGGACCTGCAGGTATCTGATGGGTGACTGGAATAGGATGAAAAGGCTCGGCATCTGTGCAGCCTGAACTTTTGGGTCAGATTCTACTCAGCTCTGCATGTTGACACCTTGGTCGCCTGTGGGAGCTGTTATATGTTTTTTTTTTTTTTCCTACTGCACCACTGTGCTTTCAGCGGCTGCAGCGGTTCAAGCACCTAAAGTCCTTCAGCACAGGGTGATGGTGCCAGCACCAAGAGTAACTGAGCAGGTCCCAGGACAAGTTGACCATGACCACTTGGTGGGCCAAGACTTGTGCAAGAAGAAACATCTTTTGGAACTTGCCCCTGGCCAGCAGAAAATTACTGGACTTTAGTCCACCCCCCAAATTAATAAAAGCTTACATCTCTCTTTGTTGGGAGAGCAGCCTGATTTCCCTCTCTCCATCACGGCTGTCTCCCTCCAGCTGCATCCCCAGTGAAAGCCTTGCCTGTGTGTCTGTCTGTGCTCACTCGGCTCAATTCCATTCCTACCACCACCGATTCAGAAGTCCCCATCTCCGGTAACAGATGTGGCTGTTCCCCCATATCTGGTTTTTCTTTCCTTCCATGTACATGGAAGATGATACATTATGGCTCCTTGTGAATGGGTGGGACTGCTTCTGGACTATTATCTGTGAGCGGAAGTGAAAGGTGTCGCTTCCACTCTAGAGCATTTAATTGCTCTCCCAAATCCTGTCAGGGTCTTTCACCCCTCTGGTTCTGTAACTGGAAACATTTGAGAGTGTGGTTGTTTTTCAGTTAGGTCCCCAAAGCCCCTGTAGACACTCATGAGATGATAGTATAAGTCAATATAAGTAAGAAACTGTTCCTTTTTTTTTTTTTTTTGTGGTACTGTGGATTGAACTCAAGGCCTTGTGCATGCAAGGCAAGCACTCTATCAACTGAGCTATATCCTCAACCCAAATCTGTTCTTTTAAGCGACTGAAATCTCAGGGTTATTACAGCATAGCCTAGCTTTTCTTGACTGATACAATTGATCAAATACATGTTGACAATAGCCACAGAATCCCTGATTTTCACAAAAAGCCCATTTTTTCCTAGTTCCTCTTGTTGGTAGGAGTGGTCCTGTAAAGGTTTGTTCAATTGAATATTAGTGGAAGTTATGTATGCAACTCCCCTTCTGTATCCTTGTTGCTGACTAGAATGTTGATGTCCTGGTAAGCTATGTTGGCCCATATGGATCAAAGCAACTCTCTGCAGAAGATGGAATATCAGCATAGAAGGAGTCTAGGTACCTGTTGTCATGGGACTGCCATTCTTCTGTCTCATACTATTAATGCCTGGACTATTATTTATGCAAGGAAAAAGCATCAATTTTGCTGTATTTGGAGTTTCAGTCTTTGGACCTATATTCCAATTGCTATAATAGCTAATATATGTGGAGACCTTACTGAAGGGTAGGCACTAAGAAAATGGCATACATATTTGAAAGTACTTATAGCAGTCCTGTGAAGTTGGGGTTTGCTATGGTTTGAATGTCCCACCAAAACTCATGTTGAGATTTAATTCTCATTAAGAGATAGGAAGATTTGGGACCAGGTGGGACATGGGTCTTGAGGGCAGCTCTCATGGATGATTAGATCAATCATGGATCAACAGACTGTTAGAAAAGCCAGTTTGACTCTTTACCTTAGACACACTTCTCTCACCATGGATGCCAACTCTGGACTGACTGCAGAGAATACTCACCAGCAAGAGGCCCTCACCAGCCCCAGGCCCTTGACCTGGAGCACTCAGTCCCCAGAATCATGGGCTGAATAAACCTATATTTAGAAATTACTCAGTCTTGCTGGGCCTGGTGGCACATGCCTGTGATCTTAGCGACTCAGGAGGCTGAGGCAGGAGGATCGCAAGTTCAACGCCAGCCTAAGCAACTTAGCAGGGCCCTAAGCAACCTACTGAGACTCTGCCTCAAAATAAAAAATAAAAAGGACTGGGGAGGTAGCTCAGTGGTAAAGCATCACCCCTGGACCCCTGGGTTTAATCTTAGTTCTAAAAAATAATTACCCAGAGCTATTCACTTACAGCAATAAAAAAATGTACTAAGGGGGTGTCCTCTCAATTTATGACTTAGAGAGCTTAAGTAAATGATTTATACAATGAGTAAGTGGTGAAGTCAGGATTCAAATCCATGTCTGTTGGTCTACACCCTAGACTTCTGACCACCAAGTGATACTGTCTCCCTTTATTGACCCCTGAGCATGATACAGGAATCGACTACCCTGCCATAAGCCCAGCTTGTTAAGATAGAAAGTCTGTAAAGGAAGCGCCTAACCTGGTGCTATTTGTTTCTAAGCTGGGACTTTCCAGCCTAGATTCAGGCCTCCAAGGTGGGGGTTGCTATGATAGCACAGTACCATTATTTTTGAAACCAGACTTCTGGCAAGAGAAGGGACTGCTCACCCTGCAGAAGTACTCTGTTTTCAGCCGGGTATAGTTGGTGAACTTCACGAACATGCTTTGATTGCTGCCAAGAACAGTCTGGAAATGGACAGGTTTTTCAGGAGGTGCTGGCACGGCCTTCAAATTGAGCTCATATTGATAGTAGCCCAGATCATAGTGGTGCAAAGTTAGTCTTCCAATGGTTTCTCCAGCTTTCAGGGGCTGGAATTCGAATGAGAATGTGCCCTGGAAGAGAAGATGGAGGCTCTTGTCCTGCAGGAAGTCTGACCTACTCCCTGCCACCCAGGGACCTGCCCAAGTCCTCACAGCAGGCTGGTGGCAGAAATGGTGCTTCACATGAAAATGTCCACACTGATCCTGAGTCCAGGGTAATACTGAGTCCATGCCAACCAGCAGAACTCTCATACCAAAGTTCAACAGGAGTAAGTTGAGAAAGAGAAATCGAATGCCAGAATTTGCGTAGCTCATTCGCCCTCCTCTATACCCCTTTCTAGCTTTCTTTAGCCCTAGTATTTCTATATCTGAAATATCTTTGAGTCTAAAAAATAAGTGTTGGATCTTCTCTGCAGAAGGACATTTATGGAGACCATGGCACAAGCCAGAGTGTGAGGTCAGGTGGCTCCTTCTTTGTACAGTCAACTCAGAACAGCTCCCTGTGTTCTGCCTTGACTGGCTTTCTCTTCCTTCATGGTTACCCATAGCAAAACAAAACAAGAAGCGAAGAGTATTGCTTGTAATAGCAAAACAGGGAGAATAATTCAAAGGCACCAGCAGTTAGGAGGTTGGTTAAATAACTTATAGTTTTCCCCACTTCAGTGGCATATCAGGTTGCCATAAAAAGGATGAAGTAGCGCTATAGGCATTGAAATGAAAGGTGCTGGTGATATTGTAAGTGGAACCAAGGAAGTTCCAAACATGCATACAAAGTTTAAATTCATTTTTGTGGAGAATAATATGTCTAGTGGGTATAGAAAAGAGGTTGTGTGGATATATACCCAATTTTCACTGGTGGTTATGTACGGGTGGGAGAAATGGGATTGTGCAAACTTTTACTATTTCCTATACATCTGTAGAATTGAAATTTTGTTTTATCATTAGTAGGTTTTTTTTTTTTAAAAAATGAGCTTTAAATGAAAAAAAATAGGATAAAAGAGGATATTACTGAAGTTGTAGATGTTAAACAGAAAAGATCATGATATAAAAATTTATATGGTTTTTCAATAAAATTAGATGAGATAGACAAATGTACAAATATAACTTTAAAAAAAAGTCCCAAAGAAGACACAGAAAACCTCCATAGTCCTGTAACCATCAAAGAAATTGAATCAATAGTAAGAAATTCTTTTTCCTTAAAGAAATTTCAGGATCATAAAGTTTTCCTTGTAAGTTATACCAAAAAAATCAAGGATGAAAGAACCCTAGTAGTATTCCACAAATTTTTCTGGAGAAAACACAAAGAAAAATACCCATGCAAACAAGTATAACACTGATACCAAAGTTCAGCAGGAACAAGAAGAAAAAAGAGAAACTGAATGATAGACTCTCTCCTAAACATAGATATAAAATGCCTGGTAAAATCTGAGTCTAACAGGATTAAAAAGGGCATACAATAGCATGAAGTTGGGTTTATTCCATGAACACAAAGGTGGTTTAACTTTAGAAAAACCAATCAATCAGATTAAAAGGAGAACAATCACATAGGCATCTTAATTGGTGCAGAAAAAGGATTTGATAAAACTCAATATCCATTCATGTATTAAAAAATCTAGAAAACTAGGAATGAAGGGGAAATTCTTAATCTGATATGGAGTATCTATAAAAAAAATCTAAAACAAATAACAATGACACTTTGAAAATGTTGCTTTCAAGATCCGTAACAGAGGAAAGATACTCTCTATCACCATCCTGTTCAGCATTGTTCTGAACATCCTAGATAGTGCTACAAAGTGTGAAAAAGAAATTGAAGGGAAAGGTTTAGAAAGGAAGAAATAAAATTATAATTATTTTCAGATTATATTATTACATGTACAGAAAATTTAAAACATCTATGCTTGAAATCATTATTAATGAGTTAAATTTATAAGATGATTGGATTTTGAGTAGTATATACAAACTGTATTTCTATATGCTTGTGATAAATAGTGAAATTTGTAAAGATACAATTTATAATAACATTTAACAGGGGCTCCCTTGAAATTGACCTTCACTATTCATTCTCCTTACCTCTCCCTAATTCTTTAGCTAAAGAGAAGCCTCACTTAGATATTAACTGCTAAATTTTTGTTTAGGTTCACAAGAATCCAGATGGCCTTTGTAACACCTTCCCTTAGTAACTAATAGCAGGAAGTGGGAATCCATTGTGATATTCTAGAAAATGACACATGTCCTTGCAGAGGAAGAACTCATCCAGGCTGCAGTCTCACTAGCTATTCACTAGCTACCCTAACTCTTCCCAGTAGCCTAAGAACTTTGAGTCCAGAAGATGAAGCTTTGAGGCTGTCCCCTCTTATCTTCTTCGGGATTGGCCTTGAATAAACCTGATTTCCTTCCTATCAACATCTGTCTTTGGAATATTGGTCCTCCGGTGATGGGTAGCCTGAATACTTAGCATTTGAGGTTTCAAATGTATGAAACATAAAAATAAGTCTAGTGAAAGATGAATAAGTTTCTACATAGCCAAGATACTTTTGAAGAGCAAAAATATAAGAGGTTAGCTAGATGTAGGAGCAATCCCAGCAACTTAGGAGGCTGAGGCAGGAGGACAGAGTTCAAAGCCAGCCTCATCAACTCAGTGAGGCCCTAAGCAACTTAGTGAGACCCCATGTCAAAATAATAATAATAAAAAAGGTCTGGGGATGTGGCTCAGTGGTTAAGAGCCCCCGAGTTCAATCCCTGGTACCAAAACCCAACCAACCAAACAAACAAATAAACAAGCAAAAGAGGTTATTAGGTCTTAATGTAAAGCTAGAGTGATTGTTTCCTTTATCAGATTCCAATCCTCACTACAAGTCTAAATATGTTAGGATACTGTGGTATTGGTACAAGGTCAGAAATTAGATCATTATTATATCACAGAAAAGCTAGAACAGACCTATACTTATATGAATTTGACATATTTCATAAATAATCCTGCAGAGCAGTGAGAAAAAGATGAACTTTTTTTAGTAATCTGAGATGATTTTTATTGATTCAGAATAGAAGAACTTGATTTCTTACACTATACATAAAAAACAATTCCAGGCTTTGGGTAAGATGATAGTAGCAGCTACAGCATGGTTTAAAAACTCCCTCGACCCTCATGAAACACAAAGACCACCTCAGCTAACAAGAAGAACCCATGATCAACATCTATAGCAAAACTAAGTGGAAAGGTAAGCCCTAAACGGCTGGTCAAGCTACTAATAGCCATGAGACTGGTATAGTAATTAGCCCTATATGAGAAGTAGTGGAGGAAGGGAAGAGAACATCAGTTCTGAGAGCCAGAGGATCCAGAAATCCCCCCTGAGTTGAAGAATCCCACGTGACCTGGAAAACTTGATGGGCGATTTGACAACAGTAGCCTAAGCTGTGGCGGGGGTTGGGGGTGGGGGGTAACTTCGGGTTCTGCTTTATTGTTAGCGGCCCTTTAAATGTTCAAAGCAAAGCGATGAAGTGCCTTGCTAAGATGAAATCTGGTGCTGAGAGAAATCTGAGAGAGTAGAATCTACTTGATCATTTAAGAGACATTAAAGGCAAAGGAAAGGTAAAGCCCCGATAAAAATGGGAGAGCAGAGAAAACAAATCTGGCCTCTAGATTCTGCACGTGAAGGAAGAGCTCAAATTGGAGTGAAGGGATTTTGATGAATTCTGGGCAGTTTAAGAGTTCAGGGTGATACATTTACAAGAAGAATCAAAATGAAAGTTGGTCTCCCTGCTGGGTCATAATTCTAGGCCATGTCCTCCCAATCCCTGTTAAAGGTTTCTTGGGCCTCCATCCTGCAGTGGTCTGTCTGTCTGTCTCTGTGTGTGTGTGTGTGTGTGTGTGTGTGTGTGTGTGTATGTATGTATGTATGTATCTATCTATCTCCATCTATGTCGGGCTGGGAGTGTAGCTCAGTGGTAGAGCACTTGCCTAGCATGTGCAGAGCCATGGGTTCAAACCCTGGTATTGCAAAAAAAAAAAAAGTGCGACTGTTGATGTGTCATTATGTATCTTGATTTTCAGCACAGATAGTCCATGCTACTGAGCTTCTCCTCCCACTCCTCCTTCTTTGCAGTGCTGGAGAGCGAACCCTTACACATCATGCTGGGCACTCTACCACTGAGTCACACTTCAGCTCTATACTACTTTTGTAATTCGCTAAATAAATACATAAAAAATATTTATCCTGGACAAGGCAAACAAACAAATAATAGAGGTGAGGGTCACAACACAAAGAAGTCCATTTTACCTATCTAAACCAAAGCTAAGTAAGGACTTCAGCAGTAGAGGAAAGGAACTTGAGGGTGATTGTCCCCTGCTTTCCTGACCACTGCTAGGGCTGGCCCACCCTCAGGGCATGCAGAACATGAACCCAGAGCCCCTATGGGCAGAAGCCTCTGTGACAGCCCTTTGGGGGTCCCTGGCAGCCAGGATTGTACCTCAGAGTTGGCAGGCACGATAAACTGGGAGGGCAGGATGATGTCCGGCACCCTGCAGTCTGTAGAGAAGGTCACCGAGTAGGGCAGGGGGTTTTCCACCTTGATGGAGGCTGACGTACTCTGCCGGACCAAGCTAGTCATGTCGATGGTTTTGATGATGCCTGAAGGGATGACCTTGAAACTCACTACGTAGTACAAGAACTCATTGGTGGACTCATTTCTGAAGATCACCTGCATTCACAGGGAGGAAGCAGGGCAGAGGGGGTTAGCTGAAGGTCCTAGAGAGAGGGGCTCCTGCTCACTGTTAGCCTGGCCTGGGCACAGGGGCACAGGTGGCACTGCCCTGCAGCCTGTCTGGAACCCTGCCAGCCTACCTTTCTCTTTAAGCACTCTGGTCTTAACTAGCCTGAGCTTGCTTTAGAAGAGGCCAGAGCAGCTTGTCCAGCTTGTCCAGTGCTGGCTGGAGAGCTCACACTTGTCACTGCACTGAGCTGTCCCCTTACTCCTGAGACTGACTTGTCGATATGCTGATATGATCACCATTTAAAGTTCTTTCTCCAGGTGAATGAGGATGTTGACCTTGTGTGCTTATTGGTCATTCACATAGCTCCTTTTGTCAAATCATTTGCCCATTTTAATACATTGGGTTGTTTATCTTATTATCATTTGGAGACATTAGTTATTATATAATCTATATTTTATATATGTTCTCTTAAAATCCTTTTTAATCAATTTTTTTAAAAAAATAAATGTCAGCAGAATGCATTACAATTCTTATTACATGTATAAAGCACAATTTTTCATATCTCTGGTTGTATATAAAGTATGTTGACACCAATTTGTGTCTTCATGCGTATACTTTGGATGATGATGTCTATCATTTCACTTTAAAAATCCTTCTCTTGGTGATTCCAACACGTATCATAGCTTTGACTACTATATATAAATGGACAACTCCCAAATATTACCTTCTTCCCTGACCTCTCCCATGATCCATGCTTTTTCCTAGAAGCACATATCTCATTCTGCGACAATACATTCATGGTGCGATTTTATATAGTGTCTGTGTCCTCCCACTAGACAGTGCGTTCCATGAGAACAGAACTGTGCCTGTATTTGACCATTGCTGGGTTGCCGCACCTAGTACACTCCATGTTCAATAGACACTCATTAAACAAATGAACGAATTAGGCAAAATAGCTCATGTGTGAAAGGCCTCGCAAGGTCTTGGATTGGTGACTATGGGAGGACACCTGTTATTTCCTAATACCAGGATTGCCAACCTCAGGGTCAAGCCTCCAGGGTTTCAGGGTGGTGCCTTCAGTACACAGATACCTTTGCATTGTACAGCCCCTCCTTATGGGAGAAGAAGTTGAGCTTGTAGTCCTTCTTGGAGCCAGAGAGTACGTCGATGTAATCAAGGCCCTTCATAGTGACACTGAGGTCTGGCTTCTCTGGCTTCAGCATTTCCACAATGACCCGGAATCTGGGGCAGAAGAGCATGGGAGGAGAGGAGAGAATGAGACTGCTTGTCCAAAGGAAAGACGGGAAGGTGCTATGCCTGCTCTTGGTTTTATGGAGAGCATGTGGGTCTAGGGTTCCGGTCTTATTCGGTCACCAACAGTATCAGTAACCACCATTTATTGACTATCTATTATGTGTGCCAGATACTGAGTCATGTGTTACAGGCATTTACACCTTGTACTGTCTACAGAAGGGGCATGTCACTAACATCTCCACTTTACTAAAGCAGAAATAGAACTCAAAAGAAGCAAGACAACATGCTCAGGTAACATGACTAGTTATTGGCAAGTTGGGGGTTCAAACTTAGACCTGGGCATTTATGCCTATGCAAAGCAGGTGACCTCCAGCAAGTTACACCTCTTCTTCCAGTCTTTAGTTCTTCTCTGTAAAAGGGGACCACGCTGGGTGACTTGAGTGCCTCTAGGCCTTGCATTCCATTCTACTCCTACTGCAGGCCAAGATCCAAGGGACTTCATTCTCTGGCCGTGGCTTAGGTAATAACACAGAGCAGTCAAGAATAACAAAGGTGATTATCATGATGAGAGCAACAGCTAACATTGATGGGAATTTATTTAGTACCAGGCATTATTCTAGGAGATTTATGAGAAATAGCACTGAACAGGAGAATCTCTCCAGAGGCTTAGAGTTCAGGGTGCCTGGCCACATCAGACTACTTTGTCTTTGATTCCTGGGGTCCCACCCATTCTCTACAGGCACTGAGCAGGGGAAGGACCAAGCTGGATGGTGGAAGTTGTCCCTCCATCTTCCCAGCCTGACCCCTTGCTCCATCCCCTTACCTCTGGGGCTTGTTCAGCCAGTTGGTGACTGGCAGGAGCTCAGTGTAGGGGGTCTTACATGGCACTTCATGGCTGATATTGGCGACAGCTTTGGGAACATCAGAAGTCCCATGCAAAGCATACAGCCAGCCAGTCCCATCCGGGAGGGGAAAGAAGAGAGTGCCCTGAGGAGAAGCAGAAGTGGATCAGAATGGCACTGAGCGTCCTTTATTAAAGCTCTGTCAGGCATGGTGGGAACACAGGATTAATGGAGGCCTTGCAAATAAACATCACACTTGTGGAAAGCAGCTTGGCAATGTGCTCAAAGAATTACAAAAATGTTCATATGATTTTGAACCAGGAGTCCTACTCCAGGCGCACGCATACGCATACACACACACACACACACACACACACACACACACACACACACCAGACACCTAAAATATTGATGAAAATATAGAGATAAATGTTCAACAAAAGGGAAATGTTAAATAAATTATGGGATTCTCATTCAATGAAATACTAGGCATCCATTAAAATGGTTATAACAAAACTGCATAGTTAAATAGAAAAAAATGCTTTAAGTGAAAATAAATGGAAAACAAGATCAGGTATGCTATGGTGACCTTATGGCTGCATCTGAATAAGTCCTGGTAGCAAAGACAGAAAAAAAAATTTCACTTTTTATAGTGTAGAAGATTGTGGTTACTCTCCTTTTCTTTTTCTGATTTTTATTACAATCATCACAATGCTGTTTGTGCAATCAAGCTAAATATTTATTGCTCAATGCTTGGTTTAGGACTTCATTTCAGAACTGAGCCCTTGGCTCTAAGAGCATCCCCTACAATGAAACAGGGACACAAAGAGAAGCCAAAGCTTGACAATCTGCATGACTCCCCACTGTTCCATCATGATCTGGAGACTCTCATCTCAGTCTCTGAGCTCCAAATCTGACTTCTAACATCTCGCCTTCCTTCGACTATGCCAGGGATCTGATGGGGGGACCTCAGCCTACCTGGTGCTTGCGATTCTCCACGTTCATGGTGCGGGGCCAGTAGGTGATCTCATAGGGCTTGTTCTGCTGATGGGCCTCCAGGGTGACGAACTCAGGCCCCTCCCAATGCTCGCCCTCAAAGATGGGGCGCAGATTCCAGGTCTGGTTGGTACGGTTTGACAGCAGGATGGTCTGCGTGTGCTTGGAGCGTACCTGGCAGTTGAAATTCACCACCTGGAAGAAAGCAGGCACGTCACCTTCCATGGCACTTGCCCCTGGTCTGTGTGCAGGTGCCGGAGGAGCAGAATGAATGCAGGGAAGACTCATTTTAACAGCACTTCCCATCGTGAGTTCCAATGGGTAATTTTTTTCTTTCATTTTTTTTTTCAACAAATATTTATCTTGTTGCACAAAGTGTGCCAGGCACTGTTTTTGGTTGTGGAGTTACAGCAATGAACAAAGTCACAAAAAAATCTCTGTCCTGGAAGAGATTACACTCTAGTGGGGAGAGACAGACACAGCATGTAGGTAGGGGAAGGACATGGGGGTGGGAGTTCGGGGTAGAGGGCTGGGATGAAGCCAGGCAAGGACATAGGGAATCCTGTGCCGGATTAAAGACCAACAAGGACAAAATCAGGGGAGACCTGAGGGAAAAGAGCCTCCATGCAGAAGAAACATTGATTGTAAAGGTCCTAAATTTGATAAATGACGAGGGAACCTTTCTAGTAAATGGGTGACGGGGAGATAACGGACAGGGAAGAAAGGCATGTAGGACCTGGGAATCCTGGAAGAGGCCTTTCCTTCTGTTGAAGTAGTATTTTATTTTGAAGCATGGTCTCAGTTGCCTAGGCTGGCTTTGAACTTGTAATCTTCCTACCTCAGCCCACCTAGTGGCTGGGATTACAGGAGTGAGCCAGCAAGCCCAGCTAGGATTTTCTGATGTATGGGATCTTTGGTGTAAGTGGAAGAAGGTTCAAGAATGACCCTCGTGTTTTTAGATCGAGCGACAAGAAGGATGGCGATGTTGACTGTGAGAGGAGCAGGTTGGGGGAGAGATTCAGGAACTCAGTTCTGTCCAAGTTACATTTGGGAAGAATATCAGCCAAGCAGGAAGTGGAATTTACAAACTGAGTGAAAGGGAAAAAAGTCCAGGTGGGGGATATAGATCTGGGAGTTTTCCATGTGGCAATGCTATTTTAAGACCAAGAAACTGGATGAGATCAAAGAGGAAGGAATATCTTTAGAAGAAAGAAGGAATCTGAGGACCTTGATTCCTGATGGACACACTCCAAGGTTAGGAAGAATCAGAGAAAATGTGACGTAGCAGCCAGTAAGGTGGGAAGAAACCAGGAGGGGGTGGTGTCCTGGACTTAAGGGAAGGGGTGTTTGAAGGATGAGGGACTGGTTTATGGTGTCACGTGCTATCACAGGTCAAGTAAGACAATGGGTAAGACGCAGCCATTGAGTTTATCAACAAGGTCAGTGTGGTACAGGCATAAAGTTGGCCAAATAGATCAATGGACAAGTATAGAGCTCAGCAACAGACCTACACACACCTGGTCAACTGATTTTTGTTAAAGGTGTCAAGGCAATTCAGTGGAGAAAGGAAAATATTCTCAACAAATGGTGGTGGAATAATTGGATATTTGCATACAAAAAATGAATTTGATCCATATCTTGCACTAGGTACAAAAATTAACTCCAAACAGATTGAAGACCTAAATGTAAGACTTGTGCCCGGAATATATAAAGAGCTCTCAAAACTTTGAGAACCACGACCTAATTAAAAATAGAAGATTTGAAGACACTTCAACAAAGAAGGTACATGGATGGTGAGTACCTGAAAAGATGTTCCACATCCTCGGTCATTAGGGAAATGAAAAATCAAAGCCTTAATGAGATACTACTACATACATACCTAGTAGAGTGGCCAAAACTTTAAAAACTGAGCATATCAAATGTTGACAAGGACATTGAGCAAGTGGCCATGTCAGACATTGCTAGTGGGAACATAACAGGTCACAAGAGGAAAACTGGAACAGAAAAAGGATATGAAAGGGAAACCAATTTGACAGCTTCTTAGAAGGTGAATAGGGACTGAGCCATTCCACAGCTAGGTGTTTACCCAAGAGAAAAAAAAAAAAAAGAATTGGTTCTTGCTGAGACTTGTTTATAGCATTCTGTACGATTCCATCCATATAACATTCTTGAAATAACAAAATTTCAGGGAGGGAGGTCATGTCATTTTTACTGTAAGCAATATTGTCAGAAATAGAGTTGAAAGCACTTGGGTTCACCGAAGGCCATTGTTTAAACCACAGAGAAGGTGTTATAATAGAATTTGATCCAGAAGGGGCATGCTTCCTTGAGAATGTAAGTCTTGAGTCTAGAGCTGAGGGGTGAACAGGAGTTAACTAGATGGAAGGGAAGAAAAGAATATCCTAGTAGAGGGCATGGCTTGATCAAAGTCCCTCTGGTGGTGAGGGGACAGGTCTGAAGGGTTGACATGGGTGCTGAGGACTGAGTTCCCTCGTGGGGCTCACTTCTACCCCACTCACCTCTTTTACTGCAGGTGGTCCTACGCAGACTCCAGACAGGGTGAGGCATAGAGAATTACCTCCCTGGATGAAGCAAGGCACGTTTTTGCAGAGACTCTCCTTTCCCACCTCTGTGGGACGGTAGGTCACTTCGAAAGAGACTTCCATGCCTGAGGTGATATAGCCTTCTTCTGGGGTGATGTTGAAATGAGGCTCAGTTTTTTTGGTATCCCATTTAAACCTTTGAAGCAAAAGAAGACAAGGAAGACAGTTTGCTAGTACTCCAAGGGTATTCTCAGTGCCCCTGAGACTACGGACTTTTCCTGGGCTTTTGGTGGCTGGGTTTCCTTCTCTTGCCTGTTCCTTGGGACCTAGGAGGAGAAAGATCTGCTAGACAGAGCAGAGGCAGTTGTGGGACACAGGGCAAGGTCATGCCCTGGGTAAGGTGATGGGCTCCTTCTGAGCTGAGCCAGGGTGGAAAGTGGCCACATCTAATCCTAGTACCCAAACATGACACATCAGGAGTCAAATGCATGATTGTGTGTACACAGGTGTTTCCAAGGTCACAGAGCTGGCAAGTGGCTAGGTGAGGACTGAAGCCCTCCCAAGGCTACAGTCTTTGCCATTCCCTGCACTGCCTCTCAGTTTAGAGCCATCAGGGGGTGACCATCTCTTCATATGAGAGTCAGGCCTGTTCTTGGTGGCACTGGGATCTGATGGCCCTGTGTGGTCGGGTGCTTGGTCCAGGCAGGAGCCAGGATGGATGGTGCAGATTAGTGCCTCCAGTGCCAGGACTGAGTCTTTCTGTGATGAGTGCCCATGTGGTGTGTGGCATGAAGTGTGGCAGGAAGTGTGGTGGGAAGTGTGGTGGGAAGTGTGGCGGGAAGTGTGGCATGAAGCTTGTACTGCTACATCAGAATGGCAAGAGACAAGAGGAAACAGCGTGGAAAGAAAAGCTGTCAGAGATACACTTGGATTCTCCTCCTGGCTATGTGATCGAGGGCAAGTCACTAACCATTTTAGGCTTCACTTCATCTGTGAAATGGAGACACTGTAGTAACCTATCTTTGAGGATCCTGGGATAATTAAACGGGAGATTATATGCAAGAATGCTCAGCACTCAGCCTTGCACCTGGACTTGATAAATTTTTGCTACATGCGTTATTTTACTTGATTTCTTTGTCCCTCAGTTTCCTCATCTGTGAAACAGATTAGTTGTGGGATTGGTCTCCTAGGCTTGTTGGGATTAAATGAGATGAGCCAGGTAAAAGGGCACTTAACAAGACAGAGAAGATGTTCTCTATCACATCGATTTCAGTATTCATGGCGGTAGCAGCCACTCTGGTGAGGCCACTGCTGTCACATCCTGAGGTGAGAGTATATGTACAGAAGGGAGAGGACAGAAATGAGAAGTTGCTGTCCTTGCAAGACAATGGCAATCCAGGCAAGAGCTGTCTGCTGCAGCCCCGGGTGGGGGGCGCTGTTCCCTACCTTGCACCCACATCACCCGAGTTCAACATGAGGATGCGGCGGGTGGCTTGAGTCTGATACACAACTGGTCCAAAGGCAACATGTTCCTGGTCCAGGGAGATCTCCAGGGCCTGGCAGCACCCGTTGATGAGGAAGAGGGGGCGCAGGAGTCCCATGCATTCCATGAACACTTCTTCGGAGAAGGCAGGGACACGCTTCTTTGGGGCAAAGGTGACTTCCACTTTACAGACTTCTTTGGGCTTCAGAGTGATGTTCTGGAAGGGTTTCAAGGTGATGACCTGGACAAAGCGACACTTGGACTCAGTAGCTGAAGGTGTCAGGGAAGCTCCTGAGGCCTCCATTTCCTGAGGTCCCAGCCCAGGCGTCAAATGTCACATCTGCTCTTACCAGCAGTGTAATCCGGTAAATGACTTAAACCTTCTGTGACATGTGCTCTGGTGAAGGTTAAGATCATGTATATAAAATGTGTGGTACATAATAGGCATCCAATGAACGCCAGTTCCCTTTCCTGCTCCCTTTCCAACTTGTCTTGGGCATTTCATTCTTTCTTCTCCATGGGGAGGAGGAAAAGAACAAATAGTACTGGGAAAGAGGAAATAGTACTCTGATGTTTCCTGATGTTCCCTGGGATTATTATTATTATTATTATTATTGGTACTGGGGATTGAACCCAGGGGTGCTTTACCACTGAGCTACATCCTTAGTCCTTTTAATTGTTTTTTTTTTTTTTTAGCCAAGGTCTTGATGAGTTGCTCCAGCTGGACTTGAACTTGTGATCTTTCTGTCTCAGTCTCCCAAGATGCTGGAATTATAGGCATGTACCACTATGCCTTGTACTCTCTGGGATTATTAAGACGCACATTCTGCCCAGGTCAACAAAATCAGTATCCCTGGGAGGGCTTGAAACCTGCATTTCCAAAAGTGCCCTCCGGGTACCTCCTGTATTCTAAAGTTCAAGAGCCACTGCACAAGTTTGGATGACTTTCCCTTCAGTCCTAGTAAAAAGCAAATCCAAACCAGCCTTAAGGAAGTCAATTCCCTTTGGATACTTAAGCTCTCTTTGGTACAGGGTATTGGGCACTCACCTACAAAGGGACTGTGGCCACAGGGAGTGAGGTGAAGCTACAACCAGAAAGTAATCCTAGAGATCTCTCAAAAAAAAAAAAAAAAATGGTGTTGGGAGCTAGGCTCAGGGTGATGGAGCCAGCACAGGTCATCTGACAGCTTTGGTCTGACCACCTATGAGGCAGAATTGGGATGGCCAAACTGTTAGGGGCCCCAACCCACTGGGACTTTAATTTGGAGTAGTGTAGTAGTGGGCAAAGGGGATCAGCCCGCTGCGTCTCTTCCTCTGACTGGCCTCTCACAGCTCATTTTTCTGTGTCCTGAAATCCCTGGGTAGTCTGTGGCACTTGTTCTACACTGATTCACATCTGTTTTATTGTGAAGGAAGGCCCCTTTGGAGCATATATACCTTAGCCCTCCTATGGCCACCCCTCCTCAATCCGTCTGTCTGGGAGACACCTGTTCATCCTATAAAAATAACTTCAGACTCCTGAACTCTGAGGCCTTCCGTGGTCCCCTGAACCCTCCTCTGAGTAGCCCTGTTCTCAACTCCCACTTTGCTTCTGCAGTTTCCATGATGTCCTGATATTGTCTATGTGTCTGTGACCCCCGAAGACTGTGAATTTCACCAGACCGAGGTCTTTCATAGTCACCTTTATGTTCCCCACACCTAGCATGTATTCACTGAGCAAATGGAAGAATGAACTGAATGAAGGAATGAATGTAGTCCATCCTTAGAATGAAAAACATGTGGCCTCTTTTTGAAGGGCCATCCAAATACTGGTGATGGTAACCTGGGTAGCAGGCATCCTGGACTGGAAGCTCCTCTATCCAGGGACCTTGTGGGCATGGATTTAATTACAAGCATGCCCTTCTCCCACCACTGAGGAGAGCTGGACAGCCTTTCAGGGAGCAGATCGGCAATGCTTATTCAAACACACTTTTCCTTTTCGCCCAACAAGCCCATTTCTAGGAACTTGTTGTAAGCAGAAAATCACGACAGCATGCAAAGTCCTAGGTATGTAGGTATTTCAATGTTTATAATATAAAAAAGCTGAAACACCTCTAATGAACAGAAAGAGAGAATTGGTTCATCTACCTAGTAGAGGCACAAATGAACAAATGACACTGAATGACATGGAAAATGATATGAAAATGTAAAATGAGAGTAATAATATTAGGGTGCTAACCCCACACTGTTTTGGGGACATGATCAGAGATAGCACGTGGAAAACTCTTTGAATGGTCTGGCACATTCTAGGTGCACAAGAAATGTGAGCTGTTGGTGCTGTAGGTCGTTCTGATCATCAGGAAGCATGGAGAGGTCCCTGGAAGTCCCCTGAGCACCTACCTTGGGTTCCTGGAGTTCTGGAACAGAGAACAGGACTGACTGGTTAAATGTGAGCTGGGCAAGGCTGTTGTTCTTGATGGAAACCATTTTCGTCACAACGTTTCCTGGTGAGACAGCTCCTAACTTCACAATCCTGTTGGCTGGATCTAGGACTGAAATCTGCAGAAGAAATGAGCAAGAGGATAGGAATAAGGGCTCATTAGTTAATGGGAAAAATATGTATTATGATACACCTATCCTGGCGAGGCCAAGGGTGGCTCTCTCTCTTTTAGCGCTCTAACTTCTTCATATGGGTGAGGCATTCATTCACTTCCTCAACACTGATGAGCATAAAATGCCCACTCAACTCTTCACAAAATTACATAATGTAAACTGGGTTCAGAGAGATGAAGGAAAAAGCACAATGCAGGGAGCTGACACTAGACTGGGGCTGAGGGAGGCCTTCCTGCAGTGGGCACTGGGTGCTAAAGCAGGGCAGGGCCTAATCGGCATGGCATGGGCTGGGGAGCATGCAGCGGGAGGAGATGGGCTGTGCATGGCCCTGGGCCTGAGAAGGTGGCCTACCGAGGCCTGTGGAGCTAGCAGACTAGAGCAGGCTGGAGAAGCGGTCAGGTCTTGCAAGGTCTTGTAGGCTATTGTAGGTGGTGAGAGGGAGGGTGGGCTCTATGCTGGGAGAAATGGGAAGACAGAGAAGCATGTGGTGACCCGACCCAGTGTGTTTGTGAGAGTGCTCTGGCTTGCTCCTCGGGGGAGAATGGACTAAGAAGGGAAGAGAGAAAGCCCAAGGAGGAGAGGGGATGGCGGTTTGGCTAGAGTTGGAGAAAAGCCGACACAAGGCATTGATCAAAATGTTGATCTGGATCAGGCCGAGCCTTGCCCTCCAGGAGGACTTGAACCAAAATAAGTAGCAACCACTGACCACTCTCCTTTGATCAGTTACTAAACTGTACTCCTCCCTCCAACTATCTGTATCTTTCAGTCCACATGTTTCCATTGCGCCTGAAAAGGACCCCCCTGACTGGCCAGTGAGAACCTGGAGGCCTGAGAACATGTTTAAGTTACCAGCATCCCATGGGTGCAGGATGAGCCAATGGAAGGACAAGTGAATGAAGGAGCCGGGACATGGGGACAGGCCCTGTCTCTATCCTGGGTCTAGACACACCAGATGACCATGTGCTGCTTCTCCTATGGCTTCAGGGCAAAGCTACCTGGAACATATCCTCTCCTAATTCTCTTTGTTTGATGATACATATCATGCATTCTTAAGACTCTTGGAAGGTTTCAATCTTCCCAGACCTTCTGTGACATACAAACATCCCACCAGACAAGCACCTTAAACTTTACCAAGACGCTGAGGAGAAATGAATGGGCAGCAGGACAGATCATTTCCTTTCTATCTGGGGTGCCTGGGTAGAAGAAATCTTTGACCAAATGTAATCCTGGGACCCATGGTTGGCTGGAGAATTTTAATCAATGGGGGTGTTAAAGAAAGATGTTCCATAGCTGAAATCTATGTCTGCATATGTCACCTAAAAATGTTGTCTATTAAGCCTAAAAGAAAACACACCCCAAGGTGGGAGAAAGATATGCTTGGGAAGGTGCATCTGATAATCTCTAAGAAAACAAAGAAAGTTTCTCTAGTGCCTGTGATTACCAGAATCCTTTGCACAGTGAAGTTTGGAATTGAGTAGGAGCTACCATTCTCTTGAGTCTGATTTGACGATTTCCCTCTTTGTGTGATTAGAGACATTGTTTCAGTGGGAGAGGCGGACCTCTGAGAGAGCAACCCGGGGGGGGGGGGGGCAAGATGTGGAAGGGGAGGAGAGCTGTGTGGGCAAAGGAGGCTGTGGGGGGTGGGAAGGAGGGGTTGAGCCCAAGGACCTCCCTCAACATCTCTCACCTTCATTTCAGTGCCTTTCCCTTTGATTTCCACAATTTGCTGGGAGAGCCCATTGATCTCGAAGGGGATGAGTTCTTGATAGCTGATAGTTTCTCGAGGATAAAAGATAATTGGAATCTCCAGAGAATTTCCTGGCTTTACCACATCCACACGGAAGTTCACCTCCAGGTGTGGGGTGTTGGTGTACAAACAGTCTATGCTGGGGAAATCCAAGAGGAAGGAGTGCAAACTCTGAGAATGCTGACCTAGAGGGATTGGCATGTTTCTGACTCTCTGGGTTAGATGCTGATAGGTTTTCTGCCCTGCTGTCCTAGAGTCAGAGAAGTCATTAAAGAACTGGAAGTGACCACACCAATGACCAGCCCACACTCTGGATGTGGCATTCTGTGATACTAGCAGAACCAGGCCTCTAACTCAGAGGCTCACAACCCCTTTCCCAGCACTCTTTAACTCTACTGAGCCCCTGCTTGGTGATGATGCATCTCAAGACTGGACAGGAATATACAGTTCTAGAGTCAGATAGGAGTTTGGATCTGGCTCTAGCTAGCCACGTGACCTAGGAAAAGGTACTTAGATTTCTAGATTTCGTGGATCTAAGTTACTTGGATATCTGTTTCCTTATCTGTACAATGGGAGAGGTGATAGCTATTTCATAGGACTGTCATGAGGATTAAATGAGATGATGTGGCTAAAGCAGTCTACTAATATATGCCATAAAGATGAGATATTATTATTATGGCTCATTGCTCAACTTGAAGGGATCCTGAGAGATCATATCTGCCATTTCACCTGTGGTTATGAAGGCACCTAGACCTCTCCATTGTAGCACCCTTCATCTTCCTGACTGGCATTTAGAGAAGGGTCTAGTGAGGCCAATGTATAGAGCTCGATGCTTTAAACAAAGGAAGAGTGAGATTACATGAAATCATTTTAGAAGCATATAAGTAGTAAGTTTAAAAATTGATATTTAAGTAAACCCTATTAAATTTAAATTTAACCCTAATGGAAACTCCTATAATTTAATATTTTGGGTATTAAAATAAAAGCAGCAGCAGCAACAGCTATGGCAGCAGCAACTAATAATAATTGAATACTTTCTATATTTTGGGCACTGTTCTAAGTACTGTCTCAAGAAGGATTAATTTAGTCTTACTAGTACTTTTATATGGTCAGTACTGATTACCCCATTTCAGGCAAGAAGACAGAGACACAAAGAGTTAAAAAATTTGGCCTTGGGATGGTGGTACAGCTCAGTGATAAAGTACTTGCTGAGCATGTGCAAGGTCCTGGGATCAATTCCAGAACCATAAAAAGAAAAAAAAATGTGGTCAAAGTCACACAGCTAAGGAAGAGCTGAAACTTGAACTTATATCTGTGCTATTCAATTTGGTAGCCTCTAGACACATATGACTACTGAAATTAAAATTCATTAAAATTCAATTAAATAACATTCAGTTTTATTTAATTTATAAATGTTACACTAGCCACATTTCAAGTGCTTTAGAGCCACATCTAGCTCTAGGTCACACTGGATGGTGCAGATAAGCAGTATCTTCCTCGTTGTGTAAAGTTCTCTACAGTACTGATATAGAGGGCTCTGAGTGAACACAGGTCTCTGGGCCTGATGAGATTCTGTTTAGGTCTGAAATGGGGCCTAGAAATCTTCACCAGAATGTTCCACTGGGATGGTGCAGAGGCTAAATTTGAATCAGAAAGACTTAGGCTGAGTACATATCTGCTCTTTTCTGCAGATAAATTCACCATTTAACTCTCTAAACTTTATTCCACATCTACTACATGAAGAAAATAAACAGATGTCACCAACTTCCCATTGGGTCTTTGGCATTGACCTCTGCACAGGAAGAGGGTTTTAAGCAGAGTGGCTCACAGCTACCCAGGGATCCCCACTAGTGGTGAGGATAGGGACCCAGGATTCACGTCTACCTGAAAGGGTTTGACTTTTCCCATAATGCTTCCTTTTTGGTCTTGGCAGGACTAGATCTATATGGAGTCTGTAGGACCCAAAAGGAGCTTAGGAACCATTTGGATGCTCTGAGAAGCCTTACTTACCTAATGGATGTTTCTTCCCTGTTGGTGACAACCAGGATTTGTTTGTATGGGGGCATCCCAGCTTGGTAGATGAAGCAAGTCCCAAAGTTGTAGCTGGTAAAGGAGAAATGGATGGCTGGACTCACAGCACAGCCTGAGATGCTACATATAAATGTCGGGCCATGGATGATCTGTGGAGAGGGAATGAGAGGGGAACCATGGTTAGGAGAAACAGGAAGAGAGGGTACTTATATCCTCAAGGTAAGGAGGAAAGTAGTTGGTGTTTTGAAGCAATACGGGTCTCAGGGCTCCAACTGCGGAGATTCTGACTCAGTAAGTTAGAGTTGTATTTACAAAAGCTCCACTGTAACCAGACGCTACGCTGACTCTTGCTTTGCTCCCACAGCAATGATTCAGCTTGAAGGTGGAGGGGTGTGGCAGACACTGGTGGTCACCACCCAGCATGGTGGCTGCCACTCTCCCCATGGCTTCTTTTCTAGTGGGACTGACTGGCTGCGAATGTGGGTAGATGGATAATTGATTTCCCATTCTCTTGTGCCGCTCATCATGGGGATGTGAACAAAAGAGGACAGGAGGGTCTCCCATCTTGACCAGAGGCAGAGTCTTGCTTGGGAATGTTCTTGGTCTTCACACTCTTCCCCTCTGGAATGCAGACACAGGTCTTAGGTAGAAAGGTCATTGGTGACAAGGAGATGACAAGAATGAGGTCAAAGGCCAACATGTCCAAGTCCTTGAGAACGCAACCATAAGGTAATATGTGACTCCTTGGTACCTGAACTTAGTTTGTTCTTCACAAACTCTATAGTACAAAATTTCATAAATTGATAATTGATTTAAAATGAAATATCCACTATTCATTCTGTATATCATTAGAATACATATTACTAAAATAAATACTAGAAGAAACATTCTAAACATCATTAGAGTAAGTCAACACTCCTTGGTACAACTTTATCAATTTTAGAACATTTTCTTATTCTAGATTTTGAATGTCAATACTTTGTGGTTGATTCTCTGATAAGTGTTTAGACTTATTACCTTAGATTATCAACTTCTCTATTAATTAGGGTATGAAGATCTTATGATACATGAGCTTTCTTTTTGCTGTAAGAAATGAAAGTTCTGGAAAAGACACTTCTCAGAAGTGTCTTCTGAACCACAGCCTGGCATTTCTCATGCATGATGTCTGCAGCTCTACCACTGGGTTCCAGGCCAGGAGAACAGCCGAGCACCTAGTGGCCAGAGGCTCCACTTTGAATTTCATGGCTTGGATGATTGTCTTCCAAAACCCTTGTGCTTTTCACCACTATATGACCCAGCTATTCCACTCCTTGGTATATAACCAAAAGATTTAAAATCGGCATATTACAGTGATGCACCCACATCAATGTTTATAGCAATACAATTCACAATAGTCAAACTATGGAGCCAACCTAGATGCACTTTGACAGATGAATAGATAAAGAAAATGTGATATATATATATATATATATATATATATATATATATATATATATATATATATATATATGCAACGAAGTATTACTCAGCCATAAAGAGTGACATGATGGCATTTGTCAGTAAATGGATGGAACTGAAGACTATCATGTTAAGTGAAATAAATCAGTCTCAAAAAGTCAAAGGTTAGGGTTGGGGATATAGCTCTGTTGGTAGAGTGCTTGCCTTGCATGCACAAGGCCCTAGTTTAATCCCCAACACCACAAAGGTTAAATACTTTCTCTGATATGCAGAAGCTAATCCAAAATAAGGGGGTGGGAAAGAGAATAATAAAAAAGGGAGAGAGAAAGGGAAAAAAGGAGAGAAGGAATTTCATCAAAATAGAGGAAAGATCTGTAGAGTAGATAAAGGGGATTGAGGAGGAGGAAGAAGGGATTGGGAAAGGGGAAGAATCCTGGAATGAGTCTGACCAAACTTTTTACGTGAAGGCGTGGATGAGGCACAGTGGGTCCCAGCATTGGGTGTGTCTGCAGATGCAAATTTAAGAAAAAAAGTAAACTGTAAATGGATTGAAGAGGGATTGGTGGAGTGGGGACAGGGGGACTCCCATTGGAACACTTGATGGTGTCCCATTGATTTCTGTGGTTCCATTCATTTTTCTCCACTTTTTTCTTTCTATTCTTCATACTGGGTAATCTCAATTGCTCTATCTTCAAGTTTGCTGATTCTTTCGCCACAACAAATCTTCTATTGAGCCCCTCTTGTAAATTTTTGATTTTAGCAACTATACATCTCAACTCTGGAATTTATATTCTTATAATTTTTATTCCTTTATTGAAATTCTCTATTTGGTGAGATACTGTTCTCCTATTTGAGTTATTTAGACATTTTCCTCTAGTCCTTTGAACATTTTTTTTGAGGGGGGTGGCACTGGGGATTGAACTCAGGGGCACTTGACCACTGAGCCACATCCCCAACCCTATTTTGTATTTTATTTAAAGACAGGGTCTCATGGAATGGCTTAGTGCCTCGCTTTTGCTGAGGCTGGCTTTGAACTCTCAATCCTTCAGCCTCAGCCCCGCCCCCCCCCCAGCAACTACTGGGATTAGAGGTGTGCGCCATTGTGCCTGGCTTTCTTTTGGACATATTTTATTGATTTTTTAATGCTGGGGATTGAAATCCAGGGCCTCATGCATGCTAAGCATATGTTCTACCTGGAGCAGCTGATTTCAGGAATTTATCTCCTAAGTTCAACATCTTGGGAAAAGTTTCTGTTAATTGGTTTTTCCCCCTGGATCTAAATAATGCTTTCCTTTTTTTGGTGTGTGTCTCATATTCGTTGTTGGAAACTGGACATTTAAAATAATGTAGCTACTCTGGAAATCAGATCTCACAGCCCCCATCCTGGTTTTGTTGCTGTTGTTACACTTTTTAAAAATTTGTTCTCATTAGTTTTACATGATAATAGAATGCATTTTGGGGCTGGGATTGTGACTCAGCGGTGGAGCCTCGCCTTGCCCGGACTGGACGGGGTTCCATCCTCAGCACCACATAAAAATAAAGGCATTGTGTTGTGTCCATCTACACCTAAAAAATAAATATTAAAAAGAATGCATTTTGACACATCAAACATAAATGGAGTATAACTTCTTTTTCTGGTTGTACATGATATAGATTCACACTGGTCATGTAGTCATATGCACATAGGGAAATAATGTCAAATTCATTTTACTGTCCTTCCTACTCTTTCCCTCCTCCCTTCCCTTCACTCTCCTCTGCCTAATCCAAAGCACCTTTATTAATCTCTAGCCCTACTCCCTTTTGTAAATTGGCATCTGCATATATCAGAGAAAACATTTGACCTTTGCATTTTGGGGATTGGCTTACTTCCCTTAACATGGTATTCTCCAGCTCCATCCATTTACTGGTAAATGCCATAATTTCATTCTTCTTTAAGGCTGAGTAATATCCTATTGTGTATATATACCACATTTTCTGTATCCATTCATCTGTGGAAGGTCACCTAGGTTGGTTCCATAGTTTAGCTATTGTTAATTGAGCTGTTATAAACACTGATGTGATTGTGTCACTATAGTATTCTGATTTTAACTCCTTTGGGTATAAACTGAGTAGTGGGATGATAACTGGGTCAAGTGGTGGTTCCATTCCAAGTTTACTGAGGAATCTCCATACTGCTTTTCAACAATTTTCAGTCCCACCAGCAATGTATGTGTGTACCTTTTTCCCCCACGTCCTCACCAACATTTATTGTTTGTATTTTTGATAATTGCCATTCTGATTGGAGTGAGATGAAGTGAGTAGTTTTCATTTACATTTTTCTAATTATTAGAGATGTAGAATATTTTTTTTTTCATATATTTGTTGATCAATAATTGTATTTCTTCTTCTGTGAAGTGTGTTCGGTTTCTTTGCCCATTTATTGATTGGGTTTTTTTTTTTTTTTGGTGTTAAATTTTTTGAGTTCTTTATATATCTGAGATGCATGTGGTAAAGATTTTCTTCCATTCTGCAGGCTCTTTCTTCACATTATTGATTGTTTCCTTTGCTGAGAAGAAGCTTTTTAGTTTGAATCCATACTATTTATTGATTCTTGATTTTATTTCTTGTGTTTTAGGAGTTTTGTTAAGGAAATCAGATCCTGAGCTGATATGGTGAAGATTCAGGTCTACTTTTTCTATAAGGTGCAGATTCTCTGTTCTAGTGCCTAAGTCTTTGATCTACTTTGAGTTGAATTTCATGCTGGGTGAGAGATAGGGATTTAATTTCATTTTGCTGCATATAGATTTCCAGTTTTCCCTGCACCATTTGTTGAAGAGGCTATCTTTTCTCCAATGAATGTTTTTGGCACCTTTGTCTGGTATGAGATAACTGTATCTATGAGAGTTTGTATCTGTGTCTTCTATTCTGTACCATTGGTCTATGTGTCTGTTTTGGTGCCAATACCATGCCATTTTTGTTATTATGGCTCTGCAGAATAGTTTAAGGTCTAGTATTGTGATGCCTCCTGCTTTACTCTTCTTGCTAAGGATTGCTTTGGCTATTCTAGGTCTCTTATTTTTCTAAATGAATTTCATGGTTGCTTTTTCCAGTTCTATGAAGAAGATCATTGGGATTTTAATAGGAATTGCATTAAATCTATATAACATTTTTGGTAATATGATCATTTTGACAATATTAATTCTGCGTATCCAGGAGCATGGGAGATCTTTCCATCTTCTAAGTTCTTCTTAATTTCTTTTTCAGTGTTTTGTAGTTTTCATCATAGAAATCTTTCATCTCTTTTGTTAGGTTGATTCCCAAGATTTTTTTTTGGTTTTGTGAATAGGATAGTTTTCTAGTTTCTTTTTCAGTATATTTGTTATTACTCTTTGTTTAGTAACTTTTTCAGTACAGTCTATACAGTAGTCGCTATATGTGGATGATATGTTTTAAGAGACCCTGAGGATGTCGAAACCACAGACAGTACTGAACACTATTTATACCCTGTTTCTTCATATACACACATACATACACACCTATGATAATGTTTAACTTAAAAATCAGGCACAACAAATTAACAACAACAATTCATAATGAAATAGAACAATTTTAACAATACACTATAATAATCTTATGTGAGAGGTCTCTTTCAAGGTACTTTTCTGTACTGTACTTTTCAATCTTCTTGTGGTGTCTGAGATGAGACTTAAATGAAGCACTTTGTGGCTTTTCATTGGTATGCCTGAGTTGCCAATATTACTACTTTTGTGTTTTGGGGCCATTATTGAGTAAAATAAGAACTACTTAAATACAAACACTGCATGACTCAACAGTGGATCTGATAACGGAGAAAGCAACTAAGTGACTAACGATTGGGTGGATATACCAGACAAAGTGTGGATTCATTGCCTGGGAAAGATGAAGTGAGATAACATGAGATTTCTTCACACTACTTAACACTACTTCACACTACATCATTTAAAACTTATTATTGTTTATTTCTGGAAATTTCCATTAAGTATTTCCAGGCTGTGGTTGACCATGTGTAACTAAAACCATGAAAACTGAATTGCAAATAAAGCGGGGGGGGGGGGGGGGGGGTGCTGCTGTATTTGTATTTATACATGGCCACTGAATTCTCTGCTCAGTTATCTTAGTGGTAAGACAGTGGTTGGATAGAGATTTCCTTAAATGCATTCACCAGGGGCTGTGACACTCAGGTAGGCAGCTGCCAATTCTACTTTATATTTCATTTTTTGCTTTCACAGCCTAAATGTTAGCTAGAGGTAAGAACTTAAGGCCTTCTCAACAGTATCACAACCCTGAGATACACATGTGTTGCACGTGCAATACATGGCTGTCTAGATTCTGGGGAATATATTAGAACTTTTCAAGTCCCCTATGCATATCTCCTTCCCTAGCTTTCCTTTTATATTTTTGGGGTTAACTTGTTGTTTGCTCAGGTAGCTGCAATGTTAAACAATTGCCACCGATTATTTTGGACAAATGCCTCACGAGAAAAGGCTGCTCACATTGAGCAAGCTCTGAGTCGGGTCAAAGAAAAGAAAACTCTGTGAGTGGGTTTGCTTGAGTGGAAGTTTCCACTGAAATTCTAGACAGGGAAAATAATGACAATTCTTTTATAATGGGACCTTTGAAGAATTCTGAGGCTGGTCTGCTGTCTTCAGACGAGATCGGGCGCGTTCAGGGTGGTTAGTCTGCTGTCTCCAGTGGCTGACAGGTTGGTGGTTTGCACACTTTGATTTCAGAACTGTTGTTTTTCAAGGCTCCTGCTGAGCATAGGGTGGGTGGGGGGGACTAGGAATAGGGCAAAAATACCTCAGTGCTCACTATTCTTATGGATATTCAGCCATTTTTCTTGAGTGAGTGCTCCTAGGATCGCTGCAAGTTTATGGTTTGTGAGTGCTTTCAGAATATGGATAGTATTAAATATTCTCACCTTAATTATGAGTTCCAGGCCATTCAAGACACACTTCTGATTTGGGTGGAAAGACAGGGTGGCGTGTTCACTCTGCCCCACATTCACAGTGCCGTTGGTAGGTGAAAATTCAAAGTATTTCAATAGGGTTTTGGGCCCGGCAAGCTCTCCCTGGAAGTTGAAGTTGAACTTCCCAGCGTTGGTAAAACTGAATTCACACTGTACACATTCATTTAATTCCGCCTGCAAGACAGAAACCAGAGCAATAAATGAAAATCACAGTTCCCATCTCTGAGAAAAACATCCTTTTGGAAATAAGGATGGCAGATGATATTGCTGAGCTGACTGCTATTAGTTAATATAGTTGAGTATTTCGGTAAGAGCTACTAAGTATTGGGTTCCTTGTTTTTTGGTTTTTTTTCCAGTACTGCTAGAGATGGAACCCAGGGCCTCATACATGCTAGGCAAGCACTTTACCATTGAGCTATATACTTAAATTTTTTTTTAAAAATTTTGAGACAGAGTCTTGTTAAGTTGCTTAGGCTTGCCTCAAACTTGTAGTCCTCACGGTTCATTCTCCCAAGTATCTGGGATTATAGGCATGTGCCAAATTGTTAATATCTTATCAAATGTATGTTATCAATTTAATTGTCTCTTGGTACTTAAGCATCCTTCCTTTGTATCCCTCCCCACTGCCTGAAAAAGAAAAGCATTCTGAAGAAACAAAGCATTCTCATAATAACTAAGTACATTCTGAGGATGGAGCTGTTTCTGTTCTTTTGGTCTCTTGGCATTTGAGACAGACCAGGCTCAGCTCATATTCTCTTTTTAAAATTTGTTTTTATTTTATTTGTTCTTTTTAGTTATATATGACAGTAGAATATATATTTTGACATGTTATACAAATATGGAGTACAACTTCCCATTCTTCTGGTTGTATGTGATGTGGAATTATATTGGTTGTGTATCCATATGTGAATATAGGAAATAAATGTCTGATCCATTCTACTGTCTTTCCTATTCCTGTTCCTCTCTTTTCCCTTCATTTCCCTTTGTCTAATCTAAAGCACTTCTATTCTTCCCTGCCACCCCTTATTGTGAGTTAGCATCTGCATATCAGAGACAACATTTGGCTTTTGGTTTTTGGGATTGGTTTATTTCACTTAGCATAATAGTCTCCAGTTCCATCCATTTACCAGCAAATGTCATCATTTCATTCTTATTTATGGCTGAGTAATAGTCCATTGTGTGTGTATGCATATATATATATATATATATATATATATATATATATATATATATATATATATATATCTCACATATGGGCACCTAAGCTGGTTCCATAATTTAGTTTTTGTGAATTGTCAGCTCATATTCTCTTGTACCACCACCTTCCTCAGTTAATTGTGGAGACTTAGAGAGATAGTAAGGCCCTCTCACACCTTTACCTCATAGAAGTTGATGATGTTGGTCTGGTTGGGTGTCAAGAGAGTGACAGAGCCAATCCTGTCCTTGCACTTGACCTCTGCATTCATAGTGTATCCCTCAGCTTTGACATTTAATGTCAGAGGGTGGACTTTCTTGTTCACATTGCAGATCAAATTAAAGTTCACGTCTCCTTCATGCTTTGGTGTGAAGAAAATATCAACTGATACCCTGGATGGAAAATAAGACAGTAGATTTGTCAACTGAGCCAACCAGTTAAAACTTGTTAAAAAATATAAGCCCAGTGAATTAGCAGATACACTATGAGTAAAAGGCACCAAGAAGGCACTCCAAATCATGACGGAGTTTTAAGATCTGCCAGGCAAGGCTAGACTTTTCTCTGTGGATTCACACATATGAGACAGCAAGGAAACAATTTACAAACATGAGTGAAAATAATAAGGACGAGGATTTAAAATCCTCAGTGCTCTTTCATTCATCAAGAAAATGAATGCCAGGGAGTAGGTAGGACACAGATGGAATTGCTAATATCTAAATCTTAGAGTTGGAAGAGGTTTTATAAATGGGAAACTCTAATGCATCCTCCTGGCTGTCAGGCCTTGAATCCCTGCCATGCTGGGAGGGTGCATCCTGAGGTCTTCCTTTTCCTTTACCTGGACAGTGGTGGAATCCAGCCTTCCATGGGACAAACCACCAGGCTATTGCTGAAGCCTTCAGAATATCGGGAGTTGTCCTGAAAGGCAAAGTTGAAGCCCAGGTCCTCCTTGTTGATGATCTGCACAGTCTCCCGGGCTTCTCTGCCTGGGGAAGAAATGACAGACCCCAGTGGAGGCCTCCTGTCTGCTTGCTGAAGTACCTCAGCAGACTCTGCCCTGCAGGCAGGATGGAGTCTTCTTAGAAGGACTCTCCAAGTGCTGTTCCCTCCCAGTCTCAATTCCTTGGCCTCGGACTAATTTTTTTCTTTCCTTTTGCTCTTCAGGTGACTTCTCTATCTTGGGGGATTTTCCTTCTAGAACTTCACTTCACTAATCCCCTGCTCCTGCTGGGTGGCTCAGCTGCCCTGGTTGAAGCTCTCCTGGGATTCTGGCAACAACATTGTCTTCCCTTGCTCCCTAGATCCCAGGAGTTGTGATGCCTTCTTGAATGTGCTAATGGGGCTTGACTCTCTCTGATGCGACCTTTAACTGCCCATATCTCTGTAAATAATCCCTGAATTGAATTATTTTGAATTAGACCTTAGGTATGGCAGGAGTTTCCTTTCCAGGGCACTAATACATCCCCTCTCATTTCTTTTGCCCCTTGGCTGTTGTTGAAAATTTATTTTCCTACATAAATTTCAGGACTAATTTATCTGATTTCCTTCCCTCCTCAATCTTTTTGGGGCTAAACTGTCAGAGTTAGTATAAGCGGGTCCCAAATATTGCATGGGATATACTTACACTAAGACACTTATTATCTGAAATTAAAATTTAACTGCATCCTGTATTTTATCTGGCAGCTCAAGTTGTGATTCTAAGTAGAATTTGATTGGATTAGCATTTATTTTCAATCAGGCATCCTTACCAATAAGGAGAGAACTGAAGTTGATGTGTGACTTGTCCAGAGAGATGAGAGGGTCAATGGCTTTGCCCACCAGAAGGAAAGGGACTGAGATATTATGTTCAGGGATTAAGAAGGTCCAGAATGCTTCCGTGATGTCCAGATGGGAAGGTGTGAACTGGAACACAATCTAAGAAGACAATTGGGAACACAGTGGTGAAAGGCACTTCTGTTTGCTTACTCCTTGTGTCCTTAAGAGGTTTGTTGGTGCCAGATTCATGACAGCTAACATCCTCAAGTTATTGCTGCCTTTCCAGTCTCTGTGAGGGCTTGTAGGTCTGGCTGTACCAGCAACATCAGTGTCTCTGCCCTACCCACGTGTCCTTTAAGGGAATGTATCCCACCCACAGCCTCTTCTGGTTGTTATATTTTGCCCTGTCTTTGGATGGCATGGTCGTACCTTGGTTGACTGGACCATAGAGCTGGCAACCATTTCAAAGAAAGAGAATATACCTGTCTGTCAATAGCCTGCCACACAGCCCGACTCAGATTAGCAGGGATAACCATATATTTCACTGAGAAGTTCAGAATTAGAAAACAAGTGGCAAGGCTAGCTGGCAATGGAGTTGATGGTAAAAGATGCTGTGAGAGTGAGGTGGGCCGTGGCATGCCACAGGGGAAGAAACTGGCTGGTGGGGAGAGAATGGATGAGATGGAAGAGGAGAAGAAAAAGACCTGGAAGGAAAGTTCAATCTCAAAACCTGACCCAAGTCCTTTTATTCTTTAACTCGAGTGAGTCTCTTTGCAATTTATCAGTCAGGACCAGATGGGAGAACCATGGAATGTGGCCAGAAAGGAAACAGAGAGGTTCTGTGCCCATGCCAGGGTGACACGGGGAAGTGTTCTAGAGATGGGTCACTTCAATGACACTACTGTCATCCAGAGTCCAGAATGTCTCTGTATGATGGATTCTACAACTTGCCTCTCCAGGAATTGGGCAGCATCTTTGACATATTTCTGGGCTGTAGTGGGGGCTATCCAAGTAGGACCATGTCCAAGGCAGACCCAGCTCCTGGATCCTGTCATGCTGATGGCTAGGTATTGGCAATATGCAGAGGTCAATATCAGAGTCAACAAAATACATTTCATTTAATTTGGAAAGTGTTAAAAATATTGAACTAGCGACCAACAGGTAGAACAGGGAGACTTACATAGAAACGTGGAAAATTCTGGCTTCCCCAGAAAAATTCTTGGAGACTAGGCCACCCTAGGTCTGCTTGTCTATGTGGTGGTCATCTGCCAGAGAAGAGCTGGAGCCAGTAGGCATTGGTGACTGGCATTCCCTATCATTGTCTACCTGACTGTCTTCATTCATTTGAGTGACCTTCCTGAAGGCATTTTAACTTGTAATGTTTGTTCTACAGGTTTATTTCTACCTCTAAGACTCTTTACAGAACTTCTTGGATAGGGAACCCATAGTAAGTTCATATTTATATCTGACTCCTGCCCTACATCACTGAGACATTTAGGAATAAGCTGCAGGACATGCCTCCACTTTTCTGTTTTGTCCTTTGACCTAACTTAGTAAAAACACATCATTGTCCTTTCACTATTATCAGCCGGTTGGCCAGTGATAACTTTTCTTCCTGCTATTGTATGAGTTATGGAGTCCCCCGATATTTGTGTCTGGTTCCCTTTTGCTGCTTTAATAGTCTCAATTAAACAACAACAGCAACAAACTATAAATAAATAACTAGAGCTCTTTCTTTCACTATGGTCAGACAAGAGTTCAGCTTTGTTTTGCTCAACAGGCCCAACATGCATGGTAGCCACTCAATAAACATGTGTTGATTGACCCATCTTTAGGTGGTTCTCCCTATCACTACCTACGCTGTAGGCAACTTGCCATTCACAGATGGCTGCAATGATCTAAGCTCTTTGTTGAGGGGGTCCCCATCCACACAGACCTCAGCTTTCTTTTCAGGGTGGATACAGCCCTTCTCTGTGAGGCATGTGAAGGCTGGAGGGTTCTGGAGACTTTCAGTTTCTTCAGACATCCAGCGGAAGGAGTAGGCACTATTGGTTGGGTTCAGGATTGTAAAGGTCCTGATCAAAGGGAAAAATTGACAGCAGAAAGTGAGGGAGAGAATTGAAAAGTAAGAGAACTTTCCTAGAACCTGGCCCTAGTACAGTCTCTACTGGGAATCCTAACTGTTCTGAGCACTTGATTATCATAGAAATTAAAAACTCCATCTCATCTGGGGATCCAAAGTGTGGCTAGGTTTCTGGACTTGGAGTAAAATTGCTGCCAAGGCCACCATCTGTGATGCTGTGTGGTCAAGGTGGTGGTTAGGGAATATATATATATATATGACATATATGTATAGGCATATATATGTATATATGTATACATATACATATATATGTGTGTGTGTGTGCTGATATATAAATATATCAACTTTTCTTCTCTGTCCAAGCTAAGGAGACACTGGAATCCACCTTCATATAACAGTTCTCTAAATTCAAACTTCTAAAACTCAGGTCAACCCCCAGAATATCAGGACTGTTCCTAGAGCCAAGTCTAGCTAGTTTCTCTTAATTCTTTTTCTGAGTTCTTTAGAAGGAAAGACAGATATAAATTCAACCAATGCAAACCAAAGCAACTCACTGGAGATTCTTTTCTCCTACGCCCACACTGGTGAACTCAATCACCCGGGTGTTTGCATCCAGAGGTCCTGAATCAGACCCTCGGAGCTCTGCGTTGCGCCGATGACCAGTGATGTAGTCCGAATCTTTCAGGTCAAAATGGCAGAGGGGCAAGAAGCTCCGTCCTTTCGCTACCAGGACTGGAGCTTGCTCTCCAGGCAGCAGGTTGGGAATCCTAAGAGGATAAGGTTATTTTTATTTATGTTTTATTTTGAAATTAGTCGTTGCTTTCTTAGTTGTTGGAAATGAATATTATATCAGAATGTGAGCTCTGTGAAAGCAGAGGGTAGGTAGGTTTGGGTCAATACTGCCACTTTAGTGACTTTATTAGTACATGACACATAGTAGGTATTCATTCATTAAATGTAAATGGATGAATGGGCTGAATATAAGGAGCCTGATTTTGAGTTCCTTCTGTGTACTTAGGTATCGCTATAAGTTATTACTCCAAAAGTGGTAAGAAATCTTCCTGCTGAAAAATAAGAGCCCTCTTACCCTCTGGGCCCTCTCACAGACATTTAATGGGATACAAAGAGGGACCTGGAACTTATTAAAAAGTATCTTGAGCTCCTTGAAGAAGGTAAATAAATGTGAACAGACTCTTAGCCCAGGACCAAGCTGAGGTGGCCTTGGTGTGGGCAGGGTCTCTGTGGTGTGACTGCAGGGGTTCAGGAGGCTCTAGTGGCTCACACGAGTCTCTGCCACTCTAGGCCACCGTTCATAGACTTCCTCTGTAAGGCAGGGGTTCTCCATGGAGCTTTTCTAGATATGGCACCACACCAGGGACTGTAATTGTCAGATGCATTTGATCAGGTTTTTTCTTACTGCATCTGGGCACCATGTTTTCCTCAACTACAATGTAACAGGACCACCGACGATGGCATGACCCCCTTTCACCACCTAGTATTTATTGTGTGCCAGGCACTGTTCTAAGTTCTTTGCTTCAATCAACTCATTTAATCTTCCCAACCATTCTACAAGGTGGACATTATTATTTGCATGTTATATATGAGGGAATTGAGTCTCAGAGAAGGGGCAAGAAAACTTGCCCAGTTCATGGTTGCCCAAAGACTGGAACCCACCTGGCTGCCAATCATTCTGTTGCTTAGTGGAATGCTCTATGTGTCTGGGAAGGGGGAAGTGGATAGAGGGAAGCATCTGGAGAGGGTTGATGATCAGGATCAAGACCAAATTCTCCTTGTTCTCCAAATGCTGGTCCCTCTCAATTCTTCCAGAAGGAAAAGTGGTAATGTGGAGCTGTGAAGGGGTCTGGGGTTGGAAAGAATGGTGGCAGTAGTGGGATACAAGGGGGTGGGACGAAAGCCAGAGAGCCACAGAGGTCTACCCCTGCAAAGATGGAAGTTCTGGGGAGCACATTTCCTTACTGGCAAAAAAGGTTGCTTTCGAACTCTCCGATGTCCAGTGGGGAGAATTTCACTTTGAGCTTCTGAGTCTTTCCCACGGGCACGATGCCGGAGGAGGGCTCCACAGAGAAGGCCGAGGGGGAAGCTTCGTTCCAGTGGTCCATTCCACTGTCCGGGGTGCTGCCCGTGCCCTGACTAAGCTGATCTTTTAGAGCAGAACCTGGGGGCAGAGAGGGCGGGCAAGAGTCCTCAGTTGCAGAGAGAGGCAGCTCACTCACAGGTCCTGAGGGACCCTCTGTGGGGTCTGTGGGATCCACCTCTTGTAGCAGTTTTACTTAATCTTGAGCCCTAAAGGTAAGGAATCGGCTCACATATCTCACAGGGCACACATGAAAAATATTTCTATGAATTCCATACGTTTTCAAATTTTCCTTTGAGTACAAGGGGGTGGGTCAAGAAGGTGACTGTGGATATTTTGCCCTAGAATAATGGACTGTGAACATAATTGGGTGGGGGGGGATTAGACCTAAAAACCTAAAAAATGGATCCAGTTGTCCCACTTCTAAAGTAGAGGTTTACAATCTAGGGGCCCATTTGAAATGTCTGTTAATCTCCAAAATAATAATGAATACTTTATTTGCCTACAAAGAGCTGGGGCCTTTTCTTTCTTTTCTTTTTATTTTTTTCTGGGGCCTTTTCAAGTGTTTCACACATAACAACTATAAACTCGGGCATGGGTGTGTGTTTTCCTGGGAAAACAGTTTGCAGCTTTCATCAGTTTCTCTGAGGGGTGTGTAATCTCCCAGAAGGACAAGTACTTAGAGACAAGAGTCCTAGCGAGCTATGAGATGGGGCATTGTCCTAGGGAGGGGTCAGGGAGGAGTCCAGGAAGGCAGAGGTCAGCTCTTCAGGGTCTCAGGACCATTTGCTTTTGGTTCAATTTTCCTTAGTTATTAAGAGAATGTCTGAATAGTGCTAGTCTCCCTGTGCAATGTTTTACTAACTAGTGACTCAGGTTAGGCCCTGGGTTTGGCCTGTCATTGTATTTACCTTGCACTCCTGGCATCACGAAGCTGACTGCTTTTGCAGTATCTTCTGAGGTCCAGCTGAATTCAAGCTGTACACGTCCTGAATTGACCAGGTCGAGTCTGTGAATTGATCGGGGACAGATTTCGGAAATGTGCTGCAGATGATTTTTGTTCTGCCTTCATATCATCTGTACTGCTTCTTGAAGGCAAAAGACTCTATTTCTTAAGTATTGTTAATGGCAGAATAGTATTCCATTGTGCATATTTACCACATTTTCTTTATCCATTCATCTGCTTGTGAACACCTAGGTTGATTCTATATCTAGGCTACTGTGAATAACACATGAATAAACATGGAAATGCAAGTATCTCTTTAATATACTGATTTCATTTCCTTTGGATAAATGTCTAGAAGTGGGACAACTGGATCCATTTTTTAGGTTTTTGAGGAATCTCCACAATGATCAAGGTTCTGAGGACTCCACAATCCCATCATTTGTGGCAAAATGGATGCAACTGGAGGACATATGTTAAGTGAAAGAAGTCGAACTTAGGCAAATACCGCATGTTCCCTCTTATATGTGAAAGCTAAAAAAGTGATCGCTATTTTACTGTCTTCTACTTTGAGCTAAACTTCTTTTAGCTTCCATCATATTAATGAAAAATTCCCATGAGAGAGGAAACAAAATTTACCTCACAGGACAGTATCTCTCTCAGGAACAAATACCATATACCCTCCTTTGTCCATCATCTCCCCCTAGAAATGATGTCCCGTGGGCAGACACCATTTGTCCTTGACCCCTGCCTGTGACACCTTCCCTGACTGAGATACAAACTTGAATTTTAGTGGTTTTGAACTCAAATTCTGAATCAGCTGAGGCTTTTCTTGCCTCAGTTTCCCTGATCTAAGACAAAATCAGAGAGACAAAAGCCTTTTTCTGGAATCACTATTAAATTTGATTACAGCCACAGTTGGAAGACTTTGACACAAGGAAACAATGGTGTCTGAGAAATAAAATACACGTGATTTTCCTGGTTTTAGGGGCATAGTAAGAGTAGGAGTTTGAATGGGAGTAGTAAGTCTGGGGTGGGGTGCAGAGATTCGATTTCCATCATCCAACCCAAGTAGACCATGCAGGCGTGCCTGAAATCAAGTTGACTCCAAGGGCCTGTGTTTATTGTGTAAATTTATGAACATTAGTTTTTATCCTAAAGATAATTTTTATATAGTAGAGAAATCTCAGGGCACAGAGAATTTTTCATAAAAAGAGACCTTGCTAGGCTGGGGTTGTGGCTCAGTGGCAGAATGCTTGCCTTGTACATGTGAGGCACTGGGTTCCATCCTCAGAACCACACAAAAGTAAATAAACAAAATAAAGATACTGTAAAAAAAAAAGAGAGAGCAAGCTTGCTTTAGGTTGGGTTGACAACCATTTTCACAGTGGGCTAGATAGTAAGATTTTTGCAGTGTGTACCATGTGGTCTCTGCAGCAACTACTGAACACTGCGTTTGTAATGAAGAAATAGCTGCAGTCAATACATAAATGAATGGGCATGATTGTGTGCCAGAAAAAAACATTTTTTAAAAAATAAAAATAGGCACAGGGCCATTGTTTGCTAACTCTGGTTTAGGTGAAATGGTCATCAGATGATTATACTTCCTGCTTTCTAAGTTTTTGGATCTATAATGATTTGAGAAGACATTTAAAGAACAATAAACGCAAAATGAGTTGAATGAGTTAGTTGCTAATTTCTACAAAGTAGGAATGCCAGCAGTTCACGTTTTGGTCTCTGTACATGTTGATCTCTTTGCTTAGAAGACCTTTCATTCCTTCTTCTTCACCTGGCTACCTCCTGTTTGTCCTCCAAATTTAAGCTGGGCACCACTTCACCTGGGGACCTTCCCTGGCATTCTCTCTCTCTCTCTCTCTCATGTCTTGACCTTGAGACTTGGGGTGCTTTCTTGCTACATGCACATGACACTATGCTGCAAAAGATAATTCACCTGGTTCTAGCTTCCCCTCACCCCCCTCCAGAGTGTGAGCTCTTGGAGGGCAGGGCAGATGCTGCCCTTGGATCCTTGTAGCTGAGTGTGGGTGAGAGTTCAAATAACCATTTCTCTTTCTGAAAGACAAATGTGATTCTGAATGAGCTTTCTAGCTCTGCTCCCCTATAAGCCTGGTAAAAGAGAGAGATTAACTGTACTATGCAGCAACATTGTTTTCAACAGAAGTGATGTCAAGTTGGTAAATCACATAGGGACTAAGAAAAGCCATGATGGGAAGGAAGCCATTGCTTCAGGGTTCTCTGAGTGAAGTGGCTCTTGAAACAGGGCATCTTCCCTGCGGGGATGCTAGAAGCTAATTTTAGTTTGAGAAAAGTTGGCCTCTGTTAGGCATGGGGCTTCTAAACTCGGATGAACCCCATCCCCACTAGTGTGGATATTGTCTGAGGTGTCACCTGAGGGGTCAGGAAGCATATCAATCCAGGGTGTCTGTGTAGACTTCTACAAGGACAATTCCCACTGGAGTGGATTGCTGGATGCCACCTTGCTGGTAGACTGTTTTCTGGCTATATTTTGATTTCATGTGTGAAATTCAACAGCTTTGTATGTCTGAACATTTCATTGGGCCTTGGATGGTGCTCTGGTGCATGCTACACAGATGGGAGGCCTGGTATCAAGTGTTGCAGATGCTGTGCGAAAGTATGATGAATGGGATGGTGGATGATGGAATGAAAGACTTTCTCTACGCGGTGTTATGAAGCTTTTGATGACTCACTCAAACACTCTGGTCTGGTAAACCAGCGTATCCTTAAAGTTTACATCATTCATTTGGCACTGGTATGAAGCGTAATCCACAGTGGCACTGATCTGAATCTGCAGTTCTCGGTAGTTTTCTTCTAGGACTGAGTGGGCAGGTTCAGGATCCGTCTCTATCACCTGTAATAAAGGCAGCTGTGTCCTTAGTGATACAAAGCCAGATGCCCTGCAGGAATAATGAGGGGATAGCACAGTACTGTATTCCCCCACCTGAGTTAACACCAACCCACAAACTCGGGTTCTAGAGTAAATGATAAGGCACACCTACAAAGGATTGTAAATGAAAAAGGAAGAAACTGAATAATAAGGAATTACTGAAAACATCAGAGGTGCAGGGGAATGAGTGTAAGGATCAGATGGATTCCAAATAAAGTAGAAGAAAAAGGATTATAATGATAGGAACATATCTTGATGAAATAGGAAACAAATCTAAAATGGAGAAGACCAACAAAATTATTTATTTGAAAATATTTTAAAAATCTTTGGTGAGACAGGTCAAGAACAAAAGAGAAAAATATGAATAACTAGTATCAGAAATTAAAAAAAGGCATTACTACCAAGCCTACATATTTAAATATGGTGAGGAAATATTGTAAATAATTCCATGAGATTACAAAGAAAACATAGTTGGATGGTAAATGTCTAGAAAAATGATTTAATAAAATCAATGCAAGGACAGATTAAAAAATCCTAAAGAATCCTGTTAATATTAAAAAATGGAATAGCAATAAAACAGGTGTTGAAAATCTGAAGAGCCTTATTACTATAAAGAACTGAATAGTAGTAAAAAATGTTTTAAAACACCTAAATAAATAGAGAAATATACCTTGCTAATGGAAAGGACAAATTAATACAAAATTGTCAGTTTTTCCTGGGAGATCACTAGGGTAAAAACAAGAAATGGGCAACACCGTTATCTAGATTATGAAATTGGATCCTTGCCTCACATCATACATAAAAATCCAAGTGAGCCAAAGGATCTTAAACATACATGCACGAGAGAGAGAGAGAGAGAGAGAGAGAGAGAGAGAGAGAGAGAGAGAGAGAGTGTTAATATCTTTCTGGGAGGGAAGGGTTATTAAAAATAAGACACAAGTAATATAAAAGACTAATACATTTGACTTTTCAAGTCAAGAACATTTTTATTCATCAAAAGATAAAGTAAAAATTAAGTTATAAATCTGGTGAGGATTTTGCAGACAAATTATATATAAGGAAGAATTTATTAAAATAAAAATAGCTCAGACAAAGGACAAGCATCATAATTGAAAGACAGGCAAAAGACACGAGAAGGCATTCATGTAACTGAGAACTTGCATGGTCAATAATCACATGAAGAAATCCTCAGCCTTATTATGACTAGGGAAATGCAAGTTAGGTCATACTTAGGCTATTTCCCACTCATCCAAATGATACACATAAAAATGTCTGATAAGGTCAAGTGTAGGAGAAGATGTGGATCCTTAAGACCTCTTTGAATGAACCAAACAAGTTTCAAGATAGTGATTAGCTCTGGAAGGTAGGTAGAGAGAGAGAATGACTACAACCACACAAGTGGTCAGGTTCTACTTCCCTTATGGGGTAAGTGTTTGTCTGTGATAATGACATTATTGAAAAAAATTGTCAAAAATAAATAAAAGAGAGGCATTTACAGACCAAAGATGAGATTCTGCCATTAGGGAGAGATTATGACTACTTTAATTCTGGACACCTGAAGAAGAAGAAGAAAACAACTGAAAAAACAGTGATTACATTTTTGAAGAAGAAAAAGATGGGTGAACTTGCTCAACTTGTCAAGACTTAAGCTATAACTTTAGCAAATGAAGTCGTGTGGAGTGCATAGTATGGATGGCAGGGGGCATGTGTGGAAGTTCAGTTTGTCTCCTGAAATCAAGGCAAAGTAGAATGGAAAACTTCTCTGCCTCTATGAAAGAAAGAAATGACAAGACACTGAGCTCGAGAACATCAGGCCCCCAAGCCCAGCAGGCCAGGTCAGATATGAGCTTAATGTCCCTGCTTACCTTTCGCTTTGTAGGCAAAGTTCCAGGAGCATTTCTAGATGCATCCACCCACTTGATAGTGTGCATGCGGTCATCCCAGTCGGGAACCTGCTCTGCAGGGAGCTGGAACACGATCCTGGAGAGCTTGCACTTGACCCCCATCTTTTTCAGGTGGATTGGCACATCTGATTTCATGGTCACCACTATGTCCTTGGTACAACCAGGGTGGAGGTGGCCCAACTAGGGAAGAGCCTGGCATTAGTGTTTTTTGGGAACTCAAACGTGAAGACTCTTGATAACCATGTGGTGACATTCTAGAGAAGTGGTAAAGCCACAGGACTTGGCAAATTACTTTGTAAGTATACTGCAATTCTTATTAAAGTACTTGTTCATCAGTTTCAAAAATATAGCACATTAGTATGAAATATCAATCATAGTAGAAACTGGTTTTTTGTGACTATTAATGTTCAGTTCATCTGAAAAATAAGCTGAGTCAGGAAAATGTTAAAAGGGAGTCTACCTCTACAAGTAAAAAACATAAAATAAATACAAGATGATTAAATGAACTAATTAGAATATAAAACAGTCCCTTGTTTTGAAAGTACAAAAATTTTATGAATATAATGTGAATCTAATTCATAAAAAAAAAATGCATTATCCAGGGCTGGGATTGTGGCTCAGTGGTAGAGCACTTGCCTAGCATGTGTGAGACACTGGTTCAATCCTCACATCACATAAAAAAAAAAATAAATAAATAAAATACAGTTATTATGTCTATCTATAACTAAAAAATAAAAAAGTGCATCATCCAAACCTGTATAGGTAAATTGACTTAAATATGCACAAGAGGCTCTTAGGAATGCAATCACAATAACAAAGCAACCAGTATTTATCTAACTGCTACTTGCTTCCAGTGCTATTCTAAACTCTTGCACAATTCTACTAAGCCTCATAATAACCCTATGAGAGGTATAGCTATTCTTCCCATTTTACCAACAACAAAATTTGCAAATTGCTTAAGGTCATTGATAATGGAAGAGCTGGTTCAAACCCAGGGAGTATGGTTTCAAATACTACATGCAAGCCACCTTATACTTTCAATCAATATGATCCATACAAATATGGAGTGATGAATTCAGTGTGCTAGCAGTTCTCAGAATGTGGTCTAGTGACCTTTGGGATCCCCAAAACCTTTTCAGGGAGTCTATGCTGTAACCATTTCATCATAGCACAAAGATGTTATTTGACTTTTTCACTGTCGTTTTCTTATGAGTGTACAATGGAACTTTCTAAAGACTACATATGGTAGTATTATACCAGATTGAATGCAAAAGCAGATATGAGAATCCAGATGACTTATTGTAAGCCAGATATTAAACAAATTAATAAAAATTTAAATAATGCCACCCTTCTCACTCAATAAAAAAGAATACAAATATTTTCATAAAAACATGGTATTTATGTTAACATATAGGTTTATTATTATATTTTAAAATGAAAAAAATACTTTTTTTTCAAAATACTCTGTTTTAATTTCTAATATAGTAAATATTTATAGACATAACCCAATAAATAAAAATTCTTTTGGGAGTTCTCAATAATATTTAATAATATAAAGAAGTCCTGAGACCAAGAAACTGGATTGCTGAAGTGTACTATTTATAAGGGAAATCCAATGTTGTCTAAAACAAAATACTTTATAAATTATCATACACATTATGAATTATCATACACAAGCACACACATATATGACAGTTCTGGCATATATGACAGTTCTATCATGTTTCTGCCAGGTAAAACATTCTCCTGCCTCTGGAGAGTGAAGGGAGAAGGCTTAGTACTTTCTCAGGCATGTGTGTGTGCCCGTGTATGTGTGAGTGTATACATAAATGAACTATTAGCTTATCTCTGCCTTCTTTGACTAACCCATTGATAACACAGATAATGCTCCATATTAGATTATACTGTGTCCATTTCCTCATGAGTCAAATGCAGATAAGAGTAGCATTTACCTTATAGTGTCATGGCGAGGATTAAATAAATTAACCAGGGTCTTGGAAATGAGACTGGAGTATAGTATGTACTCAGTTTATTTAGGGTTAGATCTGGGCCGTGCTGGGGCTAGGATCTGTTAGGGGAATTAATTTAAACTTTATGTCCCTCTGGGAAACAAAACTTATTCTTGATAGCACTCAAAGATTTAAAGGTGATAAAGAAGAGTCTCTAACCCTCCCAGCTCTGTCCTTTTCAAGTTATAGGCTTGAGCAGAGGTTGCAGTGAATACATCTGGGTGTCCCAGTCTCCTGGGAACTGAGAAGTGAACTGTCTATGAAAAGCAACTACTGGCCAGAGGCAAGAACCTGCTACAGTACTGTCCTGAGCCTTATTCAATGTCGAGCTTTGGTCAGCATTTCACAAAATGTGTACCATAAGATGGTAAAAGAATTTATAAAATTCCAAGTAAAATAAAGTTAACTAGATTTTAATATGCTGATGGACCCTGGGAATGTTTAAGAGAAAGATGTAACTTGGAACATTTTCTTTTCTTTTTTTTTTTTGAGGTGCTGGGGATTGAACCCAGGGCCTTGTGCATGCAAGGCAAGCACTCTACCAACTAAGCTATACCCCAGCATCATTTTCTAAATCTCAGTTGTTCACAGGATCCACTCAGCTTTTGATGAACCACTACTGAAGGACTAATGCTCTAAAGAACACACACATAGGGGGGACATAGGTCCACACTGTGGGATGGGAAAGGAAGGCTGTGACCTGTATCCATCCATTCAAGCCTCCATAGATTCTTCATCTTTAACAACAGTCTAGACTGCATCTCTGCTCTTCCTCTCTTAAGACTGTGGTGGATGTGAACAGTGTCCTATGGGACCAGGTCTCAGTGTAGCATGGCTAGTGAGCTCTCTCACAGGTTGAAATGCCTTCACCCCATTCCATGTATCCATGGAAATGGTCTGACTATCAGACTGGGGTTGGCTTAGGCCTAAGATGGTCCAGAACACAATGAATTGCTTGCACTTACCTGTGGGGAGAAAGCTATTGTAGCTAAAAGAGGCCATTCAAACCGTATCACATTCACTTGGCTGTGATTAGTGATTGTGAAATTCACATTATAGCTGTTTCCAATGTGACAGTCCCCAAACTGGATGTGGTCCATCAACGCAGCTAGGGGTTAGAAGCAGAAAGTAGTGAGTCCTCCTAGAGGGCCTGCTTCCCTATCAGGCAACTCTTCCCTCCTTGGATAGTTATATTTGAGAAATTGGGAATCCCTGGGTAGTAAGATCCCCCCTCCCAGGGGTATGCATCCATCTATCCATCCACCTACCCACAATGACTCTCACCTCTATGGATATAAGAGAAAACACAAGTCCCCAACTCCATTTCTTTGGTGAGACAATACAATTCAGGGTTGGATTGCCATATAAAATAGGGAGACCAAGTTAAATTTGAATTACAGATAAACAGTGAGTAATTTCTAAGATTAATATGCCCCATGCAATATTTTAGGGCACATTCATACTAAAAATTATTTACTTATTATCTGAAATTTAAATTTATCGGCAGTGCCTGCATTCTGATTTGTTAAATCTGGCAACCCTACAATAGGTACAAAATTTAATTTCTAAACTTGGGTTTACTGCTGCTCCTGTTTGACCCCTGAGAAGCCAGAGGCTATCATGTAGCTTCAAAGAAGGGTCAAAGGCCAATGGAGTGTCGATTTCAACACATATTGTAGAGACTCCCTAATCATACATTCCAGGAATAATTAAGTTCCTGGGAAAACTGTGCCTATAACTCTCTCTACAGCCACCAATCACATAATGAGGGTGCTGAACAAATGCTTTTTGGTAATTATGACGAAGTATTTTCTCCCTACCCCAAAGAATATGGTCACTAAATGGAAGGTTCAGTACATGAGAGACTTTAGAGTGACCTAAAGCTTTAACATACTCATAAATCCCCTGGGGATTTGGCTAAAGTACAGATTCTGATTCAGTAGGTCAAGGTGGGCCTGAAAATCCCATTTCTAGTGATGTTGATGCTATAGCTTCTCGGGCTGCTCACTGAGGAGTGAGGCTGTGGAGAATGGGGTTATAGAGGTGGTGCAAACCTATGCCCCCTTCATTTCTCTTGGGATGTCTAGGATCCATGTTTCAGAAGGAATAGACAATGCCAACACAAGCCAGCTGAGAGACAGAGACAGGGAAGACCACAGGGAGGCATTTGTTCACTAATTGTTGAACTGGAATTCGAATATCAAACTATAAGCTCCCTAAAAGCCAGAGACTTTCCTACGAATCTTTGCAACACCAGGGCTCAGCATGGTGCCCGGCATATGCACATGGACGCTTGGTAAATGTTCATTGATTGAACGTGAATACAGGAAAGGCCAGAGGTAGTGACTGAGATAGGCATGAAAGAACACATGGTAACAGAGAAGAGCTTCATTCCTAAATTCTCAATCAGTTGTTTAAATGTCACTCTGGTTTAAAAATGACCAAGTCGACAATTCTCAACGCCTCACTGTTTCGGCTCCCACCTGCCACCATGTCTTCCACGGCATTGTTCTCGGCTATCTCTAAGACCTCTGAGATGGGCGAGGTCTCCTGGCCAGCGGAAGGCACCAGCCCATGGATGTTGTCCAAGGTGATGTCATCCTCATAGCCTTCTCCCACCAAGTGGATGAGGGTCTCCTCGTACTGGTTGTTGATGACTGACAAGTGGATGAAGCCAGTCATCCTCCCAGCCTTCTGGGAGTGGAAAACGACATCAAATTCAGCGGTGTCTCCAGGAGAAACAACCAGGGAAGCCATGTGGGGTTTTTTTGCTGCAAAGATTAGAAAGAAGATACAATTTAGAGTCTGTTTAGAGAAATATGTATCCATGAAGACCCTGGCTGAGGGGGAAGCAATCATGTGATGGGAATGAGCTTCAGCCAGAGGATACTGGTGACAAGACGATGCATCCAACTCTGGATGGGTCCTGAGAAGTCCCCAACAAACCTGCCACTGAAATCTTTGCCTTCTGGAGGCACCGTACCCAACTTACCCTTTTCATTTGGTTTGTTTTCCTCTATGATGTAGATGAAGGAGGTGTTGGGTCTCTTTTTCAGGGAGAAGATTCCTAGTTGATCTTGCAGGTCCACATGCAGCTGGAAGGAGGAAAGCAGGGTTGAGTGCTCAACTTATAATAAGTCCATTCATGAGTTTGGAATCTGAGGTGTGATACTATGCTGTGCATGGGGAAGTACCCCAAAAGGTCACTGTGCCTCATATTCACTTTTTTTTGAGTTTCTTATTAAGAACTATAATAAATGTTAGATCTAGAGAAGACAAAAGAAATTCAGTTAGGTCAGTCGTTATTGGGTGAGTGAGGAACTACAGACCCAAAGAGTATATGTGACCTTCAGATCACATGGTTAGATGGTATCAGTGGGTTGCTCACACCAGTGTTCCAGGGAGACGCAGTTGTAAGGTCTAAGCCAGACTGATAAAATGGAAATGAGCACTCATAATTCTATGAGGGCTTGCATGAATGTGAATTCCTAAAAGCCAGCACCTCTAGGCATTATGAATTTATTGCCTAGAGTCATGGTGAACATCCTGCTAGAGGAAGACGAGGCAGGCCTCTGACCTACTCTGAGAAAAGAAGTGGTTTCCAGTCCAGTGGGAACAAAATAACAGGAAAGCCACATATCTGATATTGGGTATGAGAAAACAGCAGATATTTTTAGAAGACAGTAATACACCATTACAAGCAAGATTGAGTGCTAGAAAAAAATGTGGCACAAAGAAGTAAGAGATAGTGACATGATCTAGGAAGCTTCTGAGATGAAAGAGTCTATATTTAGAAATAATATTACCAAGAAAGTATATGGAGGGATTGTATGGAAAAATAATGACATAAAAGACTTGACTAAATGGATGGCAATCCTAAATGTTGCTCCTGGTGGACAGTCTAAATACTGTGAAGTAGAAATTCTTCCCAAAGTTTATCTGGGGGATTAATGTGCAAAAATTGTTAAGAAAAATTACAAAAACAGGGAGTGGGTGGACAAGAAGACCCTGAACTAGATGCTAGCACCTTTTATAAAGCCACAGTAATGGAAACAATGCAGGGTGATGGTAAACTCGGTAGAATAAACTCAAGGCAATAAAAAAATCCTAGACTAAATATCAAAAAAATTGAAAAGCATCAGAGAGCTAAGAAGACAATGAAGAGAGCCAGATGAAGATCTGTGGCAAGAATGTTTTCTCTGATTTAAGGAGACTGGTTCATAATGGGGTTGGGGGGCATGGGAGGATTAGATGAACTTTAGATAGGGCAAAGGGGAGGAAGGGGAAGGGAGGGGGCAAGAGGGTAGGAAAGATGGTGGAATGAGATGGACATCATTACCCTAAGTACATGTATGAAGACATAAAGGGTGTGACTCTACTTTGTGTGCAACCAGACACATGAAAAATTGTGCTCTATATGTGTAATATGAATTGTAATGCATTCTGCTGTCATATATAACAAATTAAAAAAAAATATCTGTGGCAAATGAGAATCCAGAAAGGTCTACCTAACTTCCTGGGCTGTTTTTGACTGAGAGGCATGTGTCATTCTGGAAGGGGTAGATGGGTGGGGGCGCTTATCTGCACTTTTGACAGTCTGTTGGTGCAAAGAGGGCAAAGGTCCAAAGCCTGTGAAAGGTTGGGGTGTTTTCTCTGGGCTGGAACTTTAAAGGTCTTCACTATAAGATGAAAGATGAGCTGGGTATAAACCAGCTCTCCTAATAATAGCAATCCTGTTGTGAGTCTTCTGGGTAATCTGAAAAAAATCTCAAGTCCTAAAACTTGTTTTAGGTAATCCTGAATTTTTAGTGCCCCAAACTGTTAGGCGGAAGCAAATAAAAATTGTCTTTGAAGAAAAAAAGAACAGAACATGATTCTTAGTTTAGTTATTTCAAAATATTTTTATAAATATAATACCCAATATATCCATTCAAAAGATAAGCAGGTATATGAGACAGGACAGCATGGGCAAGAATGAGCAGAAATAGCAGGCTGAGAAACATGCATAGGGACTTTGAATTTGGAAGTATCAGGCATAGACTGCAGAATGCCTATGATTACTATATTCAAGAAATAAAAGCCAACTCTGACAATTTCAACATGAAACTAGAAATCATGACAGCTGATTATACAGATTTGAACCCCCCATAGAAATTCTAGAGCTGAAATATGTAATCATTAAAGAACTTAATGTAAAGCAGATTCAAAAGAGCCTAAGGGAGAGTTAATGAATGGAATATAGATGTGCTAGCCAGCTTTTCATCACTGCATATATATAATACCTGACACAGGTGAAGAAAAGAGAGGTTTATTTTGACTCACAGTTCTGAAGGTTCAAGTCCAAGATTAGATGGCCCCATTGGTTTGGGCCTGTGGAGACAGGGAGCACATCACGATCAGAGAGCGTGTCAGAGCAGGCAGTCACATCTCAAGTCAGAAGAGAGTGAGAGAGGGGTGGGGGAGGACTGGAAGGATCTCACAATCCCTTTTGACCTGAGTCCCCAATGACCCGAGGACCTCCCACTAGGCTCCACCTCTTAAAGTTCCATAGCACCTCCCTCTACCACCACTCTGGGGGGACCAAACCTTTATATATCCAACCACAGCAACAAATCAAAAGAAATTATGCAGAATGAAAACTAGATGAAAATTCAATAAGGATGAGAGACATAGAGGATATAGCTAGAAGGTCTTCAATACAGTCAACTCACATCCCAGGAGGAGAGATGAGAGAGAATGGATTAGAAACACTATTTGAAGACATGTCCAAGAATTTTCCCATGTTAATTTGACATCAATTCTCAGAATCAAAAGGCCCGATGAATTTCAAGATGGCTAAATTAAGAGAAATGCATGGCTAGACATATCATAGCAGAACTGAAGAAAACAAATGGAAGGTGAAAATGTGAAAGGCAGTTGGAAAAGATTGTCTTAAAAGAACATTTTAAACTCTTGGTGGACCTTTTAGCACACACATCAGAAGCCAGAATATGTTTCAAAAATCTCTCCCACTTGTTGAAAGACTACAATGACCAAACCAAAATTCCATAGTCGAAAAAATTACATTAAAAGTGAAAGAAACTGGCAGAGGTGGTGCACATCTGTAATCCCAACAACTAGGCAGGTCGAGGCAGGAGGATCTCAAGTTCAAGTCAAGCCTGAGCAACTTAAGAGAGACCCTGTCTCAAAAGAGAAAACAAAAAAGGCTGGGGATGTAGCTCAGTGGTAAAGTGCCTCTGGGTTCAATTCCTAAAGAAATCCCCAAAGTCCTTTAGATTTGGCACCTCTTACACTTATAAAGTTCCCCACCTTGTTTTCTCATTACAAATATAATATTACCTACAGGAAAAAGATGAAAACATAAAGAAGACAATAAGAAAACATACACTCCTACCTCTTCAACTTGGTGGACATCCTCATGTACTTCCTTACCCAGTAGTTATTAGTGTTAGGTGTAATCTGATTTCCTATATTTCATGAGGGCAGAGAACATGCCAGATTCCCCTCTGTATGCCCCATGTCTCAAACACAGGCTAATGCTTGGGGACTGTCAAAGAAGTCCTCATGCAGTAGGGATGGCAGAGACCCCAATGTCTAAAGTCTAACTTTTGAATGACTGTTCCCTTTTCTACCCCTCACTTCACCCTCAATATTACCTGGGCAGGGACGGTCCCATTGTTCTTGAGGATGACAGGCAGTTTCTCTGAATGCCCCAGCAGAAGCCTCTTAAAGAGGAGCAAGGGTTTTCCATACTGGTTATACAGAACGGGCCGCACAACGGTCACTCGTGGGAGGGTCCCCTCACCAACAATATCAAATATGAGGCCTCGGTTCCTGGCCAGACTGCTGCAGAGAACAGGAAGATCAAGAGCTGTCAGCCAGGACTGGAAGGAATAACTACCCCACGGTGCATGTGGGCTACGGTTCTGCGGCTGGAAGGGATCTGGGAGCAATACCTGGGCAAGCCATCTAAGGTAGCCTCAAAGATGCACTGGTAGGTCTGCATGGTTTGTGGGGTGAAGGACACCGTGGCAAAGGCATGTGAGCGGCTGGCGACACACATCTTGTTGGGTTCCACTTCAAAGATGTCCGTGATGCGTGCGATGACCTAGTGAGGGGAAGTAGAGGCCAGGGTGTGTTATCTACTCTGCATTTACACTGGGGCTTGTTGCTCATTTCACCTGCCCTGCTTTGCACTTCCCTCCCATCAAAGCTCTGTGATAGACAAGCTCTATCACCTACAGAGTCATGGGCCCTGGAAGGAGCTGCCTAGACACTGGGATCCTCTCCTAAGTAATATCTAGTTGCATTTGAGTTTTGACTCCAATGAATGAAGCAAGTCAGTCAGCCAGATATTTTCCCCACTATCCCATCCTCTGTCACCTAAATCAAGATGCCTAAAGATTGTTTTTGGTGGCTACTGTGGAGCTGAGCTGGGACCACATACACGATGAGGAAGCCATATTACAGAAAGGAGCAATGGAAACAACCAGAGAGACACGTGGCCTTAAAAGATGGATGGAGTACCTGCTGATCTGAAGGGTGGATTTCGAATGCCAGTTCCAGTCGTAATGAGTGATGGCTATATTACATGTTCTAACCCATGTCTGAGGTCTTGGATTCACTGTTGTCAATCTAGTATTATTTGGGCTAACTTGAGTGAGGTTCTGCTCCTTGTAGCTCCAAGGGCCTTGGCTAGAGAAAACCCCCAAGGCATTTCACCTATTCTCAACCAGTGGAAGTGTTTGGAGACTGCGGGGACTTCTGGCATGACTTTGAACAAAATTTTCATTCTTATGAGAAGCAGATGGGAACAGACTGACTACTCCCTCTTATTCTTAAGCTGTGGGCGGGCATTAAGGTTTCTTTGGCCTTTGCAGGGATTCCCTTCAGATCTGCACACCAGGGAGGAGAACAGTCTCCTCCTCCTGCACATCCCCTGTTATAGTCTCTGGTTAGAAATCAGGCTTGCCTGCTTTTTATGTTTTTAGTACAGATAGGGAGAGAACTGCCCCTTAGGGGTCCAAATAAGACCAGAGAATAAAGGCTGGATGTCACCAGTGCCTGAAGGAGGTCATAAAAGGGATTAGATGGTCTCCTTGACTCTCCTGAGAGAGTCTTCTTAGAATGCACACTCTCTAGGAGGCTCCAAGTAGAGACTCCTTGGAGATCTCCCCACCCCCATTAGCCACAAACAATGCTAGTTCTGGGGCAAGAAGACCACTTGGGCTCAAATTCCACTTTTGGGCAGAAAATCTGAAGTATCCTAGATAAGCGTAGGCAGTATTTGCAGTACATGGGATTGGAAATTAGCAGTGACAGAAACCCCTTGCTTAAGTCCTTTTTCATGCATGCTGTCCTCGATTTTTTGTGAGGAAAAGGATCTTAGTATGCTCCCACTCAGAGAGAGCAGGCAGTTTAGAGTCTAATAGACCCTGAGATGGGCAATTATTTACTTGAACACAGGTAAAGCTGGGCTTTAAGTCTGGCTATGTATTTCCAGGCCCTGGGGCCAGGGAATAATTTAGTTTTTCTGAGCCTCAATTTCCCTAACTAAATAAGGAATAACAACACAAAGTCTGAAAGAGTCACGGTGAAGGTGAAATGAGGCAATAGATGTAAATCATTCAGCACAGTTCCTGTCACATGGTGCTGGGGGACGCGGGCTCAGAAAGGTTTGCCATTTTACCTTCTCCTTAAGGATGGGCACCCTCCAAATCTCCCTGTCCAGGACAACATGCAGTTTGAGGCAGACCTCTCTGAAGCTGGGACTCCTCTTAATGCTTTGTCTATTATCTTAGGCACATAGTGAGTGAGTGATGGATGAATGAGCTGCTCATGAGTAGGGACTGGTTGATCCTAGAGGTGCCAAGTGGACACACACCTTCTGGGACAAAAGTATGGCTTTTGGCCAAGGGGAGGTGACCCTGTGACCTCACAGAACTTCCAGCAGGGCTAAGAGCCAGATAATTCTCATTCAGATACAAAGACTCCAGAGCAGAAGCTTCCCAGAGCCTTTTCCCGGACCTCTGCCAACCACGGTGGGCCAGGGCCTTTGGAGCCCCTTACCTTATTGGAGATGGGCTTAACTGCGATGTTGACATCACAGGCGATCTTTCCCAGGTTGCTGATCTTGAACCGAGCCTTGGCCTGATGGCCCACCAGGACATTGCAGAAAATGAACTTGTTCTCATCCTCCACAAAGAGTCCCCCAGTCTTTATGGTCTGCAAGATGTAGTGTAGGTTGGGGCTGGAACAGATCTGGTGCTCCTCGAATATCAAAGCATTGTTGTCCGTCACAAAGGCTGGGGAGGGGAGGAAGAGCGTTAGATGATGCCTGCATGCAGATTCCTGGCTCTCATGCCTAACTTGGATGTTCTGCTTCTGACAAAGGCTAGTTGCAGAGAAGAGGTAGGGAAATTCGTATAAGGAGCTAAGTGATGGGGTAAATTCTGTTGTCTTTTTCTCTTTTGGACTGACACATCTTGATCTGCCTTTTTCTGCCAATGGCAAGGAGGGGTGAGACCAAGATCTGGGGTGGACCTAGGAAGAAGGAGGCACTTGGGCCCCCTTCAGTAAGCCTTGAGCAGAAGCAAGAGGAGTTCTCTCTGTGCTTAACCTGAGCTCTTGCTGGGTTGGAATTTTAGCACGTGCAGTTACTGAGCATTGTTCTCTGGGCATGTTGCCCTCAGGGAGTGGCCCGAGCAGAATGGCACTTGTGTTCCTGTGGGCCATGTCTCTTGTCACCATGATTCTCAGATAATGATACTCATCTGAAAATCCAGGGCTGGACTCAAGAAGGCAAGAGTTGAAGCATCACGTTCTCTCAGGTATGCACATGCTTGTGAGGCTTTAAGGGAAAGTATGGCTGAAGGCAGTAGAGGAAGCTCCAAGGTCCCAAAGAAAGTGGCCCTGTCTCATCTGCTGGACATCTTAAAGGAATCTGCCTGAAGAGGGAGGGGGGTTATCCAATAAAAGTGGCAGTACCTGGCATACATGCTTCCGCAAGCAGAGTGTAAGAAATGCCAGCAGGATATTCTCTAGGGTCTCGGTCGGTGATATCGATGGCTATGAACTCCTCACACCTTCCCACGGGGTCAGCCACGCAATCCACGGTGATGACCTGCTGTCCTCCAGGAGGAACGGAGCCGAACCCAGGGTACACGGTGAACATACCATGAGAGAAGCGGGCCTGCTGGACGGGGTGGGAGGGATGAAGGCAGAGGGGGTAACGGAGTCTGAGACCTTCCACCAGAGTCACGAGGGGTGAAGGGCCTCATCTCTCCCTACAGGCAATTCTTGGTCCCCACCCCTCTCCTCCTGGAGGAATGGAGGGCCCAGGGGTTCCTCACAGATGAGCTTTCTTAGTACTTCCTTCCCTGCACATTCCTCTGAGCAATCATGACTGAATCAAAGGCTTAATAAAGCAGATCATGTTCCCATCATGTAACACTTATCTGGGTGGGGTCTCAGAGCAGAGGGGTGCAGGGTGGAGCACTGGTTAAGATTTGAGTCAGATACACCTAGGCCAGAACCTCAGCTGTGCTATGTACTAATTATTTGACCTTGGACAAATGACTTCTTTGGTTTTCAGTTTATTTATCTATGAAATGGGGGCAAAATCCCCCAGCTCCAGGGATCACTGTAGGTATAAGTGAAAAGAATATATTTGAAGTAAACAGCATAGCATCTGGCTAGAGTTAGTATTCAAAAAGAGTGGGGTATGTTCATTCAGGAGTCGTCCCTGGATGATCTTGGAGTCCCCAGCCCTCCCCTCTCCCTTCACAGTTCTCAGGATAACTGTAGAATGTGCTGAGACTACTACAGTGGCCTGAGATAAGGAGGTCTGTCTCGGGCAGCTCATCCCTCCCGGAAGAGGATGCCCAGCAATGTGTTAGCTCAGAGATCCAAGTTTCTCCAGGGTTATGACCCAGAGCAGAATGCTTTGGGGGCCCCTCAGCCTGGCAGCTGGGCAGGCTGGCACATGGCACTCCTTTAGTGGGTGCTCTTCACACAGGGTGTCTGTAGGGATGAGGCCCCTGGTATGGAGAAGGGGGACTACCCAGTGATACATGGAGGCTGCTGTTGGCCTGACTTGGTCACTATCTTGAACCTGAGCTGTGTGCTGGGGATCGCCAGAGGAGCTGAGATTCCATCTCACTTCTTTGCAGGGTTCCATTTCTTAAAAACAAATGATTATTGATTAAAATACCCAAGAAGAGTTTGGAGCCAATTTTAGGATACTGGCAAGCCAATGAAGGTTTTAGAGCAAATGAGGATATCCAAACGAAGGCCGTCTCATGGCTGTTTAAGATGAAAGTGAGATTTTAGTACTTCATATTCCTGCCATAGTAGATTCAAATCCTGTTCTCCTAGGCAGGTGTTCTGAGGCAAGAGCTGGTTGACAGGAGGCCTTCCTGGGTTTCTGTGGATGCGGAGGGGCACTCACCTGGCTTGTGATGGTCACATCTTTCTGAATTGAGTCTGAGAACTTGGCTGTTTTGGAAGTGCCAGTCTTGAAGAAGGTCTCACTTTCCCGGGTTCTGGTGTGTCGATTGTGGCCAGCTCTGATGGAGGGGGAAGAGTGCACTCTTAGGTTTGGGGGTGGCATTTGTTAGGTCTTTTCTCTTAGGCATTGCAGGGTGGTGTTTCTTTGCCCAAGAGGGTGGCAGAGTGACACAGGTAGCTTGGTCATCACTGACTAAACTCATAGACAATTTTAAGGAAACGATGTAGTAATCCCACTTATTCATAAGAACATTGGAAATTACTGTAAGAAAAGTGCTAGGATAAATGTCCCCTAAAGGTCCATGTGTTAAAGATCTGGGTCCCAGGGTGGTGCTTTTGGGAGGTATCTAGGTCATTGGAAATGTGCCCTTGAAGGGGATCGTGGGACCCAGGACTCTTTCTCTTCCTCTCTCTCTTGCTTCCTGACCAAAGGGGCAGCAGTTTTGTTCTATCATATGCACTGGCCATGAAATATTACCTCAGGGCCAAAGCCACAGGGCCAAACGATCCTATGGGAACCTACAAACCTGTGAGTCAAAAGGAACTTTTTCTTTTAATAATTTTATCATTTAAGGTACTTTGTCATAGTGACAGAGAACTAATAAAAAATGAATAATTTTTAAAAATGCTTGAATTCACTGAAAAGCAGTATGTGGGAAATTATTGGTACACATCAAATATTTTACCTGATCTCATTAAAAATATAATTTTAAAATGAAGAGACATATATAAAGAACTCAAAAAACTTGACACACAAAAAAGTAAATAACCCAATTGATACATGGGCTAAGGAACTGAACAGACACTTCACAGAAGAAGAGATACAGGCAATATTAATATATGAAAAAATGTTCAACATCTCTAGCAATTAGAGAAAAGCAAATCAATACTACACTGAGATTCCATCTCACTTCAGTCAGAATGGCAATTATCAAGAATATAAGCAATAATAAATGTTGGTGAGGATGTGGGGAAAAGGCACACTCATACATTGTTGGTGGGACTGCAAATTGGTGCAACCACTCTGGAAAGCAGTATGAAGATTTCTCAGAAAACTTAAAATGGAACAACTATTTGACCCAGTTATGCTACTCCTTAGTTTATACCCAAAGGACTTAAAATCAACATACTACAGTGACACAGCCACATCAATATTTATAGCAGCTCAATTCACAATAGCTAAACTGTGGAGCCAACCTAGGTGCCCTTCAATAGATAAACGGATATAGAAAATGTGGTATATATATACCCAAAGGAATATTATTCAGCCTTAAAGAATGAAATTATGGCATTTTCTGGTAAATGAATAGAGCTAGAGAATATTATGCTAAGTGAAATAAGCCAATACCAAAGAATCAAAAGTCCAATGTTTTCTCTGATATCTGAATGCTAATTCACAATAAGGGGGGCATATAGGGAAGACTAGAGGTACTTTGGATTAGATAGAGGAGAGTTAAGGGAGGGGAGGGGTATGGTGGTAGAAAGGATAGTAGAATGAATAAGACATTATTACCCTATGTGCATATGTGATTACATGACCAGTGTACACCAGAAGAATGAGAAGTTATACTCCATTTAAGTATGATGTGTCAAAATGCATTCTATTGTCACGTATAACTAATTAGAACAAAAAAACAAAGGGACAAATAGATTAAGTTTTGTCTCTTTTCTTCACATTTCAAAGTCTGTAAGGTTGAGTATAACTAAAAGCTTTGAAATGCTCCCCCCATTATGAAGCACAGTTACAATTTCTTTTGATACAGCTTGCTTATAGTAGGCCCTGGATATCCTACAGAATGATAAGACAATAACTTACTAGTAAGTCTTTCAGCACACCAGAAACACCAGGACAACAAATCCCACATGGGATACTGTTACAGTTTGGATGTGAGGTGTCCCCCAAGAGCTCACATGTGAGACAGGTTCAGAGGAGAAATGATTGGGTTGTAAGAATCTTAACCCAATCATCGATTTAATCCCTTGATGGGGATTAACTGAGTGGTAACTGAAGTGGTGGAGTGTGGCTGGAGGAGGTGGGAATTGGGGCATGGCTTGGGTATATATTTGTATCTGGCAAGTGGAGTCTCTCTCTGCTTTCTGATCGTCATGTGAGCAGCTTCTGTCTGTCACACTCCTCTACCATGATGTTCTGCCTCACTTTGAGCCTCAAAGAATGGAGCCTAGTGTCTGTGGATTGAGACCTCTGAAACAGTGAGCCCTCAAATAAACCTTTCTTCCTCTATAATCGTTCTGGTTGGGTCCTTTAGTCACAGCAGAGAAGAAGCTAAAAACAGATACTTCATATTAATTAAACTAAAATTTATCCAACATTTGACAGTAGTTGGAACATGTAAGAAATTTGGCATTGGGTGGTTTCAGGTAAGATACGTGATAGCACTTTGTAAAATATAAAGCACTCTCTACCAGAATGGCTGCAGTTTAGTGGACACTTGTCTTACACTTTCTTTTGGTGCATGTGGCTCTCCCGTGTCAGCCTGTAGAGGGCGAACTTGAAGTCGATAATGCCTTGGTTTTCTATGGTGAAGGTGGTGCTCCTGCGAGTGCCACAGATCAAAGCCCCAAAGTTGATAATGGAGGAGGGGCTGATGTTGAATTTGGAATGCACTGCATTCACAGAACATTTAATTGGGATGCTGGCAATGATCTCACTTCCTTCTGCAAGATTGGGCTCAATAATCTGCAAAGGGAAGGAGGGTTGGGAAGATATCAGCCAGTTGCATAGCTACAGAACCCCCTATGTTGTCTTCTTCATTCCTCAATCTTGGCATTTCACTCTGTATTACTGTGCCGACTGTAATATCAGCAGACACTAGCATAGAGCCTGCCGTGTGTCAGCCAGAGATCGACAGGGAGCAACTGTGCCTCCTATGTCCAATTCCTCACTCTTGTGCTTGAGGACAGAATGCAGCTTCCTTGACTCTGATGCTCCCCTAAGACCTGGGGACCCATTTTCTCTCGTTCTATTTATGATGACTTTGTACATCTCCTGGCTGCCCCCTGCCCCCCGCCCCCTGCCTGCTGTTTGGAACCAAACTTTGTTGCATCCCACCTGGTTGCCACCCAGACCACTCTCCCTTTGCCTCTGGGGCATCGATTACACCATCCATGGACCCATGTTTGCAGCGAGACACCTACCATCTTGCCACTGAGCAGCCCGTTGCTTTAAGCCCTCTCACCTGACAGCGCAGAATGGGCTGGTGCTCGACCTTCACTTCCTTTCTGGCCCTAAAGAACACCTGGACGTTTGTGGGCTTTTCTGTTGCAGTCAGTGAGCCCTTTTTGGGTAGGACTGTGATCAAGGAACTCATATTGATGGCTGAAATCCCCAAGGAGTCCACAGAAAAGCTGGAAGACAGAACAAAGAGTTAGTTTAAGTCATTACCCAGGGAACTGAAGATACTAGAGAGGAGAATCTAGACTGTTAAGGACCCTACCATGTCTCTGGCCCTGTTTAACTGCTATGTCAGGAATGTCAACTGTGCTTTGTGCAGTAGATTACAGGATCAACTGGACCAGGGATTGATGCATGAGGCAGAGTGCTATCCTCTCTCCCATGGTCCAGAGGTGCCCTTGCAGGACATCTATGTTCAATAGGTACACTTGCTACCAAAAAATATCAGCTAAATTAACTCTTCTCTTCTCCTTCCTGTCTCCCTCTCTTTCTCTGTCTTTGTCTCTGTTCCTCTCTCTCTGAGACTGGATGCAGCACACACAGAGGGAAACCAGGAGTCCTAAGGGGAGAAGTCAGGGGCAGAAGTCATGCAACAGAGGAATAGTGAAGTCCATGGCCCAATGGGATAAGGTAAGAACCAGAGAGAGGAGCTGACTCAGGACAGTGGTGCAGAGTCTGGACAGACACAGGAACTTAGGTGGAAGTGGGACATCTAGAGTTGCTGTGGGGGTCTGACTGTCACTCCATGCTTCAGGAGACCAGCTGGCTCAACTGCTACATGCATTGTGCCTCTGCTTTCCATTCCTTGCATATTCAACAAACCCTGCTCATCTTTCCAATCAAAGGGTGACTCTATTACATGCAATATAAAAAAGCAGAGCCTGGGGCTGGGGTTGTGGCTCAGTGGCAGAGCTCTTGCCTGGCATGCACAAGGCACTGGGTTCGATCCTCAGCACCACATGAATGTAAAATGGGGATATTGTGTCCACCTAAAACTTGAGAATAAATATAAAAAAAAGCAGAGATAAAGTCCCAAACATGATCTAATCTGGAACTCATAACCAGGCAAGAGTCATCCTTCACTAATTCCAAAGTGACAAAGGCTTTCCTCTAGGTTTGTTTGGCTTTGATTTATACTCAATGAATTCAATTTGCAGTATCATTGCTTCTAATGGATGGTGCATTGGGGTTGGACCTCTCTACTTTCAGTGTTATTTTAGCTGAAAAGAAATGATTGTAATGATCACCAACATGCTGAATTGCTCCCATCTCTGCAAGATGAAGTCCCTTTGTCAGATGGGAATTCCCCTGGGAGAAGGATAACTTTCCATAGCCATTGCCTGGGCTGCAGTCTGGCACTGCCAAGGAGGACGGCGTGACCTGCCTGAGCAACCTCTTTCCTCTCCTCTACCCCAAGCCACCCTTTCTTCTCTGAAGAACCTCCCCTTGTCAATCTCAGGGGATGAAGCCAGGCTCTAGTCTCCACCCTCAGGACTCCTCCTGCCCAGACCTCCCTCTCCCATTCTCTTCCTCCCTCCCTCCCAGACCCCTATGGATCCAGGTGAACTCAGAGGCCCTGAAGGTCTCTGTTAAATGGCAGAGTTAAGAACAGTGTAAAAATCTCTGCTCTCAGTGGTTGGAATTCCATTCATTTGAAACCAGAGGAGGCAAAAAGCAGAGAAGGTTCTTCTAATTTCCTTGATTCACTTAAAAAAAATCTCCTAGACAACACCCTTCTTGCCATGCCGGCACATGGATGGCCACACCCTAATATGGCTCAGGTTACCTGAACATGATCTCATATTTCCCTCGGTTCTTCAGTTGAAGGGGCTGCTTTGTTTCCTCCATGACCCTCACAGTCCCAAAGTCGAGGCCTCCTTCAGCACCTGTAGAGGCAGGGACCCGGGTGAGCGGGCATGGGAGCCAGAGCAGAGGAACTTCCTGCTGAAGTTCACATGGAAAACTATAGTGACGAGTCTTGGCAAATAAGCAACAGCTACTGTTCTCGCCCTCAGTTCATCTGGGCCCCTCCTTCTGTTTTCCACCCCAATTCACTGTCTTTTCTTGTCTACCATTAGTTAAAACTTACAGGATTTTAAAAATTTTGTGCAATTTACAGAGTTGTGATATACATTTGTGTTGTTTTACTTAGCATTACATCATAAGCATTTTCCCAAATTAGTAAAACTCCTCAGGTGTGATCTTAGAGGGAGCATGAAAACTTCTCTGTCATGGCTGCTTAGTAATTAACAATCTTAGTCCTACAGTAACATCATTCTATTATTTACAGGCATTTAGATCCTCTGAAACTTTTCATGATTATAAATAATGCTGCAGGAAAGATCTTGGCACACAGGACTAATGACATCTAGGGTAAGATGTAGTTCCGGTATTCTATCATATTCTCTGAATCTTGATAAGAGACCTATCAGGGAAAGGAGGGACAACAGAGAATTGCATGCTCGGGAGAGACATAACTCGGGCATTAGGACAGCATGGCAGGCAGAACAATACTCCTTTCCCTTAAGATATGCATCTTGATCCCTAGAATCTGGGAACATGTTATGTTCCATGGTAAAGGGGATAAGGTGGCAGATAGAATTAAGGCCACTGTCTTTAGAACATGGAGATTAACATGATGACCCAATGTAATCACAAAGGTCCTTAAAAGTGGAAGAGGACTGCAGAAGTGGGGGAACAAGAGAGGTGGCAGCCTGAGAAGGACATTGCTGGGTTTGAAGATTTAAGAAGGGGACAGGAGCTGAGGAATGTGGGCAGCCTCTGGAACCTGCAAAAGCTGAGGAAGTGGATTCTCTCTAGAGCTTCCAGGAGCACAGCTCTGTGGACACCTTGATGACAACTTACTGAGACCCATTTTGAACTTCTGACTTCAGAACTGTAAGATAATAAATTTGTGTTGCCTTAAACCAGGAGTTTGTGTCAATCTGTTGCGGCAGTGATAGAAAACTAATGCTTAGAAAAGAGGTCTGCAAATTTCACCTTTATGATTACCCCTTGCTAATCATAAGTTGGAGAAATTAGAATTTGTACTAATATTACTAACATTCCTCAGGACACACATTACCAATTGCTAAAACTGTCCTCTCCTGCACCAACGATCACCATGGTACTGACAACACATCAGCTTTCCTCTATGCGGGACTACACCACATAGAAAAAGACAACTTCCAGACACCTTTTTCTTGAAGGGCTCAACAGACCTTTGGGGAAGGTGATGTCCAAGGCAATGTCATACGCTTCTGCAAAAACCAGGATGTTTTCAATCTGAACAACACCAACAAGATTTTCTGCATCTAAAACCTGTCAGATAAGAGACATTCTTCAGTAAAAGCAAGACTCACAAGGTGCTGGGAGTCTGAAATATGAACCATGCAAGTGAGAATCCTGAAGGGGAGATGGGCGGGAGTGTTTTTGAGATGTATCTAGCTAGAGATCTTTCATTATCCTTAGGCATTTGGTAGATTGCTCTTCAAAACACCCTCTGGGCTATGTTGGGATGGGATTTAAACCCTTTTGTGAGGTTTAACTAACTGGATTATCATTGCTACATACTGACGTTTGGGCTGAGTAGACATTGCAGGAAGGTGTTTTCTGGAACTTTTAAATCAAATAAACCAGAAGAGCATCTCCCAACATTTGCTATGGAAAACCTTTATATTCTGTCTTCCTGTCACTTAGAAATCTGAATTATGCTGGGCACAGTGGTGCATGCATGTAATCCCAGCAGTTTGGAGGGTGAGGCAGGAGGATCACAAGTTCAAATCTAGCCTCAGCCTCAGCAACTTAGCGAGGCCCTGTCTCAAAATAAAATATAAAAAATGGACTAGGGATGTAGCTCAATGGTTAAATGCCCCTGGATTCATTCAATTCCTGGTACCAAAAAAAAAAAAAAAAAAAAAAAGAACTATTCTGCTTTCAAAATATGGAAAAGTGCTAGATTTTTGTAGCAAATAAGAGTGTTTGATGTTTCTCTATTGGAAACTTCAAGTGTTTTATTGATGTGAACATGGTCACCAATACACCCACAGGCTCCAGTTGCTCACTGACCCTGCGGTTGCCTTACCTGTTGGGATCCCTCTCCCACTGTCCTGAGGAGCCTCTGAGCTGTGGCAGGCTGTCGGCTCCACCTGCCGTTGACCCCAGAGACTAACCAGGAGGTGAACAAGGGTCTGGCTGCCAGAAGAAGAGCTGCTGGGTGGTGGGCACAGAGCTCCCCCATCTGCGTGGAGACCACCTGCTCCCTGCGGAGGCCTCCAATTGGAAAACTAAGTGGCTAGCTTTCCATCATGTGTGCTTTTGGTGCTAAGGGGAAGTCAGTGGCTGTCACCAAACTCAGGTTTTAATTCAGAATTTCCGTCTTTTTCAACACACATTTGTCGACATTCCACAGAGCAAATTGGATTGCCCTGAGTTTTGCTTTCCTCCTTTCACTGCTTGCCCTCTGATGGAGCTGTGAGGAGGACAGCGGACGAGGTGCCCTCAGACCTGCCGACTGTAGATATCCAGTGCCCTGAGCATTCTGTTTGCTTTGCTCCTCCACGGGGGAGGTAAGATTAAATTTTTCAATTGAGAACAATAGGAAGGACAATTTAAGAGATATACAAATGAATAAAGCCAGTCTGCTGGAATATTTTCCAAAGGGATGAGAAAGTAAGGCATTTCCTCCTCTAGAAGTTGTAGAAGTGTAATCTGAGGAAGAGAAGCCATAGTCCACCTTGCGGGGTGTCAAGGAGACCCACTCTGCCTTTCCCTGGGCTGGAATTCAGCTACTGTCTGGCTGGGATACACAGGGATGGACACAACAGTCCAAGGACTTTTCACTGCTGTCTCCTGCACCCGCTGATCATGGGAATCCCTGGACTCCCCATGACCCAGCAATTACAGGATAAAGCTGGCACAGCCAGGGGACTCTAGGTTCCTACACTGGCCATGTGGCCTGCCAGAGACCTGCTAAAAATGTTGAAAACCACTGCTGGGCCTTATATATTTCTGTGGACTGAATGAAATCTCTCAATGCCTGTTCTCAGTGATCTGAAAGACTATCACAGGAAAGGGTTAGGAGAGTAAGAGTAGATCCACTGACTGGCCCCCAAAAGGTAGAAAGAGAATTAATGTAAGTTATATAGAGAAACTGGAGCTCAACTTAAAGAAGAATTAGCACATCTATTTAAAGGGAGACCAGGCAGTTGGAATGGCAGGAGGTTTTCCATCCCTGGAGGTATTCATAGAGAAGTGACCCCTTGAAAGCTGCAGAATAAACTTAGCATTAAAAGTCAATGACACTCATTCATTCATTCTCCCAGGCCTGTGTGAGACACTGATGAAGGAGGACTTCCTCAAAGATATGTCTACTTCTTAATCCTGGGACTTGTGAACATGACCTTAAAGGGGAGGTCTTTGCACATGCAATTAAGTCAAAGAACTCAAGATGAGGTTCACAGCTGAATTATCTAGGCCTTAAATTCAGTAACAGTGCCCCTTGGTATCCATAGAAGATTAGTATCAGGACCACTCTCCACCTCTCCTGGATGACAAAATCTATGAATGTTCATGTCCCTTATATAAAAGGCTGAAGTATTTGCATAAAGCCTAAAAATTCTCCCATATACTTTAAATCATCTGAAATTACTGATAATACCTAATATGGTATAAATGCAGTATAAATAGTTGTTATACTACAGTGCTGAGGGAATAATGACCAAAAAAAGGTTTGTCTGTGTTCAGTACATACGCAAATTTATCTCCCAATTTTTCCACACATGGTTGGTTGAATCCAAGGATGCAGAACCCACGGATACAGAGGGTTATAAGAGGGAATAGGAGCAGACAGACAGGAGAAGGCCCTGTGAAGGGGGGGCAAGATTAGAGCCACGCAGTCACAGCTGAGAAGCACCAGCAGACACCAGAGGCCAGAGGGGTGAGGAAGGATTCTTCACTAGACCCTTCAGTGGGAGGGAGCACCACCGTGCCCAAGTCTTCATTTCCGATTTCCAGTCTCCAGAACTGTGAGAGAGTAAGGTCTGTTCTTTCAAGCCACTCAGTTTGCAGCAAAATGTTACAGGAGCCTTTGAAAATCAATATAGATGGCGGATAAGGCAGGGGAGATTCTGCCCTGATGGAGTTCATATAGGAAAACAGAGAAAGAAATGGAATGATGTCAGAAAGGGACGGTTCTCTGAAGGACAGAAGATGGTGAGTGACCATCCATGCTGGGGATTCCCTCAGTGTGGGGGGGGGATGATTAGGGAAGCCCAGTTGAAGCAGCATGTTCAATACAGAGCAGGTGTCAACTTCCAGCAGAGCACAGGGACAGAGTCCCAGCAAGGGGGCAAGAAGGCAGGGTCTGAGGCAGGAAAAAACTCAGACAGCAAGATGGGAGCCAATGAGCAAGGGCAAGGGTGGAGCAAGGTATCGCCCAAGTCAGGGAGGGTCTCCGGAGCAGGGAAGGACACGGGGCTTTATTTTACTACAGTGGGAAGGCAGCAAGGTGCTTTAGGAAGGCAGGGGCGGGTAACCGGATTTAAAGGACATTGTAAAGATACCTCTGGACACTTTAGAATTCTAAGACGGAGATAAGTTAGGAAGCCTCTGCTGTAGTCTAGGTGAGAGATCCCATAAGTGGCCTGGATGAGGGTGGTGGCAGCAGTGTAGACAGAGAAGTGAGTGGGGAGAAGATACACTGAGGGGCAAAGTCTGGGTTAGAGGGGAGCCTGTCAAGAGAAATGGGGATTAAGGGTGATTCCCAGGTATTTACTAAAATAGGAATCTGACAAGTGACTCGGCTTGAGGTTTGGAATCAGGTATCTAATGCTTACCTAAGAATAGTAACTCCATTCACTCATTCATTCCACATTGATTGAGTACTCTGCTCTTGGTAGTAAGAAATCAGCTCTGAGAAATACTGCATTTTTGGAGCTTGTAGTTGTGTGCAGAGCAAGATATTGTGGGCTGGGGATATAAGTCAAGGATCAAATGGGAGCATGCAATAGGAAGACCTGACTTTTGTGCACCCAATGTGCGCATATTTTGGTACATGAGCACACGGCGGTGTGACGCCTCACCTCCAACCGAATGGCCTTCTTGAGGTTGATGGGTTTGGAGGGCTGGAAGTGTATGTTCAGGCTGTACTTCCCCTTGGGCGGGATGGTGCCCTGCATCATGGACATGGAGAAGTCTTCGCCCAGGTGCTCCAGGCTGGTAACCCGCCAGGCCACAGTCAGGGGCGTGACATTGTGGAGGAGAACTATCTTGGATTCTTTTCTGCAGAGACCAAAAGGAATGTCAATTTTAACCGAATTTTTAAAAATCAAAGTTTCTCTTTTTTTTGTGTGTGGGTGTTTAAAAATTTTCCGTAACCCCTATTTCCTGCTTGTTTTACTTAGGTCTCTTAGCTTATGGGGCTGGGCTAATCTGCATGGTTTTAAATTTTTTCCTCACATATAAGTCAGCCCAAATTATCCCAAGTCAAAACTCACAGAGAACGCTGTATGAACTGCTCTCTCCCCTTCACCCAGATCCACCAGTTTTCATTTATGCTCTTTGCATTCACATTCTCACTTGCATATCCATATTATTTTTGTCAGAACCCTTTGAAATTAAATTGCAGATAAATGTGCTCCTTTACCTTTGTACATTTTGGTATATGTTTCCTAAGGACAAGAACACTTATTAAACCAAGAGGATCTGACACTGATATAACGTGGTTACTTAATCCACAGTCTAGATTCAAATTTCATCCTAATAATTTTAATCCTAATACTCAAGTTTAATTCTAATAATTTTTTAAAGCTGTTTATATTTTTCCCAGTCAAGGATTCAATCCAGGATCAGGTATTGCATTTACTTGTCACATCTCCTTAGATTCCTTTAATTTGGAAAATTTCTTTTGCCTTTCTTTGTGTTTTTTGACATGGACATTTTGAAGAGCAAAGAGCCAGTTAATTTGTAGATTGATATTCTCTCTCTCTCTCTCTCTCTCTCTCTTTGGAACCAGGGATTGAACCCTGGGGTGATTCACCACTGAGCGACATCCCTAAGCCCTTTTCATTTTGAGACAGGGTCTCACTAAGTTGCTGAGGCTGGCCTCAAACTTGCATTTTCCCCTGCCTCAGCCTCCTGAGTCTCTAGGGTTACAGGCATGTGCCACCTCAACTGGACCTTGTAGGCTGTTTCTTAATTTGAGTTTGTCTGATGCTTCTTCATGTTTGGATCTAAGATACTCATTTTTGGCAGTACTGTAAAGTTGCTAATGTGTGTCCTCAGGGCATCTTATCAGGAGTCCCACGATGTCAATTTGTCCCAATATTAGTGATGTTAGTTTTGATGACTTGGTTAAGATAATGCCCACCAGATTTCTCCATTGTCAATTTATTATTTTTTTCCTTTATAAGTAATAGGTAGTTTGTGGGGAGACACTTTGAGACTATGCAAACATCCTATTCCTGGTCAAAGGTCCACCCACTAGTTTTAGCATTCATTGAGCGTTATCTAATTTGAGCAATCTTCCCATGTTTATTAGTTGGTGTTCTGTTGTCAAGAAGAACATCCCATTCTTTGTATTTATTTACTAATCTACTTATTTATAGCAGTAGCTTCATGATTATTATTTGATATGCTATATTCCATTACCATCATTATTTGTCTTGACAATCAAATTGTCTCATAGTTAGCTGGTTGGAGTCCCTTTGAGTTAGCTCCTCTGCCCTTCTGCTGTATCTCTATGATTTGTTAAGTGTTTCTTTACTTTCTGATGCAAAAAAAGTCTCCACTCATCTGGTGCTTCTTGTGCTTTCCCTGCCCTAGCCTTGAAGACATCTTTTCCCTTGGAGTCCCTATTTGGGGGAGAGAATGGTAGTAGAAACCAGATCTGGATGTTGGTGTGCCCCTTGCTACTGGTTATCATTGCTTCCAGGCCCTTCCACTGACAGAGGTAGGAAGTGTGTGTGTGTGTGTGTGCGCACACACACACACACACGTGTGCGTCTGTGTATTAAAAATCATGACTTCATAGTGAGAACTTCAATTCCAAATTAATATCACAAGACACATTTTAATCTCCCTTTCTCTATTTGTAGCTCCTCCTGATTATAATTTAAATATATTGTGGTCAGAAAACATATAAGACTTTGATCAATTGAAATTTAATGAGATATGTTTTATGGCTCAGTACTCTATTGCATATGGTGTAGGTATGCTTGAAACAAACATTGTAGTTGATGGGTGTAGTGTTACCTAAATTTTAATTAGATCAAGGTAATTAATAGTGTTATTTAGATATTTTTTTCTGTGCTGATCTTTTGACTAGTTTTTCCTCTGTCTTTCATAAAAGGGTATTTATGTTTCCAATCATGATTATGGATTTATCTAATTGTCCCCTTAGTTCTACTGGGTTTTGCTTCAAGTATTTTGAAGCTCTGTTCTTAGGTACACATACTTCTTTTTAATATATTTGTTTTAGTTGTAGATGGACATAATACCTCTATTTATTTATTTATTTTCATGTGGTGCTGAGGATCAAATCCAGTGCCTAGCTTCACATGTGCTAGGCAAGTGCTCTACAACCCCAGCCCCATACATATACATTCTTGATAATTGTGTCTTCCTTATGAAATTTTCCTTTTACCATTGTTAAATGTATCTCCTGCTTTTTCTTTTTCTTTTTCTTTTTTTTTTTTTTTGGTACCAGGGATTAAACTCAGGGGCACTCAACCACTGAGCCACATCCCTAGCCCTATTTTGTATTTTATTTAGACACAGGGTCTCACTGAGTTGCTTAGTGCCTCGGCATTGCTGAGGCTGGCTTTGAACTCGCTATCCCTGTTTATCAGTGGCAACATTTCTCAATGTCTCAAAAATGTTCTAGCATTTTCTTTTGTCCCTTTGGCTTTCATTTCTTTCTTTTTGCCTGTATTTTTTGTTTCATTTCTTTGGTTTAATATAATATTTTAATTGACTTTAAGGTACACAGCTGGGGTGGATGAATCTGGTTTCTGACCATTTCTTTCTTGGGGAGATGATCCTGGGATAAGAAAGAAGATAGTTGACCAGCTCTAATCTCCTTGTAAAAGTGATGTTAGCTGGATCCCATGGTAAATAGGCCAGTAACATTTCCTAGGAAAATAATCCTTAGATTTGGAATGTTAGCAGATGTTCCTGCTTTAGGATTGCTTATGTAGATAAATTTGGAATCTGTATTTATGGAAATGGACTCCCTGGACGATATCACATAAGCTAGGTGACCACCTAGCACAATTACATGTTTCATAATCAGTTATCCCTGCTGAGAGAAGTTATTCAAAAACCTCACTTAGAGTCTGAGTTGTTAATTTGGGCCAGAAAGAACATGGCTGATGTGGAAAGGAAAGACCTGGGGAGTGATAAGAGAGGTCCCAGACATCCTTATTCTTCATTGGTGCCTTTGGATTGTTTGAATCCTTGATATTGCTAGAAAAGCTTGATACCAGATAAGATCTCTTATTTCTGTGGGTCTGATTTAGTAATCCAATCCTTTGTGTTACCTAAACTGCTTTGCTTTATTTTTTACTGCTTGCTCTTATGATTATCATATATATATTAATATATATAAATGTATATATTATTTATATATAAATACATATATATTTTCTTAATCTTCAGAGTCTACTGGAATTAATATTGTACATTTTAATATGAAATGAAGATCCCTTCAATAGTATAAATTTCTTTAATCTCCACCACACATTTTAATGTGGTATTATTGATGCACATCTATATCTACATACATGTTTTTATCTACGTGCTTTTTAAGTCTGACAACATAGTATTAATATTTTTGTTTTAGTCATTAAATTGCCTTTTAATTAAATCAAGGAAAGTTAAACATTTTATTTTTAGCCATATATTTAAAATTTTCAGTATTCTTCATTACTTCCTTTAGCTCTAAGTTTCTATCTGATGTCATTTTTCTTCCAACTTGAAAAACTTCCTTTAGAGCTTCTTGTAATACAGAAATGGTGGCAATAAATGATCTCAATTTTATTTACCCAGAAATGTATTTACTTTTCATTTCTGAAGGATACTCTTGTTCTAGATTTTTGGCTTGATAATATTTTCTTTTTAAAATAACATTTTTTAAAAATGCTATTCCATTGTCTTCCAGCTTCTATTGTTAAAATGAGAAGACAGTCATAATGTATCTTATTTTCCCCCGGCTGCTTTTAAGATCTTCTCTTCATCTCTGATCTTAAGTAGCTGTTCTATTCTTTGACACGGTTTGGTTTTATTTCCTGGTTATTAATCTATCATGTAAAGTAGATGGAGTTGATATTATTAATCCCAAGTGACCTATAAAGAAATTGAAGCTTAGGTTAGTTGATGGCTCCAAAGTGACAGATTTAGAGGCAAGACTTGGCTATAACTGTATTTACCCATCTTAAGGTTGGCTAAGTTTCTTAGAACTGTTAGGTTTATGCTTTTTCACAAAAAATATGAGGAAGACTCATACAGTTTTCTTTTTTTCTGCCTCATTATCTCTTTCTTTTCCTTCTGAGACTCCAATTACAAAAATTCAGATTGCTTGACATTGTCTCATCATTTACTAGGATCCTGGTCATGTTTTCTATTTTTCTCTCTATCTTTAATTTAATAATATATCAAATCTGTTTTCAAATTTATCAATTCTTTCTTCTGCTGTACCGTCAGCTGATTAGCTCATTCTGTGCACTTTTCAGTTCACACATTGTACTTTTCAAATCTGAAATAGTCAGTGTGTGCTTTTTAACAATAGTTTCCATTCCTCTGATGAGATTCTCAATCTATTTATTCATCTTGAGCCCATGTTTCACTGTGACCTTGAACATATTTATAATAATTGATTTAATGTCATTGTGTCTGCTAACTACAAAATTTTGGTCATCTTTGAGGACCTGAATCAAAGGACTGAATCAAAGCCAAGCATTTCTGATTTTATCCAGAAAAGGCAGCCTTCTCTTTCCTCATTCCTCTTTGAAGATAGGGCCCTATCTTGACCGTCTGTCCTACCTGCTTGCCTTTCTCTTGAAGCTTCACTCTCAGCAGCCATGCACTCCTGCTAAAGGTAAAATTTAATGCTGAAAAAGGGCAATATGATTTAAAAGGGCAGGGGCTTTCCAATGTGAAAAACTAAAACCACTGACAGTGGAGTTTCAGGTGGGATGCTGCACTAGGCTCTTTAGGTGGCTGGCAAAAAACTTTATCCATGGACTCAGGATTGCCATAATTAAGATTGTTATTGGTTTCTGAATATGACCTAATAATCATCCTTTTAAAGAGGGAGACACTAAAGTAGTTGGATGCAATGACCTGACAATATGTCATATTACTAAAGTGTGTTCAATAATAGAATTTGATATTATTAATCTAACATGACCTATGAAGAAATTGAAGCTTAGAGAAATTAATTGATGGCCTCACAATCACAGCTATACTGCCAATCTTGGACCATAGTCAGAGTTGCCTTTAATATGGATTTCTCCATGAGGGTCAGAAAAGTAGTTCTTGTTACTTCAGTTCTTATTTAGTTCAATAGTCAGTATTTATTAGGCAGATGAAGCATTTAATCAGGAATACTTCACTAGTATTCGTTGGTCTTCACCAAGAAATGCAGCATATACATAACAATATTATCTTTCCTAGGAATAAACATTCTTTACTTAGAATAATACAATCCCAGTGAATGAACATGTAAGTTCTGATTTGGCCTAGAGTTCTTTGTTTGAGCCCTAACTTCTTGAGCAGATTCTTAACATTTAGGTAATGGACCACTTTGAGAAGGTGGAAAAAAGCTAGTCATTCTGAGAAAAATGAAAATATTTATATACTTTGTTAGTTGATCTTAAGGGAGTCCAGTTCATCTTAGGGGGGATTCTGTTGAAATCTATCCACTGAACCCAAGTTACTCTGTGACCTAAATAGGGCTTCTAGGCATCCTGGTTTGCACAGGACTAAGGACTTTCATTGCTGAAGCTGGGAAAGTCCAGAGCAAATTAGGATGAGTTGGCCACTCTAGAACTAAATGTTTTAAAAATTCCATTCCAGTCCTGGGCATCATTTAGAACTCTGACCTGTGGAGCAAGAGCCGGTCAAAATGTATTTGTTTGGGCTCTAGCTCGAGTTCTGGACGGATCCCCTGGCAGGTTAATTTGAAGATAGCTGGCTCTGGGTTCTCCTTGATGCAGCAGACAATGCTGTCTTCAATGACGCCAACTGTAGTAGGGTAAGCCCACACGGTTAGCATCTGATGGAAGAATCAAAAGAAAGGACGTTTATATAGAGGATGCCAAGGCCTCAAATTTCCCAAGAAACCCTGGCCATGTTGGACTTTTTTTCCAGGCAATTCTACCTGTTTCTCATTGGGTTTCAGAGTCATGTTGACAGGCTCCAGAAAGTAGGTACTTGCTTTGACATCATTCTGAAAACAGAAGAATGCCTCCACCACCATTGGGGAACTGTTCAGGATGGTCAGCGTCTCCATGTTGCCTGGGAACAAGGATGACTTGTACCTGGAGACAAACAGGAATGGGGATGAGTTTGTGAGGATGGAAGGAGAATTCAGGTGGCAAAGGAACCTCTGTAGTGCAACACCATTCAAAAGGACAAGGCAGTGGGATGGTGGCTAAGAACATAGGATCTATTGTGCACACTTGTTTCAAGAACACTATACTGTCACTGGGTGCCCCCTAAAACTTGGAATCCTGATCTCTGAGAGGGATGATAATGCCTCTTAAGATTGCTGAATATTAAGTGAGATCATATACCTGAAGCTTTTAGGAGAGCTGGAGATATCAAATGCCCAATGAAGAGTTATTATTATTGCAAAGAATTCTGAGAAATATGCAGATCTGCCCTTCCATGTGCTTATATCCCCAGGAGAGATTATCTTTTGAGTCACTTGCTATTTCACTTCTGTCTTGGAGGTGACCTCATTCACCTCTTGGCATGGATTCATCTGATCTTGTTCACTGTTACTAGGCTGTTTCTGTTTCTTAGTGCTTAAGGAGAGATCCAAAGAGTTGAATGCCATGGCCACTGGAAGATGCTATGCTAATGGTAAGTAGCAGAAAAGGAACCATAAGAGAAGGTTCAAGGAGTAAACATGTACATCATCAGACCAGAGCATAGACCAGGAAAACAAAAACAGCTATAAAAATCTTTGGGCAGGCTATCATGGAGGACAGCTGGAGAGAATGACAGAAACCGAATCAATGTCAGAGAGACAGAGAGCTTTGTGTGTGAATAACTGCGAAAGGGCCTGTGGCCTACATCTGACTGATCATCACTGCTACCCAGCACTGTGCTAACAGGTTTCATATGCATTAACCAGTTCAGTCTCCCCAAATCTGTGAGGTGGGCACTATTATATTCTCATTTTGCAGAGAAGGACATTGCGGTATTATTGAACAATTTGAATGGGCTTTGTTTTAGACCACTGTAATCACATTCTTCCTAGATTATTGTTGTCTGGCACAACATCCTGGCCAATGTCAATGCTGCCCCAAACACATGCCTCTCTGAATAGTTAGAATTTCCCTGATTCCCACTCCTGGATTTCTCTGTATGTCCTGCACATCAACCTTCAGTCTTCCTTCCAAGTCCTGCCACTGGGTCTTGAATGTCAGTAAAACCTCTTTGCCTTCACTTCCTAGTCCAGCATCTCAGGAAATAAACCAGAGGTAATAAAGGGAGGACAAAAATGGCCCATCAGCTCTACCAAGAAAGCACAAAACCAATGCTCTCTATTTATCACAGCAAATAAGAGACTGGAGAGTTAAGTTCCATTTCCCATCTCATCTCCTTCCTATACAATAAGAAATTTGTATAAACTGAAAAAACTAGTAGCATTACAAATTTATGATTACTAGGCCTCCAATTTGCCTGATAATTTTAATCTATTTCTCTAATATGCTCTTTTTTCCCCACAAAAAATGCTTTTCATATCTTCTCCATTTCCTCAACATTTTTTAACATTTATTTTTTCTTAGTTTTCGGCGGATACAACATCTTTGTTTGTAATGTTGTGCTAAGATTGAACCCGGGCCGCACGCATGCCAGGCGAGCATGCTACCGCTTGAGCCACATCCCCAGCCCCTTCTTGAGCCACATCCCCAGCCCCTCCTCAACATTTTTAAACTTCCTCCACTTTCTTCACTCCTGGGAGGGTGACCTCACACATTGTAAGTAGACACAGTTGCATAGGGAGCTCCTCACCATTCTAACCAAAGCTGTGATCATACTGTCTCCCAAAGCCATGCTCCTACTATGAGATGATGGTGCTTCCTCCTGGCAAAGGCCAGCAGCCCCCATTCTGTTGTGCTGTCTCAGGGAGCTATGCCATTGGGGGACCCGACTTTCTCCTGAGACTCCAGGGTATTTCTTCCTACCTACCCTCGGCAGACAGCCACCAGGAGAACAAAAGTTCATAACCAGACTTCCCCAGCCTCATCTCTCTCTCTCCACCTTGACTCTATCCCATCTCTCCTCCTAGACAAGCTTTTCCAAAGAGTTTTCTTCACACCATGTCTTCATTCTTTCACTGTTCATTGATTCCTCATCCTACTAAACTTGGGATTCACTCTCAGGAGTGCCCCAAAAGGACTCTTACTAAAGGCCCTGGTGATCTCCATGTTTTTTTTTTTTTTATTGGTTGTTCAAAACATTACAAAGCTCATGACATATCATCTTCCATACATTTGATTCAAGTGGGTTATGAACTCCCATTTTTTACCCCAAATACAAGTTGCAGAATCACATCGGTTACACATCCACATTTTTACATAATACCATATTAATGACTGTTGTATTCTGCTACCTTTCCTATCCCCTACTATCCCCCCTCCCCTTCCCTCTCATCTTCCCTCTCTACCCCATCTGCTGTTGTTTAATTCTCTCCCTTGTTTTTTTTTCCCCTTTCCCCTCACAAACTCTTATATGTAATTTTGTGTAACAATGAGGGTCTCCTTCCATTTCCATACAGTTTCCCTTCTCTCTCCCTTTCTCTTCCCCCACTCGTCTCTGTTTAATGTTAATCTTTTCCTCATGCTCTTCTTCCCTGTTCTGATCTTAGTTGCTCTCTTTATATCAAAGAAGACATTTGGCATTTGTTTTTTAAGGATTGGCTAGCTTCACTTAGCATAATCTGCTCTAATGCCATCCATTTACCTGCAAAATCCATGATTTTGTCATTTTTTAGTGCTGCGTAATACTCCATTGTGTATAAATGCCACAGTTTTTTAAAAATTTTTTTATTGTTGGTTGTTCAAAACATTACATAGTTCTTGATATATCATATTTCACACTTTGATTCAAGTGGGTTATGAACTCCCATTTTTACCCCGTATACAAATTGCAGAATCACATCAGTTACACATCCATTGATTTACATATTGCCATACTAGTGTCTGTTGTATTCTGCTGCCTTTCCTATCCTCTACTATCCCCCCTCCCCTCCCCTCCCCTCCCCTCTTCTCTCTCTACCCACTCTACTGTCTTTCATTTCTCCCCCTTGTATTATTTTCCCCTTTCCCCTCACTTCCTCTTGTATGAAATTTTGTATAACTCTGAGGGTCTCCTTCCATTTCCATGCAATTTCCCTTCTCTCTCCCTTTCCCTCCCACCTCTCATCCCAGTTTAATGTTAATCTTCTTCTCATGCTCTTCGTCCCTACTCTGTTCTTAGTTACTCTCCTTATATCAAAGAAGACATTTGGCATTTGTTTTTTAGGGATTGCCTAGCTTCACTTAGCATAATCTGCTCTAATGCCATCCATTTCCCTGCAAAATCCATGATTTTGTCATTTTTTAGTGCTGCGTAATACTCCATTGTGTATAAATGCCACAGTTTTTTAATCCATTCATCTATTGAAGGGCATGATCTCCATGTTGTTAAACCCTGTGAATGTCTATGCCTTCATCCTTCTGTCCTCTCAGTGCATTCAACAAAAATGATCCTTCTTTCTTCTCCTGGATCCATGACACCACCCTTTCCTGGTCTCTCTTAATAGCTCTGGCCCTCTTTCTCATCTCCTTTGTGGTTCCTCCTGTGCATGGTGAGGTTCTCTGGGGCTCCATCTTTGGTCCTTCTCTTCTAAAATGCTTTCCTCTTAGCCCATCTCATCTGTGCTTATGGCTTTTGCAGTCTTGAAGACAGAGCTCTCCTTTGAGAATCCAAATCATATATCCTATTCTCCACTTTAGGTGGCTTATAGAGATATCTTTTAAGCATCTCAAACTTAACAGATCCCAAAGCGACCTCTTGATCCTACTCTTCAAAACCTGGCCCTCTCCCAGGGTTTCTCATTTGGTGGTCTTCAATTCATCTGGGTGTTTAAGCATAACCTAGTTATCCTGATTTGTGATCTGGTTCTAACTGACACCGAATCAGCTAAAGCTATGTCTACATAAAAAAAAAAAAAAAATCTTGTACTATTCATAAGCCCAACCCAGGCATTTGAAAACTGTTTTAAAATAAGGGAACACTTACTTATCTCTTGATTTTCCACAAAGGAGTGGTCCAAAGGAAAACTTCTCCAAGCTCATAATGTACTGCTTAAAGATGACCTCATTTGGCTTCATGTCCTTCTTCCGCTGAGGGAATACCACTCTGAACCCAGGGGAGGAAGAGGTGAGGTGAGCTGCTTGAATGGAAGTTCAACAACAGCACTTGATGTGTGTAGAACCTAGCGTTCCCTGTTCTGCAAAGGGGCCAAGTGTCTGAAGACAGTTACTAGTAATTGGAGGAACTTTGTCAAGGCTTTCCCACCCCAAGGGAGGACAGTAAGGTTTGCACTTCAGAGAAAAGATTCCAGGGGTATCTGCCACAACAAGGGCTGATAATAGAGCTGAACTGGGCATTCTGTTCCAGTGAGCCCAGCTAGAAAAATTTCCAAGAATCTCTATGGAAAACTAGTTCTTGGTTCAATGGGGCCCTTTGGTGAGAATTGCAAAAGGCTCCTCTGGATAGACATGTATAAAAGGTCCCCTCCTCCAGGGAATTAGCCCTGCTAGCTTGCTCAGCCAGGAATCTCTATGTGGTGCATAAACTGCACAGGGGTGTTCAGCTCAGAAAAAAGCCCACCCATGGAGATTCGCATGCATATTTGCATTATAAGATGAAAAAATCCTAGAGCAAATATGAAATTGGTTTAAATTTGCATAACAATTAAATAAGCAAATTATCTTGCCCTCCCCTTTTACACTTGATCTAACTGAGTCTGGAACTCACTTGTGGCACCGTGCCATCTCTGAGGCTCTTGGTCAATGTCTGAGACACTGAGGCCTTGTACAACAAAAGGGTCAGGAATGCTGTACCAGTTCTATGTTATTATTAACAGCAGCCTTGTTTAAAGTACCATGGAGGAAAACGATAACCTTTTCTTTTGAAATAAAATACACTTACTTTGGGTCTTGGCAAATGTACGGGTAAGTGCAGACACCTCGGCAATAAAGCTGGTACTGGCGGCGAGTTCCGAGTATCTCAAAGTTAAAGGTTTGATCAAAGTTCCCCAGACTATTAGAAGAGAAGTGTACTCGGAGTGTCACCTCTCCATTGGCTGGCACGATCCATCGGAAGTGATTCAGCCTGAAATGACCACACAGACTTTTTTTTCCCCCACTTTGGTTACTGGGAACTGAACTCAGGGGCACTCAACTACTGAGTCACATCCCCAGCCCTATTTTGTGTTTTGTTTAGAGACAGGGTCTTACTGAGTTGCTAGTGCCTCGCTAAATTGCTGAGGCTGGCTTTGAACTATTGATCCTCCTGCCTCAGCCTCCGGAGCTGCTCAGATTATAGATGTGGTGCCGGGCCTGGCAACACACAGGCTTTTAAAGTGAGAGTGTTTCCTTCTGGCAAGAGAGGGTAGGAGAGCTGCCTGGGAGAGGCCCTGCCCTGCTGGCGTTAGCACTGCGGGTCACAGGGCCCCACAAACAGCCCAGCCCTGTTCCCCTCTGGTGCTGTGATAGCTCAGTGTGGGGCTTCTGCGTCCCCCTCCCTTGGGCAGCCGGGAGGCCCACCTGATGAATTTCTCCTGAGAGTGCTGCCCGCTGAAGTTGTTCTGGTCCATGTCGGTCAGGGGCGTGATGATCCCAGCAGGCCCCCCAGCAAGGCCCTTCCTGTTGAAGGCCATGCGATGTTTTTCCTTCTGAGTCTCACGGGTTTGTTCTGGTTTTTCTTTTGTTTTCTGTCTTCCCCCCTTAGATGAGGTGGGCTGTTCCTCTTGGACCTTCATTAAAAATGAGCACAGGGTCTTAAATACTCATCTTAGGTACACACCAGCAAAGATGGAGATTCCCCTGACTCGTCTGCAGTCTGGGGTGGGGGTACTGTGGGTGCTGCTGCGTGACAGGTAGGGTCCAGCCTGCCTGCCAATGATAAGACCTTGCTCCCCGAAGAGGAGGCTGAAACCCCAGAGAAAACCTGAAGTCGGCAGGGAGGCTGTGGGACCAGGATTTCAGCCCTTGACAGTACTCAGCCCACCCATAGCAACAGGGCTTCCAACTTCTTTGGCATTGCGAGACAGCTATCTTGTTCACTCAACATCTCATCTCCAATATTCTGTTGGCATATTTTATTCCCAGTCATCTCCTCTCTCCTTCTCTTTGTTTTTAGGATTTATGCTGTTTAAAAAAATCTCTTACTATTATATGTTTATTCTACTACTATTGAAGTAGTAGAATAAACATATATTTAGTATGTCACTTTTAATAAGAAGGTTCCATTTTTCTAGGGGTATTTTTATGTTTCTTGACTAATTTTTTTTTCTTTTAATTTATTTATCACTTCTAACTTTTTATTTTAGAAAACTTTCAAAGTTGAAGGCCTAGTACAGTCATAACTAGTTTTAACAGTGGGTAATATTTGTTTATTTATTTTTGGTACCGGGGATTGAACTCAGGGGCACTTGACCACTGAGCCACATCCCCAGCCCTATTTTGTATTTTATTTAAGACAGGGTCTCACTGAGTTGCTTAGCACCTTGCTTTTGCTGAGGCTGGCTTTGAACTTGTGATCTTCCTGCCCTAGTCTCCCCAGCTGCTGGGATTACAGGTGTGTGCCACCAGGCCCGGCTGGTAATATTTATTTATTTCATCCATTGTTTTTCCTTTGGAACCATTGAAGGTGAGTTGCAGATGGTAACTCTTTGCCTCTAAGTACTTCAGCCTGTGCCTGAGATCAAGGACTACCTTGACTACCATAATACTGTTACAGCATCTAAGAAACTGAACAATAATTCCAGGCTATCATTTGGCATACAGTCCATGTTAAAATTTTCCTATTTGTCCCAGGCATTTCTTTTTATAACCATTTGCTCCTATATTGGTTATCATGAAATCTATTTAGTATCTTTTTTTTCAGTTTGTTTTTGTGCTATAGATTGAACCTAGAGTTTAGTATCTTTAATCTCTAGCCTCCTACCTTGTTCCAATTGTCCTGACTCTTTGGAGAGACCATATCTATGTTCTTACAGTATATTTCATACTTTCAATTGTTCTGACTCTTCTCACAATGCCATTGAACTTACTCCTTTTCTCCCTCTATTTCCTGTAAATTCGGCTTAAAAGCTTGATTTGACTCATAGGTGGTACTGGGCACTTTATGCTTCAACACTAGGTTACAGATGCTAGGACAGTGCCGCAGAGTACAGGTAATTTTATTTTCTCTCTGCAGAGGTACATAGTTCGTGGGAGCATGTGTGGAGAGATTAAACTTTTGGGCCAGTGTTTTCAGGGGATAAAAAAATACCTCTATAATTTTAATATCATATTATTGCTATCATATCTATTTCCCTTTGTGATTTATTCTACTAATTCTGTATAATTTTCTTCTATTTTTACATGATTCTATTTTGATTATATCTATTTTTATTCCAACTAGAATTTATTTTACTATAGTATCAGGTAAGGAGATAAAAAGTGACTTTACTCAAAATATCCAATCTTTCCATCTTAACCTCTTTAATAACTGATTCTTTTCCTGGCTGTGTTCCCTGAATTGGAATCTGTGGATTCTTGTATTTTTAGGCACTGTGTAAATCACCTTAGCTTCATAATACATTTTTTGGGTATCTTTTTAAAGGAGCTAGTTTTGCTTACTTTTTTCTTGAAGTTGAGCTTCAGAGTAATGTAACCAGTTCCTTAGACCCTCCCCTGGGGACTGGAAAGGTTGGAAGGTCAATCGCCATTATTTTCAGCCTCCTCTTGGGAAGCAGGGCGAGTCATATGCAGGGAAGGTGCAGCCTGGAGAGGCTTGCACAGGATGGCAGAGGGGAGAGGGAGGGTCAGGATTTGGCCACTTTGGGGTGGTGACCTTCCTTCTGCCCTGTGAAGTCCTGCCAAGGTCAGGAGAACCAGCAGCAGATGCTTTACCTTTGGAGAGATAGTGTTGGTGCCAAGTTCAAATTCTGCGTCTGGTTCTTTCTTTTCTTCTACCAGGGAGACCTCATCCGTTGGTGGAGTCACAAACACAAAGTGTTTCAAGATGTCAATGGTGGCGATGGGTTGCCGCTTCACAGGGTAGGAGATGACAGAGAACAAGGCGGGAGGTGGGATGGGTGGTCCAGAGGACCCCAGACCCAAGATGTCCAGGATCTAAAAGAAAGGCCTGATTACTTTCCTATGCAGAGGCCAGGCAAATCTCAACCACCTCCTTGAGAGAGCAGGAGTGGCTCACCTCTACCTCCCATCCCTCAACATTCTTGACGGACACACCTGCAATAAGAATGGTTCAAGAACAGGCATCAAGGACTTCTGAACAGCTCTGCAGGGAGGTCTAGAAAGACCTCTGTACCCTAGACAGACTGTGGGCTCCCTATATTTTCTGTAGTCTTTGCCATGCTGTATTGTGACTGGTTGATGATCTGTCTTTGCAACTTGACTGTAAACCCCATTAGGACAAAAACCAGGTTGACATGGCCCAAAACCTAGCACCAATCTGCATGAACAGACCAGCTGGTAAGTAAGGTTCTGACGCCGACAGTGTAGAGTTGCTTCATCCATGTTCATATTTCATGCTTCTATTTTCTTTCACTTTAAATGCTCTTTCCTTTCAAAGGTGAAAGAAAGTTAGGATGGGAGCAGGTCAAATAGAGCATAAAACAAAAAATCCGCCAAGGATTCTAGGAATGCAATAAAGGATGGGAATGGAGAGAGGTCAAGAAGAACCTTGAGAGAGAAAATGTACTCCTACAGCATCCCAGTCATCTCTGATACATAATGCACGAGCAATTTCCAGAACAGATGAGTTGAAAATTGACTTCCCAGCATGCAAATATCATCAGAATAAGCAGGCTACACCCATACTAATTGTTTTCATCACAAAAATAAATGCTATTGAGTGCTCAATCTATGGACCAAGTAGCCTGTTAGGTCTAGCAAGTAACCACTGTTATGTAATCACCCTGTGCCTCTCATCCCAGGGGCCAGGAGCTGGACTTCCCCCTCCACACACCGTCCCAGTATTTAGAATGTCTGTGAGGAAAGCACTGAACTGCTGGTACCAGTTATTAAACTACCAGAGCCAGGAGGTTCTCCAAGCAAGTCTAACCTATGACTTCGGATGTGAAGGGTATAAAGCAATACAAGGAGATGTTCTTGGCTGTCGGTCTTTTTCAAAAGGTGTATTTTTGGAAAAAAAATCACAATTTCTTTTGTATTGAGGCAAAACTGTGAACTAAGCTGCTGGGGTTTGTCCTCCACAGACTTCTCCTATGGCCCCACCTTGGACCACTATGGTAAGACTTGTTGTGAGGCCACATCATTTGAAGTCTGCCCCTTTGGGGATTACTCTCCACTAACACTTGAGTATGTGTAACCTTCTCAGGCTCCATTCTCTACTTTGAAACATTGTACCTAGTTTCTGATAAACTAATCAGAGGTCAGAGAACATAAGCTCCTCCTCTCCCCTGCCAACTCTGGCCTGCTACTTGTTTTTTGTAAATAAAGTTTTATTGGAACATAGCCATATTCATCTGCTTACATATTATTGAAGGCTGTTTTCACCATCCCAAGACTGAGACGAATGGATGTGATACAGAGTGTATGAACTACAACCTAAAATTGTACTTTCTGGTCCTTTCCAGAAGGAAACCTGTTCCTATGACATAGGTATTTAGGATAAACAGAGAGATACACTGAATCTTAAAGGAAGCGCCCATGAGCCATTGAGATGCAGAAAGCACAGGTGGAAATCTTGAGCAACAGGCCCTTGGCCCATGCTCTAAAACAAGGGAAACACGTACGTGCAGGGAAAATGGACATGAAATTGTGCAGCTCCATCCTGGCCTCACTTCCAGTCTGGCTCCTGATACAGCCCTGCTATAAATATTGGATCCCCAGCCCAAGGCATCTATATTCCTAAATAAACCTCTGTCTATGCCCTTGTCTGGCTTATGCTGAAATTCTTTTCCGTCACATATGTCAAGAACCCTGCTGATCCTGACTTGAATTTTCCTGCCCCTCTGGGAACTCCTCAGACCCTTCTCCAGAGACATCTCTTCTCCCAGGACACATGGATAAAAGGTATAATATACCCACTATGCCTCCACTGGCCAGGGTGGTTTTCACAAATGCAGGCGGAGAAGGGTATCTAATAGGATGGTTTCTGTCACTGTGGGAGGCTTTGGGGGAAGAGATTTTGGAGTAGAGGAGTCACTTGCCTTGCCATCCCATAATACAGTGATGAAAACATCAAAGATGAGCTGTACGGGTGGCTGTGAGGTTTGATAGAATACTAAGACTGGTGGGACTTTCTATGGATTTTATTTTGCCAATGCCCAAAGGTCCCTCTAAGTCATTATTGTCTTTTATCCCGGGAGCATCAGAGATGAATCAAATAAGGGATGAGGATCTTCAACAGGAAGGGCCGTTTGGACGGGGCATGGCGGTACCTGCTGCCTCATTTGTTACACTCCTACCTGTTCGGCCTCGGGAAGCCTGTCGTTCTCCAGGGCCTGCTTCCAGTTCAAGCCTTCGGGGTCCGGAGTCTGGATGTTGATGAAGGGCACCCCCAGGTCCTTCTTGCCCTCGTGGTCTTCTTCCCCCTCCCCCTCCCCGTCGCTGCGCTCCTCCAGGGCCCGCAGCTTCTCCAGCCGCTCCCTCTCGGCCTTCTCCCTCTCCAGCCGCTCCCTCTCGGCCTTCTCCCTCTCGGCCTTCTCCCTCTCCAGGCGCTCCCGGTCCCGGTCCTTGCGGCCCCGCCGCCCCGAGGGAGCCTGGCGCTGGTCATCGGGCTCATGGGGCACCTCCTCCATCCCTCCTTGAGGCAGCTGAACTCCTTGCTTGCGGTCCCAGAACACCAGCATGGCCTGGATATCCTTCAGGCTCAACTCATAGGCCTTGAACTTCTGGGCCAATTGCTTTTCAGAGTCCTTTGGGAAGTCCCCTTCACTCTCCTCTTGTTCCGGGACAAGAGGAGCCCCAAACGAGTTGACATCGGTCATGGTTTTTTTTTTCTTGCTTTGTTCTTCCTTCTCCACCGTTAGTTGCTCCCGGACAGAAATCTTCCTTTCTAGCGGCTCCATCTTGAGATCTGGTTTGCTGGAAGTAATAATCTAGAAGGTAAAACACAGAAACGAGGTTTTATACAGTTTACTAAGGGTGAGGAGACTATGTAAAAAACAGTAAGAGGACAGACATTTTTGTTTCAAAAGGTGGCCTCATAGGATCCAGGCACAGTCGTGCCTAGGAACCACTTTGGGGGGCTTTTATCTAAAATAACCATCCCGTGGTTCTTTCCCTGCTGTAGACTGGGCTGGGATCTGGTCCTGTGCATTCTGAGAAAGCTGTGTGATGCCCTGGATGTGTGCTCCTGGCTGACAGCTGCTGTTCTGAAGGGTCAACAGGAAAAGTCCTGCAAATCAAGCCTTCTGCACCTGCTCTCAGGTGCTCTGGAATAGGCCAAGTGTTGAGTCTTAGTTGCACTGCCTGCTGGCTGTGTTCAGTCCCAGCTGTACTCCTGGGCAAGGACTTCACTTCTCTCTGCCCCATCTGTATAATGGGGGAAGAGTAGTACTGGTACTGACATTAATAACTATGCCAGAGACTGTTGAAGACTAAAAGTGTGGATACATATAAGCAGCTTGTGAGTGACTGCCGTGGAGTAAGGATTCTACTTAGCATGAAGTTATTAAAATTACACAAGTTTTGTGTATGTTGTGTATTGTTGGGAACAAATGGGAGTTTAGAATCTGGCTCTACCCTAGGCTTTTAGAAAACATTTATTTATTCAATGAACTGGGCATATAGAAACCACATTTAATCTTTTTCTTCCTTCCCTTTCAAATTTGTTTTGTAGGCTCTGAAATCCTCAGGTAGGTTCCATTACTTTTTGGGTCATTATTTGGTGATGTCCTGTCTCGTCCAGTCTACTGGTCACTACCTACAGTATAACCGAGTGTCCCCCTTCCCAGTTACAGCTCTTCTTCCTCTGTGTTCAGGCATGTTGCAGTCTTGGAGACCTGTGTGACCCGGGGCGGGCTTTTCCCTCTACCCCACTGAACCTCCTCCTACTCCACTTCTCCGTCTTGAACACAGCCCAGCAACATGGCTGGCTGTGTTCAGTCTCAGTGCTGGCAAAGCTGCTTATGGGGTAAGAGCTCCGGCACCTTATGGCAGCTTGCATCAGGATGGGAGGGAACGTGGCTTCTACCTCATCCATTTTGGTCTGGAAAGCCATTGCCAACACACTAGGGTTGGTACAGAGGATGGAGCCCAGTGGGGAGGACCTGCACTTGGAAGATTGTAGGAGCCCAGCATCCAGCAGCTGGGGGATGATAAGAAACTACTTCAGAATATGGAAGATTTAATAACAGGATCAATGAGCTTGAGTGAACAGGTGCAGAAATCAAATACACACATTACTTCAACATGAGAAATATTGACAAAAACTAATCATGTGTGAGGCCACATAACAGAGCTCCACAAACGTGAAGAAAACACGACACAGAACACGTTCTATGAGGATGGTATTCTAGAATCAGAAACTTAAATGATCCTTAACGAGGCCATTCATTTGGAAATGAGAAAATACACTTTGAAATAGTCCATGGGTTGAAGAAGCAGCCATAAAGGATTGTAGAAAATATTTTTAGAATCAAAGAGCAATGAAAACACTGGATGCCAACCCTTGAGGAGTAGGTCTAAAAATAATGTTTGCAAGTACTTATATATCTTTAAATGCTTTTATAACTTTTAATAAATTAGAAAATAAAAATGATTCAAAATTAATAAAATAAGCATCCGCCTTAAGAATTGAGAAAAGGAATTGAAAAATAACACCATGGAAAGAATAAAATTATAAAAAGACAGGACTAGAAACTAATTAGGTAGGAAACAATCATATAATAGGGATACTTTGGGCTCAAGGCGGAAACTGTTACTTTGGAAAGCAATAAAAATGCCAAAGTCCTAGCAAGATTGTTCAAGAAAAAAGAGAGAAGTGTACAAATAAGCACCAGGTGGGGTGATAACAAGAACATAACCACAGATACAGAAGAGGTTAAGATAGCAGCATGAATTACCCTAAGCCAGTAAACTTGAATGTATGATAAGGCGGCTACTTTTAAAGAAAATCATGAATGACCAAATTGACTCTGAAAGTAAAACCTAAATAAACCTTTAGTCCTAAAGCAAATTAATTCAATAATGAATATGTAACCTACCATGTGAATTGACTGAAGAAGAAAACCAAATCATGTCATATAATTCAACACCCACAAGCAGGAAATCTGCATAAAACATTTCAAAACCTCAAGTGCTTTACCCAGACTGTCATGAGCTGCAGGCCACGATCAGAGAGAGGAGGGGATGACAGAGAGTGGCCCAACACTGGAGCTGCTTTTCCCTCAAAAGTGTGGCTGAGAAGTTGAGCAAGACTTTTGACAGACTCATGGGGACTGGGGTTCAAAAACTAGCTAAAAAAAAGAGCTCTTGGTAGCTCCCCTACCCTTTGGGTTAGGACTCTGAAAGGCTCCATTTTAGGAGTAGGGCAGGACCAGAGTAAGCCCAGCCCTACCAGGGACTGAAGCTCGGTTCTAAATGATCTCAATCCTGGTTGAAGTAAGACTTGAAGTGCTCCTAAGCAAGCTGTCTGCCAGAATCAAACAGTGGTCCTCTCTGGAGGTAGATAACATCCTCCAGCGCCTTGAATCATTTCTAATTTCATGTTCAAAAAAATAAAAAATAACCTAGTACCCAAAGAGAAAAGACCCTGTGTCCAGAAACCAAAAACAAATGACAGACAGCAGAAGAGTGCCTGGGGCTTTGTGCATTGGCATTGTCAGAAAGGACCTGAAAAAAATAGGAATATGTTTGAGGAAATGACAAGATTGAGGATTTTGAAGAGAACTAGAAAAAAAATAAGAGCTAGTAGCTTTCTAAAACAAAAACAAAATTAAGAATTAGAAGGAGGTTTGAACAATGAGTAGACCTCACTGAAGAAAGACAGTGAACTTGACAACATGCCGGAAGAAAATGTCCAGGGTGAGGCAGGAGGAGACAAAAGCATGCCAAACACAGAGCAAGCAAGAGAGACAAAGGAAACACTGGGGAAAGTTTGTAAAAAGGTCGAGCACATGTGTGGCTGGGATCCCAGAGGGAGCGGAGAGAAAGAATGGAGGACAAGTGGTTTCGACAAGTTACTGGTTTGAGAGTTCCCAGGCCACAGATTCAAGAATCATTAGAAACCCTGTGCAGGATCAAATATTAGGAAAATCATAGTAAATTACCGAATAAAAGAGACAGCCTCTTAACAACAAAGAACGAGCATCTTAGAAGAAGAATCAGGCTAACATGGGAGGAACAAGACGGTGCTGCAGATGACACCTTGACAGACAGAGGACAGAAGGCGCCTTCCTCTTCACCCTGCCCAGAGCAGCCGCCCTTTCCCTTTAGAACCTGCAAGTTCTTCCTGACTCTCTCCTTCTTCCCCACCACATCAGGTGAGGCCAGTAAATAGCAATGAAGCCAAATGTGGGGTAGGACCAAAGTGCCTAGTGGCTAGAGAAGGCTAGGATTGGAAATCTGCAGAGTGACTAAGGATGGATGGAGACAGAGCCCAGAAAGGAGCCCAAGAGGGAAGAAAGGATGACAGAAGAACAGGCTTTCACCAGGACTGCCCCACTGACCTGTGCAGGAGCCCAGGCCCAGGTCAGGCCCAGGACTGCCCCCACTGACCTGTGTGAAAGCCCAGACTCAGGATCGCCCTGCACAGAGCAGAGGACCATGCTGGGGCTCCCCATTTACCTAGGAATTAGACCAGAGACCCTGTGCCTAGCAGAGGAAAATCTTCATCACGTTGAATTAGGCCCCAACTTCCTCAACAAGATTCCTTAAGTGCAAGAAATAAAATCAAAAGTCAATAAATGGGATGGATTCAAACTAAAAAGTTTCTTCTCAGCAAAAGAAACAATCAATGAGGTGAACAGAGCCGCCTACAGAATGGGAGCAATTTTTTTTTGCCATATGCACGTCAGATAGAGCACTAATCTCCAGGATATAGAAAGAACTCAAAAAACTTAACACCAAAAAAACAAACAACCCAATCAATAAATGGGCTAAGGAGCTGAACAGACACTTTTCAGAAGAATATATATAATCGATCAACAAATATATGAAAAAATGTTCAACATTCTAGTAATTAGAGAAATGCAAATCAAAACTACTTTAAGATTTAATCTCACTCCAGTTAGAATGGAACTTATCAAGAATATAGACAACAATAAATGTTGGCAAGGATGTGGGGGAAAAGGCACACTCATACATTGCTGATAGGACTGCAAATTAGTGCAACCAATCTGGAAATTAATGGAGATTCCTTAGAAAACTTGGACTGGAACCACCATTTGACTCAGTTATTCCTACTCCTTGGTCTATACCTAAAGGACTTAAAATCAGCACACTGTAGTGACACAGCCATGTCAATGTTTATAGCAGCTCAATTCACAATAGCTAAACTGTGGAACCAGCCTAGATGCCCATCAATACATGAATGGATAAAGAAAATGTGGTGTATATACACAGTGGAATATTACTCAGCATGAAAAGAGAATAAAATCATGACATTTGCAGGTAAATGGATGGAGTTGGAGAATACCATGCTGAGCAAAGTAACCCAATACCAACAAACCAAAGGCTAAACTTCTCTCTGATAAGTGAATGCTGATTCATAATGGGGGAGGCATGGGAAGAATGGAGGAACTCTGGGCAAAGGGGAGGGAGGGGAAGGAGGGGAGGGGGTATGGGGGAGGAAAGATGGTGGAATGAGATGGACTTCATTACCCTAGGTACATGTACGAGTGCACATATGGTACAATGTTATATCATGTACAATCAAAGAAATGAAAAGTTGTGCTGCAATTGTCTAAAATGAATCAAAATGAATTCTGCTGTCATATATACCTAATTAGAATAAATAAATAAATTAACAATAATAAAAAAAGAACAGGGCTTTCACTGGAAACAAGAGCTCAAAGAATAGGAGTCAACCTTGTAAGTCCCTCAGAGAAGGAAGCTGAGCAGGCCAACGCTGGAGCTGTTGATCTGGACAGGAAGAGGCTGCCAGACCCTCTGACGGGAGGGAATCATGGCCACCCCAGTCAGAGTAGGAAAGGCCGGGCATGAATGGGAAGCCAGCCTGTGGAGCCTGCAGGTAGGGTAATTCTTGGAAATTGTGAATTGTGGAGGAAGGAGAGGAACAGAGTGCTGGGTCAGGGGGCTACCAGGTTGAAGATTTTTTTTTTTCTTTTTTAAAGGGTGATTCTTGAACATGAGAAATCTTAAAATAAAGAGGCCGATGAGAAGAAAGACTGAGGCCAGAGCAGAGAGAGGGAAATGGATGGTGCTAAAGACCCAAGACCTGGAGCAGTCCTTTGGATGAGGAAGCAGGAACGTCTTCAGTTCTTCCCTTCCACCTGGATCTTCTTTCACTTCTGGAAGATATATCTAGTCTCAGCAGATTTTCCTGAGCTAGGGTTTACTCGCCAGGCTACTGCTTAGTCCAAGGGGGGCCTTGAGAATTTCCCCGGGGAGTATGATTGATTGTTTCAGGCTAAGCTCAGATGATACCCTCGCTTGCCCCCAAACGGATGGCTGTTGCCCCTCCCACCCCACCCAAGGTCCACAAAGCATATGTGAAGGGATGTGCCCTGTTCCTGGTAGAGGGGACTTGCCAGGGGTGGGGGTGCTCAAGACGCAGTCACTTGAGCTGAGAGGATGATGGGAAACCCTCACTGAAGTTCCAACAGATTCCAGGTGGAGACTCTGGCGATGAAGTTAGTGGGCATAATTTGCAGTTGACGGTTTTCCAGATAGTCTTTCTTTTAATAATGAATTAAATGCTGTCTTTCAAAAGCAAGTTTAAGAAGACAACTTCTGCACAGATTATTCCCACCTTTTTCCAAGTAAGAAATGGACACTGTTAATTGCAAAAAAGAATGCCTGACATACACACAGTGACTAAATTCTCCCTCCTGGCTTCATGAGTAACATCATGCAAGAGGGGTAGGAGTCAGTCCCTGGAATTCTCTCCTGGGTACCCTGAGAGGTCATATACTTCTCTCATGTCAGTGGCATCAGGCATCCTTGACCTGTGTCCACTTCTGTGTACTCAGACCCTGCTTCCTCCTCAGCTCTGGGTCTGAAAGCCAAATTCCTCTCCTCCTCTCTCTTCCCCTTTCTGCTGTGCATTCTGTGTGTTCAGCCATGACTGCCCCTGCGGCTGACAGCAGAGAGGGCCTCCCTGGTTGCTGACTCTCCTGCCCTGGGTCTACTGGGCTGCGGTCACTGTCTCACAGTCACCCACTTGGACCTGTCTGCACCTTGTCTCAAAGTCTGGCTTTAGCCTCACCCTTGACTGTTGTCAAGGAACACATGGGCCTCCTGGGGTTCCTCGAGGCAGATCTTTAATGCAGCCTATTTAGCCCCACTTGGGGTCCTGCAGCGGGCAGAGGAAAGAGCAGGGCTGTGGTCAGACAAAACTGCAGGTCCTGGACTGGGACTTCACCTCTGAACTGGGGATGGAGTTCACCTCTCTGACCCTTGCAGGGCGGGAGGGATGCCAAAATGGAGAGACAAGGTCCTCCAGCCTCTGCCCCCGCCAAAACCAGACACGTTGGGCTGCTTTCCAGAGGAGGAAATGTTCTGGGCCGGGTGGGGGGTTATGTGCTGCTCCGAGGATGGCTACCTGCTTGTTTGGCACTGGAGGCTTCTTCACGGGGGGCTCCTCCTTCCCGGGGAGGCCTGGCTTGAGCTTTTTGACCCTTTGCTTCAGCTCATCCTCCTCCTTTTGTCTCTCGAGCTCCTGCTGTAGCTTCTTCTCCTGCATCTCCTTGGCCAGTCTCTCCATTTCCCTTCATGGAACCAGGCAGAGGAACAGAGGTCAGGGCCACCCGCCAGGCTCTGCCCACCTACACTGCCCGGAGGAGGGGCCCTGGCCAGAGCTGCCTTGGGCATGAGAAGAAAGAATGGACAAAAGAAAGAGGGGAAAACAGGAAGGAAAGGAGGGTCGGGGAGGGAGGAGGGAAGGAAGGGCTCACATCTATCTTTGAAAGTTCATGCAGTAAATCTCTGATTAATTAAACACAATTGGAGGAATTTTCAATGAATCTATTTCTATTTCCATCTCCTTTCACAGGAGAGCGAGACAAGAGCTGAATTAAGCTGGACATTATTATGTTTTAGATTTTGAGACAGGGCCTTACTTAGTGGCCCATGTTGGCCTCAAACTCACGATTCTCCTGCTTTAGCCTCCTGAGTAGCTGGGATTACCGGGTGCCCTCCATTGCACCTGGTGAGCTTGGTCTTTGAAAAACAGCTTTCCAGGATTGCTCTGGCATTAGTACAGGCGTGACCCTGCCTCTTGTACTGTTGCATTTGGTGCTGAGACAACAGGTATGATGTTTTTAATGGCAGTCCCTGCCATGGCTGACTTGGAGCCATGCTACTGGGTCTGAAAGGCACATTGCTCTCCTCTTTCTTTGCCTTCCTGCCATGCATCCTGTGTTCCATCTCGCCTGCCCCAGCTAACAGCAGAGAGGGCAGCACACTCACACAAGTGAGGGAACAGCACTTCAGACACTATCTAACCCTTCTCTTTTCATCTCCAGGAATCTCTAGGTGTTCCTGGTTGCTATGGCTTTCTGCCCACTGAGGCTAACTCAACATCCTCCATGGTGTGTGTGTGTGTGTGTGTGTGTGTGTGTGTGTGTGTGTGTTTACATGTGTGTGAGAGAGAGAGAGAAAGGCAGGGGAGGGGGAGCGAGGGGAAACTCATTGTTGAGCTTTGCAGATCAAATTTGCATTTCCTAAGTCCCCCATAAGATGACTATCTGAAAGCAGCAGCCCTGGTGAGCACAGTTTCCTTTGGAGTGGGCTTGTCATATCGGGAGGACTGGCATTCTACAGGACCATGTAAGAGAAAGGAGAAGAGTACACTGAAGGGGCAGGGAGCCCATAAAAGCTCTTTGGAAGTTAGTGGGGGAGGAGATGGAGGGAGAGGAAAGGAGAGTTATATGGACCTTAGGCTCTTCCCCTTTCCATCGTTAGAAACCCCCGAGAGTGGGTGGACTCTTAGCCTTGAAGTGTTTGAAGTTCTGAGGGCAGAAATAATGTGTGTCCCAGTGTCCCCCTGAATCTCTGGGCTAGTGTGAGCTGGCAGCCCTAAGTCTCACAGGTGGGATGCAGGGATCTAGTTATTCCCCTGTGGTCCCCAGTGAGAGGCACACAAGGTTGCTGAGCTCACTGGCTGTGAGCCTGCTGGGAGCTGCCAGGCCGAGGATCACATGGGGAGGCAGCCAGACCTCAGGGATGGGCAGCACCGTAGGCCAAGACGGGGTGTAGGAAGCAGGAGAAATGACTGGGTTCTAGGGAGCAGCCACTGTATTCACAAGAGAATCCTGGGTCAGCTGCTGTGGGTACCTAGGCACAGGGCTGATAAACCACACCCAGGGTGCACTGTCAGGGAAGCCAGCAGGGCCCTGGGATAGCACAGGGTGGCCATGATATTACAGAAACTTTCTGCTGACCCCAAACACACCCAGGAAGAAGGAAAGAAAGGAGAGTGGGAGATACTCCCCAAACCTGCAGCAACCATGTCCCCAAGGGCCAGATGAACTCTCCTGTTCTCCTCCTGGGTCTTCTGTGGCAGCTTCTATCCTCCCAGAAGATGACCCAGAACTGGGACCACAGTAGCCCCAGTCTCCCTATGAGTTCATCCTAGGGGACAGCTTCTGCTCTGGCCAGCCCTGATTCCCACCTCTTCTTTCTCTCCCGGAGTGCATTCTGTATCTCTCGGTCAAACATGATTTTCTCCTCCTCTGTCAAAGCGTCATATTCTTCCTCATCCATGTTTTGGAGACGGTCCTTCTCTTTCTGAAGAGCTTCCCTGTGTTTGCTTTCTGGGGGGGGGGGAGGGGACAGAGAAAGGAGGGAGGTCAAGTTCTCCAGTAGCTCAGCTCCCATTCTGCACAGGCGGTGACAGTGACAGGTGGCAGGTGCTGTGGCTGGCACTCCCAATCCCTGCTGGGACTTCATTCCCACAGTGTCAAATTTAGGTTCCACCTGTGGTGGGTGGAATAGTGGCCTCCAAAGATGCCACGTCCCTGTTCTAGGAACCTGCTTTCTATGGCAGAAGGGATTTCGCGGATGTGATTAAATTAAGGATCTTGAGATGGGGGAGTTATCTTGTTTATCTGGATGGGCCCAAACTATTTGCAAGGGTCACAGCATCTCCAGAGTTGGAGGTGACATGACAGCAGAGGCAGAGTGAGATGTGACAATGGAGGCAATGGTCAGAGGGCTACAAGGAAGGGACCTTCACCCAAGTAATGCCAGTGGCTTCTAGAAGCTAGGCAGAGAAAAGTTCTGCCCTACCACAGCCTCTGAAGGAACACAGTCCTGCTAACACCTTGACTATAGCACTTTTGACCCCAGAACTGTAAGGTAATAAATCTGTGTTATTTTATGTCACCAAGTTTGTAGTTGCTGTGGCCTGATGTTTGTATTCCCCTATGATTGGGTACGAAAAGCTAGTCCTCAACAGGACAGTGTTAAGACACGGGGTCTTTAGGAGGTGATGAGGTCATGTTTAGGAGGTCATGAGGTCATGTTTAGGGGGTCATGAGGTCATGAGAGTAGAACCCTAACAAATGCAATCAGCATCCTTATAATAGAGGCCCGAGGGAGCTCGTTTGTCCAGCTACCATGTGAGGACTCAGCAAGAAGATGCCTTCTGTGGCCAGAAGATGGCCTTCGGGCTGGACTTCTCAGACTCGAGAAATGTAAAAAATAAGCTACCCAGTCTACGGTATTTTGTCATCGACGCCTGAATGGACTAAGACAGTGCTCATCTATCACAGCAGGGGTAGGAAACTAATAAGCCCCCCATCGACTGCACCTATTTATGAGCATATGCCACCAAAGTGCCCAGAGTGACACGGCTATTTGCAAACCAAGAGCCAGGCCCAGGACTCCACAGGGTGTGGAAAGGCACTTGGCTCCTGTCACCCTTCCCTAGCACAGGATTTCCCTTAGGGCTGTGCAGTTTGGAGCTTTGGACCCAGAGATCTGCATTTAAGTTCTTTTCTCTGCAACTTACCCAAGGGATAAAAACATGTAATAATAATATTTTCTCTTTCCTAAGGCTGTGGAGGATTAAATAAGGTAGTCTAGTGCCTCGCCCATTCATAAGTGTTTGATAAACATTCGATTTTAATAATATTGTTATGTAAGCTGCCTTAGGACTTTTCAAATGTCAGTACTGCAGGGAGAGGATTAGGTTGAAATGCTGTTCAGGGATGCCTCGTCACTGTTCCTGATTTTTCTCTGATGAAGTACAAGGAATAGACTTCTGAGTTCTTTTTTGAAGACAGCCCAGTGTTTGTAAATATTTCTCAAATCAGAAAAGCATTATGATTTGTGTAGATTGTGCCAGAAGAAAGTGGAAAGCCCAAGTGAAGTGGCAGTAGTGTGTCAGGAAGTGAGAATTCTGGAGGGTTCTGCCTCCCAGGGACTGTGTTGTAGCAGCTGTCCCTAAGCCCTTTCCACACGGCAAAGCTTTGCTGGGTCTTCTTCTGACTAAACTGGGAATTTAAGCTAACTTTGTGTGTGTGTGTGTGTGTATGTGTGTGTGTGTGTGTGTGAGAGAGAGAGAGAGAGAGATGTCATGGGCATAATGAGAGGAAAAAGTGGAGTTACCTGACCTGGATTTCCTATTAATATGCAATGTGACTTCATAGTGTTGGGCACACAGAGGGCTAAAATATAGAGGTTTTGTAAAAATTAGCACCCCCTCCCAGTTTTACAGGAAAGGTACAATTGGTTTTGATCAAACCAGCAAGTAAATCACCACCGGATGGCCCAGGGGTGCTCTCCCCTGGCTGTTTGTAATTAGAGAGAAGGTGATGGGGTGTGGGGTGATATGGAGGAGAGAGAAAGGCACTGCAGTCAGGGAGTGGGTTCAGCCTTCTTTGCATACCCTCCAGCAGGCTGCTTCTGCCTCCGTCCCCTTATATTGGGGACATATGAGCCCCAAGCCACCACCCAGGACAGAGGTGAGGTGCCCCTGTGAGACAGCAAGTGTATCTAATCAGCTACAAAAGATCAGGGAAAAGGCTGGCAGAGCCTCAGGCCCTCTGGAAAGGAAAGACCCACTGGGCGGGGGAAGGGTGGCCGCGGGAGGCTGGGGGTCTTGCCTTCCTGCTCCTTTTTGGCCTTCTCCTGGGCCTTCATGGCTGTGTAGTCCTGGGCCATGTTGAGGACGTATATGTGCTCCCGGCTGCCGAGGGCCTTTAGCAGGCAGAGGAGGGCGGCAGGCGCGCTGCGGGCAAAGAGGGTGTCCAGGCCATCGAACACCACCCCGCGGAAACAGTCATTTAGCTGAAACCAGAGGGGACAAGACAGTTACCATGGCCTCGAGGTGGCCCCCTGCACGTGGAGAAAGCTGCTGTTCTTCTGTTGTTCTTTTCTGGTGCCTCATGGTTCTACAGACCTGCTAGGCCCCGAGGAAAAAACCAGAACCACCCTCTGCTTGCTAAACCCAAGGTGCTGTCATGAAACAGAAGAAAAAAATAAAAATATCTAATCAGCTACAAAAGATCTTTCTGGCACATTGTTGTAGAGAGCAAAAGATTTATTCTGTCTCTCTAGAATAAAGGAGCAAAGAAAATGTTAAAGTGATGGTCTGGGAAGATCCACGAGGTATACGAAAACAACATGCAAAGGACAGATGTCCCCACGCACCCAACGAATGACAGCCAGCAAGAGCAGCAGCAGGTGGGCTGTTCCTGTTTTTCTCAGTGGTCTCACTGCTTTGGGTGCAATGATTTTTGTAACACTATTTTTTTTTTTTTGTATCAGGGGTTGAACCCAGAGGTGCTTAACCACTGAGCAACATTCCTAGCCCCTTTTAATTTTCGGAGACAGGGTCTCATTAAGTTGCTTAGGGCCTTGCTAAGTTGCTGAGGCTGGCCTCAAACTTGCGATCCTCCTGCCTCAGCCTCCTGAGCCACTGGGATTACAGACACTCACCACCATGCCCCATGGCGTACTAGCCTCCACTGCACTGCAGTAGTACTCAAAATGTGGCCCAGAGACTGGCCACCACTGACTAGGAACTGAACTTTATGCTTTTGATGAGACAAGAAGCTTGTGTCACAATGTAAACCAATTATATCACTGAACACACTAGCTCAGCTGGCAAGACTCTGTAGATGAGGTGTAAGCTCCATATCTTATCAAAGACCAGCTCTCTGAGCAGTTCAGTGCCACTTTGGGTTTCACCATTTCTTACCCCTAATCTGGGTGCACAAAGTACTTGAAGAACTATTAGAGCACTTTGCTCAAATCAGTGGAGAGTGATAGCAACTTGAAGGCAGTAGCAGCCCAAACCTTGACATCAACCATTTCTGGTTTATGATGTTCTTTTTCTGTTATATTTAAATGTGCAGTTAATACAGTGGCCCAGTTGAGAAGTCAAAAAAAAAAAAAAAAAAAAAAACAAAAAAACAAAAACACAACTCCAGGGCCTGGTGAGCAATTTAGCTCCCTGCTTAAACACTGTGAGCAGCAGAACCAGCTAAAGTGATGCCCTCTCAAATCCTAATGATCTTGTTTTCTCTTAACTGCAAATACTTATGGGAATCATTTTTTAAAAATGAAACAGTGCTGGTTTCCTGATTTTAAAAGCAACATATCATCATAAAACAATTCATAAATGTGAAAGACTGAAAATCTGGAATTCTCCTACCCAAAGATAACCATTTACTATGTACTTCAAAAGTTTTTACTATGTACAAGATACACATTTATAAATACTTACACAGAAATGTGGTTTGGGTTTATATACTACCTCATAATCTACTTTTTTCACTTAATATTTTCAGAGCAATTAACATAGCTCCAAATTCTAACTTTTAAGGGCATCACATTATAATGATGCACATTGCAATTGTAACTCATCACTCTAAAATGTGTAATTTTCTGCTCTCTGGTTCTAAAGGGGAGGGGTTTCAGGCTATAGCCTGGGCTGTGGTCAGGGACTGGCGAGACCTGTCAGAAGGTCTGATGAATGACTGTTGGGGGTGAAGAAACTCATCTTTCCTCTTCAAGGCCCCTGGGTTCTGAGCTGCTGCAAGTGGCTGGTAGCCCAGAATCTCAGCTCCTAGGGACAGTGTGTGAGTGGCGAGTCCTACAGTGTGATGCAGGTGGACATGGACGCACCTGTATCCGTTCGGCCAGGATCTGTATGAGAAGCTCTTCAGGGAGCACACAGCTCATCAGCCCGGACTCACCTCCGATGCTGGCGCTGACGCTGAGCCGGCGCTGGGTGGGCCCGAGGAGAGGGCTGTAGGAAATCTGTTGAGGGGTAGAGGAGCAGGAGTGAGAATCCAGCTAGGTGTCTTGGCAAGCCATGTGACCTTAATAATAAAAATCACAATCTTTGTAGACTCCTGTCTTCCTTAAAGAATTGCTGGGAGATTCGAATGGGAATATTTTGAGAGGTTCTTAGGTACGTCCTGGACTGCATCCACTTGTTCATTCACTCAACAGATATTTCCTGAGCACCCATCATGCACCAGACCCTTCTCAGGAACCAGAGATCCAATAGGAAGCCAGGCTGGCAATGGTGCTGCCGTTCTCATGGGAGTGAGAGGACAGCTGCCGGAATTTAGCCCTTGATAAGGGAGGAGGGGACCAGCCCTGGATGAGAGCAGAGGCAGCACAGAGCCGCAGGGCAGTGCAGTGCTGGGTGAGGCAGGAGGCGGGCTGGGAGGTGGGTGGTGGTCGGTGAGGTATTAGTCCTGCGCTTGCTGCTTTCCCCAGGAAATCAGCAGAGACCACAAACTGGGAAGGAGGAAGAGGAAGAGTGTCTGAGAAGTCAGGGGAGTGAGGACAGCCATGGATGAGTCATCTTGAATGGAGGACAAATTGACTAGGGCAGACCAAAGAGGCCACTTGAGATTTGTGGTCTTAAATGTAAATTAGACCATTTAGGGAAGGCATTTTCTCCATCCACATTCAGCTGCTGTGCAGAGAGTGGGAGAAATGGGTTCACCAGGGATGGGGGTTTTGCTTGGGTAATGTGATGAAGGGGAAGGCACAGGGAGTGCCCACAGGGCACTTGGCATCCGAATGGGGGCAGGAAGTCTGTGAGGTGGGTGGTAAGCAGAGAGAATGTGGATTGGAGGATTTGATGGGGCAAATTACTTACCAGAGCAAATCAGCTGGAAAGTTAGTTAGAAGATGGTTATCAGAAAGTAGGGTGTGCAACAGAGGGAGCTTGGGGTTCATGGGTGTCCATGACTCATATCTAGGAATGTGATCATGGTGGTGAGTAGCAGAGGAGGCCAGGGAATTGAGAGGCAAGAATGGTGGATTGAATATGGTTCAAAAGCTCAGGATTTCTAACTGGTACTTTCCTGGAAAAAAAAGGGGATTTATAAATGAAGGCCATATTGTCATTAAATACCATGTTACACCTTTCTTCACATCTGTGACAGGACTGAACGTGCAGCTGCCGGAGGGTTTGTGATTTATGAGAGCTTCAAACAGACCAAGCAGCCACATCTCTGGGTAAAGCACTCTGATGGGGGAATTTTGTCGTCCAAACTGTTTTGAGGCCTGTCACACTGGAGCAACGAAGGCAGTCATTTTTCTGGGGCTGGGGGCAGGGATTTCTATCCTGGCCTTTAAGTTTCCTATTTATTGAAAGGTGGTTGGAGTCAGAATTGGGATTTTCTGCTACCTTTGAAGTTTTCTAAAAAGGCTTATTTTACTTCTAGATAGATAGAACAAAACCAAAGAAAAATGACTCTCCGTATCACCCTATTTGCAACAAATATATGAGTTTTAGATCCTGGAATAGAGTGTTAAAGAGATGGTGCTGGAAAAGAAAATGAGAAAACGGTTTCGGCTTTTAAGGTGTTAGAAGAAGGTGAGATGGAAGTAAAGATCAGAGGCACGGTCTGGCATGAATTCAGCCCTGGGGGATGCTCACCCAACCTGCAGGTGTCTCCCATGGAGACCTCCCCTCGTGCTCCATCCCCACCCCATCTAATATTCAGCCTCCTCTCTCTGCCTCTGAATGAGGGCTGCCGGGGGAACTTAGAGAAATGTTACAACTGTGAAGTTACACTTTCCAGTCTTGGTGGGGCCATTATCATTCTCAACTACTTTTCTTTTTGTCCACCACCAATTTCTGGTTCTGCTCACCACAGAAGAGACACTGGAGCTTTGCCACCCACCTCCAGCATGCTCTACAACCCTGACCTCCTCAGTGCTTCCTGCAAAAGACTTCACCTCCTGCGCAAATAGCAGACACATTCGACAGACTTCTCCAACCTCCAACCTCCAACCTTCACCTTGCCTCTCCTGTCCTTAGCTGTGTCTGTTTTTACCCTTGTGGCTCCAGGGGAGGCTAGCTCCCTTCCCCTTCACTGATTATTCTGGCCCTCCTCCCTTCTCCTGGAATCCCATTCCCTATTGGTGGATGAACATCTCATAGCTCTCCAGAAGCTCTTTAGGGACTGTTGTGCCTCGACTTCTTTACTGACCCTGAGTTTGCTCCCCTTGTAATGACGACTCTTTTTCTCCTTTCTGTCAAACATCCTAAAAGTCTGTACCCACTTGACTTCACTTTATCTATGACTCGTTAGCTCACCTCATCCCACTGTAACTGGCTTTGGCACCTGCTAGGTTGTCAAGATTGTTCTCTAAGTCTTTTGCCATGTTGATCAAACTCTGTGACTTCTTTGTGACTCCAAAACTCCTTCTGCAGCAATCCCATCACTTCAATGGTTTCATCCTTAACATTTCTTTGGTACCAGGTTGACCCATAGGGAATGGCTATTATGGGGTTCAACAATCGTTGAGTATTAGCCATTTCTTATGGTTCAACCTGATTCCTTTTATATGCCTCATTTGTCACTAATCTCAATTTATTGCAAATATTTGCATGCATGGCTCCCTCCCTCATCAGACTCTTCATCAGTGCAACCTCAGTGCAGGGACTTTGCTTTACCTTCACCAACACCTGATCCAGTGCCTCTAACATAAATGGCCCTGGCTGAGCACTATTCCTATTGTGGAAGAGGTGGTGCAGGGCCAGTGTTCAGGCTGGCCTGCTGAGGACACCCATGGAAATGAAGGGTGGCAGTCTAGATGCAGGATGCTGAGGAGGAGGAGGAGGAAGGATCCCAACCCTCCTTGCAGAGAGCCCTGATTCGTACCTGTGGTGTTTCCGACTGGTGCTGGTGATGCTGCTTCTGCGACCCTGAGCCGTGGCTTTCTGCCTTGCTTTTGGGTAACAGCAGACTTCCACGCACGCTCTTGGCAGGTTTAAATTCTGGGTTCACCAGGGTTATATCGGACGTAAGCTTCCCCAAGTTTTCACTGCTCAGTCGTGTTGCTAAGATATTTTGGTTTACAGCAGCCTCCTGGGCTATAAGGAGAGGGTGAGTTTTTATTAAAAGCCACCTGAGGGTAAGGATAAATTGACAGTGGGGTTGGCACCCTGGAATCTGCGTTCTCTTAGGATTACAAAGCCATCCCTGTATGCAGCCAACCAGGCTGGGAGAAGAGGCTCTGCCCACCAAGGACCAGAGGATGAGTGAATGGAAAGCTGGTCTTGGGATCCATGCTCTTTACTGCTCATCCTGGGGATAGGTCTGTGCCCACTCCCCCTTCCAGCCCAGAGGGTAACAATTTCTGAAACTGCTGATATGCTTCAGTGCTGCCCAGGAAACGTGGCACCTGACCTTTTGAGGTTTTAGGCAATGGTGATGTTACCGATAGCTAGGGTGAGGCCTTCTCTGACCTCCTTTCCCAGCAGAGCCACCCAAATGAACAAATAATAATAAAACAACAAGCATGTGCCTGTTGGCAGCCATGGCTTCAAGATTAATTTCTTCTTGTCTGTCACTCCAGAACCCCCCTTCCAATCAGACTGCCACCCTTCCAAAGCTCCACCCACCGAGAAGCTCCCTTGCCAAATTCCAATGTTTAAAAAGCTATTTGGAAAAACTCTTGCTGGGGTATCTTTGACCCTTGATAAGCTCCTGTCACCTCTGAGCCTCCAAGTCTCCAGACGCCCTTCACCTGCCACTACCCTGGTCTTGTCTCATCGTGTCCCTTGAGCTTCCAACTTCAGGGTGGGCCACCTGTCCCTGAGGGAGAACAGGAGTACAGCAGATGCTCTTGACCTCCCTAGATGGGGTGATGGAGCTGTGTGCCTGGGAGCATCTGTGCTTCAGTAGCTCCCAGGAGACACATTAAGATTCACTGCTGCTGTTGACCATTTCAGCAAATAAGTCTCCAGAGTTCCCTTGAGAGTTGTCACTGCAATTAACTCTGCTTTTTCTTTTTGTGCCACCCTCTCCATTCCTCCCCCAGGGAGCTGATCACAGGTACAAGGACTCTATGTTGCATCTGGGGTGGGGGTGGGGACTAAAGAGGCTGAAGCCCCCATTGAAGAAGTTGCACCCAAATCCTGCTCTAAGTGTAGAAGTGGCAGGTCCCATGTGTACCCATGTCCTGTTGCCCCCAATTCCTCCAGGCTCTGCCTGCCTCCTTCAGAAGCAGTGCCACCAGTGATCTTGCCTTGACAATGACTACCCTTCTGCTTCCTGGTACCTGCCCACTTCACTGTGTTTTCTGCTCCTCCCTGCTCACCCCCTGCCTTTCACTGACTGCTGTGGAATCGCTTCTATGGTCTCCATATGCCTTTTGCCTTCCCCTGTCCACAGCATCCTTCAGGACAGAAAGCAGTTCTAGATATAATTCTAACAAAAGTTCTCATTTGACACTATTTCTTTCAAACCATCATCTTCCACCTCTTTTTCCTTCACTCCTCAATTTCTCAAAACAGCCGTCTAGACCAGCTCTGTTTAATAGACATAATAGGAGCCACATATGTATTTTTTAAGGTGATTAAAATTTTCTAGTAGCTACGGTAAGAGTAAAATTGATTTTAATGATATGCTTTTATTTAACTCAATATGTGAAAAAGATGTGACTATTTCAATGTGTGAACAACATGTAAAAACTATTACGGTGTCATTTCACACAACTTCTTCAGAGTTCCAGTGCGTGCTGCACACCTGGGTTTGGACTAGCCTCTTTCAAGTGCTCAGCAGCCCCAGGGGCTGATGGCTTGTTTGTCACAGGCAGGTTTGGGACTTAGCACTTCAGCATGACCTGTTGACTCTAGAGCAGACAGCGATTGGAGATTAGAGCTCAACCTCTCCATTGCAGGGACTCCCAAAGGCAGCCATGGTTTCAAGACTGTGGAGTCCAGTGGCGTCCCACTCTGGGTTCCTTGAGTTGGAGCCTTCAGGGGTCTCTGACTCTGCTTACTGATTCAATAGCTTCTCATAAATCTTAGTTACATGTTGATTGTGTGCCTGGCCCTGGTCCCGGTGCTGGGAACACAGTAGTGAGGAAAATGAACACAAACGCCTGCCCCCAAAAGTGGACTCTTTTTTTTTTTTTGCGGTGGGGGGCAGTGAAAACATACAATAAAATAAAATAAGTAAAATAAATTATAAGTTACTAGAGATAAGGGTTGTGAGAACAATGAAACAGGAAGATGTAGAAGCCCCTCTGCTCCCCACTTCCTGAAGTCTCCTTCACTTCCCTGGTGTGCTCCAGAGACCCCCGCTGCTTGCCCTCACGCTGCCGTCTCTTCCTTTCCTGGGTTTTCCTCCACCAGCTCCTCCTAAAATGACCTCTTCCCTAGTAGATGAAATCATTCTGGGTTGATTTCATCTACTCCAGTGGTTGTGCCTCTTCTCTCCCTTAGGAGACTCCCTCACCTCTGTCTCTAACTTGACATTACTTTCTCAGATCAGGAGCTCAAATTTACTATTTGGCCCCAGACATTCACACAGCCCCACAGATCATGACAAAATGCAGTTTATTTCATGGGAAAGGAAACAAAAATCAAACTAGAATGATGACATAGCTGGGGATTCTCACTAAGAGTTTCTTATTTTAGCTTCTCAGCAAAGAACCTTCCATTGCCATGAGCATCCCAAGCAGAGATACTGTGGGAGAAGACACAACTGAAAGCCCAGCCAGGGGCTGGGGCACATTGGGACACACTGTTCACCTATGGAAATACTCACATTTTTCATGTTTTTCCCGACCAGCAGGCACCGTAGCACTATTAGGAACCACGTCATGTTGTTATGACTATATGAAAGGGTCCACCACCTAGCAGGTACTCTTGCTTCATATTCAATATATTTTCCCATTGGGAAGCTGCTTTCCTGCCCTGTAGGTCCCTCAGATGACCTGATACACCAGGCCTTACTACTCTGGGATCCAAAAACTCCATTCATGTACTCACTAGCAAAATTCCTCTTCCTCCTGTGTTCCCTGACTTGGCAAATGATATCACTGTCCTGCCAGTTCTTATGGCTACAAGTCTAGGTGTCACCACCTTGCCTCCCACTCCTTGGATTCTCCACCAGGCAGCTAGACATCAGGCCAGCTGCCCGGGCCCACTCATCTTCAGCTTCACTATTGCCTCCTTTATAAGACATTATAAGAGCGACTTTCCTTTGTGACTTTCTGATCGCTGGGTGCAAAAACCTCCCTGATTCTTCTTTTCCTTCAGTAAAGTCCAAATTCCTAATCAGGGTCAATTATGATTAGTCTCAACCTGCCTCCCCACCCTCGATTGACCACTTCCCCTGTTTTCGTGTCTGGAATGTGCCTGTCCCTATTTTTGCCTACTAATAATTTCTTATTTCTTCAATGCCAATTTCCATGAAAATGCCCCCAAATCACCCATGTTGGAACCCAAACTTGGTCCTCCAAAGAAGCTGAAGCTTCTGTTGCAACATTATTTCCTCTGTCATGTGTGCTTCCCTCCCAGGTATTGTTCTCTTCCCTACAATGCCAAGAGCACAGCTGTGTTGGGCAGGCCAGGAGACCTGGACCTTATGTGCTTGGCAGAGAGGATTCTCCTCTGGGCTGATGTGCCAGCTGTGGGAGGAAAGCACAGTGAAGACAGGCTCTACCTGTAGGTGCCAGCCCCTGGACCTCGTCCAGGGAGAAGGGGTCTTACCAGTGTCCTCTCCTTCCTTCATGGACTGTTCGATGGCAGCCCTGATACAGAGCTCCCGGGCCCGGATGCCTGGGATGCTGTTGCCATCGGATATGGCTTCCAGCACGATCGAGTCGATGTTCAAGTAGGCTGCGCTGTAGTATTTGGCTATGTTGACAGCATTGGCTGTCTTTCCTATTAAAAAAAGAAAAAAAAAAGTCACGACACTGGATTTCATGGTTCTCATTTGTTCTGCATCTTAGACCCCTCTGTAAAGTGATCTGAGTATTCTAGTCTTTTGGGTGGCCTGGTGGGCAGCAGCAAAAAGAAGGGAGATCTGAGCCAGGCATAAGGGCCGTGGATCTAGTCCTAATCCTATGACTGAGGCATGTGTTCATGGCAACCCATGTCCTCACCAGGGATTCCCCTTTCTACCAGATGATCTTCACAATACTTATAGTTCCTACTATCTAACAGGAGGACTCTTTCTTTCCTTCTGTCCTTCTCCCGCCCTCCCTCTCTCCTTTCCTTTTTCTTATAAAGAATAACCTGTGTTGATTATTTTTTTTCTGATTTCTAGGTAATTTTCTTAAAAAGCTAGCAGAAAATTCAGAAATAACAGACAAGAGCAAAGCAAAAAAATCCACAATTCAATCATCTGGAGAGATTATAGTTAACCTATGGTTGCTAAATTTGCACAGTTAACTATGTTTTTAGTATTTCTTATAAAAAAGAAATATGTTACACAGGAGCCTGAATCATAATCCCCACCCCCCCACCAAAGATGTCCGTGTCCTAATCCCTGTAACCTGCAAATATGTTATCTAACATGGCAAAAGAGATTTTGCAAATGTGATCAGTTTATAGATCTTAATATTATTCTGGATTATTGGGGTGGGCTCAATCTAATCACAAGACTCCTTATAAGAAAATAGGAGAGTTGGATTTGGAGCAGGTGATGTGGTGACAGAAGTAGAGACTAAACGATGCTATGCTGTGAAGATGGAGGAGAGGTCCCTGGTCCCAGAAATGCAGGTGACATTTCTAGAAATTGCAAAAGACAAGGGAATGGATTGTCACCTAGAGCCTCCAGAAGGAAAGTGGCCCTGCCGACCCATTTTAGCCCTATGACCTCCAGGACTGTAAGAGTGTAAATTTATGGTTTTTTAAAAAGTCACTAAGTTTGTGGCTATTTATTACAGAAGATACAGCAAATGAATATAAATTATAAATCATAAGCATAGCATTTCTTCTTATATAAAATGATACATCATGAATATCCATTTCTATTCATTCAATACACCTGTACAACACCATTTTTTAAAATTGTGGTGAAATAAACACAATAAAACATCCTTTTAACCATTTTAAGTGCACAGTTCGTTAACCATGTCTCAATGCAGAGTGTGTTCACTCTGTGGTGCAACCACCACCCCCATTCATCTCCAGGACTTTTTCATGTTTCCAGAGTGAAACTGCACCTGCTAACCCCCAACTCTCCACCCCCCGTCCCCTGGCAGTTCCCACTTTGCTTCCTATTTCTATGGATTTGACCACAGCTGGTACTTCACATAAGTGGAAGCATAATATTTGTTCATTTGTGTGTGGTTTATTTCACTTAGCATAAGGTCTTCAGGGTTTATTCATGTTGGGGGAATATGTCAGAATTTCATTTCTTTTTAAGGTGAATAATATCCCATATTTTATTTATTTGTGCATTTATCAATGACTTTTGGATTATTTCCACCTTTTGGCTATCGTGAACAGAGATGTAAAAGACATTGGATATATATATATATACTGTAGTTGGACATAATACTATTCTATTTCTATTCATTCAATACACCTGTACAACACCATTTTTAAAAATTGTGGTGAAATAAACACAACAAAACATCTTTTTAACCATTTTAAGTGCATATATATATATATATATATATATATATATATTGTAGTTGGACATAATATCTTTATTTTATTTATTTATTTTTATGTGGTGCTGAGGCATGTGCTAGGCGAGCCTGGCATGTGCTAGCCGAGCGCTCTACCACTGAACCATAACCCCAGCCCCAAGACATTGTTTTTTTTTTAATATTTATTTTTTAGCTTTAGGTGGACACAATATCTTTATTTTATTTTTTATTTTTATGTGATGCTGAGGATCGAACCCAGTGCCTCACGCATGCCAGGCGAGCATGTTACTACTTGAGCCATATTCCCAGCCCCAAGACATTGTTTTTAATGGCAAGACAGTTCCCTGCATCAATGTACCATGGCTTAATTAACCAGTACCCCATAGTGAGTGATTCAACTGACCCCAATTTTTATTATGGTACACAGTGCTGCAGTGAATACTGATGCAGTTAACCTTTGTCCACGTTGATAACTGTTTTCCTAAGCAATGCCTAAAAGTAACATCGCTAAAGGGTTTACACTTATTCTTCCCCCTCTTATAAAACAATGTCCCGGATTTTTCTCTAATATTTTAAAATTATTGTAAGGATAAAGGCTCAAACAATTCAATTTGAAATGGGGTGTTGATGCTCTCCTTCTTAACCTTATATCTCCGAGGCCAGCAATTTAACAGTTTGGGGTTAATTCTTTGGCACATAAATGATAAGCTGAAGAGTCTTTTATTGCCTTCAAAAATTAAATTTGCTAACTTCACCATACACCCCAAAGGGGCAAAATCCTCAACGCTGAACAATCTGAGACTCAAACTATTTTGCTTGAAGAGTCTTTGCAAACTGGAAAGCTCCATTAAAAAATGTGAGAATTGTTGCTGAGGTTGACATTTCTCCCTAATAGTGCTTGTCGTCTTCAGATGGAGGTGTGTCTGGACCCTCCTTTAGAGCAGGGCTAATGACCCGCTCCAGGTCTGAGCATTTGCAGGGTCAACTCTCCAGCTGTCTTGATTGCTTCATCGTCTCTCCGACACTCCTTCCAGTGCAACACAAAATGGCCATGAGTGGCTCTGGGCAGTGGGGTCTTCAAAACACTTTCCATCACATTCTTAAGCGTCTTATTCGATTTCTACCTGCTGCTCCCAAATCTGGCCTCAGAATTTTTAAGCTCTGGGTTGTGACTCCTCAAGGGAAGGTTCTTTAAAGGAAAGGATAATGGACTGTTACTCTTCTAAAGATTCCTGGAGCTTCTCAGTGATGTGAACAAAGATGTTCCAGAAACGCAGTTTGAGTGACAATAATTGGATCTGAAAGGTCTCCTTGCTCTTCTTCAAGGAAGCTGAAGCTAAGAGAGCCCCCAGGACATCCTCCCAAGGTCCTGCTGCTCTGCCACTTACTACCTGGGGGACCTTGGGAGGATGTTCTAAAGTTTCTTTGAACATTAATTTCAGGTGAGGTAGAGGCAATCGGACTCTCTTCTCCAGGTGGTTGGGGAGTTTATACAGAGAAATGAATGGGAAGGAGCTCTGCAAACTGGAATCCACTACACAAGTTTAAGATCCTGTGCAACGTAGGTGATTTTGCTCACTTGAGTTTATGGTGAAGTTGTCATGTGTAACTTGGGGGCAAAAAAGGATCCTTGTGAAAGATTCTTCTTCTTGATGGGACTATGATTAGCAAAATATTCTTTGAAATTCTTTAGTATGTGATTGGAGTGTTTTTTCAGTGGTGATTTAAACTCCAGATATGGTGACAATGATGGATGATAACTGTCACTGTAGTAATAGTAATGGTAATTTCTTTCAGTATTTACAATGTGCCAAATACTGACATAAGCATTTTATACAAATGTTCTCCTTTGCTTCTCCCAACCATCCCATAAAAGAAATACTATTAATGCCATTTTATAGATGAGGACACTGAGCACAGAGAACTTCAGTAACTTTCCCAAAGGCACACAGCTATAAATGGCAGTGCTAGGATTGGACATACGTAGGGCCGTTTGGCTCTGGGGTACATCTAGTAATTACTCTGGTATGTTGTTTCTCAAATGAAATTGTTAGTATCTGCCCTGACCACACGGTGGATGTCACTACCCTGGAAGCCACCAGGTTTATGGAGGAGACATGGCTTCCTTGATCTTAACCTCCCTTCAGAGTTGTCACATACCAGACAAGGGTGTCCCATGGATGATAATGGCGATGCCTTTCCGGTTCTTGGCCAAGTGGCTTTCTGAAAAAATGTCAATGCCCAGGTGACGAGCGATAGCCTTGTTCACTGGATTGTTTTCCACCTCTCCAACTTCTTCTGCGGAATGGCTGTCAATGCTGTGAATCTTCTCACCTGCAAAACAAAAATATGCATGCATATCTGCATGTGTGTATGCATGTGTAATACACCCAGAATGTATTGATGTGGGGGCTGGTGGCAGTGGGGATAAATTTTTCTTTTTAAATGCTGTTGTTAAATGGCACACGCTACAGCCGTCCCCACCTAGAGTGTATGAGAACATTCTTTCTGGCCAGTGATTTGTCCATATCGTTTGAAATTAAAAAAAAAAAAATAGGCACTCTGATTTGAATTCTATATCTGGAATCTCCCCTGCTGAAAAATAAAAAGCGAATTTGTACGAAAAGAGGGACTGCTTATAGTGACAAAATATTAGTGATCAGCTGAATTTCTAACATCATGGGAAATTAAATGATTGCATAGTCACAGTATAGGATTCATGCAGAGTAGCTGCAGAAATAATGACCTAGATAGCAGAGGCTGGTCAACTTCAGCCCATAGGCCAAATCTGTCCTGCTCCTTGTTTTTGTAAACAAAGTTCCCTTGGAACACGGCCATGGCCCTCTGGCTTGTGCTGTCCCTGGCTGCTTCCATCCATGCTCAGGGACAGAGCTGAGTAGCTGCAGCAGAGACAGCGTGGCCTACAGAGCCCAGGATGTTACAGTAGGACCAAACCTTGATTTAGATCAAAAACATTGGTCTGGAGGGATGTCTCTAATGGAGAAAAGCAAACGGCAGAGTGATACATATGGTATTCAGGGCAGTATGTGGCCAAATACTTACAGTCACCCAAACACGTTCAGTGTTTTAGTGACAATTGGGATGATATCCTAAATTTTGTCTGCAGCTTGCTTTTTCACATATTTTTAGTAGCTTTTCATTTATTAAAATACAGATTTTATTTTTTTAAATAGCCTCTAAATAAATTCCATTGTAAAGATTTGTCATAATTTAACTATTCCCCTACTGACGAGCATCTAGATGGTTCCCAGGTTTTCCACCCTGAACACTGGGGTGTGCTTCTGTCTTCACAAGGTGTCTGGCATTGCCCAGATGTGGAAGATGGGGGCACAGCCAGGATGTGTGGGGTGGGGAAAGGCTGCCTGGGGTGGCCAGAAGCCACTGAGGGGTTGATCTTGGTGGGATTAATCATGAGGCATGGAAGCCAAGAACTTCTGTCTTGGTCTGTTTTCCCACTGCATTCTTCCACTTTAATTTATTCACCTGGCAAATCTGACAAGGGCCCAGAATGACAACTTAACTCTTTCAAGATCTTGTTAGCCTTGCTCAGGATTCCTATTCTCTGAGCACCTGGCAAGGCAGTGTGTGCTTCATCCTGACAGGCAACAAACAGCCCGCATAAACCCAGTTTTGCTGAAACTAATTTTCTAAATGTAAGTTCAGTGTCTTGTGTACTTTGGGGAAAATACATGCCAGACGATGCGACTGCAAAACTGGGAGGTCAAGAGGAGGACTCCAGTTAGAGGGACACTGGAAAGAATGCTCTCCAGTCTCCCAGAATAGCTCTCCAGCCACCCTCCTGTCTGCTGAAATTCTAGCATTAAAGATTCAGATTAATATTTAGCCTAGTTAAAATGCAATTAACCGTGGCAAGAAGAATGGGCCATATGCTGAGCTCCCCAGCAGACGTCTGTGCTTGGGGCATGATGTGAGGGTGGACTGGGGCCTCTCCAGAAGGCAGGGAGCCAGTACTAGGGGGCCCAGAGGGGATATCCATGGCGAAAGGTGACAGGGCACTGAACTATCTCCTCATTTCTGCTTAGAGAGAACTGGCCCCCAACCATTAAAATGCTCTATTACTTTGAAACACTATCTTTTCCAGGCTGTCCTCATCCTCTTCTTCATCTGGGTAGATTCTGAGGTCAGGGTAGTGCCGCTCTTCCAGGTTGGATGTGACAGAGATCCCTCGGCTGAGTGATGTTCGCTTTGTGCTGGCAGAGGTTCCCTGGTCGGAAATGGTTATATCTTTGTCTTCTGCAAGGGGGAAAAAAGATGCAAACACAGGAGGAGGAGCTGGGAGGGGCACAGGGGCAATGGGGGTCCAGGGAGTTGACAATGGGGAGAATCGCTGGATAGGCCACCGTCATCCTGGACTGTGAAGCTTCTCTGTGCATAGGGTTTCTATATTTTAACATTTGTTGAGATACCCAAATTATACACTTGCTCAGAAAATTTGGAAAATCCAGAAGAGTCAAAAGTTATAAAGTTTAGCCCTATAAAGATACTGGGAGAGACAAAGAAATGGTGACAGGAATCATAGCTGAGTCTTATAATACCAGCACAGGAGGGCTGCAGCCTCTTGGATTTTGAATTCTTAATTTTTCAGAACTCTACTTGGGATCAAATGGTACATTAACTTCAAATGGTACAACTAACTTCTCCTGAGCATTTCCCATGTCACTATTAAGCACACCTGCCATTTTGTCAGATCAGCACCCTCCTCTGTGCCTTGTTCACAGTGTCTCTGTGGGCTAGGATTGTATAAAGGTGGGTCCCTTCACCTGGGGCAAGATATCGTTTTTGTTTAGAGCTGAGAGTTGAGCCTCAGGCTTCTTGTGAATGAGGCAGATGGCCTTCCATGGAGGGGCCCGGGAAGCAGACAAGGACGGTCTACAGCAGAGTGCACAGTGAACGGATGCGGGGAGAAGCGCAGAGAGTGCCCCTTGCTGGTGTCACGACACACTCCTCAGCCTTAGCTCCAGATCACTTTCCACTGGGCCAAATGGAAAACTGCACCTATAACTGTGGTCTTTAGAGATCATGAAAACAAGGTCCTTCTCTGCCCTCATGACGTCCTTTGTACATGGCAGCCCCTTGTAGCCTTCTGCCTCAGGCCGTGGGACAGTCCCTCTAAATTTAACTCTCTCCTCTGTCCCCTTCCTGACTGTGAGCTGTCAAAGTCAGGGGCTGTTCACCTCTGATTTTTCTCCCCCAGCATTTCAACTCAGTGTTTGCAACACGGAGGGTGCCTGTTATGGGTGCCTTCAGAGTCATATGCTGAAGTCCTAACTCCTCAGCCCCAAAACCTCAGAATGTGGCTGTATTTGAAGATAAGGCCTTCAGACAGGCAATTAAGGCAGAACAAGGTCATACGGGTGGGCCCTGGTCCACTGGTGTCAGCAAAAGAAGAGGACATTAGGATTCAAAAACCCACAGTGGGAAGACAGTGGGAGGACAGGAGGAAACTATTGAAACCAAAACTATTGATACCTTGACCCTGGACTTCTAGCCTCCAGGATCATGAGAAAGTCAATTCCTGTTGGCTAAGTCACCCGGCTGGCATTTCTTAGGGTAGCTCTAGCAAACTACCACAGTGCTCAACAAACATGACTGGCTGGGCCAGCCCTCTTCTCGGCCACATGAGCATTTACTAGCCTTGCTTTCCTGAGGGACCACGAGGCAGGCCAGAGGACAGCTCATTCCCTCAAACAGCACAAATTTGTTGGGTGCTGTAGGGTAACATTTGCCGTTCCATGTCATGGGTTTATAAGTGAGGGACACATCTCTGCCCATATGGGTGCTTATTTTTGGCACCAGGGATTGAACCCAGAGGCACTTAACCACTGGGCCACATCCCCAGCCCTCTTTTATATTTATTTAGAGCCAGGGTCTCACTGAGTTGCTTAGGGCCTCACTTTTGCTGAGGCTGGCTTTAAACTCAAGATCCTCCTGCCTCAGCCTCCCGCCACCACGCCTGGCTCATATAAGGGTTTCTTATCTAGAGGAGGTGATATGAGGGTAAGAAGAAAATAATTACCCAAGTGATGGCTGCTCGAGTACATGAGAGGACCCAAGCAGATGATGGGATGACTCAGGGGTGCTGGGCCAGAAAAGACAAGATTATTAAGAGAGCAGACCAGCTCTAGGGCTGGCTTTTGAGCACAGGGATGGGCTTGCTGTATGAAATTTCTTGTATGAATTTCTCTGCTACTTCTTTTAGGGCACAAATGTCTACATTACTCAACACATTACTTTGCATTACCAAGAAATACCCCTAGGGGGCAGTGGAGTTGCTATCAGTTATGGATTCTTCGAGTCAAAAAGATGGGACTGGTTCTGCCACTTCACACTGTTGACTTAGACTTTCTGTTCTTTAGTTTCTCATCTGTAGATGTAAAGCCCTGAGTGGAATGTCTAGCAAATATTCTTCTATCTCTATTGGCTCGTGAGTATGTGTGTGTGTGTATGTGTATGTGTGTGTGTGAACTTAGTTGTTGACAGATTTTATTTATTTATTTATTTATATATGGTGCTGAGAAATGAACCAGTGCCTCACACATGCTAGGCAAGTGTGCTACTACTGAGCCACAGCCTCAGCCCTTCTATTAAAGCTCTTTTTAAATCTCAATACCACACTGAACTCTAGTGAGAGCAGAATCTGCCCCAGTCTTTGTATCCATGACCTGGGGATAACAGGACCCATTTTGGAAGGGTCCTGTTACAGAAGGCACCTGGCATCAGGCAGGTACTCTGTAATTGGTTAGTAATTACGGAGTAATTCAGGGGTAATTCAGAAGGGCCAGGGCAGTGGCTGGGGCCAAGGGTTCGCCATGGTAAGTGCTCACCATTCTCCTGTGCCTTCATCTGCTCTTCCTTTGACTTCTTCACCTCCTTAAAATATTCATACAGTTCTGGGGGCAGCTTCTCCCCGGGACTGCGGGGTGGCAGCAGCAGGGTGTTGTAGGAGTCATAGCCCTTCAGTTGTCGCAAGATCTGCTCAAGGGGAGAACGAGAACTGCTGTTGGTCACACTGAAATTTCTTTTTGTTCTTTGATCTTGTGAAACCTCTGCTCCAACCTGAGGCTTGAAATTTGTAGAAATACTTCCTGGATTTCACGGGGGGGGGGGGTTTGCTTTGGAGAGATCTAAAAAGTAGGGCTGAACCCTGAACTTATGGGGGTTCAAGATCCTTATTTTGCTCCATGTGAGCCTGGACATTTCTCATGTGGCAAAGAATTTTCTTTTTGCTTTGAAAATAACGTAAACTGTTTTACTTTTTTTTTTCAATGACAAATGTACAGAAATCTACAGGGACACATTCATTAAAAAAATGTCATGCACTGCTTAAGAATAAGACATGAGAAATATGTTAGGGAATTTTGTTGTACTAATACCATACAGTGGACTCACAAACTAAGATATCATTAGGCAATACAACCTTAGGAGACTGCTGTCTAAAATGACCTTATGTGGCGCATGGCACATATTACACTAGAGTTCTCATAAATAGAGGATCCAGGGGAAATAAGGTAAAATGGTATTAAATGGTGTGTGTGTGTGTGTGTGTGTGTGTGTGTGTGTGAATATATATTAGGGCTGCCAGATAAAACGCATGATACCCAGTTAAAGTTATATTTCAGATAAACCACAAATACTTTACTTTAGTGTAAATATATTCGATGTGATATTTGAATATTCTTATACTTTGAAAAAACATTTGTTATTTATTTAAAATTAAAATTTAATTGGGGAGCCTGTTTTTTTTCTTATAAATATTTGAGAAGGAAAAGACATATGTATATGTATAAAACACAGTAAAATGAAGTTAAAAAACATGTACTTCCTCCCCTACCTGATTTATTGGTTTGAGAGTTTGTTTTGTTATGTAACCCTTCTCTAAGATCATCATTTTTACTTGTTTGAAAGCCCCTGATAATAAGTTCATTCTAAAATTTTTAAAGAAGAACAAAGGACCGAGAAGAGTTTGAACACTGGTGAAGAAGAATAAAGGGAAGGCTTGCCTTGCCCAGCACCAGAACTTACTATGAAGCTACAGTAAAAGACAGAGTGGTACTATGTTTGGGCTGAAAAGTGAGCAATGAGAATGAAGAACGAGCTCAGTGTAGATCATCCAAATTGGAAATTTATATAGGACAGAGGTGGCATTTTCTAGTGGGAAAGGGAAGGAACATACCAGACTGGTGGATGTTGGGGTACGAAGGTGGCCAACTTGCATTAGTTGGGGACCGTGGAAGGGCTAACCCAGCTCCAAAGCTCCTTGTGCAGTTAGATCTAAGTTCTCCACTGCAGTCTCCTCATCGCTCATCTTCTCTGTCTGTCCAATTCTCATTTCCTAGTCTCCCTGAATAGGTGTTGCTCCTGAGAGTGCATCTAATACATCTTCCAAAGATAAACCTCAGAGTCTTACATTGTGCTTTCCATGGAACCTGACGCACCACAGAGGGTGCTGTGCCCACCTAAGCCGCTGAGGATCTCATATCTAATGAAAAGATTCCCTTCTAGAGGGGCAGATTCTGTTTCTGAGAACACTCCTGGGGGCAGAATGCGCATTAGGCAGGGTGTAAACATTGGCAACAAGGCATACAGAAGATTCAAAGGCTGAGTGGGGGAGGGTCTAGAGGAAACACAATCCCCTTAACTAAACCATCTCCAAATACTGACCCACTGAAATCATGAGATAACAAATGCTTATTGTTTTAAGTTTCTGAGTTTTAGGCTAATGTAACATACAGCAAAGATAACTAGTACAGTATCAGACTTCATGTGCAGTCACATCTTACCAGCAAATGATGTAGTAGCACGTTTAAGATACTCATGTGAAGAAAATGTGAGCTAAGGGTGCTGTATACAATCAAACTGAGCTTCAACTGTGACCTCTAACAAAAGACCTGACATTAGTACTGCGGAAGTCCTGGAAGGAGAGTAGAAGGAGGGTAGGGCTGAAAAAGTACTCAAATAAGTAATTGTGAGCCATTCATGGGCTGTGTGTGTGAGTTACATGCATTGTAGCTATATGAGGGACAGGTCTGGCATTGCACGCTGATTGCGCTGCGTGACGTGTGTGCACCTCTCCTCTCACTCTGCCTGTGATCCCACACAGCACCTGAGATGGGTGTGACTTGCCAAGATGTCAGTCAATCTGCTGACCATAAGACATCACTTAGCAAGACTCCACCTTTGAAATCTTATCCCCTGCCTTATTTGGTGAAGAACATTCCATCAAAGTTTCTTTTTGTGTGTCCCCCCTATAAAAATAAAAAGATTCCGGGTGCATGCTCTCTTTTCCAGCTAACCCTTAAGGTTGCAGAGCCGTCCTACCCTCGACATGAAAACTACTTTTGTGTTGTGTGATTTTTTTCACCGTTTTCTTAGTTTAATATTGCAGCCAGCTCCTTTGAACCCAGATCATCTTGTCAGTGCGGGCAGCTGGCGAGAAGTAATGGCTAAAATTTCCAAATTGGGAAAATAACAATCGACAGATTCAAGAAAATATACAAGTCCCAAACTGAATAAACCAAAAGAAATATATGCCAAGACACATTACAGTCCGATTTCTATAAATTAAGGCACAGAAAATTTCTTGAAGGCAATGAGAGAGAAAACTTTACACACACACACACACACACACAAATGCATATGCATACACACATTTATCCATGTAGAGAGAAAATAATTCAAATGACGTTGGATTTCTCATTAGACCAGGCCAGGAGGAACTGGCATATTTTTCAAGGACCGGCAGAACCATTGTTCCAGAAATCTATATCCTGTGGGAAAAAAATCCTTCAAGAACAAGGGGAAAATCAAGACATTTTTAGATGAAGGAAAACTAAGAATTTTTCCTTTCTTGAATCTGTAGATTCAAGGAAGGAAAACTAAGAATTTTTTATTTTACCAGCATACTACATTAAAATAATAGCTAAAGGTGGGTCTCTAAATGGAAAGGATATGAAGAAAGAAGAAATCTTGAAATACCAGGAGAAAAAAGAAAGAACAATGGAAAGAGTATAAAGATAAATACATTTTCTTCTCCTTTGAATTTTTCTAATTTATGTTTGAGAGTTGAAACAAAAATGATAATGCTGTCTGATATAAGGAAATATTTAAGACAGTTATATTAAAATGTAAGAAAGGTAAAAGGAGATAAAGGGAGAAAAGGTTTCTAGTATAATTTAGACTGATAAAATGTCAATACCAGTTGGTTATAAGCCACATATATTATATATATAGTAATATGTACAACAACATATATATGTATACACATATGTATGAATGTAGAACAACAACTAAAGAAGTTACATAAAGAGATACACTCAAAAACACTCCAGGTAAATAAAAATGAAATTTTACTGATAGGAAGGCAGGAAAAAGTAAACCTAGAACAAAAAAAACTCCAAACAAAAGGGCAGACTTAAGTTCTAAGATATCAATAATCACATTAAATGTAAACAGTCTAAATAAACCAACTAAAGACAGAGATGGCAGAATACATTTTTAAAACATCCCCAATACAGGTTGCCTACAAGTAACTCACTTCAAATATACTGACACAGGAAAGTTGTTGTATATAATTTTTTTTTTTTTTTTACTGTTTGAATCTGAACAATCAATATGCATTAGTTTTTCAATTATTTTTTAAAAAATATATATTGGAATCACAAAGAAGCAATGGATTCTGCTCAGGCAAGGAAACAGGTCAGGAAAGGCCACAGCAAAGTGATGAGTAAACTCACAAGAAGGCTTCAAGGGAATGAGAGGGGAAAGACCCAAGTTATTCCACACAGAGAGAACACAAGTACACCGCAGGGCCCAGCATTTGCTGGGAAATTGAGTTTGGTTGTGGCCTGTACTTACTTTTTCTTCAAAGAGATATTGCTGGTCAAATTCTAAGGAGTAAAACTCAATTGGAAAGCTGCAGGGATTCTTGACTATCACCTCAGCCTCATCTCCAGAGGTATAAGGCAGCAGTGGTCCCAGTTCCAGAACGGAAGGACTAAATTCCAGGCGTGGCTCCAGACCCTGCCCAGATGTCAGCAAGGAGAGCTTTTGAGGGCTCTGACCAATATGGAACAATTGGGTTTGGCTGTAGAATTTCTGCAAAACAAAAACAAAACAAACATCTGATTTTTAAAAATCTGTTATATGTTATGTATAACTGAAAAACTGCTAAGGGGACAAAACTTATCCTATTTAGAAATTTTCTTATAAAGTGGCATTTATATCACTGGGTATTTATATGTTGGGTATCTAACCTGCCAGGCACAGCACTGAGAACTTCACCACTTGTAGCAGGCCCTCTGAGTTTTATCCTCATTTCCCTCAGAACTTCCTGGGTGCTCAGACTTGCACTTGCCACCATTTTCGCCTCTGGGCCCGAAGGCTCTCATTTTGTGACCCTGCTTGGCATGGAAGAAGTGCTCAGAAAGTAACACCTGCCGAGAGCATGCCACTAGCAGTGATTCTCAGAAGTCCTGTGTAAGCATCCTGGGACCCTTGCTTCTAGGGAGGGATGATTCTCAAGTGTGTACTTCGTAGTTCACCCCAGAATTTGGTGGAATGGCAGAGCTATGGCACTCAGTCCATCTGATAGAATTACAATCAGATGCCAGGTGACAGTGATACATACCTACTCACGTTTTCTCAAAATGGGACAGAAATCTACTTTCCATTCAGTAGTTCCTAATCTTATTACATTATTAACAATTCAGATTCATAGGCCCATCCCTAAAGATCCTGGCTCCATGGGGGGAGAGCTGGGCTGAAGATTCTGCATTTTAAAACAGATAACAGGACATTCTGATATATCTGGGCTCCTAATGGGTTGGGTGTGGGGCTGTGAGTGGCTTCACAATGTGAAGAACACTTAACTATGTTAGCTTACCAGGCAGACATGAGATGGAAGGAATATGTATGGACTTATCTATAAATTGGGGGAAAAATCCAGTTGTTGGTTAAGGGGGTTTTCTATGTAGTTATGGACTTAGCACCTTATGACCCAAACTTCCATATTTTAATTGCAGTTTTGGACAATCTTTCATTCACTTCCTAACATGGAATATTCTGAATACATGGTATAATGCCACAGAGTTGCTAGTGTGGACACCAAATGATTTCTCTGTGCTTTTGGTGGTGATGAAGATGCAGATGTGGGTTATGCTGGTTTCAAGGCAAACTGATTCCTTGACTACACCCAGCCAGGTCTCCCAATTGATAGAAATATTTTATTAACTTTGACCAATTCCAATTCAATATTTATGAAAATGCCTAAATAAATCTATTTTTTAAAACATTTACTGATATTTCCCTCATTTGGTAATGAGAAAAAAACCTCCCAAATCTTGAGTAAATCCATTTACAGTTTTAAGACTCCCTAGGAATAATAAGCATATTATTCATTATTTTCTAAAAGGGTTAGGAAGATTTTGATAATGGTAGGAATATGGGCCTCATTTTAGAGTGAAATATGAAGTCACATCCTTTTCTTCTTTCTACTATACATTATTAAGCATTTCCTTAAAGCCACTACCAGGAAAATGGGAGTTCACTTAGGTGTTCACACTGATTTGTCTTTGAAAAGAATAGAATAGAGGAAAACATCTCTCAAATAAATGCCTTAGGCTTTAAATAAATCTTTCTGGTGTAACTTCTTGAGAATATTTCTGGCTTTAGGGTTTTATTATTTTTCTTTATTCTTGGTTAGGAGTAGTTTCATGCTGATGGTCTTTATAAAACAAATGTCTGTGAGGCTCAGGGAGACTGTTCACCAGGAAGTTCTTCCTATCATGACTACTGATGGTAAGACTTTATAGTTGTGGAGACTTTTACTGTTGCTTTAGTCAGCTTTTTTTGTTGCTGTAACTATGAGACCCGACTGGAACAATTGTAGAGGAGGAAAAATTTATTTAGGAGCTCACGGTTTCAGAGGTCTCAATCCACAGACAGCAGATTCCATTCCTTGGGGCTCAAGGTGAGGCTGAACATCATGGAGAAAGAGTGTGGCAGAGGGAAGCAGCTCACATGATGATCAGGAAGTAGAGAGAGAGAGACAGACTGGCTCCACTCTCCAGATACAAAATATATACCCTAGAGCCATGCCCCCAATGAACCACTTCCTCTAGCCACACCCCACCCACAGCCAGCCACCACCCAGTTAATCCCATCAGGGATTAATCCTCTGATTAGGTTAAGTCTATAACCCAACCATTTATCCTCCAAACCTTCTTGCACTGTCTCATATGTGAGCTTTTGGGGGAAACCTCATCTAAACTCTAACAACTGGATATAGAGCAGTATGATGCCTATTTTATTCAATCTGTTAATCTTTGAATTGACCCTAAGAGGTGGCTGCTGCAGGTCAGTAATAACTTATTGGGAACCCCAGGGGCCAGATGCTTTCAAGTTCAGCTTTTAAAAAGTTAAATGCAGTGCATAGTGCACTGTGTCACCCAGTGCCAGGAAAGTCTTCTGAAATCAAACAGTAATATTTCTGCAGTTGAAATGTTTGACTCTGAAAACTAAATGGGAAAAACAAAATAAAATCAAAATAGTCTTCTGTCAGATGAGTTTTTTTTTTTTCCAAAGTAAGTTTTGATATACAACTAATGAAACCACATCCCCACCTTGCTTTTTGGAGCTTACTGAATTTCAAAATTGTAATGAGTTTTTTTAAACCACTGAGCTACATTCCCAGCTCTTTTTATTTTTTGCTTTAAGATAATTAATTATCTTTAATAATTAATAATGTTACAATTAAGTGGTGCTCACTTAATTGTTAAGAACCTCATTAAGTTGCTGAGGCTGACCTCAAACTTACAATTCTCCTGCCTCAGCCTCCCGAGTCACTGGGATTATAGGTATGTGCCACAGTGTCCAGCAGCAATAAAGAATTTTTGGATATATATGATAATACTATTTTTTATTTTGTCTATACACAAACTGAGGCTTAGTAAGACTCAGTGATTGGCTCAAAGATTCATAGCCTATAAGGGCAGAAATCCACTAGCCAGGCCTGCTGATAAAAGTTGATGTGTTGGTTAGATCTGCCAATTCCAGAAGCAGTGTGGAGATTCCTTAGGAAACTTGGAATGGAACCACCATCTGACCCAGCTATCCCACTCCTTGGCTTAAACCCAAAGGACTTAAAAACAGCATACTACAGGGACACAGCCATATCAATATTTATAGCAGCACCATTCACAATAGCTAAGTTGTGGAACCAACCCAGATGCCCTTCAGTAGATAATAGGGAAACTTTGGTATATATACACCATGGAACACTACTCAGGATTAAAAGAGAATAAAATCATGGCATTTTCAGGTAAATGGATGGAGTTGGAGAATACGATGCTAAGTGAAGTTAGCCAATCCCAAAAAAACAAAGGCTGAAAATTTTCTTTGATATGAGGATGCCAACTCATAATGGTGATGCAGGGGGAGCATGGGAGGAATTGAGGCACTTTAGATGGGGCAAAGGGGAGAGAGAGAAAGAGAGGGGGGGGAAAGGGGGTAGGAATGATGGTGGAATGAGTTAGATATCATTACCCTAAGTACATGTATGAAGACACGAATGGTGTGAAAATACTTTGTGTACAGTGACTTGGAAAATTGTGTTCTATATGTGTAATAAGAAATGAATTGCATTCTGCCATCGTGTATAACAAATTATAATAAATAAATAATAGTAATAAAAAAAGATCTGCCAATTCCAGAACACTAGGCCATTCAGCTCCTATGTGAACCAGAAATACCTGAAATGCCCTATTCAGAAAGTGAGGTCAAAGTTTCTCTTAAGACTCAAGCAAGCACAGACTCTGAGCAAAGCTCAAAGAGATCCAGAAAATCTCAGTGAAGGCACATTTCTTTCAAACTTACCTCTTCTTTTGGTATGAATTTCACCTGCACATTGGATCTCTCACCAGGTTCCAAGACTCCAGAGGTGGGTTGTATTTCAAAGGTCCGGGACTTTGGCTTTAATTCAGCACGAAGTTTCCTTCTTAAATACTTTGGAATGTGTTTATCCAGCTGGTTTATAAATATTAGACAATTAGATAATCTTCCATGGAAAATGGACTCATTCTATTATCCACTCACTCACCCTACAGTTCCCGAGTACCTCCCAGGTGTCAGAGAATGTGTAGATTCTAGAAGGGCAAAGATGAACAGAACATTTGACCTGATATCACGGTCTGATAGAGCCTTCAATGCAGGGCTTAGGGCCCAGACACTGGCTACCATAAAAGGTCTTTGAGCAGGAGATTGAAATGATCAATAGAAGGGCTGAGAATTACAAATCTGGCTACAATGGAGATGGAGAAAAGGAGACCAATGGTCACAACTCATTTACCTTGCTTACAGGACATTGGCTCTGGACAAACCATTCACAAGGGACTTGGAGATGATTGGAAAGCTGAATAGTTTCTATTATGCACTGTCCACACTGAACTGTGGCAAACTCCACTTTTCCACAAGACAGTGTCATAGCTGGGATTGTCACGTTGGCTTTGAGACAGATGTGAACGGTTGGCCCTCCAACCACCTGGAGTAGACAAAAGGTTGCTGTTTACCATGTGGCATGGGGTTGGGGAGAGAATCCCAGCTTTGCTATCATAACTGGATCATCCCAGGGATGAGAAGAGCAGGAAGTGCAGAGGGTCAGGTGGGCCCATCTTACCTTGATGGGCAGAAGGACCTCTTTGTTTCCCACAGGAAGATTAGCCCCTTGTGGGTCAAATCTCACTTCAAATGTTTCCGTCTCACAATAAGGCAGATTTTTAATGCGATCTAGCTGAGTACTGAAGCCTGGACCAACACAAACAGAATTTCTTTGGGGGAAAGGAAAACAACACACAGGCACTGCTCTAGAGACCCCCTCTGGGGCAGAAGGACTGCTCCAACTATCACAGAGTGACCCAGCCAGTCCATCTGCTGATCCCAGCAGAAGCACAGATGCTGCTCCAGAAGGAGAGGGCAGATAGGTGGGGTCCTTGTTGGAAATGACAAAGTGCAACAGGAAAGGGTCTCCCCGCCTGGTTACCTGTGTCATGAAGGACACGCTTATCTGCTTGGAAGGACACTGGTAAATGACTGGTGTTGGTAATCTTGATGATGTGGGTTCGGACTTCACCAACGACAATGTAGCCAAAGTCCAGGATGTACTCAGGCAGGTGGACTCTGAAACAGTTAACATGCTGTCCTTACCAGACACTTTCAAAGTAAGAGAGTGTGAGGGTCTCTCCTGCCTCCTGTGCTCAATTTTGTTTTCCAGGGTGGAGAACAACTGAAGGCCACTAGAATGGAGACTAGAAACAGCATAGTTCCCCCAAAGCCTGCATTGTTTAGCCATCATCTCAGAAGGTGTGTGGCATGGCTCCTCCAGGGAGCCTGAAATGGGGCCTGTCTATTAGACACAGCTGGAGTCTTCTGACTTGAGGCGGTGGGACCCTGCTAGATTGGCTGGGTGCAAAAGGACTGCAGATAACACAAGGCGAGTGGGTTTCATTCCCAGATGATCAGCCATTATTTCAGGGGACACTGCATGCTTTCTCTGCCACACTTTCCATCAAATGAAACACAGAAGGGCACTCACTTGGATAGTCTGCGGCAACTCCAGTGGATGAAGCCAGTGTCATCTGCTGCATCAGGGCTAACTGTTTTCTGATGTTCTAAGGCATAGTTTTGGACTATAAGTCGCTCTACTTCCATCTGGAGATAAGCACTTAACTGGAGCAAGAGAGAAGAGCAATTCAGAAAGTTCTTCTACAACATGCATACATTCTCTCTCTCTCTCTCTCTGGTGGTTCTGGGGCCTGATGCTAGCCAGCACTCTACCACTGAGCTACATCTCCAGCCCTGGAACATGCATTCTTAATGGGGAACAAAATAGAGATTAAAAGTGGTTCTTGTGGGAGTTGAAAGATCTTAGCTATTACAATGGGTTATGGTCCCCCAAAGGGCTATAGTGCACAGATATGCAGTAAACCTAGGGTATTCAAATTTTCATGCAAGTGGTTGGGGAAAATTACAAACTGGTTTGTCTATATCCTGGACTACTACTCAGGCATCAAAAGGAATGAACTATCAATGCACACAACTCAGATGAATCTCCAGAGCCAGTCTCACAAGATTACACGCTATGTGATTCCACTCATACGACATTCTTGAAACAATAACAGTATAGCAATGGAGAACAGACTGTAAGGCCAGGGGTGAGGGATGTGGGGAGAGGAGAGTGGGTGTGGTCATAGAGGTAGGGCATGTAATGGGCAAGCATGAATTATAAACATGAGGCTTAGATCTACCTGTTGAAAAAATAAATGCAGAGACTTCCTCCCAGCCAGCTTTGTAGGGCATTACAAAGTTGTGATTTTAAGTTCTTTCTATCTCTTTGAAATGTATATAAATTTCTAAAGAAGCTAAGTAACCGTTTTGCCAGACTCTGAAATATCTTTCTCTGTGACTTTCTTGAACACCAGGGAGCCACATCTTTGAGATGCCATCATCAGGAAGACGGAAGCCTTACTTCCCAGCTTCTGTAGGAGGATGGGAGCCTAGCTTTGGTGGGGCCAAGATAACAGAAGTCAGCATCTCTTTTGGGTAAAGCCAACTAGCTAACACAGATGGTTACCGCAATCACCATGTGAGTTTAGGGTAAACTACGTGGAATGTACAAGGACACCTATGTGGTGGGTTGAATCTGATGGGTTATATAAAAGGGGTTTCCACCTTTTCCTCTCCGTGTGATCTCTCAGCAGATTGTCTGCGATACAAATTGCATTCTGGCTTTCCTCATTGAACAATAAAATTGTTTTGTCTTTGTGGAGAGACTTTCTAAGTTGGAAGACTTTCTCCAAGAAGCACAAGGAATCCTTGTGGTGAAGGAATAATTCTGAACTTTAATTGTCACAGTGGTTAAATAAATCTATGCAGGTGATATAATGGCATACAATCACACACACACACACACACACACACATACACACACAAACACAAACATAAACATGTGAAACTGGTGAAGTCTGAATAAGCTCTGTGACCTGTACCAATGTCAATTTCCTGGTTTAGATATTTTATGTTAGTTATGTGAGTTTGTTACCAATTTTTTTTGGCAACTCTCTATAATCTATAATTATATTTTTAAAAGCTAAAAAAACAATCAAACTACAAAGAGGATTTCATTTTACATATAATAAAAATATTTCATTGGGGGAACATTAGGGAAAAAATTCTAAGAGTGATTTTTGTGGGGGTGATAGTGATAAAGGTTGATAACTTCTGTCTGAGAAGAGCCCAGCAGGAAGGGTAACCTGCGACTGGACCCAAAACAAGACAACAGAGATGGAGGGTGGAGAGCAGCATGACAGAGGGCAGCGTTCCCAGTTGTCTGGATTCTAGAACAGCAAGGTCCACTCTGTGCTGCTAAAGAGCCAGGAGTAGCCCAGCCCTGCCCCGCTCAGGAGGACTAACGTAGCTCTACAGATGCCATCAGATTTACAGAAAGCCCGCCATGGGAGAGACTGCCAGAGACAACTGTCCTGGGCTTTGGTAGGGAGTAGCCAGGACGGTGATTAGCAGGTGGAGAGACACTGCTGCTGCCCCTTGGGATCAGCCAGGAGTCTGGCAGGGGAGGGCAGAAGCTAAGAGCCCTATCTTGGCAGCTGGGTAGGCTGGATTCAAGTCCTAGCTCTGAGCTTCCCTTAGGACTGGGACTTCACTTCTGCGAACTCCAGATAGCTGTCAAGTTAGATGATGATGGTAGCCTACCCCCCACCTTTGCTGGGAGAGGATTGAATGAGATACTAATGCAGGTTAACAGCGTGGCACAGGCCTCATATAAGAGTTCAGTAAATGCTAGAAGTGTTGTAAATTATGATCATCCCTGGTGCCAAGGTTCACTTTTAGCATCCTGTACTGAACAGGATTCTGCAAAACAGGTCATCCCTGGTGGCCTTTGGGGTACCTGAGTTTCCCCACAATACCCCTCTTCCGTATTTTAGAATTACTTTCAATCAGTCTAAGGGCTTCTGAGACAACATATATAATTCTTCCATGGACCAAAATCCCACGTGTGTTTACATTTTCAAAGACGAGGACAGGGAGAAAGCAGCCCTCCTGACTAGGAGAGGAATTTCAGGAGATGGTGAGGGAGGACTTTTAGGGATTTTGCAGCCTCTGTTGACAAGCTGGGCTACTTCCTCCTTCAGAGGCCACCTCTTGTCTTGGCTCCCATTCTGTGACACTTATGCACTGCTGACTTTTCCAGGACCTCTGGCTGCCCTTCTCCCCAACTCAGGAGTTGGTGTGCATTCTTTCAATTTTCTGTGGCATTACAGATGCAACCCAGTGGTGCTCTACCAATGAGCTATACTCCCAGTCCTTTTTTATTCTATTTTAAATTTTGAGACAGGGTCTTGCCAAGTTCCCCAGGCTGGCTTTGAATTTAGCTCCCCTTGGATTGCAGGTTTAATCTTTTTAAAAAATTTTTAAATTTGTTTTAATTAGTTATACATGGCAGTAGAATGCATTTATACACTTTGATATATCACACATAGATGGGATATAATCTCTCACTTTGTAATTCCACTTGTCTGTTTTAGGAGGGCTCCTTTCTGAATCTACCCATTTCCCTGCTCATTCTGAACATTTCCTAGGGAATTCCACTACTTCCTGTGATGACGATGACCAATGATGACTCTCAAATCACTTTCTCCAACCTCTTTCTCTGCCCCAGGACCCCAGCAGTGGTTCCGACTCCCTACTGGATGATGAAGAGAAATCTCATGCTCAGTAATGGACCATCTGACCTCAATTGTCCCCTCCACATCCCAGAAAAACATGTTTCTCTACCTGTGTTTCCTGTCTCATCGTCTCTCTCCTTACCTTGTCATCCAAATGAGATATCTGGACGTCATGCTCACCTCACTCCATATCCAATTAGTTCCTAATCCCTGACTATTCTGGAATATTCCTGGAACTCACTCGTTTCTCCGTACCCCTGATCCCATCACCACCATTTCTTACCTCAAAGTGCCAACTTTTTCAAAGCTGCCTCCCGTAGCTGCTCTCCTCCTCTCAAGCCCCACCTTCAGAGCTCCACAAGGCAGCCAGAGGTATCCTCTAAATACGCACATCCAACTACGCCAGCATCTCACTTCATTGGCTTCCTGGGGCCCTCAGGATAAAGTCCAAACCCTTACCACGTTCTCCAGGAGGCTGCTCACCTCCCTGGGCTCATCCCACCTTCCCTCCCCACCCGCTTTGCCTTGGCTCTATCTTTCTTCTCTCTGTTCTCGGAGCTGCCATGTCCTTCTTGCCACTGGACCAGTGGACATACGCACTCTCCTTTCTTCCCATGTCCTGTGCAGGGGGAAGCCAGCCTCACCTCAGCACATTCGTCCTCAGGTATTTCCTCAGTTATGATCTCAAAGTGATCCAGAGTTTCATATTTGTTGAACTCTTTTTCCAGGTTTTTTCTAGCCTGGTTCAAGAAGATTTCATACTTTTCATTGCCTGTGGAGATTGGAAGGGGAAGAGAATCAGGATGCTGAGAAAAACATGACTTATGCCCCCCAACACAGACTCTTGGCTCAGGGTGAAGCCATAAGGGAAGTGAACTTCCTGAGACTGCACCTGCCAGGTTTTTCCCTACGTCAGAGGGTGAGGTAATCTGTGAGTGAGTTGAACTTGTACCTGATTTCCCTGAGTTTAATGAGACTGGACGAGGTGAGCTACTAGCTGGTTTTCAAGAATTTGGAGGAACTTTGCCAGTTCTGGCACTGAAACCCCTACACTCTGGAGCCCCTGCAGGGCTGGGACAGCTGGTCACTTAAGTCGATTTTCATGTTGATTAAATCTTCAGTTCAGAAGAAGAATATATTTAGGTCAGGTTGCTGTAACTAAATCTAAATAAGTCACAATATCCTGAATAAGGGAGGGTAGGCAACTGGTGGAGAGATTGCAGGCTCCCAAATTCACTATTAAGCCAGTGCAAATTCAAATGCTCTGAAGGGCAAAGGCAGCAGAATAATTAAGGTGCCTACCGTAAGAGAACAGGAGATGCTGAGACTAGAGAACTGTAGCACAACTAATCATATTCAGATTTAAACTATTTTAAAGCCCTTACTGGTCAAACCATGTCTGCTGTTGTGGTAAATATGGCTGGGTGCCCAGTCTTCAACCATGTGGCAAAGGCTTTCTTTCCTGACAATTAAAGTTTGTCCTCTGCATTTGAAGGCTCTGCATCTGCAGATTCAAAAAACTATGGACCAAAAATATTTGAAAAAAAAATTGCATCTGTACTGAACATGTACAGAAAGCCCTTTCTTCTTGTCATTATCCCTTAGACGACACAGTTCAATAGCCACTTACATGGCATGTGCACTATATTAGGAATTAAAAGAAATCTAGAGATAATTTAAAGCATATGGGAAGATGTGCATGGGTTATATGTAATTACTATGCCTTTAAAAATTTATTTATTCTAATTCGTTATATATGACAGCAGAATGCATTTCAATTCATATTACACATATAGAGCACAATTTTTTCATGTCTCTGGTTGTACACAAAGTAGAGTCACACCATTCATGTCTTCATACATGTACTTAGGGTAATAATGTCCGTCCTATTCCACTGTCTTTCCTACCCTCATGCCTCCTCTGTTCCCCTGCCTCCTCTTTGCCCTATTTAGAGTAATTACTATGCCTTTTTATATAAGGCACCATGGATTTTGGCATTCAAAGGAGTCCTGGAGCCAATGCCCCCTGGATACAGAGGGATAACCATATGTATGCTGCTGTAGCTATGTTCCTCTAGCTGGAACTCTAGATATTAGAGAGGAATGTGGTCTTAGCTTTATTAACATTTATGTTGATGTTTTCAGAGAGCAGACATTTAGAATTCAATGGATGATCATAAACAGGTGCACTAGAGACTTTAGGGCCTGGGGTAGGAGGAAGGCTGGGGAATGAGGACTTAGCCTGAAGCTGTACAGGGAAGGTGGATTCTCACAGCTCACGGCAGTGAGAGGCTTCTCTTGTCCCTTGGTCCTATATCTGGTGTCAGGAAGATGAAAGCACTATTCAGCTGACAGAGTGAAGTGTCAGTCTTCTTACAGAAGAATAGCTCTGGGGGCCACATATGACCAGAAAAGCCCAGGCTAGGCACGTGGGCAAACAACTAATAATGTCTAATTTAGTCTTCAAACCATATATTGTCAAAATAGGGCCATGGCTGCTGTCTTCCTGTGCTCTTTATGTTTTGAGGTTTCTATGCCTGGAGGTACATCAGCCACCCCCTTCAATCCAGAGGACATCTGTGCACATGCTACTGGGAAAGGAAATTCAGGGAGAGGTCAGGGCTGGAAGGAACACACACCAGACTGCCAAGCCTTTGAAGGTGAAATTTCCTGGTCCTTCAATTTCCTGGTAATTCAATGATGGCAAGATTGTCCAGGGGTCTTAGTTTGGATCTACCATAGGCTATATCTTGTCTCATTAAACTCAGGTCACCAAGTCAAATTCAACTTTCAAGCCCCGACCTCCCTTGGCAATTGATACGGGAACTAGAGGGGATTGTCATGCAAATAAAGCGAGCAGTCACCAACCTTCCAGGAAGCAGAACTGATATGTACCTTTTGTCCCCACTGTGGGGGAAATACCATAATGGGCAGTAGTACCTCGAATATTCCTGGGGAGATCCAGGCAGATCCGGGGAAAGAAGCCTTCTCCATTCAGAGTAATGTTTTCTGGGACCAGGTGAGCGATCTGTATCTGGAAGCTCCTTTCAAAGATCTCAGGTATGCCAGGTAAGTAGTAAACCTTCAATACCTGCTCCTTACATGAACTGATAAAACCCTGTGTAGTAGAAAGAGCAGAGGGAACACTCAGACATACAAGAAGACTTCTGTTTCTGGAGGTGTGAGGTACTGGAGAGTCCGAGAGGCCGACTGTACCAGTTATTCTGCGCTCACATACTTCCCCTGAGATCTGTTCCTGGAATGCCCTAAGGAATCGACAAGAAAGCAAAAGCAAAACAGGCAACACACATGAACAGACGTGTTATGGAGAGGAAACACAAAGAGTGAATAAAAGCAGCAAAGAAAAAAAAACTCTCACCCTCCTCATTCATTAAGGAAATTCCAGCAAAAATCAGAATTAAAAAAAATCTTAAACTAGACTGGTAAAATTTACCAAGTCTTGATGAGAATATGCATCAAAGAAAACTTACTTTATATACCTGTGGTGGGGAGATCAATGGGGATAAGCATGGAGAAAACCACTCTAACACCATCTTATAAAGTTGGACACACACACAGGCCATGACCCAGCAATTCCACCTCTGAGAAAATTCCCTAGGGAAACTCTTCCACCTCTGGACCAGGAGACACAGGGGGGAAATTCATGGTAGGATCATTTTTAATAGCAAATTGTTGGGGGAAAAAATGTGCTTCTCCCCTCTTTTATGGAACATTGTGTTTGTGTGTGTGTGATGCATATGTATGCATATGTGTATGTAAGGGAACACAGTATGTAGGCAAGTTGCAAAGTGGGCCATGTTTTGTATCTCCAAGATTCATCTTTGTATCCCCATTCTCTCTTCTTCTCACCCATCCTTGGGCAATGCACAGAATTCTGTTGTTTCCCACGAAACAATTCTTCCTGAACTCAGTGACCTGGGGTGAGGAGGTGTCTCAGCTTTATGTCAAGCACTTTGCAATGAATTTTTCCAAAATAACCAGTTCTGTCATGGAATTCTGGTGGGGAGACCTCCCTCCCCCCATTTTTCTATGTCCTATATACTGTTGAGCTCTGTAAATGTTTGTTTTCATTAGAAGAATTTGACTTCACAACAGGAAAGCGGGTATATAGAAGAGGAAAAGAATACTGAGGAAAAACCCCATTTAGACTCATAAAAAAAGAAGACCCAGTTCAAAAGCAGGAGACAGACTACAGACAAGGGTTAACACAGCGGCCCTGGACTGCTGTTCTTAGGAAGGCCTGCTAGCAAGGTGGACCCTGGGTTGGCATCTGGCATCTGAGATTTTGGGAGTGTCTTTACAGTCCCCTGATAAGACTCACTGTGCTGAAACTGCAAACAATATGGTTTATGTTGAATAGCTGCGTCTGGAATTCTGTATGCGCCAGGTGTCATGCCTACTGTGATCACCTCCAGGGAGAATCCAGGGCACTGAGTTCCTGACGAGCTTCCCTGGCTGCCCTCACAATGTTGTCTCAACTCATGGGGAGACTTCAGAGTGCCCTGTGGGAGCCCCCAGGAGGGGACCCTTGGTAGCTTGTGCCTGGTTTCCTCTGGACTTTGCCCCAAGTGCTTTTCCCTTTGCTGATTTTACTTTGTGTCCTTTTGCTGTAATAAATCATAGCTGTGAATACAACTTATTGCTGAGTCCCACGAATCCTCCTGGAGAAAAAGGGACATATGACATTAGGACAAGCTCTGCTGATCTTTCAAAAAATAACCACGTTAGTTTACAAACCATTTCAGAATTTCTCATTTCTTCTTACTGTATCCAAACTGGTCAAGCACAGTATGAAAGAGTAATTTATGGGCCATTTATCACTTATTAACAAAGATGCAAAAAACAGCAAATAAAATATTAGTTAACTGAATCCAGATTTCATACACACACAAAATTTTAAAATTCAGATTGATAGCAAACAATACACAGTGTTTTTCATATTTTCTTTCCTTCTTACTTTAGAATATATCTTAGAATAAAGTGAATATTGATACATCTAGAACAGCTGTATTCTTTTTAACTGCTGTATGTTATTCCAATACAAAGTTTTAATACATTTTTAAAACTAGTTCCCACCTGGTAGACATTTAGTTTGTTTCTGGTCTTTTGATATTGCCATTAAAATAACATTGTGCAAATGTAGGAAAATGTATGTATGATAATTAGAAATGAAATAAAATTTCTGATTCGAAGAGTAATTTTAAGAGATATTGCCAAATTGTTCTCTACAGAGTTGTATAAATTGATACTAATAGCAGCAGTATAAATGTGAATGCTTAAAAAGAAAACCAGAGGAGAAAAGGCAAGGAAAATGTAGCAATTGTGATAAAAAGAATAAAAAGAAATCATTACAGAAACTTTTCTAATAGAGAAAATAATAACCAATTACTTCAAGTCTACTGATGATAAGGCTTCACCAAATCTCCCTATCAAAACCTCAGACATTCTGGTAAGTTTAAAAAATAAAATTCAACCATAAATGTTTCAAGAATGATAAACCTAAAACAAAATCAAATAGATGTAAGGCAGAGGGAAGCTGGAATCAGGACCCTGAGATCAAAATGGAGTTCAGAGCAAAAGGCATTAAGAGAGAACAAAAAGACAATTTAAAATAGGAAACTATGCAGTCCACAACAAACACCCAATAGTCATAAAGTCCTTGGTGTCAACATAGAGAATGCATAAAACACAATTTTTACATATTGTAGAAAACAATAGATAGAGTGATGCACGGGGCTTTATATGCCACTCCTAAGAAAAACTAAACAGAAAAAGATATAGAAGATTTGAATGCTATAATTATTTGGGCAGTTTAATAGACTTTCATAATAATCTGGAGCCTTGGAGACATTATTTTCAAGCATTGGCAAGCACTGAAAATCATTTTAGCCAGTAAATCACATGAATAAATTCACTCAGTAGAAACGGACACAGCCATATTATCTGGCCATGATACAAATACCTCAATATGAATGTTAATAAGAGTTTAAATGACAAAAGAAAAAATCTTAGTCATTTGAAAATAAAAATATATTTTAAAATTATACTTGTAAATAAAACTGTAATTTTAGAGAACTCAGAAAATGATGAAAATCATGATATTCACTTGTATGAAATATACAAAATTGACTTCTACTTTTTAATCTGTCATTTTCTTAATATTTATGGGGTAAGGCTAAAGGTGTACTCAGGCAAATAAATAGCCTTACATTTTACACTATTAATTAGAAAGAAAAGTGGCCATTCATCTTAAGAAGTTAGAGAGCCTGGTGTGGTGGCACACACCCTGTAATCCCAGCAGCTCAGGAGGCTGAGGCAGGAAGATCACAAGTTCAAAGTCAGCCTCAGAAACTTAGCGAGGCCCTAAGCAACTAGTGAGACCCTATCTCTAAATAAAATATAAAAAAGGATGGGGGATGTGGCTCAGTGGTTAAGCGCCCTGGGTTCAATCCCCAGTACAAAAAGAGAAGTTAGAGAAACAAAATGTAAGAATAAATTCAAAATAATAGGTAAGATAAATTGGAAAAAAAAGAAAATAGGGTTGATCTAACAGATCCTAAGATTTATTTTAAAGAAATAATTATTGAAATAATATAATATTAATATATAAATAATATAATAATTAATATTAATAAAAACAGACAAATAGATCTATGAAGACTAGGGAGACTAGCAATAACCTAACTAATTTAGGGGAAGGACAAGAAGACAGTACTCATTATCTGTGGACTGTAAGCTTGTTAATTTATCACTTATGCTGTTTAATATTTTATAATTTTTATAGCAATGCTGTGCATTTTCATAATGTGAAACATTCAAAGTTCCTTACCACTGGAAGATCAACATAACATAGACAAGGAACCACACCCCCATTTGCTTTTATTCTAGAACTTACATGGCTCATTACCGTCTACAGGTGTTTTCACATCTGCTAGTGAGAAACTGCCTTTATTTGGTGTAGTAAGTGGAGAGGAAGCCCCTGGCAGTTACTGGGGGGAGTGTGAAGACTTCCATGGAAATAAAGTTGATTTTATTATCACGAAGTAGTAGTTCCATAGGTTGTAGCTGTCTGGTTCACAGCTACCTCTGAATGCCTGGAAACTGGCTAGGATTGGACTCCATAAATACTCATTTAATAAACAGATGACCTGGATTTATTTATCTTTCTTCATTCTGAGAGTTCTTTAGTTTTAATTTTACAAAAAGAAGTCACCCCTCCCCAATCCTGGCAGGGAATGCTAACCTGTATCTGGGGTGTGGCCCAGGGGGTTGGAATGTGGGTCCCTCCCACCATTTGCTCACCGAGAGAGGCACAATCAGTGGTACCCCAGGACGAAAGTTTTCCGATGAAGTCTGGTGGCCAGCCAGGACCTTGAACTCGAAGCCAACTTTCCCAGTGTTCTTCAGTGTGATTTCACGCTCCGTGACATAGTTGAACAGCTTGAGAGAAGAAGGAAGAGTGGCCCTCCATCCCCATCCACTGGGTGCTGCCCTCACCCTGAGGAAGGGGAATCAGCAAAACTTGCCTCAGATCCGGTCTCTACTCTGCCTGAGATAGACACTGCTCAACCCATAATACAGTGCCTCTTGGGGTAGGACTGCGACCCTTTGGATACCTGGCTTACTTCTTCTCATTAATAGCTTGGTTCAGCATCCAATCTCTGTGCCTCAGTTTCTTTATCACAGGAACTAAAATTAGCAAATCTTGAAGTAAGCTTTCTATACAAAGAAGATTTGCCTTCTGGATTCTGTCTCATAAGAAAAATGTAAGATTTGAATTCAGAATATTCTGGAATAAATTTTTCCATTTATTTAGGGAACCATGGCTATAATGGATCAGCCAGTTCTTCACCAGTTGATATAGTAAGCCTAATAACTGCAAACTGAAGTCACTTTGGGGGTCCCTAGGACAAGCTAGGACAAGGTCCACCTGCTTCAAAGAATACATTTGGAGATGAGCAGAAACCAATTGCCCAGAGGACCCCAAAGATAAAGAAGGAAAGGGAATTCTATTTGGTCAACATAATGGAGTAAGTCTGAGTGCCAGATGATCTGATTTTAGACACAATGTTTAATCTATAAACACACAATTCAGTAGTTACACATGCAGAAGCTAATGAGGGTCCAATCATTAAAATTTGGTTGAAGATATATGGTCTCTGAGTGTGTAACACAGAATCTAATTGGGGAAAGAACAGAATTAACTAATAATTATCCCAAAACAAAAATTAGAAAGTACATTATTTTCTAGCAAAGACTATACCTAAGTGCCAAGGGAATATCAAGTAAGAGAAGGTAACTGGGATGGAGCTGAGCTGGGTCTTGCAGGATGCATGGTTTGAGGTTCTCAGAGTGGAGGATGGGGGTACAATATGTGGGAAGATGTGGAGGCCAGAAGGGCTGGGGTGCACTGGGGCCATTGGGGAAACCAGCTTGGCCACAATTATATGAGTGGACTATAAAGGGGAACATGGACAGGGAAACTCCTGTGAAAGGAGCACATTAGTAGAGGGGCTCACTATATCCTCCCCAGGAACAGGACCCAAGCCCTGACTGACTGGGGGACACAGATAGAAGCTCATGATGGCTGAGGTTCTACTCTGACCCATGTACCACATTGACCAGACTCCACCTGGGTAACCACAGTCTCCTGTGAGACAGGCACTTGCTAGCTCACTCCCATCTTATAGATCAGGAATACTGAGGCCTGGAGAGGTTGAGTGGAGGGCCTATGGTAACAGAGTCAGGAAGAAGCAACAACAGGATATAAAACCATGCTCTTTTCTCAAATACTGCTTTTCCAAATACTGCTGAGATTAACTGGTCAGAGACTGAGGGGATAAAAGGGAAATTTATCTGGCAAGATGTTTAGGTGGGATAGAAGTTTAGTGATAGAAGCCAAGAATGTTCCAGTAACCCCTTGCTTGCAGTGACTATGTAGACCAGTAGGGTTGGCATCACCCGGGAACTTGTTAGTCATGCAAATCTCAGGTCACCTCCAGACCTCCTGAATCGGAACCTGATGGATGTGTATGCAGAAGGCAGTGAGGGAGGAGCAGCTGTGGTCATTTAGGCTTGGCTTGATGAGGTCTTGTAGAGTGATTGCAGTGGCAGGGGGACAGGAAAAGGGACTCAGAGCAGGACCCTGGGGAATGAAGTAGCAATCTCTGGACAATGAAAGGATATGGGGTGTGGAGGTGGTTGTAAGCCTTAGAGATTGTAAACCAAGGGGTGTGAGAAAATGGTAGTAAACAGATTGGAACAGACTTGTGGATTCCAACAGGCGTCCAGCATACCGAGTTTCAGGAGACTGTGAGAAAAGTAAGTGAAAATGTCAGGCACACAGTTGGGAGCAGAATGATTGGGGTCAGAGAAGAAGATTAGGGACCCAGGACAGGGATGATGGTAAAGCTACGACGATCAAGAGTTTGGGAGAGATTCAAGGACAAGAACTATGGTTCATGTTTGAGGAAAACCCAGAAATCTCCACCTTGGGCATCGTAGTACCTGTAATCCATAGTTAATATCCTTGGTGTCAAAGGAATAGTTGACCAGGGAAGCCTCTCCCTTCAGTATTATTTCATAGGTGGGCCCTCCTTCCACTTCACACAGAGCTTTGGCTTGGGCAACGATGTCAGCATGTCCAAAGAAGGTGAAAGATACCTGGTGGTGACTATGTGGCTGCAGAACTCCATAGAGGGGCAGAATGTCAAACACCTGCAGAGAAAGTCACACTACCTGAGAACAGAGATCAGGATGATGAGCCTGAATGGAAGTTAAAGTCCTGCCAACTGGACAGACAAATCCCCAACTTTTCACTTGTTTGACTCTATGAGAGGTGACTAAGGCAGCATCCTGAACCCATATGATAGTCATGGTGGGAACAGTGCTCTTGTGAGACCCAGGAAGTAGCAAAGCCAAGTCCTTGTCCTGGAGCAAGACTGGATGGGCTGGAGTGTGGGTGCATCCACGTGAAACCCACCAAGCTGGCAGGCCTGAGGTGTGGTGAGCCAGGGTGCACTGATCTGTCCCAACCTGGGCCCACTGCAAATGCCACTCCACACAATGCATGGCCCCAAGCCCCAGAGCATCCATGATCCACTGACACGAGTGTGGGAAAATGGAAGTCAGGTAGACCCAAATGGAGATTAAAATAAATTTGATCCAATAGTGTTGGTACTTTTCCAAGCCCTGATTAGCATAAATTTAGACCAATCGTGGTTGATCCAAGTGCTATATAAACTCCTAGACTAGCACACTGAAGTGGCAACTCCTATTGGGTCCCCTCTCCACTATTAGAGCTCTTGTCTCTTTTCCCATGGGAATAAATCTCACTCTTTTGCTCTTACTCTTCCTGGCCTGTGGATTTCATTCTTTGAATTTGCAAGGCAAGGACCCAGAATGAAGAAATTGGTGGTGAATGCTGGGTTTGCTGTGACTGGAGGGAATGGCCCACCATTAAGAACTGCAACATGCCACTCTCCAGCTTTGCCAAATGCAATCCTCAGATCTAACATCAGCAGGCATTCCCTTCCTTGACTAGCTGTACTAAAATGGGCTTTCTCTGCTGCAAAGACTTGCAGCTTACACAGACCCCACCTGCCAGCAGAAGCAGAGAAACTAGTTTTATCCCAAAATCCGTTTTCAGTAGGACTTACTTCTTCTATCCCAATGGTAAGCATCTCCTCCTGCTCAAAGATCCATGGGGATTCTTGAAACTCCACCTGACTCTGACTTCTTTCTGTTTCAGTAGAGTTATTTTTTATTCCCTATATATTAAAGATATGGGGAAATCTATAAGCAAGCATAATGGAGCATAGATATGCACCTCCCCATCACTGACATAGAAAGGAAGCATGTGGTATATAATTATAAAAATAGTATGTTTTCCCCAGGGAGATAATTGGACAATGTCCAAAATGTGCACAATGTACGTGACACTGATGTTTACTTCAGTGTTATTTATAATCACAAAATTCTGGAAGCAAACCAGCTGCCCATCAATAAAAGTTCATCTTAAATAAAGTGTATGTGGTCCCTCTTTCTATGGAGAGGGTACAATGTATATTTACAGACCAAGAATGATGGAGTGGAAAATCAGTTCCATTCATATAAAATTACATAGGCCCTGTGGGTCTGAAGGTGTGAGTGGGTGTAAATGAACAAGACACCACTTCTATTCAACATAGTTCTTAAAACACTGGCATTTTGAGATTTGCATATGCAAACAGATATCTGGGAGTTTGTTTGCTAAAAATTTCAGTAGTATTTTTCCATAAATGATGGAATTTTGAGAATTTAAATTTTTTTTTGTATTTTTAAATTTCCTATGACAAACACCTTTGAAAATAGAAAAAAAAAATTTAAAAGACAAGTGTTCTATATACTCACACTGAAAATTTTGAAAAATACAGAAAACTCCAAGGGGAAAAAAAAATCAATCAATAGGTTATACTATAAGTACAGGTGCATGTGTGTTTATATCCTGTATGTATCTGTATCTCTCTTTCTATATATATATTTATATTCTGATTTTTTTAGTTGAAATTATGAGTGTCACCTTCCTGTGTGACTGAATATTCTTCACAAAGATCATTTAAAATATTAAAAAATAGCTATTCCAGGCCTCTTATTTTTTTAAATGAATTTAATGACTTTTTATTTCTATAAAGAATATCATTGGAATTTTAATAGGAATTGCTTCAAATATGTATAGCACTGTTGGTAGTATGACCATTTTGACAATATGAATTCTGCTATGAAATTTTTAGACAAGGAACTATACAATTCAAATTTTGATATACTTGCCAAGCTGCATGTTGTAGAGGATGTGCCAGTTCAAATTCATATTGGCCAAGTATGAAAATGCCTGCCCCTGGCCACTCTTCACCATGAATGCTACAAGCCCTATTTTAATAGATTGTATATCATCCTGGACACACAGTCTTAAGTTTTTCAATGTTTTGCTACTTCTAAAGTACTATGGTGAAAATTTTTGTATGCAAATCTTTGTGTGTCTGATGGCTTTCTTTGGCCATAATTCTAGAAGGAGTATTTAAGGGTGTATGTGTGTGTGTGTGTGTGTGTGTGTGTGTATTTAAAAGATGTTTTTAGTTGTAAATGGGCACAATATCATTGTTTACTAATTAATTTATTTTTTATGTGGTGCTGAGGCTCAAACCCAGTGCCTCAAACGTGTGAGGCAAGTGCTCTACCACTGGGCTATAGGCCCAGCCCTTATATACATATATAAATATTTTTTAACCCAGGGGTGCTTGACCACTGAGCCCCATCCCCACCCCCTTAAAAATATTTTGTTTTTTAAAATTTTGAAATAGGATCTTGCCGAGTTGCTTAGGGCCTTGCTAAGTTGCTGAGGCTGGCCTAGAACTTGCAGTCCTCCTGTCTCAGTGTCCTAAATTGCTGGGTTACAGGTGTGTGAGGCTGAATCTGGCTAGGTATATGTATCTTTCAAATCTCTCAATCTTCCCTTTGTTTTTGCTATGAAACTATTGAGAATATTGCTCCTTTGGGAGCCTCTGCTATGGGGGAGGAAGAGCATAAGATCCTCAGGTGTGGAAGTAACTGGCTTTTCCAGTTCAGAGCTCTCTGTCCTGGGGGATCCTGGGCTTGCCGTGGGGTGTTGGCTCTGGAGTGTGATTGGAGAGTGATCTGGATGAAGCCACAAAGCCTCATCCCAGCTTGACCCCTGGTCCTGCCTTTGTTTTATGGGAAAGACCTTCTATTTGTCAGCTCTCTCCAGGGCAAAGGAACCTTACATCTGAGATCACAGTAGATGCTGTCATTTTTTTGATTTCTTGGTCTTCGTACCCCATCTCTTCATCCATAATGATAGTCCTGGGAAGATTAATAAAATGGAGGGAATCATTCAGTTTGCAGTCATCATCACATAGTGTCACTGGCATCTTCTTCTACTGTCTTCCTCTTTCCCTCTGTCACACCCCAGAAAGTAAGGGGAAGTTCTCACTCAAGGGTCTCAAGAAGTCAGCGAGCAGTGCTTAGCTGCCCTCTGTCCCCAAATATGCAGCTAAGCCACTAAACTGGTCAGTTTTTTCCTAGGCCCCAACTTATCTTTCCTGGAGCCCGGAACCCATGCCTGACTTATGGAAAGTCCTAGGAAGCTGTAGCAATTCTTCAGACAATATGAATGTGTCCTGAGTACTCAATGTTCAACTTCATAATTGTTGGAGCATTTTATTATGAGGATATAATGTTTGGTATAGTCTCATATCCTTTTGCTATCCTGGACCCAATCCTGGCTGCAAGCCTTGGCCCTATAGAAGGACTCAGTCTCCCAGGGCTCAGGACTTAATGGATGTCTGAGAGCAGAGATAACTCTCAGCTCCTGATTCTAGAGGTCTAATCCAGGGTCTAGCACACAGAAGGCACTCACTAAACTGTTGACTAGTGAATGACTGAATGAATAAGGAATGAGTATAGAGAATGAAAGTCAGATTAGAGATAAGAATGCTGTTAAAGACCAGTCCATGCTGGTTTTGCATTTGTACTTACCTAATGGAATCACAATTTTCCACCTCGGGTGACTCTACAGTAGGAGGGACTGCTGGTGAGCTGGCAGATGCTGAGGTTGCTGAAATAGACTCCATCTGGGACACAGGGGTACTACTGGGCTTCTTTGCCCATGTCACAAACCTACAAAGGCATAGGAGTGGGAGGGCTTTTGAAAATTGGTGCCCTGTGGCCAAATCCTAGACCAGGCAGATCTAGAAGGACCACCCTGTACCCTCCCATGGACTTGCCTTCTTCAAGTCTTGGCTAAGGTTTCATTTGCTCCTAAAGTCTTCTGACCTTCTATTCCAATCTCGGTCCAGTATCTCTACTCAAAGTGTCCACAGGCCTCTGGGCTTCTGCTCTCATACTTGCCTTTAGCTTTCTGAGGACTTGTCTCAAACAGGGTACCTGATACAGTGCCTGGCCTGGAGTACACAGGCAGGTCTGGCTGTGAATGAGTGGGGTATCTGCTCCCAGATAACTAGAAAGCAGGGTAGGACTAGGGTGAGGCATGCAAGGAGCTCCTCTTCGGGGTCCTGGAAGTGCAGGCTCAGCCTTTTTGCATGACCTTGCTTCCTATAATGTGGTGTCTCTGGTGCCTTGCTTGCCACACCCCAGTCCTGATCCCACTGGTGAGCTTTGCGGCCATTCAAATTGTCTGAGTAAGGGGCAAATTGGTGGCTACTCAGCTGGTGCTGTGCCTGTATGTCTAGGTTCCACTGATTAGAAAGACCTTTAGATGTCACAAAGGCCACGGTGGTGGGACCACCCCTATTCTTCCTTCCTCTCAGGGTGCATGTGACTTTTTCTGGACTCTTCCCTTCTCCTTCCTCACCCATCTCAAGCCCTTAATATTAATTTCAACCCAATTTCACTTATATGTTAATTTTGGCCTTATGTGCACTCAGAGGTTCAGTAGAGATGTCATTTACTATCTGAAGCTCCCAACACTGTCCCCTTTTGCCTTGGAAGTGCCACAGCATTTCATTGTCACTTCTTGTAGGGTGCTGTCCACTGTCTACCATGTCCTGGAGTACCATTTCCAAATTTTCAGGCACTCTATGCCACCTTCATAATTTTTGCCATATGGGTTATTACCTAATAAAGCAATTTATTGAAGAAAACTTACACACAAATTACGCTCACAAGCATACAGTTTGATGAACTTTTTTTTTTTTTTTTACAAAGATATGTACCTGAGTAACTACTGCCACATCAACAGAAAAAATGCCAATCATCCTAGAAAGTACCCTGGTGTAAACTCATCAACTTTATATTCTCTGTGGATTAGCTTTGCCTACAGTTTCAGAGAAATGGAGCCAAAATGCATTCTTCCATGCCTGACTTCTTTTGTTCAGCATAATGTTTACCAGAATCATCATGTCACATGAAGCAACAGTTTTTCTCCAACTGAATAGCATTCTGGAATATGGATTCTTGTCCATCTTGTTGATGGACACCTAGACTGTTTCCAGCTTTGGATACTATTAGTGAAGCTGCTATAGATATTTATGTATAAGTCTTTAAAATGTGGACATATGTTTTCATTTTTTTTTGCTACAATTGGGATCCGGAATGTCCCTCAAAGATCCATGGGTTAAAGACTTGGATTCCAGGTTGTTGCTATGGGAGGTGGTTAAACTTTTGGGAGGTGGGACCTAAGTGGGAGGTCTTAAGGTTATGGCAGGTATGTCCTCAAAAGGGATCGTGGGACCCTGGCTCCTCCTTCTTCCTCTCTGCATCCTGGCTCATGATGAAGTGAGTGGTTTTTAAAAAACTATTTACTTATTTTTCATTACAAATATTAACTCATATTAATTGTGCATATTAATGGGTTTCATTGTGACATTTCCATAATGCATATATTGTGTTTTAATCATATCCACCTTCCCTCTCTTGCTTTTACTTCTTTCCCTCCTCCCACCTGATCCCACTCCCTTCCCCTTCCCTAATAGCTCCTATTTTACTTTTAAGTTCTCTCTCTCCCCACCATGCTTTTTTAGTTTCTACATATGAGAGAAACATGTGATGCTTGTCTTTCCATGTCTGACTTATTTCGTCTAACATGATGATCCCAAGTTCCGTCCATTTTTTCTGCAAGTGATATGATTTCAGTCTTTCTGGCTGGAGAACATTCCATTGTGTATATAAACTACATCTATCCATTCATCTGTTGGTAGGCACCTGGACCAATTCCATTAACTGGCTATTGTGAACAATGCTGCAATATGCAGGTATCTCTTCTGTATGCTGCCTTCATTTCCTTTGGATGGTTGGATCATATGGTAGTTCTAGTTGAAGTTTTCTGAGGAACCTCCATACTGCTTTCCATAGTGGCTGTACAATTTTACATTCCTATTAACAGTCTATAAAGGTTCCTTTTTCTCCATATCCTCGCCAGCCAGCATTTGACTTTTTTTTCCTTATAGCAGCCTTTATGACTGGGATGAGAAAGAAGCTCAATGTAGTTTTAATTTGCATTTCCCTGATGGCTAAAATGTTGTGCACTTGCTCATGTGTTTATTGACCATTTGTACTTCTTCTTTTGAGAAGTGGATATTCAGATCACTTGTCCATTTTTTTTATTGGATTACTTCCTCTTTGGATGTTAAGTTTTTTTGAGTTCTTTATATATTCTGGAATTTAATCCTCAGCCAGATGAATTATTAGCAAAGATTCTCTCCTTCCCATTCTGTAGACTGTCTCTTCACTTTGTTAATTGTTTTCTTTCTGGTACAGAAACTTTCTACTTAGTGGTAATCCCATTTGTCAGTTCTTGCTTTTATTTCCTGAGCTACTGTAATTCTATTTGGGAAATTGTTGCCTGTGTCTATATCTTGAAGTGTTATCCCTATCTTTTCCTCTAATAGTTTCAAAGTTTCAGTTCTTATATTAAATGATCCAGTTTAGTTAATTTTTATACAGGGTGAGAGATAGGATGTAGTTTCAATCTTCTACAGGCAGATGTTCAGCTTTTGAAGCACCATTTGTTGAAGAGGCTGTCTTTTCTCCAGTGTATGTTTTTGGCACCTTTGTCAGGAATCAGATGGCTGTAAATGCATGGATTTATATCTGGGTCTTCTATTCTATTCCTCTGGTTGTGTCTGTTTTTATGTCAATACCATGCTATTTTTGTTATGGCTCCACAGTATATTTTGAAATCAGGTATTGGAATGCCTCTAACATTGCTCTTTTGGCTCAGGATTGCTTTAGCTATCTGGGGTCCTTTGTGGCTCCAAATAAAATTTTAGAATTGTTTCTTTCTAGTTCTGTGAAAAATGGACAATGGTATTTTGATGGAGATTGCATTGAATCTGTAGATCACATTTGGCAGCATGGCCATTTTAACAGTGTGGTTCTCCCAATCCATGAACAATCTTCAATTTCTTTCCTTAGTGTTCTATAATTTTTACTGTAGAGATCTTTTACTTCCTTGGCTAGGACTATTTCTAGGTCTCCTTTTCTGAGGATATTGTGAATGAGATTGTTTTTCTGATTTCTTTCTCAGCAAATTTGTTGCTGATGTGTAGAAAAAATACTAATTTTTGTATGTTGATTTTGTATATTGCTCCTTTGCTGAATTTGTTTATGAGTTCTAAGAGTCTTTTTGTGGAGTCTTTAGAGTCTTCTAGTATAGAATGATATAATCTGTAAACAGATAATCTTATTTCTTCCTTCCTTGTTTATATCACTTTTATTTTTCCTGTCTGATTGCTGTGGCTAAAATTTTGAAGTATAGATTGAATAAAAATGATATGAGTGGAAACCCTGAATTATTTCTCATTTTAGGGAAAAGGCTTTCATGTTTTTCTCATTCAGTATGATATTGGCTGTAAGTTTGTTATATACAGTCTTTATTATGTTGTGCTAGAACCCTTCTATATCTAGAGATGAGTGGTTTTCCTCTGCAACACACCCCTGCCATGTGCTGTCTCATCACCAGATCACCCCAAAAAAGGGGACAATGGATCCTGGACTAAAATCTCTAAAGTGAGTCAAATAAACCTTTTCTTTTTATAAGTTGACTATGTCAGGCATTTGTTATGTAATGGAAAGATGACTAACCCATTCTTCTTGGTTAAACTCATAGGGAGAGAGCATTGCTGAATTGTATGATATATGCACGTTTAACATTAGAGAAAACTGCCAAATGGTTTTCCAAAGAGGATGTAACATTTTATACTACTATGCATAGTGTCTGAGAGTTCTGCTTAGTCCACATCCTCATCCATACTTGGTATTCAGTCTTCTTAATTTTAGCCATCCAATGACTGTATAGTGATAGCACACTATCATGCTCATTAATAGGCTTATTTTATTTAATCACCTTAAAAATAGGCTTATTTTAAAGGAAAATTTTATTTAATTACTGTAAATGAAACCCTAGAATAACCTCCCATTGAAAAATCAATGGGGAAAAAAATCCATGCTATTTTCTTGCCTGGTGAAGGCTCTGAGCTGAGCCTTGCTTACTCGTTTAAGAAGGATGATTAGTTTACTCTCCCTTTGGGAAAACATGGGGCTAGCACCATCAATGGCTGGGCTTCTTACTCTACAGAACTATGAGCTCTTGAAAGGCAGAATCTGGGGTGTTTCCTTTTTACAGACCCATTGCACATGGTCTGGTACACACTGCCTGAGCTCAACAGATGTTTGATAGAATGGATGGATGGAAGGGTGGGTGGATGGTTGCATGAGAGCAGCTGAACAGCATGTGGGGTCATTTGGCTATTGCGCACCCACTCCTCCATCTGGGATGGCCTTGGAGAAGCGTGGTAAAGGTCTTTTCATCTCCTTTCATGAGCTTCCATTTGGCTTGCTGTAGACCAGATGTCTCTAGTTGACTTTACCTTAAGCTGATGTATCATCCTGGGCAGAGGACCCATGTAGCCTTGGTGCGGGAAAATCTCCTGGGAAACTTGTTACAATATTCTTGTGCCTCATCCTTGGGTAGATTCTATTCTGATTTGATAGGTCTCGGTGGGGCTCAAGAGTTACATTTTCGAGTCTCCCCAGGTTCTCCTAATGGACAGCCAGATTGAAGAGCCACCATAGGTGGGAACAGCAACATGACAGCTCAGGATGCAGCTGATAATTAATGTGGGGTTAGCACTGTAGCCTTAACAGCTAGGGACAGTGCAAATCAGCAAGGACAATTCTGAGCACTTATTAAATCACCCCAGGTCAGGTCAGCAGAGGTACCTGAGGAGGGACCCTTTGCCAGATTGTTGTGCACATAATAGCACTCTTTCATCCAACATTTGCAACCCCTGGGATGTTGAGCTCAATGAAAAGAGAATGTGTGGGAATACCTGTAAAGGAAAAAGTATGAAACTATAGAGTCTGCATACCTGAGGAAAAACAACACTTCATTTGACAATGATACCTAGACGAGTGGGAAATGAGAGGTCTCTTTGGAAACAGAAGAGAGCTAACACAGCCCTTCTTGCTGGTAGGCTGAGCCACAGGAGACAGTGAAACCTTTAACAGAACGAATCCTTTAACTTATTAAAATCAGAAAACTTGCTCCAAAAAAATTGAAACAAAACATTGATAGAGTTTTTTGGATAGGATTTCACTTTACCCTAAGATATAAATGATTGGGCCCCACTATGCTGACCCAACAGGGGTAGATTCAGTTATTTTTAAAAGAGAGAGTGTAGTAAACAAGGAAAATCAATATTGCTCCAATTCCACAGCTATGCCTATCAGAATCAGTGGAGGAGCTGGGAACGGAACAGGAAAGGAACACCTTTCCTTTGTCACTTTGGCTGCGACAGAATCGCGTGAATGTCAAACATATGCTGATCAGCAACACTGGTTTGGGCTCAGCAGTTTCCCTCTTCATGTTTTATTTTGAGCTCTTGGGTAAGGATCAATGTAATCTTTTTGTGTTGCAAACTAAAAAAAAAAAAAAAAAAAGCAAAAAAACCCCAAAACAACTGCCACACTTATTTCTTGTTCTTCCTTTGCTGCAATCAGTATTGTACCAAAATAAAACCCCAAAGAACAAGCTTGTGTTTCAGTTAATATTCTGGGTCAGTGTCACATGAAGTTTGCAGATGGAAAGTATATGTGGGACATCTAATGAAGTCTGTGCAGAATGGTCCAGGTTGTGGGAATAAATGGTGGCAGGGGATGGGCAGCCTTGTAGGGGGACATGCTGGTTGCCTGATTCCTTAGACGTGGATATTACGAATGTCCCCTACCAAGGGTGAAAATGGTTACTGGCTGTATAAAAACAGCTTGCAGATATGCTTTGTTTGGCTGAATAAAGAGGATCTACATTCCTATTTTTCAAATTAATAAGTGCAGCAGATGCTATTAGTGTGGTGTCTAAATCATCTTTACTAGGAGGACACGCCCTCACCTGGGTGCTGTGGGTGTTGGCTGCACCTGTATCTGGAGCATCACCCCGTCCTGATGGGAGCTGGCTTCACCTGCCCTGAGCTGCCTGGCAGGTTACATCTTCCTCCCGTTAAGGCCTGCCTTGTGAGCAAAGGACTGGCAGGTGGGGGTGGTGCTCCTGAGGGTCCAGCCTCCTTGTCCAAGTGGAGGAACTCTGTGAGGCAATCCACTCTTCAGAGCTCCCCATGGGATCAGGCAGAGGTTGGACTTGTTAGGAAATCACGTCTCCTCCAGCTCCCCCTGCCCTCTCTTGCTTCCCTTACTCTCCTACAGTTTCTCCTGAGAGCCCTCCCTTGACAAGTCACCTGGAGGGCCATCAGCTCAGGCCCTGCCTTGAGGGAATCCATTATAGCAGTATATGACTCCAAAGATGAGGGACTCAGAAGCTTATAATTCAGGGTTCAAGTACTCTAATAGTGAGACATGCAGATTGCATGGTGGGCCAGAGCAAGGCGAGGGCTCACGGGGCCTGGGTTTGAGTTCTGGTTTCTCCACTTGTACCCTATGTGACCTGGGTACCATGTTAGTGATACATCCTTCCTCATCTGCTTGTTGCAAGACTTAGTTCATGTAAAAAAAACTCAGCATGGTGGTGCCTAGGTCATGGCCAATGTCAAATGAAGGTGAGCTGTTCTTGTCCTTGGGGTTGGTAGGGATTACAGTCATTTTTGGAATTCAAACAAGGGGAAGGGAAGTTCAATAAGCTTTTCAATTCCTATGAGCACAACTCTTTGTTGGCCACCTGTGCTAAGGTGGAGTTGGTGAAAGACAGCTGAGTAGCTGAAATTCAAGTTACTCAGAACTGAGGGGATGAAAACCACATTTCTGAAGGTTCTCAGAAAAAAACTGCAATTGAAGTTTCTAGAACAGTGGTCCTTGCTGTTGGCTGTCCACTGGGATCATGAGTGGAACCTCAAGAAAGATGGGTGCCTGGGACCCAACTACAGAGGTCCTGATTTACACGGCATCCATCTGTTTCAAATATGACATGATTCCAAGGTGCCCTCAAGCCTGAGAAGCAGTGGCCAGAAGATGGTGGTGAGAAGGCCACAAGGAAAATGGTGATAAGCAAGTGTGCCGAGTAGGAGTGCTCATTAAGTGCCTGCAGCCAATGTATTCATCAATCACTCCCCACCAGGTACCACCCAAGCACTTTGTAAGCACATTATCACCTTAACAATCCACATCTCCAGTGACAAATCTGGGGCTCAGAGAGCAAATCAGTGGCTGAGCCAAGTTAGACTGACACCAAAGCTCACACTCTTAGCAAATGTGCTGGACTCTACCTGGTCAACTCTACCTGGACTCTACCTGGTGGCGGCTCTCCTGGGTTGCTTCGTGCACATGGCAGCAACTCATAAATCAGGCCACTTCATAGCAAAAGCACCTGGGACCCACAACACAAGGAATGTGCGATGCATCCTCTAGAGCCTTTCCTTGAAGAGGGACCCATCCCGGTTGCAGAGTCCAGATGTGACAAGACACTGTCACCCTTGCCTTGAAGGGATTTCCCAGGAGCGCTGCTGTGAGGCAGAGGACTGTGGCCAGAATCTACCTCAAGGCTCTCGGGTGGGATTTCTGTGTGAAATGGCCACTTCTACAAAGCTCCAGAAGGTGTCCCCACTGCTACATGCTCTTGGAGAGGCCACCAAGCAGGTAGGCTGTGAAATCGCCCTTCTAATCTGATCAGCTTCAAAGCTCTTGAGAAATACTTTCAAAACAGGGTGGGTTAAAAAGTCAATTTCTTTTAATGTCTGGCCTCCCATAGATGTAGTTTGCTTTGAGGGAATTTTAATTAATATGAACTTGTAGATAAATCCAACAGATTCTTTACGAATCACATCACTAAGCGAACCCAGCCGACAACCCTGACTCAAAGGGTTCCGATGGGCACGGATGCTTTCCTCAGAAGCCAGTTTAGCTCCTGGTGAGTCTCTAAATGGCTTATGTCCTCCACTGATGTTAAAGACAGTGGGGGGAATGCTTTAAAGAGAAATAATCTGTAATAAAGTGACTAGATTTCTTCTATAAAAGCAGATATAAAAGCAGAACACAAATTTTCATAACACTCAAAATTGAAATGAGTTACCTCATTTATCTATGGAGTAACTGATGTGCTATCTCAGGAAACTGGACTAAACTGAATTGCAAATAGAATCGGACCACATAGACCACAATATGATGATGATTTTCAAGTTCAATATAAAGGGTCTAAAGTCCTATCTACTCTGTAGGTCCCCCTGTGCTTTGCCTTGAGTCACTTACAGGTGGACCATGAAGTTCTGTTTGAGAGGTGGCTTACAGCTCTCTCATTAGCCTCTGAGGCTGATCTGACCTCCTGGTCAGATAAACTAGCTAATCTATCACAGCAAGAGCGGAGATTCTTGGTGGTTGGGCTATAGGAGGCCTGGAGGTACCTGAGGAGGCTCCCTCAGACAGCCTACTGTTCTCACAGGGGACTTCAACTTACTAATAATCACTGCATATTTGTAACAGGGGTGATGAGGTATCAACATTCATTTTATTATTAAACTAAACACCTGTTACGGGAACTTCTGCATTCATCATGAGATTTCTCACTAAAATGGGAGTGGGGTCAAGGAACATGTGGAGTAAGAAAGGCGCCTCCTAGGTCAATGAAATCATCACTGACCTTGAGGAGAAGCAGTTCCAGTTAAGTCAGGGGTCAAAAGCCAGCTCAAATTGGGTTGGGGAGTTAGCAGAGGTTTTCTTAAGAGTTGCATGCTACAGAGCTGGTGATTAACAGAGCAAGAGGACTGAGACGGTGCATTTGTGCTGAAGTTATAAGGACAGGCAGCATGACCCTATCAGGAGAGAGAGGAGATACTGATAGAGAGAAGCAGACAGGAAGTTTGCAAACTAGTAAGATGCTATTTTCTGTCAAAACATTCATACATTTTACAAAAAAAAAAAAAAGTGAAGGGCTCATCTTCCTCTTGAGTCAGAGGGAAAGAAATGAGCTGATGAAAGCCCAGCGGAAAGAAGCCATCTCTGGCCTGGGCTGCAGCCCGGGGAGGCCCAGGGGAAGAGCAGCCCAGCTCAGTGTGGGAGGAACCCTGCAGGGAGGTTCCCGGGCAGGACAAGGGTGGGGAGAGCCGGGAGGAAGGGTCAATCCAGGAAGAGCTGCTGGAGGAGGGAAGCCAGAACCCAGAAAGGCTGGGAGGCGGGGCAGGGCCAGGGGAATGTCCCCATCAGCTTTGCCAGTTGCTTTCCAGAGCCACTGTGTCTGAACTCCCATCAGCAGCGTCAGAGCTGCTATTCCTCCTGTGCCTAACAGCACTTGGTACCATCATCTAATTTTATCCCATCTGGTGGGTATGTAATCGTGTCTGGTGGTTGTTTTAATTTCCACTTTCAAGATTACTAATGAGGTGGAACATCTCTTTATTCTTTATTGGTCACTCATATTTCTTCTTCTGTGACATAACTGTGCATCATGTTCTCTCATTTTTAAATTCAATTATGTCTTTTCTTTCAAAGGAGCTCTTTATATACTATGCACACTAATCACTTGAAGATAATGCATAGGCTAAAAATTTCTCTTGGTTTGTGACTCGTCTTTTCACCCTCTTTCCGGTATCTTTTGATGAATAAAAGCTCTCTGATTTAATGCAGAAGTTATGAATAGTTTCATTGTGCTTTTGTGCTTTTTTGTGTCTTATTTAAGAGATTCTTCCTTACTCAGAAATTGTCAGCGAGTTATCCTACATTTTCTCCAAATTAAAAAAAAAATTTGACTTTCACATTTATATCTTTAACCCATATGGAATTAGTTATTTTGTATAGTTCAAGTTTAGGGATCCATTCAGGCCCTGCTCTATATAGAAAATGGACTATTCCTAAGATTACTTACTGAATTGGCAATTCTATCTCCTTCTTTTAACATTTTCAATTTTTGTCAGGTTTCTATACATTACGGGTCTGTTTCTGGGTTCTTGGTTCTGTTCTTTTGTTTTGTTTGCCTACCTGTGCACAAATGCACTTTTAACATTATGGGTTTACATTTTGGAGGGATTCAGCTCATCTCATCCCTTTCTTCTTTCATATAAATTTCAGGATCAACCTGTCAGGATTTTGATTGGAATTACATTGAAGCTATAAATCATTTTGGGAAGAAATGACATTTTTACTAAATTGAGTCTTTTAAAATCAGTGAAAAAGTATGTCCCACTATTTATTAAGGAGTTCTTTAGTGGCTTGATGAAATTATTTTACATATGAATGTTTGTTTTTTGGTCAGATATATTCCTAAGTACTCCTTTTTTATTGCATTATATCTCTTATTTTTTGCTATACAGAAATGCAATAGATTTTTATAACTTTAATTTTTTGGTGCTGAGGATCAACTCCAGGGCTTTGCACATGCTAGGCAAGCACTCTGCTACTGTGCTCGATCCTCCCCAACCCTGATTTTTAAAAACTTAATATCAATCCATCCTCCTTACTGAATCATTTTACTAGTTCTAATAATTTGTAGATCATTTGGGGTTTTCTATGTAGATAATCATGATATGATAGCTTCAGTTCCAACCCTCAGTAACTCAGAATCCAACTATATTTGGTGGTAGTTAATATTAAGAGGTAATTAAGTTCCAATGAGGCCATCAGAGTGGACCCTAATCCAGTATGTGTGGATCCAGGGAGAAGATGCTTCTCTACAGCCAAGATATGGGCCTGGAACAGATCCTGCTGCCTAGCCCTTGGAAGATGCCAGCCCTGCCACACCTTGGACTCAGGCTCCCAGCCTCCTGAGCTGTGAGAAAACAAAATTCTGTGGTTTAAGCCATTGAATCTGTGATGCCTTGTCATGGCATCCTGAGCAAATGAATCCAAACACTCAGACTCCTTAGGAACTTTTCTGTGAGAAATCTGGCAGCCCATCCATGCCTTAAAATGTGAAAATATATATATATATATATATTTTTTTTTTTTTTGTATTTTGGACCATCATATTACTGGAAATGATGCTCCCTCTCTTGAAAAATTCTTTCTTCTCAGTTATGTGGCTGCTTTCTTCTGATTCTCTTACCATGTCTTTTTTCTTGGCCTCCTTGGCTGAGTCCTCTAATTTTGCCTACCCTTTAAATAGAAGTTCCATTCTTAATCCTCTTCTTAGAATCACAGAATGTTAACACGAGAAACCACAGTATCCTGACACCCCTAACTCCTCCTCTGCAAAGTGAAAAGGACCAGGACCGAGGAAGCCAAGACCTCACAGCCACTCAACGTCTCCCATGTCCTCACTGGACCAAGCAGGACTCAGATCTTCATCCTCATTGTTGTCACTTTCTGAACCTTTCAGAAGATCTTAAACGAACAGGTGGGGCTCAGGGCCATGGGCTATAATGTGACAGGAGGAGCTAAGTTGTACAGTGGGGACTTGAAGATCTATGTAAAAAATAATCGAATGCATCCCTGAAGTCCTGTTTGCTGGGGACGATTTCTATTGTTAATCTGGTGTCACACGGCACCTTCCTACACACCATGCCTCATGCCGAAGGAGCCCAAGTTTCTATTTTCTACATTGATTCTTACTCTGGGGAGGGGGAGTGGCAGCTATTTGTGGTGCTTTAGCGTGATCTTTTCCAGTCACAGACCCTTGTTCTCCATCTACCACCAGTCTTAGACTGCCCCCCCCTCAACCATCACCTACCTAGTTCTTTCCACCAAAACACAGGCACCAACCTTGATGCACTCATTCCTAACCCACCTCCAGCTCCTCGAGAAGTCCCACCCATTCCTCCTCTACAATACCTCCCAGCTGGCCATAAACCACAACAATTTTCTTAAGTTAACAAGGTCCTCGGTGGTCCAGAGCCTTGTAAATTCAGCCCAACTTCAGGATCATCATTACTTGTTGATTTCTCCTTCACAATCTTCCTGAAGTGAGCTCAAGGGCTAGGCCAGCTTGCTTGTTCTTGCTCAGGCTCACATGATTCTTAACGAGGCCAATATGGTTTTCTTCCAGTGTTGGGAAGTTCAAAATGACGGGATTAAAAGTGAGGTTCTGCAGTAATTCTCTGGTCAACACTGTGGTTGACCCACATGAAATTCCAGAAGGAATTCAAGGTACCTCCCACCTCTGTGTGGGGCCTCACTTTCCAAGCTCAGGGAAGTAGCGGGGCCATGTAGTCTGCCTCTCTATTTCTCAGCTCACAGAACATGTTTTATTCATACATGTTCTTTCAGAGCCTTTGATGGTGAATAGGGATGAGAATACACAAGATAACTGGAGAAATACTTAGGCCACCACCATCACCACAAGCTTTAGTACCATCTTTGACTATTTATTATGTAATGGGCATTTAATTTGACAACTCTGTGAAAAGCACACATGTTCTGGTGTCTGTGTTTCCAACAACTCCAACAACCTGCATTAATAACCATGGTGGGCAGAAAATGGCACTCCAAAGATGTCCATGTCCGCATGCCCAGAACCTGTGACTATGTTAACTTATGTGGCGGAGTTTTTGACAGATGTGATTAAGTTAAGAGAATTTGGATGGGGACATTATCCTGGACTGTTCAGGGAGGCCCAGTGTAATCAAAGGGTCCTTAAAAGTGGCAAAGGCAGGCAGAAGAAAAGAGTCAGAGAAAGACAGGATGACAGAAGCAGGGTCAGACAGATGCTATGTTGCTGGCTCTGAGGCTGAGGAATGTTGATAGCCCCCCAAAATGCCGGCAAGAGAAAGGATTCTCTCAAGTCTTCAGAAAGGAAGGCAAACCCTGGCTACACCCTGATCTCGGCCCAGTGAAGCTCATTCTGGACTTCCTACCTTGAGAACTATAAGATGATGTAGGAGCCCAGGATTGTCAGTGCCCAGAGTGTGGTAGATGAAATAATGACAAGACTTTTCCTGGGAATTGAGAGTCAGGCAAAGACTTACTGACACAATTTTTAATTTAGTGTGTGCCCCAGCCCTCCATTCATATGTTGAAGCCCTAATCCCCAGTACCCTGGTCTTCCCAGGTGGGGCTTTGGGAGATAATTGGGTTTAGATGAGGTCATGAGGGTGCCCTTAGGAGAAAAGACAACAGTGTGCTTTCTCTTTCTTTGCTATGTGAGCACAAGGTGAGAAGCAGACAGCCCTCGCCAGAACCCAATCACGCTGATGCCCAGACCCCAGACTTGCAGCCTTCAGAAATGAGAAAATAAATGCCTATTGTTTAAGCCACCCTGTCTATGATATTTTGTTATGGCAGCTTGTGCTGGTGCTGACTAATATAGTGTGTGCTAGTGTAGGAATTTCTTTCAACACTGCTTTGTAAGCTTAAACAGACTTAATGTAACTCAAATGGTAATTCAGGATTAGCCAACTCAGCCCCACCCCCATGGGTTCCTAGAGAAAGCCCAGGAACTGCGGGGAGGAAGAGAGGAGGGGGGAGGACTCCTCTGTCCCCTCTTTCACTCAGCATCTCTGCTGTCAGGTGATTTACATAAAGAAGGGTTCTGCTGTACAGTCTCAACACGCCAAGTGAAATAATATGCAGGTGTATAAATTATACTTATTTAAAGACATTTACTATATAACAAACTTTAATAAATCATGTCACAAATATTATATTTAATTATAGTTATATTCTACATGCACTTCAAGCCTAATTAAATAAATGGTGCTCTTGAGAAGCAAAATAACCCCTTAGATCTTAGGTCTTGTGTGTCGCCCCTCCCTTCAGTTAGACATTGTTACTTCCCTTGCGGCAAGGAACCAAGCTGTAGGAATGATACCCAGAGGAAAAGCAATTCAGCCTCTGTGGCGTGAGGCAAAACTTGAATTTCTAAACCTGTTAAGAGCAGGATGGTGCCAGAGATTCATGCCCTTCTGAGTGGGTACAAGGTGGCTTTCCCTAGAGTTCCTCCCACCCACTTCCAAGGATGGGAAGGGGGCAGTGGTACTGCGGGCAGGATGCAAGGCAAGACTATAGCCCCACGGTGATGCTCTACCCAGGCCATGGCTGCAACTCTAGAACCCGTGGCCTTCCTGTGATGGCATCATAGTGAGGAGAGAGCCAAGGGGATCAGGAAGCTGGCTCTGCTGCCAACGTGCTCCCTGGGGGCCCGATGTGGTACAAGAGCTGAAGGGACACCCAAGGTTTCTGACTCTGTACAGTCAGGTCAAGGAAATCCTCAGTTCCTGCCTGAAGGAACCACCTGCCTTTCACAGTCAGTTGGGGTGTGGTTGTCACTAAAAAGTGACACACTCTTAGCACAGGAGGCTCCACTTCTTGGAGCTCTCAGCCACTGAGCCAGGGGCTCAGGATCAGTCTGGGAACCTTCATCCAGGGGCTCCTTCTCTCCACTGGGCACTTGGCCTGCCAGGGGCAGCAGGGGTCTCCTTACCCTGCTAGGGCCAACTGACCAACTTCTTCCCCACCCCAGGAGACACTGTGAGCATTCCCTCCATATTTCTCCACGGTGCAATATTTGAAATATGGAGAAGCAGAGGGCAGCATGTTTTTAAATTGTGTCGTGAACTAGCTGTGGGTTTTTATGAGTCTGTTGTTTCCCATCTAGTTCAGAAGTTCTTCATGGGCAAAGACTGCTTCTTACTTAAACTCTCTCTTCTTCCCTCCCTCTCCTTCCCTCTTTTCTTCCTGTCCTTTGGGCTTATTCTGGATATTTCTCTGTCTCCCTTCCCCTACTTGTAAAGTCACAACAATAATAGTTTTCTAAATAATTGCTGTGTACAAGGCCTGGGGAAGATGAAACAAGGCCATCTTTGGAAATGCCTAGTGTATACCAAGGGCTTATCTGTCTACCTTGTGCCCCATGAATAGTTTCCATGATTATCTCTGTTGGTTCCTCAACTCCAATAGACCAGGATGGGTCTCAATTGTCTCTGTCAACACCACAGCACCAAGCACAAGGTCTGTATTCACAGAAGGTTCATTTAAGCAAAAAATGGGCATATAGTAATAAAACAGACAAATGTGCTATGATCTGTCAGAAGGCAATGGTTAAGGTGGAGGCTCTGCAGTCAGTGCAGAAATGGTGTGGGAGCCATTGTGTGGGCTCAGGCATCGGGACCTCAGTTTCAAAGGGGGATGCTGCTCACCCTCACTCTCTAGAGTTAGAGTGGTGCTGGGCACGTGGTATGCACTCAGTTATTGTTATTGCTGATGGTCAACTGCAGAGCTTTCCTCTCATTGCTCCCAGTATCTCCGTATTGAGGATTTGGCATTGCCCAGCTATCTACAGAAAAGACTTCCTGCTTGAGAGATTTTTCTTTGTGCTCTGGAAAGCAGTTAAAAGAGCTTTTCTCATAATAAAGATGTGAATTCGTTCGTACTGTACTGGTGGTCTTGGCCTAAGGCCTCAAAGGCAGGCATGCTACCTTTCATACCAAAGATCAAAACTGTAGAACCAGGAAATGTAAAGGCACCTGCACAGCTGGTGCTCAGGGCGCCATGGTGACAGGGCTGTGCTGGGAGTGAAGTCTCATCATGGGATGCTTCTCCAGTGTCTGAGGGATAGAGCAGGTTTGTCAAGTCTCTGGGATACTGCTAAGGGGGTCTTGCCCCTCAAATAACCTTCTAAGCAGCTTAAACCCATTTCATAATGAGAGGCCCAACTCTTTGGCTTAGGACTAGAGAGGGAGATACCATGGGCCTTATCAGTCACTATGGTGGGCATCTTTGTTCTTTGCTGCCTGGCATCCATCCTCTCTTTCTCTGGTCAGGTTCCTTCCATGTCCCACCAGGAGCCAGTCTGTCTCTAACTTTCAGCCGGGCTTAGGGCTAACACTGATTTCCCCAGGTCAAAGCTGAGAGGCACAGGAGTCCATCAGAGCCAATGAGCTACAGCAAACCGTTCACCAGGACTTCCGAAAAGAGTCTCTACCTCTTCTCTAGACTTAGCATATGGAGAGCTGGGGCTGCTGAGTCACCCTGAACTATGTGTGCAGGACCTGGCTGAGAATAGAGCCAGCATGGCAGAGGGCAGAGCCAAGAGGCAGTGGAGGAGACACCACGTGCAGGAGACATTGTCCTAGCCCTGGATTAAGCTGTGCCTGAAGTGGAAACCCAGACTTCTTAGTTACATGAATCAACAATTCCGCTTTTCTGTTAGAATCAGGCTCATAATTGCTTACAATGAAAAGATTCCTTATTTTACAGTTATAAAGTGAACCTAGTTATAATCTCTGGGACCTGTGAATGTGACCTTGTATGGCAGAAGGGACATTATAGACGAGACTACAGGAAGGCTCCAGAGAAGTGGAGATTGTCCTGGACTGTCTGGGTGAGCCCACTGATAAAAATAACAGATGTCCTTAACAGAAAGAAGCAGAGGATGACAACACTCCAGAGAATGGAGGAGAGACAATGTAAGATCAGAAGACTTCAGGCTTTGGGCTTTGAAGACGGAGAAGAGGCCATGGGCCAAGGAATGTAGTAGCTCTAGGAGTTAGAAAAGGCAAGAAGAGGGATTTTCCCTAGAGCTTCGGAGGGAGCACTGGTGGTGGCCCTGTGAATACCCTGGCAGCAGTCCAGTAAGACCGGATCCGTACTTCTGACCTACAGAAATGGAAGAGATGGGAGATGCGGTAGTTCCTGTTCCTACTGGGCTCATTCTTTGGGCTGTGAAATCCATCTTCCTGGCCATGGCCAGCCTTTGGCCTAGTATAAGAAAGGGATTTTCTATATTTTGTCAGAAGGAAGGGGAGTCTGGGTTGCTCATCTTGGTGTCCAAACACTCTGTAGTTCCAATACTTTAGGATTCTGCAACTCTCATTCTCATTTTTGGAATGAAGGAGAGGACAGGCCCCCTGGAGAACCTAGAAAGAGCTTCCAATTTGGGACTGTTCAGCATATCCTGGGGACAGCTGAACTTCTAGTCACACCTCACCTAACCCTGACAACTCTTAGGTTTCCAGTGTCCACAGAGAATGGAGGTGAGTAAACCATGGGCACAAGGTCACGTGGCTAGGAGGACAGAGCTCGGATTTCAACTTTCTAGGTCCAACTCCACAGCCCTGGATCTCAACTCCCACGAACATATCACCTGTTAGAAAAGTTCCACTAGCAGAGCAACAGACCTAGGGATGATGAAGATACTGACTGAAGCACCAGAGAATGAGGGTCCCTTCACCCTCCCCGCAGCCCTGCCACCTCTTCTCCCAATCAACACAGGCAACTGGTGCTCATCATAGAAAAATCAATGTGAAAGCAAGTTCCTTTGTTGCAGGCTTTGGCTCCCTTAGGCCTTCATATTTAATTTATTTATACTTTGATTTGGAAATGAGGAGCTGAAGCAGTCTGTGGGGATTTCTTGGGCCCCGTGTTCTGAGTTGTAGCACCTTCTTGGCCTTGCGGCTCTGAGACTAGGTAGAGAAGCCAGCCCAGCTAGGGCTCCCCGAGGGCTGGGCCTCCCGTCTGGCCTCTTAAAGGTAAAGGCTGGTTCAAGTCCAGGCATTTCCTTGTGCTCCTCTCTTACAAAGGTGCCGTGAAGCATCATGTTCTGGTCAAGCTTCCCAGCTACACTGAAGAGATCAACCCCATGGGGGCTCAGTCCTATAGTGACAGCTCCAGCTGCAGGCACAGCCAACCCTCACTGTTCATGCCAGTGTCCTCATCACATGTGCATGTGTGAGGGGGACTGACAGTCATCCGAGCACAGCCTGTCTAGAATCCTATCTTGGATGTGAACCAACATGGATCAGCACGTCTTTAAGGCTCTCCCCCTTCTGAGTACTTACTTAGCATGCTTGTCCATTTTACTACGTTCTCTGCTCTTATATGTGATATGAGGGCCAATGGGAAAAATGTACTCAAAGATGCTTTAAATGAGTCAGAATGGCCTGCAAAATCACATACACACGTGCACAGATGTGCACACATGCACACACACACACACATACGCATGACAGGTATATATGTTGTGACAGGAGTACTCAAAATGCCTAGGCATCCTTTCACCTGCCTAATAGAAGAAAAATAAACCTCTCTCTTATGCTTTTTTTTTTTTTTTAACTGACTGTAAGGCTTAGAAGATTTCTAACTGGAAAAAAAAAAGTTAGTGTTGATATAGCTGATAAAAGTGACCTTCTGCCAGTGTTTTTCTAATAGTCCACACAGGAGGAGTCTGGAGGGCAGGTGTCTGTTCTGGGTGACATTTATCCCTTGGAGCCTTTCCACTTGGCAGGTGCCAGAAAATTGACAGAAAAGAATCTTAAACTGGTTATGAAGTCATCCCTTTCTTTTCTTTTTATAAATTCCCAGAAAGGAGCAGTTTATGAACTAAAAATTACTCTGGGAGGATCTAGTCTTTCTAATGATGGTGGTAGGCTCTGGGGCTCTGGAACTCCAGGGGTGACAGGACAGATGTGCTCCTGTCCTTACAGGAGTTAAGAGCCCTCTGGGAAGATGGACATTGAGCAGTAAATACAGGTGTGAGTGACGCACATCTCCAAGGAGGTGAGGCTGCCAAGGCCGGGGTCTGGCCTGGGCAAGGCCTCAGAGAGGTTTCCCTGGGGGAAGGATGTGGAAGCTGAGACTTGAGGGGGAAGCAGGAGGTGTCTGGGTGGGAGTGGGGAAGAGCTTCTTCCAGAAGGCGCAGTTGGACAGAAACAACACTGGGTGGGACAGAGGTGGCATGTTAGATGAACAGAAAGAAGATGAATGTGGCATGTGGTGAGGAGAGAGCCAAGTGGGAAGGAACCCGAGAGGCACTCAGGCACCAGCACCTGCAAAGCCTGGTGGAATAGCATGCTGTTTTGTACCCGATTCTAAGAAGCCTGGGTACTCATTAAAGACTTAAATCAGGGCAGCCACATGCTTGTCACTTGATGTTTATGTGCAACACATTGGCCATGAATCACCTGGGAGGCATCCAACAGAAGACTTTGGGAATGTAGTGGACTTGGAACTCTAGCATGGGGTGGAGGTTAGATACACATTTGGAAGCCTCAGGAAGAGACTGACTAAAGCTACGGGGGCCAGTCAATCACTTGGAAGAGAAGAGGCCTAGTCCTGTGACTTCGGTGCAGTTGTTACTGACAGAGAGCTGAGAGGGAGAAGTCAAATGGATAAGAGGAAAAGCAGAGAAGATGGCATTCTACAAGTCAAGAAAGGAATCTGTGGGTCAACTGTGCTGAATGCTGCTGAGAGTTATCTTGTTGAACCCCCCCCCCCCCAAAACCTGACTCTTATTCTCTTGATTACAAGACTCACCACTGCCTCCAATAAACAATCTAAGTTCCTCTTGGAATTCCAGGGCTCTCACACAGTACTGCTAACACACCTCCTTTCCACACTCCTCTCCCATGATGTCTTCCAGACAAGGGAGTCTGAGGTCCCACCATGTGAATGGTGCTTGTGGCATTGTGGTTAGGTACCTGGAATTTGCTCTCTAGCATCCATTCTCTTGTCTGTCAGTGTTGGTTAGAGATCTACTCCCTCACACCTGCTGCAGTCTCAGAGCTCCAGGGGTCATCATCTGTAGCCCCTGGTGTGGAGCATGTGGCCAGGACAACAAGGATTAGTGCATCACCCTTCCAATTAGGGGTGGGGACAGGAAATGTGATTAAGTTGGTCTGATCAAAGTGAATCGCCTAGAAGTTCTGGGACAAATTACTTATGTTCTTTCTAGTGGTTCAGGGTTTGGAAAGACATGGCCCTAAGAGTGCCAGCAGTCATTTGGTGTCTATGAGAGGAAAGCGAGTCTGAGAATGAGATCAACCACCCACCAAAGCAAGTAGAGCTGAAAGACAGAGAACCTGGCTCTGATGATGATATTGTCAGAATGTGTTTTAGGCCAGGCCAGAAGCCAGGATGAAGCTGGGCTTTTGAGTTTGGGAATCAATGACTCTCTCCTTTTAATTTTCACTTAGGGTCAGGTTTTCTGTGATTTGCAACAAAATGAATCCATGAATTCTATATAACATGCACCTGCAGTTCTGTTCCTTAGAATGCTTTCCTTCCTCTCTGAAATATGTGACCATGACTCCTAAGCACACCCTTTACTGACTCTGCTTGGCAGGGTCACCACCTTCCTCAGAGCCTGGCATTGCAATGGGTCTACCATGGTCTCCACATCTGCTTCCCTCACTAGCCTCAGGACAGGGATCATGTGTTGTTCACCTTTTACATCCCTGATGCCTCACACAATATTAGTCCATAAGAGCTACTTATCAAATATTTTCTAAGTGACTCTCTGAGTGAATGAACAAGTGAATTATAAGCAGAGACTCAATATTAAGAGATAGGAAGATACTGAAGAAAAGAAAAAATAGTTCCTTAAATCGATGAAAAAAACAAGTATATCATCTTCAGTACTGGCCAAGTAAACTTCAAAATATCATTATTTTAATTATGGAAATGGTCTCTCAAAAAATGAAAAAAATAAATAAAGGATCTTCTTGCTCCCAGATGTAATAAACTCATTTAGCAGTGTTACATCAGAATAATTTCATGAAATCTGATATTTGAAGTGCATTAGGTCAGGTTGGCTGATTTTTTTCCATAATTATTTTAAATGTTTGCCATCTACAGAATTTCATTCCAACCCTAAACAGTCCATGGCATTTAATGAGCAGGCTCAGATGCTCAGGCCCAGGACTGGCTGCCAGCTTCAATGCTACAGTGGGTCATCATTAGATGTCTACGGAAGATATTCAGAGTAAGCCGGCGTTACCGTGGTAACAAGCACAGGAAAGAAAAGGGAGACTGTCATATATGAGATGAGGATTATGTACAGGAAACACTGACAAGCCACCAAGGAAACAGTACAGGGTCTCCTCAGTAATAGCCAAGCAACATCCACATGCAAAACAGTGAGCTGTCAAAAAAATGCAGTATGGAAATATATGGAGCCCATCAGTCCTGGTTCCCAACTAAGAAGAAAAGCAAGACTCACCACCTCCCATTATTTTATGACCCTTATGTGTCTACACATATAACAACTAGGAACCAGAACAGAAATCCACTGAAATATTCAGAACAGGCCATATGGAGCTCAGTGGGGCACATACTTAATGTATGGTCCTACTCAATCTGTATTTTGTGTTTGAAATGCTTATGACAATTCTAAAGGCAAACAAACAAACACACAATCAGAACTATATCAAATGAAAAAGATTCTTTAAAGCAAAGGAAAATATCTACAGAGCGAAAAGGCAACCTATAGAGTGGAAAAAAACATTTACAAACTATAAACCTGGCAAGGGTTTAATCTCCAAAAAATATTTAAGGAACTCCTACAACTCAATAGGCAACTCAAATCCAAACCCAAATCTAAAAAACTAATTACCCAATTAAAAAAAACCTAAGAACTGAAATAGACATTTCTTTAGGAAGATACGTACACAGACAATAGGAATATATTAGACAATAGGTATATATTAAGAAATGCAGTGTCATTAATCATCAGGAAAATGCAAATCAAAAACACGATGAGCTATACCTCATACCTGTTAGAGTGGGAAAAAAAGAGAACATACTTGTATACTAGTGTATACTATTGCTGGGAGGCAAAAGAGGGAAGTCACTAGGGAAAGTGGTATAGAGCTTTCTCAAAAAAATAAAAATATAACATAAGATCCTGCAACTCCCCTCTGGATATTTATGCAAAAGAACAGAAATCAGGATCTCAAAAGGATATTCACACTCGCCTGTTTATTATAGCAATATTCACAATAGCCAAGATGTTGAAACAACCTAAATGCCCATCATCAAACACATGGCCACATGAAATGTGCATTTAGATACAATAGGATAGAATATCATTCAGTCTTTAAAGTGAAGGAATTTCTGCAATATATGGCAATAGGGGTAAACCTAGAGGATGTCATGTTCGGAGAAATAAGCCAGTTCCACAAAGGCAGATATTGAATGATTCTACTTATTTGAGTTATTTAAAATAGTCAAATCCATAAATGAAAGAGTGGAAGAATGATGGTTGCAGAGGCTGAGGGGAGAGGAAAATGGGCCTCAATAAGCAGAAGGCTTCAGTTAAGCAAGAGAAATAAGTTCTATAGATCTTCTGCATAACGTTGTACCTATAAGTGAATAAAACTGTATTGTACACTTAAAATGTGTTAAGGGGTAGATCTCATGTTAAGTGTTCTTATCCCAACCAAATAATAAGTTTAAAAAACTCTATACAGACTTTAATTTTAGTGATAAATTTCTCATGATCTAACCACTAGACTCAAAATGAAAACAGGCATATGGATATTGCTTTGCTAATATGGTGGTGACTGGGGCCTTCAAAGATGTTGTGTCTGCTTTTCCTGTTTGGAAATCTAGGATGGTCCCTGACTTCAGACTCTTTGACACTTCTTTCAGTAATCAGTTGTCAGAGCTAAAAATATCCATGAAAGACCAGTATGAAGAACACAGGAAACCCAGTGTGGAGCCTGAAAGAGAAAATGAACCGACAGTAGAGCTCTGGGATTTCTGTACCTTATCTTATTTTCCTCATCGTCCACAAGGAAGAACCAGCGGAACTTCACAACCAAGGGGCTGTAGTTGGTGACTGTAATGTAGCGGATGACCTCAGTGTCATTCAGGATACAGCCAAAATCCACCTCCATGGTCTCGAAGCTGAGGTTGGGGTAATGCACTTCTCCACGCAGGTTCAGGCTGTCCACCTGAGGGTGTTCCAGATACCTAATTGCCAGCACTTCTTCTGCAACCCAGTTGTTGAAATCATTTCTGTAGGTGGGATCGAATTTGACCAGCAGATGTTTTTCTTCATCAATGTCCAGTGTAATAGGCTAAAATCAAGATAATGGGGAATGACCAACTTTTGTACTATGAATTTCCAATATAATACATGAAACAGAACAACCAAGGTCATTTATATGTTTACACAGATATACACATACATACATATTAGTGTATTTACACACACACACTCAGTATGTAATTAAATAGCCAGTTCTATGGTTCCCTCCAAAACTCATGTTGAGGTTTGATTGCCATTGGGGCAGTGCCAGGAGGTGGTACCTAGGGGGTGGAGTTCAGTTCATGGGAGTGGAGCACTCAGTATAGATTAATACCTTTCTTGCAGGAGAGAGTCCTGCTGTCCCAGGATTGGATCCATTACTGGGAGAGTGCACTGTGATAAAGTGAGATTGCCTCTTGAATCCTCTCTTCCATACACACCTTCTTGCCCTTCTGCTTAGCACCACAAACTGAAGCAACACAGGGCCCTCACGGGTATCTTGCGTTTGGACTCCCCAGATTCCAGAGCAGTGTGCCCAAATAAATGCAATGAATCTTTATTCTTTATCAATCACCCACTTTCACCTAATTCTGTTATACCAACGGAACACAGACTAAGACAGCTAGTAGAGTTACATACCTGCACATACACATTAGTTAAAAATGAAAGCAGAGAAAATTTGGAGAGGGATTATTTGGAGGAAAAGATTTTGATAAGAGTTGTGGGATTATAAGAATTGAGGGATGGTAAAGGGCCAAGTCTGCAAAGAATAACTATTGTGAAATATTCTTAACTGAAAATAAATTCAATTGTGAAATGCTCTTCCTAGACAAGTGGGAAAGTTCTCTTTTAAGAAATTTTAAAAAGGCCTTTGAAAGGACTTGAGTGGAGGTTCTGTACAGAGTGACCCAGAAACTGTCAGATTAGCTAATTTAATTCCTTTCCAATGTCTGCAATCCTGACTCTTAAGCACAGTGTTATCCACTGTCCGATGTTTTCTATTCAATACTAGTTTTCTATTCTGTATTGGAGAAGCACAGAGTTTGTTTGGTAGGTTTTATTTTTCTTTTCTCTTTTTGATTCAGATCCCCAAGTGTTCCTTAATGTTCCTGTCTGCAGTAACACTTTCCCACAGAAAGGCTGGCCCAGAGTTGGCTTTTTCAAGGTATTGCTCAATTTCCACATTTAATTGTCACAAGAACCACCTCATGATACAGCATCAAGGGCCCAAGGCATTGGGAAGAATGAACGTGTCCAGTACCCCTCACCTCTCCACTGGGCTCAAATGGTTCAGGTACTTAACTGTGCACTTTAGTGACATGATTAGATGGTTTCCAATTGATAAAGTCAATCACCTGATCCAACAATGAGAGAGAGGCCCAATCCCAAATGAAAGTCACACTGGACACCTGTCCTTTGATTTTACCACTGACATACATGGCTGGGCACGCTTTTGAACCCATCCTTGTAAACTGTGACATCTATACACTTGGTAATGTAATAATGTTCAGTGTTTAAATATCTTTGGAAGATGGAAACTAAAATTTTTTACCCAATGGAATGATTTTGTTGTTTTATAGAAACATCTGCAAAATTTACATTTTATATATAAAAAACAAAAATTAAATTAGAAATTCATCCAAAAGTTCACCATATATTATTTCTCAGAGTTAATATTTGGTAAATGTTAATCCATACATGACATTTGAATAATAGAATTTTATACAAATGGCATTATACTGTGATATTTTTATTAAAAATATATGTTTGAATTTTTTAAAAAATGAAATATCTTTTTTTATTCAAGGAATATTAATCTCCAAGATTAAGGACTCCAGAACCAAACTGCTTGCATCCAAATCCAGATCCTGCTACTTACTAGCTGTGTAGGCAAAGTATTGGGTCTTAGTTTCTCTGTCTGTAAGACGGGGGTAACAATAGTACCCACCACTTTTTAAGAGGATAGGAGGAGTCAATATAGATGTGAGGTGATTCAGCTACAGTGCAAATGATACATAACTTTTAGTTATTACTATTAACCTTTTACAATCAAGAAAAAGATGGCTCAATGTTAAGTAGTTTTTATTGCCTCCTGGATATAAAAGGGGAGGGAATCAGCACACTTATGCTTTGCCTAACTCAATTTTTTGTTGTTGTTGTTACAGTGAGTTTTAAAAAGCTGGGGTTGAAAACCTTCTTCCCTCAAATGCCAGCTGCCCAAGTTGTGTAATTTCAGTTAAATGGACTGAGAGCTTCCTATCAGTCTTCCTCATAGTTTTTTTTTTTTTTAAATCATCCCTCAAGACCTTATTTAATTCTTCTGGATGATTGTGTTTCATTGGCAAATTGTTTCTTCATCAAATTGGCTATTCCTCAATATGAATGCTTGTTCGATGATTCCTTGCATCCTGAGAGTGCCTGTTTGTTGAGTATTCTTAAAGGATTCTCTTAACTCATGGGCCAAACTTTCCCTCAAAATTCTTCAGTCATTGCTTCATTGTCATTTTGCATTGAGTTATTGAAGTCTGAGGTTAGTATAAAACATCTCTTTGATGTGTTGTTTTCTGTTTTGATGCCACAGAATTCCTTGGTTACCAATGAGTCCTGTGACTCTATTAAGATATTTTTCACTCTTGAATGTTCTATGTATTTTGCCCCAGGCATTGGTTTTAAAAATCTTTAAAACACATTTCAGTTATATTTTGAATAAGAACAATGAAAAGCAAATCATTGCTCTACCTTTACCTTCCTGTGAGGTTACCAAGCTTACAAATGTCTTGTCTATCTTTGTAGACATATTCTAGGGACATAAAAATCACATTTACATGTTTCCTCTTATCTTTTACACATATGAGAATATATTAGATACATTGTTCTGTATTTTACTTCTCTCACTGGGAGAGAAGGGAGCTGCCTCATTCTTTCTAGTAGCTGCATTTAATTCCGTCACATAATTCTGCCATCATTTAGTTAGCTAATCTCCCACTGAAGGATGTTGGCTCCTAATCTTTTACCTTTATGATCAATGTTGCAATAAATAAATACAAGTCATCTCATATGTTGTGTCTGTAGTGTACATTCCTAAGTGTGGAATTACCAGATCAAAGGCATGGACATTTAAAATCTTGATACCTACTGCCATATTACCGTCCAGGGTACACTGCCCCACACTGTATGAGAACGTCTGTTTCCACATGCTTTCCCTAACACTGAGTACTACCCAAGTTTTGTTCTTTGCCAATCTGATGGGTTATACATGTATTTATGGAATTTTAATTTATATTTCCTCAAATATGAATAAATTTGAGCATATTTTTACATGCTTAAAAGTCATTTTAGAGGGACTAGGGGACTAGGGCTGTAGTTCAGTGGTAGAGTGCTTGCCTAGCATGTTTAAGGCCCTGAGTTCAATCCTCAGCACCACATACAAACAAATAAAGGTATAAAAAATACAACAACATTATTAAAAAATATTTTTTTAGAAAAGTCTTTTTAGAGCTGAGCACAGTAGTGCATGTCTGTAATCCCAGCAACTCAGTAGGCCAAGGCAGGAGGATTGAAAGTTAAAGCCAGCCTTAGCAACTTAGTGAGGCTCTAACCAACTTTGTGAGACCTTATCTCAAATTAAAAAAATAAAAAAGGGCTAGGGATGTGGCTCATTTGTTAAACACCCCGGGGTTCAATCTCTAGTGCCAAAAAGAAAAAAAAAGCCACTTTATTTTTCTTTCTGTGAATCCTATGCTCATTTCCTTTGCCTATTTTTCTGACAAATTGATGGTATTTTTTTCTTATTGATTTGTGAAAGCTCTTTTTTTTAAAGTACACATGTGCTTTTATTAAGGTTATATGTACAAATAACATAAAAGGTGAAATTGTATTATAAGAAACTAGGTCCTGATCCACCCTGACATCTCAACAAGCCAGAGGCTCCAACTTATTAATTTTGTCATCAAGTTGGTCTCCTGAACAGTTTCCTTGGACAGAGAGGAGATGATCAGGCTGTGGGTATATACCCCAGATACCAAAATGGGGAATGAGGGGTCTTCCTCTGGGGTACCAACACTGACAACACCAGAGGCATGAGACTTCCTCAAACATTTCCATCAATTTCTTTTTTTTAAATTTCATTCTTAATTGATTTTATTTTTTAAAAACATGACAATAGAATGCATTTTAATTCTTACACATATAGAGCACAATTTTTCATATCTCTGTTTGTTTAAAATATGGTTTACACCAATTTGTGTCTTTATACATGTACTTTGGATAATAAAGTCCATCACATTCCACCATCATTGCTAACCCCCTGCCCCCTCTCTTCCCCTCCCACTCCTCTGCCCTATCTAGAGTTTGTCTGTTCCTTCCATGCTCCCCCTCCCTACCCCACTATGAGTCAGTCACCTTATATCAGAGAAAATATTCGGCATTTGTCTTTTGGGATTGGCTTACTTCACTTAGCATTATCTTCTCTAATTCCAACTATTTACCTGCAAATGCCATGATTTTATTCTCTTTTATTGCTGAGTAATATTCCATTGTGTATATATTCCACATTTTTTTTTTATCCATTCATCCACTGAAGGGCATTTAGGTTGGTCTTACAGTTTAGCTATTGTGAATTGTGCTGCTTGAACCAAGAATCAATAAATGGGATGGACTCAAACTAAAAAGTTTCTTCTCAGCAAAAGAAACAATCTGTGAGGTGAATAGAGAGCCAATATCTTAGGAGCAAATTTTTACCCCTCACAATCAGATAGAGCACTAATCTCTAGGGTATATAAAGAACTCAAAAAGCTAAGCACCAAAAAAACAAATAACCCAATCAATAAATGGGACAAGGACTTAAACAGACATTTCTCAGAAGAGGATATACAATCAATCAACAAATATATGAAAAAATGTTCATAATCTCTTAAAATTAGAGAAATGCAAATCAAAACTACTCTAAGATATCATCTCACTCCAGTCAGAATGGCAGCTATTATGAAGACAAACAATAAGTGTTGGCGAGGATGTGGGGGAAAAGGCACACTCATACATTGCTGGTGGGACTGCAAATTGGTGCAGCCAATACAGAAAGCAGGATGGAGATTCCTTGGAAATCTGGGAATGGAACCACCATTTGACCCAGCTATCCCTCTCCTTGGTCTATACCCAAAGGACTTAAAAACAGCATAATACAGGGACACAGCCCCATCAATTTCTTAAAAAAACAAAACAAAACAATAACTATTTTCATCTTTTGAGTAAATGCCAGCTGTCCATACTTTCTGGGTGGTTCTGGTACACACAGAATCCCTCAAGTTTCTGCACAAGTGTTGTTTTCTTCTCCTCTTGCTTAGGACTATTTCCTCTTTTCTGTCTCCTTCAGAGATGTTCGCTGGCTTCCCCCCTCATACTTGAACAAGACCCACTTATTCAAAGAATCCCTGGGGAGGAGCAGAGGAGGGTGCAGAGCAGCACAGCTCACAGCCTGGCACGAGCACTGTCTGGAGCACCCTCTCACCAAATGCCTGTCCTCACTCTCCCTAAAGATCCATCTCTCTGAGAGTGGCTGCTGCAAAATCTCCCAAACTCTCAAACTCCCTCTTCTGAGAGCTCCAGAGTGCTGCCTGCTCTGCCTTGTTCCCCCGTCCATTCTCCACCAGCTGTCTCCTGGGAGGGGAGAGTGGAGCAAAATGGTGCGTGGGGGCTGTTTCCCCTTGGGTCCTCCTTTCCTACAGCTCTGCAGTGTCACTTGGCCATGGCCAACCCTTCTCACTGGTGTCCCCCTGTCCAGCAAAGGACCCTGGGGACTGTCTTGAAGGGCTGTTTAGAGAATGCTACCTCTTGTCCCAGAGGTGGCAGCAGTGAGCTCACAGCCTCCTCCATCAGCCTGGTTTGGATTTCTCAGTGTATGGACACAGGCTTGCTGGACTGGAGACTGGGCCTCGCTGTTTCCTCATTTTCTTGAGTATGGGGTTTTGGTTGGATTTGAAGGAGAACCAAAAGCTCTTTATTACCACTAGTAGGAAGTCATGGCTTTCTGTAGAATGGCTTCATTCTGGGAGGTGGGGAAGTTCTCACACCATTAATGATGGCGCTCCTGCTGACTGCTGTTGTAGTTTATTTATTTATTTTGTTTTCCATATTTTTTTCCTATTGGTTTCCCAGATCTTTTAAATTATTTTTTTCTGAACCAGTTAGGCAGTGTATCATTATTATTCTCTTCCTTTTCACACACACACAGCCCCCATCCCCACCCCATCGTTACCTCAGACGTTGTGGGCAACGGGGATTTATCAGTCTCACATATAAAGAAGGGTCTAGTTGTTGAGAGCATCATGTTCACAGGCAGAGTGGAAATGTTCTTTATGGCCAAGGGCTGGTAATCAGCTTCCAAGGCACTGTTAGGTTTCTGGAAAAGGAAAAAAGAAGCAAACCAAGTTGTGGTTAGTATAACAAGCCTTTGGCAACAAAAGTCACACATTCATTGTTAACAAGCTTAGTGCTCTCCCCTTATGTATTTATGTTTCCCCTGGTAGAAATTTAGATAAATCATGTGGAATGTTACACAGTGGACTCCTGAAAGAGAGAACCTGCATAACCCAGAAAACAGGAATGAGATTTCTGACTCTTATTGCCCACCTGAAAATACCTGGAGAAGCTATGCTTCAGATATAACTATTACATAGAACTTTCCATAGCGTCATAAAGTAGTCTAACACACAAGTGATATCTTGTGAATCTAGATATCACTGTAGCAGCTAAACATTTTTCCCTTATGTAACACTTTTTCTATACTTAAAATACCCAATCTGCAAACATACTTATCTTGTTACATTGACAAATGCTTATAACTATTTCCTGTAAATTTTTCCTGATACCAACAGGACAGTTGATTTAGAAACATCTCCTCACTTTGTTAGTCTATAAGATATTTTATTTTAAGCCAGAGAAAGCATCTGAACTGGTTCTTAAGCTAGAAATTTCTGGTCAGACTGGATTGTTTCATTCAGATGTTAGGGTCACATTATTTCTCTTGTGCACTGGAAAGGGGGTCCTTTAGTATCAGCTGGAGGAGACCAGAAACCTGAACATCTGGCCTCCAAAGAGAACTTGCTTCCAACCATTCCTGGCTCTTCCTGTCACTCTAGCCTGTTTTGCCAGGCCTCTGTGATTTGACTTACCTTTTCTCCTTGTTCTAATTTTAGTTAAGTCCTGTTTTCATGCTGGGATCTGACTCCCTTTTCCAGTGTTTGTCCAGAAAAGTCTTCCTTCCACTGTGGTTCTTGGGTCCTCCAGCCTTGGGTGAGCCTGGGTGGCCAGCATATTCTGCCTCAAGTCTCCTTTCTCAATAGTACCCCATTACCTCCTCGTGTATGCCCCAGGTTATTTCAGGAGTACGGTCTGGCATTTACCATGTGAGGCCAGCTATTGATTCCTCCCCCTCTGGTGGTAACATGGGTAGCACATTGACTGCCTTTCCATTTGCAGGTTGCGTATTGCCATTTAGAGGGGGTACGAAGCCACACATTTGGGCCTACTAGGTAACAGGCGGCATGGAGAACTGTCTACCCAGTGACCTTCCCTGAAGGCTGCTGTGTCACTGCAGATGGCTTTGAAGTGAAGAAGCCACACTTGGTTGGTTTTGGCAAGGGGCCATTCAGAGGTTAGTGATGAGAAGGAGCTGAAGCCATGAGAAGCTGGTCTATTTTAAAATGACCCCTTCTCTCTGGGCTGTTTGTCTCCCCGAAGATCAGCCGACAGAGTCTGCTGCTAGAACTTCATGAAGCAAACGGGGCTGAAAGTTTCAATTGACCTTTTCAATTCCACAGAGATGTGGTCTCGTCTCCGTGGCTTGTGAATGGTACAGTCATTATAAAGTAGATCAGACCTGAGGAAGCAGTCACAGAAAAGCCCTTTCCAGAGACGGGGCACGTATCATTATATTCTAAATCAGATGCCCTGCCTTGAGCTGACAACACAGAGGCAGAACAGATAATTGGGTGTTAGACAATTAAATCAGAATACCAAGACCTAACCGGTCCCCTTGCACACTCTGGTAATGAAGCCGCATTTCTTCCCCATTCCTGATATGGATTAAATCTGAGCAGGAAATGAACGATGAAAAATATGGTGGTAGGAAAAAATTTCAAGCTTCTGATGTTGGGGGAAGGAGAGAAGGATGAAAACAAACAGCAGGGGGCTGTGGCTCAATTCCCTTTTTAATTCAACAAGAAGTTACTGCAGTATTCAGAATATTTGCATATTTTAATATAAAACTCAAACAATAGACAATGAAGCAAAATATGCTACCCTTCCCCCTGCCAAAAGGCATAAGGATATCAAGAAAAGGAGCATTACTCACATTTTTTATGTTTATGGGCTGAGAAAAACCTCATAAGAAACTAAGCTGAATATTTAACATATAATGTCTTACGCAGAATAGTTATTTAATAAATATTCCCTGAATTCTCTCTGAATAGCTGCATTCAGAGAGAATTTGATGCCATCAAATTCAGGGCAGCTGTGGCCAATAAATATCTTTCTTGATTATTTACAAAGGAAGAATTTAACACAGAGCAGTGAAACTTAATAACTGCAGTAGGAATTCTCCTAGTATTTCTTTCTGCATGGCTCATGGAGATTGTTAGCTTCATGTGTAGCTGGGCTGTCACCGAAAGCCTTATTTTGCTTCCTCAATGCCCACCTTCTCCCAAGTCTGCTAAGCCAGGGTCTTTGCTGGGTCTTTCCTGCCCTGTACATTGAAAGTGTCTAGTACACTCTCAAACTATTGTTGATTTGAACTGATTTACTACATCTCAACTCTCCTACTGGACCATGAGCTCCCCTTTTCATCTCCTAACACAGCACCTTATCCATGGTGGTGCTCAGTAGATTTTTATTTTAATGAACAATATATCCATTATCAGAATAGCTGGTCTTGAACACCCTCCTGCAATTCTCCAGGTAATGAAAGGAACCCAAGGTGCATTCCTCCACCTTGGTTAGGCACTGACTGGTTAGGCACTGCCATCCCCAGCACTTTTGTATGATAGTGTAGACACTCAGGGGGTCGATGGCTTCCTTAATGCCTGGTCTTCCCAGTAGTCTGTGAGCATCACGAGGGAAGGACGATTCTCATTGCTGTCTATCTAGCTCCTGACAAAGAGTCCAATACATGAAAGACCTGTTAACAATTCTGCTCAGCTGACAGCATGACTATCTCAATGAATAAATATCACTGTGTCACTCTCCTCCCCGAAGCCCTCCCATGGCATGCCTCTCAGGTGCCACACACACTTGGCCCCTGTCTTCCCTCCAGAGATCTCCCACCATTCTTGGCATCTTCTCTGTCCATGGGGGGGCCTTTCAGTTCCTCATCTCACCAGGCCTTTTCCTAGCTCAGGCCCTTTTCATGACTTGTCCCCTCTGCCTATAACTCTTTCCCCCTTCCTCGTCACCATATGAACTTCTAGTTTTACTTCAAGTCTCAACTTGAGGCACTGTGCCCACATGGACAAATAATTGACAGATAAGCCCATGTCTCCCACTCTATTCTCATGGCACCACACAACTCTTCTTCATCGCAATGTTTATAACAATTACATTTTGCTAATTCATTTACAGTCTATGACCTTGACAAGTCTCTTAGCTTTGAGGATGTTGTCTTGTTCACCAGACTTTCAGCACTAGCGCAGTCCCTGACTCAGAAGCGACATTTCATACATGCCTGTTTTCAGTAGTAAATAATTCTAGAATGGAAACTTGTCTAGGAGTAGATCAAGTCTACCATGATGACTCATCCACTCCTCCACCAACTGGACCCCTGCCCTGGGCAGCAGCCATTCCCCTCACACACCTGGCCCCTGACTCTCCCATTTATTGCCTGACCTTAATGGCTATACAAAGTCACAGACACACATAGCCATATAAATTGAAGAGACTGAATCATATAATTTGATTGTTCTTCAGCAGTGTTAGGTAGTCTACATAGTTTAATTTTTATGAGAATAATAACAGAGTCTACTGCATAGGGGTTTTGTGAGAGATAATTTGGAAAATGCAAATAATGAACATGACTCAAGGCCCAGCCATTCTAATCAATAAGTGGTATCTATTCTTACTGATTATTATAATTATGGATAATTATATTCCAACCCTTTCTCGACTGTGATATTCATTTTACCTAAAGTAAAATGAACATTCATTCAATAGAAAAGCATTCTCAGTGCACCAGAATGCCCCTTCACTCTAGTCTTCCACATCAGGAATGAAGGAAATAGAATTTTCATTGCAAAGGATTGCACTGCAGGTTTAGATTCAGAATTTTTAGTTGAAGACATACTGGCTTCTGAAGCTTAAAAAATATTGGCTGGGTAATGGCTGTGACAGGATTCCAGTTAATTTAGCTTCCAAAATGAAAATGTGAACATGTTGATGCCCCAGTCAGAGCACCCGACCCTCCCTAGCACAGCCCAACTGACCTTCTCTAGTCGGTATAGGAGCTGCTTGGTGGAGAGCTGGATAAGAGGTGCTATAAATTCACAGATGACAGTCACGGTCATCACCAAGCTCTTGCCCTTCTGGGCCCCAATGATGGCATGGCACACCAGCTTTTCTTTGACTATCTGCAGACGAGATACACCAGCATTTTCAAAAGAACTGTTAACTCAGAAAACTTAATGACCCATCAGGAGCAAACTGATTCCAAATTACTTGCCCAAGGACATGAGGGAAGAGCACATTTCCTTGAATAGTGCATTTTAGGGATTGCTCTCTGTCACACAATTATGTTCTGGTTGGTTAAATATGGCCTTGATGAATTGTTTATTTTTGACTACCCCTTAGGACACATTTACATACATACATATTATTATTATTATTATGCAACAGGAGATGTTTTATGGGCTGTGTGTCTAAAACAGATAAAAAAATACTTCATAGGCAGCAACTTAGTGAAGCCCTAAGAAACTCAGTGAGACCTTATCTATAAAAAAATATTAAAAAGGCTGGGGATGTGACTCAGTGGTTAAGCACCTCTGGGTTCAATCCCCAGTACCAAAAAAAAAATATATATATATATATTAAAATCCCTCATAGAGCTTATAGTTCAATGGTAGTTATAAGATTTCTTATCAAACTAGTTGGAAACTGTGGTTGGATTAATTTTGCCTTTCAGACTTATGTATTTAAAAATTATGTATTAGAAATGAACATTTCTTTGGAACCAAGGTGTCCCAATTTTTATAAAGTAAAAGGGAACAAAATTGAATTTCTATCATGAATAGTTTGTACCAAAGAGTGAATTCAACTACATGGCATGATTTGGAAGTTCTTAGTAAATCTTAAACTGAATTTAGTCCTCCAGTAGCTCAGATGTAATCCCTTTAAAAGCATGAAAACTCTTGATAGTCCCGTTATAAATGTGCTCCTGCTATAGACAGTGAGTGTCTTGAGATAAGCGGCTGTGTTCTACTCATGTTTTGCATCCTCAGTGCCCCGCACAGTGTTTGCCACATGGCACATATTCTAAAAGTTGGCTGGAATCCCAAGTGACAGAGAAAGGGAGTACATTATAGACTCTGTAATGAAAGATAACTTTTTTTTCTTTTTGCATTGAGGATGTATTCTACCTGAAAATGCTCTCTGAAAAAATAATGTAAATGCAATAAAATGAAACATGTGACCCCAGCAATGGACCAATCACAGACCAGCTTTGTCATCTTGTCTCTGGGAGACAAATTTCTTATTGCTTCCTATTTCATTAGGAGAAAATTCAGTATCACCTCCTACTATGGTGACACAAGCAGGAACTTAAGCAAGCATAGTTTCTCACTCATAAAATCTGCATTTGTAGGACAGGAGAACCTTTTTTCCCAGTGTTGGGGAATGAACCCAGGGCCTTGTGAATCCTGGGCAAGTGCTCTATTATTGAGCTACATCTCCAGCCTGGGAGAAACACTAATGTGACTTCAAAATCCTTTCTTTTAAGTTTTTGGTGGTTTCTAAACTCCCTGAGGGGACGTAATAAAAAGACACATGGTTTGGAATTGCTTAAATGTTTTAAGCTGAATGTATGGTGATAATGTAAATAAGAGTAAAAACACCTGAGCTGCTGAAAATAAACATGGCTGTTTCATTGACATATAAACTATTATGTTTCAAATGTGATGCTGTTACAGTCAGACAGGAAGGGAAAAAGCCAGGGGTGTTGTCATACCTGGATAGAAGAGGCATCCCAGAGTAGCTATAAAAATATTCTTTTTTTGAATAAATGTTAAATTAATACTGCTGTGTTAATAGGAAAAAACTGCCTTGACTGAAAACTGATGTTCCTGTATCAAAGATTTGCTGGCTCTTCACTGTTTACCTGGGAAGGAGAACCTGCTTTAAATGGTCCTTTGAGTTTAGGTTCATGGTAGCTATAGAAACAAGCAGAAAATGGAGCAGAGCTAAACCTTGAAAGCAGTGGATGCTGCCTTGGTAAGCAACTCAGTGCTATATACGATCCTTGAGAAACCATGTCCTTTTTCAGATAAATGTCAAGGGACTCTCCTAAGAAATAGATACAATACAGCAAAGGTTTATTTAGGAGAAAAAATAGCTTCTGAATGTTCTGTCCCCTTACCCTGGGAGTAGCAGAATAGCCTTCAAGTATCATATCTATTGTCTGGCCTGGGTAGAGCTCCATCCGGACAGGGTGGATCTGAAACACGGGGCTTCCTAGATCCCTGGGCTCCTGGGAGTCCTTGGGCTGGGGACGACCACCAGCATGTCTCTTCTTAATCTGTCCCTTCTTGTACAGCTTTTCCTGGGGACGGAAATCATCATTCATCCAGAACAACTGTTGGATCCGACGTCCCTTATTAGTCAACTTGAAGTGGTAATAGTGGGTATCCAGGCTGAAAAAGAGGTAGGTGTTGAGAAGGTTCCATTTAGGGACCTTATGCTCAGTTCTATACCCTTGGGATTAACTCCTCCAGAAGTACTTAAAAAGTAAGAAGAAAATAAGACCTCCCTTTTTAATTAAATATAGGACACTACTAGGAGCGATCACAGTGATGGAGCAAGGTGGTATGTACTAAAAGGCCCCCGGATTTCGAGTTGGGAACCTTATCTGGTCCCAGAGTTGCAACCATTAGGTGTGGGGCTGTGGGGAAGTGGCCCCATCCACCCCTAGTCTTCCATAGCAAGCCAAGCAAACCACAGGGCACGCGGACACAGTTCATGTGGAAAGCACTCTAAATAATGAGAAATGGTTGTGAGGAGTAAAGGAAAGTGAAATACTGACTGAAGGAGAAGCATATTTCAAAATGTGCTGGGGAAATTTCCACTGAGTGAGTGAAGAGTCTTGTGCTGGTGGCTCATGTTGAGAGCACTTTGAGGGGAAGCAACGCATATTGCCTTAGCAGAGGTCAGGGGGAAATGGATGAAAGTGGGCCAGCACACCCTCTAGACTGGGCATTCTCCTCAGACTAATTCACTTTCAATAAGCTTCTTTCTCCTCCCTCCCTCCCTCCCTCCCTTCCTTCCTTCCTTCCTTTATCTATTCCACAAATACTTTTTAAGGATCTCCTGACTGCCTGGCTCTATGTAGAGACTGGGATTTCTAAAATCTTAGTGGTGATTCAAACGTGTTTTGTTTGAGATTTTTAAAAACTGATGTATAGGCTTCTTTTCTTTTTTTCAGGGAAAAAAATCTTATCTCAAGACTGCTTTTATTCTTTACATTTTTATTAGGCTTGGAGATTTCATCCTGTCTGCTCCTAGGAAATGACATCATGTCTAATTAGTAAGTTGAAGCAGCAAATAAATAATCAGAAGAAATATTTACCAGTTGTCAGGTAAAAACAATTCTCTCTCAATATGTATCTACAGGATATGCCCAATGGAATATCTTTTCCTGGAAGTTTAACTTTGTGGACAATGGTATAATATGTAATATATACTGTTTATAAACTAGATAGGGCATCTGTTAGTTTTTACAATATATCTTTCAATAATCATAGAAACACAGACATCATAAGTATGTTAGCTCTTATATTATAAAGAAATAGAACATCTGAAAATTTAAGAGAATTGCCCCCAAAATTGCAATTAGAAAGGGGAGCATATGAGTATGTTATTAGATCAGGGGTTGGCCAACATTTTCTGTAAAGGGCTGAATAATAATCATAATATTTTAGGCTTTTGAGACCACATGGTCTCTGTCACAACTACTCAACTCCTATAGTGTAAAAGCCAGGGACATAGTGGTTGTGCCAATAAATATAAATATACTTTATTTATAGAAGCAGGCAGTGGGCTGCAGTTTACCCTTCTTATTTTTGAGGATTCTTTTGGCAATTGCTGGCATGATTTTATGTCAAAAAAGAATAACAATAGTGTTTGGGCAGAGGGGAAATCAGCAGCTAAAAACTACAGTTTGCTTGTATATTCATAGTGAATGGTTAGCTAACCCTCCAATTCCAGGCAAGTGTTGGAATATCCTTTGGGGGCTATTCGACACTATTTGTAGATTAAGAAGAACATGTAATTAGATCTAGTTTGCAGTACATTGTTTTCTGTAATTAGATTTGGGTGTACTTGAAGGAATTTAAAAACAGAAGCACGAGATTGCAGTGACAAAATTCCCTAGCTTATGGACAATAAGCAGAGAGGGAGATTTTTATATCTACTTGACTCAAAAAATATAACTGTTCACAGTAAAGTGTTCTCAGTAATACAACAGACAGGTGCCAGCCCCAGGAGTCAAGTACTGATAAACGCATGCTTCCCTCAAGGAACCAGGAATAAATCCCCACACATACCCTCTGTCCTAAGCATTCAAACTCATACTTTTTATGTCCATACTAGATTGTACGCTTGAAGGTATCTACACTTTACCATCTTTTATCTAGATATTTAGACCCTCTAGCTTTTCAAGTCAATTGTAGCCATCTCAATTGTTGGCACTATAGTGGGGAGGCAAGTAGAAATAATGCCAAAAAAGCTACTAGCTTTGTAAGACCTGATACAATATATTTGTAATAACTTTTTTTTTTTACTTCCTAGATCCTAGATATACTCTATTTAGGTTACCACTAAGATGCATCTGTATGGAGAAGAATTAGTGATATATTGGAATCAAAGAGAAGAAATCATGGTTGAGAGTCCAATTCATCACAGAGAAGTTCCTTGTAAGTTTGAGAGAAAGTGCACTTCCTCCAAATGATCCCCTTCTCTGGGGTAGAGTGACATAGCTTAGAGAGTGTAACCAACCTATGACTAGGAAACACCTTCTTGTGGCCGAGGTAGCCTACAGGATGGGGGAAAGTGAGGATGGTACACAAGAGGGACTGAGGAGGCCAGTTCTATTTGCCAGTTTTCTAAAGCAGGGGTGATGTCCAGCTTCCGTAACATATGTGATATCTATAAAAACTGGTCCATGATATCTCCCTACCTAAAGTGCGCTCCCAGGTCGAGTTCTGGAGCAAAGGGCTTATCTGAAACAATGGTAGAACCAATTCCTGAAGCCTGGACAGGAATCCGAAACGTGTTGCTATTTTCAACTTCCAAAATGACTGTGTCTTTGAACGTCAGAATGTCATTCAGGTTGGCAGTCAATGTCAGTGGAAAATCTCCTTCTGCAGGAACTGTGCCTTCATTGGGTTCAATGGTCCAAAGGGACTTTTCGTGTGCCTGCAACACAAGACTACAAGTTAACAGGGAAGATATTCTTGGCTTTTCATTCTGCACATGTCAAAGCCCTCTGTACTTCAAATGGCTGGTACCACAGAATTCAACATCAGAGACAAACATTATTTTTTTTTTTCTGAAATCAAAGCAGCTGTATGTTTGTTGGCTTTTCTTTTTTCAAAAAGCAATCTGATTCTGAGGAGTAAACCTCCGATTCTACTTTTGAATGCTCTGTGAAGATTCTTTACATCTCTTTCCCATGATGACAACCCAGTTCACTAACAAGCTTAGACTAATTATCTGCTCTAATCTCCAAATTCTGGGATAGTAACAGATTTTTATGGAATTTGGAATTTTAAAAGAAATGTTTTCAAATGCAAAGCTTCTAGTATTATAGTGAAGATGGACAGCTTTTATTAATAAGCAGGATATAGGAAGTCACTTTGATTTCTTCTACTTCATAATAATTAATAGAATGTCAATGACTAAAATCCCAAAGAATTTGAAGTATATGGTGTGACTGAATTATGCAGTTGGAAGTGACTTCTACCAACTCATTCCCTTTAACTGCTTAAATCTTCCAAGCTCACTCCTCTTTGTTAAAACAATTCCTCTCAATAATGCTGACTCTGACCATCACCTTTCAAAGTGTACACCCACCCTCAGAAAATCTGGCCACTTTTACCTCGCTCTGTTTTTCTCCTTTTTACTTACCATCTTCTAACGTGAATTAGTTACCATGGGCATTGTCTGTCTCCTTGCACTTCAATATAATCCAAACACAGAAAGAACTTGGACTTTTGTTTGCATTTGCTTGCTCACAGATATGTCCCCAGCATCTATAGCTATGCCAAGTATATAGTAGGTATTTAATAAATATTTGACAAAGGAATAATATATTAGCTTTTTAATCAAATTCTTTGATGACAGATAACTTACTTCTTTCCTAATTTGTCTAACAACTCAAATTATTAGACATATCTTTTTTATATGATGTAGAGATGTGCTTCTTTGGACCTTTTACACACTGGGTTTTAGTGCACTTCTTTGGACGGTAAGTTGAATCTACCTCTTTGGAAGAAAACTTTCTACATCATAAATAAGGCTCCAAAGTAAGGTACAGTATCAAATCAGAAAAAAAAAATGACTCATGCCATAAGCATTTTTTTTAACAACTGAAAATCAATTTATTAAAACAGTGGTCTTAGACATCTGCAATGGTGACTTCGACCTCCACTCCTGGCTCAATACTGCAGGAAATAATCTGCTGAACGATCTCAGAAGGGCTATGCAAGTCAACGAGTCGATTGTGGATTCTCATCTGGAAAAGAGCCCATGTCTTGGAACCTTCACCACAAGGTGTTTTTCTTGTGGTGATTCTCAAAGTCTTGGTTGGCATGCGAACAGGTCCTTTCACTTTGAGATTCTTTTCCTTTTGCGCCTCTGATCAAGTCAGCACACGCTTTTTCAAGTGACTTCATGTTACGGCTCCGCTGCACCCACAACAGCGTCCTCTCAAAAAGAAGCAGTTTATTCAAGTTTAAAACATAATTTCTGCTTCATTGATGATGATCTCTTAGATAGTTTTGAGGATGTTTTCCTTGTCTTTGAATGCTTACAGTGGAGGTTCACTGTAATATATTCAGGTCTGAATATACTTTAATATTCTGCTTGGAATTTGCTATCTTTCCAGAGTCTTTGGTTTGATATCTTTTATTTCTGAAATATTATCTCAACCATTGTCTGTTTAAATATTGCTTCTGACTCATTCTCTTCCTTCAATCCTGAGGACTCCATTTATACACGTATGTGACTTCCTGTTACACACTCTCCTATCCTCCTATCTGCATTTTGCTCTCTGTGCTTCATCTTGGATGGTTTCTTCTGATCTATTTTCCAGTTCACTAATTCCTTTTTCAGCTGTGTATAATATGCTGTTAAACACACACATTATGTTCTGAATTTTGGTTTCTGCATTTTAGGGTTCAGGTCTTGGTATTTTATATTTCTTCTTCTAAGGTTTTTATCCCCTTGGGAGATTTTGCAATCATGATTATGATATTCACCATTCTAGCTGCTCTTCCTGGTCCCTCTAGGTTTCTGCAAACTTGATGAGCAAATTGTTTTTAGGACTTTTCAAGTAAATATAACAAATATATATTCAATGACCCTGTGGTCCATTTTTGTATTTCCCACAACACAAAAATGCCCAAAGCATATTATCTTTCCCTAAGGAGCTGACAGTGATGGCATTCGGGGAGACCAACACCTAGACAATAAAAATACAAGTCAGAAGGAGCTGGGGCGACAGTGCTTTTCAGAGCAGAGGATGCTGGAACCCTTGGATTGAGACAAATATATCATACACATTTCATTTTTCCACCAAATGTGAAATTAGACTTAATTACCAAGTGGTGTGTTCCTAATTACATTATGCTATTGGTTAAAAACTCTAATTGTATATATAAACAATTATCTCAAAATTAATAAGAAACATCCTTTCCCTGTTTTGATTGCTGTTTCCTCTAAATCAGTTCTGACAGTTCTGTTTATTTTGGGGAACACACCACTCAGAAGTAATGTGTGGATTAATCGTCATAGAAAATATTTAGTGATTTCCAATTTGCATCAGGAAAAAATCTAAAGAAGAGGAGCTGTGGAGATCATCTAAAAATTTCCAGGATAATGACTCAGGGGAAAAGCCAAATTGTCCAGTTCAGTGGAGAAGAGCTCAATGGTTCCCTGGTATATCTTCCTTGGCTTCCCATACTTTCCCAAGCATAGTGACTCAGAAGAAGCCCTTCAAAATAAAGCATATGGAGGAAAATGGCATATTTAAAACCAAATGTAAAATTTACTTCTAAGCTGGACTTTGGAGGACATCCCAGGCTAAAAACATCTTTCTTCCATTTAATTCTGATGGTGTATGTCTACTGAAAAGAACGAAAGGAGAAACATGAGACAACATGTAACTGGATGGGGCTCAGGTGCACCGGAGGCTGTAAATCAGAAACTTCCTGATAGGCTTGGGTTGGAGTTGGAATAGAGCTGCATAGTGATCTCTGTACCTGATGCGAATGTACATTGCATATTGCAGTTAAGTATTAGAGACTGCAGGCAGGCAGAATCTCACAGGGTGACATTCAGTAAGTGCCTTGGAACATTATCAAAATCCAGATCTGGCTTAAGTGCAGATTCAGAAACTGAATCTGGTCAGGGAGGCCCAATCAAGGATCATTCTCTTAGGAACTGGCTCACGGGTACTTATTCGAGGAGAATCTAATACTTAAATCAAAATACCAATTTTCCAATTTGCAAAGGAGGATAAATTGTATTAGGCCAGAATGCTAGTTAAATTTCCTCCTGGTTTGAAAGTCTACATGGGAAATAAGTAAATTGCATTTTAAAATTTAAGTGAATTAAGTAAAGCAAAGAAGAATATTTTCAAGATTATAAATTGTATATAATGAGGATGTAGATGAATGATGGGAGGAAATTTTATTTTAACTTCAATAATAATGGAAATTATAGATTTAACTTTAAGTCAAGAGTCTATTATTACTCATGATCTTTGAATCTTTTGGGATATAAAAATAGAAGGAAACAATTAAACATCAAATACTACACTAAATAAACTAGGATTTAGATGGAGATACTTGTATGATAATTGTCCATGTTTGAAGGGCACTTGTGGAAAGTATGCTAATTCTTGCATGACTCAATGTGTTTTTCAAAAATTTCTCCTGTAACTTTCCTACTCAAACTTAGCTCTAGCAGAATATTAAAATATTAAGAAGTAAGCAAATCCTGTCTTTCAGAACATTAAAATGCTCTTGTTATAACTGTTTGTTAATGTATTAGTAAAAGATAATAATCCTTATAAGTTTGATTTTCACGTGTGTAGGTCAATTATTATTGGCAGGAGAAAAACTACAAGAATTGATGCTACAATATTCTATTCATATTTAGGTTCAAAGAAATAATTTCTAATGTATTTTCTTAATTTATTCCCCGCAATTTTTTTAATATTCTCAAAGTGAAAGCACTAAAATGAGTTCTAAAAGAGCTATAAATGCAAATTCAATCTTCTATTGATATTTTTGAATGGATCAAGTTAGCTTCATTTCATCTAAAGTTTTTATTGCAGTAGATAGGAGTCCTTGACTTATAACATATTCAGTCTGACCTACACAATCAAAGCAATACAGGGAAATAGATTTTTCATGCCCGAGTAATCAGCCCTTCTCCTTTTTTAGAATTACTTGTCTGTCTTACTTGCAGTTTTTATATTCCAAGCAGCTATTTTAGATAAGGTAATGATAGCTGCTATAACAGAAAGACCTCTGATACTCAGTGGCTTAATATAATGGAAGCTTATTTCTTATAGCTTCTGTGGAAAGAAGACCTGAAGCTGCTTTCCAGGGCTGAGTGGGTGAATTTCCTTCTTGATGTAATTTATTAATCAAGCTTGGCACAAAAGCAGACAGTAAAATAAATCACAGAATCCAAAGAACAAGGCCCATTAAAATGAATTCCAATTGGTGGGTGAGGAGGGGCCTCTGTTCCAGTCAGTCAGTCACTCAAGGACCTCAGCTAAAAAGATTCTGTGGCTTTCCAGGATACTCTGGCCATTGGTTCATTGCTGGCCAACAGGTGGAGAAGGAGAAAGGAGGGTGTGATGTGCTAGGATTTTAAGGACCAAACCTTGAAGTGGAGCATATCACTTGTGTCCATTTTCACTGGCCAGAACTCAGTCATGTAGCCACACCTAACCTCAAAGGAGGCTGGGAAATGTAGTCTAACTCTGGGTCCAGAGAAAAGGGAAATGGGCATGGTTAGCTGCTAGCTGCTCTCTGCTAAAACTACCTTGTTGGTTCAGTCCACCACTACAAACTCAGGCATTCTCTCAATTCCAACTTTCCTAAATATCACCTTTTGAAAAGCGAAAGGACTCAAGTGGGAGAATAACTTGGTGTTTCAAATCTTGTGATAGTCCTGGGCCCAGAGTTCACATCCATCTGTTGTTAGGACAAATGGAAGGATAGCTAGGAGAACAAGTAAGAATGTTCTAGGCAAAAAGAGTTCAATCCGTTGGGCTTTCTCCTCAAATTTGTGGCCTTAGAGTGTTCTACATTTTGCTCATTTTTAAGATTCAGCTTAGAATTAAGACATAACTCTCCTATGTTCATGTGAAACTCCACATCATGTACAACTACAAGAATGGGATCCTAATTAGGATAAGTTACACTCCACATATGTATAGCATGTCAAAATACACTCTACTGTTGTTTATATCTAAAAAGGACAAATTTTAAAAAGACATAAATCAATGTCATTTTCGTCCTTTTTTACATCAAACAGTGAGATGCATTTAAAAGAGGGTACTGCCAATGTCATTTCCCCCACTCCAACCATTTGTTTTCTTTCTCCAGCCAGTCACACAGGTCAGTCCTCTATTTGTGATGCTTTGAGGATGTCATGGCATGAGTGTCATGTCAACTTGGGGGATGTGCGCCGTTGCTATTCTGGTTCATGCTGATACAGGTTAGCCGCTTTGGAAAGAAGACATGAAGCTGCTTTCCAGGGCTGAATTGGTGAGTTTCCTTTTTGATGAAGCTTATTAATCAATACTTGGCACAAAATCAGACGGAAAAATACATCATAGAATCCAAAGAACAAGGCACATTATGATGCCGATGCTAAGGCCTTGGGCCAGCCCTACAAGTCAGGCTATAAACTTCTAGCATTTATTTGTCTATTTGGTATTTGACTTTTAGGTGTGCCCTTCACTTTTAGGGAGGACTTAGTCTACGTGACATTTTCTGTTATTCAGAGGAAATTTTAGGCTAAAGAAGACATAGATAGATGGTTGTCATCATAGTGTTGGAGGACATTTCGTAACCTTTTAAAAACCACAATACAGCAAGATAACAACGAATGGAATTAGGTTAGGAGAGAGAGCTCTGAAAGAAAAGGGATGTGGGTTTGATCCCTGCTTGGCCATTTCCCAGACTGGACTGTGTCACTCAGCCATGTCCAGTCTCAGTTTTCTCCTGTGTAGCTCAGGATATAGATGGTATCTTCTGCGTGAGTTGTGGTGATGGCTAAAGGAGGTCAGGCTTGTGAAATTCGGCATAGTATCTGGTCCTCACAAATGACAGCATTGTCACCATTTCACCGAAGTCCAAAAGGCCCCACATATACCTCATGATGGGCTCAACAGTGTTTGCTAAAAAATAAAAGATTACAATACTCTCCAGAAGAGAACCATGTTGGGGCTTGTGGTAGGCAGAATTCTAAAATGGCTCTGAAGATGTCCATCTCTCGGTAGGACAACTGACTTCCAGTCAGAAACATAAATCTAGGCACTGCCATGAAGGGATTTTGCAGACGTAGTTATGATCCCAAATCAGTTGACTTTAACATGCTGACTTTAATCAGACTGGGCTCTTCCTAGTGAGGCTAAGCCAAGCATAAGAGGGCTTATGGGAGGGGCCACGACACAGGGAGCAGTGGGTGGCTCCAAAGCAGTTGACAACAGTCCTTGCTGATAGCCATCAAGAAAAGGGGCTTCCGTCATTCAACTACAAGAAAAGGGATTCTTCCGGGAATCTGAAGAGCCTAGTCACGGGCCTTTCTCTAGTCAAGCCTCTTGTAAGAAATTCAGCTTGTCAACATACTTATTTGAGCCTTTTATAATCCTAAGGAGAAGATCCAGCCAGCCCAAGCCTGGATTCCTGACTCATACAGACAGATTATTAGGATTGTTTCAAGCCCCTAAATTTGTGGTGATTTGTTGTCCAGCAATCGAAAACTATATCTATCTCTCTCTCTCTCTCTCTATATATATATATATATTTTTTTTTTGGGGGGGGGGAAGATGATAAAACAAGTCTTTCATCAAAGATTCAGCAATAGCTGCCTCTGCCTTTTCTGTGGACTGGGGCTGGAAAACCAACCATTTCAGCAGACCATGAATAACACATCAGGAAGCGTGTGCATGCAGGTGCATGATGCTGTGAAGATGGAATATTCGTGCTCTTTGGCAATTTAGAATTCCGTGCCCACTGATGATTAGTGCTGAGCCTTTCTCTCTGAGGTTTCACGTATCTGAAGATAACATTTGCTTTTTATTTGGCAATAGGGCATCAGCGCACAGCTTAGGCAGTGCTCAGCTCCCAAGGTAAATAGGCCAGAGCTTTTATGAGTTTCCTTATTGTGTATTTAATATTTACCATGAAAGGTAGATGTGAGGGCTATTGTTTGCACATGTCACATCAACAATAACTGAGAGTGTGAATATCCTCAGACGGACCTGTTATTCTGTATTGCTAGCAGCTATGAAGCCTGGAAAAAGTAGTACTGTGCACTTTTCTTCAAAATAATTCATTTGCCAATTGAAATCTGTGAGAATTTCCTCCCATAGAATGAGAGGAAGCAAATAATAACAGGAACCAACATGCAGGGTGAGGGATTTCTTCAGATTTATACTATTAACTCAGCAGATGATTGACTTTTTGTGTGTGAAATGAGAACAATGAAGAGTCACTAAGGCCTGTCTCCTTTATGGCTTAAAAGAATTAACTGATAATTCAGAGATTGAGGTGCAGAACAATTGGTGCTAGAGCTTAATAAAGGAGGCAGTTCAGGGTCACGATTAAAATTGTGGGTCTTAGAGTCACATGACTTGGTGGTCAGTTCTGGACTCTGTCATTTGTAGTCCAGTAACTTTGAGCTAATCTGAAAGAGCTAGGTTTCAGTTTCCTTATCTGTTAAATGTGCTACTTGAAGATGAAAAAAGTAGGTACCAAGCATCTAGCACGGTGTTTAGCACATTCATGGTATCTTCCAAACTTCCTGCTGGCACCCTCCCCAACCTGCATCACAGATCAGATCAGTGGTTGAATCTTTTACCCCCTTTGAGAAAGCCACAAACCTTTCTACAGGAAAATACACATACATCTATGTGCATGCACACACATACTCACTCCAGACTTTATATACTAGTTCCACAGTTCATGGATCCCAAAGTGGTGGACGTTTGTCACAATTTTTTTCCTGCTTGATCCATCTATAAGCTCACATTCAATGGTCGAGGTAAACATCATTTTGTGTGACTCTTGGTAGGAGAGGATCTCACTTCCTTTTGAGAAGTCACTCAGACCCTCTGCAAACATGGAAGCCTGCAATCAGGACTAGTATACCAGATATGCTTGATCTGGAGGATATAGTACCAGTCTTCATAAAAGGGCCCCAATGCTTTTTCTAGACTTGCTTTCCAGGATACCAGGTCATTTACCCTTCCCAAATGTGCCAAACATCATCACTGCATCTAAAGATGCTACTCTCAGGAATGTATCCCATTTCTCTGACCTCCTTAGTCTTCAAGTCACCACTCAAATGTTCTCACCTATGATGAACTTGCATTTGACAGAAGAATGAATCACTTCCTCCTCGGTGCTTACACATTTCAACCTGTCTATGTACTCATTTCTTTTGTGAGATTGTGAACTCCAGAGAAAGAAACCATTCTATTTACTGGTTTTCTCTCCCCTTGGTCAGGACAGGACCGGGAATGGGGACAAGGCTCAAAAATAATACTTGTTGGCCAACAAATATATGCAAATGCCCGGCTTTACTAGAAAGCTAAAGAAACACAAATTTAAATAATAAAATTTAAAAAAAATTTTTTACTAGATTTGGCAAAAACAAAAATGTTGGCAACAGTCTGGGAGAGAGGGAGAAGGGGCAAAGAGGAGAGTGAGAGAGAGAAAGGTGTGTTCCCCAACACTGGGACACTGGGGGTGGGACAGGATATAAATTGGTACAAATTTTCTGGGAGATAATTCACAAGATGTACTAAGACTTTTAGTTATGTTTGTGTTGTTCGACAACAGCAATTGTGTTTCTAGGAATTTAGTCAAAGGAAACAGTTAAGGATGTGAGCTGTAATTAAGACAAGCATTGTTTATAGCAGTGAAACATTGGGATAGAGTTAGTTAAATCAATGGTGCTGAAGTAATATGAGGCAATAGAATCAGTCAGTAAAGATGATCTGTAGAGGAACATTCCTTAATAATTCATATTAAAAGTGATGAATATACATCTTGAGTGAAAATAGCTAGCAAAGGGTAGGAATACACAGAGAGACTTCATTCACAGGAAAATTTTCAGAAGTTGCACACCAAAATTTGACTAAGTGATTTCTCTTTTCTTTGCCTATTTGCTGTTTAGGATAATATTATTGGTGTAGTAAGAAGATACACACACTTAAATTTAGCAAATGAAGGACTCTCCCTAAAAGGATATTGTCTCTTTAGAGCCCATTTAATTTTAACTCTGCCTTCATGCCTCAGTAGCATTCAATTTCTGTCTTTCTTAGAAGCCCTTTTTAAAGTAAAGAATGCATGTACATGGGTGTGAAACTCAGGTGGATTCCAAGAGTGAAGAGTCTTTCTCATGCCTGTGAATGGTCACTAGTCACCATTCCCAGAGGTAGCTACTGTTAATGGTTTTCTATCATTTTCTAGCATACAGTTTATGACTACAAGAAAAAAAAGGATATCTGCACATTTACCTGTCCCTCCATTAATGGGGGCATAGTAGGTAGACTTTAATTTTTTTGTTTTACTCTTTATCAAATGTATATATACACACATAATTCAATATGTCAAATTCTAGAAAAGGCACAACTGTGGAAAACAGTAGTCCTTTGAACCCACTCTACCATCTTGCCAAGACTCAAATTCTTGGGCCTGAACACAGCCAGCCACTGCCAGCTCTTTGAGCATTTTCTTTTAGTACCGGCTGCGCTAGCTAACTTGCTTCTATTCCTTAATTTTTTTAGTTTGGACATTATCTTTGGAAGATAATAATAATTCTATTCTATACCTCTCTGTTTTCTTTCTTTCTCCTCTACTTTCTTCTCCCTGTTCTCCTAATATAGCTAAAACTTACTTTTTGGTGAGATAAATATTTGCATTTATATTATTATGAGTATGCAAATACTATTCATGGATGAGCCATAAAAAGTGTTCTGTGGCTACATTTCCTGTTTTTCCCGCCACAACTTATACGCTCCCGGCAATTATTATCTTTACTTGGTCTTCAATCTATCGTGGTCTCAGTCCCAGAGACTCCACCAAAGGGACAAACTTCCTCCTGATATTTTCAGGAACACAGACTTTCTATCAGTTCCATTTCCTTGGAGACTAATCTATCCTGGAGCCGTGAGTCTCAATTCCTCTGGACAGGCTGCGCTCTGGCCTGTGACATGGCTGGCAACCCAGGAATGCCACACAGGGCCATCCTGTGGGTTCCTCTGGGTTGCCTCCTTGGGACTCCTGTTTCCTGTGCCTTTTTCAGTGCGGTAGAGTTTTCTTCAGTAGCCTTCTGAGAAAGGACATGTGGATGGTAACTTTCTTGAGAACTTGCCTGTCTAAAATGTCTTCCTTAATTTCATTGATATCTTTATTTTAATTAGGTTTAGCTCTTAAGAAAATAACATATTATAATATTTCAGAATAACAGTTGTTGTTTAACCATAATTGTATAGTACTGAATTTCTTCAAGATTGCTTGCTCAAAAATAAATAAATAAATAAAATAAAAACGACTTAATAAAAATAATGTTAAGGGTAAAAAATAAAATAAAATAAAATGTCTTCCTTTTAAAAATGCTTTTTATCAGTTCCTTCTAATTACATATAATATTGGAGCTCATTTTGACATAATCACATATGCACAGAGTATAGTTTGTTCCACTTTTGTCCCCAGTACTTTCTCTTTCCCTGCCCACTTCCCTCGCTCTGTTCTCTGTCTCTATTCTACCAATCTTCCTTCTGTTTATTTATAGTTTTATAATTGGTGCTTTATAGATTCACATAAAGGTGAAATTCACTGTGGTATATTCATATATGTACATAACATAATCTTGCCCATTTCATTTTGTAGTTCCTCCCTTTTCCCATCCCGCTCCCTCCCCTCTTTATTCCACTGATCTTCCTTCTATTTTCATGGAGTCTTCCCCCATTTCCCCCCTATTTTGCTCTAGCTTCCACCTATGAGTAAAATCATTCGACTCTTGACCTTCTGAGTCCGGCTGGATGTTCTCCAGTTGGTCAATGCTATAATTTCATTTTTCTTGATTGCTGAGTAAAACTCCATTGTGTACATATACCAAATATTCTTTATCCATTCCTCTGTTGTAGGGCACTGAGCCATAGTTTGGTTATTGTGAATTGCTATAAACATTGATGTGTCTGCATTCCTATAGAATGCTGATTTTAGATTGTTGGGATAAATACTGAGGAGTGAGATATAACTGGATCATATGGTGGTTCCATTCTTAGTTTTATGAGGAATCTCCATATTGCTTTTCTATTGTGGTTCTACTAATTGGCAGTCCCACCAATAATGTTTGCATACACCTTTTTCCTCACATTCTCACCAGCATTTATGAGTATTTTTATATTCTTGTTGATTGCTATTCTAACTATGTGATTTGCATTTGCCTGATTTATAGGAATCATGAACATTTTTCATGTATTTGTTGGCCATTTGTATTTCTTCTTTTGAGAAAGGTCTGTTTAGTTCTTTAAATTTTTCGATTGAGTTATTTGTTTTTCTTTGGTGTTAAGTTTTCTGAGTTCTTTATATATTGTGGCTAATAATTCCCTGTTGGAGGAGTCGCTGACAAATATTTTCTACCATTCTGTAGGCTCTCTCTCTACACTCTCAATTGTTTCTTTTGCTGTGCAGAAGTATTTTTAAATTTAATGCCATCCCACTTATTGATTCTTGGTTTTATTTCTTGAGTTTTAGGGATCTTGTTAAGGAAGCCAGTAATTACTGAGCCAATAATATTGGAGTGTTGAACCCATGTTTTCTTCAAATAGTTGCAAAGTTAATTCTTACATCTTTGATCCACTTTGAGTTGATTTTTGTGCAGTGTGAAAGATAGGGATCTAGTTTCATTCCTCTACATATGAATATCCAGTTTTCCCAGCACCGTTTGTTAAAAAGGCTATTTTTCTCAGATGTATAGTTTTGGCACTTCCTTTAAGTATCATATTTTTTTGTATTTTTATTTACACATGATAGTAGAGTCAATTTTGACATATTTATATAAACATAGGGTATAGCTTATTCTAATTAGGATCCCAGGCTTGTGGATATACATAATGTGAAGATTCACTGTGGTGTATTCATATATGTACATAGGAAAGATGTGTCAGGTTCATTCCACTGTCTTTCCTATTCCTATTACCCATCTATTCCCTTCTTTACTCTTTGTCTAATACACTGAATATCTCTTTTTCCTCCATGGGTATGTGTTAGCATCCACATATAAGAGAGAATAATCAACCTTTCATTTTGCCACCTTTGTTGAATATCACATGCCACCTTTGTTGAATATTTTTGTGGATTTGTCTATGTGTCTTCTACTCTATTTCACTGGTCTTCATATCTGTTTTGACATCAATACAACACTGTTTTTGTTACTGTAGCTCTGTAGTATAATTTGAGATCAGGTATTATGATGTCTTCAGTATCATTCTTCTTGTTCATTATTGCTTTGGCTAGTCTATATCTTTTATTCTTTCAAATGAATTGTAGAACTGCTATTTTTCTAGTTCTGTGAAGAATGTCATTGGTATTTTGATAGGGATTATATTGAATATGTGCAACACTTTTGATAATATGGCATTTTTTATAATATTAATTCTGCCTATTCAAAAACATAGGAGGCCTTTCCATATTCTAATGACTTCTTCAATTTCTTTCTTCAGTATTCTATAGTTTTCATTACAGTTGTCTTTCACCTCCTTGGTTAGATTTATTCCCAAGTAATTTTTTTGAGATTATTGAAACTGGGATAGAGTTCTTCAGTATAGGAAAGCAACTGATTTATGTATGTTGTTCTTGAATCCTGCTGCTTTCCTAAATTTTTAATATCAACTCTAGAAATATTCTGGTAGAGTTTTTGGGTCTTCTAGATGCAGGATCATAGAATCAGCAAATAGGTATTTTGGCCTTTTATTCCTATTCTTATCCCTTTAATTTCCTTTTTCTTGCCCAATTATTCTGGCCAGAGTTTTAAGAACTATGTTGAATAGGAAAAGTGACAGGTGAAAGCATTTTTAGAGAAAATGTTTTCAGTTTTTCTTTGTTCAATATGATATTGGTCTTGAGTTTGTTGTATATAGCTTTTATAATCTTAAGTTCTTTCTATCCCTAGTTTCTCCTGTGTTTTTAACATGAATAGGTACTATATTTTGTCAAAGATTTTTTTCTGTATCTATTGAGATAACCATGTGATTCTTTTCCTTAACTCTATTTATGTGATAAATTATATGAACTGATTTATGTTTGTTGGATTTACTGTTGGACACTGTACATACATATTCTGGAGATACATTCAGGCCCAGAATGTTTTCTTCCTCCAGGGTTGATATATGTTTGCTTCTGGGAAAGCTGTGAAGGAATGGCCATACTGAATTTCCTGCATCTAGGCAGAGATTGAAATGATTTGAATTGAGGGTCTATTCTAGTTTACCCTTGTTCTTAGTGCGTGGCCTTCTGGAGTCCTCACTCAAAGTCTGGGAGTTTTACCCCACATCCTCCTCTCGATTTTATATCCTTAGCTCATCCTGCCTCATTTTTAAAAATCTCTCTAGATCTTTAAGTATTTTGAAAGCTCTTTTCATCTTTTTAACCTTTTCTGGAGTGACACAGGAAAAGTTGTCCCAAATATTGAGCAAAAGTCTCTTGGTTTCTTTTTGCTCTTGACTTCTCACTAGACTGGTTGTTCCCTGATTCCCTCAGACTCATGATTTTCACATTTTGCCCAGTCTCCCCTTGTTCCCAGAAGGAAATAGTTTGAAATGATAGATTGAATAGCAAGAGTTGGTCACTGATATGTTGAGAGTCCCTGCTGGTCAAACATGATCCACTTCTTGATTTTACTATCTATGGAGGAAAAAAGTCTGTAAGAACTGTAAAGCCAACTAACTGACTGTGCGCCAGGGAAGCTGGTATACGTAATTCATGTTGCTCTCAAATAATGCATATCAATAGTCTTTTTAGGTTAATAGGTTACCATCCCCAAACAAAGACCATAATGTTCTTTCTGAAAGTCACTGCCTTCTCAGATTTAATGAAAGGTGTCACTTATGTTTACAAGGCACAGATACGGTTAAATAAAGGGAAACAGGAAAGTACCTAAGCATGTGGGCATGAGGGACACAATGCCTGGTGGGCGGGTGGGGTTGGGGGATCTGTACAAGCAAATAAGCTCCAAGAAGAGAATCAAAAAGATAATGAACTTAAAAACCTATTTTCTTTCATATTAAAAGACACATAGGCATTCATCAACAGTTTTGGTTTTGATTTTTTTTTTTTTTTTGTATTTTATAAAATGGCTTCACTGCCTAAAATTTAGGGAAACAAGTGAAGGGTGAAAAAAAGAGTGTTCGAGAGCCCATTTCACAGAACTCTGTACTATATGTATTAGTTCAGAAGCTTAGGGCCCCTCTCAAGGTCCCTCATTTCTTTTCCTTCAGCTACAGATCCACAAATATTTATGCCTTTCCATAAGCCATTTGACCTGGTTGTTTTTATTTGTTAACATTAATAATTTAAATTTATTGAGTGCTTAGATTTTCAACAGACACTTTCTACATTATCATCATGTTTAATCTTCTAGATACCATTTTAGTTACATTTAAAGAGAAGGAATCCAAGGCCCACAAAGGTTAAGAAACTTGTTAGTATTTGCAGAATTAGAACTTGATCCCAGATCTGCTGGAATACAACACCTGTACTCTTGATGGAACAGCGCCCTACTTCACACTCATACTTAACAACTCCTAGACCATGTCTTCTCTCAGATGATGTTACCCTTCCCTCCCCGATCATTCATCCCAATTTAATATCCTAACATCTAAGAGAGATTTTTTTTTCTTCCAAAGCACAAAACTTTATGTTGCACACAAAAATTTCATTGCAACTAACATTAAAAAGAAAAGAAAGAAACACCTAAGTGCCATCCTATGGAAAGTTCTACTGTGCAATGAATGTCTCTGCCTTTTTACTTGTATAGAGAAGGGGAAATGGAACTGAGGAAGAATATGATTTTCTCCCTGGTGAGCATCATATAAGATTGATGAATATATGTTAGGGGTTTCATACCTTTAAAAACCTCTGTACCATGCTACTTTAATGCATTTCTTGCTTTTGTTCATTATATAACAGTGGTTATTCTGTTTTGTACTGGTTTAATGTTGAATTATGACTTTTATTGTCAGTGCACAAAATGGGCAGAGTACATGCTTTAGTTGACAGTGACAAAGACAATGACTCTTAAAAGTGACATGAGTTAGGCTGGTGATGGTGCTGGTTGTGGGGAAGAAGATACACATTTTTATGGAAGTAGGAAGATGAGATTTGAGGAAAAAGACTTATTTGACCCATAGCGAGGAAGTTTTATCTAAACTCCTTCTGTGTTGACAGGTATTAACTGTACACTTGAATAATAGTTAATTAGAAGAAACCCAATTTTCTAAAACTAATTAAGATCAGAGACAGAATAAAGATGGACAGGCTTGCAAAGTATGCAAGAAACCAAGATACTTCACGTTTTTTTGTTTGTTTGTTTTGTTTTGTTTTTGACAGCTCCCTAGTGACATTTGAACCAAACCCCCCTCCTTTCATTTTGGCTTTAGCTTAAATTCAAACTAATCATATTCGACCGGTAGAGCTGTCATTCTAAATTCAGGGAAGATGCTGACCCATCGTGTTAACTAACATTCAATCAATAGCTTTCCTTCTCTCTGTATAGTTTATAATCAATACGACCTGCTAGAATCTATCCTCTAGGTTTCATATTTAGATTTTCCAAAGTGAAAGAGGTCTTAGGTGGGGGCGAGAGACTCTCAGTTCTTTGTTAAGCACAAACCTTTGCTTCTGGAAGGTTCTTGATGTTATTGCCACTGGCATCCTCTTGTCACTAAATAGGTCACTTTGGGATGGCTCAGGAAGAGCCTAAACCATTTTGGAATGGCCATGAATTTTATGTGACAAAAGATGTCCATCATGGCACAGTAGAATTTTGTTCTTATTCCCTTATTACTATTTCTTTTACAGATTTTTCACAATGAAGGCAAAGAGAAAAGAACTCTGCTTTTATGCCAATTGAAAATACATTACACCCTCCTTCTGTAAGGAGGATATTAATACAAAAAGACTGTATATTAATACATAAAAGACTATAAAGTAGTTAAGAAGACTATAAGTCAACGAGCTTAAGCTTTGGAACATGTTTTTCTGACACACAGAAAATTAAGAAAGATTTCAGAAAACATGAAGAGCTGGGTATGGCTACATTCAAAAACAAGATGAGTATCACACGGCCCATAAGTGAAACAGAACAGGACTGACTGAAGCTACCATCTAGGAGGTGCCAGGTTCTTGAATCAGTAGAAGTGTTTTGAGGAATAAAAATGGAAACCAAAAGATCCTGCAGGAAGCAATGGATGAGGGCCAGTCCCGAGACAAGGCAGCTTTCCTATATATGTGAAATAAGACCTACGGAAGCCGGAATGTTCCGATAAATGCACTCATGCCAGCGAGGTGGGCATGGTGGTCGAGAAATAGTGACTGTCAGATAGACAGACCATAGGCCAAGCCTCGGGCTTTCCAATGACCAAACCTGAGTCTCCAATATCCCCATGAAGCAAGGAGGTTTAAGACTTGATTCTGGACTAGTGATCGTGTCTAGGGTGAAGGCAAACATTAGAATTCTAGAAAGGGAGATGTGGACACTGAGAATGAGAGAAAAAACATACTCTGTGCTAGACTGATTTATCATTTAAAATTCCAAATGCTCGGAAGCTGCAGACAACCAGGTAATAGATTTTTTTCTTCAGCAATCAACAGCTCAAACTGAAGTTGATTAGAAAGCCCATCTGAGATCTTTGAAGTGATGCAGAAGAGGATAATATATATAAAACAAAGATTGTGAAACAATGACAGTTAAGAATCAAAATCCTACTCCAACCCGAATGGCAATTATCAAGAACACAAATAACAATAAATGTTGGGGAAGACGTGGGGAATACTCTTATTTTGTTTGTGAGACTGCAAATTAGTACAACCACTCTGAAAAGCAGTATGGAGATTCCTCGGTATAGGAATAAAACCACTATATGACCCAGCTATCCCACTCCTTGGTATTTATCCAAAAGATCTAAAATCAGCTCACTACAGTGATACAACCACATCAATGTTTATAGAAGTGCAACTCACAATAGCCAGATCATGGAATCAGCCTTGGTGTCTGTCAACAGACCAATGGATAAAGAAAACCTGGTACATATACACAATGAAGTTTTACTCAGTCATAAAGAAGAATGAAATTATGGCATTTGTAGTAAATAGATGGAACTGGGGAACATCAGGTAAGTGAAATAAGCCAGACTCAGAAAGTTAAGGGTCAAATGTTTTCTATCATATGTAGAAGCTGGACCAATGTAGCAAACAGGAGAGATAGCAAAGAGGAAACATTTGAAGAGATAATGGCTAAAACACTTTCCAGAATTTAAGACACAAATCCTCTGATACATTGAAGAGAAATTTAAGAAAATAAAGGATAAAAACATAATCTTAAAAGCAACTAGTGAGAAAAGACAAGTTACCCATGTAGGAACAATAATCAGGTCACAGTGGCATATTTACCAGCAACAATTGAAAATTGAAAGGAAAAGGCAACCTGTCAAATAGAATCTTATATTCCGCTGAACTGAAATGAGACCTTTATCAAAGAACTTAGAAGGATATAATTTAGCAAACAAACAAATAAATACAAACCAAGCCAGGTATGGTGGCACATGCTCAGGAGGCTGAGGCAGGAGGATCATTTAAGGCCATGAGTTTCATACCAGCCTAGGCAACAGGAACTCTGTCTCAAATATAAAAGAAAAGGAAGTAGAGAAATACAAAAAGAAAAACAAGGGGGAGAAACAGTAAAGTATACAGGAGAAATAAAATGATATGGCAGAAATAATCCAACATACACCACAACCACAATAGGGTTAGAAAGCTAAATTTTGATGTGATAGGTGAATGATGGCCCTCCACAAATTATGTCTTAATCCCTGATATCCATGAACATGTTGCCTTACATGTCAAAGAGATTTTTCAGACATGATTAAGGATCTTGAGATGAAGAGATTGTTCTGGATTATGGGTCTGGGCCCAGGGTAATCACAAAGGTCCTTTTAAGAGGGAGGCAGAAGAGTAAGACAGAGAAAGATGAAAGAGGCACAGATGAAAGTCCAGGTCAGAGAGAGAGAAGATGCTGCTGGCTTTGAGCATAGAGAAAATGGCCATGGGAAAGGAATGCGGGTGGCCTCCCAAAGCTGGGAAGGCAGGGAAGCAGGCTCTTCCCCAGAGTCTCGTGCAGCCTTCTAGACACTTTCCACTTCTGACCTTCAGAACGTAAGTGAAGAAACTCATCACAGCAGCATCAGGAAATCTGCTTATTAAAAGATGGACTTTATCATTAGCTTTGGAAAATTCACCCTATGCTATTTAAGATAGATTTATCTAAACAAATCACAAAACATTGAAAATAAAGGAATGAAAAATACCAAGTTGATGTTAATAAAAAAAAAAAAAGCAGATGTGGAAATATTACTGTCAGGCAAAACAGAATCTAAGTCAGGAACCACAAATAGGGATTAAAATAAATAATATCTTATGAAAAAGGGAATAATATACCAAGAAGTAATTAGGTTATAGAAGTTTGAACAATATAATTAATAAGACTGATTTAATACCAATATACAGATGACTAGTCTGTTATACCACATAGCTAGAGAATACATATCTTTTTATGGTCATGTAGAATATTTATAAAAACCAATCATATGCTGTGTTTCTCCAAAACCAAATTCAGAACATGTATCATACACATCATGTGCTCCAACTTCAATATGATTAAAAGTTTTGTTACAAAGCTATAAAAGCAAAAATGGTATACATCAAACTATATACACATATTTAATTCACATATTAAAAAGAAAATCATGATACTCTCATATTTATAACAATACAGACAGAATTACTGCAAATAACAATGTGCGGGGGTTTACACACATTATGTGTGCATGTGCAATGTGTGTTTCAAAGGAAAAGAATTATAAACTGAATTCACTACTAAACTAAGATTGAAAGTATGTTAGTTCTAATGAAGGTGTTGTAGGGACAGACAAGGCAAGGCACTGAAGATAGCAGGAAACAGTTTTATTTGGCTGCAGCCAGGTTCAGAGGGCACAGTTTTTTGCTGTAATCAATTAATCCCCTGAACCCCGAGTTCAGGGAGTTTCAGAGTTTTATACCCAGCATGTAAGGGGAGGGGCTCAGAGGTTCACAATCTGCAAAAGTTCACATAAAAGCAGCTTTTTCTTTCACTGTTCTGGGCAAGCTAACCCTTCAAGGACAACACCTGAGAAAGGAAGAGCTTCTTCTCCCCTTCTTCCCTCCCCTTGCCAGCTGTTGCCATGGAGCCCAACTGTAACTTATCTTAAAAATATAGACATCTCTGTGAAGCCCAGCTCAAGGCCAGAGGCCTTGTTTGCACACTTCTTCAAAGAACTCTACTGGATATGTTTGTGAAAAACTAGTAAGGGGGTTTCCAGCACCTGGAGTGCTGGTATCTTCTCGGCCAGTGGCCAAGTAAAATAGGAAGCTTATCTACATTGAATTCTTTCTTAGAGACTCTTTTGCTGTCAGTCCTAAAATCAGCCATGGTGAAGATTTCTGGAGAAGCCCAGTTAAGATTTTCTGTGGAGAAAGGGGGTGCCACTACAAAGGTGCTTGAAAAAGAACAAAACAGTTATAAAAAATAGAAAAAAATATAAGACTAAGCAGAAATTAGTAGATAAATTTTTTAGATCCACCAACTCTGTTTTTAGGATAGTTTAGATTCACAGGAAAATTGAGTGTAAAGTCTGGAGTGTTTGGATATAATACTGTATGCCACACATGTTCAACCTCCCCCGTCATTGCCATCCCCCACCAGAGTGATGCATATGCTACATTCAGTGAACCTATGTTAATGGCTGTCATTATTGCCCAATATTAACAATATAAACAGATTAAAGGAAAAATCACAATTATCTGAATATATGCAAGAAATGCATTATATTTAAGCACATGTTCATGATAACAGAAAAAAGAATAGATGAAAACTTCGGTAATGTCACATAAACCTTAAGGCTTACTCTTTGTGTTGTACAATTCTGTGGTTTTGATAAATGCAAAATGACATGTATCCATCACTATAATATCATGAAGAATAATTTCACTGACCTAAAAATTCTCTGTCTCCCTTTCCTCCCCTGCACCCATGGCAACCACTGATTCTTTTTATATTTTACTGACTGCATAGTTTTGCCTACTCCAGAATGTAATATAGTTGGAATCATACAGTAGGCAGTCACATAGTTAATATGCACTCAAGCTTCATCTATGTCTTTTGGCATTTTAAAATCATAAGAAAATATTTTAAATAATTTTATGTCAACAGTTTATAAACTTAGATAAAATAATTCTGAATAATCATTATAGAAAACAAATCAATACTTAAATTTTTCTTACAACTATCGTCTCCCATTACCAAAAAACTCACCAAATGACTTAGAATCGGCATACGACAGTGATACAGCCACTTCAACGTTTACAGCTCAATTCACAATAGCCAAACTATGGAACCAACCTAGGTGCCCTACAGCAGATGAATGGATAGAGAAAATGTGGCATATATACACAATGAAATATTATTAAGCCATAACAAATTATGAAATGATGGCATTTGCCAGTAAATGGATGGTACTGGAGAATATCATGCTACATGAAATAAGCCAGTCCCCCAAAACCAAAGGCAGAATGTTCTCTCTGATATGTGGATGATATGTGGATACTAACCCATAACAAGGGAGAGGAAGATTAGAAGTTCATTGGACTAGATAAAGGGGAATGAAAGGAAGGGAGGGGGATGGGAATAGAAAAAAAAGACAGTGGAATGAATCAGACACATATTTCCTATCCTTATATATGAATATATGACAATGTAATGCCATATCATGTACAACCACAATAATGGTATCCTAACTAGAACAAGTTATATTTATTCTATGTATGTGTGTTAAAATATACTTCACTGTTATGTATATCTAGAAAGAACAACAACAAAAAATAAACACACCAGACTTGTGATTAAATGATTTTGTCATCAAGAAGTGGATCCTACTATCTATAAAGATTACATAAAGGTCTTTTCCAAAAATTAGAAAATGTAAAAACTGACTCATTATAAGAATGAAAATCAGCCAGGCATGGTTGTACATGACTGTAATCCCAGTTGCTGAGGAGCCTGAGGGAGGAGGATCATGCATTTAAAACCAGCCTCAGCAAAAGTGAGATGCTAAGCAACTCAGTGAGACCCTATCTCTAAATAAAATACAAAATAGGGCTGGCAATGTGGCTCAGTGCTTGAGTGCCCCTGAGTTTAATCCTTGATAACTGCCCCCCACAAAAAGACTGCAATTAATATTCTTAATATCAAAATCAGAAGAGTGTAATGCTAAAAATTATAAAACAACAGATGCAAAACTAAAATAAAACGATGGTTATTTTATCAGCAATGTGCTTGAATAACATTACAACTGATTGGATTAATCCCAAGAATCCAGGTGACTCACAACCAGAAAATCTATTAATTTAATTCAACATATGAAGAGATTAAATGAAAAAATCATAATCATCTGAATGTATGCAAGAAATGCATTATATTTTAGCACATGTCCATGATAATAGAATAGGAGGTGATAGAAACTTCTGTAACGTCACATAAATAGCTACCAAAACCTCCTGTAGGAGATATTATGCTTAGAATGAAAACATTTGGAATTTTTTTTATTGAGGTAGGGAATAAGGCAGAGATATCCATTCTAACCTCTTTTATTCAACACTGTATATGAATCCTATCCAATGCAGTGAATTGAGAAAAAACAGCAAGCTATAAGAATTTGAAAGGAAACCTACAATTGAGAGTCTACAAAAAATTAGAACTAATTAAGAGATGTGTGGCAAGACTTAAAGCTGATAGAAGAAAATTCAATAGTTATTAATAATATTAATGTTATTAATATGATATTAGAGAATACAATGCAAAAAAAGGTTCCCTTCACACAAAGGAACTTAGGAGAGATGAAAAAGGATGTTTTATGAAAACAATTATAATATTTTATTACAGAGCATAAAATAAATCCTAATACATATTCACAGTTAGCTCCAGTGTTCATTTTCTAGATGCACAAATTTGGGCTACTTTTCATTATTCTTGTACCTCATTTTCTTCAGTAAAATAGAGGTAAAAATAAACACATTTAATCAAGTTATTGATGAGTACATAAAGTAATACACATAAAGGACTTTGTGCCTTGTACATAACAAGGGCTAGTTGTTATTATTAAGTCGTAGCATTTAAGACAGTAGGGGTAGTAACACTGAGGTGGATAAACTGAATAAAACAGAAAGCTCAGGAACACACCTAGGTACATGTTAGATCTGTAGAATCTAATCTGGATTAACAGGGGAGGCATTAAAAGAAAAAGAAAGGACTGTTCAATAACTGCTATAGGACAACTGACTTTCTTTCTGGGAAAAAGCAGACATTATTTGCATTGTATATAAAAACAAATTTAGTTGGACTAAAGATGTGTGAAAAACAGGAGTCTAAAGTATTTAAATAGAAGAATTAGGATAGATTTCTTCAATTATACATAGGAAACAGGAAAGGAAAAGACTCATAAAACTGGCATCAAGATTAAAAGCATATTTAAGAAATATCCAAAGCATCATTATGAACAAAAGATTAGTATTCTCAATATATAAAGAACATCTATAAATACATAATTGATAATAGATAATTATTACAGGAGAGGATATCCAAATGAACCATTCTGAACCTCAATAGTAATAAGGGAAACACAAATTAAATCCAGAGTGAGTTACTATTTCATGTTCATAATGGCAAGAACTTAAAGAATCTGACCATACTAAGTTTTGCCATTAGAGAAACAGCTCAAATACTCCTAAAAGGGCATACTGATATAATGACTTTGGAGAGCAATTTGGACATATCTAACGAAGCTGAAAAATCTACTTGTTTCCTGTCTTAAGACCCAACAATTCTACTTCTTGATATTTGCCTACTCTAGAGACAAATATTCTGTTCATTGCAGCATTGTTTTAATAACCCAATTGTGAAATAGTAGGCAAATAAATAAACACAATACTGGTAAACTGAGTATATGTGGCAGCTAAAGGATAGTTTATATGCATTAACATGGGTGGATGCTGGAAACACAACATGAGTCTAAAAAGCAAGTTTCAAGGTGTCAAACGAGGTGCTATGATTCAGATACACTTTAAAACAACAAAATGCTACAACACAGTATTTATGAATACATATTATATAATAAAATACAAAAACATGGCTTTGACATACCTCAAATTCATGATATGTTTGCTTCTGGGCAGAAAGGAAGATAATGGAACTGACTAGGGGAATATATGGACTTTAATATAAATATTTAATTTCTATTAAGAATAGGGGATAAATGGGGAAAAGGCTAATGTGTGAGGTTCTAGTGTCAAGTATAATTCTTGGATTTTTCTGCATTGAGAATATAGTTCTTGACCTTCTAAAATCAAATAATTCTGTGGTGAAAATAAACTAGACTAAAATTCATAAAATATAAGCCCTCATGTAACCTTGGATAGATCTCCTAACCAAGAGGAATTCAAGTTGTCTGATCTTCTAAATGGGGACACCGAAAAAACTAAAGGCAGTGGTATGTATCGAGACTAAAGAAAAATGCTATCTAGGGCATAAATCATGTACAATGCAAAAGTGTAGTTCTGAGCTGAAAAACACATTTTATTGAAAATATGAATCTTAGTAAACAAAGTTATTATCTTGCAAAACCCATCTGTAACAAAAAAAAAAGATATTTAGAGGTGTAATAACTGTGGTTGGTCCTGATTCATGCACATTTCTTTCTTTTTTTTTTTTTTTTCATATACAGATTTCTTTTTGGTTTCCTTGAGCCATTTCCTTCCATAGACAAGTTGAGGGCAAAGCTCATCTACCTCTTAAAAGGCTGAGAAATAGCTCGTTCTACACATTATGGGGTGTAACATCTTAATGACATCATCTGTCAAAAGGCTGTTTGCCCATTAAAATCTCTCTAGCATGAATCTCTTAATCTAGTAAGTTCCACAGAGGTCTAAGTCCTGGGTCTAGAGAGCAAGCTCAGGTGTGCAGCGGTGGGGGAGTGTATCATGCATAGCCACAGTTTTCTATAGACCAGTTTAAAACAAGCCCTCTGGCAACAGTGACAATTTTCACCATCTCTTAAAATGGATAAAGTCTCGCACCAAAGATCTCACTGGATCTGAAATGCCTGACTGCCATTCTTCTGGGTTTGTTTATTTATTTTGTTAAAACAGGGGCCTCAATTTGAATTTTAAACCTCATTTAAGAACTACAACAGTGAAGAATTTTTATACACATCTACATATGTGAATCTAGTTCTTCATTATATATTGCAAAGGATAAAAAATGAAAGGAAAAAGATAGATTATGTATCTTCATTTCAGATATATAATGAAGAATTATGGCTGGTTGGAGAATGACATAATGGCAGTGCTTTGCATATAGATATCTCTACGTATCTCTGATGAAAACAAAGCTTATCCAGTTCTTTTGTCTATTTCAGATGATCCTTAACTTTTTGTTCTGCCCTTTTCAGCAAATCCTGTACTTCTAAATCTAAGGTTGTTAAAGGAAGAAACATGAAACCAAAATCTTCTTGCCATTTCCAGGTCCATTCTCATAAGCACTCATTAGGTAAAGCCAGGCAGTACAGAAACTCAGTGGAAAAGGTTAGAGTCTAAGGTTAGACCAGAAGGACCAGAACAACATCACACTCTACTGGAAATTACAATTTACTTAATCTGTCTCTCCCTGTTTCTATCTCCTTACAATGGGATTACAACAGTATTTTTCTCATGGAGTTTTATTAAATGCAATGCTATATATAAAGTGGCCAATAAAACTAAATGTTAGTAATAATTAATTCAATTCATCATATTGTCATTATCATAATTGCCAAGCTTGCTGAAAGGTGCTAAGAATTAAGTGCAGAGCTCTTGTCATTAAAAGGAAACAGATATTGAAACAAATAAATACAGAAAGGGGGTCCCTACTGAGGTGAGGAGACGACTCAGTTGCCTGAGGGTCTGAAGATGATGTGGAAGCGCCGTGTTTCCCTTGCTGCCACATCACTGTATGGTTATGGTAAGAGGCCAAGAAAAATCAATGTTTTAAAAGAAGAGCACTTAATTGAGGCATCAGAATTCCTGTTTCTAGAGTCCAGGGATTCTACATACCAAACTGTAATGACCTCTTGCTGAGATCACGGAGGCAGAGGCCACTGCAAAGATGCTTTAGTGCCAGCTGACACCCAAGGTGTCACTGGCATCTGAACACAAGGCTCTGAGCTAACTGAAGCCAAGTCCAAACTAATAGCACAAGGAAAAGGACTGCAGATGCTTCCAAACAGGTCCTGAGAGGTGCACGTGCTCTGCCTACCCAGGGACACCCAGGAGAAGAAGGGATCCATCCTCCAGCCCAGCACTAAGGACCTCAGGGCCCCTGCCATGTTCTCACCCCCATTTCTGCTGCTCACCAGAGACAGGGAAATCTCTCTTCCTGAGATAGCCCTCTGTGTGCAAGCAGAAACCACTCTCTGCCACAGGGCTTCTCCACGCCCTGACCCCATGTTTGGATGTGAGAGTTTTTACCCCTCCAAACCAGAGGGAATTTAGGCTGCTGTCCCACTTACTAAACTTCTCCCTAGGAGTAGTCAGGATGTGCTGGTATTCTAGGCATTCCCAAACTCTTTTCCTGTGCTAATCAATTTTATTTTTTTACACTAAGGATAAGTTAGGCTTTAATGGAACAAATATATATAATATTTAACTTATATAGATAGATTTTATAATGTATACAAAAGCTATATATAATAATTCCTAATCTCTAAATTTATAATGTTTTTATATAATCATATGTATAGATTATATATCTATATATAGTTTTCACTATTTCCTCACTTCATACTATATGAAGAGGACTTTTTTTAAAAGAAAATCTTTTTCTTATTGGTATAGCATTTATTTCAGAGAAATTCAAAATAGATCTGTGTCACTAAAGGTAAGCATCCAGTGTCTCATCTCCTGACCTCTGGATGATAACACAGAGATGTTTCTTGCTAAGGGAGAAGTTAATCACAGTGGTTGCCATGATGTGTGGGCACATATGAGGCTCTGGAGGGCAGACTGCTAATGTCTGAGGAGGCATGACATGCACGGATGGCCAAGAGAGGAGAAAGGAAGCCTCCTCATGTCAGGGTAGCCAGCAAGAAAAGAGAAGAGCATCCAGCATCTGAATCAGTAGTAGGCTTATTTAGGGAACAAGCATCTACCTGCTGAAACTTTTTCCTAATGCTTAATAGTTTCTGTAAGAATTGGTACTGTAGGGGCTGGGATTGTGGCTCAGCAGTAGAGTGCTCGCCTCGCACGAGCAGGACCTGGGTTCGATTCTCAGAACCACATAAAAATAAAGACATTGTGTTGTGTCCATCTACCAAAAAAAAAAAAAAAAGATTCTCTCTCTCTCTTGAAAAAAAAAAAAAGAAAGAATTGTTACTGTACATCAAGTCGAAACTCAATAAATGGTATTTCAGTTTCTTTCCACTCTAATTTCTAAGTTAGCATAATTCAGTTTCTATAACGTTAATACATATTTATTAGAAAATCCAACAAAACTTCCAGTTGAAATATGAAGAGTGTAATTTCCACCTATGAGAACTACAGTTGAAACTACTTTTGTTCTATAACTCAATAAACATCAGTTTCCCAAAGCAATGGAGGGAGAAACACATCCTACAGTAGATCATTAGTGTCATAGGACTGGCTCCTTGGAACTAGAGCTTGCTGATTTAAGGAAACATTAAGGAATTGAAAGATGGCATCAGGAAATGAAAAAAAGTCCTATACAAGCCAACTGGGCCATTCAATATATACAATGGAGCTTTTTGTTTTTTGAAATGTACCAAAAATTGCCATAAAAACTGAGATCTGGAGATATTTGAGAATGAGAGGGAATGGTGCTGTATGTGCTTCGGGAGTTGCCATCTCCTTCCTCCCCAACCCACACAGGCCCTGCTCTGCTCCCCCTCGTGGTTCTCTCCCACTGTTCACTCGGTACTGGACCAGGAACCAGCACTTCCTAAGCAACACTTGTGATGGCTCCCAAATGCGTCAGTCAGCCAATTGGATAAAGTCCAGAGAAAATGTCTTCTCTGCAGGATTTTTCTCTAACCTTTATTAAGCAATATCCTCTGCACAAGCTCCATAAGGCTGTGGCGCAAGGCTGGGGTCGTGTCAGAATGTCAAATTGAACGGATCAGTGACTGGAGGTGGAAATGGCTACCTCTCCACGAAGTAAGGAAAAATAATAATAAAAACAAACAATGGTAATGATAGTGGCTGCCAACTGGGGACCAGCGTCTGTCATGAGTCAGCAGCAAACTATGATCCCATTCCTTCTGACAGTGGTTTTTAGAAAATTAGTAATATTAGATCCTTAAGAAATATCTGACAAATGCTGAAACTAAAGGTTATTCAAATGACAATGATGTGGGGGTAGGAGGAGGGCTATCCCAGAAAAAAATTAATTGAGAAAACTATTTCTAAAACTAAGAACACTTTCAATTATTAGGTTCAGAATTCCTAAATTCTACAAAACAAACCAACAAACAAACAAAAAACCCCTAAAGCTGTCCCACTATATTATGTCTGTTCTTGTACAAAAAATAAAAATCAGCTTATAAGAGACCAGCAGGTCAAAATGTCATTGTGACATACACAGAAACAATATACTCATTTTAAAAATATATCTGTCTTTGTATCCATCTTGGTCTTGCTGTTTTCTTTAATTTCCATTTTTGGAAATAACATCTTGTATTTCATACATGCTTATAAACTACCTTAAAATACTCTCAGAAGGAAGGGAGAATAAAAATAGAATAAACACACTAACAAATTTGTAGCAAAGGATTCAAATTAAAGGAAGGGCTTCCAGTCACAGAGACATTTTCGGAAGTGTTTTTCTAGAACTGGAGCCAGGCTTAGGAATCTTCACTAGGAGAGCTGGGAACTCTGAAGCATCTTCCTGAGCTAGGACCATATGAAATGTACTTGTTTATTTGCCAAATGACTTGCATATTGTATTTCTTCATCAACAGAAAGGTTATAACCAAGAGGAATTGGGGATGGGGATGACACGGTTCAAACAGCTTAAGCATGCAAATCTGCTTCTGTGCTCGTTTTCAAAGATGTGTTGCAAAAACCAGGCCACTGCCTACGAGCCAGAGCTGGGTTTTCATCACACGATGGCCCAGGGCCTACTCACCATGCGTGCCCGAAACAATGCAGGAATGAAGGACTGGTTAGCTAGGGTGAGAATTCTGGAAGAGTCCTTTAGGACGTAGATATTGCCAAAATCAACTTGAGTGGGGTGCACGTAGATCACAGGGCCTTCCCCGATACTCTTTGTATGACATACCTGTGTTCATGTGAGAGAAAGAACAGGGCCAGCTCAAACGGCTAGCTTTAAAAATCAGTGCCAGCGGAAGCTCACAGCTGCCCCTTTCTATAAAATGGAGAGCATAATAAGGTGCTAGTGGGAGCTGACATCCTACTGGCCACAAGGATGGTCATGCTGGGACCTGTGGGTCCCAGCCCAGAATTCCTATGCACTGAGGGGAAACCAGAATCTTGGGCCTCTAAGACCCATGCAGCACTCCAGCCTCAAAAACACTTAGCATGGGGCTCAGGGATGGCTCTTTAGAGCTAGGGGTGGCTCCAATTGAGTCCAGTTCTGTCACATCAGTAGCAGAGTGACAGGGAAGGGCCACTGCGCACAGCTGTGCAGGTTAGTGGCTGAAATCCACTTGTACTATGTCTGCCAGAGAAGGCGTGCCTTTTTCTTTCATAAAGCACTGGCTGCCCTCTCATGAGCTGCATCTGTGCAGGGGTGGGGTGTCCCAGTGAGCCCAGCAGGGGACGTAGACTGGTGTTTTGGGAGTGGCTGCCTTTGCAATGCCATTTCATGACTCAGGTTGCTTTCAGCATCTTATATGGAAGAGATAAAAGCAAAATCCTACCTTATTATACTCTCGAAGCAATCAGAACCACTTCAAGCAAATGTAAGCTGACATTGCCCAGCACCCACGTACTCCAAATGCCTGGGGACACAGAGCCTGAGCAACTTTCTTCAAGATTTATCCTTCAGTTCAGCCCAAGCAGCAGAGAGATTCCCATGTCTCCCTCTTACCTCCCCTGGAGACACAATGCTTATTTCTTTTTTGTACTGGGGTTTGAACCCAAGGGAGCTTTACCACTAAACTGAGCTATGTCTCCAGTCCTTTTTTTCCCTCCAGTTCTTTTAAATTTATGTATTTGTTTGTTTGTTTTTATTTATTTTGATACAGGGTCTGAGACTGGTCTTGAATTTGCGATCTTCCTGCCTCAGCCTGCTGAGTTGCTGGGATTACAGGCATGTGCCACTGTGCCTGGTAAGACTACTTCATCTCTTAACAGCTTCAGTAGGTTGATCTGGGCTACGGTTCATACGGTCAATATATAGAAAAAGATCTGGTGAGCAGTGAATGAAACTGATCTCTCAGCTCACGTGTGACAAACTCGTAAGGCTAGAACTCAGCTTTTCACCAGGAACAACCGAGGAGCTTGTTAAATACACAGATGTGCTGGCCCAGAGCAGGGTCATATGTGTATGTGTGCATATTATGTAAAACTTCAGGAGCTTAAAAACAACTGTTATGAAACACTACTGCTTTGGGTGTGGTAAGAGGTGTGGGATACAGGGGGTTAAACCCAGGATACTTTACACTGAGCTACATCCCCAGTCCCTTTTTTTTTTTTGAGACAGGGTCTCACTAAGTGGCTGAGGGTCTTGCCAAGATGCTGAGGCTGTCCTTGAATTTGCAATGCTTCTTCCTCAGCCTCCTGAGTCACGGGGATTACAGGCATGCACCATCACACCCAGCGAACACTGCTTCTTTTTGATGCATCTAAGTAACACTGCTTCTTCTTTTTTTTTTTTTTCATATTTCATATAACATTTTTTTTAACACTGCTTCTTTTTGATGCATCTAAATAACGCCATGTTTGTGTTGTACCATTGTGGAGTGAAAACATAAAACTCTAACTACAAATGCCTAGAGGGTATGCAAATGTGGTGTGAGCCCTAAATAAAGAAGCTTGAAATGTTTGACAAGAAGCACAGGAATGATAATTTTGGTTTTGAAAATTGGTGCTCACCATAGGAGGGTTCAGGCTCCCAAAGACAGAGATGTAGACTGTGGACCTGTGTTCTCCGGTGACCTGGGTCCTCAGGCCCAAAGGCAAGTGCACAGTGCTGTGGGGGGGGATGATCCCATAGGGGGTGGGGCTGCAAAGCAGCACAGGAGGCTGGTCCTCACACACCTGGGGAGACAAGCCAGGGAGATAAGCAAGCCACGCAGGACGTGGAACAAAGAGCATAACAATTTATTTTGAAACAAATGTTGTCCTGAGTCTATGGAGGTTCTTTAGAAATGTCTCATTGCTCAGGCAAGTCAATGGGCACAAGCACCCCAAACAGGCCAAAAGGAAGTTTGTCTGAGTGCAGTGTGAATACGGCCCCAAATCCAAAGTGTCCAGCACAGGGAGATGCAGAAACCATCCACAATGTGGATGAGCTCAGGACAGCGGCCTTCCATGGCCAAGTTCTTAACCTGGCTCCCTAGGCTTTCCTGCTTCATCCCCCCACCTTTCCCAGCTGCATTCCAGTGGTTGAGGCCACACCTCTGGCACTTCCTGAACACATGATGCTGCTTCCCTCCTCTAACCCTTTGACCTGTCTGGCATACTCTTCTTGAATTTCCCCAGGTGCCCCCCACACTCAAGGGTGGGAGTGCCTCCAGGGAGCATCCTATAAAGTCCTTTTCCACAGCCTATACTGGACAGCAGTCCTCATCTGCACATCCATCTTCTTCCTGGGCTAGAGACCTCTTAGTGCAGGCCTGGGCCCTGACCTCTCTGCCTCACTACTTTCTGACCCCAAGTATATACTCAGCATGTGTTTTTAAAATGAGGAATGAATAACTGTCACCCAATATTCACCCATATGCATTCCTTACAGCCCTTTTTAACAGCAAGTACTAGCTTGTATGTAACAAGAAAGCTCTAAAAATCCTACAGTCAGGCAAGTTTGAGTGATTCTGAGAAACACTTCTGAGGGCTTCAGCTCCCTGGGAGAGGGGGCACAGTTTCATCTTCTGAAGCTTCCCATAGTCCTTCTGCCTCTGGTCTGGCCTAGCACAGCCTAATCACAGCCCACCTCCCTGTGTAGCTGTCCTCTGCTAAGCCCCACTGATCCCAGGGCAAAAGGCAAATTCAGCAATACTGGTCCAAATGTTGATATTTTGCTCACTTATGTTTTTTTTTTTAATTAATTTTGATTTCTTAGAATATGGCATAAAAACATGATGTATCTACATGATGTCTGTTTGGCTCCCCTTAAATTTTATCCCCAAGCCAGTGTTCTACCCTATTCTCAGCCCGGCTGTGCAGAGACTGCGTCCCTTGACCCCAGGTCCAAGCTGTACTGAGTTCTTGAGATGACTGCACTGCACAGGGCCAGCTGTTCTACTGTCGAGAATCTCAGTTTTGATATGTCCTATAACTCCACCCTTTGGTTTCAGTTTTTGTCTCAGAGAAGCCCAGAAGAGAATTCTAATTCCCTCTTTTGCATAATAGCCCAAGGACTAGGGAGAGGTAGCCTTCCTATCCTCCCTGTTCCAGACTAAACACTTGAGTTGGCTCCTCTCATGACTTAGATTTGCAGAGGATATGGGTCACATTTGGTTACTCCAAACATGACACATTTTTTTTCAATCTCCCATTAAAAATACAATGATAAGATCAAAGGCAAATTCTTGGTTGTGGTTTGGCCAGGGGCTACTGGCCTCCTTCAGCTGTAGCCCAAACCTGTACTGATTCTGTGGCTCCCCTACTGCTCTTTTAATTCATATTGAACTGTAGCCATTAAGCCCACTTGACCTTTTTGCATGAATTTATATTTGAGTACTGTACTTATATTAATGAGGTTTTTTGGGGGAGGGGCAGGTGGGTACCAGGAATTGAACCCAGGGGTGCTTAACCACTAAGCCACATCTCCAGCCTTTTTATTTTTTATTTTGAGACAGGGTCTCACTAAGTTGCTTAGGGCCTTGCTAAGTTGTTGAGGCTGGGTTTGAACTTGTGATCCTCCTGCCTCAGCTTCCAAGGCCAATGAAATTGCAGGTGTGTGCCATCACATCTGGCTACACTACTGAATTTTAAAGCCAAATGCATTCTTGGTAAATTGTATGTCATTAGTAACCTTCCATTACTCTAATCTGTACAGATCTTTCATCCATATGTGAACTGTTTCGTCTCTCACCTGGCCAGGTAGAGTGGCATATGGACAGACATGTTTCCTAAGACATTAAGAGACAATACCTCCTCCTTCCTCTTCTTCCACTTCTGTTCTTCTGGTTCAACAAGTCCATTTATAAATATTGCATTGCTTTATCTTGGTGATGATGTTCAAACCACATCCCTGGGCATAAATGAAAACTTCTAGCTCATTTCCCATGCTTGGTTAGTTTAAAGGCAATTATTTGCAGGTGCACTTCTGCATGTTGGCTTAATTGACACTTTCCCTTCTTTATCAAGGGCAATTTCCTTGGGAAATTAACAACTGTTTACACCTGCAGCTGCTCACTCATGCAGATGGCAATCCAGCTGTGGCTTTATAACCCCATCCCCAACTTATCCGAGGGTTAAAAATCAGAATTACATAAGGGCATGTGTTCAGGATGATGGCTCTTCAGAAGGATGTGTTTTCTCATCCCAGAAATCCAATGAGAGAAAAATGAATACCAAGGAAGAATAAAATAATTCACCTGAGGCAGGATCTCATAGTATCCTGGAAGGTCATCAGGATTGACAAGTTGGATCATTTTCTCGTAGGGGTAATTCAGGAAGCAGCGCCCAAAGTCCACCTCTGCATTCACCAATTGGAGCGCAGGTACAACACATCTGCTCGAAGAAACACATTAAACAATTCAAAAATAGCTTGTTTACATACAGAGAATGCAGAGTCCTAAGTTAAATGCATTTGTCACTGTCATATAGAAGTTTTTCTTTAATAAATACATTAATCATTTTCAGATTTTCTCTCCTGTCACCCCTCTCTCCTAGCTCCCAGTCACTATTTTTTTTTTTTTAATCAAAAAAGGAATAGAAGCAGAACTCCTTAGACTGCTGTCTTTGATGGGTAATGACTCAAGCTTCCATTGCTTTTCGACCTGGCTTTCCTTTAGTAAAGGGCCCCATGCTACAAGTTCCTTAGGGTCTGTTCCCATGTTGAGCAGGACTAAAGCCACCAGCATGGGGTCCTAACTAGCTGTGAACTTTGGACCAGCCAGAAAGTCTCCCAAGGACTAGCAACAGCTCACATCATCTAAATAATGGTGATAATTCTAATTCCTAGCAGAACAGCTGTCTGGGGTGTGTAGGCTCAGGCAGCTGCTTGGCCCAGAACTGGCTCTGTGACAGTGGTTCTGATGTGGAGGGGTTGGGCAGGGGGAGAGGAAGGGAGAGCTGTGTGTAGCAGAGAGAGGAAACGAAGCCCTGTGTTTGGAGTTGGTCTATTATTAGTTGACTTGGGTTTATTTTGTGTCTGTAGCTCTCGGTGTCTGACATGCCTTATGTCATTATTGTAACGTACGGTGCAATGGTGAAGAGTACTGGCTTTTCAACTAGACAGAGCCAGGTTCAGTGCTGACCTCACTAAACGCAACCTGTGTCACTCTGGGCCAGGAGCTCTCTCTCATGGAGTCCCACTTCTCTCACAGGTAAAATGAAGGTCATTCTGGGGACTGACACTGGCATTACTAACTCTTCTTTGGTGTCGTGGGGAGCACAGGAGGACATGTGAGTGGAGGGCAGAGCCTCGTGCCAGGTAAGTGCACAGTGAGAGGAAGGGCACCCGTGGTGACAGCATGGCAAGCTGCCACTGTTGGCTCTCTGAGAGAGTCACTTTGGGGAACGAGTTCTAAAAGCAGCTCTTCTGGTGGAGTCAGAGAGCAGTTCCTGCAGATTACACCAAAAGTAACGACATGAAAGTGCCTTTCTTTAACCTCGAAGCTTGTGATTTAGCATGAAACGAGTGTTCATTTTTAGCTAGAATGGAAGTTGTCAGTTGACCCAATGACTCTCTTAAAGCTAATCCTTTGCACCTAATGCTGTGACTCAGAGGGTTGATAATATTTCACTTGGGTCACAGAGTATATGTTAGTAGGAAATTCATAGCCTCTTTAGGCTTTTTTTTTTTTTTTTTTTAAAGTCAGGACTTCCTATTGAGAGCTGTAGGGAAAAGGATCTGGAGAGTATAAGAAAAAGCCCACACAGAAAACCAATGCAAGCTAGATTAAAAGGCAAACTCAAATACAGAAAGGACCACATCAAAGGGTTTTGGCTGTTTTCAATCAATCAAACAAAAAAGTTTAGGTCTTGAAAGAATACTAAGTAAGCCAAGGCACCTCAGTGGGTTCCTTCTTCTACCCAGAGGGAAGTCTCATTCTAGTTCTTTCAGGGTTGGAATTTGCCTTCAGTTATGTCCAAGACACACAAAATGGTGCCACTTATTCTCTCCCCACCGACCAGTCATCTGTACCTTCTTTATGGTATATCTTCCTAAGATTTATGAGAGACCTAAATTCTAGAGATTGACAGATTAGCATTATTGGTTTTACTAAGTCAATTTCTCTCTTCTGCATACACAGCATTTCATCCATATACTTTAAAAGTCCCTAATCTGGACACTTTTGCTTTGGGTAAAGTGAGGTCTCATGAGTTTATTTAGGACCATGTCACCATCAGTAGGTGACACTACCTGCTTGGAGCTGGGTCAGGAAGACACAGTCAACAAATGGCAGAGCCAGGGTTTTAACCTGACTCCAGAGCTCCTTGCTGCCTCCCTCAAAAGAGAAAGAAGTTGGTGATGGTCCTGAGGAGTTCTGATTCTAAGAGATGAGCCTTATTTGTGGGGCTCCCTCACAGCCTGCAGGTCAAGTCATGCTTATGGATGTCCAGGAGCAGGAACATGTTGGCTAAAGGTATCTTCCACTGCAGGATAGAGAGCAGTGCCTTCCAGCTGCCTGATTCTGGAGCACTTCATTGGAAGGTGACAATGAAACCAGCAACTCATCTTCCCTTCCTGCTAACCCCTTTTTGCTTACACTCTTTTGACAGTTAGAACCATTGGAGAGCACTTTTTTTTTTTTTTTAAACAGGGCCGAACACATGCAACCCTTTGCATCCCCATCAAAGGTGCTTTAGAAACATTTGCTGTTCTAAAGTTTTGTCACTTGGATTCAGTTTCCCTTCCTGGGAAGGCAGAACAAGTCCAGTGCTCACTAGCTGGCAGGCGAGCTGCCTTCTGGGAGGCAGCCCCTTGCTGAGCTCAGAGGGCTCTCTGGAAGAGAGGAAGCAGGTAAGTGATACCTGGCTGTAATTAAGAGCGCCAGCACTTCTTCTCCAATGCCCTCCACATCCACCACCAGTGCCAGCTCATATTTCTTCACAGTGTTGGAGCATAAGGTCACCTGGAAAGGAAAGGTGAAAAGTTGCTGACCTCCACAGTGGGGACAGGAGCTGGGGGAGGACAATGCTCATCACCGGGGTGGGAGGGGATTCTAAGTGCTTTATAGCTGTATAGCACTATATATTTTTAGCTGAAAATGTAATATTGCTGGGTCAGGGGACCCTGGCTATGTTCAAAGGCCAGGTTGGAAACCAAACTTACTTTCAGTACAATAGGTCTGTTCATTTCTGAGCTGGTTTTATCAAAGAAACTACTTGTCCATGCAAGGGAAATGACGACCATGAAGCATGAGAAATGCCAAACAAACTGATCACAGAAATTAAAAGTGTTCCTTATACCTCTCGATTATATGGATTATGACAATTAAATACATTGATTAAAAAAATACAATGAAATTTCTCTTACATTGTAATCAATGAAAATCATCATATGGGTTGCAGAAACTGGCATAAGAAATCAACCCCTTTCCCCTGGCAATATTCACTACCAGAGCAGAAATTGGGAAGCTCCAAAGAAAAGTCCATGTGAGGACGGTATCTAACCAGAACATGTTATCCTATAAACTTATTTGCTGCTATCAAACTTTATATTTAGGCTTTTGAAAGCCTTGTTACAACTTCTAATTGCTTTAAAATGATTTTTGCTGGAAGAGATCCTTGTAAGTCTAGAAGACAGCTTCTTGCATGGGTTAAAGGCTTTTCCATCTATAAATTATGTATTGAGTGTTAATTAAAACTGTTTTGCTTGCAGAGGGAATCACTGGATGCAAATTTGAGTCCACACAGAGCTGGCTGAAGTGCAGATCAGAAGGGAAAATTGAAGCTTAGAGAAAGCTTTTCTGGACATAAAGGAGAAATAGAGTGAAGATGAAGTCAATGGTTTGCAAAGAGAACCCGCTGGATTTGGAGAGCAGCAGAGCATCTTGGGGGTGGCTATGATCCCTTGTTTATACTTCCAGGCTGTGGGTGAGAAGGAAGAAGAGCAAGGGCTTGTGGCAGAGGCTGCAAGAGACATGCTGCATAGTTAAAAAGCTTCCTGTGCCATCTGGCAGAGGCAAAAGGAAAGATAGGTAATATGAGGGATGAGCATTACTAAGTAACAAATAAATCAATCCATTGCAGTAGTACTTTTTTTTTTTTTTTAAAACCAGGAGCGTCATAGTTAGCAATCCTGATAAATTGCAATGATGGGTGATACCGTCAAAACTCACTCGACCTCTGGAGAAGCGCATGAAAGAACTGAAAACTCCCAGAAAAGATTCAGGATGAGTGGATGTGAGGTGAGATATTTGAGAAGCATTAAAAAACAAGTTTGGGGAATAAAATGATAGCTGGATTAAATATTCAATGGTAGGAACTAAAGTGAAAATTACCATCTTTAGCTGTGAAGTCTTGATCTTTTTCTTCCCTAGCAAGTATAAAATTGTTTCAGTTTAACACCTTCAATATTTCTAGACCTCACCGGAGAAGCCAAAGTGAGGCAAGATAGCTAAAACCTTTCTCAGTGATCATGAATTAATTCTGCTGTTGGCACGGTGAGACCACAACCAAGGCACTGCACTATCCTGATTTCAAGGGGAAGTCAGGGGTGAATGAGCAGCCTCCTCACTGCTCTCCATGAGTCTACTTCTTTAGCACTGACGGCAACATCACACCCACGTTCACTGTGAGGTCCAGATTCCTATTACAAATCTGAATAAGCTAGCTACCATCTATGCCATAAGTCTGGATATTTATTGGTAGGAAGGACCCAAGTCTGAAGGAAAGGGGAATGTAGCTATTGATGAATTCTTCAAAGGTTTTCATTAGTACTGATGGTATACTACCTATTTAGAGCAATGGTTTCACTAGAAATACCTAGAAGTCACTGTTCTAGCGGAGGCATCTAGATTAATCCGGATCCACCTGGGCCGAGCCCATTTCTTTGCCCAGGGTGTTTGTTTCTGGCTTCTCATGCCACAGTGGTTTACTTCCGGTGGGCCGGATTTCCATGTGACTTCACAGACGCACCCTCCCACTGCCACTGGATACAATAGAGAGCCCTCAGCAAGGTCCTGATGGCTGCTGAAGTTTGGCTGCTGGGCTCTGTGTGCTGGAAGGCTGTGCACTTTACCTTGATAGCAGCATATCCCTGGGAGCGAATGGTGCCACAGTTGGGGGTGATGGTGAATTCTTTCGGTTTCATTGTGAGTATATCTTCATCAGCCCTAGATGGTCTGTTGATTAAATCCTTCTCAGAAAATGCGGTACTTTTGGGGCCAAGGCCATCTCCAGGGACACGCAGTTTGAAGGTCATGGGGATCAAAGACGTGTTATTGAGGGAACAAGTCAAAGTATGAGGAAATCCTGGAAAACAAAATACGAGGTGCCAAATAAAACCCCCTCGTAGCCTCCTTTGGCCATCAACCTCCCCTAGCAGCTCAACTTCTACAATGAATTGTTCACAATTCACAGCTACCTCTACCTTGCCCTAAATATTGTTTTCAGTCACATAATCAACAGATTTCATTCATTCATTATTTACTCATTCATTCATTCAATGAATATTTATTATGCATTTACTATGTAGCCGGTTAAACAGTAGATACAAAACAAACCCCTTGATTGGCACGCCTCTCCAAAGAAGCAACCTCTATTATTTGTTTTCTGAGTTGTGCTGCAGACGTGTATTTTGCATGAATACATATTTTTAGCAGAGACTCATGCTCCTTTCCTAAAAGATATGGATCTTCCTTTCAGCAGGCAATAAAGTGAGCTCTGATTTTGGATTCCCTGGGTGGCCACTGTATCTGTGGATCACTTTCAGAACAATACAAATGTTCTATAATCACAGGAAAACACAGTGCTTGTCTCTACCAGATACAAACCCTGCTCTTCTACCTTGAACCTGGCTGAAAAAAAAATATATATATATACACACATACGCATATATATTATATATGTTATATATATAATACACACACACACACACACAATGGGTCTCTTGAAGAGTCTTCTCTTGGAACTTCCAGAGGAACTGATAGGAAGTCAGTTTCACAGTGGTAATTATCATATGACTTTTCTGAACATGCCCAGTAATGACTCTTGAAACTAGACATCTTACTCTATGCTACTTGACCAGCTAGGGGTTAAATGTTCTACAAATATAGGGTGGACTAGGAAAAGAAGGTCCTATCAGGAGTCAGATGGGTCTTCAAACCACTACCCAGACTATTTCCCTAGAGCCAGAAGTTTTTCATAGAATAAAGTCAGTTATAACTTCCTAGTTAAAATAATTCCTGGTACTAGTATCTGGAATACCCCACTTGTCAAGAATCCTAAAGAAAGGGTCTATTAGTTGTCAAGGACTGAATTGTTGCTAATAAGAATGCTGTTCTAGGTTTCTGATTATACCCAATCCTAACACCATTCCACCTCTAGTTCTACCTCAGTTGTCGACATCTATGTTCCCTTCAGTTAGTGTCTAGTAGACAAAGAGTCAATATGTATTTGCCTTTTCTTGGAGTAATTAACAACATGACTGATTTAGGGATTCACAGAGGAGTATTATTTAAATACTCCTCCCAGTATTTAAATAATAAATTAGAGGGTAGCATTCTCAGGAGGTTCAATTCTCCTTCCACAGACATATTTTACCTAACCTAAAAAGGCCCCTATGAAGACTTCTTGAAAGAAACTAGCAGGGCTGGGGTTGTAGCTCAGCAGCAGAGCATGTATGAGGCACTGGGTTGGATTCTCAGCACCACATATAAGTACATAAATAAAATAAAGGTCCACTGGCAATAAAATTTAAAAAAACTTATCAGATGGAAATTGTAAGGCTGCACACATACACACAAAAGAACAAAAAATAATTATTTAAAAAGATGATACATGATTTGGAATATGGCCTTGTATTGAAGAATGGACCCTATCTGAAATAGAGTATTTAACTGATGCAGCAACCTGTGAGATGAAAAATTAAATCACAGTGTAGAGACTTTTGGGATCTGTGGAGTATTTTAGATAACGATTCCTAATTTTTCTAGCAAAATAAAAATCTCCACAAAGCAAAGAAAAATGTGTGGTTAGATCATTATGCAAATCAGGTGGCACTTTGTAGTTGTTCACAGAAATAATTCAGAATTTCAGAAATCAATAAACACATATACACAATCCATTTTGGACACATAAGATGTACCCTTGGGTTTAGAAAACCAGCATTGCATATGATGGGGATCTTCTGTCTACTCCTGTGGTCTCTGGCATACTAACTATGCCACCAAATCTGAGATGGTCTTTGGTCAAAATGTTGTATCAAACATCCCAGCATAAAAGAGATAATCTCTGACTAAGAATCAGTGGGAGGCCTGAGGTTGTGGCTCAGTGGTAGAGTGCTTGCCTGGCACAAGTGAGATACTGGGTTGGATCCTCAATACTACATAAAAACAAATAAACAAAATAAAGCCATTGTGTCCATCTATAACTAAAATAAAAAATAAAAAAGAATGTCTATATATTCAAGAAGTCTGCATAGGCTCTCTCTCTCTCTCTCTCTCTCTCTCTCTCTCTCTCTCTCTATATATATATATATATATATATATATATATATATATATAATTTTAAAAAAGAATCAATGGGAAACTTTCTCCTTTGTAGCTGGGGACAAAGCTTGGCAATGACCAGCTCCTACCTTGAACCCTATGAAACTGTGCAAGAGAGACATGGGTTTTGAGAATGGAGATGGACAGTGCCCAAACCACAAAGTTCAGAATATGCACTTTTGAGTGTCTGCAAATATTTTATATGGATTTGAACCTTCCTATACAGAAAGGTGACTGCTACAACTGTGACTGAGAGATTGTAGGTTATAATTTTTCTGCTTAGAAATATCACCTGATACTAGAATTGCAAAGAATCTTACCATTTGCTAACCATTTGATCCCACATTTCAGAATCTATAATCTTTGAGAAATGTAGAGCACAAAAATAGTATTATGGATTTTAAATTAGCCGAGACCTCTGAGGCTCTTGGAGCTCCTTGGTGAAGAGTGTTGCCTTTGCTTCTATGGGCCTTGGATCAAGTGAGCCTCCTCTGGAACTCATGGTCTATTCACTTTATGAAATAATAACAAGACCCATGCGAATGCAAATCTTTCATTGATCTGAGGCAACCTTGCTTCATGTAGACATAACTAATATTGTAAAACACCAACTCATCTATTAGTTCAAGAAGCTTTCCCCCCAAAACACCCACCCTCAGAATCTCTCCCCCTTTCAATCTGAAGAACAAGTGCTCAGTACATCATTACACTGATGAAAGTCTTTAGAGCTTTCAAACAACTGACCCTGCAGTCCGAAGTGGCCTTCTGAGTAAAAGGTTGCTCAGGGAAGCTCAATTTTTAGCACAGAATTCTAGGCCAACCCTCAGTTTCTCTCAATAACTAGGAAACCTCATTGCCCTATCTTCCAGTACCATTACTGTTTTAAGATATCCACTGTTTGTCAAATGATTTTTTTTATATGTAATTTTTCTCTCCAGTAGTTTTTAAGATTTTTATCTTTATTTTTAATGTTCTTTAGTTTCACTATGATGTTTCTATGTTTGGATTACTGTATCTGGCTATACACTATAAGTACAAATATTTGTTTTTAAAATTTCTCAGCTATCATTTCTCCAAATAGTGCTTTTGGGCTATTTTCATTCCTTTTCCTAAAACTCCTATTAGATTCATGTTGGAAATTTTAAATCTATTTTTCTTGTTTCCCTTTCATATATGTTAACTCTTTTGCTTTAAGTGCTATGTTCTGCATGAATTTCTCAACACTAGTGAATTGTTAATAGACAAGTTTTACATCTGACTGCCAGAGTTTGAGGAGTTCAAGTGGAGGGCAAAGGAAAAAGGTGGAGGATTCTCACAATTCAATGAGTTGAGTTGTGCTTAATTCCTAGATATCTATATAATACTCCTATTCTTAGCTGCACCTGATGTGCACAAGTCCATAAATTCTTTTGTTCATCTACTTCACAGGTAATTCTCATGCCAGCTTCCAAGCTGTGTGGATGCAGTTAAGTGATAGGTGGGGGTTTAATTGCTGCATCTAGAATCTACAACTCATGTTGCATTAAGAATTCAAATAAAAGAAACATTATTGAATGTCTTGAATAAATGCATTTATTTTTAAATTAAAAAGCTACCATAAAAGCTTTTGTCCAGTGATGATAATTTCTTGTAAATAAAATCTGTCTCATGGGTATATTTAAGAAAATGCCTGCACTCTGCTAGAAACATATTGCTTCACGTATCTTTACCATTCTTTATCCAATGATAGTCTAGCTTCTGTAGCTACCTGTTCCTGGGACTCACTAGTGGCCTCCACTCAACTTGGAGCACACTAACAAGAATTCTAACTATTCATGTTAGAAGTAGCTCCATTAAAAATCACCTATATTGGGGCTGGGGATGTAGCTCAGTGGTAGAGTGCTTGCCTAGCACTTGTGAGGCCCTGGGTTTGATCCTCAGTAACACATAAAAATAAATAAATAAAATAAAGGTATTGTGTCCATCTACAACTAAAAATATATTTTAAAAATCACTTATTTTATGATGTATTTAAGGTTTTTGATACTCACTTGAAATTGTAAAGACTTGGAAGCAAAATGTAGCATTTTGAGGAAATCAGTGTGTGTGTGTGTGTGTGTGTGTGTGTGTGTGCGCGTGTGTGTGCGTGTTTGTATTTTATCAATACTGTTAGACCTCACTGGAGAAGCAGAAGTGAGGAAATACAGCTAAAATTTTTATCAGTTAACCATAAAATAATCCTGCTGAGCCTATATATGTTTATGTATGTGTATATACATATATATATGCACATATTTCCACTTTGTCATTTTCTGTTGAAATGCAATAGGTAAGGGACCTTGGTATTTTTAAGTACTTGAAGTCTAGATAAAAGAACTTCACATATTCTTTTGGCTCAATAATTGGCTTGCCATTGGTATATAGCACTTAAGCTAACATTTTAGAGCTGCACAATAGACTAGATTGCAGAGAAAGAATCAGTGTGAGCTTTCTTGGAGTAACTGGCTTCAACTGCTTGTTTAGGTTTGTTTCTTCCACTAGGGTGACATGATACGGAACACGTTGTCCACTTGTCCTAGCGTGGGACTTGGTGTCGTGGTGCTAGGAAGGGTGTGCTGCATCATGCTCCAATTGCCCAGCCCTCTCCCTGAACACAGGGTGCACTGTTTGGGGTTCATCTGGCTGCACAGGCCTTTGGGAATGTGAATATGCCTCACACTGTGTACCAGTCACCTCTGAGAGACTGTACCTCTATTAATTGGCCACTAGATGATTTTCAAATTGAATATCATTTTCATTTTCCTTCAGAAGAGCCTGTCACTCAAATATACCATAAACATTCATAAAAATCACCTGGCCATTTTATGGTATGGTAATAGGCATACTATTTCATTTATACAGATTTTCCTATAGACTATAGCTTATGCAATATAATGTACATGGGGCATTGTACATAATATACATAAATAAATGTGTTTGGAGTAAAGAAAACTGTCATGACCCTCAAATGGTAAAATAACTGACAAAGATATTATTATTAAAGTTTTTCTATAGAACTTTAATATTTAATATATTTTTCCTCACAGTAGATGGGTCCACTCAAAATGAAGCAAGACAAAGTGGCAGGCACCAAAGCAAAACAGGGCAGATTACGATCTGTACTTAAACTATCATTGCTCAATCTTTTTTTTAATTATCACTTCCTAAAAAAAGGGTAAATTAATTGCTAAATCAAAGAAAATCAATTAATTAAATTTGATTTGAATTAGATTTAAGTTCTCCCCAATAAGAACAATTAAGCACTAAGGAATAAAATTTTGGGGGACATAGAATTGAACTTTGAAAGATCCTTCACCATTGTTAAATGTAAGTTTTGGGGTTTTTAAAAATTTCACCACCAAAGAACCAATTTTTGGCTCAATAATTGCCTCATTTTTATTGATGGTGCATGCATTTAGACACATCACAATTAAAATACAAATTCTGCTCCTGCTGTGTGACCTCAGGAAGTTATTTGTTTCAAGGCTCAGTGCTTCCTCCTCTTAATTAGAGAGATTAAATAGTAACTCTGTGCAGGGTTGCTAAAAGGTTTAAATGCCTTGCCGCATGTAATCCACTTAGCAGTGACTAAAGCTCAAGACAGCCAGTAAGAGGAGCTTCTGCTGCTGCTGTTATCATCATTTTTATTAGCAGGGAAGCTTAGGAAGAAACAGCTCAGCGAGGCAACTGAGTGAGACATAACATAAAAACACAGCAGAGCCTTCAACTTGGAGTGATAGGACACGAGAATCAAAACACACTTGAGTTCACCTTGAACCTGCAAGCAACTCCGCAAAAAGGCTGCTGGACAGCTGGCAAGTCAGAATCTGCATTTAAATAGAGCACAGAGTGTTCAGATAAGGAGAGCACTAGTGCCCGACTAGTCTCACTGCTAGAGGAGGGGAGACAGTAGAGGCCTGAAGGCTCTTAGTGCCCAGGACACAGCTACCACTTTCACATAAGCTGAGAAATGGCACCAAAATACCACTGCCATGGAGGAAGAAAGGATCAATTCTACAACTTCTTGACTATTGCCTAGTGAAAAAAATGGCAAGAGAGATGATTTGCAAGCCTTCCTCCTCCTGTGTAGAGACAACAGAAATTCTATCTAATTTCTAAACTTAAAATGGAAAATTACTCACCATAGGAAATATCCCCAAAGTGCAGAGCAGGAACATTAAAATGAAAGGTGGGTCCAATGACACAGCCTCTGAAAGTGGGGAGTAGGGAGAGAATCCAATGAATTCAAAGTAATGATGAGGAACCACAGAGAGGGCAAAGACAAAACCATAACTAGGCATTAAATCAATTACGGAATCCAGGAAACTATGAGATGACAGTCTTTCACAGTGGCCCTAAAATTATTTTCAAGACTCAAACCATGGGTTTATGATGATGCTGGGTTAATTTATAACCCCATTCCTAACAGGGAATGGGGCAGAGGCAGAGCAGACAGATCACCCAACCTCGCCCAGAATGAAGTTAATCTGGATGAGACACATATCATGTAAGGTGATTAACTCATCAAGAAATACAAATTATAGGTTCATCATATAGTAAACATCAAGGAGACCATGATCCCTGTCCAAGGCTTCATAAAACTGTTTCAGTTCCATCTTACCACCACTTCACTGTGACCTTGGCCAGTCACTTCACCTCTATTAGCCTCAGTTTCTCTGACTCCAGAGAAAAGAAAGGACTAGATTGGGTGACCTTGAAGGACCTTTTATTCCAAATGCTGATCTTTTTCTCAAAGCAGCCAAAGTAAAATAGATTAGACTTCACCAAAATATAAAAAGATATGTGCGTCAAAGGTCACTATTAAGAAAGTAAAAAGACAACCTACAGAATGGGAGAAGGATAGCACAGTTATGAAGAAGCAGGGCTTCATCATCTTGGAGAGATGTTCTATCCTAAAGTTAGTAATAGAGACATCCTGCAATTTCTAGCTTACTTCAGGTGGTAGGTAGAATAATAGTTCCCCAAAATGTCTTTGTTCAAATCCCCAGAACCTGTGAGTATGTTAGGTTACGTGGCAAAGGGGAATCAAGGTGGCAGATGGGATTACTGTTGCTAGTGAACTGTGCTATCCTTCTCCCATTCTGTAGGTTGTCTTTTTACTTTCTTGACAGTGACCTTTGAAGCATACATCTTTTTATATTTTGATGAAGTCTAATCTATTTTACTTCGGCTGCTTTGAGAAATTACTGCCTAATTCAAAATCAAAATCAGACATATGTATGCCTAAATTTTCTTCTAACAACTTTATAGGGTTTAGTAGGGTTTAGTTTTTTTGTTTTTTTTACATTTAGGTCTTTGATGCTGAGGAAATTCCCTTCTATTCCTACTTTGTTGGACTTTTTATATTTTAAAATCATGATGGTTGCTGAATCTGGGGGAATGATGTTTTTGTATTTATTGAGATAATCAGGTAGTCTTTTACTTCATTCCATTAATACTGCATGATATTAATGTTGTAATACATTGATTGATTTTCATAAGTTGAGCCATCCTTGCATTCCTAGGATGAATCCCACTTGGTCATGATGTACAATCCTTTTTATATGTTGCTGGATTTTTGTTTGCTACTGTTTTTAATATAATAACAATTTTTAATATAATAACAAACATATTTTATAGAAGAGCCTATAAAAGTCTTATGGATATTTCAAATAAAACTTCAGACTTAAAAGAAAAATCAGATTATGATTGTGACAGGCTGCCTGGGCCATGCTACAGAAGCCTTGAGACATATCCATTCACTCTCCTTGGGTATTGGGGTCATTATTAGTTAACTAGGGCTGCCATAATACAATACCACAGACTTGCAGCTTAAACAACAGAACTTGTAGGTGGAGGTCTTCTCTTGTGTCCTTATCTGGCCTTTCTCTTTTTTTGGTTTTTAAATCTTTTTTTTCTTTAGTTGTCAATGGACCTTTATTTTTTATTTATATACGATGCTGAGAATCGAACCCAGTACCTTTCACATGTGAGGCAGGTGCTCTACCACTGAGCTACAGCCCCAGCCCCTCATCTGGCCTTTTTCTATGTTTGTCTGTGTCCCAATTTCCTCTTCTCAAAAGGACATCAGTCACCTGAGCAGAGCCCAACCTTATGACCTCATATTCACTTAATTACCTACTTTCAGGCTCTATCTCCAAGAACCACCATAGTCTAAGATACTGGATGGTAGGACTTCAATATTTGAACTTTGAGGGGACACAATTCAGTCCATAACAGGGACACTTAGGTAGACTTTTAGAAGAAATGAAAACCATCTTTGAACTGATCTTGAGATTCTGAATTACTAGTAGGTATCATGAAATCAGTAAATTTTCCTAGGATCCTTCAGGCCACAAGTGTCTGTTTCTTTTCTATGTTACACTTCGAGAAGGATCTCAGTTTGCACATAGGGGTGGAGGAAATGACTAGCAGCAACCATAATAAAGAGACTGTCATGGTAATTAACAACCTGTTGCCGGGAGATTTGAAATGGAGTCAGAGCAATATGTCTCCAAGATATGATCTTTCTATTTGAAAGATATGGCCTTTTAAAGTACCAGGAATCAAAGTTGTGTATCTGCCTAATGGGTTGGTAACAGAGAACTTCTTTTCAAAACCCCTGAGGACAAATTCTGCTATTAATGACTTTCAATTATCACGAGCAGCTGAGAAAGCCATCAAAAGACTTCTAGCATAAAAGGTGCAAGAGTCTAGGCTGGGCTGAAGGACATTATAAGTGGATTCTCTTACATTGCTTGAAGGCATTCTAGGTAAGATCATTTAAAGATTTCCCTTAAAGTAAAAATGAAGATGAAGGTTTAGAGAACCTGTTATTACATCTAAAGCTTAGGAGAGAAGATGATTTTATCAGGTGTTACTGTAATAATTCATTTTATCTAAACATCCCAAAGCAAAGAGTAACTAGAAACTAGTGTTTAAATCCTTATTCTAAAAGGTTAAAATTTACATAAAAACTAGATCTCCAAATAGGATCTCTATCCCTAGTATAATAGATCACACTTGTTCATTAGAGAAGCATCAGGGTAAATCTGACACACTCCATTATGCTGAGGCATTTACGTTGGCAAGGACATTTATGGGCATCTAAGATGTGATCTAGTTTTTAAGTTCAAGAAGGCAGTAAGTGAAAACTTTGGTTAGTTTCCATATTAGTTATAAATGTAGCTTACCTAATGGTCAGTTTCACAGGCTCTGGTGACCCATGGACATTGATCAGGAACTCCTCTTCAAAGTGCCCCAGGATGGCAGAACTGAAGCTTATCTGGATAGCTTGGACTCCTCTTGGTTGAATGATGCCCTCTTTGGGACAGAAAACAAAGCAGGCCCCCAACGGCGTAGTTGAAGGGGTCACGTTGAAGAGGGCATCGATGCTGCCTTTGTTGGACAGTATCGCCTGTGTCAATAAAAGGCAAGGATGAAAAGGTCAAGGGACCTGAGATCAACTTTCAAGGAAGAAACGTGGCTGTATTTATTTAACACCTATACAGGGAAAGTTGCAGGAGTTAGAACCAAAGGAAAGCTCTCGGGGGACAAGAACAGTTTGATGTTTCGAATGTTTGAAGATACAATTCTTAGGCCAGAAAGTAATTTGATGTTTTTAGTTCCTCTTTAAAATGAAGTTATTCACTTACACTCATGCTATCAAGTCTGATCATAATCCCTTTTATTGATGAAGAGTCTTAAAATACACTTTTTGGTTGATATTATCTACAAAGTAATCAAGGGAAGGTAGCCACTTTCCATTAAGTGAGAAGGCTGAAGTTAAATGGCATACTGAAGAACAAAAGCAACTCAGAATGGAGGGGCAGGAAATACCTGAGCCTATGCTTATCATGTAGCTTTAAGAACATACACTAGACCTTGTGGATTCCAGATGACAGGGATTCTCTTTGTAGCACCATCAGTAACTGTTTTGGACTCCTAGGCAAACAATGGCTTTGCTATAGAGAAGTTTTATCTTTCTATGATACTGTTCTTGGAACCAGGTTGCCACCCATAGTTGACTGCACACTAGGTTTTGTGTGGCCAGAGCTCAGCCCAGGTATTTTGAGTCCTCTGCATCTTGCCTTCATCTCCTGCCATTCATCACAGCTGCAGCATTATATTCTCAGCCTCCAAAGACACCACATCAATGCTGTCTTTATAACTACAAGGGTGAACAGCATGCTCTCTTGATTTATACAGGAACTGCTTCTCAACCTGCACTTAAGGCATTGGAGGACAAAGGGCACAGAGACATTAATAAGGTTAGCAGGAAAGTGTGAGGCATGTCAGGAACCTGGAATCCAGGGAGGAGGATTCTCAGATGTAGACAGAGGTCAGCAATATAAGCTGATCTTGAAGAAGACAATATTTGCAATGGACTGAGTAGGGACAGAGGAAATAGTGGTTGACTAGTTTGGATTACTACTTGGAAAGATGAGTGGTGAAAAGTGAGGATGGGAGTGGCAAAGTGGTGAGAAAATATTTTTAGAGGAGCTGGAATGCTTTTGTATTAAATGAGATAATGCACACTCAGTGACCAGTCCAGAAAAAGCCCCCATCAAGTAAGGCCTATTGTTGTCAGCAGAGAAGGGAGCTATGTGACCAAGGCAGAGAAAGGGGATATGTGACCAAGGATGTAAACTGAGGAGAAAGAGTTCAGCGATCAAGCTGTGTCAATAAGAGTGGTAGTTTAGAAAGAGTCAGTGGTGCATGCGTGTAATCCCAGCAGCTCAGGAGGCTGAGGCAGGAGGATTGTGAGTTCAAAGCTGGCCTCAGCAATTTATCAAGGTCCTAAGCAACTCTGTAAGACCCTGTCTCTAAATAAAATATAAAAAAGGGCTGGGGATGTGGCTCAGTCATTAAGTACCCCTGGGTTCAATCCCTGGTATCAAAAAAAAAAGAAAGTCAGTGGCCTCTGCAGAGAGAGATGGCCACTTCTGCCAAGAAAAGATGGCCAGTTCACTAAAGCAATCCATAAATAAAGGCTGCTTGCTGTTTGACTCATCTTTTTATGTTTGTTTTCTATCTCCCTTGTTCCAAGTTCCCTGGTAGCCTGGATGGTGCTTCACCCTTTAGCCCTTTTAATGACACCACATAGAAAAGTGATTATGGCCAGAGACTCTGGAGCCAAACTGCCCGAGTTCAAATCCCAACCTTGCCATTAACTTACTGGCTGTGTAACTTTGGACAATCTCCTTACCTTCTATGAGCCTCAGTTTCTCCATCTGTGCTATTAACTTCTCATACTGCTAGAAAATTAAATTTATTAATTTGCATAATTTGTAGAATAGTGCCGGACAAATAATGCTTGCAAGTGATAGTGGCTATTATTTGTGTCCCCAGTGCTAAGCAGAATGGATACAGAATTTACCTGTGCTTAAGAAGTGACAGACACATGCTAGTGGTAACTTGAAGGCTCCCTGTTCTCTCTGAGAAAATGTACAAATTGCCTTTTTGTTTCTTTTCTTTTTACTTTATTATTATTATTATTATTATTATTATTATTTTTGGTTAAAAGCTTTTAAAAAAGTACTATTTTTACCCAGATTTTCTATATAGTCACAGTTTACAATTCCTCCATTTTCAAAAATCTGCATGTCATTCTCCTACCTCTTGATAAAGGAGGTCCTATTTATAAACACAGAATCCAGGAAATAGTTTGGAACATGATTCTGGGGCCTTTTGATTACTGGTGATACTCTTACCTTTGTGGTCCAACTCCTGGGAGAAGGGAACATTTATAATAAAACTTCATCTCCCATTTGTTTTCCTTCTTAATTACGCTGGGGAAGAGTGTATTCTCTTGGGGTTACGGTTTATTCTTTATATATCTGCTAAGCTCAGCAATGACTAAGGGCAATACTTATTCAAATTCGTCTCTTGCAGGTAATGTAATAAATTGAAAGAGAGACGCAATGAGGCATCAGCATTAAATGCGCAGAAAGTGCAAAACACTCCCATGAGACGCACCTCACCATGTCCTTTCCTGCCACTGCTCCACTCTCCGAGCTGTCTGATCTGATGCATCTCCTCACCTAGCACTTTAGCTGGCTGTGATTTGCTTTACTGCTAAAATCTGGCAGGGTGGGTGGGGGTGGGGGTGGGGAAGCGGGCTCGGGGGAGAGAAGTGGCCTAAAGTACACTTCTGTTAAATTGTAAGAAATTATTATTACACTCAGGGAAACCCTAACTATTTTGCATCAAAACTAAAGGCCCTTTTTTGGAGTGGCTTCTGTAAAGATGAAAGGGAAAATCACACTGCATGAGTTACAGAAGGAATACCAATTAATAAGAACTATTGCCCTTTTCCCTCTACCTAAGGGACTCTTCCCTCAAGTGCAACATAGAACAATGCAGAATATAGCTGTACCACTTTTCATTTTTTGACACTCCTGTGACCGACTTCTTCATTCAAATCGTATTCTTATGTATGCTCCATTTCCTCATGACATTAACATCTCTGCTTACCTTTTGCATCACCCCATTTAGGCTGTAATTACCCTAGAGAATGCAGAGATGAAGGACACTGTGCCCACACCAGGTTAGGCAGGGTTTAGAGCTGAGCTGGCTGTAGGCTGGATTTTGCCCAGGGTAGAGAGTGGGAGGCTGAGATCCTGATAGATTGAAAGGCCAGCAAAGGGCCTTCTATTCCCAGAGCAGGACTGTGAGGGCACTGGTAACATGGGGGTCACAACATTTACAAGCGGTGTGACTGGCCAACTTACTTAAGACCTCTGGCAGCAAGGTTTGCTGTTTCCTGATCCCCTTTCCTTGTTTTTGCTGACAGCCTGGCCACATTCCCCAGCCTCTTTGCAGTCACATATGGATAATGGAATGTGAATGAAAGTCCCATGTGTCGCCTCCTATAAAAATCTCATGTACATTCCTGTATGCTCTTTCCCCTCCTGCCAGCATGATACGATACAGGTGAGGCCAGAATCTTGTAGGCCCACAGTAGGGATGGCTGAGCAGGAGATGGAAGGAACCTCGGTTCCAGATTATCCACTGGAGAGGAGCACCTACTGAACCTTTTTTTGGATCTACTCAGCATTACCTTAACTAGTAAATCTTCCCTAAGCCTCAGCTTACTCAGCTATAAAGTGGGAACTAATTGAACCCACTCTGTAGGGTTTTTGAGGACTAACTAAATGTCAAAGCACTAGAACTATCTCAACACACATTATTAGCCATGTTGTTGAGGGCATAACCTTATGCCTTATATTTCTCAGTGTAAAATAGGCAGAATAAAGCCTGTCTTCCACAGCTTTGTAAGGAAAATTTAGAAATCTCACACACACACACACACACAGAACATGACTTGCCATTCATTAAATAACTACATTTATAACCTCTTTAAATACAAATATACATGATTTCGGTAATTTCTAAAAGAAATTTCAATGGTTATAGTTTGATATAGTGTAAAAATGTGCTTTAGAAATAAATTTAAAGATAAGGTGACATTGGAGTGACTTTGACCCTGAAGTACCCATGAGTCCGACACCTTGTAAAATTCCATTTTCTATTCCGTTGGGAAGACAAAGCAGGGAAGGTATCCTCTAGTAACCATGATGACTATTTTTTAAAACATGGATTGGAGACTAGGGCATTCAGAGAAAATTCTGTCTGAGAGAACAGCTAGCCTCATTAAGACATTCTAGAAAATGTAAAAAGTTCTCTCTCCTCTGATCTGGAGGATTTATGTTGTCAGGGAACAAGCATTAAACAGATGGGAAGATGTATTTATGGTTTCCCCCTTTGAAATCTACAAAACGAAGAGGATAAAACCAATTAAATGATGGCTTGATGCTTTTTAGCTTTTAGTGAAGTTCAAGGGGGCTGAGGCTGAGAAAGTTGCTTCTCTCAACAGGGTGAGGCGAGAGGAGTCTGCATTTTGGGGTCTGGATGAGAATAAGTAGTGGGAAAAGGATGTGACCGAACAAACTTTCTACCAAATAAAAACACAAAATAAAAAAAATTTTAAAAGTAAGTATCATTTGAAGTCTCATTAAAGATTGTAGTGCTCACCTCATAGCAATGTACAGATCCAATGAAAACTTTCCCAATATCCAGCAGTTCAAAGTTGAAGTGAATTTTAGGGCCCATTCCTTCCCCTTTGATTCGCAGAGGCAGACGGATCTCTCGGCCTATAAAAATAATTCAGACTTGGTACCCCAAATGGTGCTTTATCACCCCAAATTACCCCTTGACATCTCACCTGGGGTAAAAAATCACATGTCCTGACTCCCTGCACTACATTGAGGGAACTGAAATTGAACCAATACAGAAGGTTTATCTTTAGGAAACAGGAGTACTGCTGGCGTCTCACCTTTAGGGAACGGCGTATATTGCAATTTAGGCTGACATTTTAGAAGGAAAAAGACAATTAAAAAAATTTAATCTCCAGGCACAGCAAGACAAATACCACAGGTTTTCACTCACGTGCAGAAGCAGAAAAAGTGGATCTCATAAAAGTAAAGAGTAGAATAATGATTATCAGAGGTTGAGAAGGCAGGGGGAAGAGGATAGGGAAGGATTGGTTAACAGTACAAAAATACAGCTTGGCAGGAGGATTAAATTGTAGTGTTCTGTAGCACAGTAGGGTGACTAGAACTGACAATAATTTATGGTATATTTAAAAATAGCTAGAAGAGAGGATTTTGAATGTTCTCAACACACAAAAAAATGATAAATGTTTGAAATGATGGATATACTAATTACCCAGATTTGATCACGACACCTTGTACACGCATACCAAAATGTCACACTGTCAACCATACATATGAATAATTATTATGTCAATTAAAAATGAAATTTAAAAAAATTAACCCAATTCTTAACATGATTCTGAAGTTTCTTATAAAAGATGCAATTTGTTCAAATCAGAGAAGGGTGGCCGCAGACTAATGCTTCTCATAAAATGAGAGCCATCAAGGGGCTCCCAGGGACACTGCTCACATTGGTCTTCCTTAGATTTGGGAAGCAAGGTACTTGAGTCTGAGGGTCTCATCTGGACCCTTACTTTGCAAAGTTTCTTCTACACAAAGGTAATGGAATGCACTTAACAGTATCTATTATAACACATCTGTAATGGAGCCAGGGTCAACAGAAAGCATATAACTGAGTGGATTTTTGTTTTCTTTTTTTTTTTAATGGAAATAACTTTATGATTAGATAATACATGTTCATTATTTATACAAATTATAGAGTACATGGAAATCTTCTCATAATTCTGTCCTCTAAAGAGAACCACTACTAACATCTTGGTGCCTATACTTCTATGCTTACTATGCT